>NC_082711.1:90227398-91582898 GCF_030144855.1 Hypanus sabinus | reverse complement strand
AACAGTTATACAACTGAAATGGATAGAAAAATTGTTTGCCATAGAATACAACTAGATCAGGACAAAGCTATCTTAAAACTCAATTGCTTTGAAATGCTTTCATTTTGATTGTTACACTAATAACATAAAAGTAAAAATGCAAATGATTTTAAAATGTTAAATTTCATTTTATCAAAATTCAGACAATACTACAATTACTCATTAGGACTAACCACATGATATTTCAGCAACGATTGACAAACCAATGTTTCCCTGCCCTGCACACAGTGGTAATTGGTATAACTTTATTATTGGCTAATGTTATTAGTATTGTACAGATGTTCAAAAACTCTCTGCTACACCTAATGATATCACACAATAAATTGATCACTAAATTATTCAATGAGCTAATAAATTTAATATGCTTGTAATTTGAACTTAGATCTCGGAATTTTCTCCATTGCTGTATGAAACATGATTGCCATGGTGATGACCTGTGTATTGTGATTTAAATTATTCTGCTTTTAATGAAATTCCAATTTGTCATCAAAATATTTGATAGGGAAATCCATTTGTGTTTTGCTGAAACAATAAGCAGAGAATACCAAGTACTCCTTCTCTTATGTCCTCTCTCAATTCTCTCTCTTTCTCTTTTCCTCCCTCCTTCCTTCTCTCTGTTTAGCGGCTGATGCATGAGATTTGGGAGTTGGGCCAAGTTTTAATTACTGACTCCAGCTGCGGTATTTTTGACTACAGAGGAGAATTGCAGTGATATCAGAGAAGACAACGAATGAACTGGAAGTAAAATTGCTCAGAAAAGCAGCAGTCTTTCTCCTGAGATTTAATCAGCTTTGTGCTTACAGAACAAGTGCCCATTGTGTGCGGTGTCAAGAATACACTGAGGTCTTTGCTACCCTTATTCATTTAATGAAATAGAATGATTAATAGCCATTATTCTTATAGCTTAACCTATCCACATTAATGACAGCCTATTGCAGCCTAAAAAATCTCCAGATTGTGAAATGAAGAAAAGAGAGTTTGGGAATTATAATGCAAATAGTGGATTAAGAGGCGCACACACACTTTCATTTGATTTCTTTTATCGTAATATTTTTGAATAGCTGGTAAAAATGAACTGGGATTTTGTAAAATCCAATTTAAAGGAAAGGATCAGGCTGTATGACAGCCAGTTGGTCTCTTTACATTTTACCTGCCATTCACATGCACAGAATGTAATTATATTTTGGGTTCTGAGAAAATGTTAATGCCAATCATCATATTTCATCATTATTTTTCGCTAGAAACCAAACTGAAGAGCTCAAACACAATATTAAAAGCAAAATTATTAAGTCCTAAGGTGCTGTAATAGATGAATGTACTTTTGGGATAATACCAGAATCTAAACAGAGAGAAAAGCTTGTAGAAATTAAGACAAATATTATGATAATTTTTATATATTGACAAAAGGACCAAGCAATAAACAGAAGCAATTCTGAGGCAGAGTATTGTAAAGCAGAAATGCTGGAACCACTGAAGTTACATACTGTAAGAAAAATATTCCTGAGTACTAAGTTACACTATATATCACCATTTCCAGAATCGTGTATGATAAGAATTTATGCACTGCAAAGGTAAAGAGTTGTGGATACAAAATAAAAGTTTGCTTCTTCAAAAAGCATCTTATGATTCAGGAATTCCTTTAAGCAAATGACAGTTCATGGCATTACAAGTAAGGCCATCTGTGCCCTGCAATACACAATGACAGGCACCCGACAGGATCATTTGTAAGATCTCCCAGGAGCTCTCCCACCACGATGGTTGGAAAGATGAAGAAACGTAGCATGCAGCACAAGTGGTGCTTAGTTATGATCATTCTGAACATGTACAATCTTGTTCTGAGAACAGGGCTCAATGCTGCTGTCATCAGATTTTCATTTCAAATTACAGCAGACTAAAAAATTCACTTAACCCGTGTAAAACAAAAATATGAAAGGGACAATTGAAGAAAAATGAAATCAGTGCACTTGTTCCCCTCTTCTGTTTGCTGATAAGATCACATACCAAATTTAGAGGAAGCTATTGTTGAGGATCTAATACTCCAGTTGTACTTCAAGCATTGGCTTCTACTGCAAGGAGTTCACACAGTTCATTATCCCATTCCAACTGGCACTCAATAATAACAAGAGTTCACCATTGGAAGAGTTGCACCAGTTAATCACTAGCATTAAAGCAGGGCTTTGACCCTTGTACATTCGGAGGCCACTTTATTAGGTACAGGAGGTGTATGTTTGTGGTTATCTGCTGCTGTTCCCCATCCACTCCAAAACTCACCATGCTGTGCTGCACAGATGCTCTTTCGCATAGCCCTGTTGTAATGCGGGGTTACTTGAGTTACCGTCACATTCCTGTCAGCTTGAACCAGTCTGACCATTGACCTCTCTCATTAGCAGGGCATTTTCTGTAAAACCTTAGAACCTGTTACGCGTGAAAATCCCAGGAGATCAGCAGTTTCTGAGATACTCAAACCACCCCACCTGGCACCAACAATCATTCCAGGGCCAGAGTCACTTAGAACATATTTCTTCCCCATTCTGGTGTTCGGTTGGACAACAACTGAACCGCTTGTCCATGTTTGCATGCTTTTATGCATCTAGTTGCTGCAGCATGATTGGCTGATAAGACTATGTGTATTAACAAGCAGACATACAGCTGTATCTAATAAAGTGGCCACTGAGTTTATATCTCGGTATGTTCAGAGTTTTGTTTATTTTACGAAGCAGTAATGTGAACTAACAAATTAACATCTCCTTAATTGCTATACTGGTCTTAAACTGATACTTTCAGTGCAAAAAAAGCAGGGTATAAACCATGTTTTTCATAAAATCACATTGGGATGCAAGATAATATTGTCTTGTATTGACAACTGCGGCTAAGTCCTTCCAAATGCAAAATTAGTGACAACATAAGACTGTGCATGGAGAAGTACTGAGAGAAAATTGCAGAGCAGGCATATCACTAGACTTCTATTTTGGAACTCAGTACTCCAATGTCTGCAAGGAGTTTGCAAGTTCTTCCCATGATGCGTGGAATTCCTCTGGTTTCAAAGGTTTAGGAGTTAGGGTTAGTAAGTTGTGAGCATGATACCCTGGTGCTGGAAGCATGGTGGTACTGGAAGGTGGTCACCAGCACATCCTCAAAGTAAATAACAGACATATTTCACTCAACACTCACAAAACACTAGAGGAACTCAGCAGGCCAGGCAACATCTATGGAGAAGAGTAAGCAGTCATTTCACTGTATATTTCAATGTTCATGTGACCAATAAAGCTAATCTATAAAATCATTAAAATATTTAAAATTAGTACCGTCGTTCAGTATCATTCAGCAGAGCAGGTCTCCAGCACAGCATGACCCTCTCACCTGTTTAACCGCATGTTAACAATTTACAAGATAAGAATTGGATTTCATTATGACAATAAATGTCTTGTAGGACAGAATGGGAAATATTTGCTACATCTCTGAAACTGCTGTAGTTCATTAGTCACAGAGAAATGTTGTTCAGAGGAAACTAAAAGCATATGCTGTGCTCCATCATGGGCACAAGCCTACCCAGCATTGAGAACATCTTCAATAAGCAGTGCCTCAGGAAGCAGCGTCCATTATTAAGGACCCTCAACACCAGGACATGCTCTCTTCTCATCAGGGAGGAGGTACAGGAGCCTGAACACCCATGAACACTGCCTTATTATTTTTATTTATTGATTGTAATTTGTAGTTTTTTTATATATCTGGCAGGGCGCCACTGCCACAAAACAACAAATTTCATGACATATGTCAGTGATAATAAATGAGATTCTGATATGTTTTCTCTATGCAGAGGTCACTGGCTGACAACATGTGTCTCTGCTAAGTTTTCAGGCTGTCACAGTGCAGGATGCTGCTGATTGCACTTCAGTTCACTTTGTGAGCACTGCAAATGAGATCTGTCTTGAAGGGGAGCAAGAGGTGATCTATTCCCACAGTGGCACAAACCAGTGACTCCTGCAGCCTTACTTGTAGCATCGCGAAACACTTACCTTTGTTTTCAGTTGTGTTGCCTTCTCTCCATCGCTGTCCACACTACTACTTGCATCAGAGCCAGAATAATAATTGAGTGGGTTAAAAAATGCTGTTTGCTGACCGCATTGCTTTGCACTTTTGAATGAAGCTGCCACTTGTTCCCAGAGCTTTATAGAAGACACCCTGTCACACCGAACCTAACGTGGCAAGCTGATGGCAATTTGCATCGATTCCAGTGAACACATTGGAGGATCAGCAGATCGAGATCCACAATTTGTGCTGATAAACTACATGCTGCACAATTCACCATAGTTCACAAGCAAACCGCAGCACTGGCAAAAGTGAAACGTACTGTACCCTGCCTTCTCCCTGCCCCTCCCACCGCAATGGTGTGAATCATTTTCAATTTAACCTATACTCACCTTCTTTGCATTTAATGCAGCTGCAATTTATTTATCAAGATGAAATTGATCCCAAGGCCTGCTGCCAAATTCGACCAATGAGCAGACACCCGTCCTCAGGCAGTGGATCTGAGGTACCCTGATGGCCTTTTGACAACCTGTGGTCTTACTTAAAAACAGAAACATAGAAACACAAAAATTCTGAAAGGAAAAGAAAATGAACAAACTAATCATGGAGAGGGGCAGCTATGTAAAACTGTGTTGGAATAGCTTGTGGAAAGTGGGAAATCTTTGGAAATTTCTGGATGAGTTTTAGGTCTTGTGATAAATCATTGTGGAATGATGTCACTTCGCCATCAGTCTATGTACTATTTTTACACTGAACAGCCATGGACCATGTTGTGAAAGATCAGGGGGAGGTTTAGAGATATTTATGCCCATCTGTGGTCAACTATACCCTGCAAAAGGTGAACTAGCCGCTTTTAATCCAGAGACATGATTGCTGCTCACTTACCCACAGCAGACACACATCCGAACATTGTTCAATGAACAAATAAGGTCAATGTATGCAGAGATTGCGCACTGGATATATCAACCATGCTGAAAGAGCGTAATGACAAGGAGCGTACGAGTGCAGCTGTGAGCAAGACAGGCAAATTAAGTCACGGAAAGAGACCGAAGCTGTAGCTGATAATTAACAATGCATCTCCTTGTGTTTCTGTGATTGTTATGCTTCCTGGTTGTAGGACTTAAAAAAAAATGTAGCCAGGTGGTGAAACTAGTTCTCAGCTGTCATTTAAGTTGGCAAGAGAAAAATGATTTGACTTTCTGTCGCTGAATGGAAATGGATGTGAGCCTTGTTCTACGCAATTTTTGTTTTCAAATGTGTTGTACAAATTTGTGCTCCGGATCCAATACCCTGAGCACTAGGAACATACATCAAGAATTCAGGCATGGAGATCAGTGGACTTCAAAGGATTTTCTGTCCATACATCTCCACAATTGAATTTTAGTCATGTCCTCCCACAGAAGGAGCACGCTACTGATAGTGTATGTTTATAAAATACACTTGTTGGCTTTTATTGGTCTATACATCAACATGATAACTGTTCTAAAACAATTTACAGACTGTGCGAAGAAAGAACAAAGTACTTACATGGCGCTTAAGGCCTTAGGATATCCCAAAATGGTTTAAAACTATTGTTATGAGTGTAGGAAATCTAGCAGCCAGTTTGCAAATAGCAAAACCGACAAACACTGAGTTTTAATGATGTTGGTGGAAGGGTATGTATTAGCCAGGAACACCATGGGATCTTTTACAACTACTTGAGAAAGTAATTGGAGGCATGGTTTATGTTTCATCCAGAAGACTGATGTACTGCACTAAATGTCAGCTGAAATTTTTCCATTCAAGTCCCTAGAGTGGAAGTTGAACGAACAGCCCTTAGAATCGAGATGAGAGTGCTACTAACAGTTGGCACCTGGGAACCAATAATGGCATTATAAGCTATTACCCATAATCCAGTAAATAGGATATTGTAGCACATGCAATGATTAAGACTGGAGTTCTCCTCAACAAACAGCATATGGCTTGGACACATGCCAGAGTGCTTTGTAAGTAAAGTGTTGAAAGCTGCCACAATGAAAATTACCTGAGATGACTGCATTTTTTTAATATCTCCAGATTTATCAACAGAAAACAGGGGCTCCAATTTAGACCCAGCAACTCCTGTCATTGAAGGGAATGGGCACACAGAAATATGTGGGGAATACACGTGCCTCATAAAAAATATTGCAAAGTTTGGAGTTTTAAAAATTATTTTTTCTTCAACTCATTCCTGCTACAGACCCTCATTACACTTGCTCTATTGCATTTCGTCCATCTTCCCCTTGCCATTCGTGACTTAAATAATTTATGCAATAAAACCTGGTGCTAATGTGTTAATCTCTCTGTACTAACCTCTAGCAGTTTCTTTGCTGTGCTTCAGGCAGTCATACCAAATGTTTGATAACTAGAGTTTCAGATATGGATTGACACTTTTCTCTGCTCTAGTCATGAGTGGGTTATTCCAATCTATGCTACTGCAGCTGGACAATTTACCTTCACAGAAGTGGAATTCCATTTCAAAGTGTCACAATAAGTTACACTGCAAATAATTCTTTGTTAAACACAACTTCATTGAATGCTTTTGCACAGATTTCCAGCATTGGATAGAGAACCATTCAAATAAGCAATTAAAAATTAGTTTATCGTTTTAATACTTCATGTACCAAATGGAGGTTTGATTATTTAGTGTCTTCAATACCCAGAGGGAATTTTGTCTTATATTTCATTACTACTGAGAGAAGCAGTGTATTGTACATAGAGACCTAAGCTAATCAATTGATCAACTCCAACTTAGTTCATTGAAGATTGCTGCATTCAGTAAAACAGCCTTGCAAAGTTGGTAAATTTATACAATGAATTTTAGAATGCAAATAGCTACACTGGGAAATGTGTTTTTAATACCAACTTGCCAATGACTTTTTAACATATTTGGTTTTTAATGAAAAATGTAGTGGTAATTTATTTTGTCAAAAATGCTGATTTATAGAGAAGCAATAATTTGACAATTTCCTTACAGTACTAGCATCTAAGTCCTGAAGTGCTGACTGTGCAGTGTTGCAAATTTTCCTTGTGACCATGTAAGTTTCCTCCAAGGTGCTCTGTTATCCTCCCACATCCCAAAGGCATGTTCGTGTCTGGTTAATTGCCTCTGTAAATGATTCCTGGTGCGTAGATGAGTGGTAGAATCTGGTGGAGGGATCACTTAATGGAATGTGGAGGGAATAAAATGGGTGGTTGACGGTCAGAATGGACTAGGTGAGCTGAAGGGCCTAGGCTCATGCTATGAACTTGACTCCAAAAGCAGAATTCAAAAATGCCCATCTTGCAAATCTTTGTAAATTCCCTTTCAAGCAAACTGTTATAATTTCATAGGCCATGTTGGAAATTACAGGTGAATGAGTACAAGATAAAATAAACATTGATCTTCATTACAGGAACAGTGACAGATAACAGTCAAAGGCAGTATTGAAGGACTATGTGTGGAATCACAGAACTCAGAAATCTAGTGCCACCAGGCCCTTGTTCCATTGTTCCTGGCATTAGCTCAGAAGAAAGGGAGCCCTCAGTATTTTTGAGAAAGTAACACAGACATGTGCTTTGACATTTTTAAAAATGTTAGTAAATTTAACATTGGACTTTCAGAATTATAAGTGGAATATTGATTTTCAATCAAGTTATTGTGGCATTCTTCTTCTGGACTACAGACAACTCAAAAACAGGCAAGAATGACTCCAACGTAGTTTGAAGACTACATTGTTGCTCTTTTCCATCCTACATATTTTGCCCACAAATTGACAAGGAGATGGGGAGCATATGAGGTGATGTAGTTAGAACCATTAATGTTTGGGCAATCTTTATGTCAGAGCCTTACTTGCAAAAGATCATCAGGTTCGTGATTAACAGTCATTGGGGTTGAGGAGTGACAAATGAAACAAGAAATTGCAATAGGATGGATTGTGGAATGGTCTCTTTCAGATAATGATAATAAGTTTTGGGTCAGGTTTACCATAACCAATGGGAGAGGATTGTTTATAAATTGAAGGGAGGAGTTATAGAAGAGGGAATATCTATTATTATTGTCAGAATTGACACCTCTAAGTTGCACTGAAGTTCCCTGGCGTCCTTGTGCACAGGCGCGCACACACACACACACACACACACACACACTGTCTCTCAGAGTGACAATCATAAAATTATAGAAAACTGGACCATCAGAAAGACATACAATGGGGAAACAGGCTCTTCAGCCCAATAACTCAGTACTGTTCATCAAACAACTATTGATACTTATCCCACAATAATCAATTTTTTAATTATATTTTCCCTGAATTCTCACCAACATCACCCAAATTCCGTGGGTCACCTACACCCGAGGAGCAAATTACCATGCGTAATTAACCTATTCAGCCACGGGTCTTAGAGATACAGGAGAAAACCAAACCACTCAAAGGAAACCCACAGGGTCTCAAAGAGACCATGAAAATTTAACACAGATACCATCTGATGTCAGTTCCTCAGTGGATGGAGCTCCAAGCCAGCAATTCTTTTGGGTGCCATATGGTATCACCCTACATTGACGGGCTTTTTAACAACACTAAAGTGCACATAAAATTTTCAAGGATATGACATTTATATGCACACACACACACACACACACACACACACACACACGTATTTCAGTATGTGCATGCTCTCTGATAGAGTATTTATCCACGTTTGGAAAGGCAAAGATGATGCAGTGTTATCAGCTCCATGATGAAGGTAGTCTTCATGTGTTCCAGTCTTTTGAAAAGATAACCAAAAGGATTGATAAGGGCAGGGTAGTAGATATTATCTACATTGACTTTAGCAATGGTTTGTTAAGGTTACTCATGGTAGACTGGTCATAAGCTCAGGAAAATGTGGGATCCGGGATGAGCAAGCAAATTTGATGAGTGACAGAGATCTGCTCTTCTGATTAGTGGCTTGTGACCAGCAGTATGCCATAGGGATTGGTGCTGGGTCCTTCATTGTATGCCACATATATTTATGAGTTGAATAAGAATGTACTCATTTGTAATTTTGTATGATTCATAATTTTGCAGAAGACACAAACATGGTGCTATACTAGACAGTAAAAAAAATTATCTAAGGCTATAAAACAACTGGAAAAGTGAACAAGGGATTGGCAGTTAGAATTTAATTCAGACAATGTGAAGTGATACAGTTTGGGATGTTAAAACACCCAGGACATGCAGAGTGAATAGCAGCATCCTGAAAAGTATTGGTGAACAAAAAGCCCTTGGGGTACCTTGCCATTGTTCCCTAAAAGTGGCATCGGAGTAGACAGGGTTGTGAAGAACATATATAGCATGCTTGCTTCATTGAGCAAAGCTTTGAGGACAAGAATAGAATGTGATGTTGTAGTGTACAAGATATCGGCTAAACCACAATAGAGAGCATTGTGTGTAGTTTTGGTTGGCACACTTTGAAAAGGGTGTGATTAAGCTGAAAAAAGTTCAGAAATGGTTTGCAAGCATGTTGCCTGGACTGGAAGCCTTGAGTATAAGGAGATACTGGAGAGGCTGGGACTGTTTTCCACGGAGCAAAGAAGGTTGAGTGATGACATGATAGAGGTATATAACATTTTGAGTAGAAATGTTTTGGGTAGAAAGCCACTGCTGTCTTCCCATAGTGGGGAAGAGTAGAGGGCACAGGTTTAATATGGGAAAGGGAGATTTAAAAGGGATCAGAGGGGTACATTTTTCACACAAAAAGACATTGGTATTTGAATCAAGCTACCAGGGGAGGTGATAGAGGCAGGAACAGTAAGACATTTAAATAGCATCTGTACAGGTGTTTGAATAAGCAAGGTATATAGGAAGATGACATTAATGTAGACAAATGGATTAGTATACATACACATGATAATTGGCAATGATATATGGATGGATTCCATGTTGCATCTAGAATTATAGATTTTTCTGCAAACAAGTAGTCATGAATTGGTATTTATAGTATTACAACTAATCCGTAGGAGTATTTTCCCAGTATTCAGTCAATACAATTGTATTGAAGTTTTACAGGCTGATGTACATCATAAGCCAAATTGTATGATTTCTTCCACACTTTTTCTACATTAATTATTTGATTACCACTTGAAAATTAAGTCTGAATTGATGAGAATGTGTTTATAATAAGTTTTTAAAAAAGCATTGCTAAAGAAACCAGCATTTCAAGAGCTCAGGAAAGATCATTCAAAGCTATTGGAAGTCAAAGCTATTGTAAAAGCAACAGAAAGGACATACAACAAAGCAAATATTAGTGGGAAGATAGAGGATTAGGAAGTTTTTAAAAACCTACAGAGAACAACTAAAAAAATTATTAGAAGGGAAAAGATGAAATATGAAAGCAAGCTTGAAAATAATATTAAAGTGGATTGCAAAAGTTTTTTCAAGTATGCTAAAAATAAAAGAGGAATGAGAGTGGATATAGGACCACTAGAAAATGAGGCAGGGACAATAATAAAGGGGACAAGGAGATGGCTGATGAACTAAATGAGTATTTTGCATCAATCTTCACTGTGGATGATACCAGCAGTATGTCTGATGTTGTAGTGTGTGAAGGAAGAGAAGTGGGTGCTGTTACTATTACAAGAGAGAAGATGTTCAAAAGCTGAAAGATCAAAAGGTACATAAGTCACCCAGACCAGATGAACTGCACCCTAAGGTTCTGAAAGAGGTAGCATTAGTAATGATCTTTCAAAAATCAATGGACTCTGGCTTGGTGCCAGAAGACTAGAAAATTGCAAATGTTACTCCACTTGTTAAGAAAGGAGGAAGGCAGCAGAAAGAAAATTTAGTCTAGTTAGTCTGATCTCCATGGTGTGGAAAACGTTAGAGTCAAATGTTAAACATGATGGAGTACTTGGTGCCACAGAACAATATAGTAAAATGTCAGCATGTTTTCCTTCATGGAAAATCCTGCCTGACCTAACTGCTAACTGCTAGGACTCTTTGAGGAGATTACAAGAGGGATAGATAAAGGAGATGCAGGGCATGTTGTATATTTAGACTTTCAGAAGGCCTTTGACAAGGTGCAACACATAAGGCTGCTTACCAAGTTAAGAGCCCAAGGTATTACAAGAAAGTTACCAACATGGTTAGAGCATTGGCTGATTGGTAGGAGGCAACGAATTAGGATAAAAGGATCCTTTTCTGGTTGGCTGCCAGTGACTAGCGGTGTTTTGCTGGGGTCAGTGTCAGGACCACTTCTTTTTATGCTGTATATAAATGATTTAGATGATAGAATAAATGGCTTTGTTGCCAAGTTTGCAGATAATACAAAGATTGGTGGAGGGGCAGGTAGTGTTCAGGAAACAGGTAGGTGCAGATGGAATTAGACAGATTAGGAAAATGGGCAAGAAAGTAGCAAATGAAATATAATGTTGGAAAATGCATGGTCATGCACTTGGAAGTAGAAATAAAAGTGCAGACTGTTTTCTAAACAGGAAGAAAATCCAAAAATCTGAGATGCAGATGGATTTGGGAGTCCTTGTGCAGAACACCCTAAAGGTTAACTTGCAGGTGGAGTTGGTGGTGAGGAAGGCAAATGCCATGTTAACATTTATTTCAAGAAGTCTAGAATACAAGAGCAAGGATGTAATGCTGAGAATTAATAAGGAACTGGTGAGGCCTCACCTTGAGTATTGTAAACAATTTTGGGACCCTCATCTTGGAAGAGATAGGCTGGCATTGGAAAATGTCCAGAGGAGGCTCACAAGGATGATTCCAGGATTGAAAGTGTTATCATACGAAGAAAGTTTGATGGCTCTGGGTCTGTACTCACTGGAATTCAGAAGGACGGGGTGGGGGGGGAACTCATTGAAACCTTTCAAATCTTGGAAGCACTAGACAGAGTAAATGTGGAAAGGATGTTTCCCATGGTAGGAGCGTCTAGGACAAGAGGGCACAGCATCAGATAGAGAGGCACCCTTTCAAAACAGAGATGCGGTGAAATCCCTTTAGCCAAAGGGTATTGCATTTGTGGAATTTATTCCCACATGAAGCTGTGGACGCCAGGTCATTGGATGTATTTAAGGCAGAAATTGATAAGTTCTTGATTAGACATGGCATCAAAGGTTATGGGGAGTAAGCCAGGAACTGGGTTGAGGAGGAGAAGAAAAATGGATCAGCCATGATTAAATGGCAGAGCAGACTCGATGGGCCAGGGGGCCTAATTCTGCTCCTGTCTTGTGGTCTTGTATTGCTTGTTTTGGTTTTTGTTCCTGTATGATTTATTAATAGCATCTGATCACATGATGCTGAAGCAACTCATAATCACAAGACATTTTTCCTTACTCAAACAGGTGAAGTTAAGAAGGTGTTTTCCACTATAAATGGTTTAAGTTTTCAATTGTACTGAAAACCATGCTGAGTCTAATTTTATGACTTAAATGTTTTACTGTAACCACTCAGCTCCACAGCCTTGGTCCAAGTGTAGATACAAGAGAATTCCAAAGGTGAAAGTGACTTCACTTGAAATCAAGACAGCATTTGTATGTGCATGCATCAAGGAACCTAGGTAATAACAAAGTCAAGGAACTTCAAGAGTAAGCATTCATTTATCTTTATGGGTTATAACGTGCACAAAATGGCTGTGGTTGTTAGGGTTCCAGATTAATGCAATGGTTCCTCAGGGCAGTGTCCAAGGCTCAGCAATCTTCCTTTGGTTTATCAATGACCTTCATCCATCATAATATTCTGCACAATATTTTCAACTCCATTAGCAATTGGCACATGAAACTATCCATGACTGTATTTCTTGGCAAGGTTCTGGCTTGATGTGATAGGGTGGCTAGCAATATCTCCACTAAAGGAGTTCCAAGCAATTACGATTTCCAAAAGCAAAGAAAAATGGTAACCTTAGCTTTGACATTCAATGGCATTGTTGTCACCCAGTCTCCATCATTAACATTCTGGGAGATATAATTGACCAGAAATTAACTAGATCAATGTAATAGATAATTAGCTATAAGAGCTAGGTTGAATTTGGGTGTCTTCCAGCAAGAGACTTGGCTTCTGATAGCTCAAACCCTTTCCACCGTCTACAGGGAATAAATTGGAATGTATTACTATCCACTTGCCCAGACAAGTTCAATGTCACCAACACTCAAAAAGCTCAATAGCATGCAGAACAAAGCAGCCCACTTGATTGGCAGCACAGTCATCTTTGAAATGTTCCCACAGTCAATGACCTTGCTTTAAGGACTCTATATCTCATGTTCTCATTATTTAGTACATTTTTTTTATATTTGCATTTACAGTTTGTTGTCTTCTGCACTCTGGTTGATCTTTCATTGTTCTGGTTATAGTTACTGTTCTATAAATTTGCTGAGTATGTCCACAGGAAAGTGAATCACAGGGTTGTATATGGGGACATATCTGTACTTTGATAGTAAATTTACTTTGAACTATATTTTCATTCCATGTCACGAAATAGCTACAGTGTGTAATATTTTTTTTAAAATGTGTAAAATTTACTCCCCTGCACCTCCCAAAACTCATGGCATCTAATGCCAGACAGAAGAGCAGAAAATATATGAGAAAACAACTATTGATAACACTCTCACCCAATCTCACATCATCCTAATTTGAAGCATATGTCCATTCATTCAATGTAACCACAACCAAACTTTCCCACCTACAGACGGATGGGAAGTGTCTTCACCTGAATGACTGTTTTATTTAACACAACTCCTTGAGGGCCATTTAGAGATGGGCATTAAACCCTGGTCTTGGAAATACCACACAAGCTCTGAGCAACAAACAAAACAAAACAGAATGAGGGTTTTGTGTAAACCTCAAAAATAAATCAGTCACTAAATTAATGTCATCTGTTTCAAACTGTGATGTAAAAAAGTCAACAAACTTTTGTCACTGGAGGCTGTAAGCCATCTTAGCCGTAAACAGACTAGCAAAGAATTAATCAGTGAGATAGTTCGTAGTACAACACAGTACATGTACATATGAGACTTCATTTATGAAAAGCTCTATACAACTAGAATGGATCAGGGGACTTGCACTATTCAGTCCAATTAGGGAACAATATGGCATTTAACCAATTTGCATTAACAATTGGAAATGAAGGAACTTGGCCTTGTACTTCATTGGAAGTTCAGTTTTATGTGTAATCCAGATTGTGCCCCTGAGCACAGTCATTATAATATTCTGAAGAAGTTATTGTGTTGGCATGCTCAAACTCTAGTGGTAATTAGGACAGAAGTTGTGTAGTAGCAGGATCAGATCCCATGGAGGAGAAGAATTTACTGATTGTAAAATAAGCATTACTCAATTCTTTGAGTATGTGTTAGGGGAATTCTTGTTTTTAGCATTTAGTGCTTGATGCACAGCTAAGACAAGCAACATCTTCCCACCATGGTGCTAAGCTCTTCTTCTGTCAACTCTGTCTCCAACCCCACTTCCTTGCCAAGGATTCTCCACTCTGCACTGATGACCCCTTCTCACGTCTCCAACCTTCTGTCAATTTTTGAACACCCGGCTCTGGTTCTCTGACTGCTCTGGATCTTTTCACCTCTAGCTGCTGACGAGTCATCACCAAACTCGACTTCAGCACTCCTGTCTCTCCTCGAACTTTACCCCCTCTGAACACACTGCCCTCCACTCTCTCCGCACCAATTAAACCCATAGACAAAAAGGGGGCTATTGTAGTGTGGCAGACTGACCTTTACCTTGCTGAAGCCAGGTGGTAAATCTTAGACACTTCTTCTTAGTTATCCCTTGTAAAGGACCCCACTCCGGACCATCAGAAAATTGTCTCTGACACCATTACTAACCGCATCAATTCTAAAGAACTCTGAATCTTGCCACGAATTTGCCTTGTACAGGTATGGATTGTTTCACCAAACTCATAGCTCCCCTACTTTGCTCTGTTCATTTCTACCTTCTACCCAAGATCCACGAAACTAACTGTCCAGGTAGACCTATTGTCTCTGTCTGCTCCTGCCCCACTGAACTCTTGTCCTCATAATTTGATTCTACTCGATCCCCCTCAGATCCAAACCTTGCCACATACATCTGCAACACTTCACATGTTCTCCATCTCAACAACTTTTAATTACCTGGCCCTGACTATCTCATTTTAATCAATGATATCCAGTCTCTATGCACTTCAATCCCACAACAAGGTCTTAAATCTCTCCGATTATTTCCAAACAAAAGACCTAACGAATTCCCCTCCACCACCACCCTCCTCCATCTGGTAGAACTGGTCCTCACCCTCAAAAATTTCCCTTTTGCTCCTCCCACTTTCTCCATTGGTACCCACATGGGCCACAGCTATGTCTGCCTTTTTGTTGACTACATAGGACAGTCCATGTTCTAAGCCTTCCTTGGTAATGCTCCTCAAGTCTCCCTGTGCTACACTTACCCCCTTACCTCCATTCAGGGCACAAAAAGTCCTTCTAGGTGAGACAGCACTTTACCTGTGAATCTGTTGGGGTTGTCTATTATACTTGCTGCGCCTGATGCTGCCTCCTCTACAATAGAGAGTCCTGACATAAATTGAGGGACTGCTTTATTGAGCCTCTCTATTCCATCCATCGAAATACAATTTCACGGAGACCAGCAATTTTAATTCTTAATTCCATTCCCACCTTGACATGCCAGTCCATAGACTCCTCTTTTTCCAAGAGGAGGCCACCTTCGGAGTGGAGGAGTAACACTTTGTATGACATCTAGGTAGCTTCCAACCTGATCAATTTCTTCTTCAAGTAAAATTTTTTCCTCCCCTTCCCTCTTCTTCTATTCCCCACTCTGCCCTCTTACTACATCTGCTTGCCTCCACATTGCCTCCCCCAGCTGCTCCTCCTTCTTCCTTTTCTCCCATGGTTCACTCTCTTCTCCTATCAGATTCCTTCTTCTCCAGCCCGATACCTTTTCCACCCACCTGGCTTCACCTATCACTTTCTAGCTTGCCCTCCTTATCATCTTTTCATTCTGGCATTTTGCCCCCCTTCCTTCCTTTCCAGTCAGAAAGAAGGGTCTTGGCCCAAAAAGTTGACTGATTATTCATTTCCTTAGATGCTGTCTGACTTGCTGAGTTCCTCAAGCATTTAGTGTATGTTGTTCTGGATTTCCAGCATCTGCACAATCCCTTGTGTTTATCATGTTCCCAGTATATCATTTGCAGCATCTCTTCCATCAAGTGCATATTATAATATCAATGAGATAACTCAATGCATCCAACACCACCCAAGAATGGTGATTTGAATTGTGGAAGTACGTTCTTCTATTAAATACTTAATAAGGAATGGACAACAAAGAACAGAAGTGTTATGCCAATTTATATTTTATGATATAAGATTAATCCATCATTGGATGAGCTTTTCCTGGAGACTCACACCAGAGGATGCATTACAAACTAGATAAAGGTTTAATGCTGACATTGATTTGTGTAGCGAATTTGGATGGGCTCTCAGTGACTCCTGCATTTCTGTTTGTGGCTGGTAAATTGACACCAACAATAAATTTCTTTACTACATAACCATTCATTCCATGCTGGCATTAGAAAGAGTTTTGTATCCACAAGCATTCAGGAAGTGACTGATGTGGTGTTCTGCAAGGCTGACAGGTTCATCCATTTTCCAGGCATCCTAAGAGGCAATCGGTGAGACAGCCGATATTTTAGCTGTTGATGCCTTTCCTGTAGTCTTGGGTGTGGCAGTATATACCTACATGGCTGATTTAAGTGAGTCCAGTGACAGATACAAAGCACCTGGTCTTCAATGCCTCACTGTGCTGTTGGTCTGCAGCACTGATGACAAATTGTTGGAATCAAAACCATATCTTCCAGAGAAGGTTATGTATTCTTCTGTTACTTGAGAAATTGTGATGTTTCTGATGAATACTTGATATGGATTGAAACATAAAGCATATATCAAAAGCTACTAAACTGAAGACTGATAATTGGAAATACATAATTGAAGACAAACTTCCATTATAAACATTAAACTTGAAGCATGAGTCATCCACAACACCTCACGCCTTTTCTGCTCTCTCTTAAAATTATATTCGATCTAATTGTATCCTCGTTGCAGTCCAGGCCCAAAGCATTAACCCACTTGTTTAATGCCCTAAAATATTCAAAGACTACTTCCACCACACTTTGAGGAAGATTCAACATTGAATGAGCAAACAAAAATCTTGCCTCATCTTCACCTTAAATGGGAAATCCGGTACTTTCAAATAGCAATCAGTAATTCTAGATTCCCCCACAAATAGGAATCTTCTCTATATCTACTCTGCCAAGAGATTTAAGCATTTATATACTTCAATCCCCTCTCACTCTTCTAAATTCCAGTGGATACAAGCCTAACCTGCCCAATCTTTTCTCACAGTACAATCAATGATCTTGTCCGAAATCCTTGGGGCCAGTTGCATTTTGGAATTCAGATTTTTTGGGGATTTCAGAATCCCTCCTTATTGGTTCCGGGCCCCCTTGCAGATACCAAAAAACACATATGCTCAAGTCCCTTATTTAACCTGTCTCAGTGCAGGTGGACTTTAGGACTCGGCAGAGCTCCAGACCTATGTACATCCTCCCGTACACTTTAAATCATCTCTAAATACAATGTAAATGCTATGTAAACAGTTGTTATATTGTGTTGTTTAGGGAATAATGATCAGAATTTTTTTTTTTATTTCCAACAAAAACATTCAAAAAAACATAAAAGTATACAGCTTCAAACAAACCGAATCAAACACATGCTAAATGAATTATTGGAATAAATGTAGAACGTCACTGTCACTATAAAACTTCAGAAACTTGTCTTTCTGTTTCTTTAAATCATATACAGTGGTAGTTCCGACATCATATTCTTCAGTAAGACACTGCACAGACACACCACGATCAAGCTTCTGAAATAACTCCACTTTCTGCGTTATTGATAATGATAGATGCTTCCTTCTCTTTCTTCTCATTGCTACAGCCCTTTTTGACATTTTCACAGTGAAATTAAACACAAAGTCAACAGTGAACACAAAATATCAGCGAACAACAAATGCATGTGTAACCAGTACAAGTGCTGAGCCACACCTTACGTTTGGCGGCCTCTGCTAGTGCTGCCACGTCACACCTGAGTGACGTCAGCTATTGGCGAGAAAACTTCGGTTTTCAGAGCTTTTTGGATAAGAGATTGTGGACTTGTAGTTACAGATATGGCCCCCTCATCTATGCAAGGAGGTTATTGAAGGTCAGAGACATACTAGATCACTACCTGGATACCTTTGACTCCAGATTTGGTCTCACCAGAAATGGAAGTATATTCTCCCCACCTTTCTATTAAAGTCTTCCTGCAATAAACAATATTATTCAGTTAGGTTTCCTAATTACTTGCTTCTATGCATACTGTTCTGTGAAACATGCATCAGGTTACCCACACAATATAAGCTGAAGTCCCAGCACCAATAGATGTGGCACATCATTCATTACATCTCAGCAAAGAGAAAAAAGAACTTAATTCTGCTTATTTTTAGCAACCAATCTTACATCCACAACAACATCTTTCCTACTAAACTATGATCTTTTATTTTCCATAATAATCAACAGTTGAACATACAGATGACAATCTAAATATAGTGTATCAACTACTTATCCTTTATCCACATCACATTACTTAGTTTCAAAGAATCCCAACAAAATGTTACAGCATGATTTTTCTTTCAACAAACAATGTTGACCTTGCTTGATTATCTTGAACTTGTCTTCCATAAAAGTAGGCTGCATCCCTACCTCTTTTGAATAAAGTAATTTTCTGTGTTCTTTTCAATTCTAATGGAACTTCCACCTCTTATTCCAGAGACTTCTGGCAAATTAAAATCAATATAATTTCACTAGCTGCAACTTTTGCAGACTCAGGAAAAAGTTCATCAGAATGTAACCTACAATTTGAAATGTATCACTTCCACTGAGATTGTAATTTTCCTAAATTCTTTTTTCCTCACCGATACCACTTTATGTCTCTTTCTGGGAAGACTGATGTAAGATAATTCACTAATTTACTTGTTGCCTCCTTATGTTCCAGTATTAATTCAACAAACTCAAATTCTCTTGGACTAATGATCATTTTGTGAACTCTTGTTCAAATATTTATAGAATTTCTTACAAATTTCTTACAAATTTTCTAATTTTTCCTCCATCATTAATATTTTTTTTTATCTTTGCTGCTTTATTTTATATTCAGTCCATACTTTTGACCTGTCACTCAACTGTGCACAATTATATATATTCTTTCTTTGATAATATCTTTAACCTCTCTGATTTCTCCCCCAACAAAAATGCTGGGTATTGTGAAAGATCCCCTTAAATGTCAGCACTGCCTCGCAGTTGGCTGATCCCTTTGCTTAATGTGCCGGTTCACTTTAGCTAACCCTGCTTTCTCATGCCTCTTGATTGCTGTCATGTAAGTAAGTGTCAAATATTAGTATTGGACCTGTTCTCTCCACTTAAGACATGTATTTAAACATAGAAAACCTACAGCACAATACAGGCCCTTCAGCCCACAATACTGTGCCAAACATGTACTTACTTTAGAAATTACTTCGGGTTACACATAGCCCTCTATTTTTCTGAGCTCCATGTACCTATCCAGGAGCCTCTTAAAGGACCCTATTGTATCTACCTCCACCACAGTCAGCAGCAGCCCATTCTACATACTCACCACTGTCTGTGTAAAAAGCATTCCCCTACCTACCTATTATTGAAGTGTGTATACAGTATACAACTTTGAGATTTGTCTTCCTCACAGACAGCCATGAAACAAAGAAAACCATGGAACCAGGTCAAAGTAAAACATCAATCACCCCTCCCCCCACAATATGCAAAAAAAGCAAATCACACAAAAAATGAACAAAAAACACAGAATATAAAACAAAAAAAAATGGAAGAGGCCAGGCGTAATCATCAGACTGAATGTAAAATCCAATCATAACAGAATAGCAACTATGCAAGAATGCCTTCATGAAGAAGTCATTAATCAATCCTACCTTGTTACACAATACAGATCTAACATTTCCCACTGTCTAATTAACGAGAATGATCTTTAAAACACTTTTTTTCCATGTTAACCTTGCCCATCTCATTTTTTTCCACATGTAGATTAAAATCCTCATAATTTTTGTTGCTTCTTCCTGACAGGCCCCCATTAGTTCTTCCTTTAAACTCCGTCCTGCCATTCAATTACAATTCATGATCCTGTACCCTACTCCTTCAAGGGTTGTATTGGTTTTTATTTCCTGTGTTCACCCTAACTGCTTCAGAATCTCATTTCCTGAATTTAGACTATTCCTCTCTAATGCACCATGATCATTTTAATGAACAGAGTCAATACTACACCTTTCTTTAGTTTTCTGTCATGTTAATAAATGTAGGCTCAGGATAAGGGTGAGAGAGAGAGTAAAGGATGACCAGAGTAGTTGAATCCTGATGATACTATTAACAAAAATTGCTTGTAACTTTCTCTCATTGTTAGCCTTCCCAAAGAGTGGAAAATAAGAGGTTATTTATTAATAATTATGTGCACAATGATCCTTGCATCTGCAGTGAAAGTCTCACTGTAGGGAAAACTCCACTGAATATTACCAGTGTAAACTGCGACCAATGCAAATTACTGACACTTATACTGTTTGTGTTTCCAGTTCAAATGGAACTAATTAAAGTTTAAACTCTTGCATTGCTGCCCGCTTATCCTCGGCGACATAATTCCATGAACTATAGGTTGAAAACTATCACCAAGCAGATGGTGAAGTCATCCATTGTTAGATCTGGTTGGATAAAAGCAGATATTCTGAGATTTGGCTTTCTCTGCCCAGGTCTCCTATTACCTAAAAATTAACAAAGATCTTTCATCAAAATGATTAAAACTGGATAACTACTAATAATATCACACTGATGAAATGAAGAATGTTATTGCATTTGAAACAGGATGCTTCTACTATTGGGGGAAATAAATAAGTACAAAGCCTTCTTTTCCTGGCTTTAAAATTGATCTTAGACCAACATCTATCAGGGCTTGGAATTTATTACCAGGAATCTGAGCTTATAAGTGTTCCCAGGTGCTTGGATTAGTTATAAAAAGCAAATACTGAGAGAACATTATTCAGTACACAAGTATCTAGAATTCCACCCTTTAACTTAGAGAGAGAGTATTTGGTGCATTATATACACGGGTTCATCTAAATTATCATCATTCATTTTTCTGTTTGATGTTTAAGGTATTTTAATGTTATCTAACTGCTGTCCTAGAAAAATATTTGATACCATACTTTGAAACTATTGTGGAAAACATCACAATATTTTTCCCAGTCTCTGGAGCAAATTATTCTAAAGGTGGCCACGCTCCTAGAAAGCTAAGTTTTTCTCCACACAATTTAACTAAATTTACTCCATCTCAGTATCTCCTCATGTTGCATTTGGCCAATATCAAAATCTCAAACTTATCTGATCTGCTCCTGAAAATTAAAGTTTGCAAACCTTCATCATTCCCCTTGCAATTTTCTGCAACTCAGTGAGAAGAATTTGGCTTTCTTTTTCTAATTAGTAACCCTAGGCTACATGCTTTCATTGCAGTTATATCCTTTCAATATTTTGGCTTCACAAGGGCACTTTGGCTGAAAATTTAGCAAAGCAGGATAATGGCTTGAGTGTCCCAATTCAAAGTTCAAAGATTCAAAGTAAATTTATCATCAAAGTATTTATACAGTACATAATCCTAAGATTAGTCTTCCTCACAGACAGCCATGAAACAAAAAAAAACCATGGAATCAATCCGAAAAAGCAACATCAACCCCACCACCAACCTGCATGCAAAAAAAAATAAAACAAGTCATGCAAACAGCAAGAAGACAAACAAGCGAAAAACACAGAATATGAACCACAAAATTGAAAGAGCTCAGATATATTCAGTTCAGCTCAGTTTGCTATCTGCAGGCTGCGGTGATCAAAATCACCCAAAATAGCAACAAAAAAAGGGAGTGAACAGAAACCAGAAACACATCATAACATGAAGTACAGAGTCCAATGGACAAACTGGATAGATTAAAACTTGCTCAAGACCCATAGACTCCTGCACCATACTCCAACAATATCGAGGGAGAACGAGAGAGAGGAAGAGAGAGGCCATTCGAACACAGGGACCTTCCTTCAGGAGTAGGGAGTAAGAGGTAGATAAAAAATAAAAGACAATCTATTAACTAATAAGCAAACATAAGGAAATCTGCAGATGCTGGAAATTCAAGCAACACACACAAAATGCTGGTGGAACGCAGTAGGCCAGGCCGCATCTATAGGGAGAAGCGCCGTTGACATTTCGGGCCAAAATGAAGGGTCCTGACGAAGGGTCTCAGCCCAAAACGTTGACAGTGCTTCTCCCTATAGATGCTGCCTGGCCTGCTGTGTTCCACCAGCATTTTGTGTGTGCTGCGTTTATTAACTAATAAATTATTTCTCTATACTTCTTTAAACATACCACCATTGTGCAGTTATACAATATTCCTGAAATCTGTGATATCACAGCATTGATTAGAATTTTCTAAATATAATTCTATATTTTATCGAGAATTACACAGTGTTTAAAGAACAGGTCAATTACTACAAATAAAGTTTATTCTCCAAGCAAGCCCATCCCACTCCCTGCTAATCCTTTAGTCAGTCTTCCATGTGTATTGATATAATACATCTATGTTAGTCAATGTACAACTCTCCATTGTTGAAAATTCAACAATCTAATTTTGGTCTGGATAAAGATTCTAACATGTACAAGAATTCTGTTTGTCTCTGAATGGAAACATTTTATACACTTCAACTTGTTACACTCATTTATAATCCTAAAGGTCATTGTCCCTTCACAATTATTCTACAAAGGCATTGTTTTACAATATTTTCTCTTTCCATGAATTATATCGCAACTCCAAAATCAGGAATGCACAAACACCAGATGCGAGTAAGCTATTTAGTTCTTCAATGTTCTGTCATTTAACAAAATCAAAGCCAATTTCTCACATAACTTCGTATTTATAATTTTGCTATCAGCCTGTTCCAACATTTTGTGGGATTAGAGCTAATCTAAAACTTCAGTCCAGATACAAGATTCTGATCAAAATCCTTTAATACTTACATTAATTAAATCAAAAATTTTCAGATATAATATTAATATAGAATCTATCATAAATTCTAATTTGTTGAAGATAATTCCATTATTCTACAAGCTCCATTTATTGATATGTTGATGCAGCAACTAATGCTGTTTCTACACAGTTTTTAAATATCATGTAGATGATCACAGGAGAATCAAAAGCATTTGAGAGATAATAGGTTAGGCAAAATAAGTGTGACTGATAGAATTGATCTGGTGCTCACTGGACTGAAAAGCTTGTTTTGATGTCATAAGAAAATCTGTCAAATGACACCTCTTTAAAATTGAACTTCCATCATCCAAGTTGTCCATGTTAATAATGAAAAAAGTCCCAAAACAAATCCTTGTGTTCCAAGTTGTGTTTGTTGGGTTCCTTGTGTTTGAAAGTGTGTACCACTTCCAGAATTTTACCTGCTGTTCTTGGCTACCACATCCAATACTTCATAGAGACTTTAAAGAGGAATGTGCTATATATAGTGAGGGTATACTCATATAAAGTACCAGTTATAACAACTTTATCTAGCCAGATGATCTGATTTTATTCATAACACAATACCTTATACAGGT
This sequence comes from Hypanus sabinus, assembly GCF_030144855.1. NCBI lineage: Eukaryota > Metazoa > Chordata > Chondrichthyes > Myliobatiformes > Dasyatidae > Hypanus > Hypanus sabinus. The sequence goes on along the minus strand of NC_082711.1, from coordinate 91,559,095 downwards.
CTTTTGAAAATTCAAATACATGCTTATTGCTGCCCTACTCTTCTCTGCTTGTTCTGAGAATTCTTCAAAAAATCCATAATACATGTTTATCAGGTGGTGAGCTTTATATTTTTCTTCTTTTCAAGACTTTTCTATTGGCGCTTTGAACGACAAACAGTATCATCATGTTTTACATGAAAAGCTCATTTAGAATGATTCTGTGTGTGGCTGACAAGGCAAGATTAATGAGTATTGCAAGTTATATAATGCAGAGGCTTGTCAGACCAGTTCGGAGAGCAAAGGATCAATGACATTAATGTACAGTTGGGATGCATGTGGACAATGCTAAATAAAAGTGGAAAGCTTCTATCTCCAAAGGATCTTGAGGAATATACACTCAGTGTCCACTTTATTAGGTACTCGTTGGCATCCTGAACAGTGTGTGGCAAGCTGTTATATCCGCTGATTTATCCCAGGCCAGCAGACAAAGCTTCAAGCCGATGTTCTCATTTTCACCATGCCTAGTTTACCGGCATATAGTTCCTCCAACACTCTAGCTCTCAGCTTGGATGCTACGACAACTCTCAAACTCCATGTAAGACTACTCCATCAAGAGTAAGTTTATTCTGGTGCAGGGAAAATGGGGGAGTTGGAATTTCTGTTGCACATTCCCGCCAAACTGAGACAGTGTGGGGTCTTGTCTAGTTTCCCTTTGGATCATTTCTGCCGTAACAGGGAGACTTTTGATTTGCATTAGAAAGAATATGTCAAGAGGAGTGTCCTCTATTCTAAATTTTTCAGGTATTTCCATTTCCAAGTGTAAACTTGACAATCCATTAGCATTTCCATGATTAATTGTCCTCCAGAATTCGATCTTGTAATGGAGTCCTTCTCTGCATTCATGGTGCTGCTGTTAGTTGAACAACCTTCTGCCAACTGAAATGAATACTAGTGATTGATGATCAGTAATGAAGGTAAACTCTTTCCAACACAAGTAATGTGTTTACACCCCAGAGTAGAAATGGCCTCTCTGTCAATCTGTGCATAATTCTTTTTCTGCAGCAGTAAGGGAATGTGATCCAAAAGCTACCAGGCATTCATTTTCATCACTCATACCATGTGACATGACGGCAACTACACCATAAGGCACCCAGGCAAGCTTCACTGGACAATATGGATGTACAGAGTCAGAGTCAGACATAACCATTTATTTTGCTCTTTGGAAAACCACCTCATGCTGCTTTGTCCATTGTCGTTTCTTCAGGTGATGGAGCACAGTAGCCAGGTCTGGAAGGAATCTGTATAGTAATTGAAAAATCCTAAAAAAGACCGCTATTGTAACATATTCGTTGGCCTTAGGGCATCCACCACAGCTTGAGCTTTCTCAGTACATTTGTGTAAACTTTTGTATCAATGGTGTAACCACAGTAATTGATGTTTGGTTTAAAGATTTCACATTTGTCACATTGTGCTATGACCCCACAAGTTACTAATATTTTAACACTATCTTGAGATTGTAGAGATGCTTGTTGATATCCTCATGAGTAAAATTATCTCATCATGTAACACTGAGTGCTTGGGCAGCCTTGCAGCATCTGGTCCATAGCTTTCTACCAGAGTGCTGGTGCAGAAGGTATTCCAAGAGTAAGCCTATTATAGTGATAAAGCCCTTTGTGAGTGTTTGCGGTGATAAACACTTTGGACTCATCTTCCATCTCCATCTGTAGGTAGAAACTTAGAAACATAGTAACATAGAAAACTTACAGCACAATACAGGCCCTTGAGCCCACAAATCTGTGCCGAATGTGTACTTACGGAAAAATTAACTAGGATTATCCATAGTATCGTATCGTATTACCCTATCGTGTCTGCCTTCACCACCATTGCTCGCAGCCCATTCCACGCACTCACCACTCTCTGCGTAAAAAACTTATCACTGACATCTCCTCCGTACCTACTTCCAAGTGCCTTAAAACAGTGCCCTGTCATGTTAGTCATTTCAGCCCTGGGAAAAAGCTTCTGACTAGTCACATGATCAATGCCTCTCATCATCTTAAACACCTCTATCAGGTCACCTCTCATCATCCGCCGATCCAAGGCAAAAAGGCAGAGGTCACTCAACCTATTCTCATAATACTTGCACCCCAATACAAGCAATACAGGTAAGTCTCCTCTGCACACTTTCTATACTTTCCACATTCTTCCTGTAGTGAGGTGACTAGATCTGAGTGCAAGTGGGGTCTGACCAGGGTCCGAAATAGCTGTAACATTACCTCTCAGCTATTAAATTCAATCCCACAGTTGATGAAGGCCAATGCACTGTATGCCTTCTTAACCACAGAGTCAACTTGTGCAGCAACTTTGAGTGTCCTATGGACTCAGACCCCAAAATTCCTCTGATTCTCCACACTGCCAAGAGCCTTACCATGAATACTATATTCTGCTATCATACTTGACTAACCAAAATGACCTACCTCACACTTATCTGGGTTGAACTCTATCTGCCACTTCTCATCCCATTTTTGCATCTTATCAATGTCCCACTGTAACCTCTGACAGACCTCCACACTACCCACAACACCCCCAACCTTTGTGTCATCAGCAAATATACTAACCCATCCCTCCACTTCCTCATCCAGGTCATTTATAAAAATCATGAAGAGAAGGGGTCCCAGAACTACTGCTACTACCTTCATCAATGCGTTTAGTTATGTCCTCAAAATATTCAATCAGGCTCGTAAGGCATGACCTGCCTTTGACACAGCCATGTTAACTATTCCTAATCATATTACCCCTCTTCAAATGCTCATAAATCCTGCTTTTCAGGATCTTTTCCATCAACTTACCAACCTCTGAATTAAGACTTACTGGTGTATAATTTCCTGGGCTATCTTGTCTCCCTTTTTTGAATAAGGGAACAAAATCTGCAACCCTCCAATCCTCTAGAACCTCTCCTGTCCCCATTAATGATGCAAAGATCATCACCAGAGGCTCAGCAATCTCCTCCCTCATCTCCCACAGTATCCTGGGGTACATCTCATCCTGTCCCAGAGACTTATCTGACTTGATGCTCTCCAAAAGCTCCAGCGCATGCTCTTTTTTAATGTCTATATACTCAAGCTTTTTAATCCACTGTTAAGTCATCCCTACAATCACCAAGATCCTTTTCTGTAGTGAACACTGAAACAAAGTAATCATTAAGTATCTCTGCTGTCTCCTCCTCTTCCATACACACTTTTCCAGTTGTGTATGGCATTTTCATTTAACACTGTTTTACCCTTGATATGCTTAAGTTTCCAGTGTCATCCTTGAACTCTGCTATGGCATCATCCACTACCTTTCTTAATTCATGTTTACATGATCGTGTTGCAGGAGATGCAACATGCAAAGGTGGATGGATCTCCAACCAAGTTGTAGTTATCTCAGCCAGTTAAGGGCCCACAATGCTGGCCCTTCTGTTTTTACTACTGTACAATGTCCTGTGTATGTTACTCAAAATGGGTTTTTTGTTTGTTAAGAGTAGGAATGCTTCTTTGATAAGTGTTTCCCTCGCAGTTGTTTTGCTTTATAATTGTTGATATGGTAATTGTATTCATCTGTTAACCAATGGGGAATGTTATTTTGTCTTGTGAGGCTGGGAACTTGGGGGAGGGGTTTTTCGCGGGCTTTTGGGAGAGAGCTGGGAGGAGGACATCGAGGAAGGTGGATGTGCGCTGCACTGCTTGGAAGACCACCGGGCGTGGTCCTAGGTGCGAAGACGTGGAGGTCGGAGGCAAGTGATGAGGGATCGAATGGTTCAATGTTTGAGCTCCAACGATGTGCACTAAACTGACTGAACTTTGATAAGTTGGCGTCTTTTTTGTTTTTTTCCCTTGCATATATATTGTATTGCCTAATACTCTTTTAATTTTAGTAAACTCTTTAAAATGTATTTCATAATGGTATTTATTGTGGGCTTGATACTCTGGGCAGGCACGAGGCATAAACTCAATTTTCACAGCACCTGCGTGTACAGGAGGTGGGATTGGTGTGTAGCTAGATCTCCTTTTCCCCTAGACATATACCAGCCTGTTGGGTAAGTGTTACATTTGTGGGGGCTCATCAGGGATTGGATTGTCAGGGGCTGTGAAATCGCGCAGGCAGCAGAGCGGAAATGGACAGAGATATGATTGTTAGCTGGTGTGAATTTGAAGGTGTACCGGCGCAGTATGCCTGTGCAGTGAGCAGATTGAATTTTTGAGTTTCGGGAGACGCGATAGTGCGGGGCTTAATTTCGGTGAAGGGTATTGGGCAGGTAGAATTGGTAGCTAGATGGTGTGGTAAAGAGGTAGAGTCTAGTTGGGTGTTGGTTCGTATGAGTGCTGATGTCAGGACGTTGGAACTGCCAGCGACGGTCAGTGTACCGGGGGAGGAGGGGCTGTGGGGGATCCACTCCTTCTCCAAGGATGAGGTGGAGTTGCCAGAGCTAGAGCTAGAGGTGGACCCCAGAGAGGTGCCTGGCACTAGAAGAGGGAGGATGGAAGGAGCCGTGGACCACTTCGGGGTTTTTGACGATGCCATACCCCTAGCTTACTGTGACCTGACCAAACTGTGGACTAAACAGTTGCCGGAACTGAGTCCGGGGGAAGTGGCAGCTGCTCAGCAAAATGACCCAGGCATTGGCACAGTGTGGAGAGCAGTCAAGAAGGGGGATGTGGCGTAGGCTGAGAAGGCGACACACCCATTCGTGCCTCTGTTATTGAAGGAGTGGTCTCGGTTGAAGTTAAAGAACCAAATCTTGTAACGGCGCCTCCGGACCAACCCCGCTGTTGGCAACTGGTCCTGCTGGAGGAGTATCGACAGGCTGTACTCCAGGCCTTACATGATGATTCTGGACACTTGGGGTGGAAAAGACCTATGGATTACTCAAAGACCGGTTCTACTGGCCCCGGATGAGGGGGGAAGTCGAAGAATACTGTAGGGGATGCCGTCGTTGCATCCGGAGGAAGACCCTGCCAGTGTTGGTGGCTCCACTGTCGCACTTGCAGAGTGCGGGACCTCTGGACTTGGTATTTCTGGATTTCCTGTCGATTGAGCCTGACACCAACAACACCGCGAATGTCTTAGTCATCACCGATCATTACACTCGCTGTGCTCAGGCATTTCCCACTAAGGATCAGAAGGCGACGACAGTGGCGAAGATGTTATGGGAGAAGTATTTTGTTCATTACTGCCTTCCCAAGTGAATCCATAGTGATCAGGGGCAGGACTTTGAGAGCCGCCTTATCCATGAATTACTGACTATGCTTGGGATTGAGAAATCCAGGACTACCCCTTATCACCCACAGGGAGATCCTCAGTCAGAGAGGCTCAACAGGACCCTGTTGGATATGCTCGGAAAGCTGGAGATTGGGCACAAAAGTAGATGGAGTCGTCATATTGGACAATTGGTTCACTGTTACAATTGTACTCGCAATGATGCTACAGGGTACTCGCCCTATTATCTGAAGTTCGGGTGGGAAGCGAGGTTGCCAATTGACTTGTGTTTTGCGGGTGAAGTAGGTGAATTACCTGGGAAGTCCTATCTAAAGTATGTGTCCGACATGAAGAGGGAGTTACAGCGGGCGTACGAGTTGGCCGAGGCGGTGGCTACCAAACAAAACCAGAGAAATAAGATGCGGTATGATCGAAAGGTGAAGTTTGTCCAATTATTGCCGGGCGACCGGGTCCTTTTACGGAATTTGGGACTCCCTGGTAAGCACAAGCTAGCCGATCGATGGGAGGCCAGCCTCTATGTAATAGAGAGCCAGATGCTGAACCTGCCAGTTTACCGGGTGAAACCTGAGGATGGGAAAGGGCCTATCAAGGTACTCCATCAGAATCACCTGCTGCCCCTGGGTCAAGCGGTGCAGGTGGATAAGGAGCCCAAGTGGGAGGTTTCACCTAGTACAAGGACTCTGCAAGGGCACGGAGAAAGGAAAGAGCCCGCTGCTGAAGAGCGGGAACGGGTCCCTCACCCGGGAATGGCTACCGATTCGGAAGAGGACGACTCAGATGAGTGGGCCCTGTTCCCATTCGCTGGTGCTCCAGTACCAGGAGAGGAGACTCCTGGCCCTTCCCATACTGAATTGGGTGAGAGGAGGGAAGGTCTTGAGGGTCAGATGGAGAGGCAGCCAACATTGGGGGGAGAGGGTGGAACCCGAGAGTGAGCCGGAGAGATTTCAGGTGAGGGAGGACCCCCGTGAAGAAGGGGGTGAGGGTCTGGGGACCTGGGGAGTCCGAGACAATGGGTTCGCAGGTGAAGAGGGAGCCCAGTGGGGCACAAGGGGTATAGAGATCTCAGAGAATTAGGCACCTTCCCCCCCCCCCACCCCCGGAGCGGTTGACATATGTGGTGCCAGGAGAACCGAGTGTGATTTCTACTGCTCTGGGTAGTTATGTCACAGTTTTCTGCACCTGGGTTGTGTTTTGTGTGTTGCAAGAAGCGTTGGGGAACTCTGGTAATGCCATGAGGGCATGACATTTGCTGGTGGGGAGAGAATGTACAATGTCCTGTGTATGTTACTCAAAATGGGTTTTTTGGTTTGTTAAGAGTAGGAATGCTTCTTTGATAAGTGTTTCTCTCGAAGTTGTTTTGCTTTATAATTGTTGATATTCATTTATTAACCGATGGGGAATGTTATTTTGTCTTGTGAGGCTGGGAACTTGGGGGAGAGGTTTTTCGCGGGCTTTTGGTAGAGAGTGGGAGGAAGACGTCGAGGAAGGTGGACCTGTGCTGCACTGCTCGGAAAACCACTGGGCAGGCGTGGTCCTAGGTGCAAAGACGTGGAGGTCGGAGGCAAGCGATGAGGGGTCGAATGGTTCGATGTTTGAGCTCCAACGATGTGCACTAAACTGACTGAACTTTGATAAGTTGGCACCTTTTTGTGTTTTTCCCTTGCATATATATTGTATTGCCTAATACTCTTTTAATTTTAGTAAACTCTGTAAAGTGTATTTCATAACGGTATTTGTTGTGGGTTTGATACTATGGGCAGGCGCGAGGCATAAACTCGATTCTCACAGCACCTGCGTGTACGGGAGGTGGGATTGGTGTGTGGCTGGATCTCCTTCCCCCCTAGACATATACCAGCCTGTTGGGTAAGTGTTACACTACATAAAAGTGCAATGTGGCTTGTTTGATGCTGTATTTCACTGTTACAAATATCATTCTCACAGAAGATTATCTTTTCTCCAGTATAGGTTCTTAGTTGGATACCTGCAGGTTTCAGTTTAGTACTTCTGAAGTGCCTCTCAAACTCATTTTGTGGACTGACTGAAGCAGTGAAGTCAGCATCCAATTCCATTTTACTTACTTTCCCATTCACTTGTGGTGTAAGCTATATAGCTTGTCTCTTGTTAGATTTCACAAAGCAAATCTCAAGGCTACCCAGTCCTGTGTCACTCTTATCATTAACAGACTCTTCACGAACTGCATACAGATTAGTGCCCTTTTTGAAACTCCAACTTGATCTTTTCATATTTTTCTCTTTCCTGTGCAATCTATTTATTTTTGGCTGCTCAACATGCTGTTTGCATGTGTAGTACTTTGCTATGTTCTTCTGTATGTGTTATCGTTAAACCTGCATTGGTCTGGTGTATGTGAGATCCTGCCACAATGGTAACACAATTTGTTCAGCCAGGCAGACTTCTGTTTAGCTGTTGCAAATTTCTTTCCTGACTGCAACTCAATTGTGTCTCTGGCTGCTGTTTCCATTGATACAGTGATTTCTACTGCTCTTTTAAATGAGAGCTGTGCTTCAGTTAGGTGTTGTTTTGTATGTTTTCTTGTAAGCTTCCACAAACTAAACAATCTCTCTGTGCATTGTTAAGCCCATCGTTGAACTGACAATGCTTGGACAAGTTCTTCAATTAGCTACATAAGCTGAAATGGACACCCCTTTCTATTGATTCTGGTTCTGAAACCATAAGTGTTCTGCAATCAGCAATGTTTTCGGTTCTAAATGTTCCTGCAGTATGTTCATGACATCAGCGTAGCTCATTTCAGCTGATTTGCTTGGAGCAATTAAACTTCTAAGCAAACAGAATTTTTTTCCCTACTCATTGCATTCAGCAATGCTGAAACTTGTTTTTCATTTGCTTCAAAATACTATTCAATTCAATCAGTATACATCATCCAGTTATCTATTGTGCAATTGAATGCATCTACCTTTCTGATATAGCCAGAAATTGCTGCCTCTTTTTTTATTATTATCACCTGCTACTCACTGTTTATGAATCTGTGGCCATACTCATGGCTTGTTATTTTTGTTCATTTACTGCCATTTTTTAAACTCAAACATCCCCCTCCCCTTTAAAAAAACATGCCGTGCTGTGCTGTAGCTAATCACCCTGGGTTCATTGTAAAACTTCCTCAATCACCACTGTTATGTTTCGTAACTCCTGAAACTAATTGAAAGAAAAACAAGCGAACGTTGTCTATTTAATTTATTTCCCTTCTTTTAGTGAGGCACTCAAATCTGACCTGGTGGTGTAATGACATATGCCATTCATGTAATTCTTCCACATAATCCAAAATGAATTATGTAAATAAGCAAAGAATGTTTTATCAAACAATACATTTACAATATTTTTCAAATATTACTGAAATATTAAACACACTACATTCCCCATTCAGATGTTTGTTAGGAACAATAATGGAACCTCTTGACCATGTCTGCATGCTTTTCTGATTTGAGTTGCTGACACATGTTGGTTTGATTAGATATTTACATTAACTAGCAGGTGAAAGCATGTACTTAATAAAGTGGCCACTGAGTGAATGTAAAATCTTGATAGTGCAGTTTCCCACTTCTAGATTTTTAAAACTAAAGATAAGTTCCCACTGTCACTAAAAGATTTGAACTGATAACTTCTGGATTTCTAATTCATATTTGTAATTTGCCATTGCAGTAAAATGCAGTACCCAGGTATAATCATAAATATGCAGTATGCTGACTTTATTCCTGGTTGTTTATAATATCTGGTGTTCAGAACAGTCGTACAGTAGTATTGAGCAAGTTGGAGAGCCATATGTCCTTGAAAAAGGCCCTATAGCCCTCTCCACTGTCCTTATCGACCATGAGGCATCCATGCACAAGGATCCAATTTTCTCCTCCCTACATTCTTATCAACTTCCCTCATATTCTATCACTGACCTACCTATTATGGGCAATTTACAATGCCCAACTAACCTACCAACTGGCAGAAATGTGGGATAAAACATAGTACACGATGGAAACACACATAGTCATGGGGGAAAAAAAAACAAACTCCACCTGTCAGCACCAGTAGTCAATGCAATTCTAGTCAATGCAACTGTGTGGCAGCATCTTCACTATCTGTGACACACTACCTCTGCATCTTGCAAAACTTTGCTCACAGCAATTTAGTCTGAGAAATTAACCGGCAGCTATATATATTAAGAAACAATTAAGGATTAAAAAAGATCCTTTTAAGGACTTAAAACAATATTTTTGAAAAATAAACTCCACTTGAATTATAAAAATACTTAACAGCCCCACAGCCATTGCCATTATTCAAATCAGATGGAAAAATAAGGTGCAGAATTCTTTGGCGACTTTTTAATTTCACTGTTGGATATTCAGCCTAACTTCTGATATACATCTCTAAACACCACAAAGAATCCAGTATCGGATTACAATCTGCTGCTCTGTGGCAGATCACTTTAGTAACTCCAGACTTCCATTTTGCACACACCTAAGCAGGAATTCTGAAATTGTGGTCAATTACTTAGGTAATGTTGGCAACCTTCACATTTGCACCTTCATTACCACACAAAATTTAGACCAATGTTTTTTCATTAACCTTAAGCTCGAATCATATTGCTAATAAGTAAGCCTTGTTACCACATTGGAAAAATATGTTTAGTCAGTAGTCCAGATGGCAGAGATTAAAGTCTCCACTTCTCCATGTCTATTAAAGTTCCTAAGGGAAAAGCCTTTGGGTAATCACAACTGAATTCTCAGTTGGTGTTCAACCAAAGCACAAATTGCCAGTAATTCAACGCTAATTGACACTAACTGGGAGTTCTGACTCAGATGGATGTTAAGGCTGGACATAATAGAGGGTAAAAATTTAATCACAGTTGTAGAAAGACGTACTCTTACGAGGCCAAGTTTTAAGGTAGGTATTGAGCCAGTCAAATAAGAATTCTACGTTTCATACAATTTATTTAGTTTCTGGGCAATACGCTCAAGGCTGTAATTGGGTATAATGGGATGTTGCTCAGGTTTCTTCAAATTTGAATCTCAGATGGATTACTGTGTTGTAGCAGAAATTTGACAGATATATATAATAGTAAAACTGCAGCACTCTTTTACAGCATTTTGCACAGAATAAGAAGAGTAAAACAAAGTATTGTGCTTTAGTTTTAAAAGCTTTTGAAATCAGCTGGAAACTAATTCCTAGTTGGAGAATCATGGCATACACACATAGAGATAAATTATTGGCATATAAGAAGCCAAAATGGTATGATTTCTAGTAACTTCCAGAAAATGTTCATGATTGATTTACATCCTCTGATTAACTCATTAATTTCTAGATCGTTATCTTCATTATTAACTAACAATCATCGTAAAATCCTGCAAGAAATCAAGCATATTACCAATAAAGCTGTCAGAAAATGCAAGATAAAATGCTTACTTTTCTGCAGACTTGAAAGTTGATAGAGATGGTTTTCCTTCCTATGAATTTTATATCCACGTTGTACTGATTGCACATAAAACAAAATTTTAATTAGCTTTATAATATTACACCCTGTGAACGAGGCAGTCATATAGCTGAATGTCCATGTGTGCAGAAACAGTTTCCATTGATTCCATTTCATTGATAATACTGGGCAATAGGAAACTGCAGCCAATACAGCAGACTTTAAGAAAAGCAACATGTTCCCCTTAAAAACCTGAAGGAAATATTAGCATGGTACAATTCATTTACACAGGACTTCCACTACAAGAAATAAATACCAAATGCACCACCAGAATTCTTGCTGAGGAATGGGTACTTAAAGAACATACACGAGGAAATCTGCAGATGCTGGAAATTCAAACAACACACACAAAATGCTGGTAGAGCACAGCAGGCCAGGCAGCATCTATAGGGAGAAGCGCTGTCAACGTTTCAGGCCAAGACCCTTTGTCAGGACTAACCAAAAGAACATGGCATGTTAGAGTGTAGCTTAGGTGTCAATTTTTGCCAATACTTTTCAAGTTCAGAGTAATACATAATGGAAATATAATTTTGTAAGAAACTAACATTTGAAAATAATTTCTGCCATTGCATTCCAGCATTAGGAGTAGAATTGAAATTGTGAGAAGGAGCCAGCTGGATGGTAAATGGAACTAACGTAAAACCTGGTTGTGTTTTGAATTCACTGATCCAGAGGTGCAGCTACCCAGAAGCTGAGCCTGTTCTCAATAGTGCCTGTAAACAATATCCTTGCTCTCTGGGACTAAACTTTGTGGAAATATCACTCTCTGCTACATCAATCTCCCCAGCTGTCATGTACAAAATGTCAGCTCAGGAGACAGCAAAGGAAATTTTTACATATTCAAAAGATATACTAATATCAGGCAAATATTTTGGAAAGCTTCTTTGTGCCAGCTATGATACGCTAAAAAATGTACTTTTACACTTGCATGTTTGCACACTATCTATATTTTTGGAATATCACAGCTGCAGAATATCACTGAAGTAGAAAAGCAGCCTTTTAAACCAATTACAATAAAGATGAGCCTCAATGTGTCTAATTTACATAGCAACTCCCCTTGATCTGATAGCTTCTCTGTTCTCTGCCTCCTATAGAATAGCAATAAGACTAATGACCAGCATTATCTCAATGGTCACTGTGCATAGATCACAACTATGAAAACATTGCCACAAAATAACTAATCCATTATAGAACTTCTATAGCATTTAAAGATTTGTAGGAAAATATAAGTGAATGATTTTAAATGAAGTACTGGGATTAACAGATTAAAAACAGAGATTATTCCAATAATATTTCAAAGATAATTAATGGATTTAGGAAAAACAAGAGGCAGAAAGTTAAGACTGCAAATTACGACATTGCAGCAGCCACTGTTTATGCACTACATTTGGCAAGTTGCTTTCAAGATGGGCAGTGATGCACACACCTATAGCTGCAGGAAGTTAACAACAGCAAATCTAAATTCCTTTATATTACCTGGGCAGCCCACCTCAGATGTACTGCCCATTAATTCTCTCACCATACCTTGCCCACCTCTTTTTCTCAGATTCAGATTCAGGACTATATTCAGGTTAATGTATCACATGTACATCAAAACATACAGTGAAATATATTCTATATACAAACAACTCACCCAAGGATGTGTCAGCGGCAGCCTGCAAGTGTCACCACACATTCCAGTGGCAACATAACATGTCCACCATGATTGGAACAAAATAGACCACAACAAAACAGAGCCAAAAGCAAAGCAACAGCAAAACAAGACCCATTCCTCTCTCCCACCCATGCATATACACACTCCTCTAAACCCAGGACATGGCCATCTTCATCCTTCAGCCTCCAGCAGACTCATGAATTTGCAGACTCAGGACACCAGCCTTCAAGCATCAGCTTCTGGGCTTCTGATCAGCCTTTGGGCTTCAATCTCAGTATCAACCCAGGACTCGCTGATGATGAGGAATGATGACCCCGCCCCCCCCCCCCCCCACACTATTTCCAGGCCTCAAACTCTAGACTAGCGGATAACAGGATCCTGAACACTAGGCCTCAAACTCTAGATCCGCTGATAACAGGACCCTGAACACTAGGCCTCATAGTTCAGACTCATCGATGACTGAACAACTCACTGACCTGTGTGGGCCACCAGCCCTCATTCTCACTGATTTACCAGCCTCAAATCCCACATTCATTTCACTGGCCGTTGAACACAAAGTGGAAGCTTAGACTCATCCTGTTCTCTAATTCACCCTCTAAAGCCTTAAACTTAACCCCACCACAAACTTTCCTTTCTGTCCCCCAAACCATTCCTATGAACCTAAAAAATGTTAAAAAAACAATTAAGTCTGAGCTGCGGCCTCAATGGAGACCTCAGCTCTGTGTCACATTGACCAGAACCTATCCCATGACATCTTAAAGACACTCTTCCAAGCTGCTAGTCTTTTCATGGTGTAGACTTAAAACCATTACCTTCCCTAGTTTTAAAATGCTCCTTAATTCTTTCCCTAACACCATTTCTTTCACTTTGTACACTATTAAATTATCAGCTAGCCTCTCTAAAATCCTAAAACTCTTACCTATAGCACTTGGATCTCTCTCTCTCCTTATAGGATTGATGCACCATCAATAACTCTTTAAGAAATGAGATAAACATTTTCACTAAAATGGCTCATTATAATTACTAAAATTATCTCTAGGAACAGGTATATTAATTACATAGAAATCATTAGTTCCAAAACCATGAACAACAACACCAACATTACCTACAGTTTATCTTCCTTCTCAGTACAATACTCTATAATTACCCTTTCATCCGCCGCTACACTATTAGTCTGAATTTCCTTAAGTTTAATAAACCCTACCATCTGCCTTTTATCTAAGATAAAGTCATCTGACTCCTGCACTCTGACACAGTAGACAGCCGCACTGTGATCTCTGCCTCAAACTAAAAGGCTGCCTCTTGGGTCGTAAGTAAAAAGTAAGTTCTTTCATCAAAAAGGTGGTGAGTCTTTTGAATTCAGTACTTGAGGGCAGTGGAGACTCAGATGATTAGTATCTTCACAACAAAGATTGGCAGGTTTTTAGATATATGGTACAGTGGATTCTGGTTAATTGAGACTTACTGGGACCAGTACATTTTGGCCCAATTAAGATGCTGCCCCAAAGTCTTGTAGGGGGCATGGCTTATTCTGATTGTCAAAAGTCACTTTGGTCTTGCTTAGATATTTTTTTAAAAAACTGCAGCTGCTTTTCCCATTGGTTAGCTGCCTGGTACAAAGTTTCAAATATTGTGGTTATATAGAGAGGATGTGTAGGTGATTCTCTCTCCCTCTCTCTCTCTTTTTGTTTAAGGCAAGCCATGCACCTGACCATTGTGAAGGTATGCTCTGCATAAGCTTTTAGCTAAATATGTTTGGTGAATATTCAGCTTTGGGGAACATGAATGTTTGGTCAATTTTATACTGTTTCTAAATAAATGATTAATATACTTACTCACAGTGAGTGTTTTCTGTCTCATTTGTCAGACCTACAAAGCTGATTCATCATGACATTTTGGTGCTGCAAGCAGGGTGTGGCATTTTGAGCAGAGATGCATTTCTTTAAGAGGTTATTTTAAAAAGTGGATCTTCTGTATGAGAGATGCAAAGTCCCAGGTTGGAGAGATAATAGTGCAGGCTTTGGAAGTCTTGTTAACCTACTAATGCCAATAGGTTTGTCAGACCAGTTAGGTTTTGCTGGGATTGAAATGGGATGCCACATTGTTTCCATACTTAAGTTGTTGGGTTTCCCCAAGAGAAAAGATAGCCGGCAGAATGCTTTCTGGATATTTGTAATGATTGTTAAACATCAGTATAAAATTATAACATCAGTGAGTCTTAAAAATGACTTGGAAGATCTCAGTCAGCATTGTATTATTCTGAAAGAATCACTGTTATTGACTCAGAGTAGGGCTGCAAAGTTAAAGGATACAAATATAAAGATAGCTTGTCAGCTAATGAAGCTACAGTACTTTAGATCCTGCGTGTCAAGCTGGTTGGCAGCCTGGCTCTGTTATGGTTTGAGCCATGATGAGGTGGAGCGATGACACTACTGTGAGTCTGGGGGGGGGTCGGGATGTTTGGCTGGATGTTGAAAATGATAGAGAGAGGGGAGATGAACCCTCCAGTTTAATCCTCAAAAAGGTCGCCCTGTCCCTTGCATGTCCGAAAAAGTACAGGCCAAGCCACTAGTCACATCTTCCCAAGCTTGCTGTGGGAGACATTAGCCCATAGTTTCTTCCTCTCAGGAGTTCAAGGGAAAAGAGGATCAGGAATATGTGGAGTATGGTACAATGGACACCTTCAGAGAATTCTCCGCTAAGGAATTAGCAAGTTTAGGGGACAGGTACAGGTAAAGATCTGGGGAGTTTTCGGCCATGTTGTTATTGAAGATATGGGAGGAGGGGTGTACCAGAGTAATCTAATTTAACAGAGAGATTGGTGCTTTAGGGAGCCAATTATCCCAACACACAATCGACAACACCCTGTGGACATTGCTTGCTTCCTCTGAACATTATGAATCTGTATAGATATGCAGCTAAACTCCGACTCAATGGGATTTAAACCCCCAAGCAGAATAGAGAACAGTAGCTGGGAGTACTAAAGTTCTACACCAGTAGGCTCCTATCATAGAATTATACTGCAATAGTGGTATCTCGCCAGAGGATACTGAATTAACTTCTGGAATGAATGGTAGGACACGTGGTTACTGCGGTGGTTTTTCCAATAAAGGGGTAGTGCTGTCTTTAATAGCACCTGCTGTTGGTTATCTTATAAGTACAACGATTCAATTATTTCAAGGTTTAAAGTATGTAGAAGAGGGCGTGCATAGCCGGATACAGAGATTAGATAAGCGGACAGGGAGTGAGGGATTCCGCATGCCTCGTAAGAAGATGTTTTTAGCGTTGCTCGAAGCTAGGGTTCTGGGCAAGCAGGTAAACTGGGTTCCCACACCCACTGTCTATGCAATGTGGAGGAAGTACTGTCTGCAGAAGAAAAGGAAATAATCTTTTGAGGGGAAGGGTTATTCTTCAAGTCCTCTCCCATTAAGCATTCCTTGTGTCCTCTGCCAATTTCTTTGAATACCATAAGACCATAAGTTATAGGAGCAGGATTAGGCCATTTGGCCCATCGAGTCTACTCTGCCATTTCATCATGGCTGATCCATTATTCCTCTCAGCCCCATTCTCCTTCCTTCTTCCCGTATCCCTTCATGCCCTGACCAGTCAAGCATCTATCAAATTCTGCCTTAGATATGACTCCTATGGCAATACATTTCACAGATTCACCACTCCCTAGCTAAAGAAATTCCTCCTCATCTCTGCACTAAAAGGACATGCCTGTGTTTTGAGGCTATCAAGGTCTTTCACCATTCAATAGGTTTCATTGGGGCACTGAACATTCATAGTCAGTAACATTTGTGAACTGTTAAAGCATTCTTTTGATGTAATAAAGTAAGATAACATCAGGCTGAACCCCTTTGAAAATGTAGAGCTACAGTAGGTCTCCTGTGAAGGAGTCTGATTGGTCTGACACATTTGCAGGTCACACGAATGATCTGACAGTGTTATTTGACACCATTTTATGTACATGTGAGTATCTCTGGGCATTAGCATAGCATATACAGAGAAGACCCAGGACAATTTTAGTGCTCCATGTGACTGTATGTAACAATTTGGTTTTTGCTTTGTTTCCCATACTCTAGTTCTCTTTCTAAACTTTCCAATTTTCCTTAGATATTTCTAATTTTAAATTTTGCGTTAACTTTTATACCTTGATAAATTTATAAACAATTTTTGAGCCAATGTTTTGAAACTGGAATGAAAATAAACATCTATTTGGTTTTAATACAGTTGTCCAATTTCCTAAACGGCTGAACGAAATTGTGTTTAATTATCCAAAGTAGATGCTTCAGTTTTTCATGTGCAGACAGTGTTTAGAGGAAGCATTTGATCAATAAGATAAAATGGCACTAATAAGAAATAAAAGTGAATGAACTGCCTCAGATGCAAAAATTCACATTCATCAACAGATAAGGAATTTTATTGTAGTTTCACAAATAGACATGGTCAATTATTTTGCTTGTAAGATGCTGGCTTAACTGTCTAGAATCCATCTGAAATCTTCCTGTAGCCAAAGTAACTATGATCAAATAGACAAAATTAATTTGCTCCAAGTTCCCATTAAAATTAATGAGATGTTGAGTCACAGCTTTGATAAGCATTTTGACATTGGGCTATGTAATGTCCTTTCAATGCACTTCCCAGCCACACTTCCTGCCTCAAATTGCCAGTGCTAAAATCTAATATCAGAGAGCAAGATAAAAAAAAGATAACCAATAAACCCAATAAGAATTTCTAACAAAACCAAATGTTTGATATATTGACAGAAAATTGAAAATATAATGATACAATTTCTTGCTTAAACTAGTAAAACAGTTGAAAAGAAAGACAGCCCCCATGTTTGCATTGGAAGCGAAGTATTCATGAAATATTTTCAAATATACACTTTCAAACAGATCATTAAAGTCTTTTCTCTATCACCTCATCTTTATTTCCTGTGTCTAGTAATGTGTTTTATAACATTAAACTCATACAAGCTCACAGAATTAATTATTTGAGAACTATTACAGATGAAATACCTTGCTGTGATATTTCCTGGTAGCTTACATTTGGCATTCAAATGTTGTAAGAATTAATTTATAAATCTCCTTCCTTTCACCTTTATATGTTACATGATTGTTATTCCCCAGATAAATGACACCAGGAGAAAAATAAGCAAATGTGTATATTCAATATTGCCAAACATAAAAATTTGTCGATATTCAATGAAAGTAATGTGATTATTACAGGGCTACAGCTGGAGGCAATAGTAATTAATTGAATCTTGTATTACACCACTACTTTTGTATAATAACACAAGTGGGAAGAATTCACTTCAAAAATATATCACTACTTTATCAAAATAACAGAACACACAGTTTTACATAAACATGTGTGAAATCAAACAATAAGGCTTTATTTCTCCCTCTCTGATTTTATTTAGCTTTCTTCTTTCTGCCTGACAATTAAGGTTGAAGCATGGTCATTTTTTTTGTAATATATGATTCATGTCTGCCCCAGAAAGTGATTGAGCCTTCAGGAAATATCGCTGCTTGTTTGAGAGTTGGGGGTGTAGGTGTCAGAAAAGTAAAAATATTTTATCTTTCAATGATTAGGGCTGTTTCTGCTTAAATGTTCAAGATGAAGAAACACTGGAGGCTAAGTTCAAGTTGTTCAGGCACACAGAATGTGAAGATGGAAACAGAGCTAGAACTTCAGGCTGTTGACATCTCATTGGAACTGTGTTCAAAGGAAAATTCATTGACCCAAAACATTAAGCCTTATTCTCTTTCCACAGAATGACAGTGTGTTCATCGGGTCAAGGACCAATCGCTGATGATCATAACCAAACAACAGACTTTTTTATTATATGACTAATTTCTTTTAAGGCCTGAGCTTTGAACTTGGGGAATGAAAGCATTTCAGAATCAGAAGTCATGGGGAATTATCAATAAAAAGCTGGTAACTTTTCATCAATTTAATTTTAACTGAGTTAAACCTTTAGTGCCTATGGGCACAAGGTGTGATCTAACATAATTCGATGGGCACAATATACAATTAATAATAACTGATAATCTGTTATCCCATTGGAATGTGTGTATGGGGAGATTCATAAGTACAAAATTATTCTCAGATGAACAGCCCCTGCACAAAATGTAATGCCGACTGCTCTTTCCCATGTTGTTGTGGGCTAGTGCTTCATGGCATGATCCTGGGTGCTTTAGTTCAATGCTGAGAGGCAATTGTCTTTCTGGAGTCTCATTACTTCAGTCTTCATTTTTCTTGGATGTAATCGTCAGCCATAGTTGTCCTTTACATGATTTGCATTTCAAGTAATTGCTGCAACATTGACAAAACTAACCAAAAGAAGCAAGCCAACATTAGAAGATCAGAAAGCTTATGCTGGATAAAGCAAGTTATTGATGAGGAGACCTCTGAGTACTGCAGACAAAGTAGAGTGATCAAGAAGGGTGGAATGAGTAAGTGATGAAGAAAGCAAACAGGGAATTGAAACTCTGAAAATAGAAGGTGTCAAACAGCTTTTATGTGCCAAAAATAATTTATTAACATATCAGCTACAATGACCTTTGATTTTATTGCTTGAAAACAATTTTATACTTTAACTATCAGGGCACAACTAAAAATGGCTATAAAAGTAACCTGGTCCAAGAGGAGGGATTTTCTCACCATGGTAAACTGCCTACTTGAAGAAGAAAGCAAAATCATAAGTAACACAATTATTGTGGCATTAGACAATGAATATGTGTAAACAAATCGACACCAACTTGGTTGGGAATGAAACTAAGGTTTTTAAAGCTAAGACTATGCTTCCAAAGACAACTAATTGGTATAACATGCTGGGTGTAAATTCAAATAGTTATGGGATTTCACTTGATATGCCAACTGTAGTAACAAGGGAATGGGAAAAAAATTCCTGAAGCCACTAGATATACTGTGTAGAGTTCACAATAGAACGTATTCAAAGTTCAATGTCAAAATTTATCATCAAACCACAAGTACTCACCATATACACAGAGGTAATGTTTCAGGCTGATGACATTTCCTCAAATTTTTACCAGTAGTAGCATTGTTGTTCCTATAAATATATAGTATATAGGAATGGCTCATGATGGAACCAGTTGACTGCTCTGAATCAGCAATTTCAGTCCTCGATTTCTGGTACTTCTCTGGGCTTGACGTGGAGGGCATATCAAACTGACTTTCTGCACCCTGCTGTTTACTCCAAAGATTTAATTAGTTGTAAACCACAAAAAAATACTCAAGTGAATAAATTCTTAGCCTTGTAGTATCCTGCAGGAGATTAAGGTAGACTCCCTGTATCCCCGATACCATTTATAGGACACCAGCCAAGTCAAAAATGATGGCAAGTGTGTTGTTAGTACTCATTATTAGGAGAACTACAACACAAAAGCAAGGATGTAATGCTGACATTTTATAAGGCATTGGTCAGATTGTATTTGAAGTATTGTGAGCAGTTTTGGTCCCCAAATCTAGGAAAGGATATGTTGACATTGGAGAGGGTCCAGAGGAGGTTTATGAGAATGATCATTGGAATGAAACAGATAACTTATCAGGCGCGTTTGAGGGCTCAAGGCTTGTTCTTGGCTGGAATTTAGAAGGCTGAAAGGGGGATCTCATCAAAGTATACCAAATATTGAAAGGTCCAAATAGAGTTTATATGGAGAGGATGTTTCCAGTAGTGGGCGAGTCAAGGACCAGAAGGCACAGCCTCAAAATAGAAGGCCCTTCATAACATAAATGAGGAGAAATTTCTTTATCCTGAGGGTGGTGAATCTGTGGAATTCTTTGCCTCAGATGGCTATAGAGACAAGGGTATATTTAAAGTGGCAGTTTATAGGTTCATGTTTAGTAAGGTCATTAAAGGTTATGAGGAGAAGGCAGGAGAATGGGGTTGAGAAGGAAAATAAAGCAGCCATAATGGAATGTTGGAGCAAACAGGATAGGCTGAATTGCCTAATTCTGCTACTGTGTCTTATGATCTTATAGTCTTATGGAATAAAACATTTCAATTTGCAAACACAAGAAAATCTGCAGATGCTGGAAATTCAAGCAACACACACAAAATGCTGGTGGAACGCAGCAGGCTAGGTAGCATCTATAGGGAGGAGCGCTGTTGACGTTTTGGGCCGAGACACTTCATCAGGACCTGACGAAGGGTCTTGGCCCGAAACATCGTCAGCGCTTCTCCCTATAGATGCTGCCTGACCTGCTGTGTTCCACCAGCATTTTGTGTGTGTTTCAATTTGCATCCACTGTTATTGGAAAGCAACACATCAGTGGTAGGGAAGCTCTAAGGGATGGAATTTATCTACATTAGGAAAGGCAAGGCCAATCAAGGATAGTGAAAAAAATTCTGCCTCACAAATTTGAAGAAATAAGGTGGTAGATGCTTTTAATATAGTAAAGCATTTGGTCCAGAAGGTTAAAGAACTTGGGATTCAAGCTTAAATGGATAATTAAATCCAAAATTAGCTTGACAATAGGAGGCAGAAGATGGTCAGGGAGAAATGCTTTTACGATTGGAATCCGGGGAAGAATGCTTTTACGATTGGAAGTCTGAGACCAGCAATGTCCTGCAGGAATGGTGCTAGGACCCTTGTTGTTAGCTATATATGTATCTTGATCACTTGTATATGAATGTTGGAGGTATGATTTGTAAATTTGTGGTAGATGCAATAATTGATGATGTTGTGGATTGCAAAGGAGGTTGTCTGAGGTACAGCAGGATGTAAGTCAAATGGAAGTTTGAGTGGCAGATGGAAGTTAATCCCTACAGTGTAAGGTGATGTACTTTGTGAAGCCAAGTAGTGATAGGATATGTACAGTAAATGGTAGGTCTCTGAAGAATGTTGATGAACAGAGGAATTCAAGCTTTAAGTCCATAATTCCCAGAAAGGTTGCCTTTATAGATTGGTGTACAAAATAAAAAAGTTTGGATATATTCAACAACTTTACAAAACTCTGGTTAGAAAACACCTGGGATATTTTGTTCAACTATGGTCTGCATACTAGATGAAGGATTTTGTGGTTATGCTGCAGAAAGTACAGAGCAGATTTACCAGAACATTGCCTGTATTGGAGGATGTAATTAATGGCGAGATATTGGACAGGCAGGGCTTGCTTTTCCTGGAACGAGGGAGGCTGAAGTGTAGCTTGATAGAAATAGATCAAATTATAAATAGGGAATGTAATCAGAATCTTTTTCTCATGGAGAGGAGAGATCTCTTTCAAAGGAATTGGTAGAGTGAATATTGCATTTCGACAACCCCTTAAATAGGCATGGGTGGCGTGGTGAAGATACTTCTCTACCAAAGGAGGAGTAAGATGTTTTTCCCTCTGCAAGACTCCCGGTCACTCTTGGGTAAGGTGTAGCACCTACTTAGACCCAAGCAGGCTCCCATGGAGCCATAGGAGTAGCTGGTGCATATCACAAGTCCTGCTTCTGCAACAGGAAGACAATCTCCGAAGGCTATTCATAATGGCTGGGGTTACCCCTCTTGTAAAGCCACTGCCCAGAAGAAGAAGGCAATGGCAAAAAACCTGTAGAAAAATTTGCCATGAACAATCATGGTAATGGAAAGATCATGATCACCTATGTCATATGTCATGTCGTCTTCTGAACCTTAGTGCCCAGATGGCACATGGGGCCTCCACAAGGGTCTTGTATTTCTGCCTGTCTTTTGCTCTGCTGTTCACCGTTACCCAGTTCATGCCTACTTCTTTCAGTTCTGCTTCCACAGATCTTTGCCACGTCATCTTGGGCCTGCCCCTCCTTCGCTTTCCCTGTGGGGTCCACCTTAGTGCTACTTTTGCTCGCTGATCATTTGGCATTCTCATTTCATGGCCCAGCCATCTTCATCATCTTCTTTTCACACAAACTGAGATTGATTCCATATTGCAAGATGTAGGCAAGTCTTGGTTTCTGATTTTCTCATGCCAGAAGATCTTCTTGATACATCGTAGACATTTTGTCTGGAACGTGTCAAGTTTCTTGCAGATGTCTTTCGTGATCTTCCAACATTCACTTCCATAAAGTAGCATGCTTAGGATGTTGCTTTTAAAAATTCTGGTTTTGGTGTTAAATTTGAGTTGTGTGGATTTCCAAACTGCATTGAGACTGCCCAAAGCTTGATTTGCCTTAAATAGTCTTGCTAACACATCCTTACCACTATCTCCATCAGTGCTAACTTTACTCCCAAGGTACGTGAACTCATCTACCTCTTCCACTTGCTGATTAATGATGATTACTGGTTGGAGGTTGGAAGCGTTCATCTTCATGATCTTTGTTTTCCTCACTTAAATGTTCATCCCAAGTTGCGATGCAAATGATGTAAGTCTGTCTGATTTCTCCTGAATGTCACAATGACGACATGCTAGCAGACTGATATCATCAGCAAAAACTAGGTCTTCGAGTGTTGAGGTAAGTGTCCATTGAATACCCCATTTCTTTTCTGTGATTGTTTCCCTCATAAGCCAATCCATTGCTAAAATGAAGAGCAAAGGTGATAGGATACATCCTTGTTTAACTCCTGTGCATACCCTGAAGCTTTCTGTCAGTTGCTCTCCACAAATCACCTTGCACTGAAAGTCGCTGTACATCATTTGGATAATGTTTACAATTTTTTGGGGAAATCCATATCTTATTAAAATTTTCCAGAGTGTTTCTTGGCGGATCCTGTCAAATGCTTTTTCGAAGTCCACAAATAGTACATTAAGATTGCTGTTCCACTCTGCAGATTGTTCAAGAAATTGTCTCAGTACAAATATATGGTCTATGCAGGATCGACCTTTTCTAAAGCAAGCTTGTTCTTTCCGGATGATACCTTCCACAACCTCTTAGAGCCGATTTAACAAGATGCGACTGAAAACGTTGCTTGTAATTGAGAGGAGTGTTACACCTCTCCAGTTGTCGCATATACTTAAATCTCCTTTCTTTGGCAGTTTTACAGTAAGTCCAGTTTTCCACTCCTCGGGTATTTCATCACTTTTCCAGATGGTATTAAAGATTTGACACAGCACATGGCACATTTCTCTGCCACCTCCCTTAAGCATTTCCGCACTTATCTCACCTTCTCTGGGTGCCGTTCCTGATTTCATTTTCTTAATGGCTTGCTGGACCTCTTCAGCTGCGGGTATTTCCATGGAGAAATCAAGGTCTTCATTAGTCTCACAAATCTCAGGGGTTTCTCGAGGTGTTGGTCTATTCAAAACTGCTTCAAAATGTTCTTTCCATCTGGTGGCTAATCCTTTCTCGATTTTGATAATATTGCCGTCCTTTGATTTTATAGCGATATCATGCTTGTTTCCATAGTTCCCCTTCATGCACTTGGTTATTTTGTATAATGTTCTCATAGCCATATCTTTTGCGGCTTCTTCAGCTTTTGAAGCAAGTGCCTCAAAACACTGACGCTTGTCCTTTCTGCAGCTTCGTTTAATATCCTTGTCATTCTCAGCATATTCAGCAGCAAGTCTCTCCTTCAGGTGACGGGAAGTTGTACTCAGCATCCTTTTCTTGGTTTCTTTCCTTTTCGTTATTTTCATCCAGGTTGTCTCACTAATCCATTCTTCTTTCTGTTTCTTTTGGATTCTCAGGATTTCTTTACTAGTCTCATTCATCACATTACTGAAGTCATGGATTGTCTTGTCAGTAACTTTGCCAAGTATGCTAAATCTGTTTGTAAGCTTGAGCGTAAATTTTCTCTGTATCTCAGAGTTTTGAAGTTTGTTGGCATAGACGCGTCAGCCTCTGCCTAAGCCCATTCTCACTTTCCTCAATTTTAGTTTCACTTCTGCTGCAAGGAGATGGTGATCACTGCCAACATCCGCTAGCCTTTTTACCTGAACATCGTTGAATGATCTCTTCCATATGGTCAATCTGACTCTCTGTTTTCCCATCTGGGGATTTCCACGTGAGTTTATGGATATCTCTATGCTGGAAAATGGTGCCTCCTACTGTAAGATGGTTCATTTCACGAAAGTCACAAAGTGTTTCACCATTGTTATTCATGACTCCAACACCATGCCCTCCAATAGTACTTTCGTGATTGCTGTTTCCACTCTCAACTCTTGCATTAAGGTCCCCCATTATAATGAGCACATCGTGTTTCGGGATCTTTTCCATGGCAGCTTGAAGGCTGTTATAAAACTCATCTTTAGTTTCTTCTTCCGCATCCTCAATAGGTGCATATACCACTATTACGGACAGTTTAGCAAACTTCAAGTTTAAACGAACATAGAGGAGTCTTTCATTGATGGGGTTCCATTCTAATAAGGCCCTCGAGGCATCCTTGTCCATGATGAGTGCCACACCTTGTAAATGGTGGTTGTCCTTGCAGCCTGACCATATGATTGTATCACCAGATGCTAGGGGTCACTTTCCAGAATCTGTCCAATGTGTTTCCTGTATTCCAAGCAGCTGCACTCAGTAGTTATGCATCTCTTTGACCGTCTGTGCAAGCTTTCCAGTTTGATATAAAGTTCAAACATTCCAGCATCCAATATGAATAGTTTCTCTGGGTGAAAGAAGATTAGCTCTCAGTCTGGAGATGTCCTGGTGGCTTTGAACTCCATCCATCATAACTTCTGTTCCCAGTTCTGCATCACTCCTCTCACCGAAACTCCTTGTTTCGGTTTCTGTAGCAGTAAAGATTTTACGGGGTAGGGTTGCCCCTACGCCGCCCCGCCCCCAACCTGGAGGACCAGGTGCTGTATTCGTCTGGCCCTTCACCTGGAACCTGCCCAGCAAGGTTGAACCTACCAGGGACTGAAGTCCCAGCTGGTATAGCTCCCAGGATCATTAAGGCACACAAACCTCCCCACCACGATAAGGAACAGCACATAAGGAAGTGACATATGCCACAGCACATAACAAATGAACAAACTTAACCAGGCAAAGCATGGAAGATTATGGACCTAGTTCTGACAAATGGAATTGGAATTCATGGGGGGAAAATCAGCCTGAACGTGATGGGATGAAGGGTTCACTTCTATGCATAACATCTCTATGACTTGATAAACTTCCCACTAATGCCTCATTATTATCATCCCCATTTTATGCCCACATGAGCAAAATTCAAGTGCAACCTTGTCCACAGTGGTGGTGGCACAGCCCCATGCCTTAATACCCAGAAGTGCTGTCATCTCATGTGTATGTGCCCCTTTAGAGGTAGACACCTGAAACCACCAAGCAAGTGACTGAGTTGACTACTGCATTGCTAATCGTCATAAATTGCTCACTAATTGAAAATGAAATATGGTGTGCTCAAAACTCACGTACTGATAATCTTTTCACTTAGATCATGATAGACGGTTTTGATAAATGAAATGGCTTGAGTCTCAGACAATCACATTGCAATGCCTGAAAGCCACTGGAAAAGATACAATAATAATTTGCAAAAGAGACTTGATTGATGCATAGTGGTAGGGAGATTTGGGGTGAGGCTGGGGCTTGTCGTTGGGGGAGTGGGCTGGAATTTATAGGCCAGGTGAGTTTGACTAATTAAATAGCTCTCTCAAGATGCCCAGTTGAGCATGAATGGTCCCCTTCTATAAACCTGTAAACATCATGCTAATGAGACATATCTATTTTCCCCCACAAAGAAATGCTACCGTTTAACTGCCATTAAATTAAAATCAGTTAATTCTGACAAATCTTCAAAAAACTGTAATATCCACCATAGACATGGAGCTATCTGATAATGGGAACAGAGCTGCATCAATCTGACAAGTGTAAAGCCAGGACAGTTGAATTTGCTAATAGTTTATATATTACATGATGTAGAAATAATCAGTATGGCTTCCAAGTGCAGAAATGAGCATTCCATTTTTCAGAACTGTTCAGCCTATTTTCCACAGTGAATAAAAAATATCATCGTTCCAAATGTGTCATTCTTAACCATTTTTCATCGAGAAAGATTACAACCTGAATGAAAGAGTCTTGTTCACTCTCAGGCATAATTCGCAGTTGACTTCTATGCTTAAGGATAAAACCTGCCTTGCACAAATCTATTGAGATATAGAGATAAGATCCCCTTGCATCTCACTGAAGCTGAATCTATTGAAAGTGATATTAAAGATTATGTTTCATTCTGCCAGAGCAGACTCTCTTAACTAGAAGAACATGAGTCCAGACACCCCACTGAGATTTGACATGACAACTATTCCCAATTCATCGAAGTTCAGCCCAGCCTTAAGATGCCCATTTATATACATTTGACAATCATTCTCACTTGGAAATCTTTTTAAATGTACAACTCCCTGAGGAACCACTTCTTTTCAAGACAAAAGAAGCCACAGATATTTTCTGTACATTCTCGGTATTTGCAAGCTTCACTGTACTATATAATTGTTTCACTTTGATGTGATTATTTAACAAGTTAAGTGCAATTACCATTTTTTTTTAAATGCTGAATGAAACTACATTCAGCAGTGTTAGTCTTTACAGTAACACACTTCTCCAAGATCAGCTTATCTGGATCTTAACCTATAGATTTAACCTTTAATAGGATGGTACAGTTTTTATTTATCTTTAATTTAATTATTTGCATAAAATAACATATACAGCCAAAACTTTGTATTATTAACACTGCTAGGCAGATCGTTAATGTATGTCTTGGAAAGAGAATGAGAACAACCATTCTCTTGTTGATCAGCAAAGGAATTTGCATTAACCAATAAACTGTTGACTTTTAATAGGACTATAAGCTTAACGTATGAAATTTGTGGTAAGATTAAAAATTATTGTCCAATTTAAAATGTGTTTTACTTTAAACTTCTCTTTCTGCCACCCTCTGTCGCTCCTCCACCCAACAATATGTTGGTTTTGGTTTAGGCATGGAGTCCTTGTCTTGAATTTAATGGGATCTGGGATCAAGTCTTTCTCCAGGACTGTCAACACAACTTAAGAATAATCAACAAGTCAGTCAGCATTTTTAGAAAGGGAAACAAAATTAATGTTTCATACTGAAAGTTCTTTTGAAGTGTTTCAAACCTGAAATCGTAAACCTGCTTCTTCTTTATGCAGATGCCTCCTAACATAGTGAAAGATTACACAATTTTCTGGTTTGATTTCAGATTTCCAGCATCTGCAGTTCTTGTTTGACTTTTCATTCTCTTCTCGATCTTATTTCGTGTGATGCCAAGAATATCATTATAAATATGTGTGGTAATTATCTTACTCTCATTAATGAGTTTTATTTTTCTGGTCTTTACCAGGAAAAGATTTGAAAGGCTACCCCACAGAACACCTTTTGTGGTAAAATGAGGGAACACACACCAGTCCTCAAAGAGGGATGAGAAGTGGTAGGATTGAGCAATTTGATGTTATTGGGTGTCAATATCTCAGATTCTCTCCTGAGCCCAACATATGGGTGCAGCTGCAAAGAAGGCATGACAGCAGCTACCTTTCATTAGGAGTTTGAGGAGATTTGGTATGTCACCAAAGACACTTGCAAATTTCAACAGGTGTTCCATGGAGAGCATGACAACTGCTTGCACGGTATGGGGTGGGGGTGGGAGGGCTACTGCACAGAATTGAAATAAGTTGTAGAGAGCTGTAGACTTCAGCTGTTCCATCGTGGACACTAGCCTCACAGCAGTGATGCCTCAAAAAGGTAGCACCCATCATTAAGGGCCCCATCACCCAGGATGCTACCATCAAGGACAAGGAACAGAAGGCTGAAGGCACACACTCAATGATTTAGGAGCAGTTTCTTCTCCTCTGTCATCTGATTTCTGAATGGACATTGAACCCATGAGCACTATCTCACTACTTTCTTTATTTTTACTTTTGCACTGCTTACTTAATTTAACCATTTAATATATAAATACATTCTTACTGTAATCCATGCTTTTTTTCTATTTCATATATTGCATTGTACTGCTACTGCAAAGACAACAAATTTCATGACATATGTCAGTGATATTAAACCTGATTGTAATTCTGATTCTTGGCTCGGTCTTATTTATAATCATTATAGTTTATTCATCTGTGGGACTATTGTAGCTAAGTCTCACAACTTCAGCAATAAATTCCACCATGAAGGACAAAATAGTGAATCTGCACTGCTGGTATAAAAGTTGCATGGGGAAATTGTTGATATTTGTTCGGCTTCTTTTAGAACCTTTACTAGTTTTGCTGCCTGTTTCAAGTAAGCTGGAAAATGGTCTTTATAAATCTATTATACACCTGAAGTGTGAGTCCAAATCCTACCAGGCTACTTCATCGCTACAGAAACAAACAACAGTGTTTCAAGCTATTTCCATTTTACTTTTCAATAGATCTGTGGAAACCTTTGTTCTGCTGAAGAGCAAAATGGATGGCACCTGCAAGGGGAAAAAGCAGAGCTCACTGGGTATTATCCAAATGTGAATTATCTCCCATCCTGTGAGGAACATAGTACTGGTTGTGAAGAAGTTACAACAGATACTGAGTAAAATAACAGCAGATAAAATCTGTGTGCTGATTCAGCGTTTGGAAACAGCCACAGACTGTTCTAATGCCTTTGCTGGTGGCTGTAAAACAGTAGTCACAAATTGCTCGACCATCTTTTGAGGCAACTCGGGATATTTCTGAAAGGACCACATAAATCCAAAATAAAGAATTGACAGATACCCGGTCTTGGAGGGCTGGGAATGTCAATGAAATTAGAGGATCAAAGGAGATATGAAGGAGGAAAAAGAGAAAAGAATAATCAAGTGCATACCAAACATTCTGAGGCACTGTGGTGGCCCCATAATGTAGATTGCAGATTGTAATATAGCATGTCTCTGCTCCTAATTACACAAGTGTACTTTTACTGCAAATTTCCTATTGAAATGTACTGCCCAGGTTCTATTATTGTTGACCTTGCAAATATATTAGATTTAATGCATATATCGAATTAATTCCAAATGTGGCATTAATTCAACCTTTTCTATGATGCTGATTTTAACCTTTCTAAATCTCCAAATCTCTCTCCCCCTTTCTCTTGCTGCTGGCAATAGAAGATGTTTGCAGAAGACACTGGGACCAGAGCTGGAGCAATGCTGACAATGGGTTCTTACCAGCTAAAGATGCAGTTAACTTTTTTCCATCTCACACATTGCTCTACCACACATCCTTCTCTTTGCTTCTGTTTTTTTCTTTTCGTTTAGTTCCCTTCTCTTCTGCTAATCATTTATACCCCCACCGACAGGTGATTCTGATCAAAGCTAGAGAAATGGTCTCGATGCACGACAGCTGTGGCAGGGTTTATATACCACTTCTACCTATAAAATGAAACCTAATAGCATAAGCAACAGCAAATCATAAACACAAGATGCTGGAGGTACTTAGTTGGTCAGGTATCATCTGTGGAGAGGAACAAATGTTTGATGCTTCTCGCTAAGACCTTTTATCAGCATAACTGACAGTGTAGCCAATGAAGAACTCAATGTCTTTTACGCAAACTTTGCAGAGGCCCACTGCAACTGATGACCGTGGGAGATCTGCCTCAGAAGTAGATGCCCAAACATTATTCCAGAGGGTGTACCCTTGCAAGTTGTGGTGCCCCACATGTGTACCTGGTTGGATTCTGAAAATTAGTGGCAACCAATTGCCTGGCACATTCAAAGACATCTTCAACCTCTCTCCGCTGTGTTCTGAGGTTCCCATATGCTTTTAAAGGGCAGCAGTCATTCCTATGCTGAACCAGAGCACAGTGAGCTGCCTCAATAACTATCACCCGATACCATACACATCTACTCTTATGAAGTTGGTTATGCCGAGAACTAACTCCTGCCTGAGCAAGGATCAGGACTTCCTGCAATTTTCCTACCACCACAACTGGTCTACTGCAGATGCAATCTCACAGGCTCTCCACTTCTCTTAAGAGCACATAGCTAACTGTAAGGTATGTATTGACCTACTGTTTAATGACAGTAGCTCAAAATTCAGTCAACATTCCCTCAATACCAATGACCCAGCTTCAAATCCTGCAACTGCCTGCTTCCTTTTAGGGAGATCACAATCAGTGCAAGTTGGTAATAACACCTCCTCCTCACTCACTATCAATAAAAGGGCACCTCAAGGATGTGTGCTTAGCCCACTGCTCTGCTCTTTCTACACTAATAACTGTGAGGTTAAGCACAGTTTGGATGCCATCTTATGCTGATGATGCCACTGTTAGTAGAAATTCAGAAGGTGATAAGGAGACTCACAGGAATGAGATAGGTTGGCTGGTAGAGTGGTGTTGTAACAACAACCTTATACTCAGTGTTAACAAGAACAAAAAACTGTGGACTTCAGAAAGAGAAAATTGGGACAACACACACTAGTCCTCATTGAGAAGTCAGGTATGGAAAGGGGTGAGGAGCTTCAATTCCCTGCATCTCAAAGGATTGAGCCTGAGCCCAACACATTGATGTAATCATGAAGAAGCCAGTGGCTCTACTTCATCAGGAGTTTGAGATCGTCAAAGACTGTTACAAATTCCTATAGATATACAGTGGAGAGCATTTTGATTATTTGCTTCACAGCCTAGTGTGGCAACTCTGATGCAAAGGATCACAGGAGGCTGCAGATGCTGTAGACTCTGCCAGCTCCATCTTGGGCACAACCCTCCCCATGATTGAAGATATCTTCAAGAAATGGTGCCACAAGATGGCAGCATTCTTCAGCAAGGATCCTCACCTTCTGAGACATACCCTTTTTCCATTAGAGATGAAAGAGAGGAACCTTTAAGTCTCAGGATTTCTCAGGACCTTTATGATTCAGGAACAGCTTCTTCCCCTCCACCATCAGATTTCTGAATGGCCAATCAAATCTACCTCATTATTCTTTCTTTTTTGTACAGTTTATTTATTTTTATAGTTCGTAGATTTTTATAGAAAACAGAGAAAAACTACAGCACAATACAAGTGTTTCGGTCCATAATGCTGTGCTGAACATGTACTTATATTAGAAATTACCTAGGGTTACCCATAGCCTTCCATTTTTCTAAGCTCCATGTACCTATCAAGGAGTCTCTTAAAATACCCTATCGTGTCCATCTCCACCATCGTTGTCAGCAGCCCATTCCATGCACTCACCACTCTCTGCGTAAAAAACTTAACCCTGACATCTCCTCTTTACCTACTTCCAAGCATTTTAAAACTGTGTCCTCTTCTGTCAGCCATTTCATCCTGGGAAAAAGCCTCTGACTATCTACATGATCAATGTCCATCATCATCTTATACACCACTATCAGGTCACCACTCATCCTCCGTAACTCCAAGGAGAAAAGGCCGAGTTCACTCAACCTACTCTCATAAGGCGTGTGCCCCAATCCAGGCAACATCCTTGTAAATCTCCTCTGTACCCTTTGTATAGTTTCCACATCCTTCTTGCAGTGAAGTGACCAGAATTGAGCACAGTACTCCAAGTGGGGCCTGACCAGGGTCCCATGGAGCTGCAACATTAACTCTCAGCTCTTAAACTCAATCGCATGGTTGACAAAGGCCAATCTCATGGTTGATGTATACCTTCTTAAGCACACAGTCAACCTGTGCAGCAGCTTTGGGTGTCCTATGGACTTGGACCCCAAGATCCCTCTGATCTTCTACACTGCCAAAAGTCTTACAATTAATACTATATTCTGCCATCATATTCAACCTACCAAAATGAACCACCTTACACTTATCTGGGTTGAACTCCATCTGCCACTTCCCAGCCCAATTTTGCATCCTATTGATGTCCCACTGTAACCTCTGACAGCCCTCCACACTATCCACAACAGCCCCAACCTTTGTGTCATCAGCAAATTTACTAACCCATCCCTCCACTTCCTCATCCAGGTCATTTATAAAAAGCACAAAGAGTAGAGGTCCCAGAACAGATCCCTGAGGCACACCACTGGTCATTGACTTCCATGCAGAATATGACCCGTTGACAACCACTCTTGGCCTTCTGTGGGTCAGCCAATTCTGGATCCACAAAACAATGTCCCCTTGGATCCCATGTCTCCTTACTTTCTCAATAAGCCTTGCATGGGGTACCTTATCAAATGCCTTGCTGAAAACCATATATGCTACATCTACAGCTTTACCTTCATCAATGTGTTTATTCACATCCTCAAAAAATTCAATTAGGCTCGTAAGGCACAACCTGCCTTTGACAAAGCTATGCTGACTATTCCTAATCATATTATGCCTCTCCAAATTTTCATAAATCCTACTGTCAGGATCTTCTCCATCAACTTACTGCAGTAATTTGCAGTTGCACTGCAGTAAGACTCACTGTCTATAATTTTCTGGGCTATCTCTACTCCTTTCTTGAATAGGGGAACAACAGCTGCAAACCTCCAATCCTCTGGAACCTCTCCCATCCCTATTGATGATGCAAAGATCAGTGCCCGAGGCTCAGCAGCCTCCCCCCTCGCCTCCCACAGTAGCCTGGAGTACATCTCATCCAGTCCCAGTGATTTATCCAACTTGATGCCTTCCAAAAGCTCCAGCACATCCTCTTTCTTAATGTCTATATGCTCAAGCTTTTCAGTCCTCTGTAAGTCATCCCTACAATTGCCAAGATCCTTTTCCATAGTAAATACTGAAGCATAGTGTTCATTAAGTACCTCAGCTATTTCATACGGTTCCATACACACTTTTCCACTGTCACACTTGATTGGTCCTATTCCCACATGTCATATCCCCTTGCTCTTCACATATTTGTAGGATGCCTTGGGGTTTTCATTAATCCTGCTTGCCAAGGACATCTCATGGCCCCTTCTGGCTCTCCTAATTACATTCTTAAGCTCCTTCCTGCTAGCGTTATAATCTTCTAGATTTCTATTGTACCAAGTGTTTTGAACCTATTGTAAGCATTTTTATGTCTGTACTCTATTGCTGCAAAACAACAAATTTTGCAACATATGTCGGTAATAATGTCACTCATTGCGCCTAATTCTGCTCCTATGTCTGATGATCTTATGGTCTTATAATAAACCTGATACTGATTCTGATAATTTTTCTTCATTATTTTCACATCATTTTGCCTTACGCTAATTGTCATGTATCCCTCTCGACTACTTTTTGCAGATCATCCATCTTGTTCTTTTTTTGTGCCCACTCTCTTCTTTCAAAAGCCATTAATCTTTAAAATATTCTCATCTGATATCCTCACTTGCCACAGCTGAAGACCCCAGAGGACTGACAAGTGCCTAATGTTGTTTCATTGTTCAAGAAGGGAAATAAGGATAATCCTAGAAATTATATACAAGTGAGTCTCATATCAGTGCTAGGGAAGATACTGGAGAGGATTCATAGGGATGGCATTTATGAGCATCATTAATCTTAAACTTTACTGTTTCTAACCCTATTAGATAACACCCACTCTGCTGAGGGCTCCCAACATCTACAGCAATATGTTTTTTTTGTATTAATGGTTTCCTGTCACTTCCAAATTGGTGAAGTACAGGCAGGATCAGTCTTACCCAGAATTTTCTGCATTTTGACTAGACGATTCAATTGTTTTTTATTCAGATTTACTATTGGAAACACATCGTGTTATGTCAGTAATGCTTCCTCAGATTTATTTAGGAAAATCTAGTCTAAGAGATTCTCTACTAAAGCTTAATTTGTGTGGTTGCAAATTCCTGTCAGACAATTTATAACTTGTATTATTTGACCTCTTGTCATTTTTTGGAAATAATTTATACATCTGCACAATAATGCAATTGATTAAATTTGGTCTGCATACATGAGTTTATTGTTCAGTGAAGTAGTACAATTTATTTTTGCATTTTATTTGAGGCACACCTTTAAATAGAAATTGGCAAAACGCTACTGATTCACCAAGCTATAATCACAATTGGCAATTACAAATTATTATCAGTGCTCTCTGGGCTTTTGACTGGGTGTGCTTACAGATACCAATTTTTAAATAGGATCCAATCAATCATACTGTCAGAAGTATTTCAAAAATTTTTTGGTCACTGATCCAAATTTAATGGGATGTTTTCTTAACCAATGCTGCAAATAGTCAGAAATTTCTAGCAGGTTGGACAGTGTCTGCAGAAGACAAGGATCAAGTCCAGTTTCTTGTCATGTGCACAAGAATGGTGAGGTCAGGTACAAAGAAAAACTTGCTTGCAACAGCATCACAGACACATAGAAAAAATGTTTCCAATCAGACGTTGTTGATCTTTCATCAGAGCTATAAGAAGTTGGAGGCACAACAAGTTTTGTGTGCAGAGAAAAGAGAAGAGGGATTATATGAAAGGGCAGGAGAGAATAAATGACACGGCAATAGAGGACAGTAACATACAAACAGCTGGAGAAACTCAACAGTTTAGACAATCTCTATGGAGAGGAATAAGCAGTCGACATTTCGGGCTGAGACCCTTCATCAGGCTGGAAAGAAAGGGGAAAGATGCCAGAATACAAAGAAGGGGGAATGGGCAGGAGGCTAGCTAGAGGGTGATAGGTGAAGACAGTTGGGTTGTAAAGGTAAAGAGCTGGAAAAGAAATAATCTGATAAGGGAGGAAAGCGGACTGTAGGAGAAAAGGAAGAAGGAAATGCCTTAGGTTGGTGTCTAATATTTATGGAAATTCATGAAAGTGGCTGAATTTTCAGGTGGACATGTAAAATTGGTGAGCAGCTGGCCATTCCTGAGGATCATCTTTTCTGACATTATAAAACCAATGCAAGTGGGTGATGCATTGCATATACTTCCCAATGATGCTTTTGATAACTTCGTAGAGAGTCTTTCAACTCTCAGACCTGTTGCATGCTCTCATGCAAAGTGCCGACAATTTCTTTCTGCCCACAAATGCAACTTGCACTACTGAGTTCTGCCCACAGTTTGTCAGTTGTTCCAGATCCCAGCATCTGCAATCCCTTTTATCTTCCAGATGTCTCCAGTCTTGAAATGAGCTCTGAACCTGAAAGAGCCCCACAAACAATTACCGTCCATCATATCTTGCTTTGTTCACAGAAAAGCTTATAATGATAGCAACTCAAATTCTGAAAGTTAAGCAGTGATATACATTCAGTGGCCACTTTATTTTGTTCCATTTCTAGTTTTTTACATCATTCGCTGTAAATGCTAAAAAGTGTTGTGCATTAAGATTTGTTTAACAAACCTTATTGAATTTTTTGAAGAGGTTACTAGGAAAGTTGCCGAGTGTAAAGCAGTGGATGTTGTCTATATGGACTTCAGTAAGGCCTTTGACAAGGATCCATGCAGAAGGTTAGCTAGGAAGGTTCAATCATTAGGTATTAATATTGAAGTAGTAAAATGGACTCAGCAGTGGCTGGATGGAAGCTGCCAGAGAGTAGTGGTGGATAACTGTTCGTCAGGTTGGAGGCCGGTGTCTAGTGGTGTGCCTCAGGGATCTGTACTGGGTCCAATGTTGTTTGTCATATACATTAATGATCTGGATGATGGGGTGGTAAATTGGATTAGTAAGTATGCAGGTGATACTAAGATAGGCAGTGTTGTGGATAATGAAATATGTTTTCAAAGCTTGCAGAGAGATTTAGGCCAGTTAGAAGAGTGGGTTGAAAGATGGCAGATAGAGTTTAATGCTGATAAGTGTGAGGTGCTACGTTTTGGTTGGACTAATCAAAATAGGACATGCATGGTAAATGGTAGGGCATTGAGGAATGCAGTAGAACACAGTGATCTAGGAATAATGGTGCATAGTCCTCTGAAGGTGGAATCTCATGTGGATAGGGTGGTGAAGAAAGCTTTTAGTATGCTGGCCTTTATAAATAAGAGCATTGTATATAGGAGTTGGGATGTAATGTTTAAATTGTACAAGGCATTGGTGAGGCCAAATTTAGTATTGTGTCCAGTTCTGGTCACCAAAATATAGGAAAGATGTCAACAAAATAGAGGGAGTACAGAGGAGATTTACTAGACTGTTACCTGGGTTTCAGCACCTAAGTTACAGAGAAAGTTTGAACAAGTTAGGTCTTTATTCTTTGAAGTGTAGAAGGTTGAGGGGGGATTTGATAGAGGTATTTAAAATTATAAGGGGGATAGATAGAGTTGACGTTGAGGGTAGGGGAGATTCAAACGAGAGGACATGAGTTGAGAGTTAGGGGGCAAAAGTTTAGGGGTAACACGAGGGGGAACTTCCTTACTCAGAGAGTGGTAGCTGTGTGGAGCGAGCTTCCAGTAGAAGTGGTAGAGGCAGGTTTGATATTGTCATTTAAAGTCATATTGAATAGGTATATGAACAGGAAAGGAATGGAGGGTTATGGGCTGAGTGCAGGTCGGTGGGACTAGGTGAGAGTAAGCATTTTGCATGGACTAGAAGGGCCGAGATGGTCTGTTTCCATGCTGTAATTGTAATATGGTTATAAGATCCCAGGAGATTAGCAGTTTCTGAGATACTCAAACCACCCTGTCTGGCACCACGGTCAAAGTCACTTAGATCACATATCTTCCCCATTCTGCCATTTGGTCTGAACAACAAACGAACCCCCTGACCATGTCTGCATGCTTTCATGCACTGAGTTGCTGCCACATGATTGGCAGACTAGTTATTTGCTAAAGAGTAGCATTAGAGGTATAACTAATAAAGTGGCCACTGAGTGTATGTAATCAAATGCTGACATTTGAAAACAGGTACATTAGTATTCAAGCGGAATATTTATCAGCTCATGTATCCAATGTAATTGTGTGATGCAGGGTACAAGTTTCTTTGCACTATCATTGCTCAGTCTTTTAGACTGGCTAACTTGAGTGTGCTTCAGACTCCTGATGATTGTTATCATACAGAGAGAATCCGTGAAATCCCCCAATCCTAACCTCTTATGCGCAGGAGTATGTGCAACCATGGAAGAGACAGCGCCTTGCAGAAGTGTTATAGTGTAGGTTTTTGTAAATAAAACAAAGTAAGGTGTTTTATGTTTAATGAGACCCATAATACATTTTAATAAACTCACTATTCAGGATATTTACAGCAACAAGTGGATAAAAAGGGCCTGAAGGATCTTGAGGGACTTGAGTTGTTCCAACCACAAACTGTTTCAGCTGCTACCATCCTGGGAAACGGTACTGCAGCATAAAAGCCAGGACCAACAGGCTCCAGGACAGCTTCTTCCACCAGGCCATCAGACTGATTAATTCACCTGACACTATTGCATTTCTAAGCTATATTAACTGTCCTGATGTATATCTTACTGTACATACTACTTATTACAAACTGCTATAATTTGTACATTGCACATTCACACGGAGACACAACGTAAAGATTTTTACTCCCCATGTATGTGAAGGATGTAAGAAATAAGGTCAATTCAATTCAATGCAATTTAAAAAAAAATCAATTCAATTCAATTCAATTCCAAATCCTAAACACAGAAGTCCCAGGATAGGGATTAAATCGGTCACACAAGCAAACAAGTAATGCATCATTACACTTATATCTTGGAATGACTAATATCTAGCAGTGAGACTTGGAATGAGTTGGAAGTATAAAAGTGCAGTGATTTTTACTGTGATTGTAACAGTTTGGCTGCATGTCACTTCACAACTCATTCACAACCTCCCTTGTGAGCAGTAGCCTGCCCAAGCACTCTAACTTGAATAGCCTGTACATCTTAGTAAATGTAGATGTGATTGAACTGAGAAGATGCACAGAATCACTTTAATAAGCATTTATTTTATCTTATTATTTACTTACTTGTTGTGATACAGTGCGGAATAGGCTCTTCCACCCAACAATCCCCTGATTTAATCTTAGCCTAATCAGGGGACAATTTACAAAGACCAATTAACCTACCAAATAGTAAGTCTTTGGACAGTGAGACGAAACCAGAGAACCCAGTAGAAACCTGTGTGGTCATGGGGAGAACGTATAAACTCCTAACAGGCAGCGGCAGGAATTGAACCCTGGTCTCTGGTACTGTAAAGTGTTGTGCTAACCACTATGCTACAGTACCACCTTTGCTGCCTTACAATAAACCCTCCTGTTCTTCTTCAATGTTCATGTATGAGGTAGCCCATTAGAGCAATGTGACACTGCTGGTGCTATTAAAGTGAAATGACAATATGACAACTGTAAGACCAAAAGGGATAGGAACAGAATTTGTCCATTTGGTCCTTCAAGTCTGTTCCATCATGGCTGATTTATTATCCTTCTCAACCCTATTTTCCTGCCTTCCCCCCATCACCGTTGATGCCCTTATTGATCAAGAAGCTATCAACCTTTGCTTTAAATATACCCAATGACCTGGGCTGCTTTTTCTGGTGGATTGGAGCATAGATGCTCGGTGAAGCAGTCTCTCAATCTACGTTGGGTCTCACCAATATACAGGAGGCCACACCGCGAGCACCGGAAACAGTAGATGACCCTAACAGACTCAAAGGTGAAGTGTCGGATCTCCTGGAAGGACTCTGGGGCCCTGAATGGTAGCGAGGTGTAGGGGCAGGTGTGGCCCTTGTTCCACTTGCAAGGGTAAGGACTAGGAAGGAGGTCAGTGGAGAGGGACGAGTAGAGAAGACAGTCATGTGGGGAGCGATCCCTGCTGAAAGCAGAAAGCAGGGGGAAAAGAAGAACATGCTTGGTGGCAGAATCTCGTTTGAGATGGCAAAAGTGATGGAGAATTGTGTGCTGCACATGGAGGTTAGTCAGGTCGTGTCTTACAAACTTGATTGAGTTTTTTGACAAGGTGACGAGAGAGATTGAAGGTAGGGTAATGGATGTTATCTTCATGGATTTAAGTAAGGCATTTGACAAAGACCCTCATGGGAGGCTCATCAAAAAGATCCAGGGCAAATGGCTGTTTGGATCCAGAAATGGCTTGCATGTAAAAGACAGATGGCAGTGCATGAAGGAACTTACTTGAACTGGAGGTCTGTAATAAATGGAATTTCACAGGGATCTGTGCTGGGAGCTCTGCTGTTTGTGATGTATATAAATGACCTGGATGAAAATGTAGATAAATGGGTGAGTAAATTTGCGAATGATACCAAGATTGGTGGAGTTGTGGACTGTGTAGAAGACTGGTAAAAGACACAGAACAATATAGATCAGTTGCAGATAT
The DNA here is from genome assembly GCF_030144855.1 of Hypanus sabinus. Classification (NCBI taxonomy): domain Eukaryota; kingdom Metazoa; phylum Chordata; class Chondrichthyes; order Myliobatiformes; family Dasyatidae; genus Hypanus; species Hypanus sabinus. The sequence continues at coordinate 91,519,696 of NC_082711.1, read as the reverse complement.
GGGCAGAGAAATGACGGATGGCAGATAAATGAGAGGTGTTGCACCTTGGTAGGACAATTGTAAGGAGAGTGTACACAGTTAGCAGCAAGGTCCTTAACAGTGTTGCTGAGCAGAGAGATCTTGGGATCCAAGTTCATAGCTCCTTGAAACTGGCTACACAGGTTGATAAGGTGGTTAAGAAGGCTTATGGAATGCTTACTTTTATTAGTCAAGGCACTCAGTTCAAGAGTCAGGAGGTTATGCTGCAACTTCATAAAACTCTGGCTAGGCTACATCTGGAGTACTGGGTACTGTTCCGGTTGCCCCACTACAGGAAGGATGCTGAGCATTTGGAGAGGGGATAGAAGAGGTTCACCTGTTTTAGAGGCCATGAGCTTTCATAAGGTGCTGGGAAAACTTGGGTGTTTTCTTTGAAGTGTTGGAGGCTGAGGGGAGATCTGATAGGGGTTTATAAGATTATGAGAGGCATAGATAGATTGGACTAAGAGTACCTGTTTCCCAGGGTTGAAATGTCTAATACCATGCATCGAAGGTGAGAATGGGTAGGTTTAAGTGGGATGTAAGTTTTTTACTGAGAGAGTGGTGGATGCCTGGAATGTGCTTCCTGGTATGGTAGAGGCAATTACCTTAGAGGCTTTTGAGAGACATTTGAATAAGCATTTTGGGAGGATGGAGTGATATGGACATGAGGTAGGTAGGAGGGATTAGAATTTGGGTGTTTTTGATTTGCTTTTTAGTTAGTTTGCTACAATGTTTTGGGCTGAATGGCCTGTTCCTGTGCTGTACCCTTTTATAAATATCTAATTAAAAACTTATATTGGAGAAAAGACAATTCCTGTCAGAATGACATTTGTAACAGAGAAATAAAAAAACGAATAAGCCACATTTAGTTTGTATGTGGTAAAAGCAGAAGGGCCATCATTCTGGGGACATGATTGGCTGAGCCAAATTCAGATTGATTGCAGATCCATCCACCATTTGCATGCACATTTGAGGTAATAGAGTCAATTGAAAGCAAATTAAGAAAGGCATGGGATAACTGCACAGCAGTGTTCAACAATGGCATTGGTAAACATAAACAGATCAAGGTTAAAGTAGTGCAAAATGAAAATGCTCACTACCAATTTTACAAAACCCATTCAGTTCCTTCTCTGATCCATTATAAATGAGCCTATGAGCTATATCACATGGAATGCTTTACAAGCTTGAATGGAACCCATGGGTAACACCAGTACACCAGTGGTCCCAGTAGCCAAGAAGAACAGGCCTGTCAGGATCTGTGGTGATTTTAAGGTCACTATCAACCCAGTACTGAAAGTAGATCTATATCCTCTGCCCAGGATAGAGGATATATTTGCAAACCTTTCTGGAGAGAAACACTTCAACAAAGTAGTCTTAGCTGCGGCCTACATAAAGATGGAGATGGAAGAAATGTTTCTCAATATAAAAACTCACAGAGGGTTTTATCACTATAATAGGCCTATTTTTGGAGTAGCACCTGCACCTGCACTCTGGCAGAAATCTACAGACCAGATGCCACAAGGCTGCCCAGACACTCAGTGTTACCTGGTTGACATCATTGTTACGGGCAGGATGACAAGGACCATTTCCAAAATCTCAAGATAGTGTTAGAAAGATAAGAAGATTATGGGCTCAGAGCACAATGCAATAAGTGTGAATTCTTTAAATCAGGCATGACTTACTGTGGTTAACTCCTTTGATGCAGAAAGATTATACAATTGTGCTGAGAACATTCAAGCAATGTTGGATTCCTCAAGACCAAAGGACGTACCACATTTGCAGTCCTTTTTAGGATTTGTCAGTCTCTATAACAGATTCCTTCCAAGCCTGGTCACGGTGCTCAACACCTTAAACTTATTACTACAGATAGGACAGAAATGGCAGTAGACAAGGCAGTGTAAGTGGCTTTTCAAAGGTACAGGAAATCATAACGTTGGACACTATAGTCACACATCTTCCAGTGAAGCTTGCCATGCACTATTCAGGATGTCAATACATCTTGAAGAAACATATCTAGAGCTGTCAGAACCACTTCTTACAGTCTCAGTGTCAATTCCTACATCACGGAGGAGACCCCGGAACGTGAGATTGTGTCACAGCCATAAGTCTCTCCTGTCAAGTAGAGTTACCACCCTCACCACCCCCCCAATTTCCACCCCCAGGAAAGACATCATCCCACAACAGGAAAAAATCCTCCACAACCATTAAATCTTCAGACCTAAAAGGGACAATTTAACATTTACTGTGCTCTGTGTGTCTATATAGTATAGCATACCATACAATACAACTGCTATATAGACTATATATAACTATATATATATATACGTGTGCTCATATATGTATTTGTTTGTGTGTATATATATGTTTTTTTATGTAAGTTGAGATGTATTCTACATTAAGTTAGAGATTATGAGTCTTTTACCTAAGTAGGGAGGAGTGGTATTTCATATTTCAGTAATATTGTAAATATATTGTTTGATTAAGCAATTTTTAGTTGTTTACATAATGCATTTCAGTTTATATGTAAAAGTACATAGTTGGCACATGTCATTACACCACCATATCATATGCACAATCAACACAGCCTAAGGGTGTGTTGGGGTTATCATGCATTCTGACACCAAGTCCTCCTAAATTCCAAGGATGTACAAGTTAGTAGACTAATAGCACTGCTGATAGAGTGTTTAATGGTGAAGTGCATGTTCCTCTATTTACCCAGGGAGTTCACTGCCATTGTGACTATTGTCCCCTGACCCCATGCTGATGCTGGGGAAGTGCTGCAGGAGCTCAATGGCATCATCTGCAACCTTGGAGCTATTCATCCCGATGGTGTCTTCATTGATGCTGGTGACTTCAAAGTTCAAAGTAAATTTATTATCAAAGTACACATATGCCATCATATACAACATAGAGATTCACTTTCTTGTGGGCATTCTCAATAAATCTGCAGAATAATAGCCAGAACAGAGTCAATGAAAGACTGTCCAATTAGTGCTTTCAACCAGAGAGCAGAAGACAACACACTGTGCAAATACAAAGAGAAGTAATAACAATAATAAATAAATAAACAATAAATATCAAGAAAATTAGATGCAGAGTCCTTGAAAGTGAGTCCATTAGTTGTGAGAGCATTTCAGTGATAGGCAAGTGTAGTTGAATGAGATTATCCCCTTTGGTTTAGGAGCCTGATGGTTGAGGGGTTGTAACTGTTTCTGAGTCTGGTGTCCTGAGCCTTTTGTACCTTCTTCCTGATAGCAGCAGTGAGAAGAGACCATGTCCTGAATGGTGATGGTCCTTGATGATGAGTGCTACTTTCCTTGCAACAGCATTTCATGGAGATATGCTCAGTTGTTGGGAGGACTTTACCCATGATCGACTGGGCCATATCCACGACTTAAAAAAATCACACCATCTTAAGAACAGTCCTGCCAACTTTCTACCAGCACGTCAACTTCGCAACCAGAGGATAGAATATATTTGACCTAGTTTACACTAGTTTACACGAGTGCTCGTGGAGCCTATAAGGCTGTCCCCCATCCTCACCTCAAAAACTCAGACCACTTATCCATGGTGTGATGTAGCCAGAGGTCTGAAATGAACTAGGGACTGTGGTCAGATGAAAAATCAGCTGGGGTACCAAACTGAACAACCCAGGTGACGATGAACTCCTGAGCCACATCTGCAGCTGTCATTAATATTAGAGGAATGATCTCTGGCCACCTGGTGGTACATCCACCATGGTAAGATGGTGTGTAAAGTTGCAGTGGGGGGACGTGGGAGGAGGACCAACAACGACCACATTGACATTGTCAAACCATTGCTCAGGGACCTCAAATGGTGCCAGTGGCACCTGAACATGACAGTTAACTTTTGCCCACTGGCACTCCACACAGGTTGCAATCCAATCACACATGACTTTTTTTGAGGCCCTGCCACATAAACTTTAATGCAAGCAGTTCCTGTGAGGCCTTCTGACCCGGATGTGAGAGCCATGTGTGGAGTTGAGAACAGTCCATCTCCTGATTGCAGGCACTATGGGTGAGGGTGATCGGTTGAGACGTCACACAGGAGAGAAACTCCAGCTTCCCCGAACTTAATGTCAGACAACTGCAGGCCCGTGACTGCTGTTTGGTAAGCCTGGACCTCTGGGTCAGTAACTTGTTCGGCTACTGTGCCTGTATAGACAACCATTATGTACACGGCCTCAATTGTAGGCCGTGAGAGGCAATCAGACAGGGTATTATTTTTCCCCCTGATAGGCTGTATCGGTTGGATTTGTAGGCCAGGTGGCATTGTGCCGTACAGACCAAGGGTCTGATATTTTGGCCATCGCATGCACGAAGGGCTTGCAGTCAATGAATACCATGAAATGGCATCCATCAAGATGAAATGAAAATGGCAGACAGCCAGACAGAGACCGAGAAGCTCACGGACAACTGTGCTGTACTTCCTTTCAGGGGGACAGAGCTGCCGACTGAAGGAGGCGAGCAGTTGCCACACGTTTCCAACCAACTCTTTGTGCACAGGACCCTCAGCTATAGGGGCATTGGGGTCCAGGTGTGACCCTAGGGTCGCACTAGAAAGATCTCGTTTAGTATCATCAAATGCCCTGGGCATGTCCACTGACCAGACAAACACTTGGTTAGGGGTATTACATTTAAGTGTACTATACAGGGGAAGCATAAATTCAGCAGTTCACAGAATGAAGCGGTGATAAAATTTCCCCATGCCTAAAAACTCCTGTAATTTTTTAGTACTGCGGGCTGTGAGGAATCCATATTGGTGACAACCTTCGATGGGAGGGGCTTCAACCCTTCTGGAGAGAGGTGGTGGCTGAGATAGTCAGTGCTTGACAACCCAAACTTGCATTTAGCAAAGTTACTAATCACCCTGTGTTGGCTTAAGAACTCAAAAAGTATCAGAGGTGAGATAGGTGTTTGGATTTGGACACACTGGCAATCCTGGTACACTAAAAGAGAATTTAATTCTTTTAATACAGAGTCCATCAGCCATTGGAAAGTCTTTGCTGCATTTTTCAGTCCAAGTGGCATGCACAGAACCTCAAAAAGGCCAAATGGGTAATCACAGCTGTTCTGGGAATGTCCTCTGAGTATACAGGCACCTGTTGGTAGCCCCTAACAAGACAGACTTTGGAAAAAATTAACTTTACAGCTAAACTTGCTGAAAAGTCTTGATTGTGTGGGATTCGTAAATGATTGGGGTTGGTGGCCTCATTAAGGTGTTAGTAATCACCACATGGGCAGGAACCTTAGTGACCATATGGAGGGGTCAACTTCAGTGGCTATTCAACTGGTGTACAATTCTGAGTCTTTCCATGTTGGCAAACTGAACCTTCGCAGTTGCCAGCTTTTCTGGGTTCAGTCCATGCACATGGGCATGGATTGGTGGGCCAGTTGTAGAAATATGGCGGTCGACCCCCTGATTAGTGACTGTAGTGGAGAATGTGGGCTTAGCAATGTTATTTAAATTTAGAAAAGATCCGCTGCTCAGTCTTAAATTTGAAACAATCTTTTTATGATATCTGGGGACCTTTCCTAAATTACTTTTCCAATTTATGTTTAACAGTGCACAGACTTTTATGTATATTTTTATCTTCTCTTCTTAAGTGAATATGTTTTTTTTCTAATTATCCATTATCATCCATCAGCTTTTTTCTTTGGTAGTTGGTAGGTGGTTGACTTTTTTTTATATAAAAAAATTATTTTATGATGTATGACCTATCTTTAAATTTTTGTCTACAGAGTGGTATACATTTATGTGTTATGCTATAACATTTTGATCAATTTTATTACAATATATGAATGTACACATGTTATGTTGATATGTATCTATGTGTTGCACTCTGTAAATTTAATAAAAATATTGTAAAAAGAAAGCAAGGTTTGGGAATTCACCCGGCAGTCGAGTAAACTTGCATGCAGTGGTGCATGCATTTGACATAGTCATTTTGGGGAACTTACTGGGGAAGTAGAGTAATGACCCAAAGTCGTTGACATCCACAAGCTGGTAGTTCTTAAGATCGACTAACAGTCCTTGGACACACAGGAAGTCTGCACCAAGCAGAGGTCTATCTATGAAGTCCCATGTGTAGCAGAGTGTCACCCATCATGTGCCGTAAGTCTGGATCTTGCTGCCGTTGTAGGCCTCCCATGAGGTTTCATCACTTTTTGCCTTCTCATCAACAGGTGATGCTGGCAGCACACTCACTTGAGCACCTGTGTCACACAGGAAGTGTTGCCCTGAAAGGGTGTCCATAATGAACAGTAGATGGTCCTGGCTGCTGGAACCCAGACTGTTCCCAGACCACTGATGTCCCGATATGCTGGCACTGTCAAAGCTGCAAGATGGTCAGCACTTCCTAGCATTCATACCAAAGCGAGTGTGGTAAAATCACAAGGCTGGTGTCCTCTGTTTCACAGCTGTGGGTGACCTTACATTAGGGGCTTTGATAATTGGGCTTATTAAGGTAGAGAAAGGAGGAGGAAAGATGCATTGCTGTCTAGCTAAAAGTAGACTATCAGCCATTTCAGCAAGTTCCCTATAGTCCTTCACGGGTGCATTAGTGAGGGCTATGCAAACTTGATCAGTAGCTTTCTGCATAAAGAGTTCTTTAACAAGGATGGTGATTTCCCAGGAGAGGTAGCATGTTTATTAACTCTGAAGGCTTACCATTGCCGAGACCATGTAAGAAGAGGGACTGTTTGGTGCACTCAGATTCTGAGAGTCCTAAAGTCTGTAGAAGGTGAGTTTTCAGCAATCATTATTTATTTTGTTCAAGCAGGTGTTCAAGCAGACTCACCTGTCTGCTTGAGTCACAGCTGTGGAGTTGCTGAGCAACACTACCACACAGAAGAATTTGGTGTTGATGGTGGAGATTTATCATGGAGCAAACAGAGCCTCAGCTTGAACAAACCGAGCGATGGCATTTTGCCCCCAAAACTCTGGTAGTTCCAAAGCAACGGCATTGGCCAACACGATCAATAACTTTGGAATCATTCTAGAGAATAGGGGGTCACCAATGCAGGTTTTGGCATATAAAGCAATTGTACCTCAGAGGCTAATGGGTACACTGCCCTCATCGGGACTCAACCTCCCTCTTTGTAACTGGATCCTGGACTTGGTGGAAAGACCCATTCAGTTCGAGTTGGCAGCAAAATCTGAAGTCCCATCAAGCTGAGCACTGGTGGCCACCAGGGTTGTGTGCACAATCAGCTGCTGCTCACACTCCTGAGTCACAACTACACTGCCAGATACAGCTCAAAATGCATCATCAAGTTCGCTGATGATACTAGTGTGGTTGACCACATCAGCAACAATGATGAGTCGCCATATAAAGGGGAGGTAGAGAAGCTTGTCAAATGGTGTGAAGGCAACAGCCTGAATCTCAACGTAGACAAGACAGAAGAGTTGATTGTGGACTTCAGGAAAGCACAGCTTACAACTTTCATTGCACTGCTGTGGCTCTGCTGCGGAGAGAGTGAGGAGCACAGATTTCCTTGGTGTGCTTGTAACAGATGATTGAACCCACACTCACCACACCTTCTCACTAGTCTAGAAGGAAAGCTGCCAGTCGCAGCTTTATGGGAAAGTGCAAAGAGAAAGCCACTTTTGAAAAGACTCACATGAAATCTCAACTAGTGTTTGCCAGAATGCATGTGCGGGACTCTGAAGTCAGCTGGAAGAAAGTTCAATAGTCTGATAAAACAAAAATTAAGGTTTTTGGCCATCAGACTAAATGCTGTTTGTCCTGTACACAATATCAAAAATACACAATCCCTACTGGGAAGTGTAATACCGTGTGGATGCTTCACTGCAGCAGGCCTGAAAAGGCTTGTGAAGGTAGAGGGTAAAATGAATATTGCAAAATACAGGGAAATCCTGAAGGAAAACCTGATGCAGTTTGCAAGAGAACTGCAACTTGGGAGATCTGTTTTCAAGCAAAACCAAGCATAAAGCCAAAACTACCCAGGAGAGACTTAAACACAACAAAGTTAATACCCTGGAGTGGCTAAGTCAGAATACAGACCTCAATCTAATTGAGAATTTGTGGCTGGCTTGAAAAGGGCTGTTCACACATGATCACCATGCAACTTGACAGAGCTTGAGCAGTTTTGTAAGGAAGAATGAAGAAAAATTGCAGTGTCCAGGTGTGTGTAACTGATGGAGACCTATCCACACATACTCAAGACTATAATTGCTGTCAAAAGTGTGTCTACTAAATACTGACTTGAACGAGGTGAATACTTATGCAATCAATTATTTTGTGTTTTACATTTGTAATTAATTTAGATCACTTTGTAGAGATCTGTTTTCACTTTGATAAGGAGGAGTCTTTTTCTATTGATCAGTATCAGAGAAAACCAAATTAAATCCATAGTGATTCAGTGTTGTAAAACAATAAAACTTGAAAACTTCTGGGGGTGTGGGGGTGGTGAATACTTTTTATAACCATTGTATCTAAGAAAGCATCTAATATGCTAATTAGACAGCTACTTGCAAAAAGTGGCTTGGTTTTAAGCTGGAGGAAAGTTCAAGTAGCTTCAGGGAAATTGTAAACATACAGCTTTGTGGGTATAGAGAACCAGAATGTACTCTTTGTGCACTAACGTTATTGCAAGAATTTCAAGTGGGAGACAAACCTCTGCTTGTAAAAGTTGATGCAAAGACCAAAGCCCAGCTGGATGAATGGAAGGTAAGAAAGGAAGCGATTAACAGAATGGTGGCTGTGTGGAATGAGCTTCCAGTAGAAGTGGTAGAGGCAGGTTCGGTATTGTCATTTAAAGTAAAACTGGATAGGTATATGGACAGGAAAGGAATGGAGGGTTACAGGTTGAGTGCAGGTCGGTGGGACTAGGTGAGAGTAAGTGTTTGGCACAGACAAAAGGGCCGAGATGGCCTGTTTCCATGCTGTAATTGTTATAACAGAAATACGAAAACAGAGAGTTCGTCAGATGATTTTGAGGATGAAGAACCCACGAGGAGAGATCAAATTGTAAAGGAAGCAATAGAGGTATTAGTAAGAGATTGCTTCATTGAACTAAATACACCTTCTCAAGATCAAGATGCACAATCTAGAGGAATAAACTGAGTTTGCTTCACTGTCACAAGTTTCACTTGCCAAGCAGATTGACTACTCTTGTCAGGAAAATTGTTATCCCACAAGTACAAAATTCTCCAAAGCCATTAAATCTTTAGACCTCAATGGGACAATTTAAAATTTACTATGCTCTGGATCTCTACATAGTAGTTGTGTTATATAAAATACTGTGTATATAGTTGAGATGCATTCTCTATTCATTTGGAGTTTATAGCTAAACAGAGAGGAGTGTACTATATTTAATATGTCGGTAATAGTTGCATAATCTTAGAAACATAGAAAATAGTTGCAGGAATAGGCCATTCAGCCCTTTGAGCCTGCACCACCATTCAGTGTGATCATGGCTGATCATCTAACTCAGAACCCTGTACCTGCTTTCTCTCCATACCCCCTGATCCCTTTAGCCACAAGGGCCATATCTAACTTCCTCTTAAATATAACCAATGAACCAGCCTCAACTGTTTCCTGTGGCAAAGAATTCCACAGATTCACCACTCTCTGTGTGAAGAAGTTTTTCCTCATCTCGGTCCTAAAAGGCTTCCCCTTTATCCTTAAACTGTGACCCCTTGTTCTGGACTCCCCCAACATCAGAAACAATCTTCCTGCATCTAGCCTGTCCAATCCCTTTAGAATTTTATATGTTTCAATAAGATCCCCCCTCAATCTTCTAAATTCTAGTGAATATAAGCCTAGTCGATCCAATCTTTCTTTAAATGAAAGTCCTGCCATCCCAGGAGTCAATCTGGTGAACCTTCTTTGTACTCCCTCTTTGGCAAGAATGTCTTTCCTCAGATTAGGGGACCAAAACTGCACATAATACTCGAGGTGCGGTCTCACCAAGGCCTTGTACAACTGCAGTAGAACCTCCCTGCTCCTGTACTCAAATCCTTTTGCTATGAATGCCAACATACCATTTGCCTTTTTCACTGCCTGCTGTACCTGCATGCCCACCTTCAATGACTGGTGTACAATGACACCCAGGTCTCGTTGCACCTCGCCTTTTCCTAATCGGCCACCATTCAGTTAATAATCTGTTTTCCTGTTCTTGCAACCAAAGTGGATAACCTCACATTTATCCACATTAAATTGCATCTGCCATGAATTTGCCCACTCACCTAACCTAGCCAAGTCACCCTGCATCCTCTTAGCATCCTCCTCACAGCTAACACCGCCGCCCAGCTTCGTGTCATCTGCAAACTTGGAGATGCTGCATTTAATTCCCTCGTCTAAATCATTAATATATATTGTAAACAACTGGGGTCCCAGCACTGAGCCTTGCGGTACCCCACTAGTCACTGCCTGCCATTCTAAAAAGGTCCCATTTACTCCCACTCTTTGCTTCCTGACTGCCAACCAATTCTCTATCCACATCAATACCATACCCCCAATACCGTGTGCTTTAAGTTTGCACACTAATCTCCTGTATGGGACCTTGGCAAAAGCCTTTTGAAAATCTAAATATACCACATCCACTGGCTCTCCCCATCCACTCTACTAGTTACATCTTCAAAAAATTCTATAAGATTCGTCAAACATGATTTTCCTTTCACAAATCCATGCTGACTTTGTCCGATGATTTCACCTCTTTCCAAATGTGCTGTTATCACACCTTTGATAACCAACTCTAGCATGTTCCCACCACTGATGTCAGACTCACCGGTCTATAACTCCCCAGTTTTTCTCACCCTCCTTTTATAAAAAAGTGGGGTTGTGGCAACCCACTTCCCAGCGCACTCGAACCGGCTCACAAAGCGGTGCGCTCCGGCATTGAGGCCGGTCCCAAAGAGGGTACCAAGCCTGCTTCATCAGCGAGGGGCAAAGCCCACGCGCGGGATGGGTCTGTGAATATGTGCCCCCTACAGCATTCCTGCCTGGGGAGGGCGGGATCAGGAAGGCTTTAAAGCGAGGCCGCGAAGTTTGAATAAACCTCTTTTGCAACTGCAGCTCACCAACTACATGTCGTTATTTCAGCGCTGCATGTAGCACACCGCTACAATTGGTGACCCTGACGGCCCAAACGATATTTGGACCGGAGATGAACGATGCCACATCTGTTCATGCAGTTTCGTTAAAACTGCCAAACTTCTGGACGCTGCGACCTCACCTATGGTTCCAGCAAGCAGAAGCCCAATTCCACATTCGGCAGATAACCTCGGAGGCCACACGTTACTACTGCGTGGTGAGCTCCCTCGACCAGGAGACAGTGGCCCAGGTTGAGGAGTTCATACAGTTGCCCCCGGAGGATGGCAAATACACTGAATTCAAAGCCCTGCTCATAAGGAATTTTGGACTCTCATGGCGCAAGTGAGCTGCCCTTTTACTGCACCTGGATGATTTGGGGGACAGGCCACAGTCAGCTTTGATGAACGAGATGCTGTCCCTGGCCAGAGGACACAAGCCCTGCCTCATGTTTGAGCAGGCGTTCCTGGAGCAGCTGCCCAATGACATACGCCTGCTGCTGTCCGACGCGGATTTCAGTGACCCCCAGAAGGTGGCGGCCCGGGCGGACATGCTGTGGAAAGCCAAGTAGGAGAGTGGGGCATCTGTTGCACAGATCATCAGGCCACGCTCCCTGCAGCAGACCAGACCAGGCCCAGCTGCAGAGCCCGCTAACCCCAGAGGCAGAGGTGTGGAGACCAACGAACAATGGTGCTTCTACCACCAGTGGTGGGGCGTAGAAGCCCGCCACTGTAGCCCGCCCTGCAAGTTCCTGGGAAACGCCTGAGCCAGCCGCTGCTGATGGCTACAGCGGCTGGCCATCCGGATAGCCTACTGTATGTCTGGGACAAGCAGCCGGGACGCCGTTTTTTGGTCGACACCGGAGCCGAGATCAGCGTCTTACCTCCGACGAGTTACGACACCTGCAACAGAGAACTGGGTCCCACCCTGAGGGCTGCGATTGGCAGCTGAGTAAGGACCTACGGCAGCCATACGGTGCAGCTACAGTTCAGCTCCAGCTGCTTCACGTGGGACTTCACACTGGCCGCCGTAGCCCAGCCGCTCCTGGGAGCAGATTTCTTGCGAGCTCGCAGCCTACTGGTCGATCTGCAAGGGAAGAGACTGGTCCACGCCGAGACCTTTCAAACGTTCTCCCTAGGTGAAGCCCAGTTGCCAGCCCCACGCCTAGACTCCATCACGCTGTCCGGCAACGACTTCACCTGAGTCCTGGCGGATTTCCCATCAGTGCTGGCGCTGCAGTTCATGGCAGCCATGCCCAGACACGGCGTACAGCACCACATCCCGACACAAGGACCACCCCTCCATGCCCGTGCTCGAAGGCTTCCCCTGGACAAGCTCCAACTGGCGAAGGAGGAGTTCAAGAGGATGGAGGAATTGGGGATCATCCGGCGGTCCGACAGCCCATGGGCCTCCCCCTGCACATGATACCCAAAGCAACAGGGGGCTGGAGACCATGTGGTGACTACCGCAGGCTGAATGAGGCTACAACACTGGACCACTACCCTGTGCCGCACATTCAGGACTTTGCAGCAAACCTGCACGGCGCATGGATCTTCTCCAAGGTAGACCTCGTCCGGGGATACCATCAAATCCCGATGCATCCTGACGATGTCTGCAAAACGGCACTTATCACCCCATTCGGCCTTTTTGACTTCCTCTGCATACTGTTCGGCCTAAAGAATGCCACACAGATGTTTCAGCAGTTAATGGATGCAGTGGGATGCGACCTGGACTTTGCTTTCATCTACAACATCCTCATAGCCAGCAGTAGTCATCAGGAGCATCTGTCCCACCTCCGTCAACTCTATGCCCAACTGAGTGAATACAGTCTAACAATCAACCCTGCCAAATGCCAGTTTGGGCTCGACACCATCGACTTCCTGGGCCACAGGATTACTAAAGATGGGGCAACCCCTCTGCCTGCCAAGGTAGACGCAGTCCGCTATTTCCCCCGACCCAACACAATCAAAGGTCTTCAGGAATTTGTGGGTATGGTGAATTTCTACCACAGCTTCCTCCCTTCAGCAGCCCGAATCATGCGCCCCCTGTTCGCTTTGATGTCGGGTAAGGGCAAGGACATTACCTGGGACGAGGAGTCCGCCGCTGCTTTCATTAAAACCAAAGAAGCCTTGGCAAATGCCACAATGCTAGTGCACCCCAAAACGGACGTCCCTACCACCCTCACAGTGGATGCATCTAACACGGCAGTCGGTGGAGTGCTGGAACAACTCATTGAGGGTCACTGGCAACCCCTGGCATTTTTCAGCAAACACCTACGACCACCCGAGCTCAAATACAGTGCTTTCGACCGGGAACTGTTGGCGCTATACCTGGCAATCTGGCATTTCAGGTACTTCTTAGAAGGTAGGCCCTTCGTCGTGTTCACGGACCACAAACCGCTTACCTTTGCGTTCATGAAACATCCAACCCCTGGTCGTCCCGCCAGCAGCGACATTTGTCCTACATCTCCGAATACACGACGGATGTCCGGCATGTCTCGGGAAAGGACAACGTCGTGGCGGACGCCCTCTCCCGCCCTAACATCCAAGCCTTGTCCCGGGGGTAGACTTTGAAACGCTGGCAGAGGCGCAGCAGGCAGACGAGGATATCCCTAGTTACAGAACTGCAGTCTCCGGTTTGTAGCTCCAGGACCTCCCCATAGGCCCAGGTGAGAGGACCCTACTCTGTGACATCACCACCGGCCTACCCCACCCCGTTGTCCTGGCAACCTAGCAGCGGTGCATTTTCAACTCCATCCACAACTTAGCGCACCCCTCCATCAGGACAACCGTCCGGATGGTAGCCAACAGGTTCGTTTGGCACGGATTCCGCAAGCAGGTCAGTGAATGGGCCAAAACGTGCACCGAACAGCCAAGGTGCAGTGGCACACCAAAGCTCTGCAGCAGCAGTTCCACCCCACCCTCCGGCATTTCCACCACATTCATGTGGATATCGTGGGCCCCCTGCCAGTGTCGCGAGGAGCGCGGCACCTCCTGACTATCGTGGACCGGTTCACAAGATGGCCAGAGGCTCACCGACACCACCTCTGAATCCTGTGCTTGAGCACTAATCACAGCCTGGGTATCTCGTTTTGGTGTACCGGCCCACATTACCTCCGACAGAGGGGCCCAGTTCACCTCCAGCCTGTGGTCAGCTGTGGCCAGCCTGTGGGAACGTAGCTACACCACACAACTGCCTACCACCCACAGTCCAACGGCCTGGTGGAGCGTTTCCACCGTCACCTGAAGTTGACTCTCATGGCCCGCCTCAAAGGGCCTAACTGGGTGGACAAGCTTCCCTGGGTCCTGCTCGGAACCTGCACGGTGCCCAAAGAGGATCTGCACACCTCCTCGGCCGAGTTGGTGTACAGCGCACCCCTGGTCGTCCCAGGAGAGTTCATACCAGCCCCAAGGGGGCAAGAGGAAGAACCTGCAGCAATCCTGGGCAGACTACGCGAGAGGCTCGGTAACCTGGCCCCCATACCCACTTCGCAGCATGGGCAGAACCTGATCTGCATACCTAAAGACCTGCAAAATTGTAAGTTCATTTTTGTACGATGGGGCGGACATCAGGCACCACTACAGCGGCCCTACGAGGGGCCGTTTACGGTGATCAGTAACAACGGGTCCACATTCATGCTGGACATTGGGGGGAGAGAGGAGGTTTTCACAGTGGACCGACTCAAACGGCCCATGTGGACTTGGCGCAGCTGGTTGAGATTCAGGCATCGCGGCACAGAGGCAGACCTCCCAAACAGAGTCTGACCCAGACTGAGGACATTGGGGGGGTGAATTGCCGGTTCTGGGGGGCGGGTTATGTGACGACCCACTTCCCAGCGCACTCGAACTGGCTCACAAAGTGGTGCACGCCGGCATTGAAGCCGGTCCCAAAGAGGGCGCCAAGTCTGCTTCACCAGCAAGGGGAAAAGCCCGCACGTGGGACGGGACTGTGAATACACGCCCCCTACAGCATTCCCACCTGGGGAGGGTGGGATCAGAAAGGCTTTAAAGCGAGGCCGTGAAGTTTGAATAAACCTCTTTTGCAACTGCAGCTCACCAACTACGTTATTTCAGCGCTGCCTGTAGCATACCGTTACAGGATTACATTAGCCAGCCTTCAATCCTCAGGAACTAATCCAGAATCTAAGGAGTTTTAAAAAATTATCACTAATGCATCCACTATTTCTTGGGCTACCTCCTTAAGCACTCTGGGTTGCAGACCATCTGGCCCTGGGGATTTATCTGCCTTTAATCCCTTCAATTTACCTAACACCACTTCCCTACTAACATGTATTTCCCTCAGTTCCTCCATCTCACTAGACCCTCGGTCCCTCACTATTTCCGTAAGATTATTTATGTCCTCCTTAGTGAAGACAGAACCAAAGTAGTTATTCAATTGGTCTGCCATGTCTTTGTTCCCTATGATCAATTCACCTGTTTCTGACTGTAAGGGACCTACATTTGTCTTGACCAATCTTTTTCTTTTCACATATCTATAAAAGCTTTTACAGTCAGTTTTTATGTTCCCTGCCAGCTTTCTCCCATAATCTTTTTTCCCTTTCCTAATTAAGCCCTTTGTCCTCCTCTGCTGGTCTCTGAATTACTCCCAGTCCTCAGGTGTGCCGCTTTTTTTTGCTAACTTATTTGCGTCTTCTTTGGACTCGATACTATCCCTAATTTCCCTTGTCAGCCATGGGTGTACTACCTTCCCTGGTTTATTCTTTTGCCAAACTGGGATGAACAATTGTTGCAGTTCATCTATGCAATCTTTAAATGCTTGCCATTGCATATCCACTGTCAACCCTTTAAGTATCATTTGCCAGTCTATATTAGCTAATTCACGTCTCATACCTTCAAAGTTACCCTTCTTTAAGTTCAGAACCTTTGTTTCTGAATTAACTATGTCACTCTCCATCTTAATGAAGAATTCCACCATATTATAGTCACTCTTACCCAAGGGGCCTCGCCCGACAAGATTGCTAACTAACTCTTCCTCATTGCTCAATACCCAATCTAGAATGGCCTGCTCTCTAGTTGGTTCTTCGACAAGTTGGTTCAGAAAACCATCCTGCATACATTCCAAGAAATCCTCTTCCTCAGCACCCTTACAAATTTGGTTCACCCAATCTATATGTAGATTGAAGTCACCCATTATAACTACTGTTCCTTTTTTGCACGCGTTTCTAATATCCTGTTTAATGCGATCCCCAACCTCACTACTACTGTTAGGTGGCTTGTACACAACTCCCACCAGAGTTTTCTGCCCCTTAGTGTTATGCAGTTCTACGCATATCAATTCCGCATCCTCCAGGCTAATGTCCTTCCTTTCTATTGTGTTAATCTCCTTTCTAACCAGCAATGCTACCCCACCTCCTTTTCTTTCCTGTCTATCCCTCCTGAATATTGAATATCCCTGGATGTTGAGCTCCCATCCTTGGTCACTCTGGAGCCATGTTTCTGTGATCCCAACTATATCATATTCATTAATAACTATCTGCACATTCAATTCATCCACCTTGTTACGAATGCTCCTCGCATTGACACACAAAGCCTTCAGGCTTTACACAACTAGGTTGAAAAGTGGCCCTTTTTGCTTTTTGCCCTGGATTTGCCTGCCTGCCACTTTTACTTTTCACCTTACTACTTTTTGCTTCTACCCTCATTTTACACCCCTCTGTCTCTCTGCACTTGTTCCCATCCCCCTGCCACATTAACTTAAATCTTCCTGAATAGCTTTAGCAAACGCTCCCCCTAGGACATTGGTTCCAGTCCAGCCCAGGTGCAGACCATCCTGATTATACCGGTCCTACCTCCCCCAGAACTGGTTCCAATGCCCCAGAAATTTGAATCCCTCCCCCTTGCACCATTTTTCAAGCCACGTATTCATCTGAAATATACTCCTATTTCTACTCTGACCAGCACGTGGCACTGGTAGTAATCCAAAGATTATTACCTTTGTGGTCCTACTTTTTAGTTTATCTCCTGACTCCCTAAATTCACCTTGTAGGACCTCATCCCGTTTTTTTACCTATATCGTTGGTACCCATGTGCACCACGACCACTGGCTGTTCGCCCTCCCATTCCAGAATGTCCTGCAGCCACTCAGAGACATCCTTGACCTTTGCACCAGGGAGGCAACATACCATCCTGGAATCTCGTTTGCGGCTGCAGAAACGCCTATCTATTCCCCTTACAATCGAATCCCCTATCCACTCCTTTTCCTTCCCTCCTGTACTGCAGAGCCACCAATGGTGCAATGAACTCGGCAACTGCTGCCTTCCCCTGATGAGACATCTCCCTCACCAGTATCCAAAACAGTATATCTGTTTAGGATGGAGATGACCCCAGGGGACTCCTGCACTACCTGCCTACTGCTACGCTGTCTAGTGGCCACCCCTTCCCTTTCTGCCTGTGTAGCCTTTACCTGCGGTGTGGCCAACTCACTGAATGTGTTATTCACGACTTTCTCAGCATCGCGGATGCTCCAGTGTGAATCTGATCACAGCTCCAGACGCTCAATGCGGTCTGCCAGAAGCTGCAGTTGGACACACTTCCTGCACACATAGTCGTCAGGGACACTGGAAGTATCTCTGATTTCCCACAAGCTGCAGGATGAACAAACCACTGGGCCGATCTCAGCTGCCATGACCTACCCAATACTTGCCTCTACTTTTGAAACTTTCTCCTTTGAATGTAACTTACCCGGCCTTACCTCACTTGGAATAAAGCTCATCCTCAGCCTCTGCTCGCTGAAACCTCTCAAGACAAAGCCTTCCTACTCTGTCTCCCTCTACTCTGTCACCCGCTACAACATTGCCCACTCCATCTACTGTTCTCTTTAAATATTCCCGCTGCCTCACAGTCCAACTTACACACGCTTGCGCAGTTGTGCCCCCGTTAAACTGCTGAAGAAAATGACCTTCTTCCACAAACTGTTCTCTTTAAATACTCCCGCTGCCTCGCAGTCCGACTTACACGCATCTTGTATATATGTTAGTTGATTAAGTATTCTCATTCATTTAAATAATTCATTACTGGTCACAAGCATAAATACGTGAATTGAATATGTCATCATGCTACCATGTGATATATTCGCGCTTCATTTAAAGTAAACTCTTAAGTTAGATTCACATTTCAGACTCCCATGTCTTCGTTTGAAGTAGATTATTGTTTTGAAGGTATAAACCATAACAGGCAGAATCTAAAACATAATGTGTCTAATGTATCTAACACATTTTTGGAGAGAACAATGAATTCCAAACTTTGCAACAAGTTAAGTTGCAATTTTTAAGATTTTAACATGTAACAAAGTCTATGTACATTGGATAATCAAATAATCCTATTTATGTTATGATTCTCTTGATGCATTCTCTACTTTGCAAATTGTATTCACAATAATGTAGAACAAGCATTTTGTATTAACCATGTTTCTTTCATTAATTAGCTGTTTGATGGAGCATGGCCTGTGTCATGGATCAGCTTCACATTAAACTCAATGGCTTTGTTGTTTTATGCAAATGGCACTTATTTCTGCAATGTATAGTATAAGATTCAGCATAAACTTATTGCATACATCCTTCCTTACATTTGTTGCTAGGGCACAAGCGAACAGCATATCACAATTCATACCAAAGCTGCAGTTAATTACCAAAAGCAAGCATTGTTCTTATTGGAAAAGAATTCAATTCATTAACAAACACAGCACAGTTTTTTCAATTATTTCTTAGAAAATGACATTTTGATTATGAATATTTGGACTTTCATTTTTCAGTGGGTGTTTGAAATTGGACAGTCCCAGAGGAAGTGTTATTCAGCTCTATTTTGCACTCCATAATTACAGTAATTATGAATTTATCCTTCAAAGATATTATATAAGAATTAGTTAACCAACTGGTGTAATCTTTTGAAGTTAGTATAATATGGCACTTCACTGACATGCAATTATCCCTTTTCTGAAACAGATAACATACAAGGTGGAAACCAGAGTTTAAAATTTAGACAGAACACAGGTAGCAGAGAAATAAATCTTTAAATTCAATTTGTTTTTCTTCTTATATAACCATATAACCATATAACAATCACAGCACGGAAGCAGGCCATCTCGGCCCTCCTAGTCCGTGCCGAACTCTTAATCTCACCTAGTCCCACCTACCCGCAATTTCATAACCCTCCACTCCTTTCCTGTCCATATACCTGTCCAATTTGACCTTAAATGACACAACTGAACTGGCCTCTACTACTTCTACAGGAAGCTCATTCACAGCTATCACTTGCTGAGTAAAGAAATACCCCCTCGTGTTTCCCTTAAACTTTTGCCCCCTAACTCTCAAATCATGTCCTCTCGTTTGAATCTCTCCTACTCTCAATGGAAACAGCCTATTCACGTCAACTCTATCTATCCCTCTCAAAATTTTAAATACCTCGATCAAATCCCCCCTCAACCTTCTACGCTCCAATGAATAGAGACGTAACTTGTTCAACCTTTCTCTGTAACTTAAGTGCTGAAACCCAGGTAACATCCTAGTAAATCGTCTCTGCACTCTCTCTAATTCATTGATATCTTTCCTATAATTTGGTGACCAGAACTATACACAATATTCCAAATTTGGCCTTACCAATGCCTTGTACAATTTTAACATTACATCCCAACTTCTGTACTCAATGCTCTGATTTATAAAGGCCAGCGTTCCAAAAGCCTTCTTCACCACCCCATCTACATGAGACTCCACCTTTAGGGAACTATGCACTGTTATTCCTAGATCTCTCTGTTCTTATGTGCTTATTGAATGATGCATTTTGATACTGATATTTTTCACTGTTTTGTGTGGGCATATAGGCATTTGAGCTACAGTTTGTTTTGTGTTGCTTGCAATCTTAATCAGCAGTAACTGGTCTCATTCATCTATTTTTATCTCTGTAACAAAAGAGACTCCTAGCTACTGATGAATTAACACACAGTATCTCACAGTTCTTCAAAAGTGATTTACATTTTTTAAGTCTATCAGCAGTTTTGTGCTATTAGTCCACAACCAGTAGATCCTGATTAGGCCTCTCAAAACTTATTTCAATTAGGATTGCCGCAGTTGAGAGATAATTCCCAACTTATTGAAGCTGCCTTTAGCATTAGCACCAACAAACAATCTACTGGAAAAACTCAGCAGGTCCAGTGTGTTGCTCTAGATTCCAGCATCTGTGGGTGCTTTTGTCTCCATTTGCAACATCATGTCTGGGAAGTGGGTGCAAGTGACGTGTAATGATATGTGTCAATTTGGCATTTCTCAGAAGCGGTCTTCAGAAATTTAGGTCCAAAGGAGGAGCTATTATTAAACAGTGCTGGACACTCTGTAATCAATTATTGTTTTTATTTACTTGTGTTCATGTGAACTACTAATAAGTTAATAATGAACTTTACTAATAAATTGCCACTTTATGTTATCATAAAGTCAACGAGAAAGTAATCCAGCAAATAAAATACGTATAGGATGAAAATTTTTTATTTTGCATGTTTTTTCTGCTCCACAGTTTAGAAGATATCCCTAAGCTTCTTAATGTTTTCACAGGTTCGAACATGTAACAAGCCAAGGCTCTATGCATCATTCGATTGTTTCTGACTGTATTTGAACAGGATTTGTAGCCTGGAACAAAAGCATTGCTCTACTGTAATCAGCTTGAAAGAAATTGCAAACAAGTGGCTCGAAAGTATAATGCATAATAATTAACATACACAAACTGTAAGCAAATTGTTCCCTTTCTTTAACAGGAAATGGCTAATGGCTATAACTTTTTTATTCTCTGTAGTACCTGCTGTTTGGGCATTACAGGAACCAACAAGCAACAGAAATCCATGCATTACAGTACCAGCCATCTTATTCGTGTGGATGATAGAATATGTGCATCAGGCTCTTGTGGAAAATGCACTGATCAGCTGGATTATAAAGTAAACAGCAAAAGTTATTCCGATCACACCTCACAGTAGAAGCTCTTTGTACTTTTCTTCACCAAGATCTAACACAACTAGTTACAAGAACTTGACACTGTATTTTTCAGCATTTGCCGCATTTGGGATGCAGTTGTATTGTACAAGATGCATGCTCACTTTAAATAGTGCTTACTCTTGAAATTATTGCTCCAGCTGAGGCAGGTAGTGTATAACACAATCAGCATTGACTGAATAAATAGCATTTTGTATTGCAGTTACAGATCAAAATCTCCATTCCCTTTTATCAGTTTGGTCCTTCAAACAAATTGAGTTATGTAGATTGAGATATTGAATTGAATTGATTTTATTTCTTACATCCTTCACATACATAAGGAATAAAAATCTTTGCATTAAATCTCCATCTAAATGTGCAATGTTCAATCATAGTAATTCATAATAAACAGAATAGTCAATAAAATATAGAGTACACTGAAGACAGCATGATGGCCTGGTGGAAGAAGCTGTCCCGGGGCCGCGGTACCGCTTCCTGGATGGTAGCAGCTGGAAGAGATTGTGGTTGGGATGACTTGGGTCCCCAATGATCCTATGGGCCATTTTTACACACTTGTCCTTGTAAATGTCCTGAATAATATGAAGTTCACAACTACAGATGCACTGTGCTGTCCGCACCACTCTCTGCAGAGTCGTGTGATTAAGGGAAGTACAGTTCTCATACCAGGCAGTGATGCAGCCGGTCAGGATGCTCCCAATTGTGCCCCTGTAGAAAGGAGGGGACTCAGTACACAGCCCTGTGGGGCTCCTGTATTGAGAGTCAGAGGGTTGGAGGTGAGGGAGCCCACTCTTACCACCTGCTGGCCATCTGATATCATTCTGAAGGTGAAACTTGTGTGTGCCTAAGATCATGAGGAGTCATTGGCTTGTGAATTGTGGAAGCAAGATTTGAAAAAAAAAACAAGAGAGAGGCCAGTTGGGATATTCTGTGCACTTCAAAGCCCAGGGTAATTAGGCATTTGGTAAAGGGATATATAAAGTAGGCAGATTTCAATAGAGTAACCACTGTGGGGCTGGCCATTGTATGAGTGTTAAAGAGGAAGTTTTGAGGCTATGGCTGAAGAGGCTTCAGTAATAAGAGGTAAAGGCTTAGATATGTTTATGGTAAGTTTCTTTTCTTTTTTGTCTATTAGTGCCTTGCTAGTATAGTAAAATAGGGCCAGGGTCAGTGGTGTGTTCTTCATATCTGATATGGGAGTTTGGGGAGATATCCAGTCTCCCAGATAATTATATTTGCATGAGGTTCTGCAGCTCCTTACAGATCGTGTGTGGGAACTAGAGCCACAGCTGGATAACTTGCGGCTCAAGGGTTCCAATATCCTTGTGGGCAGATCTACTAGAGCTGCTGGGAAGGTTTAAATTGGTTTGGTAAGGGTATGGGATTCAGATCGATAGGTTAGATGAAGGGGCATTTGACGTACAGCATGTAGAAAGAATGATAGGTCATTGATAAGGCGGAATTGCATTTCATAGGCTGAGTTGAATTTTGTCTTTTTCTAATGTAAGAAGTATCAGGAACAAGTGTAATGAAAGTAGAATGTGGTCCGATGTATGGAACTACAATATTGTGGTCATTACAGAGAATTAGCTGTCACAAAGGCAAAAATGACTGCTGGATGTTCCAAAAGGGACTGGAAACTATAATAGTGTCGCGCTAACTACTACGCTACCATGGAACACTAGAATGGGTGGACAGCTGAAGACTTTCTTTCAGGTGGATATGGCTCATACAAGGAGGCATAATTTTAAGGTCATTGGAGGAAAGTATCGGTGGGGTTGTTGGCATCAGAGATAAGATTTTTACGCAGAAAGTTTTGGGTGCATGGAATGCTCTACCACGTGGTGGTAGAGACAGATACCTTAGGGACACTTAAGAATTATGGATGAGAGAAAATGGAGCGCTAGATAGGAGGGAAGGAAATTGATCATAGAGTAGGTTAAAAGGTTGACACAACATTGTGGGACAAAGTGCATGTACTATACTGTATTGTTCAATATTCTGTGTTCCATGCCCTAGGTTGTCTTCTGCACTTCAGTAAAAGATGGAAGAAATAGAACTGTTGTGTATTTAATGTTTAAGTAATGTTTGAGTAATCTTGTGTACATATAGGCATATTGATTGATTAAGTATTCCTTTATATTTAAATAATTAATTAAAAGTTATGTGTAAAATTACATTAATTTCATACATCATCAGGCTACCATGTGATAAGTGTATGCCTTGCTTAAAAGTAAGCTCAAGCTACACCAGTACTTTCAGACTCCTGTGAATTTCTTTGAATTAGTTTAATATTTTGACGTTACAAAACAGAACAAGAATCAACTTAAACTGTACAGAATTTACTTTTGCTGGTCAATGCGATAGTTAATTCCATACCAGCACATACCAGGAATGGTACTTAACCCAGGAGAGGATCCCGAGGAGGTTCTCAAGACTGGTCCCAGGAATGAACATATGGGGAGCATTTGATGTCTCTGGGTCTGTGCCTGACCGAGTTCAGAAAGATAAGAAGAGATTTCATTGAAACTTATTGGATACTAAAAGGCTTGGATAGAGTAAATGTGGAGAAGATACTCTCATTAGTAAAAAAATCTAAGATCTGAAGTTACGGCCTCAGAATAAATGGGCATTCCTTTATAACTGAAATGAACAGGAATTTCTTCAGTCACGTGGTGATGAATCTGTGGAATTCGTTGCCACGGAGGGCTGTGGAGGTCAAGTCATTATGTGCATTCAAGACAAAGATTGATAAGTTATGGATTAATAAAGGGGTTAGGGCTATAGGGAGAAGTTGGGAGCACTGGGTTAAGGATATGAGCCTTAATTAAATGGTGGTGACTCAATACACAGAGTGACACTGCTCTGCTCCTCAATCTTATTGCCATGAATGGTGAGGACAGGTGTATAATAATTCATGTATGTCCAAACAACACTGTAGTGTTGTGAGAATTTAAGGTCTAAAGAAACACATTGTGAGCTATGGCTCTGCTAGTAAATGATGTGAGATCTTGACAATATCACTCTGTAAGTGGCTGTGAGCCAGTTCATCAATTAAAGTATATGGGAAGGAATACTGCCATATTCATTAACAGCTTACCAATGGCAACTATATAGTCTTCACCAACAGGGATTGGAAAAAGTATTTCTATCTTTTTAGTTTTATCAAAACACACACAAAATGCTGGAGGAACTCAGCAATTCAGGCATCATCTAACTATGCAAGGAAAATAAACAGTTGACGTTTCAGGCCAGCACCCTTCATCAGGACTGGAAAGGAAATGGAGAGAAGCTAGGTAAATTTATATTTTATATTGTGACGATTTTTAAAATGCCACTTTCACCGCATTTTTATGCCACTTTCCTGATAAGTACCTGTAAATCATCTATTTGTTTGAAATTGAGGCAACTCTTCACCCACTTGATCATTGATCCTGACTCTGGCCTGAGCAAAGAAAGCAATGCATCTTCATCCTGAGTATAAGCAGTAGGAGGAGAAACTGGATTCACAAGTGGATGCTGTACAGTATGCATGAAAAAAGTAATTCTTTCTGCATGGAAAAGTTAGGCCTTATTACTTACAAAATATCATCTGAGCTCCCATTGTGATTTAGTATTTGCTTTGAGCTGTTACCTAGGTGCTAGCGTGTTGAATTTTCACCAGACGGCCTCACCAGTCAAAACTCCATTTTCAAACATCAGACAATGCCATTTTGTAACTGTTTTGGCAGGAAGCTTCTCACTAGTAAATAGATCTGCCATAGACCTTTCCACTATCTGAATCCCACTTCTGCTTGTAAAAATATGAATTAGGAAAGTGAGAAGATGACTCAGTCACTCCAACTTTTCAATGATGCAAACTCTACTCCATTTTTTCCACATCACCATGGTAACTATTCATCCCTTAGTTTTTTCTAAAATTTACAATTTAGTTTTAAAACAGAAAGGCAGATCATTAACAAAACGAGAACAGACTGGGAAAAAGCTAAGGCCAATGAAATCAGTGAGTTCTTGTACAGCAACTGCTGAAGGCAGGCCTGCAGGTGCACTCACTTTCATATGAGAGTTAATTCTTCTGTTTTATGAAGAACACGTGCGGATCTCATCCACCACAAAACTGATGAACTTTCTGGGAATGAAGACTTAAATTAACAATTTGCAATTTTTTGCAACATTGGATTAAAATCTACCTTCAGAATATGGCAATGCACACAAAATGTTGGAGGAACTTAGTAGGCCAGGCAACATCTATGGAAAGGAGTAAGCAGTCTACCTATTGGGCCATGACCCACCTTCCCATAATTGATGCCTAACCTGCTGAGTCCCTCCAGCACTTTGGATTTCCAGCATCTGTAGATGTTCTCCTGTTTCAGAATAAGCTAATTCATTTTAGATTGTGTTGCACTATATTTTTATAATTTCATAAAAGCTTCACTAACATCCTAGAACTATAATAAATGAAAGCCCCTTTGTGAATTTAAATATTGAAGAATATCTTCCATTAGCTACTACATTAATGCTTAACAGGCATAAGGAATGCTCCAGCACTTTCAGACCCAGCGTGCTACAGTGTTAACAAAGAAATATACATCAAATCACATTGCTATATCATTTTGTTCTCATAGACAGATAACATCAAATACGATTTGAATGCAAATATGTTCCAATATGAAGACTCCTGATGCCCATAATAACAGTACACTAGTGAATCCTGTTATTCAATGCAGCTGTATATCCTGTTCAGCTGCTCCTGAAGTCTAATAGACAGTTGTAAATCAAAGGCATTTTAGGTTGACTTGAAGATAGCTCACATGGGATCTGGTAACCTTTGTGGGGAGACTTTACTTATTTTGTAGACTATTGCTATCATATTAGTCAGCACAGAAGCATAATAGTTAGAAAAACACTCTACAGCACCAGGTACAGGTTCAATTCCTGCCTCTGTCTGTAAAGAGGTTCTATATTCTCCCTGTGACCACATGGGTTTTCTCCATGTGATCCTGTTTCCTCCCGCAGTCCAAAGGCTTACTAGTTGGTAGGTTAATTGGACACTGTAAATTGTCCTGTAATTAGGCTATCATTAAATCAGGCAGCACAGTTCGTAGGGCCTACTCCACACAGTATCTCAATAAATATATAAATATTTCAGTTCAAAGCAATCTCTAGATCATGGTAGCTGGACGAGCAGCCTATCAAACTAAAAAATTCTTGCAGACAGCATATCAAGATGCATAAAACACATTTTTTGACTGAGTTATCAAGTCAAATCAAGATTGGAGACTATGAGTACAACTAAATTTAAAGATGAAATGTCATAAGTGTTAAAGAAGTATTTCAAAATTCTATTTTAAAATATCCACGTGAGAATCAATATTTGCATAAGATTAATTTCAAGGCCAGAATGTTTCCACAGCAACAATTATTTCATTGCTCTCTGAATTTTTTGCACTACTTACTTTTATGTCATGCACGATACTGTTGCAACAAAACAACTAATTCTATGTCATATGTCAGTCATAATAAAACTGATTCTGATCCCATTTCTTATAGAGACAAGCACTGTTTCCACTATTAGTCTAAAAGTAAAATCCAAGTCAGTTTAAATGATTTCTCTTGATTGCAATGGATAAGTCACTGGGGTGCATGGAATCAAAAAAGGTGCTATAAAATTTAACAGCACATGTATGGCAAGCATTTGTTATATATGTAACTGCAGAATTTGGATGAATTATAGCGTACATGAACTTTGATAGCTATGTTAACCTTCAGTATAGGAATTCACTGAAGCTATCCTCAGTACTAATGTAATTTGTGAATCATTGAAGTAAATCATCAATTCCTGTGGCAGAGTGGTAGAATGGCCTGTGAAGCAGAACCTGACAAGTGGGTCTTTTTGATATGATGTCCAGCTAACATTTCAGGGAGAGTGATGGATGTAGCCAAAATACCTAAAGAATATTACTTGCAATTTTTGTCCCCTTCAACAGTTCATATTGTTTAGTGCAATGATGCAACATTTTAACACCAACCCATCAAAGAGTTTGAAATTTTAAAAAAACAGCTAAAATACAAAAACACTATTGCTTAAATATTGCTTCTTTGATATTACTGGCAAATGGTTACATACATGACTGAATGGATATTGTACCACTACCATGTCTTCAAATATTGGGGAGGGACAGTTCCTGGTCCTCATCCGACACAACCTTCAGAATGACCAATCACTAAAATGTCAAAGCATATTATAGTCATATGCAGATTAGTCACCCATTGTATCTATTTTTAATATAAAAATACAGTTTGCAATTAGGATATGAAATCAGGTGAGTTTGAACTAGAGGCCTAATTAAGAAAAAGTTTTCAGAAAACTTTTAAATTTAGGTCAACCTGACACGACATGACAATTATTTTTCATCCTTTTAAACTGACAAATGTGTGAAATGTAGCAGTAAATAGAATTTGTGACAGAATGTTGATATCTGTTCATCATTGTTTTAAAATGGAAAGTAAAATCCAGCTATGTATTTGTAGGCCCCTAATAATTTGAAAATTTAAGTTCTGTGTAAATACAAAGGTGAACAAATAACTGATGATTAGTGGTACCCTTTCAGCATTTGTACCTCCCATAGAGATAAAGGACTGTCTGCCAGCTGACTTACATGTTGCACCTCTACAATTTAGAATTAAATCAACATACATCTTAGCAAATGCATGGTACATGTAACATATCCATTGATTATACTGAAGTCGAACATGGTTGCACCATATGCTCACTTATATTAACTGATTTTAAAATGTATAAAAATGCAAGCTGCCACAGTAGCAATTCTCAAAGTTTGGCATAGAACTTAACAGAATTCACTCTCAAACAAGAAGAAAAAAGTCTCCAAAGTTTTGGAAAACATGAGATTTTCGACTATTTCTCTTTGAGCTGTTTCTTACAGCCATCCTGCAAAGGTGGCCTGATCACATCTAGATGAGGTGAAACTCATCAGGGCTTACAAAGTAGTACTACACAGAATATCAGCTCAGTCAAGTTTTGGTTTATTAAGGTTACGTGCCACAAATAAAAATATAAATAACAATGCTACAAATAATGAAACGCAGAATATCATAAGAAACCACTGAAGATTATATGATAAGCAGAAGAGATTCTGCAGATGCCAGAAATCCAAAGTAACAGAACTCATGATGATGGGTCTCAGCCTGGAACGTTGACTGTTTATTCCTTTCCATAGATGATACCTGACCAGCTGAGTTCCTCCAACATTTTGTATGAAATTATATGATATTGTGTACCAAGATAACCACCATATTGTATGGCCTTACTCAGCTTTAGCCTTTAGCTTTAAGTTACCTCCATTCACATGTGCATCTTGCTTTCTAAGACTATGAGGCTCAGAGAAAGGAAACCCAAGAAAACCAAACCATCCTTGTCTATACTGATGGTAACCCCATACGCAGAGTCTTTGCACTTTGTTATTTAACGTTAAAAATTATACATACTTTAAATCTAGATTAACATAAATCACGTGGAGGAATTGTTCCCCAACAATGCGGGTAGTTGTAGCTAGAGTCAACTACAAATTGTTCAAGTTTACCCTGAACATTTTTTTTTATTTTGTAACTCAAAAATTTCATGTCCAACAATTTGATAAAAGTAACTTCCTCAAGCTCCTGTTCTTCCACCCCAAATTGATTCTACCCTACCATCTCCATTGATCTAAATTGATGAGCTGATAGATTTAGAAAGGTGATTCATTTAATGTCTGTACATCAGTGGAATAAATATTTTTTGATGGGGAGAAGTTTGAGTTTATCGTCTTCTGAAAATCTGGTGAATTGATTTTACCCCGGTGATTGTTGGGGGCAGAACAAAATTAGTTTGACTTGCCTTTTGATCTGTGTTACCTCCCTAAACAGCAAGGAAATTGAGGAATATGAGAAGAGAATGGGCAACTGAACTGGCGTTGAGGTCAAGATTGGATCAGCCATGATCTTATGAACTGATGGAACAGGCTCAAGGGGTTGATTATCTGCTCCAGCCACTCTTTCTTATATTCCTATAAACCTTGTTGACAATTGCACCACAAGATTTCAGAGAAGAATTCAGATTTTTAAATTCCAACTATTTGTGTTCATATGAACAGCTACTTCACTATTCACTTTCAGGTCTCAATCTATTTTTCCTGAGACAACATGTAGATACTCTCAATGGGGGGGGGGGAATGGCTTTACCCATGATGGACTGGGCTGTATTCACAAATTTTCATAAGATTTTCCATTCAAAGGCATTGGTGTTTCCACACCAGGCTGTGATGCAGCTACCACTCATCTACTGAAGTTTGTCAAAGTTTTAGATATCATGTCAGATCTCTGCAAATGCTAGGGACGTAGAGGCCCTGCCATGATTTATTTGTGATTGCACTTTCATGGTGGGCCTAGGGCAAGTCCTCCAAAATAATAACACCAAGGAATTTAAAACTGATAACCCATTCCATCTCTGATCCTCCAATGAGGACTGGTTCACAGACCTCTGGTTTCCTTCCCCGAAGTCTAATATCAACCTCTTGGTCTTGTTGATATTGAGTAAGAGGTTGTTCTAAAGCACCACTTAGCCAGACTTTCAATCTCCCACCTATATGCTGATTCATCATCACCTTTGATTTAGCCTATGATGGTAGTGTCATCAGCAAAGTTGAAAACGGCACTGGTTTGTACTTAACCACAGAGTCATAAGTGTAAAGTGAGTAGAGCAGGGGATTATGCACACAGTCTTGTGGTACACCTGTGCTGATAGAGGTCATAGAAGAGACATTGTTGCCAACCTAAACAGGCTGGAGTCTGCAAGCGAGGAAATCCAGGATCCAATTGCACAAGGAGGTATTGAGGCCAAGGTTTAGATCCTGTTGATTAGTTTTGTGGGGATGATGGTACTGAGCTGTAGTCAATAAAGAGTATCCTGATCTACAC
Source organism: Hypanus sabinus (assembly GCF_030144855.1). Classification (NCBI taxonomy): domain Eukaryota; kingdom Metazoa; phylum Chordata; class Chondrichthyes; order Myliobatiformes; family Dasyatidae; genus Hypanus; species Hypanus sabinus. The sequence continues at coordinate 91,489,637 of NC_082711.1, read as the reverse complement.
ATCATTGCTGTCCAGAGGATCTAGGGTTGAGTGAAGAGCCAATGAGATGGCAACTGCTGTGAACCTCTTGCTCTGGTAGGCAAATTGGAGCAGGTCTAACTCACTTCTCAGGCAGGAGTTGATATGTTTCAGCACCAACCTCTCATAACTCTTCTTCACTATGGATGTAAGTGTTACTGGGTAATAGTAATTCAGGCTGGTTACCACACTCTTCCATAATTGAAGCCTGCTTGAAGCAGATGGGTGCCACACTCTGCCAAAGTGAGAGATTAAAGAACTCAGTGAACACTCGAGCCGGTTGAACAGCACAGACCTTCAGTACTTAACCCAGTATTGCACCCGGCCCAAATGGTTTTTGTGCATTTACCCTCCTGAAGGCTGCTCACATGTCAGTTTCAGAGATGGAAATCATAGGATCATTGATGGAGTTGGGAGTTGGTGATGGTTCCTCCATGTTTTGACAGTCAAAGCGAGTATAGAAGGCATTGAGCTCATCTGGAAGTGAAGCCCTGCTATCACCTATGTTATTTGATTTAACTTTATAAGAAACCTACCACAACTGTCGAGGACCCTTCATTGATTCAAGTTCAGTCCAGAATTGCCACTTTGTCCATCAGATGGCTTTCTAGAGATTGCACCTGTACTTGTTTGTACCTGGGTTTGAGTTACTTGATTAGCTGACTTTAATCTTGGTATATCCCTTTTAAATATGTATGCAACTATTGCAAAACAGATGGTCTATTTGGATATGAATTTCCATTAAATGAGTTGAGTTGTCCCATTCCCTACAAGCTGAAGACCTTTTTTTCTGAACTTGGGAGGAGAGAAAACTAGTTCCCTCTATGGAGAAATCAACTCAATTTATTTTAAATTTGCAGTGAGGTTGGGAAAGGAATGAAATAATCCATCCCCACATTCTCTGGACCTGGAAAATGATTTGCCATGTTCCAGATTCTCATGATATTGACATACTAACCATATTTTTCTTTGCATAGAGGTTGCCTGACCAGCTGAGTATATCTGGAATTTTCTGCTTTTATTTCAGGTTTCCAGCTTCTGTAGATTTTCTTCATTTCCTAATGAAATAGTGACTTGACAGCAACCTTTCCCTCAATGTCAGCAACACAAATAAACTGGCCATTGACTTCAGGAACAGGGGTGCTGCACATGCTTCAATTTACATCAATGACGTTGAGATAAAGAAGAGCTGAGAGCTTCGGGTTCCTAGGAGTAAACATCACCAATAGCCTACATTGGTCCAACCACTAGCACCTTCACTTCCACTGCAGATGAAAGAAATCTAGCATGCCAAGATCATTTGGCATGGCATGGGCATAATTTCATTAGTTTCAAGATAATTATGGAGAAGAATAGGTCTGATCCTTGGGTTGAGACTCTAAATCAGTGAAAAGCTCATTTTGATGGTATCAGAACAGAGGGCAAGCAAGTATATGCATGAAGGAATAAACAAGGTACTTGAAAATTATGAGGAATGAAAGAGAACACTTCAGAAGAAATTCAGGAGAGTTAAAAGAAAGCATCAGGGTACTCTAGCAGACAAGGTGAAGGAGAACTCCCAAGGGATTTTACAGAAATTATAAGAGCAATAGGATAGCAAGGAACAAAATTGATCAGCTTGAAGATCAGACAGGTCATCTCTGTAGTGTATTTAATATTTCAGTAACATTGTAAATACATTGCTAGTTGAGCATTCTTTGTTTTCGTAATTCATTATGGGTTCTATGTAAGAAGTACATAGAACTCTTACACCTATATCAAATGACATAGGGATACTGTAAACACGAGGAAATCTGCAGATGCTGGAAATTCAAACAACACACACAAAATGCTGGTGGAACACAGCAGGCCGGGCAGCATCTATAAGGAGAAGCACTGTTGATGTTTTGGGCTGAGACCCGACGAAGTCCTGACGAAGGATCTTGGCCCGAAACGTCGACAGCGCTTCTCCTTATAGATGCCGCCTGGCCTGCTGTGTTCCACCAGAATTTTGTGTGTGTTGTAGGGATACTGTACATCATTATGTCGCCAAATCATATATGATCACTTCGCTAAAAGAATTGAAATTAAGTACATGTTATCCCGGGCTCCTTCACTTAGTTTCTGGAGTTACAAAACATAACAGTGGCAACAAGGTCATCTGAAAACAAACCTAAGATGACTACCTACCTGTTGAATCACAGCACATTTTTGTTCTTTGGAAATGGAAACAGGGACGTTTGAATTAAAAACAAAACACAACATGAGTTTCTTTAGAAAGAGAGAGAAAGGCAGTCAAGTTTAAAAAAAAGGGCAGTAAATGGATGAAATTCATGGGTTCATGAAAAGAGAGGACTGGGTGATAATAACAAATAAAAAAAAAACAGAAATGGCTGGCTACATCGGAAAGAACGATATGGTCAGTTGCACAACAGGTAAATGGATGGCTTACATAAACTAAATGAATTGAGCAGTATTTTGAAGCAAATGAAACAGCCAATGAAAAGTGAATGCCTATGTTACTGAGTGCAATTGGTGGAAGGGAATCCAGTTTGTTTGCAATTTTTACTGTTCCAGCCATACCAGCCAAAATGAGCTTTGCTGATATCATGAACATAACACAGGAACATTTAGAACCAAAACTATTGTCAATTGCATTTCAGTTTTTGTGGCTGAATTGAAGAACTTGTCTGAGCATTCTCAATTCCATGATTGGGTTAATGATGCTCTGAGAGATCATTTAGTTTGTGGAATCTTACAAGAAAGCATTCAAAATGGCATTTCAAAGATACTGAACTGAAGCCTGCAGATGTCCAAGTAAGAATTTATACAGGAGAAGAGATAACTCTTATAGGGATGACATTTGTAACAGTGAAATATAATGATGAACAAGCCACATTCATCTTGTATGTGGTAAAAACAGGAGGGCTAGGCTTGTGGAGCCATGATTGGCTGAGACAATTACAACTTGATTTGAGATCCATCCACCTGCACATCCCCTGCAATGGAGTCAACTGAAAGTCAATTAAGAAAGGTACTGGATGGTACCACAGCAGCATTCAAGGATGGCATTAGAAAACTCATATGTATCAAGTATAAAACAGTGCTAGATGAAAATGCCATGCCCAAGTTTGGCCATGCCCATCCAGTTCCTTATACCACCCATGATAAAGTATCCAGTGAGCTAGATCGCATGGAAGCTGAAGGAATTCTTTCCAAGTTTGAGTGGAGCCCAGGGACAACACCAGTGGTCCCAGTAGCCAAGAAGAATAGGCCTGTCAGGTTCTGGGGTTATTTTAAGGTCACTATTAATCCAGTACTGAAAATAGATCAATACTTTTTGCCCAGAATAGAGAATATCTTTGCAAAACTTTCCGAGGGAAACCTTCAGCAAAGTTGATTTAGCAGAGGTCAACCTACAGATGGAGATGGAAGAAGAGTCCAAAGTGTTTCTCATCATAAACACTCACAAAGGGCATTATTGCGATAATAGTTTTATTTTTAGAGTATCATCTGCAACTTCACTGTAGCAGAAAGCTATGAACCAGGTCCTGCAAAGATGTCCTGGATGCCCAGTGATATGCAGAGATGGGCTCTATTTTTTGGAGGACACAATTATAAGATTGAATTCAAGAGAACAACAATAATACCATAAGACCATAAGGTAGAGGAAAAGAATTAGGCTATATGGCCCATTGAGTCTGCTCCACCATGTTGTCATGGCTGATCCAATTTTCCTTCTTAGCCCCAATCTCCTGCCGTCTTGTATCCTTTAATATTGTAACCAATCAAGAATATATTAACCACTCCATTAAATATGCATAAAGACTTGGCCCCCACAGCTGCTTGTGACAACAAATTCCATAGATTCACCTCTTGTCACTAAAGAAATTTCTTCTCATTTCCATTCTAAAAGTATGCCCCTTTTTTTTGAGGCTGTGTCCTCTGATTTTAGACTCTTCCGCCATAGGAAACATCCTCTCCACTTCAACTTTATTGAGGCCTTTCAACATTCGATGTTTCAATTAGGTCACCCCTCATTCTTCTGAATTCCAGTGAATACAGGCCCAAAGCCATCAAATGCTCTTCATATGACAAGCCATTCAATCCTGGAATCATTTTTGTGAATCTCCTTTGAACCTTCTCCAGCATCAGCACATCCTTTTTAAGATAAGGGGCCCAAAACTGCACACAACACTCTGAAGTTTCATAAAGCCTCAACATTACATTTTTCTTTTATTTTCTTGTCCTCTTGAAATGAATGAAAACTTTGCATTTGCCTTCCTCACCACTGACTCAACATGCAAATTAAATTGAGGAATCCCTGCATAACAACTCCTAAGACCTTTTGCATCACATATTTTTACATTTTCTCTCCATTTAGAAAATAATATATTTCCTCTACCAAAATGCATGGCCATACATTTCCTGACACCATATTCCATCTGCTATTTCTTTACCCATTCTCTTAATCTATCTTTCTGTAGCCCCTCTACTTCCTCAAAACTACCTGCGCCTCCACCTATCTTTATGTCATCTGCAAACTTTACAATAAAGCGATCGATTTCATCATCTAAATTATTGACACCTAACTTAAAAAGAAGTGGTCCCAACACAGGCTCCTGTGGAACAGCACTGATCACTGGCAGCCAACCAGAAAAGACTCCCTTTCTTCTCATTCTTTGCCTCCTGCCAATTTGACCATAGCTTTATCCATGCTAGGATCTTTCCTGTAGTACAATGGGCTCTTGACATGTTCAGCAGCCTCATGTATGGCACCTTGTCAAAGGCCTTCTGAAACTATAAGTACACAACTTCCACCAATTTTCCTTTGTCTATGCTGCTTGTTATTTCTTCAAAGATTTCCAACAGATATGTTAGGCAAGATTCTCTCTTGAGAAAACCATGCTGATTATAGGCTATTTTATCATGTAATAATAGAAATGCTAATTGGTTGCCCCATTTACCCTTGGAAAAGGAAGTAGCTGAAAAATTCGCAAAAGAGGACATTTCTCTTAACATATTCTCCCTAATGCAAACTGAAGTTCTCTATATTATGGTAGAGATGATCCAAATAAAAACCAGAAAATATCATATATTGTCTCAGGTCTACATGGCAATCCAAAATGGCTGGAACGTGCAGCAGAAATTGCAGTTCCCTATTTTCAGAGCACTGGTTGAAACTTGCCCTTGATGGGGTTTGCCTTATGTGGGGATTGAGAGTTGTTGTACTATCCAATCTGAGAGTGTTGGAGAAGCTACATGCTGTCATCTAGGTGTGGTCAAAATGGAAACATTAGCTCAATGCTTTGACTGATGGCCTGGGATAACTCAGCAGAAGGAGCAACTTGCCATGCACTGTTTAGGATGCCAACACATCGAGAAGATGCCAAGATCATCCTTGGAAATGGCCTGCATTGCCCTGGGAGATAATTCATGTGGATTTTGCTGGATCAGTCATGGGCACCAATTTCTTGGTAAACATCAAAACTTAATTGGTCAGAAGTATAGTTATTATCATAATATACATACTATATACAACCTTGAGATCACTTCCTTACATGCAGCCATAAAACAACAAAACCCAATGGAACCCATTGAAAAAAAAGATTGTCAAACGCCCAAATATACAAAAAAAAATTGTGCAAATAATAAAAGTAAGCAAATAACATTCAGGACTGAAGTTCACAAAAGTGAATTCACAGCCACGAAGCCATTCATCACTGCAGCCATTTCAGGAGCACATTAGCTGCAGGCCACATCCTCAGTTCAGTGCAGAGACAAGTAAACATAGAACAGAAATGTGCAGCACAGGGACAGGCCAATCAACCCACAATGTTGTGCCAAACCTGTTAAAAAGGAAATCAACAACACCCAGGGACTAATCCCTCTTACCTACACCAGGTTCATAACCCTCCATCTTCGGTGTATGTGCCAATCCAAACGTCTCTTAAAAGCCTCTAATATATTTGCCTCCACCACTATACCTGGCAGTGCATTCCAGTAATCCATGGCTCTCTGAGTTAAAAACTTACCTCTCAGATCCCCCTTGAACCTACCCCCTCTAAGCTTCAATGCATGCCCTCAGGTATTAGACTTTTCAATCCTTGGAAACAAACACACTCTGTGCATTTTATCCATGCCTCTCATTATATTGTAAACCTCTGTCAGAATGACCCTCAGCCTCTGATGTTCCAGAGAAAACAACTTTTTTATCCAGCTTCTAAAGCGGGCAGCATCTTCAGCGCCCCCTCCAAAGCCTCAACATCCTTCTTATAGTGGGGCGCCCAGAACTGTACATAATACACCAGATGTAGCCTTACTGGAGTTTTATAAAGATACAGTATAACCTCCTGACTTTGGAACTGAGTGCCTCGACTAATAAGTGCAAGCATTCCATAAGCCTTCTTAACCACCTTATCAACCTGTGTAGCCACTTGCAAGGAGCTTTGAGCTTGTTACCCAAGATCTCTCTGCTCAGCAACACTGTTAAGGACCTTGCCCTTAACAGTGTACTGTCTCATTGCATTTCTCCCACTGATGTGCAAACCTGTATTATCTGTATTAAACTCTATCTGCAACTGATCTATATCATATTGCATTCTTTACCAGTCTTCAACACTTCCATAACTCCACCAATCATCCACAAATTTACTAACCTACCCAGCTATATGTTTATCCAGGTCATTTATATACATGACTAACAGCTGAGGTCCAAGCACAGATCGGAACTCCACTAATTAAAGACTTCCAGCTCAATAAATTCCTTTCAGCTTCTCCCGCTCCCTTCTATGCTCAAGCCCATTCTGAATGCAGACGGCCAATTCACCATGGATCCCATGCATTTTAGTCTTTGGGATTAGGCTCCGATGAGAGTTTGTCAAAAGACTTGCTAAAATCCACGTGGACAACATCCACTGCCCTACCCTTAACGATCTCTCTTGTGACCTTGTCAAATAACTCGATCAAGTTGGTAGGTACAACTTGCCCTGCACAAAGCCACGCTAGCTCTCCCTACTTAGGCTATGGGTTTCTAAATGATCATATATCCTATCCTAAAAGATTTCTCTAGAAATTTCCCTACAACTGACATGAGACTCACCTGTCTATAGTTCCCAGGAATTTCCCTTGTTCCCTTCTTAAATAGACCTACAACATTGGCCACTCAACAGTCCTCTGGAAACTTGCCTATGGCTAAGGAAGTCACAAAGATAATGGTCAAAGGCCCCACAATCCCATCTCTTGCCCTCCTCAATAATCCAGGGTAAATCCCATCTTAATCCTCACAGAGTAGCAGGCTAAACCAGCCCAACCCTTACCTCCAGCCCTGACATACTGTCCTTTTCAAACTAGTCTACACGGTTAAATCATCTAATCCTTGGGTTGTACCTTACTCTCGGACCCGGATCCTGCTGCTTTGATATGCTATTGGGCCTGGGCTCATCGCCTGAAATTCAGCCCTTACCCGATCTTTCAAATTTGGCCTGGTGCTCAAATTGATCAAACCTCAGATCTTTTCTTGTTCCCTGGCCCAGGCCAGGGTGCATATCCTCTGCCTACCTTGCCTCAGTTCTGCCATATCAGATCGTCTCCAAGTCCGCTCCAGCAACGGCCAAACTTTGAATTAATTCCCTTTCTGATGCCTGGGCCAAACTGCCCCGCTGCGGCCCAAATGCATTGCACTGCGAACACCCTGCACTTTCAGGACTTCAGTTTACACCGCAAAAATGCCAAGTCATACATGTGCTTCAACAGCTCGACTCCAGAAGGGAAGGTGCAGGCTATCGATTGTGGTGATCATATCTGAGTAAAAGTGTGATTAATACAGTAAGTTTGTGTTTTGTTTTCTGGCTGGAAGTCGCCACTGTGCTTCACCAGCGCCATCTTAAACCATGTGGATGCAGCCACAGAGTGGCCAGAAGTGTTCCTTGTAGCCTCACACACTGTTGATCTGTTGAGAAACCTCTTCTCAAGGACTGCTGTTCTGGTACACTCTGGCAGTGACAATTGGCCACAGTTTGATGCAGAACAGATAAGTAATTCCTGAAAATGAAACGAATAGGACATATTATATCTGCACTGTATCCACAGTGACAAATGGCCTGGCAGAAAGGTATGTGTAAAGTCTAAAGTACGCACTGTGTACAACATCTGCAGAACACACGACAATGACACTGAATCAGAATCTGACCAATTTCCTCCTTGCATATCACAATGCAGCATACTCCAAACCAACAACTCACCAGCTACACTGTTCCTGATTCATCCCTTGTGCCCACATTTGAATCTCCTCAAACTCAGTCTCAGAAGGAGTATGCAGGCTAAGCAACTGAGACAAATTGAGGCTCCTTAAACACAGAGGCTTGATGTTTCACTATTGGACAAGCAGACCTGGAAGTGGACTGTAAAGGTGATCAAAACTGGGTACTTGGAAGGATTAAGGACCAAATTAGACCACTGTCCTGCACAGTAGAGATTGCGTTTGATGTAATTTGGAGAAGGCACATCCATCAATTCAGGAGAACAGAGTCAAATGTAAGAGAAGAAATGTGTCTAGATATGTCAGAACTCCTTCCTGAAGTCCCAGTGTCAACTCCTACAACCACCTTGGAGGAGGCCCCAAAAACTGACATTGTTTCAAGGCCACAGGTCTCAACTGCCAAGCAGAATGACCATTCATCCTGACAGGAAAGACGTTATCCCACAAGAGTAAAAAAATTCTCCGCAGTGATTAAACCTTTAGGCCGGAATGAGACAAATTAAAATTTAAATTTACAATGCATTTACAATGCTATGCTAGTACAATGCTAGTAGTTATGTACATAGCGTGCTGTATATATTAAGATGACTAGAGAGCAATATGTTACATAATTGAGTTGAGATTCTGCATTGAGTTGTTTATAGCTAAGCAGGGAGGAGTGTAGTGTATTTAATATTTAAGACCATAAGATATAGCAGCAGAAGTAGGCCATTTGGCCCATCGAGTCTGCTCTGCCATTCAACCATGGGCTGATCTAATTCTTCCAGTCATCCCCACTCTCCTGCCTTCTCCCTATACCCTTTTATGCCCTGGAAAATCAAGAGTAATATTTAAATATATTGTTGATTAAGCAATCTTTGTGTACATAATTCATTATGAGTTATACAGTATGTAATAAGTACATGAATATTATTACACCACTACATCATGTGTGAAAGACTCACTAAAAGAAACTAAGTACATGTTATCCTGGGCTCCTGCATTTTCCTTTCAATTAGTTTTCGGAGTTACAAAACATAGCAATGTTTATATAGAATCAAAAGAGATGGAAGAGACTTAAGTGGATTTTTTCTCTCGGTATTTCCTTGAAAGACACTACAGAGTCTATAGATGTGAGGTTATGTTGTGAGGTTATGGACTGTAAACAGTTTACTGAGGAGGAAGTGTTTGCTGTCTTGAGGCAAACTGGGGTAAATAAATCTGCAGTGCCTGGCATGGTTTTCCCTCAGAACTTGTAGGAGGCAAATGCAGAAATTGCAGGGGCCGCAGCAGAGATATTTAAAGTGTCCTCAGTCACAGGTGAGGTCCTGGGACACTGAAGGATAACTCACATTGTTTGATTGTTTAAGAAAAGCTTGAAGGATAAGCCAGAAAAAATACCGGCCAGTGATCCTGATATCAGTGGTGGGTCAGAAATTGGAAGGTATTCTAAGGGACCGGATGTAAATTGAATGGCTACTTTATTAATTCCACCTGTATACCTGCTCGTTAATGCAAATATTTCATCAGCCAATAATATGGCAGCATCTCAATACATGGAAACATGATCAAGAAATTCATTCGTTGTCATCCAAGTGACTTTGACCGTGGAATGATTATTGATGGCAGGTGGATTGCTCAGAGTAATTCAGAAACTGCTGACCTGCTGGGATCTTCATGCACAAAAATCTTTAAGAAGCATCCAGCGAGTGGCAGTTCTGTGGGCAAAAATGCCTTGTTGATGAGAGAGGTCAAAGGAGGATTATCAGGATGATTCAAGCTGATGGGAAGGCAACAGTAACTCAGATAACCACATGTTACAACAGTGAAGTGCATAGGAGTATTTCTGAATTCACAACACATTGAACCTTGAAATGGATGGGCTACAGCAGCAGAAGACCATGAACATACACTCAGTGGCTACTTTATTAGGTATTGGAGGTATCCAATAGGATGGCCACGGAGTGTATAGATAGACAGGGGATGATTAGGTAGTCAACATGGCGTTTTGCATGTTAGATGTCAATAAAGTATGTCTGTCTGAGATCATATCTAACCAATCATATGGATTTTTTAAATGATTTACCAGGAAAGCTGATGAAAGTAAGCAGTGGATGATGTCTTCATGGACTTTAGCAAAGCTTTTGATAAGGTCCTGCATGGGAGGTTGGTCAAGTAGGTTCAGTTGCTTTGCATTCAGGTTGAGGTAGTAAATAGTATTAGACATTGCATTCACTGGAGAACTCAGAGTGTCATAGTAACACAGACAAAATGTTGGTAGAACTCAGTAGACCAGGTAGCATCTATGGAAAAATGTACAGTTGACAATTTGGGCTGGGACCCTTCAGCAGGACTATCTAGCCTGGCTTTCTGAGTTCCTCCAGCATTTTCTGTGTGTTGCTTGGATTTCCAGCACCTGCAGATTTTCTTTTGTTTGAGAGAGTGATTGTAGCTGGTTACTTCTCCGACTGGAGGCTTGTGCCTCGTGGTGTGTGCCTCAGGGGCTGGTGATCGGTCTGTTGTTGTTTGTCATCCATATAAACAACCTAGATTATAATATGGTAAACTGAATCGGCAAATTTGCAGAAGATACCGAATTTGGGGGCGTACTGGACAGCAGGGAAGGCTATCAAAGCTGGCAGCTGGATCTGGACCAACTGGAAAATGTGCTGAGAAGTGGTAAATAGCATTCGGAGCAGACACACATGAAGTGTTGCACTTTGGGAGGACAAACCAGGGTAATGGTGTAGCTTACACTGAGGAGTGCGGTAGAAGAGAAGGATCTGGGAATACATATAAATAATTCCTTGAAAGTGGTGTCACAGGTAGATAGGGTCATAAAGAAAGCTTTTGGAACATTGGCCTTCATGAATCATAGTATTGAATACAGGAGTTGGGATGTTAAGCTGATGTTATACAAAATGTTGGTGAGGCCTAAATTTTATGGAATTGTGTTCAGTTCTGGTCACCTACCTACATGAAAGATATCAGAAAGACTGAAAGAGAGCAGAGAAAATTTTCAATAATGTTGCCAAGAATTGAAAATCTGAGTTATAGGTAAAGGTTGAATAGATTTGGACTTTATTCCCTACAGCATAAAAAATTGAAAGAAGGTTTGATAGAGGTATATGAAGGGTATAGGATAGGGTATAGCCATGGTAAATGAAACAGGTTTTTTCTACTGAGGTTGAGTGAGATTAGACCCAGAGGTCATAAGTTAAGTGTGAAAGGTACAATGTTTAAGGAGAATATGAGGGGACTTCTTCACTTAGAGGGTGATGAGAATGTGGAACGAGCTGCCAGCAAAATTGATACATGTGCATTCAATTTCAACATTTAAGTAAAATTTGGATAGCTACATGGACGGTAGGAGCAAAGAGGGTGATGGTCTGGGTGCAGGTCAATAGGACTAAGCAGATTAATAGTATGTCACAGACTAGGTGGTCCAAAGGCCTGTGCTGTAGTGTTCTATGACTTCATGTCCCTTTTAATGCACCATAGAAAGCATCCAATCCAGATGCATTGGGGCTTGATAAGACAATATGCATGACCAGGCACAAAGGACAGTTTCTATCCTTCAGTTATAAGACTTCTTAATGGTCCCCAAATAAGATACATTGAACTCTTGACCTCATAATCTATCCCATTATGGTGTTGCACATTATTGACTATCTGCAGTACACTTTCTCTGTAACTGTAACACTTTGTTCTGCATTCAGCTGTAGCTTTTCCCTGGTACTACGTCAATGCAATGGTGCAATGAAATGATCTATCTAGATGGCATTATATCGTGTTGTGGTACCTGTGGTAATAATGCAACTTACTAATTTTCCTGGTGCTTTTCTTTATTTAATCCTGGAAATATAGTATTTAATTAGTCCAGGAAAATGGTACTCACTCTTCTTTTGAGCCATTGAACTTCTGTTTTTGTTTTCCCCTCAAACGGTGTTTAGTAGCTTGTGCCTGTCAAGCCTTTACCCAGGAACATACTGCAATTTAATATTAGCACCACATTTATTTCAGTAGTTAGCAAAGCGTAACTGTCAAATGCCGAACAATTTTGTGATGAATAATGCTGTACCAGCGCCAAGTCATTCTCATTCAACAAATTAGATGAATCCCTATGATTCTTGTCAGTGGGAAGCCGTGTGGGGACCCACCACAATGTAATAGTGAAACTACAATGACAGGCCTGGTTGTATTTGATGGCAAATTAGTTCAAACGATACTGTTCCTGCATTAAAATGAACTTACTTTGTCTTCAAATCAATATAACAAAGGAATTGGTGTAGGTGAAGAACTTCTGAATGTAACACAATCGTCATCAACATCTTTAAAACATTTTGCTAAATCTATGCTAAGAGTGGATTATAAGTGATTTACAGGTGTTACAATTCTAGATATCTAAAGTAACCTGAGAGGGAATTGAGGGAATTTTTTTGCTTAATTTTACTTTGATTGGTGGCTTTATAATTTGTCACCAAAGGAAGCAATACAGCTATAAATATTAACTCTATTACAAGCAAAACAGTAGAAAGATTTGCCAAAGTACAGTAACCATTTATATATTAATTAGAAAAGGCTTGAGGATGCAGTTATAAATCATACACATGGAAATATTTAAAATGTATGTTTACTAAATGGCACTACAATTTTCTAATTTTATTTTGAAATAACTAACATACATAAAGCATTAATTTCAATCAATAGTCTAAAATAATAGTTTTGCAAATATTTACTAATGTGAATTCATGGAATTTTGCATTAGCAATAATAATCTACATAACCTAAAACCAACTGATTCATAACCGTGTTTTAAGATTTATTGAATCAACAATTAAGTTGTTGTAAGTGACAGAAAGAGAGGAGAAACTCTATCTTATGAATTATATGACCCCACTGTTGAAAATAACATTCCAGGATAAGTTTATTTTCTTTCCCTAATCTTAAAATAAAGTATTTAAAATTATAAATTTGAGTTGCATGTTATTTTATCATCACTGAAAACCTGGGAACAATGCAGTATCTATAAGTGGGACCAATCAATCTTTTTGAATAATTAATAATGTATAGCCAATCAATAATTTCATGTACACTTTAGTAACTTCATTATTGATAACATTTTGTTTTAAATTCATTTCACTCATTATTCTAAAGTAACTATAACTTGAATAATTAAGCCACAAAATAGTTTCTATTCTTCTTAACTTAGACTAATTTATTGTCTATATATCTTAATTAGCTTTTATAGATGAATACAAGTTTCTCAAACTTTTTGACAATGTATGTTTTTGCCAAGATTTCCAAATGAACATTCAATTACACACATGGTAAATCATAAGACTCTGACCAACAACTATTATTGAAAACTGAAGTTGCAAATTTATGAGATTGCACTTTGATTTTCTGAAGCATTAGAAAGATTCTAATCACTACTTCTCATCTTTTGATTATCTCCTAACTTGTTCCTCACTTTCAAGATTGGCTGAAGACTACTACCAGCAACTTAGCAAGTTCGAAACTCAAGTACTCTTCATCAGTAACTGTGCCTACTGTGATTCAGCAGGATCCTCAACTTCAAACCTGAAGATAATAAGACCCGATCCTCAATATTGGTCAGGTCTTAGGCATCCGTACTCCAACACCGAAACCATTTTCTGCAGACATCAGGCCAACATAAGGTAATTTCTAGACCACCACGTTGAAGGATTAAAATCATGACTGCAATCTAAATATATTATTCAAAATAAGAAAATAGTTATTAATCTTATGGTTGAAAATTGGTGTTCTGTATTATGAAATTAAAGAATAACTCTATATTTTCCCTGCTGCTGTCTTGTGATTTGATCTTTAACTGTTTAGACTCCCTCTAGGCTCAAAATTCTGAGAATGTCTCCCAAAAATTTTTGTTTTCTCTAACCTCCGCAACTCTCACCACATTCTCCTCACCCCATGCTTCTCCCGACCCCACCTGCCAATTAAGCCAGTGTATTATGTTTGTTTCTTTGGCAATGTCTGATTTCCCTCTGAAATATTGTGGAATGTCTTGCTACTTTGAAGGTCCTTATTTGTTTTCTTCAAGGATCCTATGCTATTTGATCTGTGCGATAACTATTTGTTTATTTTGTTCTTGAAACTATAATCAGATATTTTGTCCAATAAATAGGTTTTACATTCAAATGAGTATTAATTTTTGGCAGTATCATCTAAATCTCTGAGTGATGGAATTTGAATATCTCCCACCTTCATTTCCTTTCTGATAGCACACGCAGATCTCTGTCTAAACCAGCAATCTCAAACCTCACCTGAAACTTGGCCTATCGCTTCACTTTGTTAGTTGGTAATAGATTTTGCATATTATGCACACTGCAACCATGTGTGAAGGGAGACATTTGTTATTGTAAATGGTGTGGTTTATCAAACTTTCATCTTATTTTCGCACTGGCATTGGCCTCCAAGTAAATTCCAAGAGTGCAAGGAAAAAAGAGTAATCTGGAACTAGGAGGAGAGTTGAGCATAGGTTTGTTATGGACTCAACAGGATTATTGATAGTGCTGTATACTAACATTAAAATAAATGCACTTCTTGTTTTAAGTAATGTAATTTCCTCTGTGAATGATTCCTCAAGAGTTCACAAGGTAATTGGCCCCTCATTAGAATTTAAATCAACCACCACCCTTTGATGGTGAAGATTTTTTACATTTCCTTGGAGCACAGGCCTTTTGTAAATTTGCTTCTGGGAGAAAAAAAATTCTTGTGACCAATTTCTATCCTAAAATGTTCTTCTTTAAGATTTCAATATCTTGTGTGAGTTGTCAGGTCAGAATAGTACCCAAAGACTTCTATCGTTTGCTTGATATGTTAAAATGAGAATAATTTGCCCACTTCATCAAGGACTACAGAGTTTTTCAAATGGCAGTAGCAAATTCTTTCAATGTCAGGGTCAGCATTCTCTGAATTTTGGCAAAGATCAGGTAACTTGGCCACTTGTCTCACAGCAAGTGAATAAAATAGGCTGCTTAACATGGAAGACTTGTCTTATTTTAAAGTTTATCTAAAAATTATATAAAATCACTCAGAAAAAAGACTATTGGTACATACAATTCCTTACTGCATTACCTTACTTATGTAATAATGTGGGGCTCCAAACATGTATTTATCTAGAAAGTAAACTATTTTCACATTTCATAGACATGTACAAAACTTTGACATTTTGAGTTGGTTTCAAACTCTTATTAAATATAAAATGTTGTTGGTTCACTGTCATGTGAAGGTTTACAATATAGACTAATCATACTCTACTTTTAGAATGCATGTCCCAAGCATCACTTGGAAACAATATTTACTGAATTGTGAAGATATTCTATAAAACTGAACTATTCTTGCACATAGAATGAATGCACTCAAGATAGAAATTACCTTAATTTCTCAGAAATTATCCAAAATTAAATGTGCACAATATTTGTATATGAATAAAATATGTAAATTCATTACAATCTGGAAATGTACACTACATTAACTAAATATTTGAAAGGAAAGTTGCCATGGGAACAGAAGGTTGTCTGATTCCAAGGACTTTGTTTTTAATCAAGAGGATCAACCGAGACTGGGAAGCAGCATACTTGATCAGATAAAATGATTTATAATGAGTAGGTTTATGGCAATTGCAATTTTATTTTTCACCATGACCACATTCACTTCTTTAATATATAATATTGTGGACATTTGTTATAACTTCTATGGTAAAGTTCTTGGGAAAAGATTAATCTGCCACTCTTTTTGATTCACTTTAAAAATGACTTTCAATTTTAACTATTTAGCATCTGCTGCATACTGAGAAAGGAAGTTCAACACCAGAAACAAAATTGTCTTGCAACAAATGCCAAGCTAGCAGAGTCCATGCCATCAGATTGTAGGGTAACCAGACAGAATATGAGATATTGCTCTTCTATCCTGAGTTTGGCTTCATTGTGGAAGAAGAAGAGGCGATGAACCAACATGTTGGAATGGGATGTCAAATTGAAATGGGAAGCTACTGGGAGATCTATTCTTTTGCAACAGACAGAGTGAATGTACTTGACAAAGTGGATCCCTAATCTGAATTGGGTCTCACCAATGTAGAAGAGGCTGCACTGGATCCAATACATGACACCAACAGACTCACAGAAGTAGTGTTGCCTCATCTGGAAGAACTGTTTAGGGCCCTGAATGTTGGTAACAGCAGAGGTGTAGTGGCAAGTATGCACTTCTTACACTTGCAGGAATAAATGCTCATGATCATGCTTGTGGGGTGGTAGATAAGGGGAACCTGTACCTGTTACAATGGCAGGAGAATGGAGAGAGGGTAGAGGTCTGGGAAATGGAGGAATGTGGATGAGGGCAGTATTGATGGTGGTGGAAGAGACACTGTTCTTTGATCGAAGAGGACATTTTAGATGATCTAGAATGGAAAGCTTAATCCAGAGAACCAATGCAATCAAACTCCTTTTTCAGCCCTTTACCTCTTCCACTTAGCCACTCAGCTCCGCAGACTTACTCCACCTTTCAACTGGATCAGAGCTGATTCAACCTTCCTCAAGTCAACTTTCCTGTATTTTCCTCATAGCTCTTGATCACTGGACTGATAAGAAATCTATGCATCTCAGCCTTAAATATACCCCAGGAAGGTATCCACAGCTCCCTGTGAAAAGGAGTACAAAAGATTCACAGCCTTATGAATGATCTTTCTCATTGCAATTTAAATGGATTCAAGGGAGTCAAATGTTCATTTATTATCAGAGTAAACAACTCTGAGATTCTTCTTCTGCAGATAGCCACAAAACCAAGAAAAAGAAATGGCAACATCAAACCCCCCCTCCCCTGCACAGTAAAAATGGAACAGGAATATCAACTCCCAAACCCCCTTCTCCTGCACAAAATGTCACAATAACATTGGCTCCCATATCCCCTCCCTCACACAAAAATGAGAAAGATCGGGTGAAAAACAGAGAATTTAAAAATAGAACTATAGTCCATTGCCCATACTTCTTAATCTGACCACACGCTCCAAAATCTGGATCCTCCCAATGAGGGGAAGTACCTTCTCAGTGTTTACCTTGCCTTGGTTAATAAGAATATTAAATGTTACAATAATTCACTTCTCCTTTCCTTCTTATAAACTCAGTGAGTCTAAACATGTTTAATCATTTCCCCTACACAGGTTCATTCTACCGAACCTTCTCTGAACTGCTGCAATGAAATGTTTATTTTTCCTCAGTGGGAGGGGGAGGGTCAAAAATGATGGCAGAACTCTCAATGTGATCTCATCAATACCTTCTATTGTTGTGCCAAGACTCCCCTACTCTATACTCCAACCCAAATGAAACAAAAGTCAACGTTCTCTTAGCATTTCCTGCTATCGGCTGCATTTGGAAGCAGTGAGTAAAATTCTAGAAGAAGTTGAAATTGATAGATTAAAGCATCCCGTTTTCTAACTGAAGAAAGTTTGCTTTATCCATAACTTGACATTAGTCAGGCAGACTGACAGCACAGGGACTGTTGGGGTCAAAGGAAGTAATGGCAAAATAGCACTGGGAATTGGCAGCATACGATGGTAGCTATCTGTAGATTACAATTCAGAAGTGCCTCCATTGTTGGCCAGATTTCAAGTGCAATACAGAGCTGAATTCTGGTCACCTAATCATAAAGAACATATGATTGACAAGGAGAAAGTTATGACAAAGGAAATAGGACTCCTGGCACAAGTGAAAATTACTTTATGTTCTATCTTTCAAATTCCTAACATTTTCTATACCCTTTGTTGAAAATATTCCCAGAATCTCTAGATTTGAGTTTCCAATTGAGTACAGTGAAGTTTCTTCATTTTTTATAGTTTAAATTGCAATAAAATATATTATGTACACAGAATTAATGCTTGTTTCTAGAATTATTCTTTGTGTATTAATATACTTGAATAAATTCTGTAATGTGGAAACATCCGGGTGTTCTGAAACTTTCTGCTATGGAATTGATCATAAAGCACAAAAAAAATCATGTCTTCATAGAGCAATAAATGTACACCTGATTTGTCAAGAAAATTTGTGCTTAGATTTAGCTTTTCATAATGATGATATTAAAAATATTATCAATTGATTATTCCCAATTCAGACTACTTATTCACTTAAGCATACAATGTAACCAAATTATTATAGGTTGTTTTTACTAACTTTGCCCTCTGCAGTCAGCAACAGCAGCTGGAATTCATTCCCAATGAAAAATAAGTCTAAAAGCTCAATATACAGCTTGTTTACAATCACAGGCTAACAACTCTTCCTAGTTTCCTGCTGGTAAGCACAAAACATTCATCCAGCTCTCGGCCCATTGCCACCACTTCACTTACACTGTCACATGTTGAGTGTTTGGAAACAAAGTGCATCAACATCTCCGTGCAATCATCAACATCTCTATGTTAAGCCAACTGCTGGAAGGAAGATCGCTGTTAAAGCAGGGAAAGATGGTTAGGGCATGGTAGTGTATAATCCTGCAATGGTGTCAGGATGGCCTCAAACAAAAACAAGCATCTTTCTTGTATGATGTGCAAGTGCAGTCAATGGAAAAGTTTATTATCGGTATTTTGAAGGGTATGTTCTAATACTCAATTAATAACAGTCAACCTCAACTCATTTGTAAA
This sequence comes from Hypanus sabinus, assembly GCF_030144855.1. Classification (NCBI taxonomy): domain Eukaryota; kingdom Metazoa; phylum Chordata; class Chondrichthyes; order Myliobatiformes; family Dasyatidae; genus Hypanus; species Hypanus sabinus. Next base: position 91,470,732 of record NC_082711.1, on the reverse strand, counting down.
GTGTAACCTGCTTGTATTTGTATGGATCCATTCTTTTGTGAAACTTGGGGCCAAGTGGTGCTGATAAAAACATGTGGGATTGTATCTGCCCTGCATTATGTGGACTGATGGAGTTGCCTCTGTACTAGAGTGGCTGGAAGGATGGTTAAATTTGGAGCATATACTAAGTTCAACTAGAATTTAGTCAGAGCCAGGAGCCTTTGCCGAATCCTTTGAATTCAGGCGCTTCTTGTAATCAAAATGAATGAACCTTATTGGCTGATGATTGCTGCTCTGAAGAAAACAGGAATGGAGCACCCACTGTTCAAAGATGGCTGTAAATATTCAGTCAATGGCACTCACATTGCAGAGTCTTTGTCCAGAGAGATGTTGACGTTAGAGCACCACTGACTATTCCTTCTGTTCGCCATTGAGTTATCCACCCCCATTCACAAAAGGATGTGATGAAACGCTGTTGCGTGAAATTAGGTTCACGGGATTGGTGAGTGGTTTCAGAAGACACTCACCACTGGTAAGTAAGATAACTATTTATTTATGGGACACGATAGACCACCAAATATTCAGTAGCCCACTGAAGTTAAATACAGTGGCAAATACTTATCTAAAGTGTGCTCTTTACTGCTGCACACATGCCCTATTTACTGTTTCCATGGCACCAGTTGATCCTGAGATTGAAAGGAGTGTGCGCTTTCAGTGCAATGGATTTATGCTCTATTGGCACCGAGACATCATCAGCTAAATGGCATTTTGTGGGCGGGGCTGCAATGCTCCTTGAACAGGCTAATCCATAGCGAGTGCCGGAGAGCAGCATTCAATGAACAGGTAAGATGGACATGCACTGCAACTTTCCACCACACATCTATAGAATTTTGTCAATGTTTTTGATGACATGCTAAATCTCTGCAGACTCCTAAGGAAGTAGAGGCACTGTCATGCTTTTTTTTGCAATTCCATTTATATGATGGGTCCAGGACCCGTCCTCTGAAACAGTGACATCAGGAATTTAAGGTTACTGACACTCACCACCTCTGATCCTCCAATGATTGCTGGTTTATGGACCTCTGGTTTCCGTCTTCTAAAGTTTACAATCAGTTCTTTGATCTTGCTGACATTGTGTGAGGGGAAGTTGTTATGACACCAGTCAAACACATTTCTGGTCAAGATGGCGCCTGTGTACAATGCTCCCACAGTGAACATTTTCCAGATAGCTCATGAAAACGTCTTTTTAAAATTTTTCTTTTATGCCTGCTTTTCACCTTAGATGTGTTTCTGGGATTGTTAGGGTCTGTGGTTTACAGTTTGGAAATCACTTGAGTGATCCAGTGCTTTGGATCCACTGAGAAAATTCCGGAAAGCAAGTGAGCGCAAACTCGGACAGCCTCGATTGAAAGAAACTTAGAGACAGAGTGTGAGCTGATGCTCAACTACGTTTCACCAGTTAAAGCATCGATTAAAGTGTCAAGGAAGATTGAGACATTGAGGCGAATGCAGAAGGCAAACGAGAGCTTCAGTGCCAACTGCCTGCCTTTTGATCACTGCCGGAGAAGGAGTCTGTGAGTGGCCTATTGCTGTGTGGCTCACTGTGGCAGGTGGGTAGGCCTCTCTGCCTCATATGCTTTCCCTTTCTTTCGATGAATATCAGTGATATCATAGGATGGTATTGTGGTTCTGCATTTATGGATTGGACGATTGTGGTTATGGACTGTGGGTTTCTTCAATTTTAATGTTCTGTGTTTTTTAAATTGCCCATTCCTTTTATGTTTCATCATACAAGGTTAGGGTAGTGAGGCTGGTTTTGTTAGTGTTCTGTTAGTTTTACTGTGCAGGGTGGGGTTATTTTTTGGGGTGGATGGCAATGTTCCTGTTCCGTTTTGTGCGGGAGGAAAGGGTTTTTGCGGGGCTGATGATCAGAATGTTATTCTTTTTTGTGCCGGGCGGGGGGGGTGTTGGTTCGATGGTTCTTTCTGAACAGCTTTCATGTTCTTTCTTTGCTTCATGGCTATCCGAAAAAGACAAATTTCAGTGTTGTATATAGATACATGCTTTGATAATAAATTGAACCATTGAACCTTTTAATTTTCAATTTCTCTCCTGCATGCTGATTCATCACCACCTTTGATATGGCCTGCAACAGTTGTGTCATCAGGAAACTTGTATATAGTGTTGGAGTGGTACTTAGCCACACAGTCATAGGTGTAAAGTGAGTGGTGCAAGGGGCTAAGCACTGATCCTGTGATGTTCCTGTGCTGACAGAAATTGTGGAGGAGATAGTTTTGCCAATCTGAACTGACTGGGGTCTGCTAGTGAGGAAATCTAGGATCCGTTTGCACAAGGGAGTCTTGAGATCCAGGGCTTGTCATTGTCTGATTAGGTTTGAGGGAGTGAGAGCATTGAATGTTGAGATGTAATCAATAAAGAGTATTCTGATATATGCATTGTTGCTGTGCAGATATTCCAGCATTGTGTGAAGAGCCAATCAGATGGCATCTACTGTTGACCTGTTGATTCAGAAGGCAAAATAACGCAGATCAAAGTCATCACTCAGACAGGAGCTGATATGTTTCAACCCCAGCCTCTTAAAACACTTCATCACTGTGGATGTATATGCCATTAGGCAATAGGCCTCAGGGCAGCTACCACACTCTTCTTGGGCACCAGTATGATTGAAGCCTGCTTGAAGCACACTGCCAGAGCGAAAGCTTGAAAATATCTGTGAGTACAACAGCCAGTTGGTCATCACAGGTCATCAATATTCAGCTTGGTGCTCTATCCATACTGGATGTTTTACTCCCTTGAAGGCAGGCTGCACGTCATCTTCAGATACCGAGACCAAAGGATCATCAGGAGACATGGGGATCAGTAGTTTCTCCCTGTTCTGATGGACATAGCAAGCACAGAATGCATTAAGCTCATTTAGAAGCAAAGATCTCCTGTCTCCTAAGTTGCTAGAATTGACTTTGTAGGAAGTAATTGCTTTCAAATCTTGCCACAACTGTTGAGCATCCATTATTGAGTCCAGTCTTGTGTGAACCTTGACTTTGCCCGAGAGATGGCTTTCTGGAGATCATACCTGCACCTCTTGTAGAGTTCTAGATATCCAGACTTCAATGCCTCTGATCTGACCTGCAGCAAATTCTGGATTTCATGGTTCAGACAGGGCTTCTGATTGGGGTAAACACTAAACATATCTACAGCTCTTCCATTTCCTGAGGAGACTGAGGTCCTTTAACATCTGCCGGATGATGCTGAGGATGATCTATGAGTCTGTGGTGGCCAGTGCTATCATGTTTGCTGTTGTGTGCTGGGACAGCAGGCTGAGGGTAGCAGACACCAACAGAATCAACAAACCCATTCGTAAGGCCAGTGATGTTGTGGGGGTGGAACTAGACTCTCTGACGGTGGTGTCTGAAAAGAGGATGCTGTCCAAATTGCATGCCATCTTGGACAATGTCTCCCATCCACTCCATAATGTACTGGTTAGGCATAGGAGTACATTCAGCGAGAGACTCATTCCACCGAGATGTAACACTGAGCGTCATAGGAAGTCATTCCTGCCTGTGGCCATCAAACTTTGCAACTCCTCCCGCGGAGTGTCAGACACCCTGAGCCAATAGGCTGGTCCTGGACTTATTTCCACTTGGCATGATTAACTTATTATTATTTAATTATTTATTGTTTTATATTGCTATATTTCTACACTATTCTTGGTTGGTGTGGCTGTAATCAAACCCAATTTCCCTTGGGATCAATAAAGTAAGTCTGTCTGTCTAAAGAAGTCTGTTACAACTCTGGTGCAGTCATTCAGATGAGTGCTTGAACATGGCCCAGTCCACTGACTCAAGGCTGTAACTGTCCCTCTACCTCCTGTGATCTTGCTTTAGTTGTTTTGATCTCTGGAGCCTTGCTTTTTAGGCTCTGTCTGTATGCAGGAGGTAGGATTACAGTCAAATGGTTTGATTTGCCAAAATGTGGCATTGGAAAAGAACGATAGGCTTTCCTTGTTGTAATGTAGCAGTGTTGGGACCTCTAGTGCAACAGGTTATGTACTTGTTACAATTGTAAGACTATGATATCGACAACTATCAGCCCAGTGTAATGCATTACTCCACCAGCCTCCAGTACCCCATCATCTTAATTTTTGGCTGATGCATACGTGAACATCTCATGACCACTATTTTGCAAAGGTGTGCTTTAATTTCAATTTACAATTAGGAACTGAAGACTGGTTCTTGCTATATTCTCATAACCCCAGAAAACTTCCTAACATATACTTTTTTTGGACCCTGGACAGAAATCTGTCCTGTGAAGGCCAAGGTTTGAGGAAGATCTGATTACTCAGGGCAGTGAAATTGCTCTGCACATCCCTATGTGTAGCTACATCAACACTATCCTAATTGGCTATTAGACTGAACAGATATGGCAATAAAACATTCCAGGAATTTGATCACGTCCTCTTCTTTGACATCCTTGTCTCCTCAATTTCAACTAATCTTTAATGCAGTTTTGTTATTGTGTGCTTGCTGCATCCTTCCCTGCTGGCCCATTACACGTTAATTATGTTCTTATATTCACTCCTTCAATCTCTGATAGCTAAAACTATTACTAGGGGCTGTAGGTAGTTACACTGTGGGCAGGGGGCAACAGCAAAGTAATCTTGATTTAGCGTCATAGGCAACGGTTCACATCCCAGGCTGTGACGGAAGATTATCAGAATGATCTAGTAACCAGCCTCTCAGTTTCTTTGATCAATCTACAGGACAGTTTGGGGTATCTCTATTCAACTAGCTGCAAGGAGCTCACCCTGGTGGCACCCCTCCTGGACTGCCCTTTCGCTTGTAGGGCACTATCACTGGAGGGGCCCAGCTGATTTCACTTCCCATTCAGAGTGGGTTGGCTGCCTTCAGTCACTGTGTGCAATTTCTTCTCATGTTCTCAGTCTGCCTCACCATCAAGCAATACACACACAAAATGCTGGTGGAACACAGCAGGCCAGGCAGCATCTATAGGGAGAAGCGCTGTCAACGTTTTGGGCTGAGACCCTTCCTTAGGACTAACTAAAAGGAAAGATAACAAGAGATTTGTAAGTAGGAGGGGGAGGGGAAATGTGAAATGGTAGGAGAAGACTGGAGGGGGTGGGATGAAGCTGAGAGCCAGACAGGTGATTGGCAAAAGGGATACAGAGCTAGAGAAGGGAAAGGATCATGGGACAGGAGGCCTATGGAGAAAGAAAGGGGAAGGGGAGCACCAGAGGGAGATGGAGAACGGGCAGAGTGATGGGCAGAAAGAAAGGAAAAAAGGTGGGAGAAAAGCTAAATATATCAGGGATGGGGTAAGAAGGGGAGGAAGAACGGAAGTTAGAGAAGTCAATGTTCATGCCATAAAGTTAGAGGCTATCCAGCCGGTATATAAGGTGTTGTTCCTCCAACCTGAGTTTGGCTTCATCTTGACAGTAGAGGAGGCCATGGATGGACATATCAGAACAGGACTAGGACGTGGAATTAAAATGTGTGGCCACTGGGAGATCCTGCTTTCTCTGGCAGACAGAGCGTAGGTGTTTAAGGTTGTGGAACTTGATGTCTCTGCCTTACCTCAGATCTTTCTCATCTAGTTTTCCAATTTCTTTCTATTCTGATCTATATAACTAATCATTTACCTTCCAGAACCAGGCTCCATTAAAAAGTATCGTTACCATTGTATTTCAATATGGTATTAATGGCTTGCTATCATGCTCCCTGTGTCTTCTGCATTTATGCTCCCATTCCTTTTCATTTGCTGGTCTGTTTCAATCATAAGGTTGATAGTTGGTACTTCAGTTTTCTGTAATGACGTTGTTAGTGGGTTTACTCACTTAGTTTGCCTTCTCCCTATGGTTCTCAATGTCAGAAATGGTGAACTCTGACCTGCATTTTACCTGGCACATGCTGAACTTCAAGCACATTCTACATTTGCATTCTAGGAAACAGGAAGCGTCTGAATCCTGGCTACTCATTTGCATTTTATGACACACATACTATGATTATGTCTCAACTAACTTTCCAAAAGAAAGAAAAAACGGAAAACTTTCCCAAACTTATTTCTGACAGAACTTAAACTCAATCAATGTGTGACAATACCCAGTATATTTATTTTAATACTATGGAACATTCTTGTTAAGAAAAGCAATGGTTTAGATCACTCCCAGGGTGTTCCAATCTCCCTCCAACAACATAAATTTCAAATTCGCAATTTGAGTATAGACAAGTCACCTATTTCCCATAATGACAACTTCTTTCTGAATTGCAGGCATCTCGATTCCAGAACGGGGATGCACAGACATCCAATATCTTAACTCAACTTCCACATGGCCAATGTGGAATCCAGGTTTCTCTCTCTCTCCAAATAAAGAAACAAATAGACACAAAATTAAAACATGGGCAAGACAAAACAAAAAATCCATATACACAATTTTGTTCCTCCTGTAGCTTCACAAATTGAATAGAACTTGAAACAAACTTGGAACACACATGTATATCTTTCAAAGACCAAAGGGGAAAAAAAGGATGGATGCATGGGGCTCTGCACATGCACTTTTCATAGAATTTTACATCACGTGACAAAATTTTCTGCTTGGATTAATTCAAGCACCCTCCAATACAGATTTAATCAACATATGCCTCTACTCACTTATATACACATGCAAGTGCTCTCTCTCTCTTTCAAGTGAACTCATGTGTGGCCACAGCTCACACATTTTTCAAACTGAAATCATCCACGCTTTATTATAGGAGGGTGCAGGGCAAATGACCCACTTCATATCGGGATGGGGTAGGAAGAAACCCCACCCACTACCCAACCTCTACAGCCCCTGAAGCCCACCAGTGAGCTGCCTGTGAGGGGTCCTGCAGAGGACAGAAGGAACCCATATGATGGAAGGGTTTGGATAATGACTCTCCTCCCTTAACAATCACCTTACCTCTCTTCCCCTGCACAAAGAGTAGGAGAGGGAACCCCATCTACCTGCTCCTTCGGTACCTTGGCCCTGAGCAATTGCAAAAACATTTCCTCACAAGTCACACAGGGACCTTCACCCTCAGGCCGGTTGCCTAGGTTGCATATCTCCGACTACAGGGGGCTTTTCCCGCCTATTTTAATCCCTCAGTAACCTGATAGCAGTGTTTACAGTACTCCCTATCTCTGGCCCCAATAAGGGCAGCACCACTCCCTTTAAATGAGGAGCTACTACTTTAACTAAATAGCCTACCGTGGTTGAGGTTATGATGCACCATCAATAACTCACACTGAGACGTAAGGCGAGATATCGGCTTTTATTGACTGGAAGAAGGAACCAGGAGTGAGTGTCTATCATACAATGTCTTGGAGACTGAGGCCGAGCGTCAGGCCGCAGATCTCCTTTATACAGGGGCCTGTGGGAGGAGCCACAGGAGCAGTCAGCAGGGGCATGTCCCGACAGGCACATAGTTCACCACAGGTTAACCTTTGACCCTCTGGTGGGTCACCATCACCATCCTGCACACCCATGTCCAAGGCACCCTGGGGAAGGGCTTCAGTCTTCCTGAGGATGCAAATCCCAGTCAAAAAGTGAGGATTGTCTGACCTTAACCGGAGCTGTCACTCTGCTGCATATCGATTCACCACCTCCATGGGAGGTGTGTGGTACTCTTTAGGTACTGTTATTCAAGTGGCGGGAGAGCAGTCCTTTCAGACACCTATCCCCCTGTTGGATACAGTCACTCTAGTATTCCTCGCATTCCAGATCCTCAGGCCTCTGACTTCTGCCTATACCTGTCTCCCAGCCTTGCCTGGTCCTGAGCAGTGGACTCTGACAGCAGCTGTCTTGGTCAGACACATTGTGTTATTCTCTCTCTCCTAACCTGCTGCTCTCCCTCACCCTGTTCAATGAAGAGACTATGGGCCAGGAGTCCCCTTGCTGGGTCTGGAACCACATGGCAACCGGTCTGTCCTGTACTGGAGTTGCTGCATAGGGGGAGAATGCCGAGGCTCGCTTCTAACCTCTCTTTCCCATCCTCATTGTCTAACTAAATGTCCCCATTCCCCATGCACATGCAGGGGTCACCTCTACCACAGTATCAGGGCTCAAACCTTCAGAGTCCAGTCACCAATTAGTCCTGTAGGCAGCCTCTAACAGCCTCCTACTAGTACCTTTACTAGCTGACAGGCCATCTCCGTGCTCCTGTCCTTTAACTCTTTACCCCGAGTCTGCCTTCCCCAAGCTACTTATCTCTTTTGTCTTCTGTGCAATTGTCTCGTACTGCTGCCTTACCATGGCTGCCAGTAGCCAGAAGGCATTCTTCAGCCTCTCTTTCCTCTTAGGGAACCCTACCTCACTAAGTAGAAAAACAATGTGTTATCTCAGTTTCACCCCACGGGTGTCCAGTGAATTGGCAACCCACGGCCCACCTGTAGGTTGGTGAAGCTCCCAATCCTTCACTGTTGTTGGTCCACCTTGGACTCAGCACCTCTCACGTAGAGGTGTGGGGCAGTCTCTCTCTTATACTCACTTTTAAATATATTCATCTTCTGATCAATCTTCAAGTTACACTCATTCAGAAATACTTATCTAAATTGGGCCCATTTTCACTGCAGCACACTTTGATTCTTACTGTTTCCATGGCACTGGTCATGACTCTTAGCCTATGGTGATTGAAAAGAGAATATGTACTTTCAACACTTCAGACTTATTTTCTTCCAGTTCAGTGATGCCATCAGCTGATGGGCATTTAATGGGAGGGGCTGCAATGCTTCTTAAACAAGCCAATCTCTGGCCAGCCTGGGAGAGTGGCTTTTGATAAACTGGTAAGGTGGATGCGTACTGTAATGGATGCAGAGCTCTGATCCACAAATTGTAGAATCAGTTACTTTCACCTTGTAGATTCTGCTTTTTAGATGGCAGATATTCCAGTGGACTAACTCTGTCAAGTTGTATGCTTATATTTGGTATGCTTGAAGTTACTTCTGACAGGCTCTCCCATTCCATTCACTGAAACAAGATGGTTCACTAGTGAAATGACTATACTGGAGTAAGGGATTTCTTGGGCTACATTCTCACTCATTGTGGTAGAATTCAATTCCTTGCCCAAGTCTTATCAGGTATGATGATTCTTCTAGAGTCAATATTCATAACATCTGCCACCTGATTGTCACTGTGGCTTTGACCTGCAGACAGGACAGGACGTATTCAGGGATTGGGGACGAGTCTGTAGATTACTCAACAGAACACACAGGAGTGACAGAAGTGAAACCACAGCACAAAGAGCAGCAAGTGCAGAAAAGCATTAAAGGTATTGCCTGAGCACCCAAGATTAGTGAATAACTGGTTTAAGGGGTGTAATCCCAAAAAGCCTTCTTATCTAAATTGGCAGCATTATCTGCTAAATTTATTCTATTGCCTTCAATCATCATAGATTTTTCATTAACTTGTTCATAATATCCAACATCAAATATAGCAAGAAACTTTTTACTATGACAACTTTTATACAAAGGTGTACATTTAGAAAAAAAAACAACTAATTGCTGGATGAATTCTAAGAGACAAGCAGTACCTTTTAGAGGCAAGGGGATGGCTGATGTTTCCGGTTGAAACCCTGCATCAGAACCGGTAGGGGAGGAATCTCGTAGTTTAATCTTGTGGGAGAGTAAGTTTATGGATTCATACCTCAGAATCCCAGTACAGCAAGACTGTTTTGGTTAAGAGGCTCCCAAATTTACCCAGCAAAATTCTGTTATGATTTCCTACAAACCATGAGAGCAGTCAATCAGACGACCCAATGAACAATTCAGTATTATAATGTCACAATGACCTTTTAATAACCAACTTTAATATACACTGTACTCATGAGCTGGGGGCTCAATGCTTCTGAACTTGCCAGCAGGTTCACCGTATCACTACTCCTCCTTGAACCCTCTGAGCAAAGTATGTACAAACCAATCTCTGGAGCTGTACTCACTGAAGTTAGATCTGGTGAGGGCAATACTAAAAAAAAGGAATTAGTCAAGTCGACTCTAAAGTCATTTAACTATATACAGGTGTACTGTCAAACACAAAGCAAGACTTTTCTGGACCAGGGTATAAATCACAGTAGTGCATATTTGAAAATGAAATATGTAATTTTCAGCACTTGAAGTGAAATTGTTATCCTTTAGTCTCAAGTGAGAATAAGAGGGTTGAGAATCCAGTCAAGCACCTACAATGTGCAGAACAAGGTACATATAAGAAGTCAAATAAAAGGAGAGACATAAAGAAATCCTGGACTTATGACTGGCTACCACTCTCTATGGCAATAAAGGTATATTTTCCATAAACTAAAAGGACATTGAAACAAGGACCATGTACAATTACGTAATACTTCCAGAGCTTCTGTTAATTTTTCACTATTTTACTATTTTGGTCTATGATTTAAGAAGAATCCCAGTGAAAGTTTCAGACTGTTGGCCATAAATGAAATAAAATATGATAAAAACATCTAACTGCAACAAGTCAAGGACCTTGGAAGTAGACAAACCAAATAACTTTGTTTTTACAAAGTGGAAGAAGGCGGCAACCATTTTGTGAGATTGCTTTGAAATCTCAATTTTGTGAACTGTTTAGTGAACTTATCTTGCCGAAGGATAGCTGGATCAAAGCAATTAAAATTGGACACAGTATGGCTCCACTGGTCATCAGCTGAACTAGAACATAAGAACATACGAACATAAGAAATAGGAGCAGTACTAAGCCATCTGGCCCTTTGAGCCTGCTCCGCCATTCAATGATTGATCTGGCCATGGACTCATCTTCACCTCCCTGCCTTTTTCCCATAACCTTTAATTCCCCTACTATGCAAAAATCTATACAACTTTCTCTTAAATATATTTACTGAGGTAGCCTCCACTGCTTAATTGGGCAAAGAATTCCACAGATTCACTGCTCTCTGGGAAAAGCAGTTCCTCCTCATCTCCATCCTAAATCTACACTTAAGGCCCTGTCCCCTAGTTCTAGTCTCACTTACTAGTGGAAACAAAATTCCTTCTTCCATCTTGTCTATCCCTTTTATACTTTTATATGTCTCTATGAGATCTCCTCTTAGTTTTCTGAATTCCTCTGAGTACAGTCCCAGATGACTCAATCTCTCTTCATAGTCTAACCCCTTATTCTTTGGGATCAACCTAGTGAACCTCCTCTGCATCACCTCCAAAGCCAGTATATCCTTCCTCAAGTAAGGAGACCAGAACTGCACGCAGTACTTCAGGTGCGGCCTCACCGGGACCTTGTACAGTTGCAGCATAGCCTCCCTGCTTTTAATGTAATCATTCTAGCCATGAAGGCCAACATTCCATTTGCTTTCTTGATAGCCTGCTGCACCTGCAAACCAACCTTTTGTGACTCATACACAAGTACTCCCGTGTCCCTCTGCACAGCAACATGCTGTAATTTTTTACCATTTAAATCATAATCTGCTTTCTCACTTTCCTTCCGAAGTGGATGACCTTGCATTTACCAACATTGTACTCCATCTGCCAGACCTTGGCCCACTCACTTAATAGGCATACGTTAGTCTCGTGAGACCACGAATTTACGCCTTGGAAGGTTTCCAGGGCGCAGGCCTGGGCAAGGTTGTATGGGAGACTGGCAGTTGCCCAAGCTGCAGGCCTTCCCCTATCCACCCCACTGATGTTGTCCAAGCAGGACCCAAGCAGCTTGGCACCAGTGTTGTCACAGAGCAATGTGTTGTTAAGTGTCTTGCTCAAGGACACAACATGCTGCCTCAGCTGAGGCTCGAACCAGTGACCTTCAGATCACTTTACTAGATCAACGCCTTATCCACTAGGCCACTCACCAACACTTACCCACCCCCCTCCACTCACTTAACCTATCTATATCTCTCTGCAGACTCCCTGTATCTCCTGCACAATTTGCTTTTCCACTCAATTTAGTATCATCAACAACTATAGATACACTACACTCAGACCCTTCTTCCATATCGTTAATGTACATCGAGAACAATTGTGAGCCCAGCACCTACCCCTGTGACACACCACTCACCACAGATTGCCAACCAGAGTAACACCCATGTATCCCAACTCTCTGCTTTCTATTAGTTAACCAATCCTCTATCCATGCTAATACGTCACCCCCAACTCTATGCATCCTTATTTTATGGATAAGACTTTTATGCAGCACCTTATCAAATACCTTCTGGAAATCAAATAACGCCTAGCTGTTCCCCTCCTATCCACTCCACTGTGCTCATTATATCCTCAAAGAACTCCAGTAAGTTTGTCAAACTGAACCTGCCTTGACTGAATTCATGCTGATGGATACATTTCTATCCAGAGCGTCGTTATTTCATCTTTAATGATAGTTTCAAGCATTTTCCCAACTACAGATGTTAAACTAACTGGCCTATAGCCACCTGCCTTTTGCCTACATCCTTTCTTGAACAGTGGCATGACATTTGCCATCTTCCAATCCACTGGAACCTTCTTAGAGTCTGAAGAATTTTAGTAACGAGAGTTCATTTCCAAATAAAAATATGTTTGTGAGATGTGCTGTGAATTTAATATTACAGTAATATACATAAAAGTACATGAAGGGCATACGGCATCACGTCACCATGTGCTACACACGTGCCTTGCTTAAAGTAAAAACAAATGTACACAAGTTATCTCCCAGCTGTGTCTTTTCCTTCTAATTAGTTTTTATGTTTTGGAGCTACAAAACTAAACAGTGGTAATGAGTAAGTTATTGAATGACCCCAAGACGACTATTTACCTATGAAATCACAGTGAGACATTTGAGTTTTTTTAAAAAGTGCTTTGAGAAATGGCCGAGTTAAAAAAAACGTGAAGCATATGTCTCTTTGGAAATGGTTGAGTTTTTTTTAAAAAAGGCAAAATACAAATACATGGGTTCATAAACAGTGAATCTGGGGTGATAATAATCATAAATAAACTTAAGAAAGCACAGATAGCTGGCTATATTGGAAAGATAGATGCATTCAATTGCACAATAGGCAATAGGTGCAGGAGTAGGCCATTTGGCCCTTTGAGCCAGCACTGCCATTCAATGTGATCATGGCTGATCATCCACAATCAGTACCCTGTTCCTGCCTTCTCCCCATATCCCTTGACTCCACTATCTTTAAGAGCTCTATCTAACTCTTTCTTGAAAGCATCCAGAGAATTGGCCTCCACTGCCTTCTGAGGCAGAGCGTTCCATAGGTCCACAACTCTCTGGGTGAAAATTTTTTTCCTGAACTCCGTTCTAAATGGCCTACCCCTTATTCTTAAACTGTCACCTCTGGTTCCCCCAACATCAGGAACATGTTCCCTGCCTCTAGCATGTCCAATCCCTTAATAATCTTATATGTTTCAACCAGATCCCCTCTCATCCTTCTAAATTCCAGTGTATACAAGCCCAGTCACTCCAATCTTTCAACATATGACAGTCCTGCCATCCCGGGAATTAACCTCGTGAAACTATGCTGCACTCCCTCAATAGCAAGAATGTCCTTCCTCAAATTTGGAGACCAAAACTGAACACAATACTCCAGGTGTGGCCTCACAATGGCCCTGTACAACTGCAGAAGGACCTCTTTGCTCCTATACTCAACTCCCCTTGTTATGAAGGCCAACATGCCATTAGCTTTCTTCACTGCCTGCTGTACCTGCATGCTTACTTTCAGTGACTGATGTACAAAAACACCTAGATCTCATTGAACTTCCCCTTTTCTTAACTTGACACCATTCAGATAGTAATCTCCCTTCCTGTACTTGCCACCAAAGTGGATAACCTCACATTCATCCACATTAAACTGCATTTGCCATGCATCTGCCCACTCACCCAACCTGTCCAAGTCACCCTGCATTCTCCTAACATCCTCCTCATGTTTCACACTGCCACCCAGCTTTGTGTCATCTGCAAATTTGCTAGTTACTTTTAATCCCTTCATCTTAATGATTAATGTATATTGTAAATAGCTGCAGTCCCAGCACTGAGCCTTGCGGTACCCCGCTAGTCACTGCCTGCCATTCTGAAAAGGACCCGTTAATCGCTACTCTGTTTCCTGTCTGCCAACCAATTTTCTATCCTTGTTAGTACCCTACCCCCAATACCATGTGCTCTAATTTTGCCCACAATTCTCCTATGTGGGACCTTATCAAAGGCTTTCTGAAAGTCCAGGTACACTACATCCACTGGCTCTCCCTTGTCCATTTTCATAGTTACATCCTCAAAAAATACCACAAGATTAGTCAAGCATGATTTCACCTTCGTAAATCCATGCTGACTCAGACCAATCCTGCTACTGCTATCCAAATGTGCTGCTATTTCATCTTTTATAATTGACTCCAGCATCTTCCCCACCACTGATGTCGGGCTATCTGGTCTATAATTCTCTGTTTTCTCTCTCCCTCCTTTCTTAAAAAGTGAGATAACATTAGCTACCCTCCAATCCTCAGGAACTGATCCTGAATCTATAGAACATTGGAAAATGATTACCAATGCATCCACGATTTCTAGAGCCACCTCGTTAAGTACCCTGGGATGCAGACTGTCTGGCCCTGGGGATTTATCAGTCTTCCATCCCATCAGTCTACCCAATGCCATTTTCTGCCTAATGTGAATTTCCTTCAGTTCCTCTGTTACCCTAGGTCAGGGGTCAGCAACCTTTACCACTGAAAGAGCCACTTGGACCCGTTTCCCACAGAAAAGAAAACACTGGGAGCCGCAAAACCCGTTTGACATTTAAAATGAAATAACACTGCATACAATGTTTTGTTTTGCCTTTATGCTATGTATAAATAAACTATAATGTGTTGCATTTATGAAATTGATGAACTCCTGCAGAGAAAACGAAATTACATTTCTGCATGCAACAAAAACATTTTGAACTCCGAAAAAAAGACGTTGGGTTGAAGGTTACTTTTAAGTAAAATACTCAACGTCTATTTGAGTCCTTCTTGTATTTATGAAAAACGTCAAACTTAAATTTGCCGCCAGCAGCAAACCAAAAATAACGTCAGCCAGCTGTCAACCTGAAAAATAAAAGGACTATTTCACTGAACAATGAAAACATATGAATATACATAAAATAATACGCAATTAAAATATTTATCATACTTCTTCAGGTTGACTCACACCTGACAATGCAGTCGTATTCAGTAGGGATGGATCGATGCTTAGGGGAGTGACCGGGAAGGATAATGTGTTTTTTACCTCTCTGAACTCACAGAAGCGTTTCCCAAACGATGTTTGCATTGCGATGATTGCAGAATGTAAATACTCCGAATTTATCATGTCGTGACATTGTTTGAACTCTCTCAAATTGGGGAAGTGAGACAATGTGCCTTTCTGTAAATCTCTGGCAAGCAACGTCAACTTGCGCTCGAATGCAAAACATCCTCCAACATGTGCAGGGCTGTACGTCCTTACCCCGTTGAAGAGCTGTGTTCAGCGTGTTCAGGTGCGCTGTCATGTCTACCATGAAGTGTAGCTTTTCCAGCCACTCTGGCTGTTCAGGAAAGTTGAGCCCTTTGCTGCCCAGGAAAGTTTTCACTTCTTCCAGATGCGCGACAAAGCGTTTCAGCACCTCCCCTCTGGACAGCCAGCGATAAAAACACGTTGTAGCGGTTGCTACACGCAGTCAGTAAACTGCAGTCAAAGATAGCTTTATTCGAACTAAACAGCCTTGCTTTTAAGCCTCCCTCAACCCGCCCCCCATGGGCGCGGATGCTGCAAAAGACACGTACTCACAAACCCCCGTAGGCTATCTCCCTTAGCCTGAACGCTGGCTAATTGTGAGCCGGTTCGGATGTGTCAGGAAATGGGTCGCCACAACGTCTTATTTAGATTGTACAAGATCACCATAATCTTCAAATTTAGATTTACATTTCAAAAACTAACAAACTAACATAAAATACATATTAATTAAATACTGACCATGTAGCGGTGTGCTACACGCAGCGCTAAAATTACGACACGGAGTCGGTAACTGCAGTCGAAGGAAAAAAACTTTATTCGAAATCTTCAGCCTCACTTTTAAGCCTCCCTCAACCTGCCCCCCCCCCCATGGCGCAGAGGCTCCAAAGCTCTGTGCTCGCAAACCCCCGTAGGCTATCTTATTGTGAGTCGGTTCGGATGTGCCAGGAAAAGGGTCGCCACAACCAATTATTTCCCAAAGCAACAGGGAGCCGCAGCACAGACGTAAAAGAGCCACATGTGGCTCCAGAGCCGCGGGTTGCCGACCCCCGCCCTAGGTCCTCTGGCCACTATTACATCTGGGAGATTGTCTGTGTCTTCCCTAATGAAGACAGATCCAAAGTACCTGTTCAACTCATCTGCCATTTCCTTGTTCCCCATAATAAATTCACCAGTTTCTGACTTCAAGGGCCCAACTTTAGTCTTAACTAATCTTTTCCTCTTCACATACCTAAAGAAGCTTTTACTAACCTCCTTTATATTCTTGGCTAGCTTACCTTTGTACATCATCTTTTCTCCCCATATTGCCTTTTTAGTTACCTTCTGTTGCTCTTTAAAAGTTTCCCAATTCTCTGGTTTCCCGTTCATCTTTGCTATGTTATACTTCTTCACTTTTATTTTTATATTGTCCTTGACTTCCCTTGTTAGCCACGGTCGGCCCTTACTCCCCTTAGAATCTTTCTTCCTCTTTGGAATGAACTGATCCTGCACCTTCTGTGTTATTCCCAGAAATACCTGCCATTGTTGTTCCACTGTCATCCCTGCCAGGGTATCCTTCCAGTCAACGTTGGCTGGATCCTCCCTCATGGCTCCATAGTCCCCTTTGTTCAACTGTAATACTGACACTTCCAATTTTCCCCTTCTCCCTCTCAAATTGTAGATTAAAACTTATCATATTATGGTCACTACCTCCCAATGGCTCTTTTACCTCGAGTTCCCTTATAAAATCCAGTTCATTACACAACACTAGATCCAGAATTGAACTTCTTCCTGGTAGACTCCAGTACAAGCTGCTCTAAGAATCCACCTCAGAGGCACTCCACAAACTCCCTTTCTTGGGGTCCAGTACCAACCTGTTTTCCAAGTCTACCTGCATGTTGAAATCCTCCATTACAACCGCAGCGTTACCTTTGCGACATGCTAATTTTAGCTCTTGATTCAACTTGCACCCTATATCCAGGTTACTATTTGAGGGCCTGTAGATAAGGGTTGTTTTGCCCTTACAATTTCTCAATTCTATCCATACTGACTCCACATCTCCTGATTCTATGTCACCTCTCGCAAGGGACTGAATTTCATTCCTCACCAGCAGAGCCACCCCACCCCCTCTGCCCAGCTGTCTGTCCTTTTGATAGGACATATACTCTTGAATATTCATTTTCCAGCCCTGGTCCTCTTGCAGCCATGTCTCTGTTATTCCTACAAAATCAGACTTGCCAATTTCCAACTGAAGCTCAAGCTCAAACACGAGGAAATCTGCAGATGCTGGAAATTCACACAACACACACAAAATGCTGGTGGAGCACAGCAGGTCAGGCAGCATCTATAAGGGGAAGCACTGTCGGCGTTTCGGGCCAAGACCCCTCAGTCAAGGTGTTCCAATGGATTGTAGCAAAAATACACCTGTATCTGGAAGGTCCAACTGCTGGTGAGTCAGTATCCTGGCAAAAACTACCCCATGAAGACAAAAGTACACTCCAAGCAACTCCACAAAAAGGTTATTGAAAAGCACTCATCAAGAGATGGATACAAGACCCCTTGGAGTACAGTGAAGTCAATCATCAAGAAATGGAAAGAATATGACACAGCTGTCATTCTGCCAGAGCAGGTCATCCTCAAAACTGAGTTACCGTGCAAGAGGGGGAGTAGTGAGGGAGGCCACTGAGACCTTGTTTTCCAGCAAGACAATGACCCTCAAGCATAAAGCCAAAGATACACAGGAATGACTTAAAAACGAAAATATGTTGATGTCCTGGAGTGGCCGTCAGAGTCCAGACCTCAATCCAAATGAGAATTTGTGGCTGGAATTGGAAAAGGACTGTTCACTCACAATCCCCATGCAATCTGATAGAGCTTGAACAGTTTTGTAAAGAGAAGAATGGGGAAAAATTGCAGTCCAGATGTGCAGAGCCCTACAAAAAAATATTGATGTGCACTAACACCAGCATATTGGAGGAGGGCAACACGAGCAGCATCCCCACCACAATGAAGAGATTATTGATGTATGCATCTTCACCGTCCAGATGTTCCAGCACTGAATGAATAGCCATTAAAGAGCATGTGCTGTTGACCTGTTTTGATGGTAGGCAAATTGGAGAGAATCCAAGTCACTTATCAAGCTGGAGTTAAAATGTTTCAGGACCAACCTCTCAAAGCAATTAATCACAGTGAATGTAAATACTACTGGTCCAAATGTTCTTCATGTCTTCTCCCTCCTGAAGGATGCTCTCTTACCGGCCTCAGAGACTGAAATCACAGGGTCATCATGGCCTGTGGGCATTCATGAAGTTACCTCCATTCTCTGATGGTCAAAGTGAGTATAAAAAGCATTGGGCTCATCTGAAAGTGAGAACTTGTTGTTACGTGTATCACTTGATTTTACTTCATAGCCCTGCCATAGCTATCAACAATCCTTCTGTGATTCAAGTTTGATCTAGAATTGCCATTTCACATGAGGGATGTCTTTCTGGAGGTTGTACATGGACCCCTTGTACTTTCCCAGATCTTCAGGCATGAAGATAGCCCTCAGCAAATTGTGCATCTCTTGGTTCATCCAGGGCCTCTGGTTGGGTTCTGATCTGTGGCATACTCATTCAGATCCTTGAATGCGGCCCAATCCACTGACTTGAAGCAATCCTGTACCTTCTCCTCTGTTTCCTGCGACCACCTGTTTGTTGATCTTACCTCTGGTGCCTTGCTCTTTCACCTCTGCCTGTATGCAGGTAGGAGGGGGACAGCCAGATGATCAGATTTCCCGAAATGCAGTCTAGGGATGCAGAGGTAGGCATTCCCAACAGTACTCGAAATGCTAGTACAAGTACATGAAGAATAACACAAAAAAGGAAATGTTGTCCCCATTCTGACTTAGAACACCTTTTAATCATTTGCAAAGAGATTTATGAATTTGTGGTCTGCTACAAACCCTCTCAGATTCAGTGACATTTACCTTGGAGAGAGGAGACAGAACAGCTGTCTTACTAGATCTCAGAAATCAAGGAACAAATTGTTGTCAGGGTAGCATATTTCCATGGAGATGATTCAGTCTACCTTCTACATACAAATCTAAATACTGTTTATGCTAGAAATCTGAATGGAAGTTGAAAATACTGGAATGAATCAGTAGCACAGACAATATTGATGGATCTTACTCTGATAATGTTACTCAGGGATCTAACAAAATCATTGTCCTCTGATCTGAACATGACCTTTGAGTGTTTCATATGTTTTTTTTTTCTTCAGGTTCTCTGGAGCATGTAGCATAATTGAAGTCTAACATTTTGTCCAGAGGAATCACTGAATCATAGAATAATAGAATTGCTATGGAACAGAAGGAAACCATTCTGTTTGTTGAGATTGTAGAATGAGTCCTTATAGTTTCATCTCATTTTTTCCCCTCATAGCTTTTTATAGTAAAACTCTGATAATAATCCCACAAACCACTGAAAAACTTACTCCAGGCAGGGCATGTGAGTTGTTCACTGATTGCTCTTAACTGACTTTAAGGAAACATCAAGCCAATATAATAGCATTTAAATTACTTGCCATTTCAAGCTTTATAGTGTTCATTGTTTAGATTCTACTCATGCTACTCCAGAAGAGTATGAATGGGACTCCTCTGGATCAGATTTCATTTCTCCTCAATGAAATGATCACATGAATATATATTTTAAGAGCTCTCTAAAGTTGCTGTATTCTTCAGAAGTACTGAAGAATATCAAGGCAAAACAGAGCAGAATAAGATGTTGGAAATGAGGAGAAGTGAGGCAGTCAACATGTCACACCATCAATGGTGATCTGGAAATAATTGGGTCACCTGACTCTCAGGACGAATCAGGTGTGAGGTTGCCTGTATGTAGTGTAGTGCAATCACTCGTTGAATGTGGTGTTCTCCTAAGGGGTTGTCTATTGATGGGTCCTCAGGTGGCTGTAGAGGCAAATCTGGAATCCAAATATTGTTGTGCAGAGTAGACAAGAGTCCACTGTGGCTGTGGTGAGTTGTTGGTTCGTTTGGTTGTTCAGACTTTCCATTCACAGCTGCCATTTGTTCTCCTTGGCACAGCAGAAGTCGATCTCATGTAGCACAGCTCCCCCTTGAACAGATTTCCTCCAGATGTATCTATTGAGTGCAATATTTTTTTCTATTTTTTAGATGTAATGTTGAATTTCTTTAGGGTGATTTTAATGTTATATTTGAAGCATTTCCTTTGCCCACCAAGGGCTCACTGACCACCTTTCAACTAACAGTGAAGGATGCTTGAGGAGATGTGAGCTATGTATCCAGATGACATGACCTATCCATTGGAGTTGGTGTTGCTTTACTGTGGTGAAGATGCTGCTCATGTTGCCCTTGTCCAATACGCTGGTGTTAGTGCACATCTGTCCTTCCAGCTGGTCATCAATATCTTTCGTAAGGAGCTACGCTGGTATTGTTCCATAGCTTTCAGGTGTCTATTTTAGGTGGTCTATGATTCAGCTCCATACATTAATATAGGAAGGGCAACTGCTCTATAGACCAAAAGTTTTTGTTTTCTGTAGGTCACAGTCTTCAAAGACTCTTTTCCTTAATCTTGCACAGACTCCACTAGCACAACTCAAGCGGTGGTCAATGTCTACTTTTGAAGAGAGAATACTGCCAAGGTAGAGAAAGTAGTCTATATTTTCAAGGGCAATATTGACAACTTTTATGGAGGGCTGAATAAATGGCTGATTGGACAGGATGTGTGACTGTTTTTACATAGTCAAAACAAGACCCAGGCCTCTATATGACTTGGAATAGCCATTCTTCTTTATTGTGTACCATGAAGGTACTGCCATCAGAATACTGAAGTTCCATGATAGTGGTGATGCTGACCTTGAACTGGTTGAAGTTGAAAAGCTTGTTATCCATTCTGTACCAGGTTGGGATTCCTTGTGCAGTGAGGTGGAGGATAGCAGCAATAATGATAGCGATAATGCAGCCCTGTTTGTCCCTAGTCTTGGCCCACTATTGCTGAGTACTGTGGCTGACATGCCGTCATGCAATAGCTTCAGTATTCAAACGTACTTGGAGGACAGCCTTGTCTTGATAGTATATGCCAGAGAGCTTGGCAGTCCACTGTATCAAATATCTTTGTCAATCTATGAATGCCAATTACAAGGGTTGTCTTTGCTCATGGCATTTTCCTTGTAATTGGCATGCTGTGAATATCATGTCTATGCTGCCTCTAGATGGGTGGAAACCACACAGGGTTTGAAGGAATACTTCAGATAGTGAAAGGAGTCAGTTGACCAGGATATGTGCAAGCACTTTTTCTATTGCTGACAGGATGAAAATGCCTCCATAGGTGCCACAATTTGTTTTGTCTCCCTTTGTGTATATGATCACTATTAAAGCATCCCTAAGCTCTGAGGGCAGTTGTTCCTTTTTTCAGGGTATCCAGGTGGTGCAGGAGTGCTTGTCCACTCTCTTTGAGGATCTCTGGTGGGATCTCATCAGGACCAGTGTTGTTTTTCTGGGTCCTGGTGGCATCATGGAGCTCTTTCATACTGGGAGGTTCTCCATGTCTTCTCTCACAGGTCTTTGGGGGATTTGATTGGTAACCTCTGGTTCAGCGGTGCTGTCACAGTTAGGAAGTTCTTGAAAGTGCTCTCTGCATCAGTCATTGATATCCTTCGAATCATTTAGCAAGTTCTCCCCATCCTTTAAGCACAGAGAACTTAATCCACAGTAACTTGGACCATTTGACTGTTTTCATGCCATTCAAGAAGCATCTTGTGCTACCAGTGCCTGCCAATCTCTAGATTTTCAGGGCTTCCTCAGTCCACCAAGATTTCTTTAGCTCCCTCACCTTGCTCTGGATGTTAGCCTTGGCTCTGGAGTTAACTTTTCTTTTTGTTTTGCTGCCGAAGTCATCCTGCCAGGCACAGAGGTTTCCTTTCCTTGGAAATGGAGAAAGAGCATTTTTTTCAGTAATGAAGTTAAGACTGAAATGTATCTCCTGTCCCATATAACCTAAGAGCAACATAAGAGTCAAAGTGAACTTAAAAACAAGGATTCCTGCCAGGCCACAGTGGGGGACTTACTACTTTCCACCCACTATTGCTCTCCAGTTGATTTAATTCCTTGTTGCCACTGGCCTGCAAGGAGAGCAAGCTTTTTCAATTTTCCAGAATTGAGGTTTCCCATGGGCTGCAGAGGCTACGCTTTGCAGGTACAATTTATCAGCTAGGAGAGGTGCAGCAACCTGTCGGTCAGAAACCAGCTAGTGTTAATCTTACACAGCTCACCATTCACATCAATGTCCACTAATAGATCAGAAGTCAAAATGCCTTCAAACTTTGACAGTTCTTTGCATTGTGGCTGCCATCTGTAGTATCTACAAGTGTACTGCAATTACTTGGCAAGACTGCCCTAATCGCATCTCTCAAATCTATAGTTTCTACTAACAAGAAGGATGAGGGAAGCAGGTGCATGGGTACCACCAGCACTCAATTTAGAAACATGTCTATATTCCTTCATTATTGCTGAGCTAAATCCTGGAACTCGCTCTCCACTAACATTTTAGGAGCGTCTTCACCAGAAGGACTCTGGCTGTTCAAGAAGATCCTCACTTCTTCTCAAGAGCATTTAGGGTGGACATTAAAAAAAAGAACAAAAAATGAATTTAAGTAAGAAGTCTCCAGGACCAGCTACACTTGAGCTACTAGGACTGAGGAAGATTCAAAGGTGACAGAAACTGTTCTTTGTTGATATAGACCATGATTCAGGACAGTCACAATCTGGGATGTAAATTGTAACAGAGGGGGCTATGGGAGAATTCTAACAATAGATTTGCTTCCTTCTCTGGAATGGAGTTTTCCAAAATCCAAAGCAACACACACAAAGTGCTGGAGGAACTCAGCAGGTCAGGCAGCATCTATGGAAATGAATAGATAGTTGATGTTTCAGGTCAAGACCCTTCTTCAGAACTGAGAAGGAAGGGGAAGACACTAGAATGGAACTGTAATGGCACAAAGGGAGGCTGTTCTATCCACCAAGTTTATGCCATTAGTCCTAGGAGTTTCATCACACAGTTCTTTCCATATAAATTTTCACAGTGCAACCCTGATAATACTTCTGTAATACTCACTATGGGGAACCCTGGCCAACAAACCAACAGATTTTTTGGAGAAGAGGATGTTATTTCCAATCGACTTTTGGGATATCACACAATGTTATGATAAATTTTCCAGTTCCCCCAGTGCACTTGAAGGGAAAATTGGGACACTGGCCAGTGATTAATAGGAGGGTGGGATATGGGTCCCTGGACATTTAAAAGAAGCTTGTCAATAGGGAGCCTGATTAGTTTAAAAGGAGCAGCAGGTAAAGGACCAGTTGAGATTAAAGGGAATACAGGAAACCTGACCTGGTGAGTCAGATGTTGATTCTTCTGGATTTACATTCAGAGACTGGATTACCGGAGTTCCATTGTGAATAATTTTTCCTAAAATCGGCCCAATATGCTTTTCAAAATTATAATCACCCCGAGGCAGGATGAAAAATCATCCTGTCTCAGAGAACAAGATCATAACCATTTGATCCAACAATATGGGATGCTGGGGTGACCGCTTGCACTCCAAAGTACAGATGAAGTTAGATAGTAACACAACATGGATGTATTGAAACAAATTGATAACACTTGAATGGCCAAGGCAACACATCAAGGATTGATAAATGAGATTAGTATTGGTACTTGATAATTGGTGTTGGCATGATGGACTAAAGGTCCTGTTTCTATTCTGTACAACTCAATGACTATGATTTTTAATTTGTGCCTTCAGTGATTGTTAAGAAGTATAGTTTGCCACATAAACCAGGTATCCAAGGAAACAGTTGGTGAATACACAGTCAGACTGAAGACTAGAACCAAAAGATATTTCTAGACATTTCAGGTTGGGCGCTATAGGAATTCAGTGTGTTGACTGGAATTCAGGCTAAACTATTTAATACGTTGAATTCTGGGGGAGGGGGATGATCAGATCAGTCTGCAGCATGGAAATTGTGCCTCAAAATGAGAGGCAGATTCATTGAGGATGCAATTCTGAGGAGCAACCAAGAACTGAGAATCATTACAAGTTTCCATGAGGTCTCATTATCTCTGCAGAAGCCTTCAGAAATGATAAAAGCAGCATTTTCTTCTCATGACAAAGAATCAGAGTAGGGTATAATGGTTCTGCGGAAAGATGCCCAGAGCTTGGGTTAATGAAATGCTGCCATGACCAGTCTAAGTTAATGGCATCACTCGGATAGTGATTTGGCCATCTTAGAACAATTGGGCATTCACAAATCTCAATGCTTACCAACTCAGAGGATGAGTCTATCATCAGTTTAGAGAGTATGAGAGAGCTGGCTCATATGAATTCAGGGCAACAGCTGAATCATTATCAGGCGCACAGCACAATCAAGGTGAGAAGCAAAGGGATCAACATAAACTGCATCATTGCCCATGCTTTATCACCACAGTTATCTGAGTAGATTCCTTTCACTAAAACCCTAGGCTGTACTAACTCCTACAATACCAGTTCATTGTCTTATAGCCACAGCAATACCCTTCTCATTGGAATTACAGCCTATAACTGCAGTCAGTCAGTGTCTGAGGGCTGAAGACTTCTTGGTGACCCTCTAGCCTAGTGGGTCACCAACCTTTTTAAGCCCAAGATCCCCTACCTCAGCCTTAGTGAAAGGCAAGATTGACCTACTAAATCGTTTAGAGAAAAACAGCTCAGATTGTACTTCCAACTTGAGGCCTTTTATTTGGGCTAATTGTATTTTAATTACCTAAAATGCTTTTGTCAAACCTTCAAATTAACTTAACCAAGAAAACACTGTAACTAGCATATCAAACAAGCCATAGCGGCATCAATTTCATCCAATAATGCCTTGAATAAGTGGTGCTGAAGCGCTTTTGCTCGAATCAAGTTTATCAGTTTGACCACCAGTGTCATTACATGAGAAAAGTCCACGACCTTCCCAGCCAAGGCCTGCTGATGAATCACACATTGATAATCCAGGAAGTCGGAAAAATGAGGGTCCTTATGGCACAGTGCTATAAAAACTAACGCGAAAACCGCGCATTGCTGGGGCCCCATCAGTAGTAATTGCCACCAGTTTACGAACGGGGATGTCATTTTCACAGACTTTTTTTTTAAACTCATTGTAACTATCCTCACCTCTTGTTCACTCCTTTAAGTGCCACATGGTAGGCTTATTCGGAAAGTCAGAAGGCATGGGATCCACGGAAGTTTGGCCAGCTGGATTCAGAACTGGTTTGCCTGCAGAAAGCAGAGGGTCATCGTGAAGGGAGTACATTCGGATTGAAGGGTTGTGACTAGTGGTGTCCCACAAGGATCGGTTCTGGGACCTCTACTTTTCGTGAATTTTATTAACGACCTGGGCATGGGGGTAGAAGGGTGAGTTGGCAAGCTTGCAGATGACACAATGGTTGGTGATGTTGTGGATAGTGTAGAGGATTGTCGAAGATTGCAGAGAGACATTGATAGGATGCAGAAGTGGGCTGAGAAGTGGCAGATGGAGTTCAACCCAGAGAAGTGTGAGGTGGTACACTTTGGAAGGACAAACTCCAAGGCAGAGTACAAAGTAAATGGCAGGATACTTGGAAGTGTGGAGGAGCAGAGGGATCTGGGGGTACATGTACACAGATCCCTGAAAGTTGCCTCACAGGTAGATAGGGCAGTTAAGAAAGCTTATGAAGTGAAGTTCGTAAGTCGAGGGATAGAGTTTAAGAGTCGCGGGGTAATGATGCAACTCTATATAACTCTGGTAAGGCCACATTGTGTCCAGTTCTGGTCACCTCATTATAGGAAGTATGTGGAAGCATTGGAAAGGGTAT
This sequence comes from Hypanus sabinus, assembly GCF_030144855.1. Classification (NCBI taxonomy): domain Eukaryota; kingdom Metazoa; phylum Chordata; class Chondrichthyes; order Myliobatiformes; family Dasyatidae; genus Hypanus; species Hypanus sabinus. The sequence goes on along the minus strand of NC_082711.1, from coordinate 91,444,668 downwards.
AGAGGAGATTTATCAGGATGCTGCCTGGTTTAGAGAGTATGGATTATGATCAGAGATTAAGGGAGCTAGGGCTTTACTCTTTGGAGAGGAGGAGGATGAGAGGAGACATGATAGAGGTGTACAAGATATTAAGAGGAATAGACAGAGTGGACAGCAAGTGCCTCTTCCCCAGGGCACCACTGCTCAGTACAAGAGGACATGGCTTTAAGGTAAGGGGTGGGAAGTTCAAGGGGGATATTAGAGGAAGGTTTTTCACTCAGAGAGTGGTTGGTGCGTGAAATGCACTGCCTGAGTCAGTGGTTAAGGCAGATACACTAGTGAAATTTAAGAAACTACTAGACAGATGTATGGAAGAATTTAAGATGGGGGATTATATGGGAGGCAGGGTTTAAGGGTCAGCAAAACATTGAGGGCTGAAGGGCCTGTACTGTGTTGTATTGTTCTATGTTATATGTAAGTGCAAAAGAGTGAGCAAGTCCTCCTTTGTTGTAAAATCCTAGAAAGCCATTCTGGCAAATACAACAAACCGAGCTGTTTGCATGACATCCAGGGATTCATCAAACTGTCATGAAAAATATTCAGAGTGACAAGTCCTTTAAGACATCCACATCCACATCCTCTGAGCAGCATGCTTGCTTGGCCTTCAGTCCCGATTTCAGCTCCTCAACTTTCCTGGTATTGGTAAGCTTACTGAAACACTAGTATAAGTTTCAGGGGTACGCAAGCTAATGACACCATTGTTTTTGTTTCCCATTTCCTGTACATTTGGGGAATGTTGGAATTTAAAGGGGGAGAAGGGTTGTAATGTGAGGATTATAAAGATAAGTTAGTGCCAATTAGGATCATGGTAATATACCAATAGTCCCACTACAAAACTGTTTGTAAAGAGAGATTGTTTCCGGGTTTGCAGGGTTTTCCTTCTGGTCTTTTCTGCCTGGTGCGTATTGGTAAAAATTTCTGTATGCGAATATCATTTTACCATCCAAGATAACGTTGTTCCTTTTGGTCATGAAGTTGTCGAGTAGTCTTTTTTCAAAGTAGAAGTTACTACATACTTGCATCAAAAGATTTATCAGGCATAATGTATTTGTGTATTTATTTTTCATTTTTTTTCGGGAGCTGCTGGGTAAGTCTCAATGATCGACCGGTCGATCGTGACCAACTGGTTGGCAACCACTACTCTAGCCAATGAGAATGGTAGTCTGCTCTCAGATAGAGCACAGCAAAGTACAGCAGGTACAGTGTTGTGTGCTGTGCCAGCAGTTTATGGTCAAAATGACAATAAAAAGCGACTTGACTTGATTTGAGCAAAATGGGCTAAATATTGCCACAGCAGGGTTAAAAGCCTGAAAAGACATGCCAGAGGAAATTGAAACTTCGGAAGGAACCGCAGAGAAAAAGAAGGTGCAATGTGTTCAGGAGGTTGGATTGGAAGACAGGATACATATTGGAATGAAGGGAGGAGTGCAGGGATGGAGACCTTTACCATAAAAATTGTTATGACTAAAGTTCATGATTTTCAAAGTACCAATTATAATACATGATTGAAGCCACTGTTTTACTTTCTAAATATTATTTTTTATTATTATCAGTTATGCTTTTTAGGAGCAGTTTTATGTGTAAAGCAGACATGAGCAAGATATTGTGATGTATGTTCACAGGATGTCAATATTTGTTTTCAATCCATAATTGTCAAAGTTTCATTTATTATCAAAGTACACAACTTGAAATTCGTCTTCTCTGGTTAGCCATAAAACGAAAAAAGAAAAGAAAGGGAGCACGATCATCAAACCCCAAATTCATCCTCCCCACATAGAAACACAAACAAAAATGGTACAGGAACATCAACCCCCAAATTCATCCTCCCCACATAGAAACACAAACAAAAATGGTACAGGAACATCAACCCCCAAATTCATCCTCCCCACATAGAAACACAAACAAAAATGGTACAGGAACATCAACCCCCAAATTCATCCTCCCCACATAGAAACACAAACAAAAATGGTACAGGAACATCAACCCCCAAATTCATCCTCCCCACATAGAAACACAAACAAAAATGGTACAGGAACATCAACCCCCAAATTCATCCTCCCCACATAGAAACACAAACAAAAATGGTACAGGAACATCAACCCCCAAATTCATCCTCCCCACATAGAAACACAAACAAAAATGGTACAGGAACATCAACCCCCAAATTCATCCTCCCCACATAGAAACACAAACAAAAATGGTACAGGAACATCAACCCCCAAATTCATCCTCCCCACATAGAAACACAAACAAAAATGGTACAGGAACATCAACCCCCAAATTCATCCTCCCCACATAGAAACACAAACAAAAATGGTACAGGAACATCAACCCCCAAATTCATCCTCCCACACAAAAAAGTAAGATTGGGTGAAAAGAACAGAAGATAAAAAACTGTAAGACAAAAAAGTCTATAGTTCAAGTTCACATCCAAGATACAGAAAACTTGGTTAATATTCACTGGGTATAATGGCAGACCTTTCCTTCTCTGTAGCAGAGCCATCAAAATACAGGCAGCCAGTACTCACCCTCCGTCCTAGCCCCGATGCTTCGATCTCCCTCGTCACTTTAATTGGCAAACGATGGAAGCTTTAATCAGAGAAATGGAGTCAAACACTGGCTTGTGCCCCATCCTATGGCCTCTTGCCATGAAGTTCATGCACACTGCCTTTGCCTGCTGTTTCCCTCTTGGGGACTGCAGAGTGCTGGAACACCCAAACAATCTCCAAGCTTCTTCATTCCCTTTGATATTTCAATCTCCCTTGTCACTGTAATCAGCAAACAATGGAAGCTTTAATCAGCAAAAATACAATTGAACATTGACTTGTGCCCAATTCCTCAGCCTTCCTGCGCTTGCCACCTCTGCTCCCTGGAATCCCCTAGGAGACTGCAGAGTGCTGGAACACCCAACCGATCTCCAAACAGAAAACGACAGGCTCGGGCAGTTGTAGAATCACATCCAAGATGAAAAACAAATGTAAAAGACTTAAAAGAAATGAAATCTATGGTTTTAATGTCTTTCTGAGGATGTTGACCAAGGGAGCATTGTACACAGGAGGCATCTTTCACATGGTAGTGTCCAAGAACATACTAGTTGTAATGGATAACATGAACGGTATGAGAGACTAAACATGTATGAGGCCGAATGGGAATGTGACCTAAGGGAGTCAGTGTTTGGAATAGCTTCTTCAAAAGTGTCAAGTGCGACCTTCAGGGAAGAGTTTAGAGAATGAAAGGACTAACAGATTGAATGATCTTACTGTATTCTTGTTTACATTTAAAACTGTATACTGATATAAATTATTATTGGTTTATTAGGATTTTTTTTACAAAGGGAGTGATATAGTGAATCTAAGTGTAGGGGTACTGTTAAGGACTGTGCATAACATTGTTCTACTAAGCACAGGCATTAGCTGTGAACTTACTGTGTTCAATGAACAATGTTCCATTTATAACTGTTGCTTTGTCATTTACCTGTGTAAACTGCTATAATAAATAACCTACAAGCACTACACATTGCAGGAAGAATAAATAAAAGAAATAACATAGGACAAAGTAAACTAGATTGCCCGTTTATTTCGTGTTTGTCAATAGTGTGCTGATAGCTAATTCATCTGAGTTTAATGCCAGTAAACGCAACCCAATAGCCCAGATCACTAACAATTTCCAGATTTTATCTTCATCCTGTTATTATCATCACGACATCTATTTGGCTGCAGTAGAAGATTAAAAGCTAACACAAATTAAGTATTCCAAATCACATTTCTGAATGAATGCCAGCCAAATAGCATTCTGACATCACACAGAATAATCTGACTTGTGATTCCTCTAAATGCCTGTTTTTATATCCATTTGCCTGTCCTACTTCAGAATTGTCCATTGGTTTCAGCATGGTTGGCAGAAGGTTAGCTTGTTCTCATAGAGATTGCAGATGGCCTCAGAGGGCAGGCTCGAATTGCTCTAGGCCTAACTGGTTTGAAATCTGCCTATTATCTTTTGGCAAGAGTGGAGCCAGTGTGAGCTGGCTGGTTGCTAGGGAAATGGATAATTAACTATTGTTGGATCACAAGTCCAGTCCTCCTGATGGGCAGCAGTCGATTCACATCCAACTACGCTTACTGTCACTCTGCTTGGATGGTACCTCAGCAACCTTAATGATCTGTTGAAGAACAGATTAGTAGAATTTTATGGACACTGCAATTCCCAACTATAAAGGCAGCAGTCTGAGCTTATATCCCAAGTTGAACCAAAATGACTGAGGACTGAGCATTTGCTGTAGGCCGCAGGTATTGGGTAGTTCCAATTTGCATGGCATGGCACTGTTAGTCCTGCAATGTCAGATAATCTTTGAATCATATATTTGACTTTATCCTTCTTGTTCCATCACAACAGGCCCAGATCCTAACTCTGCCACCTTAACTTCAACAGCATGTTTAATACTGATTAAACAGTATTAAACATGCTGCTTAATCAGCTAACATCTTGTGCCAACATTGGGCAGGAGCTCACAAGCCCAGAAAAGGAGAAATTGTCTTCAAAAAACTGCTAATTTAGGTACAATTTACAAATATACTGACATCTGAAAAAAGCTTCAGAATTGCAAGGAATTGTAATGTAATGGGGGAGCCAAAAACAGCCAGCTACTCAAATTAGCAACCAGACAGCAACCAAGTTAACGACCAAATGCATATTTGAATTCAGATATACAGAACGTACCTTCGAAAATTCCAACAATACATTGACATAGAGACAGAGAGAAAAAAAAACAACATATACGTTATGAAATAAGTATATCCTTTGAAGTAGTGTGACTAACAATTGGAATAGTCCATCCAAGGCTAGACCACTCATTGTTATTACTTCTTACAATTTTTCCCTCTTGGCTGCAGATTTTGATTATGATTATTTTCTATTTTTTTATGGTCCTCATAAAGTGAACAGTTTTGCAATACATTCGTTTTTGTTGATTGAAAGAATAATAAATTAATAATCATACAGCAATGCATAGTGAGAAGGACTAGTTCAAATTCCCGTTGCTTGGAAAACCTTTCTTCCAATTGTAACAGCAAAAACTGGTGTGTAGCGTTCTTCTTCAGAAGGTCTCAAACTTTAACACACTAAGATATTTTGTCACTTCAAGAAAATGTTTTTTTTAATATAATTTATTACTATGTATTACACAGAACAAAGATTTTGCTTCCTAAATACCTTTAGGTGAGTCTTACAAATTTTGAGCTACTGATCATGAAAATCACCATGAAATTTCCCTATCACGCACCATTTTTAATGTACTTATGTTTATTATTTCAATTCATAATTCAAGTCAATTAAAATGTTGCCTACAATGTAAGCTGGAAAGTCTCCTATCTTGCCCAGGCATGCTTGGGCATGCTTGGGCATGCTTAGGCGGTGCGGCTGCTGCGTGTCAAGACAGGTTTTAGTAATAATTATTGGGTTCAGGACTGTAAGGATGGAATTTGCTATCACCAGGCACAAACATTTCTATGAAGAATTTTGATATTTGAGACAGATGCTTCCCAGATTAAGGAAAGCATTTTTGTTGGTCCACAAGTCAAACAGGTCATCAATGACAGGAAATTTAAAGAATTTCTAGTGGGACCGGAGAAAATTACATGGAAGGCATTCAAGGAAGTTGTTGAAATTTTTCTCAGCATTGACAGAGCACCAAACTACACGCAGCTGGTTGAAAGCATGCTTCAAGCACATAAAACCATGAAATGCAACATGTCACTAAAGATTCATCTTCTGCATTCCCATTTAGACTTCTTCCCTGCAAATCTTGGTGCTGTTAGTGACAAGCATAGTGAAAGGTTTCACCAGGGCATTGCGGTTATGGAGAAAAGATACCAGGGCAACTGGAATCCATTAACGCTGGCAAATTATTGTTGGACATGTAAGCAAGAAGCCTCAGACACGGAGTACAAATGAAAATCATTAACAAAATGTTTTTAACTTAGTTGAACTATTGCAAAGCATCAGCACCATTATGGAATTAAACACTTTATATTTGATAAAAGTTAATTCATTGTTTCTCCAAATTCCTGCGTGATACAAGTAGTCCGAAATTATATTTGTGTTCATCTTCAAGCAGTCTATCATAAACAAAAAAAATTCTGAGGAAGCAACACTTTTGAAAAAAATTGTTGTCCAGTGATATTGTTTCTTTTTCTTATAAACATGGCAAAATAATTCTCTAACAAAAGCTATTATTTCTGATGTATTTTTTTTTTTACCTCTAGCTCACAATGTAGAATAGCTTAAACCTGGTTAAATCCTGGCTTTAAGCTTTTCCTGTCTTTAAGTCCCTCCCAGCTCTGGGTGGGCACAGGCCAAATTCCTTCCTTAATGAATGGTCTGAAGCTTGGTCTCAGCTCTCGTAGAACTTGAGATGCCATAATACCATTTGCAGCTTCATCTAAACTAGTGTGTTCCTGCACTTTGCACTGTGCAAAGAAATAGGAGTTAGTTTGCTGCCAGCTGGATGAGCTTTCGATATTAAGTTGGAAAACATCTTGTACTCAGAAGCTGTTGAATTTCAAGCCTGCCTACCCTCCAAAATGAGTGCCACAGTTTTGGACCTTATTCTGCAACAGCTTGACTGGAACCGCATCACTTGACATCAATGACAATGCTAAGTGTTCCCTTGCAAATATTAAAGCAAAGTACTTCAATAAAAGAACATAACTAACAATGTTAATTGAAACCAGACAGATCTGCCATAAATAGAACACTGCTTTAGAGTTCATGTAAGAAGGAGCTGCAGAAATAATCTAAAGTATTATTTCCTTATGCTATTTGGATACTTGTGTAATACAATTCATATTTTTTTAAATAATTCTTTTTAATAAATATTACAAAACAATATGTGTGATACAATGTAATCTAATGGCATGGTGAGTATTCACAATATTCATGTCATATTGTGTCTGCTGATGATCCTGGAACTCTCACAGAGCAGGGACTTGTTCAGGACATTAGTGTCACAGCCATGACTGCTGCAGTGTGTATGCACAACCCCTCCCCCCCCAAAGGCGGGCTGCAAAACAAGTCCAGCTATTGTGCTGGTGAGCATCCACGTTCCTGCTAATGACTGTTTCATTATGGTCGTATTTGACTCCTTTCTTTTTGTTGTCATCTTGTCTAAACTTGACCTTACACTCCCTGCTCTCCCTTGTTCTTTTCCGGGAGACAGGACTTCTGTTTCGACTGACACCAGAAAGGAACAGTATTCATTTTGTATTTAGGTATTGCTTCCTGCCGCAGTATTTGCATTTAACTTTCAGTTTGAGTGTTTACTTAGTTGGCCCAGCATTTATTGTTTTCCTTTTCTTTTAAGTTCTGCAACAGTTATTAAAATTCGTGACCTTTCAACCGCTTGAGTGTCTCTCTCTCTCTCACTGCACTTGGGCCATATCTGAGTGTTCTGACAATTAGTTACATCTACTGGCCATACTGGATGTCTCTCCACTGCCTGGACCACCTCCACTGTTTCATCTGTGAACACCTATTCCACCTGGCTCAATGCAAAGTGAAACATAAAACCACTATTCTGGATGTGCTCCACAATAATAGAACAAAGAATGATGACAATAATACATACCAATGAACTATTGTACATGGAATACCTTAAATGAGTGGATTAGATATTGATTTTTTTGCAAGAGGGTTAAACAGGTAATAGTGAATACACTTCAAAAGAAATCAGAATGCAAGATAAATGAAGTGTTGGGTCCCCCGCTATTATTCCTATTATAACTCATAGATGATCATCCTCATTATAATTTCCAGTTTATTCAATGCAGAGGAATTTTAGAGTGCCTGAATCTATGAAAGTTAAAATAATGAGAAAAACAGAATTGTATTGTAGTGAGTCTGAGTACTGCGGTATTCCTTCAGGTTGAGCTTCATAATCAGCTGTAATACCAACACTCTTGTATCCCATTGCCCGAGCTTCACAATCACATTCAACAGCTAAAGAAAAAACCTTTCAATTTATAAAAATGTATTAAAGAAAAGCTGAGAGATATGAGAGGAAGCTGAAGCTGATAATCCTGTCTGAGGTTGCACAAAATGTTCATAAACTGCTTGGAATTCAATCTCCTGGCCAAGCACATCATTTGAACTCACTTGATTGGATTATTGCCTCATAATTCCCTTCCACAAATCTATCATTTTACGTGAAAAGCCAAAAATGATAGAAGTATACAAAAGGTTTCTCAGCATCTGCTTGTGCAACAGGAAAACAGAAGCTGGCAGGTTATCTTGGAAATTCCTAAAATATAAGCCTGCCTTTTCACAGACTGCTGGACCCATTGCTTAATTATAGTTGTTAATTGCCCTGGCAACTTCTTTTGAACTTACACTTTGTTCTTGTATTTGATATTATTTTTACTGATAATTGACTAAAATGTTTTTAATTTCATCATTTTCACATGATTAAAATGTGAGTCAATAATGTTGGATAATGAACACATACACTGGGTGGTCACTTTATTAGGTACACCTGCTTGTTAAAGAAACATCTAACCAGTCAAACAAATAGCAGCAATTCAATGCATAGCAGCATGCCGTGCAGGTATGTTCAAGGGGTTCCATTGTTGTTCAGCACAAATATCAGAATAAGGAAGAAATGTGATCTAAATGACTTTGGCTTTGGAATGATTGTCGGTGCCATATGGGGTGGTTTGAGTATCTTAGAAACTGCTGATCTCCTGAGATTTTCATGCACAACAGCTTCTAGAGTTTACAGAGAAGGGTGCGAAAAATAAAATCAAAATCTATAACTGTGAGCAGTGGTTGTGTGGGCAAAAACATCAGATCAGAGAGGTCAGAGGGGCATGATAAGTCTGGCTCAGGCCTACAGGACAGCCACAGTAACTCAAATAATCATGCATTACAACAGAGGCATGCTGAGAAGCGTCTCTGAACACACAATATGTCAAACCTTGAAGTGGATGGGCTACAGTACTGAATGTAAAACAATTTTAATTCATGTAGCATGAATAAAGCATCTTTCAGACCCCATAGAAAGCTCTTCTAGTGCCATCAAAGTTGTGATGTAGGAATACAAGAAGCAATTTGTGCATAGCAAGATTCAGGAAGGTCACTGAAGTGAGTAATCTGATAATGTGCGTTAAATGAAAATTGTACCACACATACATGCGAAAATATGCAGATGCTGTAAATCCGAGCAACACACACAAAATGCTGGAGGAACTCAGCAGGCCAGGCAGCACCTATGGAAAGAAGTACAGTCAATGCTTTGGGTCGAAACCCTTTGGCAGGACTGGAGAAAAAAAAACTGAGGAGTAAATTTATAAGGTAGGAGGAGGGGGAAGAGAAACACCCGGTGTGAGATGAAAGCTGGAGGGGGCAGGATGAAGTAAAGAGCTAGAAAGTTGATTAGTTAAAGAGACAGAAGGCCATGGAAGAAAGAAAAAAGGAGGGTGGGAGGAGCACCAGAGGGAGGTGATGGGTGGGCAAGGAGATAAGGTGAGAGAGGGAAAAGGGGAAGGGAAATGATGAGGGGCCATTACCAGGAGTTGAAGATATCGATGTTCCTGCCATCAGGTTGGAGGCTACCTAAACATAATATAAGGTGTTCCTGCTCCAACCTAAGTGAGACTTCATACCAACAATTGTCTTTGGCCTCCAGTATTGTTTCAAACTAACTCAATGTTAGTTTGAGGAGCTGCCCATTATCTTCTGCCCAGGTATTTGAAATCCTTCGAAGTTTTACATTGACTTGAGGGGTTTCAAAGAATTAGCATTACCAGTGCTCACATTTCACACTTTCAAAGTGAACATTGTCTATATTTACTGGCAATCCCAGATATTTATATTGTTTCTTCCATTGGTATCTCTTCAGACCAACTTTTCTCACTCTATACTATCAGCTATTCTGTCTCTGAGTACTTCCTAACTTCAACATAGATTTTCCCTTTTGTTCTTTTACCCCTTTCCCCCCTTCTCCTTTATTACACACTTCCAGCACTTGCAGTAACTTGCTTTCAGCACGAGCTGAGGAACAAATACTGGCCAACCCCCAGCGAAAAGTTCCCTATATTTCAATGAGTCATCTTTAATTATATCCATCTTAGAACATGAAAAGTACTTCAGTTTAAATCCTCATCAAGCATCAGTCTGGCAGTTGATTTCTTCCTCTGGACTGTGTTCAAGTGGCTACCTGGTCTATATACTCAAGTGCAAGGCTTGATTTCACACAGTCTAACTCAGAGTTAAGACTCTGAGTCTTAAGCCTGTTAACAATGAGCTAAGGCAAACGTCTAATTCATTTAATTTTAATTAGGAGTGAAAAAAGCGTTTCAATTTCTTCATCCTTGTGTGTCCTTTTTTATTAATATCTGAATATTATTTGACTACACAAATGTCATCAGAACTAAAGACATTTCTGCATGCCAGTAACTAGGTGCTAGATGTGTTTTCAAATGTCATTCTGTATAGTGGCTATTGCAAATCAAAATAGATTGAAATGCTGAAAGTGTTAAAATACTTTTAAGTATTGTGCAGAATTTGTCATTTTGCCTGATAGAATTTTAAACAATCCTTACATTGGTATCAGCTATATATCTGTTGAGCACTGTTCTGCCACTAACCATCAGATAATCCTTCCACCAAAGTGGATGAGCCTCTGAAATGATTGGGAACCCATTCAATGTATATCACCGAACTCCAAAACCAAGGTCACGGTAACCCTAGTCACTGAGTTACAGTTTTCAGGCAAAGCATGAAATACATGCTAAGTATTTGGTGATATATTATTTGATCATATATTTCCAGTGACCATAATGTCATTAGTTTCAAATTAATTATGGATAAGGGTAAGTCTGGTCCTCGAGTTGAGGTTCTAAATTGGAGAAGGGCCAATTTTGTGGAAATGAGAAAGGATCTGGGAAGAGTGGATTGGGATAAGTTGTTTTCTGGCAAGGATGTGTTCAGTAAGTGGAAGGCCTTCAAAGGCGAAATTTTGAGAGTGCAGAGTTTGCATGTTCTTGCCAGAATTAAAGGCAAAGTTAACAGGCATAGGGAATCTTGGTTTTCAAGGGATATTGACGATCTGGTTAAGAAAAAGAAAGAGGTGTATAGCAGGTATAGGCAACAAGGAACAAATGAGATACTTGAGTATAGAAAATGTAAGAAAATACTAAAGAAGCAAATCAGGAAGGCAAAAAGAAGACATGAGGTTTCTTTGGCAGATAATGTGAGGTAAACCCAAAGGGTTTCTACAAGTATATTAAGAGTAAAAGGATAGTAAGGAACAAAATTGGTCCTCTAGAAGATCAGAGTGGTCATCTATGTGTGGAGCCTCACGAGATGGGGGAGATCTTAAACAGTTTTTTTGCATCAGTATTTACTCAGGAACCTGGCATAGTGCATATGGAAGAATGGGAAACAAGCAGTAGTGTCTTGGAACATATACAGATTAAAGAGGAGGAGGTGCTTGCTGCCTTACAGCAAATTAAGGTTGATAAATCCCCCAGGCCTGACATGATATTTCTTTGGACCTTGAGAGAGACTAGCGTAGAAATTGCAGGGGCCCTGGCAGAAATATTTAAAATGTCTTTAGCCACGGGTAAGGTGCTGGAGGATTGGAGGGTAGCTCATGTTGTTCCATTGTTTGAGAAAGGCTCCAAAAGTAAACCAAGTAATTACAGGCCATTAAGCCTGACATCAGTAGTAGGTAAATTATTGGAAGGAGTTATCAGAGATTGGATATACAAGTATTTAGACAGCCAAGGGCTGATTAAGGATAGTCAGTATGGCTTTGTGCATGGTAGATCGTGTTTAACGAATGTTGTTGAGTTTTTCAAGGAGGTTACCAAGAAAGTAGATGAAGGAAAGGCTGTGGATGTTTGATAAGGTCCCACATGGGACGTTAGTTCAGAAGGTTCAGACACTAGGTATCCATGGAGAGGTTACAAACTGGATTCGAAATTGGCTGTGTGGGAGAAGATAGAGAGTGGTAGTGGATGATTGCTTCTCAGACTGGAGGCCTGTGACTAGTGGTGTGCCTCAGTGATCTGTGCTGGTACCATTGTTTGTTGTCTATATCAATGATTTAGATGATAATGTGGTAAATTGGATCAGCAAGTTTGCTGATGACACTAAGATTGGAGGTGTTGTTGACAGTGAGGAAGGCTTTCAAAACTTGCAGAGGGATCTGGACCAACTGGAAAAAAGGGCCAGAAAATGGCAGATGGAATTTAATGCAGACAAGTGTGAGGTGTTGCATTTTGGAAGGACAAATCAAGGTAAGACATATACAGTGAATGGTAGGGCACTGAGGAGTGTGGAGGAACAAAGGGATCTGGGAGTTCAGATACGTAATTCCCTGAAAGTGGCATCACAGGTAGACAGGGTTGTAAAGAAGGGTTTTGGCATCCTGGCATTCATAAATCAAAGTATTGAGTATAGGAGTTGGGATCCTTTGGTGAGGTTGTATAAGACATTGGTGAAGCTAAATTTGGAGTATTGTGTACAGTTCTAGTTACCTAACTATAAGAAGGATATCAGTAAGTTTGAAAGAGTGCAGAGAGGATTTACCAGGGTGCTGCCGGGTCTTCAATCATTGACTTACAGGGAAAGATTGAACAGGTTAGGACTTTATTCCTTGGAGCGTAAAAGAATAATAGCGGATTTGATAGAAGTTTACAAAATTATGAGGGGTATAGACAGAGTAAATGTGAGTAGGCTCTTTCCACTTAGATTAGGAGAGATAAATACAAGAGGACATGACTTTAGGGTGAAAATGGAAAGGTTTAGGGGGAACATTAAGGGGAATTTCTTCACTCAGAGAATGGTGGGAGTGTGGAATGAGCTGACATCTGATGTGGTAAATATAGGCTCACTGTTAAGTTTTAAGAATAAATTGCATAGATACATGGGTGGGAGAGGTCTGGAGGGTTATGGACTGGGTGCGGGTCAATAGAACTAGTGGAATAAAGTTTTGGCACGGGCCAGAAGGGCCAAATGGCCTGTTTTCTGTGCCGTAGTGTTCTATGGTTCTATGGTTCAATTATGTTTCTGCTTAAAGATTCTTGAAAATACAATGTCTGTAAGTGCAGGTCAGAATTACAAATGATCTATCTCTTAACATCCTAAAGCCTTTTCATGCCCTATAAGTAAAATAAAGGCATATGATGGAATATCCTCCAGTTGCATGGTGAGAGCAGTTCCACAGATTCTCAAGAGATTTACATCATCTATGACAAAGCTGTCTGATTGAATGGCATCCCATCAACCATGCTAACATGTATTCCATTCACTACTGATGTACAGTAGCTACAGCTTGCATCTTTCACTAAATGTGCTACATTTGCTCAGGCTCAGAGTTCGCTGACAGCATTTTTCAGATCTGTGATCTCTACCACTCAGGACCAGCACAGCAGGAACATCACCACCTGCAGTTTTCCATTGATAACATGCACCCTCCTGGTTCTTCACCTTTGTTGCATCTAAATCCTGGAACTGCCTGCCCACCCCACTGTTGATTTAACATTCAAGAGAAGAATTGCTCTGGTTCAAGAAGGTATCACATCAGAACAATCCCACAGGAAGTTAGGTTGGGCAATAACTGCTGGTTTTTCCAGCGTTGCCCAGATCCTGAAAATAAGTTTCTGAGAAGTACCTTTCCTTCAAGTGATCTCAGTAGCCTGGATATAAAATTGGGGCCTGGCTATGAACCAATCCAAATTGAGCCAGTCCACAGCTAACCAAAACGTGTGAAATACTATCTTTTTAACAAAACTATTGTTCCTCTGTATGCTTGATAGCAGCCTCCTCACTCCCTCATTGCACCACCGCCACCCCCCCACCCACACATACACCTGCACAGTCTCTCTCTCTCTCTCTCTCTCTCTCTCTCTCTCTCTCTCTTCCTCTTATGATCAGACCACATCAGAATGTAACTCATTCATGACTGTAGCCAATCTGGCTTCAGCTCAACATGACACATATCCTATTTGGGCTAGACTGCCAGGATCTACATCAGCTAATCAACCCAGAGTTCAAAAAATTATTGAACTCATGTTTAAAATAACAGTAATAACAATGGTCATCTGCCAGTTGCCATGCATTATTCTCTAGGAGATCTTATATTTTTATCCTAGTTCCTGTATGTAGAGTGTACCATATCTTATATTAAATACTGAACCTCACTAGATGACATTTTCAATATACATTCCTTCAATAATTAAACACTGTAATATGCTCTATTGCATATTTAGTTCTTTTCAATGCGAAGATTCTTCCTGCCCATTATTTTCTCTCATTCCAGAGGCAAATCTAAATCCCATCTCTGAACCAGCCACAAAGTTCTTTGTGTTATTCAACACTTAAAGGCAGCATGATCTTGAAAACATAAAACAATGGAAAAAAATTAGGATGTGTGTATCAGTTAGAGATATAAAATAATTTTCCTAGAGCTTATTATATAAATTGGAACAAGGCCAGCCCATCTAGCCTGAGACTTACAAAAGTACAAAGACATAGTTAAGACATTCAAAAAGATTGCTGATGGTAGGATGTGATATTAATCGATTTTGCTTAATAGCAGTCTTACAGAAGGCTAAAGTAAAAGTATCTTACCATTAATCATCACTATCTTGATACACAGTACATCACATCTCAAACCAGTATAGAAGCAGACATGTAGCTACAATTTAGAATTTTTGTTACCTGAAAATAATCAATGAAAAGAAATTTGATTTACACGGAAAATTAAGCTAAATGGAGTATTGTTTAATGACTCTGCACAGCCAAAGGGGATTAATGGAACCTTAAATCTGATTATTGCAACTTAATGTTTTGTGTTTAACAGACTTTATTGACTTGATTCGCACAGTCCATTTAATACATTATATTTAAGATAATGAGATAGATGGGAGAATTCAAATTACATACTGAGTTAAACATCAATTGTGGTTATAACAACAAATAATTTTGTTTAAACAAAAACTTAATGTAAAAGAAATACCAAATGTTGGTTGCTTAACAAAATATAGAAAATACTGGAGGCACTTAAGAACTCAATTGCATTTAGCTAAGGGAATGATTAACATTTTAGATATACCACGTTTATTAGAGATGGTATATACATCAACATCGTATTCAAAGCAGGACAAAGAGAAGCAGGAAAATGAAAACAAATATATGGGCACGTCATTGCATACAGCATTCTGGTTAATCTGGACACTTACACCCTATTGTAGCCACTGTTGTACTTGTACACTGATTCACACACACTCACTTGAACAAACATACTGATTTATGCACGGACAGCTCCCCACACACACAACCCTATGTGTACACTCTAATCATATACATCCCTAAGTGCACATTTACCTGTATGCACACAGTCACATCCCTGTGAATACACCAAGTTCATATCCTCATCCAACACACTCCCTTGTTCACATGAAAAAGAAATAAAATACAATCCTGAAAGGAGAAAGGACAGATTTTAAAAACATCTATCCAAATCTCTGAACATCCACTTTTAACTCTCAGAAAGCACCATTTTGAAATCTTTTAATATCATTCTGAACAAGCATGGCATCCAATATGTACATTGCAATGACACACAGAAGAATTTGAGAAGGATCAGATTATCCGTATTTTAGATAAATACATATTATTAACTTAATGCGATGACGAAATACATTTAAGAAAATTGGAGAGAGCTATTCTCAACAGTTGATAGAGGAATGAGAAGAATATTGTTCTTCTTAAATGAGAAGTTTATAGGATATCTGATCTGCAGCTTCTCGCATTTAATCTGAGAAACATGGGCATTTATTTGCTGGGGTCTGGTTTGAGGGTAGTGGATTGAGGAAGGATGTCAAGGATTGGAAATGCAGGTCAGGGCTCAATGGCCTAGGAGAAGACTTAAAAAAATAAACAAATTGATTTTTCATCAGTGAGATAGAATAAGAGATAAGGTACAAACCTGTTATAAGAGATACTGAGAGTTACACAAATGGCTTTGCTACATTTCAAGACTTTTCAACTATCACTATTTTTCATTTGATCCTGTGGGAAGCTTTGCTTAAAGATTATGCTTTAAAGCAGTATACTCAAGCAATTAAAATGCTAGCAAAAATGCCTTGATGCTTTCATAGCTTACATCAACAATTCATTTGCCTTCCTGGTAATCAGTAATTTTATAATATTGATGGAACATGTGCCTTTTTTGTTCATGATTTTGAAAACAATGGTCCAGAAGTTTTTCAAAAATTTTGTAGCAGTGGACACACACAGCAATTATGAGGCTGCCACACATTACTGATCAATCAGTAATTCAAAACTATTTGCAGACCCATTTTCTGACATATCCATTCCTGAATCATTTGACAACAATATTTCCAGGTAAGCAGTCCTAGTTAATTGCTTGTTTTCCTCAAACAAAGCAAGACATAAGCAAACGCTGGAAACACAGAACAGATCGGGCAGAATTTGCAGAAAGAGAAAGAGTTAACATTCTGGAATTTGTTAGCTGCTTCTTTTCCCACAGGTGTTGCCCAACCTGCCTTAGCTCTACCCACAAGGATTTTACATCTTCTGATCCTACACCACCTTTTTCGAAAGGTTTGGTTTCATTTGTGCTGACAAAGCTACCCCACCCGCCCTTCCTACGTGCCTGTCTTTTGATATAATGTGTGTCCTTGGATTTTAAGCTCCCAACTATGATCTTCTTTCAGCCACAACTCAGTGATGTCCACAACTTCATACCTGCCAATCTCTAACTGCACTGCTACAGTGGATCATCTACCTTATTCCATATACTGTGTGTATTCAAATATAACACCTTCAGTCCTGTATTCATCAACTTCTCAATTTTGCCTCATGTTAGACTTCAACTTATCCCATTGGCTTAATTTTACCCTTTTGGCTGCTTGGCCTTCCTGACAGTCTCACTGTATAACAACTGCCCCATCCTTAGCCCTTTCACTCTGGTTCCCATCCCACTGCCTAATTAGTTTAAACCCTCCCCAACAACTCTAGCAAACCTGCCTGCAAGGTTATTGGTCCTCCTCACATTCAGGTGCAACCCATCCTTTTTGTATAGGTTATACCATCTCCAGAAGAAACCTCAATGATCCAGAAATCTGAAACCCTGCCTCCTGCACCAGTTCCTCCGCCCTCGCATTCACCTGCAAAATCATCCTATTCTTACCCTCACTGGCACATGGCACCAGCAGCAATCCAGCGATTGCTTCCCTGGAGGTCCTGCTTTTCCAATTTCCACCTAACTTCTTATATTCTTTCTTCAGGACCTCCATTATTTTCAAAGGTTTCAAAGGTGCATTTAATGTCAGAGAAATGTATTCAATGTACATCCTGAAATGCTTTTTCTTCGCAACCATCCATGAGAAACAGAGGAGTGCCTCAAAGAATGAATGTCAGTTAAATGTTAGAACCCAAAGTCCACCCCAGCTCCCCTCCCTCCCATGCGTATGTGGCAGCAAGCAATGAGCCCCACCCCCCTGCCACCGGCAAATAAGAAGCATCAGCACCCACCACCGAGCACTCAAGCATGAGCAAAGCAGCAGCAAAGACACAGACTTGCAGTACCCCAAAGACTACTCATTCACCTGGTATTTGACATACCACAGGCTCTCTCTCTCCCTAATAAGGGAGAAAGAGGTGTCTCTATTTCATAGATTTTGCAATCTACGTTACTGGTACCAATATATACCACAATTTCTGAGGCTCATCATCCTCCTTTAGAATGTTGTGGCCTGATCTGAGTCATCCCTGACACTGGCACCTGGGAGGCAACATACTGGACGGTTGTCCCTCTCACGTTCACAGAATCTCCTGTCCACTCCTCAAACTATGGAATCCCTTGTCATCACTTCAGTCCTCTTCTTCCCACTTTCCTTCAGAGTCACAGAGCCAGACTAAGTGCCAGAGACCCAGTTGCTACCGATTCCCCCAGATAGGCCTGTCCCAAAGCCCCCGCAACTGTATCCAAATCGGTATATTTATGATTGAGGTACTCTGCACTGGCTTCCCATTCCTTTTCTCTCTCTTGACCATCACCCAGGTACCTGCTTCCTGTGACATAGGGGTGACTACGTTGCTGGAGCTCCAACCTATCATCTCCTCATTCTCCCATATGAGCCAAAGGTCATTCAGCTACAGTTTCAATTCCCTAACAGGGTCTCCAAGGAGCTGTAGCTCAGTGCAATTCATGCTGATGTAGCCGTAAGGGAGACTGGTGGTTTCCCAGAGTTCCCTCATCTCACACAAAGAACATGCCACTAACCCTTGACCTATTCTCACCTATAGCTCTGACAGACTATAGCTCTGTCTTCATAGACAAAGAAAGAGAAAATTAACTTCCTTATAAGCTCCGCCTATTCTCACTGAAATGGACTACAGCAGCAGAAGACCATAAGCATACACTCAGTGGTCACTTCATTAAGTGCAGATGGTACCAAACAAAGTGGCCGCCGAGTGTATTTCACTCAAAATAACTGAGAAAGTATGAATGCAACGTTGGATTTCATGGGTGCATGGACCATTTAGAAATCTGAAGAAGCTGCTCCTGAATCATGCAACGCACACAAAATGCTGGTGGAATGCAGCAGGCCAGGCAGCATCTATGGGAAGAAGTGCAGTCGACGTTTCGGGCCCAGACCTTTTGTCAGGGCTAACTGAAAGAAGAGATATAAAAGACTTGAAAGCGGGAGGGGGAGGGGGAGGAAAAAAGGGGGAAAATAATAAATAAATAGATAAATAAAAAACAATAAATAAATAAATAGATGAACAAACAAACACACAAATAAATAAGGGATGGAGTAAGGGGAGGAGGGGCATTAATGGAAGTTAAAGAAATCAATGTTCATGCCATCAGACTGGAGGCTAATCAGACATA
This sequence comes from Hypanus sabinus, assembly GCF_030144855.1. Taxonomy (NCBI): domain Eukaryota; kingdom Metazoa; phylum Chordata; class Chondrichthyes; order Myliobatiformes; family Dasyatidae; genus Hypanus; species Hypanus sabinus. The sequence goes on along the minus strand of NC_082711.1, from coordinate 91,425,707 downwards.
ATATTAGGTGTTGTTCCTCCAACCTGTGTGTGGCTTCATCTCCTCCCCTTCTTACCCATCCCTTATTTCTTTATTTGTTTATTTGTTTTTTAATTATTTTTTCTTTTTTTCTCTCTCTGTCCCTCTCACAATCACTCCTTGCCCACTCTCCATCTCCCTCTGGTGCTCCCCCCCTTCCCCTTTCTTTCTCCCTAGGCCTCCCGTCCCATGATCCTTTCCCTTCTCCAGCCCTGTATCCCTTTTGCCAATCACCTTTCCAGCTCTTAGCTTCATCCCCTCTCCTCCTCCTATCTTCTCCATTCATTTTGGATCTTCCCCTCCCCCTCCCCCTCCCAATGAAGTCAACCACATCAGCAAAGACAGTCTCTGCTCTGAAGACTATCCTCACCGAACAAATTGTGAGTGACAAAAGACCACAATACACGTCAAAAGAATTCCAACTGTTCGTGAAGTAAAATGGCATCTTATTTCAAGTCAGCTTCTTACCACCCAGCAATGAAATGAATAGAATTGACTTTATTTCTTATATCCTTCACATACATGAGGAGTAAAAATCTTTACCTTACAACTCTATCTAAATATGCAATGTGCAATCATAATAATTTCTAATAATTTAGAATAAATAGTGCAGTCAATGTAATATAGAGTACACTCAAGTCAGTGTGAGTTCATCAGTCTGACAGCCTGATGGAAAAAGCTGTCCCGGAGACTGGCTTACGTGCTGCGGTACCGCTTCCCGGATGGTAGCAGCTGGAATAGATGGTGGTTGGGGTGGCTTGGGTCTCCAATGATCCTTTGGGCCCTTTTTACACACCTGTCCTTGTAAACGTCGTGAATCATGGGAAGTTCACAACTACAGATGCACTGTGCTGTCCGCACCTCTCTCTGCAGAGTCTTGCGATTAAGGGAGGTACAGTTCTCATACCAGGCAGTGATGCAGCCAGTCAGGATGCTCTCAGTTGTGCCCCTGTAGAAAGTTCTTAGGATGTGGGGGTCCATACCAAACTTCCTCAACTGTCCGAGGTGAAAGAGACACTGTTGTGCCTTTTTCACCACACAGCTGGTGTGTACAGACCACGTGAGGTCCTCGGTGAAGTGGATGCCAAGGAACTTGAAGCTGTTTATCCTCTCAACTCCAGATTCATTGATGTCAAAAAGAGTTAGCCTGTCTCCATTCTTCCTGTAATCCACAACCAGCTCCTTTGTTAGTGCGACAATGAGGGAGGGGATGTTTTCTTGACACCACTGTGTCAGAGAGATGACTTCTTCCCTGTAGGCCACCTCGTTATTGTTTGAGATATGGCCATCAATGTAGTGTCATTGGCAAATTTAATTATCAGATTGGAGCTGTGGGTGACGATACAGTCATGGGTGTACAGAGAGTAAAGGAGGGGGCTTAGGACAGCCCAGGGGGAATCCTGTATTGAGTTTCAGAGGGGAAGAGGTGAAGGAGCCCACTCTTACAACCTGTTGGCAATCTGACATGAAGTCCAGGATCCAGCTGCACAGAGCAGGGTCATAGCTGAGGTCTCTGAATTTCTTGTCGTGCCTGGATAGAACTATGGTGAACTGTAGTCCAAGAATAGCAATCTCACATAAGCACCCTTCTTTTCCAGATGTGTAAGGATGGTGTGTAGAGCAGTGGCTATTGCATCATCTGTCGATCAGCTGTGTAGGCGAATTTTAAGGGGTCCAGTGTGGGTGGTAGCATGCTGCAGATGTAATCCTTGACCAGCCTCTCAAAGCACTTGCTTATTATTGAGGTGAGTGCAACAGGACACCAGTCGTTCAGGCATGTTACCTTGGTCTTATTTGGTACAGGGACAATGGTGAATAATTTGAAGCAGGATGGCACTCTACACTGGGAGAGGGAGAGATTAATAATGTCTGTAAACATACCTGCCAGTTGTGCTGAGCACATCCTGAGTACTCACCCTTGGATGCCATCCGGTCCTGCAGCCTTGTGACTGTCCATTCGTTGGAGTACCTCAGCCTCAGAGATGATGAGGTTGCAGGTTGTAGTGGCGGCTTTCCTCTGAGGCTCTGAGTTAGAGACATCGAACCGAGCGTGAAAGCGATTGAACTCATCTGGGAGAAAGGCTGTGATATTGGCGGCACCACAACATTTGGCTTTGAAGTCTGTGATAGTATGTAGCCCTCGCAAGACCCTGTAGCGGACAGTGTAGCCTTGTGTTTTCTCATATAGTCTAGTGTAGTTTTGTGTTGTTCCTTGTAGCACCAGGGTCCTGCAAGAATGTTGTTTCATTTTTACTGTGTGCTGTACCAGCAGTTTATGGTCGAAATGACAATAAACTTGACTTGACTTAACTTGAGCACGAGTCACATGTGCTATTCACTGTGAATCTAGACACACAATCTTGCATAGGTTAACTGAATGGTTTATCAAGAGTTTCGTAAAACAATGGACAAGGAAGACGTTTCTCTAACGCACAATGTGGACAGCTTCCTTCTTGTGTATCAGAACTCAATTCATTTCACGACAAATAAAACACCTGCAATGCTGTTCATGAACAGGAATCTGAAATCACGCATAGACCTCCTGAAACCAGATCTACAGAGATAAGTGCAGAATAAACAGTACAGGTTGTTGCCAAATGAAGCAGCAAGGAGCTTCAAGGTTGGTCAGAAAGTCCTAGAGCATGATTACCAAGAAGACAAGTGGATGCCCAGCAAGGTATCTACAGGAACTGGATCACTGATCTACAAAGTGGATGTTGGAAATCAAATATGGAGACATCATATGGACCAGACACTGGATGTTTAACTGAGGAACACATATGAGTTGAATTCAACCATCAAGATGGTCACCGGACTTACCTCTTAGTGATGACCATGTCACTGACAGCAACATAACACCGAAAACCAAGAGTATTGCCTTACAGAAGACACTTAACAAACCTAATGCTACTCCACAGGTCCGGAGGCATGATTAGAGTGTTATCATTCACAAGACACCTGCCAAACCTGATGCCTCTCCACAGGTCCAGAAACGCTACCCAAAAGACTGAATCTTTAGAACTGTGAAGTTAGCTATGGATTGTTATTGTGAAAGCATGTTTATTTGTAATATGGGTTTATGGAGAGAAATTGAATGTTTTGTACATATACAGTTCTATGTTGCATTAATCTAAAGAGAGAGGAAGTGCAATGTATGGATCTATTCTTTTAGAGCAATGCCCCCCTTAGCTCTTCATATTGATCTGTTGGCTTTTGTCTGTGTATGGACTGTGGTCTACACATGCACATTGTCTTTCTCTCTCTCTCTCTCTCTCTCTCTCTCTCTCTCTCTCTCTCTCTCTCTCTCTCTCTCTCTCTCTCTCTCTCTCTCTCTCTCTCTCTCTCTCTCTCTAACTCTTTCTCACTGCAACATGAATACACCAGTTAAAGCTTTCTCCTGTGTGTGTGCTTTTATTTAATATATATGTAATTATACATAAACACTGTAACACTGAGCATCATAGGAAGTCATTCCTACCTGTGGCCATCAAACTTTACAACTCCTCCCTAGGAGTGTCAGACACCCTGAGCCAATAGGCTGGTCCTGGACTTATTTCTACTGGGCATGATTAACTTAGTATTATTTAATTATTTATGGTTTTATATTGCTATATTTCTTCACTATTCTTAGTTGGTGCGGCTGTAACGAAACCCAATTTCCCTTTGGATCAATAAAGTATGTCTGTCTGTCTGTCTGTCACAACAACAGTAACTTTAATGGACAGTAAATTTAGAAATCGGAGGTGCAAAGGGACTTGGGAGTCCTTGCATAGGATTCCCTAAAGGAAAACTTGTTGGTTGAGTTGGTTGTAAGGAAGGCAAATGCAATATTAGCATTCACTGAGAGAGGACTAGAATATAAATGCAAAGATGTAATGCTGAGGTTTAAAAGGCATTAATCAGACCACACTCGAAGTATTATGAACAGATTTGGGTGGCTCTTTACCTCAGAAAGGATGTGCTAGCAGTGAGAAGGATGCAGTGGAAGTTCACAAGAATGATCCTGGAAATACGAGCATTAACATATGAGGAGCATCTGATGTACCGTATTTGCTGGGGTTTAGAACAATGGGGGGATCTTATTAGAGCCTATCAAATATTGAAAGGCCTAGATAGAGTGGATGGGAAGAGGATATTTCCTATCATGGAAGAGCTTTGGACCAGGGTGCATAGCCTCACAAAAGACGGACTTCACTTTAGAACAGAGATGGGTAGGAATTTCTTTAGTAAATGCTGATGAATCTGTGGAATTCATTGCCTCAGACAGTTGAGGAGGCCATGAAATTGGGTATGTTTAAAGAAGAGGTTCATAACTTCCTGATTAGTAAGGGTGTCAAAGGCTTCAGGGAGAAGGCAAGACAATGGGTTTGAGAGGAATAGTAAATCAGGAATGGCCAAGCAGACTCAATGGGCAAATGGTCTAGGTCTACTCCTGTATCTTATGGACCTCCGAAAGAGTGACATCACTGCTGTGAACCAGCAAACTATGTGGCTCAGGGAACCAGGTGGACATTGGTGCAACCAGACCATGTCACAGTTGCTTCAATCTTCAATTCTGAGAAAGCTGACAGATCTAGATAATGATCTTCTGTTCTCTGCTGTCTTCATCCCTGTCTTCAAACTCAGTTCCACTGTGCACTTTGAGCAGGATCTGCTCACACTGAAGTGGCACATGATGGCAGGACGCAGGTCTTTACTTCTGCAGAAGGAAGATAAGTTGAAATCTGTGATATTTATACTCCTGTAGGAAAATAATCTGCTCATCAGCACCAGCATCTAATTGTTTATGCAGACCAGATAGCTGCTCAAGTGTAGCAATCATTTAGCCCCACAGAACTGTGAGTGACACACAGGTTACATCCTCATATCCTCTGAAAGCAGTGATCAGTTCACAATTAGCATTTTCAGGAAGGACATGGAGTTACTCCTTTGTGTTATTTCACATTTCCTTAATCTGAAGCTTTGAACTACAGACCAATCATACTTAGACACGATAAAAGCAGTAAGACTTGTAGTGGCTATCTGTCCCTCCACAACCGTTGTCAGCTGTATGAACAGTTACCACATAACAAATTGTTACTGAAGTGTGTTGCATCTTTGAAAGTGAAGTCATAATCTTTTAGTTTCTCACAATCGTCAGCAAGAACATGGTGATGTTTTAATGTTGGACAGCCCTAAGGACTCCAGCTCCTGACTTTTCCCTCAGGGTTTATTCCTGAAGCCTTCCCAATGAGTGGCTATAACTGCAAGGCAGTGGAGGTTTGAGATTTGAACTTCCCTCCTCCTAGATGAGCTGCCAACCATGGCTGACGAGCTCCATCTGCCTGAAGCAACTGGTTTAAAGGCGCCAGTGACCTGTCTTTGCCACTTCTCCTGTCAGTAGAAATGGTTCCTCCAGGCTTAGTAACTAGGCCATGTGTGAATGCCCGGATCTGGTATTGGTTGTCAGAGGCTATCTGAAGCACACGGCATTGGGAGCATTTAATAGGCAGTGGGAGCTTGTCCTCATTACAACTACTGCTATAACAACCTTAAAAACAACCCATCCAGCCCTCATATTGCATAGATTATTCACCCTCCTTCCCAGCTGGAGTGTATCTCATCTCTCCTCCACCTTACCCCCTTAGCATTCTAGCGACATTGCAGCCTTTCAGACTCAGCAACAACTTCCCCAGCCTTGTGTTACTTGCTCTTTTATTCTGTCTGTATCAGAACTGGCCACTTCGCCTGGATTGCCCATATTAGCTTGTTTTTTTATTATCAACAAACTGAACAGAAAAAAAAAAGCATAATATAATTCTAACTAGCAAGTTAACTCATTTAGTCTCACCCTATCAGGGACATTCCCTTTGTTCTCCCATCTTCTGTGCTACTGAAAATTATTTTGCTTTCTCCCTTTCCAGTTCTAGCAAAGAGTATTAAGCCAGGACTTTTTTTTCTGCTAAATGGTTCTTGCATTTTCTGTTTGACTTCACATTTACAACTTCTGCAGTTTTGCTATTTAAACTTCCGTTTGCCAAATTTTTTAAGTTTTCTGAGGGAAACTCATTTTGGTGAAAGCAAAAATATATACTTTAGCTCCCTAAGCACAGGTGAAAATCAATTTGCAATGATATGGTCTTTCTGAAAAAGAGCATTTGATCTTTATTAATATCTTCTACAGATATTTTACATAAGCACAAAAATTTATTTATGCCAATGTAAATTATAAGTTGAGAAAGGCTTTTCTCTCCCTTGCAATTAAATTGATGATAACAAAAATAAGTGTAATGCTGTTCTGAAAGCAAATTACCAAGCTGAAGCATTAAAATCATTTTTCCATCTAAAATGCTGCCTGATCTGCTGAGTATTTCTGTACGATCTGTTGATTTCAGATTTTCAGCATGTGAAATATCTTACTTCTTTATTAATTTTGTATTGTCCACTGTTAATCATAAAACTCATGTTTTCTCATGCATGCTTACAAAGGATGTTGGTAAACTCATTACTGAATCTATTAGTTCCAGTTATGAACTGCTTTGCATGGGGAAAGATCATTATGTTGTATTGCAGTACATAAAATGGTATGTTCCATTAACTAAACAATGTATATTGATGTTTATATACATTATGACTAAATCAACACCAATGTTGTGCAGTTTATTTCATGCTGCAGATTGCAGTCACAATCAGGTTAAATGAAAAATTATGTTCCACCTTTATCACTACTCTCACTGGTTTTGCTCACTGTCCTCTTTCTTTGCCTCTGAATTTCATTGAGTATTTTATTCTAATGAGCAAATAATCCAAGGACATTCATCGTTAGTGTGTTGTTTTGTTATGTTAGAAGTGTTACTTGCACAGGGAATGTGTTTGGCAAATTAAAATTGAAGAAATTTATTCTCTACGAAGAAAATGTACTTTATTTCTAACATCCATAAATGCAACTTTATTTTGCATTGTGGTTTATCTTAACATATTTTGTTCTCACCACAACGTTTCAAACTTTGTGTGAACAGATAACCAGTGAGCAAAATATTCACACCAACTGCGGTCTGTATGAATTTCTGTCGGCAGATCCAGTTACTAAGTTATCCATTTGCCCTCAACTATTGAAACATTGGCTGATGATATTATACTGTAGCAATATGCCCAATTCTGATGATAGGTCATTGACCTGAAAACAAACCCTGTTTCCATCTCTCCTGAAGCTGTATGAACTGCTGAATATCTCCAGCCTTTCTGTCACTATTGACCAGTGAGACTTCGCAATATTTTGAATCCTCCACTTTCTAGATTTGAGACATAATTTTCATTCCTTCTACTCAAACACTAATCTGTCAATCAGTTCTGGTGATGGTGAAGGAAAGATTTTCTCTCTTGGAAGCTGAGAATATTGAGCAGATTCCAAAAAAGTCACGATGGAAAATAACAGATTCTAGTGTCTTTGAAATGTCATAACAATTACTGTAGCATTTTAGTAGCTTTTGTATTTTGTAGCAAGGGCTGGAGTTATTACTCAATGCAAGAATAAATTGCATTCATATTGTATTAGAATGTTCATAAATCATACACCCTTAATTACTGTCTCAAAAATTAATAAGTGATTGCCCTTTCATTCTTATTGAAATGTGCACTACATATTCTGCCTGTATTTTTGCAATAAATTGAATCTAGTGTATGATTAAGCTGCAAGTACTTTGGAAAGCTGCAGACTCTACAGTGTTATTGTTACACAGCCCCAGTAGCTAGAGGGCAGGGAATGAATAACTGGCATCACTAATTCCAGTTAAAGTCTCCTAGGGATTAGATTTTCCGAAAGTGAGCTAAAAAGATTTGAATCTTGTTCAAACTATATTTTAACAAAATCACTGTAACATTTCATAATTTTGATTTTTGTTTATCCTTTTACACAACTTGTTTATTTTTGGAACCCAGCTTATACCAACAATTCTATAAATTGACTGTTCATTCTCAGCTGCCCCTGAGAAGATGACGATTTTTCTTGAGGCTTTTCAGGCTGTGTGGTAAACAACATTCTTGGTAAATTCTAGGGTTTTGACCAATGACAAAAAAGAGCCTATGTAGATTTCCAAATTAATATGCAATGTTATTTCTGAATCAGAATATGGTTTAATATCACCTGTATATGTCATGAAATTTGTTGTGGCAGCAGTAAATAATAAAAGAGAAAAAATGTGAATTACAGTAAATACATGTATAAAATAGTTAAAGTAAATAAGCAGTACAAAAATAAAAATAAAAAAGTAGTGAGGTAGTGTCCAAAGAGGTCCATTCAGAAACTCGATGGTAGAAAGAAACTGTTCCTGAATTGCTGAGTGTGTGTCTTCAGGCTACAGTTCCTCCTGTAGCAATGAGAAGAGGGCATGCACTGGGTGATGGGGGAGGGGTATCACTTAATGATGGATGCCAACTGATTGAGGCATCCCTCCTTAAAGACTAAATGGCATTTCTTGTCCATTCAAGGTATTGGAGGCATGAGCAGTTTTGAACTCCATACCAGAATACAGTTTACATTGCTGTTACAAGTAGTTAGATTTCAAGGAGATGGATAGATTGCAGATCACAGACTGTTCTAAGCCCAGCCTCTTGTGTGCTTTAACTGCAGCTATCCATACAAGCACTGAATATTCTCTTACTGTTGCAATTAGTTTTATGTAAACAGAGAGGAAGCTTTGGAGAATCAGAAATGAATCATATGCCACAGGATATGTGGACAGTGAAGGAGCTGTTTATGGAACTGGTTTAATTTTGGGTTATCATGAGAATGTTGATGCTGGCAGAGAAGCCAGGGCTGGTTGAGGGCAATGAAGTGATAACTTCCAGTCCTGGCAACCCTATTGAACATTTAACAATAAGTTATATTTAAGAGTTGTGCTTCCAGTTAATTTGCACTAATTTTTAAAAGACATATAACAACAGAGGTTGATAAGCTAATAGAACATCTGTTTTTATATGCGTTTGTAGTGATCTGAAATATTCATCAGCTTAAAGTGCTCAGCAAAGTAATCAGCAACAGAACTAAATATGATGAAGGATTCCATTCATCTGAAAGAGTTGGAAATAAATTCAGACACATTTCTGCCAGTGAGCAGCTTCCCTGCTTAACTAATCAAGTGAAGCAGGTGAAAATGACCCTACTCTGTCTGCTTATAACTAAGCCTGAAAGACCAGTAACTTCAGAGTCATTTTAGATAAGGCCACTGAATGTATTAATTGGTGAAAGTGAAATGAAATGGCGATCTAATTACAATGAAGGCAATGTGCATGCAGCACGCTCTTCTGGAAATAATATTCATGCTTTTGCAGCCAGAAGTTTCCCAATGAGAAAATGTGTCAAGTACTGAAACTCAGTCCAAGAATATTACAGAAATATTCTGTTTGTACATGATATCTCCTCCATATTAATCTTTCTCTCTCTTTTTTTTTGTTCTCCTGAAATCATAAAGATCATTAGTCCTTCTCATCACTTCTCTCCAAGATCGTATTCATTGCACCCTCAATTATGTAGAATCTTTCCTGGCATTGGCTTCAGTCCTTTTGTTTGCACTGGGCAATCAAAGGTTGCTTTAAAACAAAAGTAATTAAAAATCAGGGGGAAAAAACTGCAGATACTGAAAATCAGAAGTAAAAATGAACATAAATGCTGGAAATATTCAGAGAGTCATGCATAGCCTTCATGATTCAAAACTGAATGTATTATTTTCAAGAAGCTCGCTTTTTCTGTCAGCATCAGAACTGAAACAGAATCAGAATCAGGTTTAATACCACTAGCAAATGTCATGAAATTTGTTGTTGTGTGGCAGTAGTACATTGCAATACATAACAATATGAAAACTATAAATTTCAATAGGAAATATATATAAATATACAGTGTATTCCAGTTAATTAAGCTATTGTTTAACCAGGTCAGCCATTTGTTTGGGACAACTCTTAAAGAACAAAAGCCAAATGAGAAAATAGCCGGGATTCCCTTCATTTATTTGGGACACAATGCCACTTAATTGGGACAGGAAACTAGTGCTGAACAGTTTCCAACTAGCATGTTGCATGCACTTGTACGGCCTTTAGACGTTACACCGTACTTAGAGTAAACAGTTTGTAAAGAGCATCAATTGTGTGTGTTTGTGTTCAAAAAGCAATGATTTTTGTCACTGATAGTTGATGAGAAATAAGCAGTAAGACAATTCAGAACTGTCACTCACCGTGGGTTCAAGCATTCAGGTATGCAGATGTGAGAAACGGCTGAGAGTGAAAATAAAATGATTTCACGACTTCAGAAATTTAGAAATTACAAAGAATTTGAAGGTATCAACAATTCTCTTGCATATTACAACGAAAATGAAGATCTGTGGGATGTAATCATCGATAGCATCGTACGAAAGCAATCCATTATCTACACCAGGTATCTATGTCGATTTTTTTGTTTACAGGCAATCAAAAGAACATGGCAGAGTACACTGAATGAATTCCTCCATCGATAATAATTGGGAACTAATACATACTTTTATAGTTGTAGTAGTATTAGTATTCTAATTTATTCTGTATTTCATTTAAATATATAATTAGCTACTCAGTTAAAATTAGTTTGTGTTTTTTTTATAACTTTATAACTATTTCCATTAAACCAGCTAATTGGGGCAGCTGCGTAATTGGACCAAAATGTATTGCTCCCAGTGGTTCCCAATTAACCAGAATCCACAGTATATAGATTAAATAAACAGTGCAAAACAAGAGCAGAAAAATTTTTTTAAACATAGGGTTTTGTACATGTGTTCACTCTTCTTTCAATAATCTGATGCCAAAGGGGAAGAAGCTATTACTGAACCATTGAATGTGTGTCTCGAGCTTTCGTACCTCTTCCTTGATGGCAGCAAAGAGAAGAGAACATTTCCCGGGAAATGGGGGCTCTTATTAATGGATGCCACCTTTCTGAGGGATTATCCTTTGAAGATGTCCTCGGTGCTAGGGAGGCGAGTTCCATGATGGAGTTGGATGAGTTTGCAACTTTCTGCAGCTTTATATGATCCTGTGCAGTGGCCCCTCCATACCAGATGGTGATGCAACCAGTTAGAATACTGTCTATAGTACATCAACAGAAATTTGCAAGTCTTCAGCGACATACCAAGATTGGCCACTTCTATTGTGGGTTCACCATCTGTAATGTTAACACAGTTTTCACTGCCCTTATCCGCATTTACAGCTTCCATGTGCTCGTTTTGCTTATTTGACTTCTCTCCTTAATTTAGCAACTTTGAAACATTGTAACAACATATAATTATTGTAACCCTGCCCCCATTAGAAACCCTGTCATAAATATTCCCTTTGTCCTATCTATCCCACTCCCACCTACACTAAAATTTAAAGACAACTTGCTTACTCACTTATCACTTGTTTAGTCACTGTGCAACTGTTGGACTTCCTAACCAAAAGACCTCAGATAATGTGGATGCAGAATAACTCCTCCCTCTCTATCATCCTCAATATGGGTGCCCACCAGGGACATGTGCAGAGCCCATTGCTCTACACTCTATTCACACAAAACTACATGGCGAAACATCCAAGTAAAGAAATTGTCAAGTTTGCCAATGACACAACAGCGGTGGGGCTCATCATTAACGATGATGAGAACATACAGAGAGGAGGTGGAAGAGCCTGAGGCCTGGTGCTAGACAAATAACTTCTGCTGCACTGTCAACATGACAAAGGAGATGACTATCAGCTTCAGGAGAACTCACACCCCTCCTTATATCGGTGGCAGAGCAGTTTCAAACTCCTGGGAGTGTACACCTTGCACGACCTCTCACGGTTCCAGAACACATTCTGCACAATCAGGAAAGCTCAGCCATGCCACTATTCCATGAGGGCGCTGAAGATGGTTGGACTATGTACATCAATGTTCATGTCATCCTACAGATGCTCAGAAGAGAACACCTAACAAGCTGCACGTTTCCATGGTACGGAAACTGCTCTGGGTGGACAGGAAGGCTCTACAATAGGTAGTCAAAACTGCGCAATACACCACCGGCATCAGCCTACCTGCCATCAAGGACATAAGTACAAAAGGTTGCCGGATAAGGATCAGAAACCTCACCAAGAATCCCTTCCACACTGCTCATTGACTGCTTGTCTCGCTCCCATCAAGATGGAGGCAACATAGCATCCACGCCAGGACCACTAGACTCAAAAACTGTCACTGCCCCTAAGCAGTAGGGCTGATCAAAATCCCCACACTCTCAACCATCACTGCTTTACCATTTCCTGTCAGTCACCTCCTGAGCAAACACTGATATTTTATGCATTTATGTTTATTGTGTTCTTTGTTTTATTGTGTTTGTTCTGTGCCACATCAGATCTGGATTAACAAGTATTTCTTTCTCCTTTGCACCTGTACATTGGAAATGACATTAGTCAATCTTGAACCTTGAGTCTTGTCCAGTTCTGATGAAAGGTCCTGAACATGAAATATTGACTCTGCTTCTCCCTGATGCTCCCTGAACTCTTGAATGTTTCCATGACTTTTTTGTGCCTCCCTTAAAGTCTCAGTGAAAAGCTTATGAATATCTGAGGGCTGTACTGCAGTACTCCTTGGACTCATGTTCTGTAGGAATAGGGATCATGATTTTAATGTGTGGTTCCACGATCCCAGTAGACATTTGCTCAAGACCCATTGCAGGCACTGTGACCTACCTAAATGAAAGCAACATGGGAGGCTTCAGGGAAAGCAGCATTAATATGCAGCATTATATTTTTGTAGTCATACACAAAATGAACGTGCCTGATGTGGTTTTCCCGAATGATAGGATAGGAGTGAACATGTCATTTAAAGCACTACTGGACCCGAAGATTCTGGATACTCATAACAAAGTGTTCCTCATCTAATTCATGCATGTTGAGCACTATTAAAATGAATCCCTTTTTCCCAGCCTCCTTAACTGCTACAACAATGGAGCAGCCACTGAAAAAGATTACAGTTAAGTAAAGGGAAGGGCTGAAAAAATTACAGGAAGAATTCAAGAGTTTAGAGATCACTTTCATTACCTTTCACCTCTGTAAAGCTCATCTCATTTTCATTCCAAACCAGTTAACTGGAGGAATATCAGGTAGGTTCAATAGAATATCCTCATCTTGAATTTGCCTCGGGACAAATGCTAGAACAGCAGGAATGGGTTAATAAGTGAAGCAGAAGTTGATATGACCACATTTTTTTCACAATGCGGACTACAGAGATCTTCAATCCTGTCACCTGAGTTAAAACATTGTCCACTGGCATTTCTGGAATCTTCACATCTAATCTTTCCGTTGACTAGAAAATCCACAGAGGGAATTGCACATCGCAGACAACACAGCTCATCAAAAAGTGCAATCAACTTGATTTCATTCAAAGTGCACCTTACACATCTAAGAGCTCACAGTTCAAAGTTCAAAGTAAATCTATTATCAAAGTACATATACAGTGTGTCACCATATACAATACTGAGATTCGTCTTCTTGCAGGCACACTCAAAATATTCAACAACCATAATGAATCAATGAAGGATCATCGCCCACAGCGTGGAACTCCCAGTGTGCAAAGCAGAACAAAATAAAAGTGCAAAAGAAAAAAGAAATAATAATAATAATAATAATAATAAACAATATATATTGAGAACATGTGATGAAAATCAGTCCATAGGTTGTGAGAACAGTCGACCCCTCTGGTTCTAGAGCCAGATGGTTGAGAGGAAATAAATGCTCCTGAACCTGGTGGTATGGGTCTTGAGGCACCTGTACCTTCTTCCTGATGGCAGTAAAGAAGAGAGAGTGATCTCGGTGGTGGGGGCCCAGGGTGATAGATGCTGCTTTCCTGCCAAAGTAGTCTGTGTAGATGTGCTCAAAGATGGGATGTCTTTACCCGTGATCGACTGAGCTGCATCCATTACATTTTGTAGGACTTTCCATTCAAGGGCATTGGTGTTTCCATATCAGTCTGTGGTGCTGTCAGTCAATACACAAATATAGGAGTTTGTCAAAGTTTTTGTTGTCATCTTTGCAATCTTCTGAAGAAGTAGAGGTGCCGTTGTGCTTTCACCCTAATTGCACTTACATACTGGGCCCTGGACAGTTCCTTTGAAATGATAACACCAAAGAATTTAAAGTTGATGATGCTCTCCCGCTCTGATCCCTGATAAGGATCTCCTGTTTTCTCGTCCTGAAGTTAATAATCAGCTCCTTGAGTGGGAGGTTGTTGTTGTGGCAATACTCAAACAGATTTCCAATCTCCCTTCAAATGTTGATTCACCACCACCTTTGATTCAGCCAATGAAAGTGGTGTTGTCAGCAAGTTTAAATATGGCATTGGAGCTGTGCTTATCCACACAGTCAGGAGTGTAAAGCTCTGTGGTGAACCTGTGCTGATGGAAGTTGTTGAGGAGATGTTGCCAATCCAAACTGACTGGGTTGTGCAAGTAGGGAAATCAATGATCCAATTGCACAATGGAGTACTAAGGCCAAGGTCCTGAAGCCTATGGATTAGTTTTGAGGGGATGATAGTATTGAATGCTGAGCTGTAGTCGATAAACAGCATCCTGATGTACTGTGTGCATCTTTGCTGTCCAAATATTCCAGGATTGAGCAAAGAGCCAATGAAATGGCATCTGTTGTGGATCTGCTATTTCCTGCAGGCAAACTGAAGCAAATCCAATTCCCTTCATCACTAAGCTCTCAATACACTTCATCACAGAGGATGTAAGTGCTACTGGATAGTGGTCACTGAGGCAGGCTCCCATGTTCTTCTCAAACAAGGTACAATTGAAGCCTGCTTGAAATAGGTGGATATTTCAGAATGCCAAAGCGAGAGCTTGAAAATCTCAGTAAACACTCCAGCTAGTTCATCAGCCCAGGTCCTTAGTACTGGTCAGGTTCTCCATCTGGGCTGGATGCTTTCCATGGGTTCACGCTCCTGAAGGATCCTCTCACATTGGACTCAAAACTGAAATTACAGGGTCACCAGGGGCTATGGGAGTATGTGATGATTTGTTCATGTTTTGACAGTCAATTCAAGCATAGAAGGCATTGAGCTCATTTGGAATTGAAGCCCTGTTGTCACCTATGTCACTTGATTTCACTTTCGAAGCAGTGATAACATTCAAGCCCCGCCACAGCAGTCAGGCATCCTTCATTGATTTAAGTTTACTCTGCAATTGTTACTTCACCTGTGAGATGACTTTCTGCAGATCGTACTTAGACCTCCTGTGACTTTCTTCGTCACCAAACTTGAATGCCTCTGACCTGGCCCACAGCAGATTGCAGATCTCATGGTTCATGAAGACTTGAGTTGGGGAAGACTCCAAATGATTTTGAGGGTACACGCTTGTCTACTTATAAAGTTCTTATAAAGTCCATGCAAAACTGTGATGTTTTCATTCAGATCCACAGATGAGTCCTTGAATATGGCTCAGTCCACCAACTCAAAGCAATCCCATAGCCTCTTGCAGCCACCATTTTGTTGTCCTAATCCCGGAAGCCCTGCTCTTTAGCCTCTGCCTGTATGCAGGTAGGAGAAGGACAGCCAGGTGATCAAATTTCCCAAAATGCATTCTGGACATGGAATGGTATAGATTCTTTATCTTAGTGTAGCAGTGGCCTAGTGTGCTCAAAGTTCAAAGTAAATTTTATTATCAAAGTGCATATATGTCATCATATACAACCTTGAGATTCATTTTCTTGTGGACATACTCAACAAATCTATAGAATAATAATTATAAGAGAATCAATGAAAGAACACCCAACCAGGCCATTCAGTCAAAGCGCAGACAACAAACTGTGCAAATACAAAAGGAAGAAATAATACTAATAAATAAATGAACAATAGATATCGAGAACATGAGATGAAGAGTGTTTGAAGGTGAGTCCATTGATTGTGGGAATAGTTCAGTGATGGGGCAAGTGAAGATTGAGTGTAGTTATCCCCTTTGGTTCAAGAGCCTGAAGGGTGAGGAGTAGCAACTGTTCCTGAACCTGGTGATGCAAAACCTGTGGCTCTTGTATCTTCTTCCTGATTGCATGAGCAAGAAGAGAGCATGTCCTGCATGTTGGGGGTCTCTGTTGGTGGATGCTGCTTTGCTCTTCTGCAACAGTGTTTCATGTAGTTGTGTCCAATAGTTGGGAAGCCTTTACCAATGATGGACTGGGTTGTACCTATTAGTTTTTGTAGGATTTCCTTGTTCAAGAGCATTGGTCATCCATACCAGGTTGTGGTGCAGCCAGTCAATATACTCTCCACTACACATCTATGGAAGTTTCCCAAAGTTTAGATGTCATGCCAAATCTTTGCAAATTCATAAGTAGAGGCGCTGCTGTGCTTTCCTCATAATTGCACTTATGTGTAGGGACTTCTGGTGCTACAGTTTATATGCTGATGGTAATTAAGCAGGGATTTCTGCAAACAAGCCTGTAATGTATGGAGCTATTTCTTTTAGAGCAAAGCTTCCCTTAGCATTACATACTAATTTTTTTCCTGATCATGTGCTGTTGTGTATGCAGGCATATTGTTCTCACTCTCTCTCTCTCTCTCATCGCAATGTGAATACACCAATTAAAGCTTTCTCTCACATGTGTGCTTTTATTTAAATGATACGTAGTTGTACATAGACACAACAGAAAGGTAACAGTATGAACCTAAATGTCAGAAAATATCACAAACTGCACAGACAGTTAAAAGTACAATACAGCGAGAGTTAAAGAGCCTGAGAAGGTCGCCACAGACGCTAACAAATGCATAAGTGCAGTGAGTGCAGTGCATAGTAACAGTGAAATATAAAGTGAAAACAATGTGGTGATGGCTTCTGTCGGGCAAGTTGATAGCACTAATGAAGTCTGGGAGTTGTATATCGAGTGGCTTGAACTGTGTTGTAACACGAACAAGATAGAAGTGCAAAATAAAGCCCCCGCATTTCTTAGCTTAATGGGTGCAAGGATGCACAGTCTCTTGCACAACCTAGTAATCCCTAAAAAGCCAGCAAGCAAGATGTTCAATAAAATTGTTACAACTTTTTCAAAATCACTTGAGCCCTAACCTGCTGGTAACAGCTGAAAGATTTAGGTTTTACAAAAGGCATGTCAAAAGATGAAAGCATTTCAGAATCCATTGCAGAACTGTGCAGACTTTCCCAGTACTGTGACTTCCTGATGCATTAAGGGAGAACCTTGTATGTGGCATGAATAGTAAAAGAGGCTACAATCTGAAAGAGACCTAACCTTAGCACAGGCACTGAGCATTAAAATATCATTGGAGACTGCAGCAAAGGATGCAGCTGATCAACAGAGAAGGAGGTTAGAATGTGAAACGCATAAAATATCCCTGAATAGTGCAAATACCCAAAAATGTTACCAATGTGGCAAATCCTCCCAGGATGCAAATGACTGTTGGTTTAAAGAAAAAGCCCACAGGAGGTGTCACAGATATGGCCACACAGAGAGAGCATGCAGGGCAGACAAAAAGCACAACTGAACGAAAAGCTTCCAATGCAAAACTAAGCAAAGGCATAAAGTTACCGAATGTAATACAGAATCAGACAACACAGAGTCTGACAAAGGTGAACAGCCATGCGTAAAACTGCATAGTCTAACTGAAGCAGATCACAAGATTATCAGATCACAATAGATGTGTCTGATGTAAAACTGAAAATAGAGCTGGATGCAGGGTCAGATTTGTCCATAGTTTCAGAGGCTGACTACAACAGACTGTTTTCTAAGATACCCCTAGAGAAAACTTCATGAGGCTAAAGACTTACGTACACAGGTAAAAAAAGGTGGCTCGCAAAGGCAAAGTGAAAGTGAACGTGACATATGGAGGCGAAACACAACAATTAGAGTGTTATGTAGTGAAAAGTGGAGCGCCAGCACTTGTCAGACATGAATAGCTGAGAAAAATCTAACTAGACTGGCACTCAATCAAAGCTCTCAGTGTGACATCAACAGGCAACAGCAGCCAAAATGGTAGCACTAACCAGACACTGCCACAGCTGCTTGGCGTGAATGAGAAGGTGTTTGTGAAGGAGATTGGTAAACTCAAAGGCAGGAAGGCCAGAAATGAACTCAATGAAACAGTAACACCAAGATTTTATCAAGCATGTCCAATGCCTTACACATTATGTCCTAAAGTTCAAAGGTTCAAAAGTACAATTTAATGTCAGAGAAACGTATACAATATACATCCTGAAATTCTATTTCTTCGCAACTATCCACGAAAACAGAGGAGTGCCCCAAAGAATGAATGACAGTTAAATATTAGAACCCCAAAGTACCCCCCCCCCTCAGCTCCCCTCCCTCCAATGGGTAAGCATCACTGAACAACAATTCCCCCTCCGCCTACCGGCAAAAAAAGCATCGGCAACTTCACTGAGCACTCAGGCGTGAGCAAAGCAATAGCAAAGACACAGACGCAAACACGAGGAAATCTGCAGATGCTGGAAATTCAAGCAACACACACAGAATGCTGGTGGAACACAGCAGGCCAGGCAACATCTATAGGAAGTACAGTTGATGTTTTAGGTCCTGATGAAGGGTCTCAGCCCGAAATGTCAACTGTACTTCTTTCTATAGATGCTGCCAGCATTTTGTGTGCGTTGCTGCAAAGACACAGACTTTCAGTTACCCCATAGACTTCACATTTCACCCAATATTCGACATACCACAGGCTCTCTCTCTCCCTAAAAAGAGGTGTCTCCTTTTTCTCAGCGAACAGGGAGACATAACAAACAATTTGCCAGCTTACAATATTAAAAGTCCATTATGTCGCTTTTCTCGAGCTCTGTGCCTGAAGATTGCAAAGATCCCGGGTCTTCAGGCACACAGTCACAGATAACCTGACTCCCCCAATGATACACGGGTCTCCCGTCGTGAAACTGACCCTTGATGCGCCCGTCTTCTGAACCCCGAGATCCTAGGCTTCCGAATCTGAGCTGGACTCTTAGGCCGAGTCTTTGGCATGCCGAACAACAATGGCTGGTTGTGGAACCCTGAGAGCGGGTCCCATTCTCGCAAAGAACCGTAGTCAGTGTGTAATTCTGGGTCAGGGTCTTCAAAAGAACCCTGAAAGGGAAAAATAGAGATATTCAAGATGGAAAAAGAGCTGTTTCCGTAGATGCAAGCAAAGGAGTCACAGTTAGGTGCCATTAGCCCTCCTAAGTGGATGCAGAATTGCAAAGCATGGAGTCATCTGGAATTGAATCCAAGGTTGTTTGAAGCGATTGGGTCATGCCCATTGTCCTGATGGTCAAGAAAGGGAAGGCTAGAGCCTTTTGCATATGTGGGGATTTCAAAGTGAGACATTTTTGCATTGTTGACAGATGTTGAGGGTTTTCAAAGATTGACTTGTCACAAGCTTATCTACAAATGGAGATTAAGATGCCTAGCAGAAGTTCCTCACAATCAACACTCATAAGGGACAGTTCAGTATAATCACCTTGTCTTTGGTGTCACATTAGCTCCAGCAATTTAGCAAAGAACAATGAATCAAGTGCTCCAAGATATCCCAGGAACACAGTTAACTAGATGACATCACCGTGTCTGGCAAAAATGATGAAGAGCACCTCCAGAACCAGCTTACCAGGCTGAATGAGTATGGTCTGCACACAAAGAGAGTGAAATGTGAGTTCTTCAGGAACAAAACCTCATATTGTGGGCATGTCATTGACAAGCCTGGCTAACATAAGGCACAAGAGAAGACTGAAGCAGTGCTACAGGCACCTAAGCCAGAAAATGTGTCACAAAATAAGCATACGTGGGGCTTGTAAACTGCTACCACCGGTTTCTCCCAAACATTGATACGGTGCTTCATTCATTGGATGTACTGTTACAGGCAGGACCAAAGTGAGAATGGACAGAAAGATATGAAAAAGCATTCAAGGAAACAAAGAGCAAAATACATCTGATAAACTGCAAAGTCTGAAATCCCCGACTATGATTTGAAGTGTGTTGGGGTGGTCTATTTCTTGTTTGGTGATGGCATCATGCGATATCTACAAATTACAATTAATCTACCACTGATAATAATTAGAATAGGAAAGGAAAAAAACCCGTGAAATGAAGATAAAGCACCATCATGCTGCCTGACAAGCCAAACACGTTTCCAAATAAGCTGCTTCCTTCAGTGTCATAGTTTTTATTGACATTGACTATATTCAAATATATTTTCCTTTCTTTCTGGCAATGTGTAGAATGCAGAACACCACTACTACTTTGGTAACTGTTAATTTGGTTCAGCCATAGAGTGTGTTAACCTTAATTGGTGCTTAATGAGCTCTTAATAGGCCAAAAACCCATCAGTGCTGAGTATGTGCATTAACATGTATTAAACTGGATGACTCCCTAGAGGACTTTTAGGAGATGGGCAAAAGTCTGTTAGTGCTGTTAATGCTAACACAGCAAATTATTACATATTAAGACTAAATTTTTTGAAGCTCTAGTCCCAGTTTTTAACTCTCTTCTTTTATCGATGACTTAATCAGGGAGACATTGATGGAAGTGTCATGAATTGCACATACTGATCTTCATACATGGCTCTCCAATCCACCTTCTTGTAAGATAAAGTCTCTATCTAAAAAAATCACACTATTCAACCTTAACTGAGTGTGCTAACCACAACACTCCTGTGAATTTCACTCTCATGTGTTTTTACAAGTAACATTGTAAACAAATAAACTGTCTCTGCTTGAGATTTATACAATTAAGCAGACATGCAAGCTGGTATGGTTTAGATTAATTTTTAAATGAACGGCCTTATCCTGAATCAGTTCAGTCATTTACAGTTTCTGCCAACACAATCATCATGCAGAAAGTAAGGGCTTTAAATTGCCGTACAGGTTTGTTTGCTCTTTTGCTGTAATTCAAGCAGGAAGTTGTCAGAATCTACTGAGAGGTATGTGTGTACGTACATAACCACTATCAGTGGGATGATCTCCAGTTTCCCACAGAAGTTACAGTAAAAAGTGAAGCATTCTCAAGGAAGTCTGGGGCAACACTCTCAACATTAAATAGCAGTGATGGAGACACAATAGAGCGAGGTACTGGAAATCTGGAAGAACTCAGTGGTCAAGCAGAATCTGTGGCATGAAAGGAATTAAATGAAGTGTGGTTTCCTCCCCATGTCTTGATAGTCCTAATGCAGGGTTCAGCCTGAAACATTGACAGTTCATTTCCTGTCACTGATGCTGCTCAGTCCCCTGAGTTCTTCAGCAGATTACTTCTAAATAGTAGCTACTCTTTGATCTGGGAACTCAGATTAACTGGGACCAGGATAATCTATCCCGAATCCAATCACCTGTTTACATTAAATCTCTGTAATTTTATCACTTATTTACTTGGTGATACAAGCTGCACGACACAGCAACCCATTTACTTAACACTTGCCCAATCAACAGAAATTGACAAATTCACCTACTAACCACTGACCACTATATTAAGTACCTCCTGAATCTAATAAAGTGACCACTGATTGTATGTCATGGTCTTCCACTGCTGTCGTCCATTCATTTCAAGGTTTGATGCATTGTGTGTTGAGAGATGCTGTTTGTTCTGCACTCCACTGTTGTAACATGTGGTTATTTGGGTTACTGTTGCCTTCCTGTCAGTTTGAACCAATCTAGCCATTCTCCTTTCCCTCTCTCAATAATGAGGCATGTTTTGCCCACAGAACTGCCACTCACTGGATTTTTTTTTTGTTTTTCACTCCAATCTCTGTAAAACTCTGTAGATTGCCATATATGAAAATTCCAGAAGATCAGCAGTTTATCAGGTATTCAAACTACCCTGTCTGTCATGAACAATTATTGCCTGGTTGAAGTTTGCTCTGAACAACAACTGACTCTCTTGATTTGTCTGCTTGCTTTTATGTATTGAGTTGTTGCCACATGATGGGCTGATTGGATATTTGCATTAATGAGCAGATGTAGGTATGACCTCTGAGTGTATTTGTTGATTATCCATGGTGGTAGTAAGAAATATGAACACCGGTTGACTTTCTCTAGCTCAGCTGGTAAATACTGAATCATGGGTAGGTTCATGACACAATTTGAACTGAGATCTGCCAATTTAGGATCTGAAGCTGGATTTTGTTCTGATCTATATGAATCAGCATCCTTGTGTAGTCTTACAGTTCCAGGACTTATACTGTTGCAGTTTAATTATTAATATTGATTAGTACTTGAAGGTCAACATGGAGATGGTTAATTGAAGGGCCTGTTTTATGCTGTATGATTCCATAGACTCATGACTTATTCTTAATACGAAAACACTTCAACGTCCTCTCATGCTTCAATGGTCCCCTTTGGAGGTGGCGCAGTAACACAGCGATTAGTGTAACACTATTAGAACACCAGCGATTTGTGTTCAATTCCTGCCACTGTCCACAAGGAGTTTAAATGTTCTCCCTGTGACAGTGTCAGTTTCTTCCAGGTTCATCTGTTTCCTCCCACTTTCTATAAATGTATGGGTTAATAGTTTAATTTGTCACATTGGTGCAACTGGGTGGCGTGGGCTCGTTGGGCTGGAAGGGGCTGTTACAATGCTGTAAATCTCTAAGTGCACTGTGGCATCTGGGATGGTGTAAGTGTCCCCTGTTACGGCTCAGTTAGAATTAACCTTAACTTTAATCAGTAAGTTACAGCATGTAGTTAAGTCACATTGTAGGAATTGGAATAAATAGTTGTGTTAAATCAACAGTGCAGGACTGAGAATGGATCATTTTCCAGAAGATATTTGCTCTCTCAAATTAATGTACTGTAAATTACACCATCAATTAGTTTTCATGCAGGACAAGAAATTATCCCTGATATTAATGGCAATAATTAACTCATTCTCAACATATTTAATAAACAATTTTTGATCATTATCAAATTTTAAGGAGTTTGCTTTGTTCAAATTGGTTGGTGCACTTCTTGCATTATAATGGTAATTACATTTCAAAATATTTTATCGACAAAAAATGTTTTGGGGCATTGCCAATGCTATTTTTAGCTGACTAAAAACAAAAAGAAAATCTAGAAAGAAGCCGTCAGCAAAAACAGAGCTCCTGCCATACTGTTTATCAATAGTTTTATTTGTAATCCTTCTGAATGCATAGTCATGCATGGGAAAGAAATTCTCAAGGGGAATTGCAAATGGATGTGAGTTGAAATCACAGAAATAGATAGTTGAAGATTTATATTCAACATAATTAACTAATACAGAAATATAGAATGAAGAACTAACTTGTTAGTAACCTAGTTAATTAAATTCTTGCTGTCTGCTATGAAGTAGAATGTCCATTTTGATGATCCTAGGCCAAGTGATGTACAGTAAGAGTGACAGAAACACTGGGGGTGATTAATCAGTCTGAAAGCCGTCATGACACAGTCTACATAGCCCAATGCATAATTTCACAAAAATGAGCATTTAGTACAAAGCAGCTTTGTAAGACCATGTGGGTTGACTGGTGCTCTCTTCGACATATCCAGAAAAGCACTGTGTGGTACAAGAACATCTACCTTAGTTGCGGCAAAATAATTACTTCAAGCTTCTTGATTAAGGGCCCTCAACAAAGATAACTATCAGGGTCCGACCTGGAACCGTGTTCCGGATTTTGATCCGGTCCGGGGCTGGGAATCTAAGTCCGGCAGTAATCCCTCCTGTCACCCGTGGTCTAGTTAGGACCAAGGAGTGTACCAAGGAGATACACCTGTAATTCATTGAGCTGCAGGTGTTTATAAGGGGCCTTGGGACTGGGACCAGACGGGTGGTCGTTTTGCTCTGTTTCCTGAATCTCCGCCTTCTCTGAACTCGTCTCTGCATTCTGTCATCCTGCCCGGGCTCAGACCTATTCTTCATTCTGCTTCTCTGCCCCATATCAGTATTGCCAGCATGGTCAGCTTTCCCATTTCTTCCCATGTGCTGGTCCCGCTTCTCCGCTTGGTTTTGTGTTTTGAGCAGTCGCGCTGTATGCTGACCGTTTCCGAATATTCCGTTGTCATGGCTGTTGTGTTGTTTGACCTGGACCTACGCCCATTCCTACCCCTTGACTCCGTCGGGTGGTTCCGGCTGATGGCCCGTGGCCTGGCGGGTGTTCTGCCCCCTCCTTCTCTTCCACACGAACTGAGGTCCGCGTCGTGCCCAGGTCTCTGGTGTTTCCACCTGGGAGGCACCCCTACCCGGGATACATACCCAGGGAGGGCACTCCGCTAGCCTATCACCACCTAGACCTGTCTGTCTAGACCCGGGGACCTGTCTACCTGCCTGAACCCAGGAAGCGTCTACCTGTCTGAACCCAGGGACCAGTCTGACTGACTGCCTGAACCCGGGTACCTGTCTACCTGTCTGAACCCAGAGACCGGTCTACCTGCCTGAACCCGGGGACCTGTCTAGCTGCCTGAACACAGGGACCTGTCTACCTGCCTGAACCCAGGGACCTGTCAACCTGTCTGAACAAAAGGACCTGTCAACCTGCCTGAACCCGGGGACCAGAATACCTGCCTGCCTGAACCCGGGGAACTGTCTAGCTGCCTGAACCCGGGGACCAGTCTACCTGCCTGAACCCGGGGACCAGTCTACCTGCCTAAACCCGGGGACCAGTCTACCGGCCTGCCTGAACCCGGGGACCTGTCTACCTGCCTGAACTCGGGGACCAGTCTGTCTGCCTGAACCCGGGGAACTGTCTACCTGTCTAAACCCGGGGACCTGTATACCTGCCTGAACCCGGGAACCTGTCTACCTGCCTGAACCCAGAGACCGGTCTACCTGCCTGAACCCGGGGACCTGTCTAGCTGCCTGAACACAGGGACCTGTCTACCTGCCTGAACCCGGGGACCTGTCTAGCTGCCTGAACACAGGGACCTGTCTACCTGCCTGAACCCGGGGACCTGTCAACCTGTCTGAACAAAAGGACCTGTCAACCTGCCTGAACCCGGGGACCAGAATACCTGCCTGCCTGAACCCGGGGAACTGTCTAGCTGCCTGAACCCGGGGACCGGACTACCTGCCTGAACCCAGAGACCGGTCTACCTGCCTGAACCCGGGAACCTGTCTACTTGCCTGAACCCAGAGACCGGTCTACCTGCCTGAACCCGGGGACCTGTCTAGCTGCCTGAACACAGGGACCTGTCTACCTGCCTAAACCCGGGGACCAGTCTACCTGCCTGCCTGAACCCGGGGACCTGTCTACCTGCCTAAACCCAGGGACATGTCTACCTGCCTGAACTCGGGGACCAGTCTGTCTGCCTGAACCCGGGGAACTGTCTACCTGTCTAAACCCGGGGACCTGTATACCTGCCTGAACCTGGGAACCTGTCTACCTGCCTGAACTCGGGGACCTGTCTGACTGCCTGAACCCGGGGATCTGTCTACCTGCCTGAACCCGGTGACCTGTCTACCCGCCTGAACCCAGGGACCTTTCTACCCGCCTGAACTCAGGGACCTGTCTACCTGCCTGAACCCGGGGACCTGTCTACCTGCCTGAACCCGGTGACCTGTCTACCTGCCTGAAACCGGTGACCTTTCTACACGCCTGAACCCAGGGACCTGTCTACCTGCCTGAACCCGGGGACCTGTCTACCTGCCTGAACGCAGAGACCTGTCTACCTGCCTGAACGCAGAGACCTGTCTACCTGCCTGCTCGGGGACCTGTCTGTCTGTCTGAACCCGGGGACCTGTCTACCTGCCTGAACCCAGGGACCTGTCTACCTGTCTGAACCCAGGGACCTGTCTACCTGCCTGGACCCGGGGACCTGCCAGTCTGCCTGAACCCGGAGACATGACTACCTGCCTGAACTCGGGGACCTGTCTGTCTGCCTGAACCCGGGGACCTGTCTACCTGCCTGAACCCGGGGACCTGTCTACCAGCCTGAACCCGGGGACCTGTCTACCTGCCTGAACTCGGGGACCTGTCTGTCTGCCAAAACCCGGGGACCTGTCTACCTGTCTGAACCCGGGGGCATGTCTAACTTCCTGAACCCGGGGAACTGTCTACATGCCTGTCTGAACCCGGGGACCTGTCTACCTGCCTCAAACCAGGGACCTGCCAACCTGCCTGAACCCGGGGACCTGCCGACCTGCCTGAACCCGGGGACCTGCCTACCTGCCTGAACCTGGGGACCTGTCTACCTGCCTGAACCCAGGGCCCTGTCTACCTGCCTGAACCCAGTGACATTTCTACCTGCCTCAACCCAGGGACATTTCTACCTGCCTGAACCCGGTGACATTTCTATCTGCCTGAACCCGGAGATCTGTCTACCTGCTTGAACGCAGAGACCTGTCTACCTGCCTGAACCCGGAGACCTGTCTACCTGCCTGAACCCGGAGACGTGTCTACCTGCCTGAAGGCAGAGACCTGTCTACCTGCCTGCTCGGGGACCTGTCTGTCTGTCTGAACCCGGGGACCTGTCTACCTGCCTGAACCCGGGGACCTGTCTACCTGCCTGAACCCGGGGACCTGTCTACCTGCCTGAACCCAGTGACCTTTCTACCTGCCTGAACCCGGGGAACTGTCTACCTGCCTGGATCCGGGGACCTGCCAGTCTGCGTGAACCCGGGGACCTGTCTACCTGCCTGAACTCGGGGACCTGTCTGTCTGCCTGAACCCGGGGACCTGTCTACCTGCCTGCCTGAACCCGGGGACCTGACTACCTGCCTGAACCCGGGGACCTGCCTACCTACCTGAACCCGGGGACCTGCCTACCTGCCTGAACCCGGGGACCTGTCTACCTGCCTGCTCGGGGACCTGTCTACCTGCCTGAACCCCGGGGACCTGTCTACCTGCGTGAACCCGGGGACCTGTCTACCTGCCTGAACCCAGGGAACTGTCTACCTGCGTGAACCCAGGGACCTGTCTACCTGCCTGAACCCAGGGACCTGTCTACATGCCTGAACCCAGGGACCTGTCTACCTGCGTGAACCCGGGGACCTGTCTACCTGCCTTAACCCAGAGACCTGTCCACCTGCCTGAACCCGGGGACCTGTCTGCCTGCCTGAACCCGGGGACCTGTCTGCCTGCCTGAACCCAGGGACCTGTCTGCCTGCCTGCACTGGGGGACCTGTCTAACTCTCTGAACCCGGGGACCTGTCTACCTGCCTGAACCCGGGGACGTGTCTATCTGCCTGAACCCGGGGACGTGTCTACCTGCCTGAACTCGGGGACCTGTCTACCTGCCTGTACCCGGGGACCTGTCTACCTGCCTGAACCCGGGGACGTGTCTACCTGCCTGAACTCAGGGACCTGTCTACCTGCCTGTACCCGGGGACCTGTCTACCTGCCTGAACCCAGGGACCTGTCTACCTCCCTGCTTGAACCCAGGGACCTGTCTACCTGCCTGGACCCGGGGACCTGCCTGTCTGACTGAACCCGGGGACCTGTCTACCTGCCTGCCTGAACCCGGGGACCTGACTACCTGACTGAACCCGGGGACCTGCCTACCTGCCTGAACCCGGGGACCTGCCTACCTGCCTGAATCCGGGGACCTGCCTACCTGCCTGAACCCGGGGACCTGTCTACCTGCCTGCTCGGGGACCTGTCTACCTGCCTGAACCCCGGGGACCTGTCTACCTGCGTGAACCCGGAGACCTGTCTACCTGACTGAACCCAGGGAACTGTCTACATGCCTGAACCCGGGGACCTGTCTACCTGACTGAACCCGGGGACCTGTCTGGCTCCCTGAACCCAGGGACCTGTCTGCATGCCTGCACTGGGGGACCTGTCTACCTGTCTGAACCCGGGGACCTGTCTACCTGCCTGAACCCGGGGACGAGTCTATCTGCCTGAACCCGGGGACGTGTCTACCTGCCTGAACTCGGGGACCTGTCTACCTGCCTGTATCCGGGGACCTGTCTACCTGCCTGAACCCAGGAACCTGTCTACCTCCCTGAACGCGGGGACCTGCCTGTCTGCCTGAACCCGGGGACCTGCCTGTCTGACTGAACACGGGGACCTGTCCACCTGCCTGAAACCAGGGCCCTGTCTACCTGTCTGAACCCAGGGACCTGCCTCCCTGCCTGAACCCGGGGACCTGCCTCCCTGTCTGAACCCGGGGACATGCCTCCCTGCCTGAACCCGGGGACCTGTCTACCTGCCTGTCTGCCTGAACCCGAGAAC
Organism: Hypanus sabinus; assembly: GCF_030144855.1. Taxonomy (NCBI): domain Eukaryota; kingdom Metazoa; phylum Chordata; class Chondrichthyes; order Myliobatiformes; family Dasyatidae; genus Hypanus; species Hypanus sabinus. The sequence goes on along the minus strand of NC_082711.1, from coordinate 91,397,590 downwards.
CTGTCTACCTGCCTGAACTCGGGGACCTGTCTGACTGCCTGAACCCGGGGACCTGTCTACCTGCCTGAACCCGGGGACATGTCTACCTGCCTGAACCTGGGGACCTGTCTACCTGCCTGAACCTGGGGACATGTCTACCTGCGTGAACCCGGGGACCTGTCTACCTGCCTGAACCCAGGGACCTGTCTACCTGCCTGAACCCGGGGACATGTCTACCTGCCTGAACCTGGGGACCAGTCTACCTGCCTGAACCCGGGGACATGTCTACCTGCGTGAACCCGGGGACCTGTCTACCTGCCTGAACCCAGGGACCTGTCTACCTGCCTGTCTGCCTGAACCCGAGAACCTGTCTACCTGCCTGCTCGGGGACCTGTCTACCTGCCTGAACCCGGGGACCTGTCTAGCTGCCTGAACACAGGGACCTGTCTACCTGCCTGAACCCGGGGACCTGTCAACCTGTCTGAACAAAAGGACCTGTCAACCTGCCTGAACCCGGGGACCAGAATACCTGCCTGCCTGAACCCGGGGAACTGTCTAGCTGCCTGAACCCGGGGACCGGACTACCTGCCTGAACCCAGAGACCGGTCTACCTGCCTGAACCCGGGAACCTGTCTACTTGCCTGAACCCAGAGACCGGTCTACCTGCCTGAACCCGGGGACCTGTCTAGCTGCCTGAACACAGGGACCTGTCTACCTGCCTAAACCCGGGGACCAGTCTACCTGCCTGCCTGAACCCGGGGACCTGTCTACCTGCCTAAACCCAGGGACATGTCTACCTGCCTGAACTCGGGGACCAGTCTGTCTGCCTGAACCCGGGGAACTGTCTACCTGTCTAAACCCGGGGACCTGTATACCTGCCTGAACCTGGGAACCTGTCTACCTGCCTGAACTCGGGGACCTGTCTGACTGCCTGAACCCGGGGATCTGTCTACCTGCCTGAACCCGGTGACCTGTCTACCCGCCTGAACCCAGGGACCTTTCTACCCGCCTGAACTCAGGGACCTGTCTACCTGCCTGAACCCGGGGACCTGTCTACCTGCCTGAACCCGGTGACCTGTCTACCTGCCTGAAACCGGTGACCTTTCTACACGCCTGAACCCAGGGACCTGTCTACCTGCCTGAACCCGGGGACCTGTCAACCTGCCTGAACGCAGAGACCTGTCTACCTGCCTGAACGCAGAGACCTGTCTACCTGCCTGCTCGGGGACCTGTCTGTCTGTCTGAACCCGGGGACCTGTCTACCTGCCTGAACCCAGGGACCTGTCTACCTGTCTGAACCCAGGGACCTGTCTACCTGCCTGGACCCGGGGACCTGCCAGTCTGCCTGAACCCGGAGACATGACTACCTGCCTGAACTCGGGGACCTGTCTGTCTGCCTGAACCCGGGGACCTGTCTACCTGCCTGAACCTGGGGACAAGTCTACCTGCCTGAACCCAGGGACCTGTCTACCTCCATGAACCCGGTGAGCTGTCTACCAGCCTGAACCCGGGGACCTGTCTACCTGCCTGAACTCGGGGACCTGTCTGTCTGCCAAAACCCGGGGACCTGTCTACCTGTCTGAACCCGGGGGCATGTCTACCTTCCTGAACCCGGGGAACTGTCTACATGCCTGTCTGAACCCGGGGACCTGTCTACCTGCCTCAAACCAGGGACCTGCCAACCTGCCTGAACCCGGGGACCTGCCGACCTGCCTGAACCCGGGGACCTGCCTACCTGCCTGAACCTGGGGACCTGTCTACCTGCCTGAACCCAGGGCCCTGTCTACCTGCCTGAACCCAGTGACATTTCTACCTGCCTCAACCCAGGGACATTTCTACCTGCCTGAACCCGGTGACATTTCTATCTGCCTGAACCCGGAGATCTGTCTACCTGCTTGAACGCAGAGACCTGTCTACCTGCCTGAACCCGGAGACCTGTCTACCTGCCTGAACCCGGAGACGTGTCTACCTGCCTGAAGGCAGAGACCTGTCTACCTGCCTGCTCGGGGACCTGTCTGTCTGTCTGAACCCGGGGACCTGTCTACCTGCCTGAACCCGGGGACCTGTCTACCTGCCTGAACCCGGGGACCTGTCTACCTGCCTGAACCCAGTGACCTTTCTACCTGCCTGAACCCGGGGAACTGTCTACCTGCCTGGATCCGGGGACCTGCCAGTCTGCGTGAACCCGGGGACCTGTCTACCTGCCTGAACTCGGGGACCTGTCTGTCTGCCTGAACCCGGGGACCTGTCTACCTGCCTGCCTGAACCCGGGGACCTGACTACCTGCCTGAACCCGGGGACCTGCCTACCTACCTGAACCCGGGGACCTGCCTACCTGCCTGAACCCGGGGACCTGTCTACCTGCCTGCTCGGGGACCTGTCTACCTGCCTGAACCCCGGGGACCTGTCTACCTGCGTGAACCCGGGGACCTGTCTACCTGCCTGAACCCAGGGAACTGTCTACCTGCGTGAACCCAGGGACCTGTCTACCTGCCTGAACCCAGGGACCTGTCTACATGCCTGAACCCAGGGACCTGTCTACCTGCGTGAACCCGGGGACCTGTCTACCTGCCTTAACCCAGAGACCTGTCCACCTGCCTGAACCCGGGGACCTGTCTACCTGCCTGAACCCGGGGACCTGTCTGCCTGCCTGAACCCAGGGACCTGTCTGCCTGCCTGCACTGGGGGACCTGTCTAACTCTCTGAACCCGGGGACCTGTCTACCTGCCTGAACCCGGGGACGTGTCTATCTGCCTGAACCCGGGGACGTGTCTACCTGCCTGTACCCGGGGACCTGTCTACCTGCCTGTACCCGGGGACCTGTCTACCTCCCTGCTTGAACCCAGGGACCTGTCTACCTGCCTGGACCCGGGGACCTGCCTGTCTGACTGAACCCGGGGACCTGTCTACCTGCCTGCCTGAACCCGGGGACCTGACTACCTGACTGAACCCGGGGACCTGCCTACCTGCCTGAACCCGGGGACCTGTCTACCTGCCTGAACCCGGGGACGTGTCTATCTGCCTGAACCCGGGGACGTGTCTACCTGCCTGTACCCGGGGACCTGTCTACCTGCCTGTACCCGGGGACCTGTCTACCTGCCTGCCTGAACCCGGGGACCTGACTACCTGACTGAACCCGGGGACCTGCCTACCTGCCTGAACCCGGGGACCTGCCTACCTGCCTGAATCCGGGGACCTGCCTACCTGCCTGAACCCGGGGACCTGTCTACCTGCCTGCTCGGGGACCTGTCTACCTGCCTGAACCCCGGGGACCTGTCTACCTGCGTGAACCCGGAGACCTGTCTACCTGACTGAACCCAGGGAACTGTCTACATGCCTGAACCCGGGGACCTGTCTACCTGCCTGAACCCGGGGACCTGTCTGGCTCCCTGAACCCAGGGACCTGTCTGCATGCCTGCACTGGGGGACCTGTCTACCTGTCTGAACCCGGGGACCTGTCTACCTGCCTGAACCCGGGGACGAGTCTATCTGCCTGAACCCGGGGACGTGTCTACCTGCCTGAACTCGGGGACCTGTCTACCTGCCTGTATCCGGGGACCTGTCTACCTGCCTGAACCCAGGAACCTGTCTACCTCCCTGAACGCGGGGACCTGCCTGTCTGCCTGAACCCGGGGACCTGCCTGTCTGACTGAACACGGGGACCTGTCCACCTGCCTGAAACCAGGGCCCTGTCTACCTGTCTGAACCCAGGGACCTGCCTCCCTGCCTGAACCCGGGGACCTGCCTCCCTGTCTGAACCCGGGGACATGCCTCCCTGCCTGAACCCGGGGACCTGTCTACCTGCCTGTCTGCCTGAACCCGAGAACCTGTCTACCTGCCTGAACTCGGGGACCTGTCTGACTGCCTGAACCCGGGGACCTGTCTACCTGCCTGAACCCGGGGACATGTCTACCTGCCTGAACCTGGGGACCTGTCTACCTGCCTGAACCTGGGGACCTGTCTACCTGCGTGAACCCGGGGACCAGTCTACCTGCCTGAACCCGGGGACATGTCTACCTGCGTGAACCCGGGGACCTGTCTACCTGCCTGAACCCAGGGACCTGTCTACCTGCCTGTCTGCCTGAACCCGAGAACCTGTCTACCTGCCTGAACTCGGGGACCTGTCTGACTGTCTGAACCCGGGGACCTGTCTACCTGCCTGAACCCGGGGACATGTCTACCTGCCTGAACCCAGGGACCTGTCTACCTGCCTGTCTGCCTGAACCCGAGAACCAGTCTACCTGCCTGAACCCGGGGACCAGTCTACCTGCCTAAACCCGGGGACCAGTCTACCTGCCTGCCTGAACCCGGGGACCTGTCTACCTGCCTGAACTCGGGGACCAGTCTGTCTGCCTGAACCCGGGGAACTGTCTACCTGTCTAACCCGGGGACCTGTATACCTGCCTGAACCCGGGAACCTGTCTACCTGCCTGAACCCAGAGACCGGTCTACCTGTCTGAACCCAGGGACCTGTCTACCTGCCTGGACCCGGGGACCTGCCTGTCTGCCTGAACCCGGAGACCTGTCTACCTGCCTGAACTCGGGGACCTGTCTGTCTGCCTGAACCCGGGGACCTGTCTACCTGCCTGAACCAGGGGACATGTCTACCTGCCTGAACCCAGGGACCTGTCTACCTCCATGAACCCGGTGAGCTGTCTACCAGCCTGAACCCGGGGACCTGTCTACCTGCCTGAACTCGGGGACCTGTCTGTCTGCCAGAACCCGGGGACCTGACTACCTGCCTGAACCCGGGGACCTGCCTACCTGCCTGAACCCGGGGACCTGTCTACCTGCCTGAACCCGGGGACGTGTCTACCTGCCTGAACTCGGGGACCTGTCTACCTGCCTGTACCCGGGGACCTGTCTACCTGCCTGAACCCAGGGACCTGTCTACCTGCCTGTCTGCCTGAACCCGAGAACCTGTCTACCTGCCTGAACTCGGGGACCTGTCTGACTGCCTGAACCCGGGGACCTGTCTGCCTGCATGAACCCGGGGACATGTCTTCCTGCCTGAACCCAGGGACCTGTCTACCTGCCTGTTTGCTTGAACCCGAGAACCAGTCTACCTGCCTGAACCCGGGGACCAGTCTACCTGCCTAAACCCTGTGACCAGTCTACCTGCCTGCCTGATCCCGGGGACCTGTCTACCTGCCTGAACTCGGGGACCAGTCTGTCTGCCTGAACCCGGGGACCAGTCTACCTGCCTGCCTGAACCCGGGGACCTGTCTACCTGCCTGAACCCCGGGGACCTGTCTACCTGCGTGAACCCGGGGACCTGTCTACCTGCCTGAACCCGGAGACCTGTCTACCTGCCTGAACCCGGAGACGTGTCTACCTGCCTGAAGGCAGAGACCTGTCTACCTGCCTGCTCGGGGACCTGTCTACCTGCCTGAACCCCGGGGACCTGTCTACCTGCATGAACCCGGGGACCTGTCTACCTGCCTGAACCCAGGGAACAGTCTACCTGCGTGAACCCAGGGACCTGTCTACCTGCCTGAACCCAGGGACCTGTCTACCTGCCTGAACCCAGGGACCTGTCTACCTGCGTGAACCCGGGGACCTGTCTACCTGCCTTCACCCAGAGACCTGTCTACCTGCCTGAACCCGGGGACCTGTCTACCTGCCTGAACCCGGGGACCTGTCTGCCTGCCTGAACCCAGGGACCTGTCTGCCTGCCTGCACTGGGGGACCTGTCTAACTCTCTGAACCCGGGGACCTGTCTATCTGCCTGAACCCGGGGACGTGTCTATCTGCCTGAACCCGGGGACGTGTCTACCTGCCTGAACTCGGGGACCTGTCTACCTGCCGGAACCCGGGGACGTGTCTACCTGCCTGAACTCGGGGACCTGTCTACCTGCCTGTACCCGGGGACCTGTCTACCTGCCTGAACCCAGGGACCTGTCTACCTCCCTGCTTGAACCCAGGGACCTGTCTACCTGCCTGGACCCGGGGACCTGCCTGTCTGACTGAACCCGGGGACCTGTCTACCTGCCTGCCTGAACCCGGGGACCTGACTACCTGCCTGAACCCGGGGACCTGTCTGGCTCCCTGAACCCAGGGACCTGTCTGCATGCCTGCACTGGGGGACCTGTCTACCTGTCTGAACCCGGGGACCTGTCTACCTGCCTGAACGCGGGGACGAGTCTATCTGCCTGAACCCGGGGACGTGTCTACCTGCCTGAACTCGGGGATCTGTCTACCTGCCTTTATCCGGGGACCTGTCTACCTGCCTGAACCCAGGGACCTGTCTACCTCCCTGAACGCGGGGACCTGCCTGTCTGCCTGAACCCGGGGACCTGCCTGTCTGACTGAACACGGGGACCTGTCCACCTGCCTGAAACCAGGGCCCTGTCTACCTGTCTGAACCCAGGGACCTGCCTCCCTGCCTGAACCCGGGGACCTGCCTACCTGCCTGAACCCGGGGACCTGTCTACCTGCCTGAACCCGGGGACGTGTCTACCTGCCTGAACTCGGGGACCTGTCTACCTGCCTGTACCCGGGGACCTGTCTACCTGCCTGTCTGCCTGAACCCGAGAACCTGTCTACCTGCCTGAACTCGGGGACCTGTCTGACTGCCTGAACCCGGGGACCTGTCTGCCTGCATGAACCCGGGGACATGTCTACCTGCCTGAACCCAGGGACCTGTCTACCTGCCTGTTTGCTTGAACCCGAGAACCAGTCTACCTGCCTGAACCCGGGGACCAGTCTACCTGCCTAAACCCTGTGACCAGTCTACCTGCCTGCCTGATCCCGGGGACCTGTCTACCTGCCTGAACTCGGGGACCAGTCTGTCTGCCTGAACCCGGGGACCAGTCTACCTGCCTGCCTGAACCCGGGGACCTGTCTACCTGCCTGAACCCCGGGGACCTGTCTACCTGCGTGAACCCGGGGACCTGTCTACCTGCCTGAACCCGGAGACCTGTCTACCTGCCTGAACCCGGAGACGTGTCTACCTGCCTGAAGGCAGAGACCTGTCTACCTGCCTGCTCGGGGACCTGTCTACCTGCCTGAACCCCGGGGACCTGTCTACCTGCATGAACCCGGGGACCTGTCTACCTGCCTGAACCCAGGGAACAGTCTACCTGCGTGAACCCAGGGACCTGTCTACCTGCCTGAACCCAGGGACCTGTCTACCTGCCTGAACCCAGGGACCTGTCTACCTGCGTGAACCCGGGGACCTGTCTACCTGCCTTAACCCAGAGACCTGTCTACCTGCCTGAACCCGGGGACCTGTCTACCTGCCTGAACCCGGGGACCTGTCTGCCTGCCTGAACCCAGGGACCTGTCTGCCTGCCTGCACTGGGGGACCTGTCTAACTCTCTGAACCCGGGGACCTGTCTACCTGCCTGAACCCGGGGACGTGTCTATCTGCCTGAACCCGGGGACGTGTCTACCTGCCTGAACTCGGGGACCTGTCTACCTGCCGGAACCCGGGGACGTGTCTACCTGCCTGAACTCGGGGACCTGTCTACCTGCCTGTACCCGGGGACCTGTCTACCTGCCTGAACCCAGGGACCTGTCTACCTCCCTGCTTGAACCCAGGGACCTGTCTACCTGCCTGGACCCGGGGACCTGCCTGTCTGACTGAACCCGGGGACCTGTCTACCTGCCTGCCTGAACCCGGGGACCTGACTACCTGCCTGAACCCGGGGACCTGTCTGGCTCCCTGAACCCAGGGACCTGTCTGCATGCCTGCACTGGGGGACCTGTCTACCTGTCTGAACCCGGGGACCTGTCTACCTGCCTGAACGCGGGGACGAGTCTATCTGCCTGAACCCGGGGACGTGTCTACCTGCCTGAACTCGGGGATCTGTCTACCTGCCTGTATCCGGGGACCTGTCTACCTGCCTGAACCCAGGGACCTGTCTACCTCCCTGAACGCGGGGACCTGCCTGTCTGCCTGAACCCGGGGACCTGCCTGTCTGACTGAACACGGGGACCTGTCCACCTGCCTGAAACCAGGGCCCTGTCTACCTGTCTGAACCCAGGGACCTGCCTCCCTGCCTGAACCCGGGGACCTGCCTCCCTGTCTGAACCCGGGGACATGTCTCCCTGCCTGAACCCGGGGACCTGTCTACCTGCCTGTCTGCCTGAACCCGAGAACCTGTCTACCTGCCTGAACTCGGGGACCTGTCTGACTGCCTGAACCCGGGGACCTGTCTACCTGCCTGAACCCGGGGACATGTCTACCTGCCTGAACCTGGGGACCTGTCTACCTGCCTGAACCTGGGGACCTGTCTACCTGCGTGAACCCGGGGACCTGTCTACCTGCCTGAACCCAGGGACCTGTCTACCTGCCTGAACCCGGGGACATGTCTACCTGCCTGAACCTGGGGACCAGTCTACCTGCCTGAACCCGGGGACATGTCTACCTGCGTGAACCCGGGGACCTGTCTACCTGCCTGAACCCAGGGACCTGTCTACCTGCCTGTCTGCCTGAACCCGAGAACCTGTCTACCTGCCTGAACTCGGGGACCTGTCTGACTGCCTGAACCCGGGGACCTGTCTACCTGCCTGAACCCGGGGACATGTCTACCTGCCTGAACCCAGGGACCTGTCTACCTGCCTGTCTGCCTGAACCCGAGAACCAGTCTACCTGCCTGAACCCGGGGACCAGTCTACCTGCCTAAACCCGGGGACCAGTCTACCTGCCTGCCTGAACCCGGGGACCTGTCTACCTGCCTGAACTCGGGGACCAGTCTGTCTGCCTGAACCCGGGGAACTGTCTACCTGTCTAACCCGGGGACCTGTATACCTGCCTGAACCCGGGAACCTGTCTACCTGCCTGAACCCAGAGACCGGTCTACCCGCCTGAACCCAGGGACCTGTCTACCTGCCTGAACCCTGGGACCTGTCTACCTGCCTGAACCCGGTGACCTGTCTACCTGCCTGAACCCGGTGACCTTTCTACCCGCCTGAACCCAGGGACCTGTCTACCTGCCTGAACCCGGGGACCTGTCTACCTGCCTGAACCCGGGGACCTGTCTACCTGCCTGAACGCAGAGACCTGTCTACCTGCCTGAACGCAGAGACCTGTCTACCTGCCTGCTCGGGGACCTGTCTGTCTGTCTGAACCCGGGGACCTGTCTACCTGCCTGAACCCGGGGACCTGTCTACCTGTCTGAACCCAGGGAACTGTCTACCTGCCTGGACCCGGGGACCTGCCTGTCTGCCTGAACCCGGAGACCTGTCTACCTGCCTGAACTCTGGGACCTGTCTGTCTGCCTGAACCCGGGGACCTGTCTACCTGCCTGAACCCAGGGACCTGTCTACCTCCATGAACCCGGTGAGCTGTCTACCAGCCTGAACCCGGGGACCTGTCTACCTGCCTGAACTCGGGGACCTGTCTGTCTGCCAGAACCCGGGGACCTGACTACCTGCCTGAACCCGGGGACCTGCCTACCTGCCTGAACCCGGGGACCTGCCTACCTGCCTGAACCCGGGGACCTGTCTACCTGCCTGAACCCGGGGACGTGTCTACCTGCCTGAACTCGGGGACCTGTCTACCTGCCTGTACCCGGGGACCTGTCTACCTGCCTGAACCCAGGGACCTGTCTACCTGCCTGTCTGCCTGAACCCGAGAACCTGTCTACCTGCCTGAACTCGGGGACCTGTCTGACTGCCTGAACCCAGGGACCTGTCTGCCTGCATGAACCCGGGGACATGTCTACCTGCCTGAACCCAGGGACCTGTCTACCTGCCTGTCTGCATGAACCCGAGAACCAGTCTACCTGCCTGAACCCGGGGACCAGTCTACCTGCCTAAACCCGGGGACCTGTCTACCTGCCTGCCTGATCCCGGGGACCTGTCTACCTGCCTGAACTCGGGGACCAGTCTGTCTGCCTGAACCCGGGGACCAGTCTACCTGCCTGCCTGAACCCGGGGACCTGTCTACCTGCCTGAACCCCGGGGACCAGTCTACCTGCGTGAACCCGGGGACCTGTCTACCTGCCTGAACCCGGAGACCTGTCTACCTGCCTGAACCCGGAGACGTGTCTACCTGCCTGAAGGCAGAGACCTGTCTACCTGCCTGCTCGGGGACCTGTCTACCTGCCTGAACCCCGGGGACCTGTCTACCTGCGTGAACCCGGGGACCTGTCTACCTGCCTGAACCCAGGGAACAGTCTACCTGCGTGAACCCAGGGACCTGTCTACCTGCCTGAACCCAGGGACCTGTCTACCTGCCTGAACCCAGGGACCTGTCTACCTGCGTGAACCCGGGGACCTGTCTACCTGCCTTAACCCAGAGACCTGTCTACCTGCCTGAACCCGGGGACCTGTCTACCTGCCTGAACCCGGGGACCTGTCTGCCTGCCTGAACCCAGGGACCTGTCTGCCTGCCTGCACTGGGGGACCTGTCTAACTCTCTGAACCCGGGGACCTGTCTACCTGCCTGAACCCGGGGACGTGTCTATCTGCCTGAACCCGGGGACGTGTCTACCTGCCTGAACTCGGGGACCTGTCTACCTGCCTGTACCCGGGGACCTGTCTACCTGCCGGAACCCGGGGACATGTCTACCTGCCTGAACTCGGGGACCTGTCTACCTGCCTCTACCCGGGGACCTGTCTACCTGCCTGAACCCAGGGACCTGTCTACCTCCCTGCTTGAACCCAGGGACCTGTCTACCTGCCTGGACCCGGGGACCTGCCTGTCTGACTGAACCCGGGGACCTGTCTACCTGCCTGCCTGAACCCGGGGACCTGACTACCTGCCTGAACCCGGGGACCTGCCAACCTGCCTGAACCCGGGGACCTGCCTACCTGCCTGAACCCGGGGACCTGCCTACCTGCCTGAACCCGGGGACCTGTCTACCTGCCTGCTCGGGGACCTGTCTACCTGCCTGAACCCTGGGGACCTGTCTACCTGCGTGAACCCGGGGACCTGTCTACCTGCCTGAACCCAGGGAACTGTCTACCTGCGTGAACCCAGGGACCTGTCTACCTGCCTGAACCCAGGGACCTGTCTACCTGCGTGAACCCGGGGACCTGTCTACCTGCCTGAACCCAGGGACCTGTCTACCTGCCTGAACCCGGGGACCTGTCTACCTGCCTGAACCCGGGGACCTGTCTGGCTCCCTGAACCAAGGGACCTGTCTGCATGCCTGCACTGGGGGACCTGTCTACCTGTCTGAACCCGGGGACCTGTCTACCTGCCTGAACCCGGGGATGTGTCTATCTGCCTGAACCCGGGGACGTGTCTACCTGCCTGAACTCGGGGACCTGTCTACCTGCCTGTACCCGGGGACCTGTCTACCTGCCTGAACCCAGGGACCTGTCTACCTCCCTGAACGCGGGGACCTGCCTGTCTGCCTGAACCCGGGGACCTGCCTGTCTGACTGAACACGGGGACCTGTCTACCTGCCTGAAACCAGGGCCCTGTCTACCTGTCTGAACCCAGGGACCTGCCTCCCTGCCTGAACCCGGGGACCTGCCTCACTGCCTGAACCCAGGGACATGCCTCCCTGCCTGAACCCGGGGACCTGTCTACCTGCCTGTCTGCCTGAACCCGAGAACCTGTCTACCTGCCTGAACTCGGGGACCTGTCTACCTGCCTGAAACCAGGCCCTGTCTACCTGTCTGAAACCAGGGACCTGCCACCCTGCCTGCTTGAACCCAGGGACCTGTCTACCTGCCTGGACCCTGGGACCTGCCTGTCTGACTGAACCCGGGGACCTGTCTACCTGCCTGCCTGAACCCGGGGACCTGACTATCTGCCTGAACCCAGGGACCTGTCTACCTGCCTGTCTGCCTGAACCCGAGAACCTGTCTACCTGCCTGAACTCGGGGACCTGTCTGACTGCCTGAACCCGGGGACCTCTCTACCTGCCTGAACCCGGGGACATGTCTACCTGCCTGAACCTGGGGACCTGTCTACCTGCCTGAACCTGGGGACCTGTCTACCTGCGTGAACCCGGGGACCTGTCTACCTGCCTGAACCCAGGGACCTGTCTACCTGCCTGAACCCGGGGACATGTCTACCTGCCTGAACCTGGGGACCTGTCTAACTGCCTGAACCCGGGGACATGTCAACCTGCGTGAACCCGGGGACCTGTCTACCTGCCTGAACCCAGGGACCTGTCTACCTGCCTGTCTGCCTGAACCCGAGAACCTGTCTACCTGCCTGAACTCGGGGACCTGTCTGACTGCCTGAACTCGGGGACCTGTCTACCTGCCTGAACCCGGGGACATGTCTACCTGCCTGATCCCGGGGACCTGTCTACCTGCCTGTCGGCCTGAACCCGAGAACCTGTCTACCTGCCTGAACCCGGGGACATGTCTACCTGCCTAAACCCGGGGACATGTCTACCTGCCTGAACCTGGGGACCTGTCTACCTGCCTGAACCCGGGGACATGTCTACCTGCGTGAACCCGGGGACCTGTCTACCTGCCTGAACCCAGGGACCTGTCTACATGCCTGTCTGCCTGAACCCGAGAACCTGTCTACCTCCCTGAACCCGCGGACCTGCCTGTCTGCCTGAACCTGTGGACCTGCCTGTTTGCCTGAATCCAGGGACCTGTCTACCTGTCTGAACCCGGGGACCTGCCTGTCTGACTGAACCCGGGGACGTGTCTACCTGCCTGCTTGAACCCACGGACCTGTCTACCTGCCTGGACCCGGGGACCTGCCTGTCTGACTGAACCCGGGGACCTGTCTACCTGCCTTTCTGAACCCGGGGACCTGACTACTTGCCTGAACCCGAGAACCTGTCTACCTGCCTGAACTCGGGTACCTGTCTGACTGCCTGAACCCAGGGACCTGTCTGCCTGCATGAACCCGGGGACATGTCTACCTGCCTGAACCCAGGGACCTGTCTACCTGCCTGTCTGCATGAACCCGAGAACCAGTCTACCTGCCTGAACCCGGGGACCAGTCTACCTGCCTAAACCCGGGGACCTGTCTACCTGCCTGCCTGATCCCGGGGACCTGTCTACCTGCCTGAACTCGGGGACCAGTCTGTCTGCCTGAACCCGGGGACCAGTCTACCTGCCTGCCTGAACCCGGGGACCTGTCTACCTGCCTGAACCCCGGGGACCTGTCTACCTGCGTGAACCCGGGGACCTGTCTACCTGCCTGAACCCGGAGACCTGTCTACCTGCCTGAACCCGGAGACGTGTCTACCTGCCTGAAGGCAGAGACCTGTCTATCTGCCTGCTCGGGGACCTGTCTACCTGCCTGAACCCCGGGGACCTGTCTACCTGCGTGAACCCGGGGACCTGTCTACCTGCCTGAACCCAGGGAACAGTCTACCTGCGTGAACCCAGGGACCTGTCTACCTGCCTGAACCCAGGGACCTGTCTACCTGCCTGAACCCAGGGACCTGTCTACCTGCGTGAACCCGGGGACCTGTCTACCTGCCTTAACCCAGAGACCTGTCTACCTGCCTGAACCCGGGGACCTGTCTACCTGCCTGAACCCGGGGACCTGTCTGCCTGCCTGAACCCAGGGACCTGTCTGCCTGCCTGCACTGGGGGACCTGTCTAACTCTCTGAACCCGGGGACCTGTCTACCTGCCTGAACCCGGGGACGTGTCTATCTGCCTGAACCCGGGGACGTGTCTACCTGCCTGAACTCGGGGACCTGTCTACCTGCCTGTACCCGGGGACCTGTCTACCTGCCGGAACCCGGGGACATGTCTACCTGCCTGAACTCGGGGACCTGTCTACCTGCCTCTACCCGGGGACCTGTCTACCTGCCTGAACCCAGGGACCTGTCTACCTCCCTGCTTGAACCCAGGGACCTGTCTACCTGCCTGGACCCGGGGACCTGCCTGTCTGACTGAACCCGGGGACCTGTCTACCTGCCTGCCTGAACCCGGGGACCTGACTACCTGCCTGAACCCGGGGACCTGCCAACCTGCCTGAACCCGGGGACCTGCCTACCTGCCTGAACCCGGGGACCTGCCTACCTGCCTGAACCCGGGGACCTGTCTACCTGCCTGCTCGGGGACCTGTCTACCTGCCTGAACCCTGGGGACCTGTCTACCTGCGTGAACCCGGGGACCTGTCTACCTGCCTGAACCCAGGGAACTGTCTACCTGCGTGAACCCAGGGACCTGTCTACCTGCCTGAACCCAGGGACCTGTCTACCTGCGTGAACCCGGGGACCTGTCTACCTGCCTGAACCCAGGGACCTGTCTACCTGCCTGAACCCGGGGACCTGTCTACCTGCCTGAACCCGGGGACCTGTCTGGCTCCCTGAACCAAGGGACCTGTCTGCATGCCTGCACTGGGGGACCTGTCTACCTGTCTGAACCCGGGGACCTGTCTACCTGCCTGAACCCGGGGATGTGTCTATCTGCCTGAACCCGGGGACGTGTCTACCTGCCTGAACTCGGGGACCTGTCTACCTGCCTGTACCCGGGGACCTGTCTACCTGCCTGAACCCAGGGACCTGTCTACCTCCCTGAACGCGGGGACCTGCCTGTCTGCCTGAACCCGGGGACCTGCCTGTCTGACTGAACACGGGGACCTGTCTACCTGCCTGAAACCAGGGCCCTGTCTACCTGTCTGAACCCAGGGACCTGCCTCCCTGCCTGAACCCGGGGACCTGCCTCACTGCCTGAACCCAGGGACATGCCTCCCTGCCTGAACCCGGGGACCTGTCTACCTGCCTGTCTGCCTGAACCCGAGAACCTGTCTACCTGCCTGAACTCGGGGACCTGTCTACCTGCCTGAAACCAGGCCCTGTCTACCTGTCTGAAACCAGGGACCTGCCACCCTGCCTGCTTGAACCCAGGGACCTGTCTACCTGCCTGGACCCTGGGACCTGCCTGTCTGACTGAACCCGGGGACCTGTCTACCTGCCTGCCTGAACCCGGGGACCTGACTATCTGCCTGAACCCAGGGACCTGTCTACCTGCCTGTCTGCCTGAACCCGAGAACCTGTCTACCTGCCTGAACTCGGGGACCTGTCTGACTGCCTGAACCCGGGGACCTCTCTACCTGCCTGAACCCGGGGACATGTCTACCTGCCTGAACCTGGGGACCTGTCTACCTGCCTGAACCTGGGGACCTGTCTACCTGCGTGAACCCGGGGACCTGTCTACCTGCCTGAACCCAGGGACCTGTCTACCTGCCTGAACCCGGGGACATGTCTACCTGCCTGAACCTGGGGACCTGTCTAACTGCCTGAACCCGGGGACATGTCAACCTGCGTGAACCCGGGGACCTGTCTACCTGCCTGAACCCAGGGACCTGTCTACCTGCCTGTCTGCCTGAACCCGAGAACCTGTCTACCTGCCTGAACTCGGGGACCTGTCTGACTGCCTGAACTCGGGGACCTGTCTACCTGCCTGAACCCGGGGACATGTCTACCTGCCTGATCCCGGGGACCTGTCTACCTGCCTGTCGGCCTGAACCCGAGAACCTGTCTACCTGCCTGAACCCGGGGACATGTCTACCTGCCTAAACCCGGGGACATGTCTACCTGCCTGAACCTGGGGACCTGTCTACCTGCCTGAACCCGGGGACATGTCTACCTGCGTGAACCCGGGGACCTGTCTACCTGCCTGAACCCAGGGACCTGTCTACATGCCTGTCTGCCTGAACCCGAGAACCTGTCTACCTCCCTGAACCCGCGGACCTGCCTGTCTGCCTGAACCTGTGGACCTGCCTGTTTGCCTGAATCCAGGGACCTGTCTACCTGTCTGAACCCGGGGACCTGCCTGTCTGACTGAACCCGGGGACGTGTCTACCTGCCTGCTTGAACCCACGGACCTGTCTACCTGCCTGGACCCGGGGACCTGCCTGTCTGACTGAACCCGGGGACCTGTCTACCTGCCTTTCTGATCCCGGGGACCTGACTACTTGCCTGAACCCGGGGACCTGCCTACCTGCCTGAACCCGGGGACCTGCCTACCTGCCTGAACCCGGGGACCTGCCTACCTGCCTGAACACGGGGACCTGTCTACCTGCCTGCTCGGGGACCTGTCTACCTGCCTGAACCCCGGGGACCTGTCTACCTGCGTGAACCCGGGGACCTGTCTACCTGCCTGAACACAGGGAACTGTCTACCTGCGTGAACCCAGGGACTTGTCTACCTGCCTGAACCCAGGGACCTGTCTACCTGCCTGAACCCAGGGACCTGTCTACCTGCGTGAACCCGGGGACCTGTCTACCTGCCTGAACCCAGGGACCTGTCTACCTGCCTGAACCCAGGGACCTGTCTACCTGCCTGAACCCGGGGACCTGTCTGGCTCCCTGAACCCAGGGACCTGTCTGCACGCCTGCACTGGGGGACCTGTCTACCTGTCTGAACCCGGGGACCTGTCTACCTGCCTGAACCCGGAGACGTGTCTATCTGCCTGAATCCGGGGACCTGTCTACCTGCCTGAACCCGGGGACCTGTCTACCTGCCTGAACCCAGGGACCTGTCTACCTCCCTGAACGCGGGGACCTGCCTGTCTGCCTGAACCCGGGGACCTGCCTGTCTGACTGAACACGGGGACCTGTCTACCTGCCTGAAACCAGGGCCCTGTCTACCTGTCTGAAACCAGGGACCTGCCTCCCTGCCTGCTTGAACCCAGGGACCTGTCTACCTGCCTGGACCCGGGGACCTGCCTGTCTGACTGAACCCGGGGACCTGTCTACCTGCCTGCCTGAACCCGGGGACCTGACTACCTGCCTGAACCCAGGGACCTGTCTACCTGCCTGTCTGCCTGAACCCGAGAACCTGTCTACCTGCCTGAACTCAGGGACCTGTCTGACTGCCTGAACCCGGGGACCTGTCTACCTGCCTGAACCCGGGGACATGTCTACCTGCCTGAACCTGGGGACCTGTCTACCTGCCTGAACCTGGGGACCTGTCTACCTGCGTGAACCCGGGGACCTGTCTACCTGCCTGAACCCAACGACCTGTCTACCTGCCTGAACCCGGGGACATGTCTACCTGCCTGAACCTGGGGACCTGTCTAACTGCCTGAACCCGGGGACATGTCTACCTGCGTGAACCCGGGGACATGTCTACCTGCGTGAACCCGGGGACCTGTCTGTCTGCCTGAACCCAGGGACCTGTCTACCTGCCTGCCTGGACCCGGGGACATGCCTGTCTGTCTGAACCCAGGGACCTGTCAACCTGCCTGAACCCGGGGACCTGTCTACCTGCCTGAACCCGGGGACCTGTCTACCTGCCTGAACGCAGAGACCTGTCTACCTGCCTGCTCGGGGACCTGTCTGTCTGACTGAACCCGGGGACCTGTCTACCTGCCTGCCTGAACCCGGGGACCTGACTACCTGCCTGAACCCAGGGACCTGTCTACCTGCCTGTCTGCCTGAACCCGAGAACCTGTCTACCTGCCTGAACTCGGGGACCTGTCTGACTGCCTGAACCCGGGGACCTCTCTACCTGCCTGAACCCGGGGACATGTCTACCTGCCTGAACCTGGGGACCTGTCTACCTGCCTGAACCTGGGGACCTGTCTACCTGCGTGAACCCGGGGACCTGTCTACCTGCCTGAACCCAGGGACCTGTCTACCTGCCTGAACCCGGGGACATGTCTACCTGCCTGAACCTGGGGACCTGTCTAACTGCCTGTACCCGGGGACATGTCAACCTGCGTGAACCCGGGGACCTGTCTACCTGCCTGAACCCAGGGACCTGTCTACCTGCCTGTCTGCCTGAACCCGAGAACCTGTCTACCTGCCTGAACTCGGGGACCTGTCTGACTGCCTGAACTCGGGGACCTGTCTACCTGCCTGAACCCGGGGACATGTCTACCTGCCTGATCCCGGGGACCTGTCTACCTGCCTGTCGGCCTGAACCCGAGAACCTGTCTACCTGCCTGAACCCGGGGACATGTCTACCTGCCTAAACCCGGGGACATGTCTACCTGCCTGAACCTGGGGACCTGTCTACCTGCCTGAACCCGGGGACATGTCTACCTGCGTGAACCCGGGGACCTGTCTACCTGCCTGAACCCAGGGACCTGTCTACATGCCTGTCTGCCTGAACCCGAGAACCTGTCTACCTGCCTGAACCCAGGGACCTGTCTACCTGCCTGCCTGGACCCGGGGACATGCCTGTCTGTCTGAACCCGGGGACCTGTCTACCTGCCTGTACCCGGGGACCTGTCTACCTGCCTGGACCCAGGGACCTGCCTGTCTGCCTGAACCCGGGGACCTGTCTGTCTGCCTGAACCCGGTGAGCTGTCTACCTGCCTGCCTGGACCCGGGGACCTGCCTGTCTGACTGAACCCGGGGAACTGTCTACCTGCCTGCCTGAACCGGGGAGCTGACTACCTGCCTGAACCCGGGGACCTGCCTACCTGCCTGAACCTGGAGACCTGTCTATCTGCCTGAACTCGGGGACCTGTCTACCTGCCTGAACCCCGGGGACCTGTCTACCTGCCTGAACCCAGGGACCTGTCTACCTGCCTGAACCCAGGGATCTGTCTGTCTGCTAGAACCCAGGGACCTGTCTACCTGCCTGAACCCGGGGACCTGTCTACCTGCCTGAACCCGGTGACCTTTCTACCCGCCTGAACCCAGGGACCTGTCAACCTGCCTGAACCCGGGGACCTGTCTACCTGCCTGAACCCGGGGACCTGTCTACCTGCCTGAACGCAGAGACCTGTCTACCTGCCTGCTCGGGGACCTGTCTGTCTGTCTGAACCCGGGGACCAGTCTACCTGCCTGAACGCAGAGACCTGTCTACCTGCCTGAACCCGGGGACCTGTCTACCTGCGTGAACCCGGGGACGTGTCTACCTGCCTGAACTCGGGGACCTGTCTACCTGCCTGAACCCGGGGACCTGTCTACCTGCCTGAACCCGGGGACCTGTCTAACTGCCTGAACCCGGGGACATGTCAACCTGCGTGAACCCGGGGACCTGTCTACCTGCCTGAACCCAGGGACCTGTCTACCTCCCTGAACCCGGGGACCTGCCTGTCTGCCTGAACCTGGGGACCTGCCTGTTTGCCTGAATCCAGGGACCTGTCTACCTGTCTGAACCCGGGGACCTGCCTGTCTGACTGAACCCGGGGACGTGTCTACCTGCCTGCTTGAACCCACGGACCTGTCTACCTGCCTGGACCCGGGGACCTGCCTGTCTGACTGAACCCGGGGACCTGTCTACCTGCCTTTCTGAACCCGGGGACCTGACTACTTGCCTGAACCCGGGGACCTGCCTACATGCCTGAACCCGGGGACCTGCCTACCTGCCTGAACCCGGGGACCTGCCTACCTGCCTGAACACGGGGACCTGTCTACCTGCCTGCTCGGGGACCTGTCTACCTGCCTGAACCCCAGGGACCTGTCTACCTGCGTGAACCCGGGGACCTGTCTACCTGCCTGAACACAGGGAACTGTCTACCTGCGTGAACCCAGGGACTTGTCTACCTGCCTGAACCCAGGGACCTGTCTACCTGCCTGAACCCAGGGACCTGTCTACCTGCGTGAACCCGGGGACCTGTCTACCTGCCTGAACCCAGGGACCTGTCTACCTGCCTGAACCCATGGACCTGTCTACCTGCCTGAACCCGGGGACCTGTCTGGCTCCCTGAACCCAGGGACCTGTCTGCACGCCTGCACTGGGGGACCTGTCTACCTGTCTGAACCCGGGGACCTGTCTACCTGCCTGAACCCGGAGACGTGTCTATCTGCCTGAACCCGGGGACCTGTCTACCTGCCTGAACCCAGGGACCTGTCTACCTCCCTGAACGCGGGGACCTGCCTGTCTGCCTGAACCCGGGGACCTGCCTGTCTGACTGAACACGGGGACCTGTCTACCTGCCTGAAACCAGGGCCCTGTCTACCTGTCTGAAACCAGGGACCTGCCTCCCTGCCTGCTTGAACCCAGGGACCTGTCTACCTGCCTGGACCCGGGGACCTGCCTGTCTGACTGAACCCGGGGACCTGTCTACCTGCCTGCCTGAACCCGGGGACCTGACTACCTGCCTGAACCCAGGGACCTGTCTACCTGCCTGTCTCCCTGAACCCGAGAACCTGTCTACCTGCCTGAACTCAGGGACCTGTCTGACTGCCTGAACCCGGGGACCTGTCTACCTGCCTGAACCCGGGGACATGTCTACCTGCCTGAACCTGGGGACCTGTCTACCTGCCTGAACCTGGGGACCTGTCTACCTGCGTGAACCCGGGGACCTGTCTACCTGCCTGAACCCAGGGACCTGTCTACCTGCCTGAACCCGGGGACATGTCTACCTGCCTGAACCTGGGGACCTGTCTAACTGCCTGAACCCGGGGACATGTCTACCTGCGTGAACCCGGGGACCTGTCTACCTGCCTGAACCCAGGGACCTGTCTACCTGCCTGTCTGCCTGAACCCGAGAACCTGTCTACCTGCATGAACTCGGGGACCTGTCTGACTGCCTGAACTCGGGGACCTGTCTACCTGCCTGAACCCGGGGACATGTCTACCTGCCTTATCCCGGGGACCTGTCTACCTGCCTGTCGGCCTGAACCCGAGAACCTGTCTACCTGCCTGAACCCGGGGACATGTCTACCTGCCTAAACCCGGGGACATGTCTACCTGCCTGAACCCAGGGACCTGTCTACCTGCCTGTCTGCCTGAACCCAGGGACCTGTCTACCTGCCTGAACCCGGGGACATGTCTACCTGCCTGAACCTGGGGAATTGTCTACCTGCCTGAACCCGGGGACATGTCTACCTGCGTGAACCCGGGGACCTGTCTACCTGCCTGAACCCAGGGACCTGTCTACCTGCCTGTCTGCCTGAACCCGAGAACCTGTCTACCTGCCTGAACTCGGGGACCTGTCTGACTGCCTGAACCCGGGGACCTGTCTACCTGCCCGAACCCGGGGACCTGTCTACCTGCCCGAACCCGGGGACCTGTCTACCTGCCTGAACCCAGGGACATGTCTACCTGCGTGATCCCGGGGACCTGTCTACCTGCCTAAACCCAGGGACCTGTCTACCTGCCTGCCTGGACCCGGGGACCTGCCTGTCTGTCTGAACCCGGGGACCTGTCTACCTGCCTGTACCCGGGGACCTGTCTACCTGCCTGGACCCAGGGACCTGCCTGTCTGCCTGAACCCGGGGACCTGTCTGTCTGCCTGAACCCGGTGAGCTGTCTACCTGCCTGCCTGGACCCGGGGACCTGCCTGTCTGACTGAACCCGGGGAACTGTCTACCTGCCTGCCTGAACCGGGGACCTGACTACCTGCCTGAACCCGGGGACCTGTCTACCTGCCTGAACCTGGAGACCTGTCTATCTGCCTGAACTCGGGGACCTGTCTACCTGCCTGAACCCCGGGGACCTGTCTACCTGCCTGAACCCAGGGACCTGTCTACCTGCCTGAACCCAGGGATCTGTCTGTCTGCTAGAACACAGGGACCTGTCTACCTGCCTGAACCCGGGGACCTGTCTACCTGCCTGAACCCGGTGACCTTTCTACCCGCCTGAACCCAGGGACCTGTCTACCTGCCTGAACCCGGGGACCTGTCTACCTGCCTGAACCCGGGGACCTGTCTACCTGCCTGAACGCAGAGACCTGTCTACCTGCCTGCTCGGGGACCTGCCTGTCTGCCTGAACCCGAGAACCTGTCTACCTGCCTGAACCCGGGGACCTGTCTACCTGCCTGAACCCGGGGACCTGTCTACCTGCCTGAACCCGGGGACATGTCTACCTGCCTGAACCTGGGGACCTGTCTACCTGCCTGAACCTGGGGACCTGTCTACCTGCGTGAACCCGGGGACCTGTCTACCTGCCTGAACCCAGGGACCTGTCTACCTGCCTGAACCCGGGGACATGTCTACCTGCCTGAACCTGGGGACCTGTCTAACTGCCTGAACCCGGGGACATGTCTACCTGCGTGAACCCGGGGACCTGTCTACCTGCCTGAACCCAGGGACCTGTCTACCTGCCTGTCTGCCTGAACCCGAGAACCTGTCTACCTGCATGAACTCGGGGACCTGTCTGACTGCCTGAACTCGGGGACCTGTCTACCTGCCTGAACCCGGGGACATGTCTACCTGCCTTATCCCGGGGACCTGTCTACCTGCCTGTCGGCCTGAACCCGAGAACCTGTCTACCTGCCTGAACCCGGGGACATGTCTACCTGCCTAAACCCGGGGACATGTCTACCTGCCTGAACCCGGGGACATGTCTACCTGCGTGAACCCGGGGACCTGTCTACCTGCCTGAACCCAGGGACCTGTCTACCTGCCTGTCTGCCTGAACCCGAGAACCTGTCTACCTGCCTGAACTCGGGGACCTGTCTGACTGTCTGAACCCGGGGACCTGTCTACCTGCCTGAACCCGGGGACATGTCTACCTGCCTGAACGCAGGGACCTGTCTACCTGCCTGTCTGCCTGAACCCGAGAACCAGTCTACCTGCCTGAACCCGGGGACCAGTCTACCTGCCTAAACCCGGGGACCAGTCTACCTGCCTGCCTGAACCCGGGGACCTGTCTACCTGCCTGAACTCGGGGACCAGTCTGTCTGCCTGAACCCGGGGAACTGTCTACCTGTCTAACCCGGGGACCTGTATACCTGCCTGAACCCGGGAACCTGTCTACCTGCCTGAACCCAGAGACCGGTCTACCTGTCTGAACCCAGGGACCTGTCTACCTGCCTGGACCCGGGGACCTGCCTGTCTGCCTGAACCCGGAGACCTGTCTACCTGCCTGAACTCGGGGACCTGTCTGTCTGCCTGAACCCGGGGACCTGTCTACCTGCCTGAACCAGGGGACATGTCTACCTGCCTGAACCCAGGGACCTGTCTACCTCCATGAACCCGGTGAGCTGTCTACCAGCCTGAACCCGGGGACCTGTCTACCTGCCTGAACTCGGGGACCTGTCTGTCTGCCAGAACCCGGGGACCTGACTACCTGCCTGAACCCGGGGACCTGCCTACCTGCCTGAACCCGGGGACCTGTCTACCTGCCTGAACCCGGGGACGTGTCTACCTGCCTGAACTCGGGGACCTGTCTACCTGCCTGTACCCGGGGACCTGTCTACCTGCCTGAACCCAGGGACCTGTCTACCTGCCTGTCTGCCTGAACCCGAGAACCTGTCTACCTGCCTGAACTCGGGGACCTGTCTGACTGCCTGAACCCGGGGACCTGTCTGCCTGCATGAACCCGGGGACATGTCTTCCTGCCTGAACCCAGGGACCTGTCTACCTGCCTGTTTGCTTGAACCCGAGAACCAGTCTACCTGCCTGAACCCGGGGACCAGTCTACCTGCCTAAACCCTGTGACCAGTCTACCTGCCTGCCTGATCCCGGGGACCTGTCTACCTGCCTGAACTCGGGGACCAGTCTGTCTGCCTGAACCCGGGGACCAGTCTACCTGCCTGCCTGAACCCGGGGACCTGTCTACCTGCCTGAACCCCGGGGACCTGTCTACCTGCGTGAACCCGGGGACCTGTCTACCTGCCTGAACCCGGAGACCTGTCTACCTGCCTGAACCCGGAGACGTGTCTACCTGCCTGAAGGCAGAGACCTGTCTACCTGCCTGCTCGGGGACCTGTCTACCTGCCTGAACCCCGGGGACCTGTCTACCTGCATGAACCCGGGGACCTGTCTACCTGCCTGAACCCAGTGAACAGTCTACCTGCGTGAACCCAGGGACCTGTCTACCTGCCTGAACCCAGGGACCTGTCTACCTGCCTGAACCCAGGGACCTGTCTACCTGCGTGAACCCGGGGACCTGTCTACCTGCCTTCACCCAGAGACCTGTCTACCTGCCTGAACCCGGGGACCTGTCTACCTGCCTGAACCCGGGGACCTGTCTGCCTGCCTGAACCCAGGGACCTGTCTGCCTGCCTGCACTGGGGGACCTGTCTAACTCTCTGAACCCGGGGACCTGTCTACCTGCCTGAACCCGGGGACGTGTCTATCTGCCTGAACCCGGGGACGTGTCTACCTGCCTGAACTCGGGGACCTGTCTACCTGCCGGAACCCGGGGACGTGTCTACCTGCCTGAACTCGGGGACCTGTCTACCTGCCTGTACCCGGGGACCTGTCTACCTGCCTGAACCCAGGGACCTGTCTACCTCCCTGCTTGAACCCAGGGACCTGTCTACCTGCCTGGACCCGGGGTCCTGCCTGTCTGACTGAACCCGGGGACCTGTCTACCTGCCTGCCTGAACCCGGGGACCTGACTACCTGCCTGAACCCGGGGACCTGTCTGGCTCCCTGAACCCAGGGACCTGTCTGCATGCCTGCACTGGGGGACCTGTCTACCTGTCTGAACCCGGGGACCTGTCTACCTGCCTGAACGCGGGGACGAGTCTATCTGCCTGAACCCGGGGACGTGTCTACCTGCTTGAACTCGGGGATCTGTCTACCTGCCTTTATCCGGGGACCTGTCTACCTGCCTGAACCCAGGGACCTGTCTACCTCCCTGAACGCGGGGACCTGCCTGTCTGCCTGAACCCGGGGACCTGCCTGTCTGACTGAACACGGGGACCTGTCCACCTGCCTGAAACCAGGGCCCTGTCTACCTGTCTGAACCCAGGGACCTGCCTCCCTGCCTGAACCCGGGGACCTGCCTACCTGCCTGAACCCGGGGACCTGTCTACCTGCCTGAACCCGGGGACGTGTCTACCTGCCTGAACTCGGGGACCTGTCTACCTGCCTGTACCCGGGGACCTGTCTACCTGCCTGTCTGCCTGAACCCGAGAACCTGTCTACCTGCCTGAACTCGGGGACCTGTCTGACTGCCTGAACCCGGGGACCTGTCTGCCTGCATGAACCCGGGGACATGTCTACCTGCCTGAACCCAGGGACCTGTCTACCTGCCTGTTTGCTTGAACCCGAGAACCAGTCTACCTGCCTGAACCCGGGGACCAGTCTACCTGCCTAAACCCTGTGACCAGTCTACCTGCCTGCCTGATCCCGGGGACCTGTCTACCTGCCTGAACTCGGGGACCAGTCTGTCTGCCTGAACCCGGGGACCAGTCTACCTGCCTGCCTGAACCCGGGGACCTGTCTACCTGCCTGAACCCCGGGGACCTGTCTACCTGCGTGAACCCGGGGACCTGTCTACCTGCCTGAACCCGGAGACCTGTCTACCTGCCTGAACCCGGAGACGTGTCTACCTGCCTGAAGGCAGAGACCTGTCTACCTGCCTGCTCGGGGACCTGTCTACCTGCCTGAACCCCGGGGACCTGTCTACCTGCATGAACCCGGGGACCTGTCTACCTGCCTGAACCCAGGGAACAGTCTACCTGCGTGAACCCAGGGACCTGTCTACCTGCCTGAACCCAGGGACCTGTCTACCTGCCTGAACCCAGGGACCTGTCTACCTGCGTGAACCCGGGGACCTGTCTACCTGCCTTAACCCAGAGACCTGTCTACCTGCCTGAACCCGGGGACCTGTCTACCTGCCTGAACCCGGGGACCTGTCTGCCTGCCTGAACCCAGGGACCTGTCTGCCTGCCTGCACTGGGGGACCTGTCTAACTCTCTGAACCCGGGGACCTGTCTACCTGCCTGAACCCGGGGACGTGTCTATCTGCCTGAACCCGGGGACGTGTCTACCTGCCTGAACTCGGGGACCTGTCTACCTGCCGGAACCCGGGGACGTGTCTACCTGCCTGAACTCGGGGACCTGTCTACCTGCCTGTACCCGGGGACCTGTCTACCTGCCTGAACCCAGGGACCTGTCTACCTCCCTGCTTGAACCCAGGGACCTGTCTACCTGCCTGGACCCGGGGACCTGCCTGTCTGACTGAACCCGGGGACCTGTCTACCTGCCTGCCTGAACCCGGGGACCTGACTACCTGCCTGAACCCGGGGACCTGTCTGGCTCCCTGAACCCAGGGACCTGTCTGCATGCCTGCACTGGGGGACCTGTCTACCTGTCTGAACCCGGGGACCTGTCTACCTGCCTGAACGCGGGGACGAGTCTATCTGCCTGAACCCGGGGACGTGTCTACCTGCCTGAACTCGGGGATCTGTCTACCTGCCTGTATCCGGGGACCTGTCTACCTGCCTGAACCCAGGGACCTGTCTACCTCCCTGAACGCGGGGACCTGCCTGTCTGCCTGAACCCGGGGACCTGCCTGTCTGACTGAACACGGGGACCTGTCCACCTGCCTGAAACCAGGGCCCTGTCTACCTGTCTGAACCCAGGGACCTGCCTCCCTGCCTGAACCCCGGGACCTGCCTCCCTGTCTGAACCCGGGGACATGTCTCCCTGCCTGAACCCGGGGACCTGTCTACCTGCCTGTCTGCCTGAACCCGAGAACCTGTCTACCTGCCTGAACTCGGGGACCTGTCTGACTGCCTGAACCCGGGGACCTGTCTACCTGCCTGAACCCGGGGACATGTCTACCTGCCTGAACCTGGGGACCTGTCTACCTGCCTGAACCTGGGGACCTGTCTACCTGCGTGAACCCGGGGACCTGTCTACCTGCCTGAACCCAGGGACCTGTCTACCTGCCTGAACCCGGGGACATGTCTACCTGCCTGAACCTGGGGACCAGTCTACCTGCCTGAACCCGGGGACATGTCTACCTGCGTGAACCCGGGGACCTGTCTACCTGCCTGAACCCAGGGACCTGTCTACCTGCCTGTCTGCCTGAACCCGAGAACCTGTCTACCTGCCTGAACTCGGGGACCTGTCTGACTGCCTGAACCCGGGGACCTGTCTACCTGCCTGAACCCGGGGACATGTCTACCTGCCTGAACCCAGGGACCTGTCTACCTGCCTGTCTGCCTGAACCCGAGAACCAGTCTACCTGCCTGAACCCGGGGACCAGTCTACCTGCCTAAACCCGGGGACCAGTCTACCTGCCTGCCTGAACCCGGGGACCTGTCTACCTGCCTGAACTCGGGGACCAGTCTGTCTGCCTGAACCCGGGGAACTGTCTACCTGTCTAACCCGGGGACCTGTATACCTGCCTGAACCCGGGAACCTGTCTACCTGCCTGAACCCAGAGACCGGTCTACCCGCCTGAACCCAGGGACCTGTCTACCTGCCTGAACCCTGGGACCTGTCTACCTGCCTGAACCCGGTGACCTGTCTACCTGCCTGAACCCGGTGACCTTTCTACCCGCCTGAACCCAGGGACCTGTCTACCTGCCTGAACCCGGGGACCTGTCTACCTGCCTGAACCCGGGGACCTGTCTACCTGCCTGAACGCAGAGACCTGTCTACCTGCCTGAACGCAGAGACCTGTCTACCTGCCTGCTCGGGGACCTGTCTGTCTGTCTGAACCCGGGGACCTGTCTACCTGCCTGAACCCGGGGACCTGTCTACCTGTCTGAACCCAGGGACCTGTCTACCTGCCTGGACCCGGGGACCTGCCTGTCTGCCTGAACCCGGAGACCTGTCTACCTGCCTGAACTCTGGGACCTGTCTGTCTGCCTGAACCCGGGGACCTGTCTACCTGCCTGAACCCAGGGACCTGTCTACCTCCATGAACCCGGTGAGCTGTCTACCTGCCTGAACTCGGGGACCTGTCTGTCTGCCAGAACCCGGGGACCTGACTACCTGCCTGAACCCGGGGACCTGCCTACCTGCCTGAACCCGGGGACCTGCCTACCTGCCTGAACCCGGGGACCTGTCTACCTGCCTGAACCCGGGGACGTGTCTACCTGCCTGAACTCGGGGACCTGTCTACCTGCCTGTACCCGGGGACCTGTCTACCTGCCTGAACCCAGGGACCTGTCTACCTGCCTGTCTGCCTGAACCCGAGAACCTGTCTACCTGCCTGAACTCGGGGACCTGTCTGACTGCCTGAACCCAGGGACCTGTCTGCCTGCATGAACCCGGGGACATGTCTACCTGCCTGAACCCAGGGACCTGTCTACCTGCCTGTCTGCATGAACCCGAGAACCAGTCTACCTGCCTGAACCCGGGGACCAGTCTACCTGCCTAAACCCGGGGACCTGTCTACCTGCCTGCCTGATCCCGGGGACCTGTCTACCTGCCTGAACTCGGGGACCAGTCTGTCTGCCTGAACCCGGGGACCAGTCTACCTGCCTGCCTGAACCCGGGGACCTGTCTACCTGCCTGAACCCCGGGGACCTGTCTACCTGCGTGAACCCGGGGACCTGTCTACCTGCCTGAACCCGGAGACCTGTCTACCTGCCTGAACCCGGAGACGTGTCTACCTGCCTGAAGGCAGAGACCTGTCTACCTGCCTGCTCGGGGACCTGTCTACCTGCCTGAACCCCGGGGACCTGTCTACCTGCGTGAACCCGGGGACCTGTCTACCTGCCTGAACCCAGGGAACAGTCTACCTGCGTGAACCCAGGGACCTGTCTACCTGCCTGAACCCAGGGACCTGTCTACCTGCCTGAACCCAGGGACCTGTCTACCTGCGTGAACCCGGGGACCTGTCTACCTGCCTTAACCCAGAGACCTGTCTACCTGCCTGAACCCGGGGACCTGTCTACCTGCCTGAACCCGGGGACCTGTCTGCCTGCCTGAACCCAGGGACCTGTCTGCCTGCCTGCACTGGGGGACCTGTCTAACTCTCTGAACCCGGGGACCTGTCTACCTGCCTGAACCCGGGGACGTGTCTATCTGCCTGAACCCGGGGACGTGTCTACCTGCCTGAACTCGGGGACCTGTCTACCTGCCTGTACCCGGGGACCTGTCTACCTGCCGGAACCCGGGGACATGTCTACCTGCCTGAACTCGGGGACCTGTCTTCCTGCCTCTACCCGGGGACCTGTCTACCTGCCTGAACCCAGGGACCTGTCTACCTCCCTGCTTGAACCCAGGGACCTGTCTACCTGCCTGGACCCGGGGACCTGCCTGTCTGACTGAACCCGGGGACCTGTCTACCTGCCTGCCTGAACCCGGGGACCTGACTACCTGCCTGAACCCGGGGACCTGCCAACCTGCCTGAACCCGGGGACCTGCCTACCTGCCTGAACCCGGGGACCTGTCTACCTGCCTGCTCGGGGACCTGTCTACCTGCCTGAACCCGGGGACATGTCTACCTGCCTGAACTCGGGGACCTGTCTACCTGCCTCTACCCGGGGACCTGTCTACCTGCCTGAACCCAGGGACCTGTCTACCTCCCTGCTTGAACCCAGGGACCTGTCTACCTGCCTGGACCCGGGGACCTGCCTGTCTGACTGAACCCGGGGACCTGTCTACCTGCCTGCCTGAACCCGGGGACCTGACTACCTGCCTGAACCCGGGGACCTGCCAACCTGCCTGAACCCGGGGACCTGCCTACCTGCCTGAACCCGGGGACCTGCCTACCTGCCTGAACCCGGGGACCTGTCTACCTGCCTGCTCGGGGACCTGTCTACCTGCCTGAACCCTGGGGACCTGTCTACCTGCGTGAACCCGGGGACCTGTCTACCTGCCTGAACCCAGGGAACTGTCTACCTGCGTGAACCCAGGGACCTGTCTACCTGCCTGAACCCAGGGACCTGTCTACCTGCGTGAACCCGGGGACCTGTCTACCTGCCTGAACCCAGGGACCTGTCTACCTGCCTGAACCCGGGGACCTGTCTACCTGCCTGAACCCGGGGACCTGTCTGGCTCCCTGAACCAAGGGACCTGTCTGCATGCCTGCACTGGGGGACCTGTCTACCTGTCTGAACCCGGGGACCTGTCTACCTGCCTGAACCCGGGGATGTGTCTATCTGCCTGAACCCGGGGACGTGTCTACCTGCCTGAACTCGGGGACCTGTCTACCTGCCTGTACCCGGGGACCTGTCTACCTGCCTGAACCCAGGGACCTGTCTACCTCCCTGAACGCGGGGACCTGCCTGTCTGCCTGAACCCGGGGACCTGCCTGTCTGACTGAACACGGGGACCTGTCTACCTGCCTGAAACCAGGGCCCTGTCTACCTGTCTGAACCCAGGGACCTGCCTCCCTGCCTGAACCCGGGGACCTGCCTCACTGCCTGAACCCAGGGACATGCCTCCCTGCCTGAACCCGGGGACCTGTCTACCTGCCTGTCTGCCTGAACCCGAGAACCTGTCTACCTGCCTGAACTCGGGGACCTGTCTACCTGCCTGAAACCAGGCCCTGTCTACCTGTCTGAAACCAGGGACCTGCCACCCTGCCTGCTTGAACCCAGGGACCTGTCTACCTGCCTGGACCCTGGGACCTGCCTGTCTGACTGAACCCGGGGACCTGTCTACCTGCCTGCCTGAACCCGGGGACCTGACTATCTGCCTGAACCCAGGGACCTGTCTACCTGCCTGTCTGCCTGAACCCGAGAACCTGTCTACCTGCCTGAACTCGGGGACCTGTCTGACTGCCTGAACCCGGGGACCTCTCTACCTGCCTGAACCCGGGGACATGTCTACCTGCCTGAACCTGGGGACCTGTCTACCTGCCTGAACCTGGGGACCTGTCTACCTGCGTGAACCCGGGGACCTGTCTACCTGCCTGAACCCAGGGACCTGTCTACCTGCCTGAACCCGGGGACATGTCTACCTGCCTGAACCTGGGGACCTGTCTAACTGCCTGAACCCGGGGACATGTCAACCTGCGTGAACCCGGGGACCTGTCTACCTGCCTGAACCCAGGGACCTGTCTACCTGCCTGTCTGCCTGAACCCGAGAACCTGTCTACCTGCCTGAACTCGGGGACCTGTCTGACTGCCTGAACTCGGGGACCTGTCTACCTGCCTGAACCCGGGGACATGTCTACCTGCCTGATCCCGGGGACCTGTCTACCTGCCTGTCGGCCTGAACCCGAGAACCTGTCTACCTGCCTGAACCCGGGGACATGTCTACCTGCCTAAACCCGGGGACATGTCTACCTGCCTGAACCTGGGGACCTGTCTACCTGCCTGAACCCGGGGACATGTCTACCTGCGTGAACCCGGGGACCTGTCTACCTGCCTGAACCCAGGGACCTGTCTACATGCCTGTCTGCCTGAACCCGAGAACCTGTCTACCTCCCTGAACCCGCGGACCTGCCTGTCTGCCTGAACCTGTGGACCTGCCTGTTTGCCTGAATCCAGGGACCTGTCTACCTGTCTGAACCCGGGGACCTGCCTGTCTGACTGAACCCGGGGACGTGTCTACCTGCCTGCTTGAACCCACGGACCTGTCTACCTGCCTGGACCCGGGGACCTGCCTGTCTGACTGAACCCGGGGACCTGTCTACCTGCCTTTCTGAACCCGGGGACCTGACTACTTGCCTGAACCCGAGAACCTGTCTACCTGCCTGAACTCGGGGACCTGTCTGACTGCCTGAACCCAGGGACCTGTCTGCCTGCATGAACCCGGGGACATGTCTACCTGCCTGAACCCAGGGACCTGTCTACCTGCCTGTCTGCATGAACCCGAGAACCAGTCTACCTGCCTGAACCCGGGGACCAGTCTACCTGCCTAAACCCGGGGACCTGTCTACCTGCCTGCCTGATCCCGGGGACCTGTCTACCTGCCTGAACTCGGGGACCAGTCTGTCTGCCTGAACCCAGGGACCAGTCTACCTGCCTGCCTGAACCCGGGGACCTGTCTACCTGCCTGAACCCCGGGGACCTGTCTACCTGCGTGAACCCGGGGACCTGTCTACCTGCCTGAACCCGGAGACCTGTCTACCTGCCTGAACCCGGAGACGTGTCTACCTGCCTGAAGGCAGAGACCTGTCTACCTGCCTGCTCGGGGACCTGTCTACCTGCCTGAACCCCGGGGACCTGTCTACCTGCGTGAACCCGGGGACCTGTCTACCTGCCTGAACCCAGGGAACAGTCTACCTGCGTGAACCCAGGGACCTGTCTACCTGCCTGAACCCAGGGACCTGTCTACCTGCCTGAACCCAGGGACCTGTCTACCTGCGTGAACCCGGGGACCTGTCTACCTGCCTTAACCCAGAGACCTGTCTACCTGCCTGAACCCGGGGACCTGTCTACCTGCCTGAACCCGGGGACCTGTCTGCCTGCCTGAACCCAGGGACCTGTCTGCCTGCCTGCACTGGGGGACCTGTCTAACTCTCTGAACCCGGGGACCTGTCTACCTGCCTGAACCCGGGGACGTGTCTATCTGCCTGAACCCGGGGACGTGTCTACCTGCCTGAACTCGGGGACCTGTCTACCTGCCTGTACCCGGGGACCTGTCTACCTGCCGGAACCCGGGGACATGTCTACCTGCCTGAACTCGGGGACCTGTCTACCTGCCTCTACCCGGGGACCTGTCTACCTGCCTGAACCCAGGGACCTGTCTACCTCCCTGCTTGAACCCAGGGACCTGTCTACCTGCCTGGACCCGGGGACCTGCCTGTCTGACTGAACCCGGGGACCTGTCTACCTGCCTGCCTGAACCCGGGGACCTGACTACCTGCCTGAACCCGGGGACCTGCCAACCTGCCTGAACCCGGGGACCTGCCTACCTGCCTGAACCCGGGGACCTGCCTACCTGCCTGAACCCGGGGACCTGTCTACCTGCCTGCTCGGGGACCTGTCTACCTGCCTGAACCCTGGGGACCTGTCTACCTGCGTGAACCCGGGGACCTGTCTACCTGCCTGAACCCAGGGAACTGTCTACCTGCGTGAACCCAGGGACCTGTCTACCTGCCTGAACCCAGGGACCTGTCTACCTGCGTGAACCCGGGGACCTGTCTACCTGCCTGAACCCAGGGACCTGTCTACCTGCCTGAACCCGGGGACCTGTCTACCTACCTGAACCCGGGGACCTGTCTGGCTCCCTGAACCAAGGGACCTGTCTGCATGCCTGCACTGGGGGACCTGTCTACCTGTCTGAACCCGGGGACCTGTCTACCTGCCTGAACCCGGGGATGTGTCTATCTGCCTGAACCCGGGGACGTGTCTACCTGCCTGAACTCGGGGACCTGTCTACCTGCCTGTACCCGGGGACCTGTCTACCTGCCTGAACCCAGGGACCTGTCTACCTCCCTGAACGCGGGGACCTGCCTGTCTGCCTGAACCCGGGGACCTGCCTGTCTGACTGAACACGGGGACCTGTCTACCTGCCTGAAACCAGGGCCCTGTCTACCTGTCTGAACCCAGGGACCTGCCTCCCTGCCTGAACCCGGGGACCTGCCTCACTGCCTGAACCCAGGGACATGCCTCCCTGCCTGAACCCGGGGACCTGTCTACCTGCCTGTCTGCCTGAACCCGAGAACCTGTCTACCTGCCTGAACTCGGGGACCTGTCTACCTGCCTGAAACCAGGCCCTGTCTACCTGTCTGAAACCAGGGACCTGCCACCCTGCCTGCTTGAACCCAGGGACCTGTCTACCTGCCTGGACCCTGGGACCTGCCTGTCTGACTGAACCCGGGGACCTGTCTACCTGCCTGCCTGAACCCGGGGACCTGACTATCTGCCTGAACCCAGGGACCTGTCTACCTGCCTGTCTGCCTGAACCCGAGAACCTGTCTACCTGCCTGAACTCGGGGACCTGTCTGACTGCCTGAACCCGGGGACCTCTCTACCTGCCTGAACCCGGGGACATGTCTACCTGCCTGAACCTGGGGACCTGTCTACCTGCCTGAACCTGGGGACCTGTCTACCTGCGTGAACCCGGGGACCTGTCTACCTGCCTGAACCCAGGGACCTGTCTACCTGCCTGAACCCGGGGACATGTCTACCTGCCTGAACCTGGGGACCTGTCTAACTGCCTGAACCCGGGGACATGTCAACCTGCGTGAACCCGGGGACCTGTCTACCTGCCTGAACCCAGGGACCTGTCTACCTGCCTGTCTGCCTGAACCCGAGAACCTGTCTACCTGCCTGAACTCGGGGACCTGTCTGACTGCCTGAACTCGGGGACCTGTCTACCTGCCTGAACCCGGGGACATGTCTACCTGCCTGATCCCGGGGACCTGTCTACCTGCCTGTCGGCCTGAACCCGAGAACCTGTCTACCTGCCTGAACCCGGGGACATGTCTACCTGCCTAAACCCGGGGACATGTCTACCTGCCTGAACCTGGGGACCTGTCTACCTGCCTGAACCCGGGGACATGTCTACCTGCGTGAACCCGGGGACCTGTCTACCTGCCTGAACCCAGGGACCTGTCTACATGCCTGTCTGCCTGAACCCGAGAACCTGTCTACCTCCCTGAACCCGCGGACCTGCCTGTCTGCCTGAACCTGTGGACCTGCCTGTTTGCCTGAATCCAGGGACCTGTCTACCTGTCTGAACCCGGGGACCTGCCTGTCTGACTGAACCCGGGGACGTGTCTACCTGCCTGCTTGAACCCACGGACCTGTCTACCTGCCTGGACCCGGGGACCTGCCTGTCTGACTGAACCCGGGGACCTGTCTACCTGCCTTTCTGATCCCGGGGACCTGACTACTTGCCTGAACCCGGGGACCTGCCTACCTGCCTGAACCCGGGGACCTGCCTACCTGCCTGAACCCGGGGACCTGCCTACCTGCCTGAACACGGGGACCTGTCTACCTGCCTGCTCGGGGACCTGTCTACCTGCCTGAACCCCGGGGACCTGTCTACCTGCGTGAACCCGGGGACCTGTCTACCTGCCTGAACACAGGGAACTGTCTACCTGCGTGAACCCAGGGACTTGTCTACCTGCCTGAACCCAGGGACCTGTCTACCTGCCTGAACCCAGGGACCTGTCTACCTGCGTGAACCCGGGGACCTGTCTACCTGCCTGAACCCAGGGACCTGTCTACCTGCCTGAACCCAGGGACCTGTCTACCTGCCTGAACCCGGGGACCTGTCTGGCTCCCTGAACCCAGGGACCTGTCTGCACGCCTGCACTGGGGGACCTGTCTACCTGTCTGAACCCGGGGACCTGTCTACCTGCCTGAACCCGGAGACGTGTCTATCTGCCTGAATCCGGGGACCTGTCTACCTGCCTGAACCCGGGGACCTGTCTACCTGCCTGAACCCAGGGACCTGTCTACCTCCCTGAACGCGGGGACCTGCCTGTCTGCCTGAACCCGGGGACCTGCCTGTCTGACTGAACACGGGGACCTGTCTACCTGCCTGAAACCAGGGCCCTGTCTACCTGTCTGAAACCAGGGACCTGCCTCCCTGCCTGCTTGAACCCAGGGACCTGTCTACCTGCCTGGACCCGGGGACCTGCCTGTCTGACTGAACCCGGGGACCTGTCTACCTGCCTGCCTGAACCCGGGGACCTGACTACCTGCCTGAACCCAGGGACCTGTCTACCTGCCTGTCTGCCTGAACCCGAGAACCTGTCTACCTGCCTGAACTCAGGGACCTGTCTGACTGCCTGAACCCGGGGACCTGTCTACCTGCCTGAACCCGGGGACATGTCTACCTGCCTGAACCTGGGGACCTGTCTACCTGCCTGAACCTGGGGACCTGTCTACCTGCGTGAACCCGGGGACCTGTCTACCTGCCTGAACCCAGGGACCTGTCTACCTGCCTGAACCCGGGGACATGTCTACCTGCCTGAACCTGGGGACCTGTCTAACTGCCTGAACCCGGGGACATGTCTACCTGCGTGAACCCGGGGACATGTCTACCTGCGTGAACCCGGGGACCTGTCTGTCTGCCTGAACCCAGGGACCTGTCTACCTGCCTGCCTGGACCCGGGGACATGCCTGTCTGTCTGAACCCAGGGACCTGTCAACCTGCCTGAACCCGGGGACCTGTCTACCTGCCTGAACCCGGGGACCTGTCTACCTGCCTGAACGCAGAGACCTGTCTACCTGCCTGCTCGGGGACCTGTCTGTCTGACTGAACCCGGGGACCTGTCTACCTGCCTGCCTGAACCCGGGGACCTGACTACCTGCCTGAACCCAGGGACCTGTCTACCTGCCTGTCTGCCTGAACCCGAGAACCTGTCTACCTGCCTGAACTCGGGGACCTGTCTGACTGCCTGAACCCGGGGAACTCTCTACCTGCCTGAACCCGGGGACATGTCTACCTGCCTGAACCTGGGGACCTGTCTACCTGCCTGAACCTGGGGACCTGTCTACCTGCCTGAACCCGGGGACCTGTCTACCTGCCTGAACCCAGGGACCTGTCTACCTGCCTGAACCCGGGGACATGTCTACCTGCCTGAACCTGGGGACCTGTCTAACTGCCTGTACCCGGGGACATGTCAACCTGCGTGAACCCGGGGACCTGTCTACCTGCCTGAACCCAGGGACCTGTCTACCTGCCTGTCTGCCTGAACCCGAGAACCTGTCTACCTGCCTGAACTCGGGGACCTGTCTGACTGCCTGAACTCGGGGACCTGTCTACCTGCCTGAACCCGGGGACATGTCTACCTGCCTGATCCCGGGGACCTGTCTACCTGCCTGTCGGCCTGAACCCGAGAACCTGTCTACCTGCCTGAACCCGGGGACATGTCTACCTGCCTGAACCCGGTGACCTTTCTACCCGCCTGAACCCAGGGACCTGTCAACCTGCCTGAACCCGGGGACCTGTCTACCTGCCTGAACCCGGGGACCTGTCTACCTGCCTGAACGCAGAGACCTGTCTACCTGCCTGCTCGGGGACCTGTCTGTCTGTCTGAACCCGGGGACCAGTCTACCTGCCTGAACGCAGAGACCTGTCTACCTGCCTGAACCCGGGGACCTGTCTACCTGCGTGAACCCGGGGACGTGT
This sequence comes from Hypanus sabinus, assembly GCF_030144855.1. Classification (NCBI taxonomy): domain Eukaryota; kingdom Metazoa; phylum Chordata; class Chondrichthyes; order Myliobatiformes; family Dasyatidae; genus Hypanus; species Hypanus sabinus. Next base: position 91,361,193 of record NC_082711.1, on the reverse strand, counting down.
CTACCTGCCTGAACTCGGGGACCTGTCTACCTGCCTGAACCCGGGGACCTGTCTACCTGCCTGAACCCGGGGACCTGTCTAACTGCCTGAACCCGGGGACATGTCAACCTGCGTGAACCCGGGGACCTGTCTACCTGCCTGAACCCAGGGACCTGTCTACCTCCCTGAACCCGGGGACCTGCCTGTCTGCCTGAACCTGGGGACCTGCCTGTTTGCCTGAATCCAGGGACCTGTCTACCTGTCTGAACCCGGGGACCTGCCTGTCTGACTGAACCCGGGGACGTGTCTACCTGCCTGCTTGAACCCACGGACCTGTCTACCTGCCTGGACCCGGGGACCTGCCTGTCTGACTGAACCCGGGGACCTGTCTACCTGCCTTTCTGAACCCGGGGACCTGACTACTTGCCTGAACCCGGGGACCTGCCTACATGCCTGAACCCGGGGACCTGCCTACCTGCCTGAACCCGGGGACCTGCCTACCTGCCTGAACACGGGGACCTGTCTACCTGCCTGCTCGGGGACCTGTCTACCTGCCTGAACCCCGGGGACCTGTCTACCTGCGTGAACCCGGGGACCTGTCTACCTGCCTGAACACAGGGAACTGTCTACCTGCGTGAACCCAGGGACTTGTCTACCTGCCTGAACCCAGGGACCTGTCTACCTGCCTGAACCCAGGGACCTGTCTACCTGCGTGAACCCGGGGACCTGTCTACCTGCCTGAACCCAGGGACCTGTCTACCTGCCTGAACCCATGGACCTGTCTACCTGCCTGAACCCGGGGACCTGTCTGGCTCCCTGAACCCAGGGACCTGTCTGCACGCCTGCACTGGGGGACCTGTCTACCTGTCTGAACCCGGGGACCTGTCTACCTGCCTGAACCCGGAGACGTGTCTATCTGCCTGAATCCGGGGACCTGTCTACCTGCCTGAACCCGGGGACCTGTCTACCTGCCTGAACCCAGGGACCTGTCTACCTCCCTGAACGCGGGGACCTGCCTGTCTGCCTGAACCCGGGGACCTGCCTGTCTGACTGAACACGGGGACCTGTCTACCTGCCTGAAACCAGGGCCCTGTCTACCTGTCTGAAACCAGGGACCTGCCTCCCTGCCTGCTTGAACCCAGGGACCTGTCTACCTGCCTGGACCCGGGGACCTGCCTGTCTGACTGAACCCGGGGACCTGTCTACCTGCCTGCCTGAACCCGGGGACCTGACTACCTGCCTGAACCCAGGGACCTGTCTACCTGCCTGTCTCCCTGAACCCGAGAACCTGTCTACCTGCCTGAACTCAGGGACCTGTCTGACTGCCTGAACCCGGGGACCTGTCTACCTGCCTGAACCCGGGGACATGTCTACCTGCCTGAACCTGGGGACCTGTCTACCTGCCTGAACCTGGGGACCTGTCTACCTGCGTGAACCCGGGGACCTGTCTACCTGCCTGAACCCAGGGACCTGTCTACCTGCCTGAACCCGGGGACATGTCTACCTGCCTGAACCTGGGGACCTGTCTAACTGCCTGAACCCGGGGACATGTCTACCTGCGTGAACCCGGGGACCTGTCTACCTGCCTGAACCCAGGGACCTGTCTACCTGCCTGTCTGCCTGAACCCGAGAACCTGTCTACCTGCATGAACTCGGGGACCTGTCTGACTGCCTGAACTCGGGGACCTGTCTACCTGCCTGAACCCGGGGACATGTCTACCTGCCTTATCCCGGGGACCTGTCTACCTGCCTGTCGGCCTGAACCCGAGAACCTGTCTACCTGCCTGAACCCGGGGACATGTCTACCTGCCTAAACCCGGGGACATGTCTACCTGCCTGAACCCAGGGACCTGTCTACCTGCCTGTCTGCCTGAACCCAGGGACCTGTCTACCTGCCTGAACCCGGGGACATGTCTACCTGCCTGAACCTGGGGAATTGTCTACCTGCCTGAACCCGGGGACATGTCTACCTGCGTGAACCCGGGGACCTGTCTACCTGCCTGAACCCAGGGACCTGTCTACCTGCCTGTCTGCCTGAACCCGAGAACCTGTCTACCTGCCTGAACTCGGGGACCTGTCTGACTGCCTGAACCCGGGGACCTGTCTACCTGCCCGAACCCGGGGACCTGTCTACCTGCCCGAACCCGGGGACCTGTCTACCTGCCTGAACCCAGGGACATGTCTTCCTGCGTGATCCCGGGGACCTGTCTACCTGCCTAAACCCAGGGACCTGTCTACCTGCCTGCCTGGACCCGGGGACCTGCCTGTCTGTCTGAACCCGGGGACCTGTCTACCTGCCTGTACCCGGGGACCTGTCTACCTGCCTGGACCCAGGGACCTGCCTGTCTGCCTGAACCCGGGGACCTGTCTGTCTGCCTGAACCCGGTGAGCTGTCTACCTGCCTGCCTGGACCCGGGGACCTGCCTGTCTGACTGAACCCGGGGAACTGTCTACCTGCCTGCCTGAACCGGGGACCTGACTACCTGCCTGAACCCGGGGACCTGTCTACCTGCCTGAACCTGGAGACCTGTCTATCTGCCTGAACTCGGGGACCTGTCTACCTGCCTGAACCCCGGGGACCTGTCTACCTGCCTGAACCCAGGGACCTGTCTACCTGCCTGAACCCAGGGATCTGTCTGTCTGCTAGAACCCAGGGACCTGTCTACCTGCCTGAACCCGGGGACCTGTCTACCTGCCTGAACCCGGTGACCTTTCTACCCGCCTGAACCCAGGGACCTGTCTACCTGCCTGAACCCGGGGACCTGTCTACCTGCCTGAACCCGGGGACCTGTCTACCTGCCTGAACGCAGAGACCTGTCTACCTGCCTGCTCGGGGACCTGCCTGTCTGCCTGAACCCGAGAACCTGTCTACCTGCCTGAACCCGGGGACCAGTCTACCTGCCTGAACCCGGGGACCTGTCTACCTGCCTGAACCCGGGGACATGTCTACCTGCCTGAACCTGGGGACCTGTCTACCTGCCTGAACCTGGGGACCTGTCTACCTGCGTGAACCCGGGGACCTGTCTACCTGCCTGAACCCAGGGACCTGTCTACCTGCCTGAACCCGGGGACATGTCTACCTGCCTGAACCTGGGGACCTGTCTAACTGCCTGAACCCGGGGACATGTCTACCTGCGTGAACCCGGGGACCTGTCTACCTGCCTGAACCCAGGGACCTGTCTACCTGCCTGTCTGCCTGAACCCGAGAACCTGTCTACCTGCATGAACTCGGGGACCTGTCTGACTGCCTGAACTCGGGGACCTGTCTACCTGCCTGAACCCGGGGACATGTCTACCTGCCTTATCCCGGGGACCTGTCTACCTGCCTGTCGGCCTGAACCCGAGAACCTGTCTACCTGCCTGAACCCGGGGACATGTCTACCTGCCTAAACCCGGGGACATGTCTACCTGCCTGAACCCAGGGACCTGTCTACCTGCCTGTCTGCCTGAACCCAGGGACCTGTCTACCTGCCTGAACCCGGGGACATGTCTACCTGCCTGAACCTGGGGAATTGTCTACCTGCCTGAACCCGGGGACATGTCTACCTGCGTGAACCCGGGGACCTGTCTACCTGCCTGAACCCAGGGACCTGTCTACCTGCCTGTCTGCCTGAACCCGAGAACCTGTCTACCTGCCTGAACTCGGGGACCTGTCTGACTGCCTGAACCCGGGGACCTGTCTACCTGCCCGATCCCGGGGACCTGTCTACCTGCCTGAACCCAGGGACATGTCTACCTGCGTGAACCCGGGGACCTGTCTACCTGCCTGAACCCAGGGACCTGTCTACCTGCCTGCCTGGACCCGGGGACCTGCCTGTCTGTCTGAACCCGGGGACCTGTCTACCTGCCTGTACCCGGGGACCTGTCTACCTGCCTGGACCCAGGGACCTGCCTGTCTGCCTGAACCCGGGGACCTGTCTGTCTGCCTGAATCCGGTGAGCTGTCTACCTGCCTGCCTGGACCCGGGGACCTGCCTGTCTGACTGAACCCGGGGAACTGTCTACCTGCCTGCCTGAACCGGGGACCTGACTACCTGCCTGAACCCGGGGACCTGACTACCAGCCTGAACCTGGAGACCTGTCTATCTGCCTGAACTCGGGGACCTGTCTACCTGCCTGAACCCGGGGGACCTGTCTACCTGCCTGAACCCAGGGACCTGTCTACCTGCCTGAACCCAGGGATCTGTCTGTCTTCTAGAACCCAGGGACCTGTCTACCTGCCTGAACCCGGGGACCTGTCTACCTGCCTGAACCCGGTGACCTTTCTACCCGCCTGAACCCAGGGACCTGTCTACCTGCCTGAACCCGGGGACCTGTCTACCTGCCTGAACCCGGGGACCTGTCTACCTGCCTGAACGCAGAGACCTGTCTACCTGCCTGCTCGGGGACCTGTCTGTCTGTCTGTCTGAACCCGGGGACCTGTCTACCTGCCTGAACGCAGAGACCTGTCTACCTGCCTGAACCCGGGGACCTGTCTACCTGCCTGAACCCGGGGACCTGTCTACCTGCCTGAACCCAGTGACCTTTCTACCTGCCTGAACCCGGGGAACTGTCTACCTGCCTGAACCCGGGGACCTGTCTACCTGCCTGAACTCGGGGACCTGTCTGTCTGCCTGAACCCGGGGACCTGTCTACCTGCGTGAACCCGGGGACCTGTCTCCCTGCCTGAACCCAGGGACCTGTCTACCTCCCTGAACGCGGGGACCTGCCTGTCTGCCTGAACCCGGGGACCTGCCTGTCTGACTGAACACGGGGACATGTCTACCTGCCTGAAACAAGGGCCCTGTCTACCTGTCTGAAACCAGGGACCTGCCTCCCTGCCTGCTTGAACCCAGGGACCTGTCTACCTGCCTGGACCCGGGGACCTGCCTGTCTGACTGAACCCGGGGACCTGTCTACCTGCCTGCCTGAACCCGGGGACCTGACTACCTGCCTGAACCCAGGGACCTGTCTACCTGCCTGTCTGCCTGAACCCGAGAACCTGTCTACCTGCCTGAACTCGGGGACCTGTTTGACTGCCTGAACCCGGGGACCTGTCTACCTGCCTGAACCCGGGGACATGTCTACCTGCCAGAACCTGGGGACCTGTCTACCTGCCTGAACCTGGGGACCTGTCTACCTGCGTGAACCCGGGGACCTGTCTACCTGCCTGAACCCAGGGACCTGTCTACCTGCCTGAACCCGGGGACATGTCTACCTGCCTGAACCTGGGGACCTGTCTACCTGCCTGAACCCGGGGACATGTCTACCTGCGTGAACCCGGGGATCTGTCTACCTGCCTGAACCCAGGGACCTGTCTACCTGCCTGTCTGCCTGAACCCGAGAACCTGTCTACCTGCCTGAACTCGGGGACCTGTCTGACTGCCTGAACCCGGGGACCTGTCTACCTGCCTGAACCCGGGGACATGTCTACCTGCCTGAACCCGGGGACCTGTCTACCTGCCTGTCGGCCTGAACCCGAGAACCTGTCTACCTGCCTGAACCCGGGGACATGTCTACCTGCCTGAACCCGGGGACATGTATACCTGCCTGAACCCAGGGACCTGTCTACCTGCCTGTCTGCCTGAACCCAGGGACCTGTCTACCTGCCTGAACCCGGGGACATGTCTACCTGCCTGAACGCAGAGACCTGTCTACCTGCCTGAACCCGGGGACCTGTCTACCTGCCTGAACCCGGGGACCTGTCTACCTGCCTGAACCCAGTGACCTTTCTACCTGCCTGAACCCGGGGAACTGTCTACCTGCCTGAACCCGGGGACCTGTCTACCTGCCTGAACTCGGGGACCTGTCTGTCTGCCTGAACCCGGGGACCTGTCTACCTGCCTGAACCCAGTGACCTTTCTACCTGCCTGAACCCAGGGACCTGTCTACCTGCCTGAACCCAGGGACCTGTCTACCTGCCTGAACCCGGGGACCTGTCTGGCTCCCTGAACCCAGGGACCTGTCTGCATGCCTGCACTGTGGGACCTGTCTACCTGTCTGAACCCGGGGACCTGTCTACCTGCCTGAACCCGGAGACGTGTCTATCTGCCTGAACCCCTGGACCTGTCTACCTGCCTGAACCCGGGGACCTGTCTACCTGCCTGAACCCAGGGACCTGTCTACCGCCCTGAACGCGGGGACCTGCCTGTCTGCCTGAACCCGGGGACCTGCCTGTCTGACTGAACACGGGGACCTGTCTACCTGCCTGAAACAAGGGCCCTGTCTACCTGTCTGAAACCAGGGACCTGCCTCCCTGCCTGCTTGAACCCAGGGACCTGTCTACCTGCCTGGACCCGGGGACCTGCCTGTCTGACTGAACCCGGGGACCTGTCTACCTGCCTGCCTGAACCCGGGGACCTGACTACCTGCCTGAACCCAGGGACCTGTCTACCTGCCTGTCTGCCTGAACCCGAGAACCTGTCTACCTGCCTGAACTCGGGGACCTGTCTGACTGCCTGAACCCGGGGACCTGTCTACCTGCCTGAACCCGGGGACATGTCTACCTGCCAGAACCTGGGGACCTGTCTACCTGCCTGAACCTGGGGACCTGTCTACCTGCGTGAACCCGGGGACCTGTCTACCTGCCTGAACCCAGGGACCTGTCTACCTGCCTGAACCCGGGGACATGTCTACCTGCCTGAACCTGGGGACCTGTCTACCTGCCTGAACCCGGGGACATGTCTACCTGCGTGAACCCGGGGATCTGTCTACCTGCCTGAACCCAGGGACCTGTCTACCTGCCTGTCTGCCTGAACCCGAGAACCTGTCTACCTGCCTGAACTCGGGGACCTGTCTGACTGCCTGAACCCGGGGACCTGTCTACCTGCCTGAACCCGTGGACCTGTCTACCTGCCTGTCGGCCTGAACCCGAGAACCTGTCTACCTGCCTGAACCCGGGGACATGTCTACCTGCCTGAACCCGGGGACATGTATACCTGCCTGAACCCAGGGACCTGTCTACCTGCCTGTCGGCCTGAACCCAGGGACCTGTCTACCTGCCTGAACCCGGGGACATGTCTACCTGCCTGAACCTGGGGACCTGTCTACCTGCCTGAACCCGGGGACATGTCTACCTGCGTGAACCCGGGGACCTGTCTACCTGCCTGAACCCAGGGACCTGTCTACCTGCCTGTCTGCCTGAACCCGAGAACCTGTCTACCTGCCTGAACTCGGCGACCTGTCTGACTGCCTGAACCCGGGGACCTGTCTACCTGCCCGAACCCGGGGACCTGTCTACCTGCCTGAACCCGGGGACATGTCTACCTGCGTGAACCCGGGGACCTGTCTACCTGCCTGAACCCAGGGACCTGTCTACCTGCCTGCCTGGACCCGGGGACCTGCCTGTCTGTCTGAACCCGGGGACCTGTCTACCTGCCTGTACCCGGGGACCTGTCTACCTGCCTGGACCCAGGGACCTGTCTACCTGCCTGGACCCGGGGACCTGCCTGTCTGACTGAACCCGGGGAACTGTCTACCTGCCTGCCTGAACCGGGGACCTGACTACCTGCCTGAACCCGGGGACCTGTCTACTTGCCTGAACCCAGTGACCTTTCTACCTGCCTGAACCCGGGGAACTGTCTACCTGCCTGAAGCCGGGGACCTGTCTACCTGCCTGAACTCGGGGACCTGTCTGTCTGCCTGAACCCGGGGACCTGTCTACCTGCCTTAACCCAGTGACCTTTCTACCTGCCTGAACCCAGGGACCTGTCTACCTGCCTGAACCCAGGGACCTGTCTACCTGCCTGAAACCGGGGACCTGTCTGGCTCCCTGAACCCAGGGACCTGTCTGCATGCCTGCACTGGGGGACCTGTCTACCTGTCTGAACCCGGGGACCTGTCTACCTGCCTGAACCCGGAGACGTGTCTATCTGCCTGAACCCGGGGACCTGTCTACCTGCCTGAACCCGGTGACCTTTCTACCCGCCTGAACCCAGGGACCTGTCTACCTGCCTGAACCCGGGGACCTGTCTACCTGCCTGAACCCGGGGACCTGTCTACCTGCCTGCTCGGGGACCTGTCTGTCTGTCTGAACCCGGGGACCTGTCTACCTGCCTGAACGCAGAGACCTGTCTACCTGCCTGAACCCGGGGACCTGTCTACCTGCCTGAACCCGGGGACCTGTCTACCTGCCTGAACCCAGTGACCTTTCTACCTGCCTGAACCCGGGGAACTGTCTACCTGCCTGAACCCGGGGACCTGTCTACCTGCCTGAGCTCGGGGACCTGTCTGTCTGCCTGAACCCGGGGACCTATCTACCTGCCTGAACCCAGTGACCTTTCTACCTGCCTGATCCCAGGGACCTGTCTACCTGCCTGAACCCAGGGACCTGTCTACCTGCCTGAACCCGGGGACCTGTCTGGCTCCCTGAACCCAGGGACCTGTCTGCATGCCTGCACTGTGGGACCTGTCTACCTGTCTGAACCCGGGGACCTGTCTACCTGCCTGAACCCGGAGACGTGTCTATCTGCCTGAACCCGGGGACCTGTCTACCTGCCTGAACCCGGGGACCTGTCTACCTGCCTGAACCCAGGGACCTGTCTACCTCCCTGAACGCGGGGACCTGCCTGTCTGCCTGAACCCGGGGACCTGCCTGTCTGACTGAACACGGGGACCTGTCTACCTGCCTGAAACAAGGGCCCTGTCTACCTGTCTGAAACCAGGGACCTGCCTCCCTGCCTGCTTGAACCCAGGGACCTGTCTAGCTGCCTGGACCCGGAGACCTGCCTGTCTGACTGAACCCGGGGACCTGTCTACCTGCCTGCCTGAACCCGGGGACCTGACTACCTGCCTGAACCCAGGGACCTGTCTACCTGCCTGTCTGCCTGAACCCGAGAACCTGTCTACCTGCCTGAACTCGGGGACCTGTCTGACTGCCTGAACCCGGGGACCTGTCTACCTGCCTGAACCCGGGGACATGTCTACCAGCCTGAACCTGGGGACCTGTCTACCTGCCTGAACCTGGGGACCTGTCTACCTGCGTGAACCCGGGGACCTGTCTACCTGCCTGAACCCAGGGACCTGTCTACCTGCCTGAACCCGGGGACATGTCTACCTGCCTGAACCTGGGGACCTGTCTACCTGCCTGAACCCGGGGACATGTCTACCAGCGTGAACCCGGGGACCTGTCTACCTGCCTGAACCCAGGGACCTGTCTACCTGCCTGTCTGCCTGAACCCGAGAACCTGTCTACCTGCCTGAACCCGGGGACATGTCTACCTGCCTGAACCCGGGGACCTGTCTACCTGCCTGTCGGCCTGAACCCGAGAACCTGTCTACCTGCCTGAACCCGGGGACATGTCTACCTGCCTGATCCCGGGGACATGTATACCTGCCTGAACCCAGGGACCTGTCTACCTGCCTGTCTGCCTGAACCCGAGAACCTGTCTACCTGCCTGAACCCGGGGACATGTCTACCTGCCTGAACCCGGGGACCTGTCTACCTGCCTGTCGGCCTGAACCCGAGAACCTGTCTACCTGCCTGAACCCGGGGACCTGTCTACCTGCCTGAACCCGGGGACATGTCTACCTGCGTGAACCCGGGGACCTGTCTACCTGCCTGAACCCAGGGACCTGTCTACCTGCCTGTCTGCCTGAACCCGAGAACCTGTCTACCTGCCTGAACCCGGGGACATGTCTACCTGCCTGAACCCGGGGACATGTATACCTGCCTGAACCCAGGGACCTGTCTACCTGCCTGTCTGCCTGAACCCGAGAACCTGTCTACCTGCCTGAACCCGGGGACATGTCTACCTGCCTGAACCCGGGGACCTGTCTACCTGCCTGTCGGCCTGAACCCGAGAACCTGTCTACCTGCCTGAACCCGGGGACATGACTACCTGCGTGAACCCGGGGACATGTATACCTGCCTGAACCCAGGGACCTGTCTACCTGCCTGTCTGCCTGAACCCGAGAACCTGTCTACCTGCCTGAACCCGGGGACATGTCTACCTGCCTGAACCCGGGGACCTGTCTACCTGCCTGTCGGCCTGAACCCGAGAACCTGTCTACCTGCCTGAACCTGGGGACCTGTCTACCTGCCTGAACCCGGGGACATGTCTACCTGCGTGAACCCGGGGACCTGTCTACCTGCCTGAACCCAGGGACCTGTCTACCTGCCTGTCTGCCTGAACCCGAGAACCTGTCTACCTGCCTGAACTCGGCGACCTGTCTGACTGCCTGAACCCGGGGACCTGTCTACCTGCCCGAACCCGGGGACCTGTCTACCTGCCTGAACCCGGGGACATGTCTACCTGCGTGAACCCGGGGACCTGTCTACCTGCCTGAACCCAGGGACCTGTCTACCTGCCTGCCTGGACCCGGGGACCTGCCTGTCTGTCTGAACCCGGGGACCTGTCTACCTGCCTGTACCCGGGGACCTGTCTACCTGCCTGGACCCAGGGACCTGTCTACCTGCCTGGACCCGGGGACCTGGCTGTCTGACTGAACCCGGGGAACTGTCTACCTGCCTGCCTGAACCGGGGACCTGACTACCTGCCTGAACCCGGGGACCTGTCTACTTGCCTGAACCCAGTGACCTTTCTACCTGCCTGAACCCGGGGAACTGTCTACCTGCCTGAAGCCGGGGACCTGTCTACCTGCCTGAACTCGGGGACCTGTCTGTCTGCCTGAACCCGGGGACCTGTCTACCTGCCTTAACCCAGTGACCTTTCTACCTGCCTGAACCCAGGGACCTGTCTACCTGCCTGAACCCAGGGACCTGTCTACCTGCCTGAAACCGGGGACCTGTCTGGCTCCCTGAACCCAGGGACCTGTCTGCATGCCTGCACTGGGGGACCTGTCTACCTGTCTGAACCCGGGGACCTGTCTACCTGCCTGAACCCGGAGACGTGTCTATCTGCCTGAACCCGGGGACCTGTCTACCTGCCTGAACCCGGTGACTTTTCTACCCGCCTGAACCCAGGGACCTGTCTACCTGCCTGAACCCGGGGACCTGTCTACCTGCCTGAACCCGGGGACCTGTCTACCTGCCTGAACGCAGAGACCTGTCTACCTGCCTGCTCGGGGACCTGTCTGTCTGTCTGAACCCGGGGATCTGTCTACCTGCCTGAACGCAGAGACCTGTCTACCTGCCTGAACCCGGGGACCTGTCTACCTGCCTGAACCCGGGGACCTGTCTACCTGCCTGAACCCAGTGACCTTTCTACCTGCCTGAACCCGGGGAACTGTCTACCAGCCTGAACCCGGGGACCTGTCTACCTGCCTGAGCTCGGGGACCTGTCTGTCTGCCTGAACCTGGGGACCTATCTACCTGCCTGAACCCAGTGACCTTTCTACCTGCCTGATCCCAGGGACCTGTCTACCTGCCTGAACCCAGGGACCTGTCTACCTGCCTGAACCCGGGGACCTGTCTGGCTCCCTGAACCCAGGGACCTGTCTGCATGCCTGCACTGTGGGACCTGTCTACCTGTCTGAACCAGGGGACCTGTCTACCTGCCTGAACCCGGAGACGTGTCTATCTGCCTGAACCCGGGGACCTGTCTACCTGCCTGAACCCGGGGACCTGTCTACCTGCCTGAACCCAGGGACCTGTCTACCTCCCTGAACGCGGGGACCTGCCTGTCTGCCTGGACCCGGAGACCTGCCTGTCTGACTGAACCCGGGGACCTGTCTACCTGCCTGCCTGAACCCGGGGACCTGACTACCTGCCTGAACCCAGGGACCTGTCTACCTGCCTGTCTGCCTGAACCCGAGAACCTGTCTACCTGCCTGAACTCGGGGACCTGTCTGACTGCCTGAACCCGGGGACCTGTCTACCTGCCTTAACCCGGGGAACTGTCTACCTGCCTGAACCTGGGGACCTGTCTACCTGCCTGAACCCGGGGACCTGTCTACCTGCCTGAACCCAGGGACCTGTCTACCTGCCTGAACCCGGGGACATGTCTACCTGCCTGAACCTGGGGACCTGTCTACCTGCCTGAACCCGGGGACATGTCTACCTGCGTGAACCCGGGGACCTGTCTACCTGCCTGAACCCAGGGACCTGTCTACCTGCCTGTCTGCCTGAACCCGAGAACCTGTCTACCTGCCTGAACCCGGGGACATGTCTACCTGCCTGAACCCGGGGACCTGTCTACCTGCCTGTCGGCCTGAACCCGAGAACCTGTCTACCTGCCTGAACCCAGGGACCTGTCTACCTGCCTGTCTGCCTGAACCCAGGGACCTCTCCACCTGCCTGAACCCGGGGACATGTCTACCTGCCTGAACCCAGGGACCTGTCTACCTGCCTGTCTGCCTGAACCCAGGGACCTGTCTACCTGCCTGAACCCGGGGACATGTCTACCTGCCTGAACCTGGGGACCTGTCTACCTGCCTGAACCCGGGGACCTGTCTACCTGCTTGGACCCGGAGACCTGCCTGTCTGACTGAACCCGGGGACCTGTCTACCTGCCTGCCTGAACCCGGGGACCTGACTACCTGCCTGAACCCAGGGACCTGTCTACCTGCCTGTCTGCCTGAACCCGAGAACCTGTCTACCTGCCTGAACTCGGGGACCTGTCTGACTGCCTGAACCCGGGGACCTGTCTACCTGCCTGAACCCGGGGACATGTCTACCAGCCTGAACCTGGGGACCTGTCTACCTGCCTGAACCTGGGGACCTGTCTACCTGCGTGAACCCGGGGACCTGTCTACCTGCCTGAACCCAGGGACCTGTCTACCTGCCTGAACCCGGGGACATGTCTACCTGCCTGAACCTGGGGACCTGTCTACCTGCCTGAACCCGGGGACATGTCTACCTGCGTGAACCCGGGGACCTGTCTACCTGCCTGAACCCAGGGACCTGTCTACCTGCCTGTCTGCCTGAACCCGAGAACCTGTCTACCTGCCTGAACCCGGGGACATGTCTACCTGCCTGAACCCGGGGACCTGTCTACCTGCCTGTCGGCCTGAACCCGAGAACCTGTCTACCTGCCTGAACCCGGGGACATGTCTACCTGCCTGAACCCGGGGACATGTATACCTGCCTGAACCCAGGGACCTGTCTACCTGCCTGTCTGCCTGAACCCGAGAACCTGTCTACCTGCCTGAACCCGGGGACATGTCTACCTGCCTGAACCCGGGGACCTGTCTACCTGCCTGTCGGCCTGAACCCGAGAACCTGTCTACCTGCCTGAACCCGGGGACCTGTCTACCTGCCTGAACCCGGGGACATGTCTACCTGCGTGAACCCGGGGACCTGTCTACCTGCCTGAACCCAGGGACCTGTCTACCTGCCTGTCTGCCTGAACCCGAGAACCTGTCTACCTGCCTGAACCCGGGGACATGTCTACCTGCCTGAACCCGGGGACATGTATACCTGCCTGAACCCAGGGACCTGTCTACCTGCCTGTCTGCCTGAACCCGAGAACCTGTCTACCTGCCTGAACCCGGGGACATGTCTACCTGCCTGAACCCGGGGACCTGTCTACCTGCCTGTCGGCCTGAACCCGAGAACCTGTCTACCTGCCTGAACCTGGGGACCTGTCTACCTGCCTGAACCCGGGGACCTGTCTACCTGCCTGAACCCGGGGACATGTCTACCTGCGTGAACCCGGGGACCTGTCTACCTGCCTGAACCCAGGGACCTGTCTACCTGCCTGTCTGCCTGAACCCGAGAACCTGTCTACCTGCCTGAACTCGGCGACCTGTCTGACTGCCTGAACCCGGGGACCTGTCTACCTGCCCGAACCCGGGGACCTGTCTACCTGCCTGAACCCGGGGACATGTCTACCTGCCTGAACCCGGGGACATGTCTACCTGCGTGAACCCGGGGACCTGTCTACCTGCCTGAACCCAGGGACCTGTCTACCTGCCTGTCTGCCTGAACCCGAGAACCTGTCTACCTGCCTGAACTCGGCGACCTGTCTGACTGCCTGAACCCGGGGACCTGTCTACCTGCCCGAACCCGGGGACCTGTCTACCTGCCTGAACCCGGGGACATGTCTACCTGCGTGAACCCGGGGACCTGTCTACCTGCCTGAACCCAGGGACCTGTCTACCTGCCTGCCTGGACCCGGGGACCTGCCTGTCTGTCTGAACCCGGGGACCTGTCTACCTGCCTGTACCCGGGGACCTGTCTACCTGCCTGGACCCAGGGACCTGTCTACCTGCCTGGACCCGGGGACCTGCCTGTCTGACTGAACCCGGGGAACTGTCTACCTGCCTGCCTGAACCGGGGACCTGACTACCTGCCTGAACCCGGGGACCTGTCTACTTGCCTGAACCCAGTGACCTTTCTACCTGCCTGAACCCGGGGAACTGTCTACCTGCCTGAAGCCGGGGACCTGTCTACCTGCCTGAACTCGGGGACCTGTCTGTCTGCCTGAACCCGGGGACCTGTCTACCTGCCTTAACCCAGTGACCTTTCTACCTGCCTGAACCCAGGGACCTGTCTACCTGCCTGAACCCAGGGACCTGTCTACCTGCCTGAAACCGGGGACCTGTCTGGCTCCCTGAACCCAGGGACCTGTCTGCATGCCTGCACTGGGGGACCTGTCTACCTGTCTGAACCCGGGGACCTGTCTACCTGCCTGAACCCGGAGACGTGTCTATCTGCCTGAACCCGGGGACCTGTCTACCTGCCTGAACCCGGTGACCTTTCTACCCGCCTGAACCCAGGGACCTGTCTACCTGCCTGAACCCGGGGACCTGTCTACCTGCCTGAACCCGGGGACCTGTCTACCTGCCTGAACGCAGAGACCTGTCTACCTGCCTGCTCGGGGACCTGTCTGTCTGTCTGAACCCGGGGATCTGTCTACCTGCCTGAACGCAGAGACCTGTCTACCTGCCTGAACCCGGGGACCTGTCTACCTGCCTGAACCCGGGGACCTGTCTACCTGCCTGAACCCAGTGACCTTTCTACCTGCCTGAACCCGGGGAACTGTCTACCTGCCTGAACCCGGGGACCTGTCTACCTGCCTGAGCTCGGGGACCTGTCTGTCTGCCTGAACCCGGGGACCTATCTACCTGCCTGAACCCAGTGACCTTTCTACCTGCCTGATCCCAGGGACCTGTCTACCTGCCTGAACCCAGGGACCTGTCTGCCTGAACCCGGGGACCTGTCTGGCTCCCTGAACCCAGGGACCTGTCTGCATGCCTGCACTGTGGGACCTGTCTACCTGTCTGAACCCGGAGACCTGTCTACCTGCCTGAACCCGGAGACGTGTCTATCTGCCTGAACCCGGGGACCTGTCTACCTGCCTGAACCCGGGGACCTGTCTACCTGCCTGAACCCAGGGACCTGTCTACCTCCCTGAACGCGGTGACCTGCCTGTCTGCCTGAACCCGGGGACCTGCCTGTCTGACTGAACACGGGGACCTGTCTACCTGCCTGAAACAAGGGCCCTGTCTACCTGTCTGAAACCAGGGACCTGCCTCCCTGCCTGCTTGAACCCAGGGACCTGTCTACCTGCCTGGACCCGGAGACCTGCCTGTCTGACTGAACCCGGGGACCTGTCTACCTGCCTGCCTGAACCCGGGGACCTGACTACCTGCCTGAACCCAGGGACCTGTCTACCTGCCTGTCTGCCTGAACCCGAGAACCTGTCTACCTGCCTGAACTCGGGGACCTGTCTGACTGCCTGAACCCGGGGACCTGTCTACCTGCCTGAACCCGGGGAACTGTCTACCTGCCTGAACCTGGGGACCTGTCTACCTGCCTGAACCTGGGGACCTGTCTACCTGCGTGAACCCGGGGACCTGTCTACCTGCCTGAACCCAGGGACCTGTCTACCTGCCTGAACCCGGGGACATGTCTACCTGCCTGAACCTGGGGACCTGTCTACCTGCCTGAACCCGGGGACATGTCTACCTGCGTGAACCCGGGGACCTGTCTACCTGCCTGAACCCAGGGACCTGTCTACCTGCCTGTCTGCCTGAACCCGAGAACCTGTCTACCTGCCTGAACCCGGGGACATGTCTACCTGCCTGAACCCGGGGACCTGTCTACCTGCCTGTCTGCCTGAACCCAGGGACCTCTCCACCTGCCTGAACCCGGGGACATGTCTACCTGCCTGAACCCAGGGACCTGTCTACCTGCCTGTCTGCCTGAACCCAGGGACCTGTCTACCTGCCTGAACCCGGGGACATGTCTACCTGCCTGAACCTGGGGACCTGTCTACCTGCCTGAACCCGGGGACATGTCTACCTGCGTGAACCCGGGGACCTGTCTACCTGCCTGAACCCAGGGACCTGTCTACCTGCCTGTCTGCCTGAACCCGAGAACCTGTCTACCTGCCTGAACTCGGGGACCTGTCTGACTGCCTGAACCCGGGGACCTGTCTACCTGCCCGAACCCGGGGACCTCTCTACCTGCCTGAACCCGGGGACATGTCTACCTGCGTGAACCCGGGGACCTGTCTACCTGCCTGAACTCGGGGACCTGTCTACCTGCCTGAACCCGGTGACCTTTCTACCCGCCTGAACCCAGGGACCTGTCTACCTGCCTGAACCCGGAGACCTGTCTACCTGCCTGAACTCGGGGACCTGTCTACCTGCCTGAACCCAGGGACCTGTCTACCTGCCTGTCTGCCTGAACCCAGGGACCTGTCTACCTGCCTGAACCCGGGGACATGTCTACCTGCCTGAACCTGGGGACCTGTCTACCTGCCTGAACCCGGGGACATGTCTACCTGCGTGTACCCGGGGACCTGTCTACCTGCCTGAACCCAGGGACCTGTCTACCTGCCTGTCTGCCTGAACCCGAGAACCTGTCTACCTGCCTGAACTCGGGGACCTGTCTGACTGCCTGAACCCGGGGACCTGTCTACCTGCCCGAACCCGGGGACCTGTCTACCTGCCTGAACCCGGGGACATGTCTATCTGCTAGAACCCAGGGACCTGTCTACCTGCCTGAACCCGGGGACCTGTCTACCTGCCTGAACCCGGTGACCTTTCTACCCGCCTGAACCCAGGGACCTGTCTACCTGCCTGAACCCGGAGACCTGTCTACCTGCCTGAACTCGGGGACCTGTCTACCTGCCTGAACCCCGGGGACCTGTCTACCTGCCTGAACCCAGGGACCTGTCTACCTGCCTGAACCCAGGGATCTGTCTGTCTGCTAGAACCCAGGGACCTGTCTACCTGCCTGAACCCGGGGACCTGTCTACCTGCCTGAACCCGGTGACCTTTCTACCCGCCTGAACCCAGGGACCTGTCTACCTGCCTGAACCCGGAGACCTGTCTACCTGCCTGAACCCGGGGACCTGTCTACCTGCCTGAACGCAGAGACCTGTCTACCTGCCTGCTCGGGGACCTGTCTGTCTGTCTGAACCCGGGGACCTGTCTACCTGCCTGAACCCAGTGACCTTTCTACCTGCCTGAACCCGGGGAACTGTCTACCTGCCTGAACCCGGGGACCTGTCTACCTGCCTGAACTCGGGGACCTGTCTGTCTGCCTGAACTCGGGGACCTGTCTACCTGCCTGAACCCAGTGACCTTTCTACCTGCCTGAACCCGGGGACCTGTCTACCTGCCTGGATCCGGGGACCTGTCTACCTGCCTGAACCCGGGGACCTGTCTTCCTGCCTGAACCCAGTGACCTTTCTACCTGCCTGAACCCGGGGACCTGTCTACCTGCCTGGATCCGGGGACCTGCCAGTCTGCCTGAAACCGCGGACCTGTCTACCTGCCTGAACTCGGGGACCTGTCTGTCTGCCTGAACCCGGCGGCCTGTCTACCTCCATGAACCCGTTGAGCTGTCTACCTGCCTAAACCCGGGGTCCTGCCTGTTTGCCTGAATCCAGGGACCTGTCTACCTGTCTGAACCCGGGGACCTGCCTGTCTGACTGAACCCGGGGACCTGTCTACCTGCCTGCTTGAACCCAGGGACCTGTCTACCTGCCTGGACCCGGGGACCTGCCTGTCTGACTGAACCCGGGAACCTGTCTACCTGCCTGCCTGAACCCGGGGACCTGGCTACCTGCCTGAACCCGGGGACATGCCAACCTGCCTGTACCCGGGGACCTGCCTACCTGCCTGAACCCGTGGACCTGCCTACCTGCCTGAACCCGGGGACCTGTCTACCTGCCTGCTCGGGGACCTGTCTACCTGCCTGAACCCCGGGGACCTGTCTACCTGCGTGAACCCGGGGACCTGTCTACCTGCCTGAACCCAGGGAACTGTCTACCTGCGTGAACCCAGGGACCTGTCTACCTGCCTGAACCCAGGGACCTGTCTACCTGCCTGAACCCAGGGACCTGTCTACCTGCGTGAACCCGGGGACCTGTCTACCTGCCTGAACCCAGGGACCTGTCTACCTGCCTGAACCCGGGGACCTGTCTACCTGCCTGAACCCGGGGCCTGTCTACATGCCTGAACCCAGTGACCTTTCTACCTGCCTGAACCCGGGGAACTGTCTATCTGCCTGGATCCGGGGACCTGCCAGTCTGCCTGAACCCGGGGACCTGTCTACCTGCCTGAACACAGTGACCTTTCTACCTGCCTGAACCCGAGGACCTGTCTACCTGCCTGGATCCGGGGACCTGTCTACCTGCCTGAACTCGGGGACCTGTCTGTCTGCCTGAACCCGGGGACCTGTCTACCTGCCTGAACCTGGGCACATGTCTACCTGCCTGAACCCGGCAGCCTGTCTACCTCCATGAACCCGGTGAGCTGTCTACCTGCCTAAACCCGGGGACCTGCCTGTTTGCCTGAATCCAGGGACCTGTCTACCTGCCTGAACTCGGGGACCTGTCTGTCTGCCTGAACCCGGCGGCCTGTCTACCTCCATGAACCCGGTGAGCTGTCTACCTGCCTAAACCCGGGGACCTGCCTGTTTGCCTGAATCCAGGGACCTGTCTACCTGTCTGAACCCGGGGACCTGCCTGTCTGACTGAACCCGGGGACCTGTCTACCTGCCTGCTTGAACCCAGGGACCTGTCTACCTGCCTGGACCCGGGGACCTGCCTGTCTGACTGAACCCGGGGACCTGTCTACCTGCCTGCTGAACCCGGGGACCTGGCTACCTGCCTGAACCCGGGGACCTGCCAACCTGCCTGTACCCGGGGACCTGCCTACCTGCCTGAACCAGTGGACCTGCCTACCTGCCTGAACCCGGGGACCTGTCTACCTGCCTGCTCGGGGACCTGTCTACCTGCCTGAACCCCGGGGACCTGTCTACCTGCGTGAACCCGGGGACCTGTCTACCTGCCTGAACCCAGGGAACTGTCTACCTGCGTGAACCCAGGGACCTGTCTACCTGCCTGAACCCAGGGACCTGTCTACCTGCGTGAACCCAGGGACCTGTCTACCTGCCTGAACCCGGGGACCTGTCTACCTGCCTGAACCCGGGGCCTGTCTACATGCCTGAACCCAGTGACCTTTCTACCTGCCTGAACCCGGGGAACTGTCTATCTGCCTGGATCCGGGGACCTGCCAGTCTGCGTGAACCCGGGGACCTGTCTACCTGCCTGAACTCGGGGACCTGTCTGTCTGCCTGAACCCGGGGACCTGTCTACCTGCCTGAACACAGTGACCTTTCTACCTGCCTGAACCCGAGGACCTGTCTACCTGCCTGGATCCGGGGACCTGTCTACCTGCCTGAACTCGGGGACCTGTCTGTCTGCCTGAACCCGGGGACCTGTCTACCTGCCTGAACCTGGGCACATGTCTACCTGCCTGAACCCGGCAGCCTGTCTACCTCCATGAACCCGGTGAGCTGTCTACCTGCCTGGACCCGGGGACCTGCCTGTCTGACTGAACCCGGGGACCTGTCTACCTGCCTGAACCCGGGGACCTGGCTACCTGCCTGAACCCGGGGACCTGCCAACCTGCCTGTACCCGGGGACCTGCCTACCTGCCTGAACCAGTGGACCTGCCTACCTGCCTGAACCCGGGGACCTGTCTACCTGCCTGCTCGGGGACCTGTCTACCTGCCTGAACCCCGGGGACCTGTCTACCTGCGTGAACCCGGGGACCTGTCTACCTGCCTGAACCCAGGGAACTGTCTACCTGCGTGAACCCAGGGACCTGTCTACCTGCCTGAACCCAGGGACCTGTCTACCTGCGTGAACCCGGGGACCTGTCTACCTGCCTGAACCCAGGGACCTGTCTACCTGCCTGAACCCGGGGACCTGTCTACCTGCCTGAACCCGGGGCCTGTCTACATGCCTGAACCCAGTGACCTTTCTACCTGCCTGAACCCGGGGAACTGTCTATCTGCCTGGATCCGGGGACCTGCCAGTCTGCGTGAACCCGGGGACCTGTCTACCTGCCTGAACTCGGGGACCTGTCTGTCTGCCTGAACCCGGGGACCTGTCTACCTTCCTGAACACAGTGACCTTTCTACCTGCCTGAACCCGAGGACCTGTCTACCTGCCTGGATCCGGGGACCTGTCTACCTGCCTGAACTCGGGGACCTGTCTGTCTGCCTGAACCCGGGGACCTGTCTACCTGCCTGAACCTGGGCACATGTCTACCTGCCTGAACCCGGCAGCCTGTCTACCTCCATGAACCCGGTGAGCTGTCTACCTGCCTAAACCCGGGGACCTGCCTGTTTGCCTGAATCCAGGGACCTGTCTACCTGCCTGAACTCGGGGACCTGTCTGTCTGCCTGAACCCGGCGGCCTGTCTACCTCCATGAACCCGGTGAGCTGTCTACCTGCCTAAACCCGGGGACCTGCCTGTTTGCCTGAATCCAGGGACCTGTCTACCCGTCTGAACCCGGGGACCTGCCTGTCTGACTGAACCCGGGGACCTGTCTACCTGCCTGCTTGAACCCAGGGACCTGTCTACCTGCCTGGACCCGGGGACCTGCCTGTCTGACTGAACCCGGGGACCTGTCTACCTGCCTGCTGAACCCGGGGACCTGGCTACCTGCCTGAACCCGGGGACCTGCCAACCTGCCTGTACCCGGGGACCTGCCTACCTGCCTGAACCCGTGGACCTGCTTACCTGCCTGAACCCGGGGACCTGTCTACCTGCCTGCTCGGGGACCTGTCTACCTGACTGAACCCCGGGGACCTGTCTACCTGCGTGAACCCGGGGACCTGTCTACCTGCCTGAACCCAGGGAACTGTCTACCTGCGTGAACCCAGGGACCTGTCTACCTGCCTGAACCCAGGGACCTGTCTACCTGCCTGAACCCAGGGACCTGTCTACCTGCGTGAACCCGGGGACCTGTCTACCTGCCTGAACCCAGGGACCTGTCTACCTGCCTGAACCCGGGGACCTGCCTGTCTGACTGAACCCAGGGACCTGTCTACCTGCCTGCCTGAACCCGGGGACCTGACTACCTGCCTGAACCCGGGGACCTGCCTACCTGCCTGAACCCGGGGACCTGTCTACCTGCCTGCTCGGGAACCTGTCTACCTGCCTGAACCCCGGGGACCTGTCTACCTGCGTGAACCCGGGGACCTGTCTACCTGCCTGAACCCAGGGAACTGTCTACCTGCGTGAACCCAGGGACCTGTCTACCTGCCTGAACCCAGGGACCTGTCTACCTGCCTGAACCCAGGGACCTGTCTACCTGCTTGAACCCGGGGACCTGTCTACCTGCCTGAACCCAGGGACCTGTCTACCTGCCTGAACCCGGGGACCTGTCTACCTGCCTGAACCCGGGGACCTGTCTACCTGCCTGAACCCAGTGACCTTTCTACCTGCCTGAACCCGGGGAACTGTCTATCTGCCTGGATCCGGGGACCTGCCAGTCTGCGTGAACCCGGGGACCTGTCTACCTGCCTGAACTCGGGGACCTGTCTGTCTGCCTGAACCCGGGGACCTGGCTACCTGCCTGAACCCGGGGACCTGCCAACCTGCCTGTACCCGGGGACCTGCCTACCTGCCTGAACCCGTGGACCTGCCTACCTGCCTGAACCCGGGGACCTGTCTACCTGCCTGCTCGGGGACCTGTCTACCTGCCTGAACCCCGGGGACCTGTCTACCTGCCTGAACCCGGGGCCTGTCTACCTGCCTGAACCCAGTGACCTTTCTACCTGCCTGAACCCGAGGAACTGTCTATCTGCCTGGATCCGGGGACCTGCCAGTCTGCGTGAACCCGGGGACCTGTCTACCTGCCTGAACTCGGGGACCTGTCTGTCTGCCTGAACCCGGGGACCTGTCTACCTGCCTGAACACAGTGACCTTTCTACCTGTCTGAACCCGAGGACCTGTCTACCTGCCTGGATCCGGGGACCTGTCTACCTGCCTGAACTCGGGGACATGTCTGTCTGCCTGAACCCGGGGACCTGTCTACCTGCCTGAACCTGGGGACATGTCTACCTGCCTGAACCCGGCAGCCTGTCTACCTCCATGAACCCGGTGAGCTGTCTACCTGCCTAAACCCGGGGACCTGCCTGTTTGCCTGAATCCAGAGACCTGTCTACCTGCCTGAACTCGGGGACCTGTCTGTCTGCCTGAACTCGGCGGCCTGTCTACCTCCATGAACCCGGTGAGCTGTCTACCTGCCTAAACCCGGGGACCTGCCTGTTTGCCTGAATCCAGGGACCTGTCTACCTGTCTGAACCCGGGGACCTGCCTGTCTGACTGAACCCGGGGACCTGTCTACCTGCCTGCTTGAACCCAGGGACCTGTCTACCTGCCTGGACCCGGGGACCTGCCTGTCTGACTGAACCCGGGGACCTGTCTACCTGCCTGCTGAACCCGGGGACCTGGCTACCTGCCTGAACCCGGGGACCTACCAACCTGCCTACCTGCCTGAACCCGTTGACCTGCCTACCTGCCTGAACCCGGGGACCTGTCTACCTGCCTGCTCGGGGACCTGTCTACCTGCCTGAACCCCGGGGACCTGTCTACCTGCGTGAACCCGGGGACCTGTCTACCTGCCTGAACCCAGGGAACTGTCTACCTGCGTGAACCCAGGGACCTGTCGACCTGCCTGAACCCAGGGACCTGACTAACTGCCTGAACCCAGGGACCTGTCTACCTGCCTGAACCCGGGGACCTGTCTACCTGCCTGAACGCAGAGACCTGTCTACCTGCCTGCTCGGGGACCTGTCTGTCTGTCTGAACCCGGGGACCTGTCTACCTGCCTGAACGCAGAGACCTGTCTACCTGCCTGAACCCGGGGACCTGTCTACCTGCCTGAACCCGGGGACCTGTCTACCTGCCTGAACCCAGTGACCTTTCTACCTGCCTGAACCCGGGGAACTGTCTATCTGCCTGGATCCGGGGACCTGCCAGTCTGCGTGAACCCGGGGACCTGTCTACCTGCCTGAACTCGGGGACCTGTCTATATGCCTGAACCCGGGGACCTGTCTACCTGCCTGAACACAGTGACCTTTCTACCTGCCTGAACCCGGGGACCTGTCTACCTGCCTGGATCCGGGGACCTGTCTACCTGCCTGAACTCGGGGACCTGTCTGTCTGCCTGAACCCGGGGACCTGTCTACCTGCCTGAACCTGGGGACATGTCTACCTGCCTGAACCCGACGGCCTGTCTACCTCCATGAACCCGGTGAGCTGTCTACCTGCCTAAACCCGGGGACCTGCCTGTCTGACTGAACCCAGGGACCTGTCTACCTGCCTGCCTGAACCCGGGGACCTGACTACCTGCCTGAACCCGGGGACCTGCCTACCTGCCTGAACCCGGGGACCTGTCTACCTGCCTGCTCGGGAACCTGTCTACCTGCCTGAACCCCGGGGACCTGTCTACCTGCGTGAACCCTGGGACCTGTCTACCTGCCTGAACCCAGGGAACTGTCTACCTGCGTGAACCCAGGGACCTGTCTACCTGCCTGAACCCAGGGACCTGACTACCTGCCTGAACCCAGGGACCTGTCTACCTGCCTGAACCCGGGGACCTGTCTACCTGCCTTAACCCAGGGACCTGTCTACCTGCCTGAACCCGGGGACCTGTCTACCTGCCTGAACCCGGGGACCTGTCTACCTGCCTGAACCCAGGGACCTGTCTGCCTGCCTGCACTAGGGGACCTGTCTAACTGTCTGAACCCGGGGACCTGTCTACCTGCCTGAACCCGGGGACGTGTCTATCTGCGTGAACCCGGGGACGTGTCTACCTGCCTGAACTCGGGGACCTGTCTACCTGCGTGAACCCAGGGACCTGTCTACCTGCCTGAACCCAGGGACATGTCTACCTGCGTGAACCCGGGGACCTATCTACCTGCCTGAACCCAGGGACCTGTCTACCTGCCTGAACCCAGGGAACTGTCTACCTGCGTGAACCCAGGGACCTGTCTACCTGCCTGAACCCAGGGACCTGTCTACCTGCCTGAACCCAGGGACCTGTCTACCTGCGTGAACCCTGGGACCTGTCTACCTGCCTGAACCCAGGGACCTGTCTACCTGCCTGAACCCGGGGACCTGTCTACCTGCCTGAACCCGGGGACCTGTCTGGCTCCCTGAACCCAGGGACCCGTCTGCATGCCTGCACTGGGGGACCTGTCTACCTGTCTGAACCCGGGGACCTGTCTACCTGCCTGAACCCGGAGACGTGTCTATCTGCCTGAACCCGGGGACCTGTCTACCTGCTTGAACCCGGGGACCTGTCTACCTGCCTGAACCCAGGGACCTGTCTACCTCCCTGAACGCGGGGACCTGCCTGTCTGCCTGAACCCCGGGACCTGCCTGTCTGACTGAACACGGGGACCTGTCTACCTGCCTGAAACCAGGGCCCTGTCTACCTGTCTGAAGCCAGGGACCTGCCTCCCTGCCTGCTTGAACCCAGGGACCTGTCTACCTGCCTGGACCCGGGGACCTGCCTGTCTGACTGAACCCGGGGACCTGTCTACCTGCCTGCCTGAACCCGGGGACCTGACTACCTGCCTGAACCCAGGGACCTGTCTACCTGCCTGTCTGCCTGAACCCGAGAACCTGTCTACCTGCCTGAACTCGGGGACCTGTCTGACTGCCTGAACCTGGGGACCTGTCTACCTGCCTGAACCCGGGGACCTGTCTACCTGCCTGAACCCAGGGACCTGTCTGCCTGCCTGCACTGGGGGACCTGTCTAACTGTCTGAACCCGGGGACCTGTCTAGCTGCCTGAACCCGGGGACGTGTCTATCTGCGTGAACCCGGGGACGTGTCTACCTGCCTGAACTCGGGGACCTGTCTACCTGCGTGAACCCAGGGACCTGTCTACCTGCCTGAACCCAGGGACATGTCTACCTGCGTGAACCCGGGGACCTATCTACCTGCCTGAACCCAGGGACCTGTCTACCTGCCTGAACCCAGGGAACTGTCTACCTGCGTGAACCCAGGGACCTGTCTACCTGCCTGAACCCAGGGACCTGTCTACCTGCCTGAACCCAGGGACCTGTCTACCTGCGTGAACCCTGGGACCTGTCTACCTGCCTGAACCCAGGGACCTGTCTACCTGCCTGAACCCGGGGACCTGTCTACCTGCCTGAACCCGGGGACCTGTCTGGCTCCCTGAACCCAGGGACCCGTCTGCATGCCTGCACTGGGGGACCTGTCTACCTGTCTGAACCCGGGGACCTGTCTACCTGCCTGAACCCGGAGACGTGTCTATCTGCCTGAACCCGGGGACCTGTCTACCTGCTTGAACCCGGGGACCTGTCTACCTGCCTGAACCCAGGGACCTGTCTACCTCCCTGAACGCGGGGACCTGCCTGTCTGCCTGAACCCCGGGACCTGCCTGTCTGACTGAACACGGGGACCTGTCTACCTGCCTGAAACCAGGGCCCTGTCTACCTGTCTGAAGCCAGGGACCTGCCTCCCTGCCTGCTTGAACCCAGGGACCTGTCTACCTGCCTGGACCCGGGGACCTGCCTGTCTGACTGAACCCGGGGACCTGTCTACCTGCCTGCCTGAACCCGGGGACCTGACTACCTGCCTGAACCCAGGGACCTGTCTACCTGCCTGTCTGCCTGAACCCGAGAACCTGTCTACCTGCCTGAACTCGGGGACCTGTCTGACTGCCTGAACCTGGGGACCTGTCTACCTGCCTGAACCCGGGGACATGTCTACCTGCCTGAACCTGGGGACCTGTCTACCTGCCTGAACCTGGGGACCTGTCTACCTGCGTGAACCCGGGGACCTGTCTACCTGCCTGAACCCAGGGACCTGTCTACCTGCCTGAACCCGGGGACATGTCTACCTGCCTGAACCTGGGGACCTGTCTACCTGCCTGAACCCGGGGACATGTCTGTCTGCCTGAACCCGGGGACCTGTCTACCTGCCTGAACCTGGGGACATGTCTACCTGCCTGAACCCGGCAGCCTGTCTACCTCCATGAACCCGGTGAGCTGTCTACCTGCCTAAACCCGGGGACATGTCTACCTGCGTGAACCCGGGGACCTGTCTACCTGCCTGAACCCAGGGACCTGTCTACCTGCCTGTCTGCCTGAACCAGAGAACCTGTCTACCTGCCTGAACTCGGGGACCTGTCTGACTGCCTGAACCCGGGGACCTGTCTACCTGCCTGAACCCGGGGACATGTCTACCTGCCTGAACCCGGGGACCTGCCTACCAGCCTGTCGGCCTGAACCCGGGGACCTGTCTACCAGCCTGTCGGCCTGAACCCGAGAACCTGTCTACCTGCCTGAACGCGGGAACATGTCTACCTGCCTGAACCCGGGGACCTGTCAGACTGCCTGAACCCGGGGACCTGTCTACCTGCCCGAACCCAGAGACCTGTCTGACTGCCTGAACCCGGGGACCTGTCTACCTGCCTGAACCCAGGGACCTGTCTACCTGACTGCCTGGACCCGGGGACCTACCTGTCTGCCTGTACCCGGGGACCTGTCTACCTGACTGTACCCGGGGACCTGTCTACCTGCCTGGACCCAGGGACCTGCCTGTCTGCCTGAACCCGGGGACCTGTCTGTCTGCCTGAACCCGGGGAACAGTCAACCTGCCTGCCTGAACCGGGGACCTGACTACCTGCCTGAACCCGGGGACCTGTCTACATGCCTGCCTGGACCCGGGGACCTGCCTGTCTGACTGAACCCGGGGAACAGTCAACCTGCCTGGCTGAACCGGGGACCTGACTACCTGCCTGAACCCCGGGGACCTGTCTACCTGCGTGAACCCGGGGACCTGTCTACCTGCCTGAACCCAGGGAACTGTCTACCTGCGTGAACCCAGGGACCTGTCTACCTGCCTGAACCCAGGGACCTGTCTACCTGCCTGAACCCAGGGACCTGTCTACCTGCGTGAACCCGGGGACCTGTCTACCTGCCTGAACCCAGGGACCTGTCTACCTGCCTGAACCCGGGGACCTGCCTGTCTGACTGAACCCAGGGACCTGTCTACCTGCCTGCCTGAACCCGGGGACCTGACTACCTGCCTGAACCCGGGGACCTGCCTACCTGCCTGAACCCGGGGACCTGTCTACCTGCCTGCTCGGGAACCTGTCTACCTGCCTGAACCCCGGGGACCTGTCTACCTGCGTGAACCCGGGGACCTGTCTACCTGCCTGAACCCAGGGAACTGTCTACCTGCGTGAACCCAGGGACCTGTCTACCTGCCTGAACCCAGGGACCTGTCTACCTGCCTGAACCCAGGGACCTGTCTACCTGCTTGAACCCGGGGACCTGTCTACCTGCCTGAACCCAGGGACCTGTCTACCTGCCTGAACCCGGGGACCTGTCTACCTGCCTGAACCCGGGGACCTGTCTACCTGCCTGAACCCAGTGACCTTTCTACCTGCCTGAACCCGGGGAACTGTCTATCTGCCTGGATCCGGGGACCTGCCAGTCTGCGTGAACCCGGGGACCTGTCTACCTGCCTGAACTCGGGGACCTGTCTGTCTGCCTGAACCCGGGGACCTGGCTACCTGCCTGAACCCGGGGACCTGCCAACCTGCCTGTACCCGGGGACCTGCCTACCTGCCTGAACCCGTGGACCTGCCTACCTGCCTGAACCCGGGGACCTGTCTACCTGCCTGCTCGGGGACCTGTCTACCTGCCTGAACCCCGGGGACCTGTCTACCTGCCTGAACCCGGGGCCTGTCTACCTGCCTGAACCCAGTGACCTTTCTACCTGCCTGAACCCGAGGAACTGTCTATCTGCCTGGATCCGGGGACCTGCCAGTCTGCGTGAACCCGGGGACCTGTCTACCTGCCTGAACTCGGGGACCTGTCTGTCTGCCTGAACCCGGGGACCTGTCTACCTGCCTGAACACAGTGACCTTTCTACCTGTCTGAACCCGAGGACCTGTCTACCTGCCTGGATCCGGGGACCTGTCTACCTGCCTGAACTCGGGGACATGTCTGTCTGCCTGAACCCGGGGACCTGTCTACCTGCCTGAACCTGGGGACATGTCTACCTGCCTGAACCCGGCAGCCTGTCTACCTCCATGAACCCGGTGAGCTGTCTACCTGCCTAAACCCGGGGACCTGCCTGTTTGCCTGAATCCAGAGACCTGTCTACCTGCCTGAACTCGGGGACCTGTCTGTCTGCCTGAACTCGGCGGCCTGTCTACCTCCATGAACCCGGTGAGCTGTCTACCTGCCTAAACCCGGGGACCTGCCTGTTTGCCTGAATCCAGGGACCTGTCTACCTGTCTGAACCCGGGGACCTGCCTGTCTGACTGAACCCGGGGACCTGTCTACCTGCCTGCTTGAACCCAGGGACCTGTCTACCTGCCTGGACCCGGGGACCTGCCTGTCTGACTGAACCCGGGGACCTGTCTACCTGCCTGCTGAACCCGGGGACCTGGCTACCTGCCTGAACCCGGGGACCTACCAACCTGCCTACCTGCCTGAACCCGTTGACCTGCCTACCTGCCTGAACCCGGGGACCTGTCTACCTGCCTGCTCGGGGACCTGTCTACCTGCCTGAACCCCGGGGACCTGTCTACCTGCGTGAACCCGGGGACCTGTCTACCTGCCTGAACCCAGGGAACTGTCTACCTGCGTGAACCCAGGGACCTGTCGACCTGCCTGAACCCAGGGACCTGTCTACCTGCCTGAACCCAGGGACCTGTCTACCTGCGTGAACCCGGGGACCTGACTAACTGCCTGAACCCAGGGACCTGTCTACCTGCCTGAACCCGGGGACCTGTCTACCTGCCTGAACGCAGAGACCTGTCTACCTGCCTGCTCGGGGACCTGTCTGTCTGTCTGAACCCGGGGACCTGTCTACCTGCCTGAACGCAGAGACCTGTCTACCTGCCTGAACCCGGGGACCTGTCTACCTGCCTGAACCCGGGGACCTGTCTACCTGCCTGAACCCAGTGACCTTTCTACCTGCCTGAACCCGGGGAACTGTCTATCTGCCTGGATCCGGGGACCTGCCAGTCTGCGTGAACCCGGGGACCTGTCTACCTGCCTGAACTCGGGGACCTGTCTATATGCCTGAACCCGGGGACCTGTCTACCTGCCTGAACACAGTGACCTTTCTACCTGCCTGAACCCGGGGACCTGTCTACCTGCCTGGATCCGGGGACCTGTCTACCTGCCTGAACTCGGGGACCTGTCTGTCTGCCTGAACCCGGGGACCTGTCTACCTGCCTGAACCTGGGGACATGTCTACCTGCCTGAACCCGACGGCCTGTCTACCTCCATGAACCCGGTGAGCTGTCTACCTGCCTAAACCCGGGGACCTGCCTGTCTGACTGAACCCAGGGACCTGTCTACCTGCCTGCCTGAACCCGGGGACCTGACTACCTGCCTGAACCCGGGGACCTGCCTACCTGCCTGAACCCGGGGACCTGTCTACCTGCCTGCTCGGGAACCTGTCTACCTGCCTGAACCCCGGGGACCTGTCTACCTGCGTGAACCCTGGGACCTGTCTACCTGCCTGAACCCAGGGAACTGTCTACCTGCGTGAACCCAGGGACCTGTCTACCTGCCTGAACCCAGGGACCTGACTACCTGCCTGAACCCAGGGACCTGTCTACCTGCCTGAACCCGGGGACCTGTCTACCTGCCTTAACCCAGGGACCTGTCTACCTGCCTGAACCCGGGGACCTGTCTACCTGCCTGAACCCGGGGACCTGTCTACCTGCCTGAACCCAGGGACCTGTCTGCCTGCCTGCACTAGGGGACCTGTCTAACTGTCTGAACCCGGGGACCTGTCTACCTGCCTGAACCCGGGGACGTGTCTATCTGCGTGAACCCGGGGACGTGTCTACCTGCCTGAACTCGGGGACCTGTCTACCTGCGTGAACCCAGGGACCTGTCTACCTGCCTGAACCCAGGGACATGTCTACCTGCGTGAACCCGGGGACCTATCTACCTGCCTGAACCCAGGGACCTGTCTACCTGCCTGAACCCAGGGAACTGTCTACCTGCGTGAACCCAGGGACCTGTCTACCTGCCTGAACCCAGGGACCTGTCTACCTGCCTGAACCCAGGGACCTGTCTACCTGCGTGAACCCTGGGACCTGTCTACCTGCCTGAACCCAGGGACCTGTCTACCTGCCTGAACCCGGGGACCTGTCTACCTGCCTGAACCCGGGGACCTGTCTGGCTCCCTGAACCCAGGGACCCGTCTGCATGCCTGCACTGGGGGACCTGTCTACCTGTCTGAACCCGGGGACCTGTCTACCTGCCTGAACCCGGAGACGTGTCTATCTGCCTGAACCCGGGGACCTGTCTACCTGCTTGAACCCGGGGACCTGTCTACCTGCCTGAACCCAGGGACCTGTCTACCTCCCTGAACGCGGGGACCTGCCTGTCTGCCTGAACCCCGGGACCTGCCTGTCTGACTGAACACGGGGACCTGTCTACCTGCCTGAAACCAGAGCCCTGTCTACCTGTCTGAAGCCAGGGACCTGCCTCCCTGCCTGCTTGAACCCAGGGACCTGTCTACCTGCCTGGACCCGGGGACCTGCCTGTCTGACTGAACCCGGGGACCTGTCTACCTGCCTGCCTGAACCCGGGGACCTGACTACCTGCCTGAACCCAGGGACCTGTCTACCTGCCTGTCTGCCTGAACCCGAGAACCTGTCTACCTGCCTGAACTCGGGGACCTGTCTGACTGCCTGAACCTGGGGACCTGTCTACCTGCCTGAACCCGGGGACCTGTCTACCTGCCTGAACCCAGGGACCTGTCTGCCTGCCTGCACTGGGGGACCTGTCTAACTGTCTGAACCCGGGGACCTGTCTAGCTGCCTGAACCCGGGGACGTGTCTATCTGCGTGAACCCGGGGACGTGTCTACCTGCCTGAACTCGGGGACCTGTCTACCTGCGTGAACCCAGGGACCTGTCTACCTGCCTGAACCCAGGGACATGTCTACCTGCGTGAACCCGGGGACCTATCTACCTGCCTGAACCCAGGGACCTGTCTACCTGCCTGAACCCAGGGAACTGTCTACCTGCGTGAACCCAGGGACCTGTCTACCTGCCTGAACCCAGGGACCTGTCTACCTGCCTGAACCCAGGGACCTGTCTACCTGCGTGAACCCTGGGACCTGTCTACCTGCCTGAACCCAGGGACCTGTCTACCTGCCTGAACCCGGGGACCTGTCTACCTGCCTGAACCCGGGGACCTGTCTGGCTCCCTGAACCCAGGGACCCGTCTGCATGCCTGCACTGGGGGACCTGTCTACCTGTCTGAACCCGGGGACCTGTCTACCTGCCTGAACCCGGAGACGTGTCTATCTGCCTGAACCCGGGGACCTGTCTACCTGCTTGAACCCGGGGACCTGTCTACCTGCCTGAACCCAGGGACCTGTCTACCTCCCTGAACGCGGGGACCTGCCTGTCTGCCTGAACCCCGGGACCTGCCTGTCTGACTGAACACGGGGACCTGTCTACCTGCCTGAAACCAGGGCCCTGTCTACCTGTCTGAAGCCAGGGACCTGCCTCCCTGCCTGCTTGAACCCAGGGACCTGTCTACCTGCCTGGACCCGGGGACCTGCCTGTCTGACTGAACCCGGGGACCTGTCTACCTGCCTGCCTGAACCCGGGGACCTGACTACCTGCCTGAACCCAGGGACCTGTCTACCTGCCTGTCTGCCTGAACCCGAGAACCTGTCTACCTGCCTGAACTCGGGGACCTGTCTGACTGCCTGAACCTGGGGACCTGTCTACCTGCCTGAACCCGGGGACATGTCTACCTGCCTGAACCTGGGGACCTGTCTACCTGCCTGAACCTGGGGACCTGTCTACCTGCGTGAACCCGGGGACCTGTCTACCTGCCTGAACCCAGGGACCTGTCTACCTGCCTGAACCCGGGGACATGTCTACCTGCCTGAACCTGGGGACCTGTCTACCTGCCTGAACCCGGGGACATGTCTGTCTGCCTGAACCCGGGGACCTGTCTACCTGCCTGAACCTGGGGACATGTCTACCTGCCTGAACCCGGCAGCCTGTCTACCTCCATGAACCCGGTGAGCTGTCTACCTGCCTAAACCCGGGGACATGTCTACCTGCGTGAACCCGGGGACCTGTCTACCTGCCTGAACCCAGGGACCTGTCTACCTGCCTGTCTGCCTGAACCAGAGAACCTGTCTACCTGCCTGAACTCGGGGACCTGTCTGACTGCCTGAACCCGGGGACCTGTCTACCTGCCTGAACCCGGGGACATGTCTACCTGCCTGAACCCGGGGACCTGTCTACCAGCCTGTCGGCCTGAACCCGGGGACCTGTCTACCAGCCTGTCGGCCTGAACCCGAGAACCTGTCTACCTGCCTGAACGCGGGAACATGTCTACCTGCCTGAACCCGGGGACCTGTCAGACTGCCTGAACCCGGGGACCTGTCTACCTGCCCGAACCCAGAGACCTGTCTGACTGCCTGAACCCGGGGACCTGTCTACCTGCCTGAACCCAGGGACCTGTCTACCTGACTGCCTGGACCCGGGGACCTACCTGTCTGCCTGTACCCGGGGACCTGTCTACCTGACTGTACCCGGGGACCTGTCTACCTGCCTGGACCCAGGGACCTGCCTGTCTGCCTGAACCCGGGGACCTGTCTGTCTGCCTGAACCCGGGGAACAGTCAACCTGCCTGCCTGAACCGGGGACCTGACTACCTGCCTGAACCCGGGGACCTGTCTACATGCCTGCCTGGACCCGGGGACCTGCCTGTCTGACTGAACCCGGGGAACAGTCAACCTGCCTGGCTGAACCGGGGACCTGACTACCTGCCTGAACCCGGGGACCTGTCTACCTGCCTGAACCCAGGGATCTGTCTATCTGCTAGAACCCAGGGATCTGTCTATCTGCTAGAACCCAGGGACCTGTCTACCTGCCTGAACCCGGGGACCTGTCTACCTGCCTGAACTCGGGGACCTGTCTGTCTGCCTGAACTCGGGGACCTGTCTACCTGCCTGAACCCCGGGGACCTGTCTACCTGCCTGAACCCAGGGACCTGTCTACCTGCCTGAACCCAGGGATCTGTCTATCTGCTAGAACCCAGGGACCTGTCTACCTGCCTGAACCCGGTGACCTTTCTACCCGCCTGAACCCAGGGACCTGTCTACCTGCCTGAACCCGGGGACCTGTCTACCTGCCTGAACCCGGGGACCTGTCTACCTGCCTGAACGCAGAGACCTGTCTACCTGCCTGCTCGGGGACCTGTCTGTCTGTCTGAACCCGGGGACCTGTCTACCTGCCTGAACGCAGAGACCTGTCTACCTGCCTGAACCCGGGGACCTGTCTACCTGTCTGAACCCAGGGACCTGTCTACCTGCCTGGACCCGGGGACCTGCCTGTCTGCCTGAACCCGGAGACCTGTCTACCTGCCTGAACTCAGGGACCTGTCTGTCTGCCTGAACCCGGGGACCTGTCTACCTGCCTGAACCTGGGGACATGTCTACCTGCCTCAACCCAGGGACCTGTCTACCTCCATGAACCCGGTGAGCTGTCTACCAGCCTGAACCCGGGGACCTGTCTACCTGCCTGAACTCGGGGACCTGTCTGTCTGCCAGAACCCGGGGACCTGTCTACCTGTCTGAACCCGGGGGCATGTCTACCTTCCTGAACCCGGGGAACTGTCTACATGCCTGTCTGAACCCGGGGACCTGTCTACCTGCCTCAACCCAGGGACCTGCCAACCTGCCTGAACCCGGGGACCTGCCGACCTGCCTGAACCCGGGGACCTGCCTACCTGCCTGAACCTGGGGACCTGTCTACCTGCCTGAACCCAGGGCCCTGTCTACCTGCCTGCCTCAACCCAGTGACATTTCTACCTGCCTGAACTCAGGGACATTTCTACCTGCCTGAACCCGGTGACATTTCAACCTGCCTGAACCCGGAGACCTGTCTACCTGCCTGAACCCGGAGACCTGTCCACCTGACTGAAGGCAGAGACCTGTCTACCTGCCTGCTCGGGGACATGTCTGTCTGTCTGAACCCGGGGACCTGTCTACCTGCCTGAACCCGGGGACCTGTCTACCTGCCTGAACCCGGGGACCTGTCTACCTGCCTGAACCCAGTGACCTTTCTACCTGCCTGAACCCGGGGAACTGTCTACCTGCCTGAACCCGGGGACCTGCCTACCTGCCTGAACTCGGGGACCTGTCTGTCTGCCTGAACCCGGGGACCTGTCTACCTGCCTGAACCCAGTGACCTTTCTACCTGCCTGATCCCGGGGACCTGTCTACCTGCCTGGATCCGGGGACCTGCCAGTCTGCCTGAAACCGGGGACCTGTCTACCTGCCTGAACTCGGGGACCTGTCTGTCTGCCTGAACCCGGCGGCCTGTCTACCTCCATGAACCCGGTCAGCTGTCTACCTGCCTAAACCCGGGGACCTGCCTGTTTGCCTGAATCCAGGGACCTGTCTACCTGTCTGAACCCGGGGACCTGCCCGTCTGACTGAACCCGGGGACCTGTCTACCTGCCTGCCTGAACCCGGGGACCTGACTACTTGCCTGAACCCGGGGACCTACCTACCTGCCTGAACCCGGGGACCTGTCTACCTGCCTGCTCGGGGACCTGTCTACCAGCCTGAACCCCGGGGACCTGTCTACCTGCGTGAACCCGGGGACCTGTCTACCTTCCTGAACCCAGGGAACTGTCTACCTGCGTGAACACAGGGACCTGTCTACCTGCCTGAACCCAGGGACCTGTCTACCTGCGTGAACCCGGGGACCTGTCTACCTGCCTGAACCCAGGGACCTGATTACCTGCCTGAACCCGGGGACCTGTCTACCTGCCTGCACTGTGGGACCTGTCTACCTGTCTGAACCCGGGGATCTGTCTACCTGCCTGAACCCGGGGACGTGTCTATCTGCCTGAACCCGGGGACGTGTCTACCTGCCTGAACTCGGGGATCTGTCTACCTGCCTGTACCCGGGGACCTGTCTACCTGCCTGAACCCAGGGACCTGTCTACCTCCCTGAACCCGGGGACCTGCCTGTCTGCCTGAACCCGGGGACCTGCCAGTTTGCCTGAATCCAGGGACCTGTCTACCTGTCTGAACACGGGGACCTGCCTGTCTGACTGAACCCGGGGACCTGTTTACCTGCCTGCTTGAACCCAGGGACCTGTCTACCTGCCTGGACCCGGGGACCTGCCTGTCTGACTGAACCCGGGTACCTGTCTACC
Source organism: Hypanus sabinus (assembly GCF_030144855.1). NCBI lineage: Eukaryota > Metazoa > Chordata > Chondrichthyes > Myliobatiformes > Dasyatidae > Hypanus > Hypanus sabinus. Next base: position 91,325,859 of record NC_082711.1, on the reverse strand, counting down.
TGCCTGCCTGAACCCGGGGACCTGACTACCTGCCTGAACCCGGGGACCTGCCAACCTGCCTGAACCCAGGGACCTGTCTACCTGCGTGAACCCGGGGACCTGTCTACCTGCCTGAACCCAGGGACCTGTCTACCTGCCTGGACCCGGAGACCTGCCTGTCTGACTGAACCCGGGGACCTGTCTACCTGCCTGCCTGAACCCGGGGACCTGACTACCTGCCTGAACCCAGGGACCTGTCTACCTGCCTGTCTGCCTGAACCCGAGAACCTGTCTACCTGCCTGAACTCGGGGACCTGTCTGACTGCCTGAACCCGGGGACCTGTCTACCTGCCTGAACCCGGGGAACTGTCTACCTGCCTGAACCTGGGGACCTGTCTACCTGCCTGAACCTGGGGACCTGTCTACCTGCGTGAACCCGGGGACCTGTCTACCTGCCTGAACCCAGGGACCTGTCTACCTGCCTGAACCCGGGGACATGTCTACCTGCCTGAACCTGGGGACCTGTCTACCTGCCTGAACCCGGGGACATGTCTACCTGCGTGAACCCGGGGACCTGTCTACCTGCCTGAACCCAGGGACCTGTCTACCTGCCTGTCTGCCTGAACCCGAGAACCTGTCTACCTGCCTGAACCCGGGGACATGTCTACCTGCCTGAACCCGGGGACCTGTCTACCTGCCTGTCTGCCTGAACCCAGGGACCTCTCCACCTGCCTGAACCCGGGGACATGTCTACCTGCCTGAACCCAGGGACCTGTCTACCTGCCTGTCTGCCTGAACCCAGGGACCTGTCTACCTGCCTGAACCCGGGGACATGTCTACCTGCCTGAACCTGGGGACCTGTCTACCTGCCTGAACCCGGGGACATGTCTACCTGCGTGAACCCGGGGACCTGTCTACCTGCCTGAACCCAGGGACCTGTCTACCTGCCTGTCTGCCTGAACCCGAGAACCTGTCTACCTGCCTGAACTCGGGGACCTGTCTGACTGCCTGAACCCGGGGACCTGTCTACCTGCCCGAACCCGGGGACCTGTCTACCTGCCTGAACCCGGGGACATGTCTACCTGCGTGAACCCGGGGACCTGTCTACCTGCCTGAACTCGGGGACCTGTCTACCTGCCTGAACCCGGTGACCTTTCTACCCGCCTGAACCCAGGGACCTGTCTACCTGCCTGAACCCGGAGACCTGTCTACCTGCCTGAACTCGGGGACCTGTCTACCTGCCTGAACCCAGGGACCTGTCTACCTGCCTGTCTGCCTGAACCCAGGGACCTGTCTACCTGCCTGAACCCGGGGACATGTCTACCTGCCTGAACCTGGGGACCTGTCTACCTGCCTGAACCCGGGGACATGTCTACCTGCGTGTACCCGGGGACCTGTCTACCTGCCTGAACCCAGGGACCTGTCTACCTGCCTGTCTGCCTGAACCCGAGAACCTGTCTACCTGCCTGAACTCGGGGACCTGTCTGACTGCCTGAACCCGGGGACCTGTCTACCTGCCCGAACCCGGGGACCTGTCTACCTGCCTGAACCCGGGGACATGTCTATCTGCTAGAACCCAGGGACCTGTCTACCTGCCTGAACCCGGGGACCTGTCTACCTGCCTGAACCCGGTGACCTTTCTACCCGCCTGAACCCAGGGACCTGTCTACCTGCCTGAACCCGGAGACCTGTCTACCTGCCTGAACTCGGGGACCTGTCTACCTGCCTGAACCCCGGGGACCTGTCTACCTGCCTGAACCCAGGGACCTGTCTACCTGCCTGAACCCAGGGATCTGTCTGTCTGCTAGAACCCAGGGACCTGTCTACCTGCCTGAACCCGGGGACCTGTCTACCTGCCTGAACCCGGTGACCTTTCTACCCGCCTGAACCCAGGGACCTGTCTACCTGCCTGAACCCGGAGACCTGTCTACCTGCCTGAACCCGGGGACCTGTCTACCTGCCTGAACGCAGAGACCTGTCTACCTGCCTGCTCGGGGACCTGTCTGTCTGTCTGAACCCGGGGACCTGTCTACCTGCCTGAACCCAGTGACCTTTCTACCTGCCTGAACCCGGGGAACTGTCTACCTGCCTGAACCCGGGGACCTGTCTACCTGCCTGAACTCGGGGACCTGTCTGTCTGCCTGAACTCGGGGACCTGTCTACCTGCCTGAACCCAGTGACCTTTCTACCTGCCTGAACCCGGGGACCTGTCTACCTGCCTGGATCCGGGGACCTGTCTACCTGCCTGAACCCGGGGACCTGTCTTCCTGCCTGAACCCAGTGACCTTTCTACCTGCCTGAACCCGGGGACCTGTCTACCTGCCTGGATCCGGGGACCTGCCAGTCTGCCTGAAACCGCGGACCTGTCTACCTGCCTGAACTCGGGGACCTGTCTGTCTGCCTGAACCCGGCGGCCTGTCTACCTCCATGAACCCGTTGAGCTGTCTACCTGCCTAAACCCGGGGTCCTGCCTGTTTGCCTGAATCCAGGGACCTGTCTACCTGTCTGAACCCGGGGACCTGCCTGTCTGACTGAACCCGGGGACCTGTCTACCTGCCTGCTTGAACCCAGGGACCTGTCTACCTGCCTGGACCCGGGGACCTGCCTGTCTGACTGAACCCGGGAACCTGTCTACCTGCCTGCCTGAACCCGGGGACCTGGCTACCTGCCTGAACCCGGGGACATGCCAACCTGCCTGTACCCGGGGACCTGCCTACCTGCCTGAACCCGTGGACCTGCCTACCTGCCTGAACCCGGGGACCTGTCTACCTGCCTGCTCGGGGACCTGTCTACCTGCCTGAACCCCGGGGACCTGTCTACCTGCGTGAACCCGGGGACCTGTCTACCTGCCTGAACCCAGGGAACTGTCTACCTGCGTGAACCCAGGGACCTGTCTACCTGCCTGAACCCAGGGACCTGTCTACCTGCCTGAACCCAGGGACCTGTCTACCTGCGTGAACCCGGGGACCTGTCTACCTGCCTGAACCCAGGGACCTGTCTACCTGCCTGAACCCGGGGACCTGTCTACCTGCCTGAACCCGGGGCCTGTCTACATGCCTGAACCCAGTGACCTTTCTACCTGCCTGAACCCGGGGAACTGTCTATCTGCCTGGATCCGGGGACCTGCCAGTCTGCCTGAACCCGGGGACCTGTCTACCTGCCTGAACACAGTGACCTTTCTACCTGCCTGAACCCGAGGACCTGTCTACCTGCCTGGATCCGGGGACCTGTCTACCTGCCTGAACTCGGGGACCTGTCTGTCTGCCTGAACCCGGGGACCTGTCTACCTGCCTGAACCTGGGCACATGTCTACCTGCCTGAACCCGGCAGCCTGTCTACCTCCATGAACCCGGTGAGCTGTCTACCTGCCTAAACCCGGGGACCTGCCTGTTTGCCTGAATCCAGGGACCTGTCTACCTGCCTGAACTCGGGGACCTGTCTGTCTGCCTGAACCCGGCGGCCTGTCTACCTCCATGAACCCGGTGAGCTGTCTACCTGCCTAAACCCGGGGACCTGCCTGTTTGCCTGAATCCAGGGACCTGTCTACCTGTCTGAACCCGGGGACCTGCCTGTCTGACTGAACCCGGGGACCTGTCTACCTGCCTGCTTGAACCCAGGGACCTGTCTACCTGCCTGGACCCGGGGACCTGCCTGTCTGACTGAACCCGGGGACCTGTCTACCTGCCTGCTGAACCCGGGGACCTGGCTACCTGCCTGAACCCGGGGACCTGCCAACCTGCCTGTACCCGGGGACCTGCCTACCTGCCTGAACCAGTGGACCTGCCTACCTGCCTGAACCCGGGGACCTGTCTACCTGCCTGCTCGGGGACCTGTCTACCTGCCTGAACCCCGGGGACCTGTCTACCTGCGTGAACCCGGGGACCTGTCTACCTGCCTGAACCCAGGGAACTGTCTACCTGCGTGAACCCAGGGACCTGTCTACCTGCCTGAACCCAGGGACCTGTCTACCTGCGTGAACCCAGGGACCTGTCTACCTGCCTGAACCCGGGGACCTGTCTACCTGCCTGAACCCGGGGCCTGTCTACATGCCTGAACCCAGTGACCTTTCTACCTGCCTGAACCCGGGGAACTGTCTATCTGCCTGGATCCGGGGACCTGCCAGTCTGCGTGAACCCGGGGACCTGTCTACCTGCCTGAACTCGGGGACCTGTCTGTCTGCCTGAACCCGGGGACCTGTCTACCTGCCTGAACACAGTGACCTTTCTACCTGCCTGAACCCGAGGACCTGTCTACCTGCCTGGATCCGGGGACCTGTCTACCTGCCTGAACTCGGGGACCTGTCTGTCTGCCTGAACCCGGGGACCTGTCTACCTGCCTGAACCTGGGCACATGTCTACCTGCCTGAACCCGGCAGCCTGTCTACCTCCATGAACCCGGTGAGCTGTCTACCTGCCTGGACCCGGGGACCTGCCTGTCTGACTGAACCCGGGGACCTGTCTACCTGCCTGAACCCGGGGACCTGGCTACCTGCCTGAACCCGGGGACCTGCCAACCTGCCTGTACCCGGGGACCTGCCTACCTGCCTGAACCAGTGGACCTGCCTACCTGCCTGAACCCGGGGACCTGTCTACCTGCCTGCTCGGGGACCTGTCTACCTGCCTGAACCCCGGGGACCTGTCTACCTGCGTGAACCCGGGGACCTGTCTACCTGCCTGAACCCAGGGAACTGTCTACCTGCGTGAACCCAGGGACCTGTCTACCTGCCTGAACCCAGGGACCTGTCTACCTGCGTGAACCCGGGGACCTGTCTACCTGCCTGAACCCAGGGACCTGTCTACCTGCCTGAACCCGGGGACCTGTCTACCTGCCTGAACCCGGGGCCTGTCTACATGCCTGAACCCAGTGACCTTTCTACCTGCCTGAACCCGGGGAACTGTCTATCTGCCTGGATCCGGGGACCTGCCAGTCTGCGTGAACCCGGGGACCTGTCTACCTGCCTGAACTCGGGGACCTGTCTGTCTGCCTGAACCCGGGGACCTGTCTACCTTCCTGAACACAGTGACCTTTCTACCTGCCTGAACCCGAGGACCTGTCTACCTGCCTGGATCCGGGGACCTGTCTACCTGCCTGAACTCGGGGACCTGTCTGTCTGCCTGAACCCGGGGACCTGTCTACCTGCCTGAACCTGGGCACATGTCTACCTGCCTGAACCCGGCAGCCTGTCTACCTCCATGAACCCGGTGAGCTGTCTACCTGCCTAAACCCGGGGACCTGCCTGTTTGCCTGAATCCAGGGACCTGTCTACCTGCCTGAACTCGGGGACCTGTCTGTCTGCCTGAACCCGGCGGCCTGTCTACCTCCATGAACCCGGTGAGCTGTCTACCTGCCTAAACCCGGGGACCTGCCTGTTTGCCTGAATCCAGGGACCTGTCTACCCGTCTGAACCCGGGGACCTGCCTGTCTGACTGAACCCGGGGACCTGTCTACCTGCCTGCTTGAACCCAGGGACCTGTCTACCTGCCTGGACCCGGGGACCTGCCTGTCTGACTGAACCCGGGGACCTGTCTACCTGCCTGCTGAACCCGGGGACCTGGCTACCTGCCTGAACCCGGGGACCTGCCAACCTGCCTGTACCCGGGGACCTGCCTACCTGCCTGAACCCGTGGACCTGCTTACCTGCCTGAACCCGGGGACCTGTCTACCTGCCTGCTCGGGGACCTGTCTACCTGACTGAACCCCGGGGACCTGTCTACCTGCGTGAACCCGGGGACCTGTCTACCTGCCTGAACCCAGGGAACTGTCTACCTGCGTGAACCCAGGGACCTGTCTACCTGCCTGAACCCAGGGACCTGTCTACCTGCCTGAACCCAGGGACCTGTCTACCTGCGTGAACCCGGGGACCTGTCTACCTGCCTGAACCCAGGGACCTGTCTACCTGCCTGAACCCGGGGACCTGCCTGTCTGACTGAACCCAGGGACCTGTCTACCTGCCTGCCTGAACCCGGGGACCTGACTACCTGCCTGAACCCGGGGACCTGCCTACCTGCCTGAACCCGGGGACCTGTCTACCTGCCTGCTCGGGAACCTGTCTACCTGCCTGAACCCCGGGGACCTGTCTACCTGCGTGAACCCGGGGACCTGTCTACCTGCCTGAACCCAGGGAACTGTCTACCTGCGTGAACCCAGGGACCTGTCTACCTGCCTGAACCCAGGGACCTGTCTACCTGCCTGAACCCAGGGACCTGTCTACCTGCTTGAACCCGGGGACCTGTCTACCTGCCTGAACCCAGGGACCTGTCTACCTGCCTGAACCCGGGGACCTGTCTACCTGCCTGAACCCGGGGACCTGTCTACCTGCCTGAACCCAGTGACCTTTCTACCTGCCTGAACCCGGGGAACTGTCTATCTGCCTGGATCCGGGGACCTGCCAGTCTGCGTGAACCCGGGGACCTGTCTACCTGCCTGAACTCGGGGACCTGTCTGTCTGCCTGAACCCGGGGACCTGGCTACCTGCCTGAACCCGGGGACCTGCCAACCTGCCTGTACCCGGGGACCTGCCTACCTGCCTGAACCCGTGGACCTGCCTACCTGCCTGAACCCGGGGACCTGTCTACCTGCCTGCTCGGGGACCTGTCTACCTGCCTGAACCCCGGGGACCTGTCTACCTGCCTGAACCCGGGGCCTGTCTACCTGCCTGAACCCAGTGACCTTTCTACCTGCCTGAACCCGAGGAACTGTCTATCTGCCTGGATCCGGGGACCTGCCAGTCTGCGTGAACCCGGGGACCTGTCTACCTGCCTGAACTCGGGGACCTGTCTGTCTGCCTGAACCCGGGGACCTGTCTACCTGCCTGAACACAGTGACCTTTCTACCTGTCTGAACCCGAGGACCTGTCTACCTGCCTGGATCCGGGGACCTGTCTACCTGCCTGAACTCGGGGACATGTCTGTCTGCCTGAACCCGGGGACCTGTCTACCTGCCTGAACCTGGGGACATGTCTACCTGCCTGAACCCGGCAGCCTGTCTACCTCCATGAACCCGGTGAGCTGTCTACCTGCCTAAACCCGGGGACCTGCCTGTTTGCCTGAATCCAGAGACCTGTCTACCTGCCTGAACTCGGGGACCTGTCTGTCTGCCTGAACTCGGCGGCCTGTCTACCTCCATGAACCCGGTGAGCTGTCTACCTGCCTAAACCCGGGGACCTGCCTGTTTGCCTGAATCCAGGGACCTGTCTACCTGTCTGAACCCGGGGACCTGCCTGTCTGACTGAACCCGGGGACCTGTCTACCTGCCTGCTTGAACCCAGGGACCTGTCTACCTGCCTGGACCCGGGGACCTGCCTGTCTGACTGAACCCGGGGACCTGTCTACCTGCCTGCTGAACCCGGGGACCTGGCTACCTGCCTGAACCCGGGGACCTACCAACCTGCCTACCTGCCTGAACCCGTTGACCTGCCTACCTGCCTGAACCCGGGGACCTGTCTACCTGCCTGCTCGGGGACCTGTCTACCTGCCTGAACCCCGGGGACCTGTCTACCTGCGTGAACCCGGGGACCTGTCTACCTGCCTGAACCCAGGGAACTGTCTACCTGCGTGAACCCAGGGACCTGTCGACCTGCCTGAACCCAGGGACCTGACTAACTGCCTGAACCCAGGGACCTGTCTACCTGCCTGAACCCGGGGACCTGTCTACCTGCCTGAACGCAGAGACCTGTCTACCTGCCTGCTCGGGGACCTGTCTGTCTGTCTGAACCCGGGGACCTGTCTACCTGCCTGAACGCAGAGACCTGTCTACCTGCCTGAACCCGGGGACCTGTCTACCTGCCTGAACCCGGGGACCTGTCTACCTGCCTGAACCCAGTGACCTTTCTACCTGCCTGAACCCGGGGAACTGTCTATCTGCCTGGATCCGGGGACCTGCCAGTCTGCGTGAACCCGGGGACCTGTCTACCTGCCTGAACTCGGGGACCTGTCTATATGCCTGAACCCGGGGACCTGTCTACCTGCCTGAACACAGTGACCTTTCTACCTGCCTGAACCCGGGGACCTGTCTACCTGCCTGGATCCGGGGACCTGTCTACCTGCCTGAACTCGGGGACCTGTCTGTCTGCCTGAACCCGGGGACCTGTCTACCTGCCTGAACCTGGGGACATGTCTACCTGCCTGAACCCGACGGCCTGTCTACCTCCATGAACCCGGTGAGCTGTCTACCTGCCTAAACCCGGGGACCTGCCTGTCTGACTGAACCCAGGGACCTGTCTACCTGCCTGCCTGAACCCGGGGACCTGACTACCTGCCTGAACCCGGGGACCTGCCTACCTGCCTGAACCCGGGGACCTGTCTACCTGCCTGCTCGGGAACCTGTCTACCTGCCTGAACCCCGGGGACCTGTCTACCTGCGTGAACCCTGGGACCTGTCTACCTGCCTGAACCCAGGGAACTGTCTACCTGCGTGAACCCAGGGACCTGTCTACCTGCCTGAACCCAGGGACCTGACTACCTGCCTGAACCCAGGGACCTGTCTACCTGCCTGAACCCGGGGACCTGTCTACCTGCCTTAACCCAGGGACCTGTCTACCTGCCTGAACCCGGGGACCTGTCTACCTGCCTGAACCCGGGGACCTGTCTACCTGCCTGAACCCAGGGACCTGTCTGCCTGCCTGCACTAGGGGACCTGTCTAACTGTCTGAACCCGGGGACCTGTCTACCTGCCTGAACCCGGGGACGTGTCTATCTGCGTGAACCCGGGGACGTGTCTACCTGCCTGAACTCGGGGACCTGTCTACCTGCGTGAACCCAGGGACCTGTCTACCTGCCTGAACCCAGGGACATGTCTACCTGCGTGAACCCGGGGACCTATCTACCTGCCTGAACCCAGGGACCTGTCTACCTGCCTGAACCCAGGGAACTGTCTACCTGCGTGAACCCAGGGACCTGTCTACCTGCCTGAACCCAGGGACCTGTCTACCTGCCTGAACCCAGGGACCTGTCTACCTGCGTGAACCCTGGGACCTGTCTACCTGCCTGAACCCAGGGACCTGTCTACCTGCCTGAACCCGGGGACCTGTCTACCTGCCTGAACCCGGGGACCTGTCTGGCTCCCTGAACCCAGGGACCCGTCTGCATGCCTGCACTGGGGGACCTGTCTACCTGTCTGAACCCGGGGACCTGTCTACCTGCCTGAACCCGGAGACGTGTCTATCTGCCTGAACCCGGGGACCTGTCTACCTGCTTGAACCCGGGGACCTGTCTACCTGCCTGAACCCAGGGACCTGTCTACCTCCCTGAACGCGGGGACCTGCCTGTCTGCCTGAACCCCGGGACCTGCCTGTCTGACTGAACACGGGGACCTGTCTACCTGCCTGAAACCAGGGCCCTGTCTACCTGTCTGAAGCCAGGGACCTGCCTCCCTGCCTGCTTGAACCCAGGGACCTGTCTACCTGCCTGGACCCGGGGACCTGCCTGTCTGACTGAACCCGGGGACCTGTCTACCTGCCTGCCTGAACCCGGGGACCTGACTACCTGCCTGAACCCAGGGACCTGTCTACCTGCCTGTCTGCCTGAACCCGAGAACCTGTCTACCTGCCTGAACTCGGGGACCTGTCTGACTGCCTGAACCTGGGGACCTGTCTACCTGCCTGAACCCGGGGACCTGTCTACCTGCCTGAACCCAGGGACCTGTCTGCCTGCCTGCACTGGGGGACCTGTCTAACTGTCTGAACCCGGGGACCTGTCTAGCTGCCTGAACCCGGGGACGTGTCTATCTGCGTGAACCCGGGGACGTGTCTACCTGCCTGAACTCGGGGACCTGTCTACCTGCGTGAACCCAGGGACCTGTCTACCTGCCTGAACCCAGGGACATGTCTACCTGCGTGAACCCGGGGACCTATCTACCTGCCTGAACCCAGGGACCTGTCTACCTGCCTGAACCCAGGGAACTGTCTACCTGCGTGAACCCAGGGACCTGTCTACCTGCCTGAACCCAGGGACCTGTCTACCTGCCTGAACCCAGGGACCTGTCTACCTGCGTGAACCCTGGGACCTGTCTACCTGCCTGAACCCAGGGACCTGTCTACCTGCCTGAACCCGGGGACCTGTCTACCTGCCTGAACCCGGGGACCTGTCTGGCTCCCTGAACCCAGGGACCCGTCTGCATGCCTGCACTGGGGGACCTGTCTACCTGTCTGAACCCGGGGACCTGTCTACCTGCCTGAACCCGGAGACGTGTCTATCTGCCTGAACCCGGGGACCTGTCTACCTGCTTGAACCCGGGGACCTGTCTACCTGCCTGAACCCAGGGACCTGTCTACCTCCCTGAACGCGGGGACCTGCCTGTCTGCCTGAACCCCGGGACCTGCCTGTCTGACTGAACACGGGGACCTGTCTACCTGCCTGAAACCAGGGCCCTGTCTACCTGTCTGAAGCCAGGGACCTGCCTCCCTGCCTGCTTGAACCCAGGGACCTGTCTACCTGCCTGGACCCGGGGACCTGCCTGTCTGACTGAACCCGGGGACCTGTCTACCTGCCTGCCTGAACCCGGGGACCTGACTACCTGCCTGAACCCAGGGACCTGTCTACCTGCCTGTCTGCCTGAACCCGAGAACCTGTCTACCTGCCTGAACTCGGGGACCTGTCTGACTGCCTGAACCTGGGGACCTGTCTACCTGCCTGAACCCGGGGACATGTCTACCTGCCTGAACCTGGGGACCTGTCTACCTGCCTGAACCTGGGGACCTGTCTACCTGCGTGAACCCGGGGACCTGTCTACCTGCCTGAACCCAGGGACCTGTCTACCTGCCTGAACCCGGGGACATGTCTACCTGCCTGAACCTGGGGACCTGTCTACCTGCCTGAACCCGGGGACATGTCTGTCTGCCTGAACCCGGGGACCTGTCTACCTGCCTGAACCTGGGGACATGTCTACCTGCCTGAACCCGGCAGCCTGTCTACCTCCATGAACCCGGTGAGCTGTCTACCTGCCTAAACCCGGGGACATGTCTACCTGCGTGAACCCGGGGACCTGTCTACCTGCCTGAACCCAGGGACCTGTCTACCTGCCTGTCTGCCTGAACCAGAGAACCTGTCTACCTGCCTGAACTCGGGGACCTGTCTGACTGCCTGAACCCGGGGACCTGTCTACCTGCCTGAACCCGGGGACATGTCTACCTGCCTGAACCCGGGGACCTGCCTACCAGCCTGTCGGCCTGAACCCGGGGACCTGTCTACCAGCCTGTCGGCCTGAACCCGAGAACCTGTCTACCTGCCTGAACGCGGGAACATGTCTACCTGCCTGAACCCGGGGACCTGTCAGACTGCCTGAACCCGGGGACCTGTCTACCTGCCCGAACCCAGAGACCTGTCTGACTGCCTGAACCCGGGGACCTGTCTACCTGCCTGAACCCAGGGACCTGTCTACCTGACTGCCTGGACCCGGGGACCTACCTGTCTGCCTGTACCCGGGGACCTGTCTACCTGACTGTACCCGGGGACCTGTCTACCTGCCTGGACCCAGGGACCTGCCTGTCTGCCTGAACCCGGGGACCTGTCTGTCTGCCTGAACCCGGGGAACAGTCAACCTGCCTGCCTGAACCGGGGACCTGACTACCTGCCTGAACCCGGGGACCTGTCTACATGCCTGCCTGGACCCGGGGACCTGCCTGTCTGACTGAACCCGGGGAACAGTCAACCTGCCTGGCTGAACCGGGGACCTGACTACCTGCCTGAACCCCGGGGACCTGTCTACCTGCGTGAACCCGGGGACCTGTCTACCTGCCTGAACCCAGGGAACTGTCTACCTGCGTGAACCCAGGGACCTGTCTACCTGCCTGAACCCAGGGACCTGTCTACCTGCCTGAACCCAGGGACCTGTCTACCTGCGTGAACCCGGGGACCTGTCTACCTGCCTGAACCCAGGGACCTGTCTACCTGCCTGAACCCGGGGACCTGCCTGTCTGACTGAACCCAGGGACCTGTCTACCTGCCTGCCTGAACCCGGGGACCTGACTACCTGCCTGAACCCGGGGACCTGCCTACCTGCCTGAACCCGGGGACCTGTCTACCTGCCTGCTCGGGAACCTGTCTACCTGCCTGAACCCCGGGGACCTGTCTACCTGCGTGAACCCGGGGACCTGTCTACCTGCCTGAACCCAGGGAACTGTCTACCTGCGTGAACCCAGGGACCTGTCTACCTGCCTGAACCCAGGGACCTGTCTACCTGCCTGAACCCAGGGACCTGTCTACCTGCTTGAACCCGGGGACCTGTCTACCTGCCTGAACCCAGGGACCTGTCTACCTGCCTGAACCCGGGGACCTGTCTACCTGCCTGAACCCGGGGACCTGTCTACCTGCCTGAACCCAGTGACCTTTCTACCTGCCTGAACCCGGGGAACTGTCTATCTGCCTGGATCCGGGGACCTGCCAGTCTGCGTGAACCCGGGGACCTGTCTACCTGCCTGAACTCGGGGACCTGTCTGTCTGCCTGAACCCGGGGACCTGGCTACCTGCCTGAACCCGGGGACCTGCCAACCTGCCTGTACCCGGGGACCTGCCTACCTGCCTGAACCCGTGGACCTGCCTACCTGCCTGAACCCGGGGACCTGTCTACCTGCCTGCTCGGGGACCTGTCTACCTGCCTGAACCCCGGGGACCTGTCTACCTGCCTGAACCCGGGGCCTGTCTACCTGCCTGAACCCAGTGACCTTTCTACCTGCCTGAACCCGAGGAACTGTCTATCTGCCTGGATCCGGGGACCTGCCAGTCTGCGTGAACCCGGGGACCTGTCTACCTGCCTGAACTCGGGGACCTGTCTGTCTGCCTGAACCCGGGGACCTGTCTACCTGCCTGAACACAGTGACCTTTCTACCTGTCTGAACCCGAGGACCTGTCTACCTGCCTGGATCCGGGGACCTGTCTACCTGCCTGAACTCGGGGACATGTCTGTCTGCCTGAACCCGGGGACCTGTCTACCTGCCTGAACCTGGGGACATGTCTACCTGCCTGAACCCGGCAGCCTGTCTACCTCCATGAACCCGGTGAGCTGTCTACCTGCCTAAACCCGGGGACCTGCCTGTTTGCCTGAATCCAGAGACCTGTCTACCTGCCTGAACTCGGGGACCTGTCTGTCTGCCTGAACTCGGCGGCCTGTCTACCTCCATGAACCCGGTGAGCTGTCTACCTGCCTAAACCCGGGGACCTGCCTGTTTGCCTGAATCCAGGGACCTGTCTACCTGTCTGAACCCGGGGACCTGCCTGTCTGACTGAACCCGGGGACCTGTCTACCTGCCTGCTTGAACCCAGGGACCTGTCTACCTGCCTGGACCCGGGGACCTGCCTGTCTGACTGAACCCGGGGACCTGTCTACCTGCCTGCTGAACCCGGGGACCTGGCTACCTGCCTGAACCCGGGGACCTACCAACCTGCCTACCTGCCTGAACCCGTTGACCTGCCTACCTGCCTGAACCCGGGGACCTGTCTACCTGCCTGCTCGGGGACCTGTCTACCTGCCTGAACCCCGGGGACCTGTCTACCTGCGTGAACCCGGGGACCTGTCTACCTGCCTGAACCCAGGGAACTGTCTACCTGCGTGAACCCAGGGACCTGTCGACCTGCCTGAACCCAGGGACCTGTCTACCTGCCTGAACCCAGGGACCTGTCTACCTGCGTGAACCCGGGGACCTGACTAACTGCCTGAACCCAGGGACCTGTCTACCTGCCTGAACCCGGGGACCTGTCTACCTGCCTGAAAGCAGAGACCTGTCTACCTGCCTGCTCGGGGACCTGTCTGTCTGTCTGAACCCGGGGACCTGTCTACCTGCCTGAACGCAGAGACCTGTCTACCTGCCTGAACCCGGGGACCTGTCTACCTGCCTGAACCCGGGGACCTGTCTACCTGCCTGAACCCAGTGACCTTTCTACCTGCCTGAACCCGGGGAACTGTCTATCTGCCTGGATCCGGGGACCTGCCAGTCTGCGTGAACCCGGGGACCTGTCTACCTGCCTGAACTCGGGGACCTGTCTATATGCCTGAACCCGGGGACCTGTCTACCTGCCTGAACACAGTGACCTTTCTACCTGCCTGAACCCGGGGACCTGTCTACCTGCCTGGATCCGGGGACCTGTCTACCTGCCTGAACTCGGGGACCTGTCTGTCTGCCTGAACCCGGGGACCTGTCTACCTGCCTGAACCTGGGGACATGTCTACCTGCCTGAACCCGACGGCCTGTCTACCTCCATGAACCCGGTGAGCTGTCTACCTGCCTAAACCCGGGGACCTGCCTGTCTGACTGAACCCAGGGACCTGTCTACCTGCCTGCCTGAACCCGGGGACCTGACTACCTGCCTGAACCCGGGGACCTGCCTACCTGCCTGAACCCGGGGACCTGTCTACCTGCCTGCTCGGGAACCTGTCTACCTGCCTGAACCCCGGGGACCTGTCTACCTGCGTGAACCCTGGGACCTGTCTACCTGCCTGAACCCAGGGAACTGTCTACCTGCGTGAACCCAGGGACCTGTCTACCTGCCTGAACCCAGGGACCTGACTACCTGCCTGAACCCAGGGACCTGTCTACCTGCCTGAACCCGGGGACCTGTCTACCTGCCTTAACCCAGGGACCTGTCTACCTGCCTGAACCCGGGGACCTGTCTACCTGCCTGAACCCGGGGACCTGTCTACCTGCCTGAACCCAGGGACCTGTCTGCCTGCCTGCACTAGGGGACCTGTCTAACTGTCTGAACCCGGGGACCTGTCTACCTGCCTGAACCCGGGGACGTGTCTATCTGCGTGAACCCGGGGACGTGTCTACCTGCCTGAACTCGGGGACCTGTCTACCTGCGTGAACCCAGGGACCTGTCTACCTGCCTGAACCCAGGGACATGTCTACCTGCGTGAACCCGGGGACCTATCTACCTGCCTGAACCCAGGGACCTGTCTACCTGCCTGAACCCAGGGAACTGTCTACCTGCGTGAACCCAGGGACCTGTCTACCTGCCTGAACCCAGGGACCTGTCTACCTGCCTGAACCCAGGGACCTGTCTACCTGCGTGAACCCTGGGACCTGTCTACCTGCCTGAACCCAGGGACCTGTCTACCTGCCTGAACCCGGGGACCTGTCTACCTGCCTGAACCCGGGGACCTGTCTGGCTCCCTGAACCCAGGGACCCGTCTGCATGCCTGCACTGGGGGACCTGTCTACCTGTCTGAACCCGGGGACCTGTCTACCTGCCTGAACCCGGAGACGTGTCTATCTGCCTGAACCCGGGGACCTGTCTACCTGCTTGAACCCGGGGACCTGTCTACCTGCCTGAACCCAGGGACCTGTCTACCTCCCTGAACGCGGGGACCTGCCTGTCTGCCTGAACCCCGGGACCTGCCTGTCTGACTGAACACGGGGACCTGTCTACCTGCCTGAAACCAGAGCCCTGTCTACCTGTCTGAAGCCAGGGACCTGCCTCCCTGCCTGCTTGAACCCAGGGACCTGTCTACCTGCCTGGACCCGGGGACCTGCCTGTCTGACTGAACCCGGGGACCTGTCTACCTGCCTGCCTGAACCCGGGGACCTGACTACCTGCCTGAACCCAGGGACCTGTCTACCTGCCTGTCTGCCTGAACCCGAGAACCTGTCTACCTGCCTGAACTCGGGGACCTGTCTGACTGCCTGAACCTGGGGACCTGTCTACCTGCCTGAACCCGGGGACCTGTCTACCTGCCTGAACCCAGGGACCTGTCTGCCTGCCTGCACTGGGGGACCTGTCTAACTGTCTGAACCCGGGGACCTGTCTAGCTGCCTGAACCCGGGGACGTGTCTATCTGCGTGAACCCGGGGACGTGTCTACCTGCCTGAACTCGGGGACCTGTCTACCTGCGTGAACCCAGGGACCTGTCTACCTGCCTGAACCCAGGGACATGTCTACCTGCGTGAACCCGGGGACCTATCTACCTGCCTGAACCCAGGGACCTGTCTACCTGCCTGAACCCAGGGAACTGTCTACCTGCGTGAACCCAGGGACCTGTCTACCTGCCTGAACCCAGGGACCTGTCTACCTGCCTGAACCCAGGGACCTGTCTACCTGCGTGAACCCTGGGACCTGTCTACCTGCCTGAACCCAGGGACCTGTCTACCTGCCTGAACCCGGGGACCTGTCTACCTGCCTGAACCCGGGGACCTGTCTGGCTCCCTGAACCCAGGGACCCGTCTGCATGCCTGCACTGGGGGACCTGTCTACCTGTCTGAACCCGGGGACCTGTCTACCTGCCTGAACCCGGAGACGTGTCTATCTGCCTGAACCCGGGGACCTGTCTACCTGCTTGAACCCGGGGACCTGTCTACCTGCCTGAACCCAGGGACCTGTCTACCTCCCTGAACGCGGGGACCTGCCTGTCTGCCTGAACCCCGGGACCTGCCTGTCTGACTGAACACGGGGACCTGTCTACCTGCCTGAAACCAGGGCCCTGTCTACCTGTCTGAAGCCAGGGACCTGCCTCCCTGCCTGCTTGAACCCAGGGACCTGTCTACCTGCCTGGACCCGGGGACCTGCCTGTCTGACTGAACCCGGGGACCTGTCTACCTGCCTGCCTGAACCCGGGGACCTGACTACCTGCCTGAACCCAGGGACCTGTCTACCTGCCTGTCTGCCTGAACCCGAGAACCTGTCTACCTGCCTGAACTCGGGGACCTGTCTGACTGCCTGAACCTGGGGACCTGTCTACCTGCCTGAACCCGGGGACATGTCTACCTGCCTGAACCTGGGGACCTGTCTACCTGCCTGAACCTGGGGACCTGTCTACCTGCGTGAACCCGGGGACCTGTCTACCTGCCTGAACCCAGGGACCTGTCTACCTGCCTGAACCCGGGGACATGTCTACCTGCCTGAACCTGGGGACCTGTCTACCTGCCTGAACCCGGGGACATGTCTGTCTGCCTGAACCCGGGGACCTGTCTACCTGCCTGAACCTGGGGACATGTCTACCTGCCTGAACCCGGCAGCCTGTCTACCTCCATGAACCCGGTGAGCTGTCTACCTGCCTAAACCCGGGGACATGTCTACCTGCGTGAACCCGGGGACCTGTCTACCTGCCTGAACCCAGGGACCTGTCTACCTGCCTGTCTGCCTGAACCAGAGAACCTGTCTACCTGCCTGAACTCGGGGACCTGTCTGACTGCCTGAACCCGGGGACCTGTCTACCTGCCTGAACCCGGGGACATGTCTACCTGCCTGAACCCGGGGACCTGTCTACCAGCCTGTCGGCCTGAACCCGGGGACCTGTCTACCAGCCTGTCGGCCTGAACCCGAGAACCTGTCTACCTGCCTGAACGCGGGAACATGTCTACCTGCCTGAACCCGGGGACCTGTCAGACTGCCTGAACCCGGGGACCTGTCTACCTGCCCGAACCCAGAGACCTGTCTGACTGCCTGAACCCGGGGACCTGTCTACCTGCCTGAACCCAGGGACCTGTCTACCTGACTGCCTGGACCCGGGGACCTACCTGTCTGCCTGTACCCGGGGACCTGTCTACCTGACTGTACCCGGGGACCTGTCTACCTGCCTGGACCCAGGGACCTGCCTGTCTGCCTGAACCCGGGGACCTGTCTGTCTGCCTGAACCCGGGGAACAGTCAACCTGCCTGCCTGAACCGGGGACCTGACTACCTGCCTGAACCCGGGGACCTGTCTACATGCCTGCCTGGACCCGGGGACCTGCCTGTCTGACTGAACCCGGGGAACAGTCAACCTGCCTGGCTGAACCGGGGACCTGACTACCTGCCTGAACCCGGGGACCTGTCTACCTGCCTGAACCCAGGGATCTGTCTATCTGCTAGAACCCAGGGATCTGTCTATCTGCTAGAACCCAGGGACCTGTCTACCTGCCTGAACCCGGGGACCTGTCTACCTGCCTGAACTCGGGGACCTGTCTGTCTGCCTGAACTCGGGGACCTGTCTACCTGCCTGAACCCCGGGGACCTGTCTACCTGCCTGAACCCAGGGACCTGTCTACCTGCCTGAACCCAGGGATCTGTCTATCTGCTAGAACCCAGGGACCTGTCTACCTGCCTGAACCCGGTGACCTTTCTACCCGCCTGAACCCAGGGACCTGTCTACCTGCCTGAACCCGGGGACCTGTCTACCTGCCTGAACCCGGGGACCTGTCTACCTGCCTGAACGCAGAGACCTGTCTACCTGCCTGCTCGGGGACCTGTCTGTCTGTCTGAACCCGGGGACCTGTCTACCTGCCTGAACGCAGAGACCTGTCTACCTGCCTGAACCCGGGGACCTGTCTACCTGTCTGAACCCAGGGACCTGTCTACCTGCCTGGACCCGGGGACCTGCCTGTCTGCCTGAACCCGGAGACCTGTCTACCTGCCTGAACTCAGGGACCTGTCTGTCTGCCTGAACCCGGGGACCTGTCTACCTGCCTGAACCTGGGGACATGTCTACCTGCCTCAACCCAGGGACCTGTCTACCTCCATGAACCCGGTGAGCTGTCTACCAGCCTGAACCCGGGGACCTGTCTACCTGCCTGAACTCGGGGACCTGTCTGTCTGCCAGAACCCGGGGACCTGTCTACCTGTCTGAACCCGGGGGCATGTCTACCTTCCTGAACCCGGGGAACTGTCTACATGCCTGTCTGAACCCGGGGACCTGTCTACCTGCCTCAACCCAGGGACCTGCCAACCTGCCTGAACCCGGGGACCTGCCGACCTGCCTGAACCCGGGGACCTGCCTACCTGCCTGAACCTGGGGACCTGTCTACCTGCCTGAACCCAGGGCCCTGTCTACCTGCCTGCCTCAACCCAGTGACATTTCTACCTGCCTGAACTCAGGGACATTTCTACCTGCCTGAACCCGGTGACATTTCAACCTGCCTGAACCCGGAGACCTGTCTACCTGCCTGAACCCGGAGACCTGTCCACCTGACTGAAGGCAGAGACCTGTCTACCTGCCTGCTCGGGGACATGTCTGTCTGTCTGAACCCGGGGACCTGTCTACCTGCCTGAACCCGGGGACCTGTCTACCTGCCTGAACCCGGGGACCTGTCTACCTGCCTGAACCCAGTGACCTTTCTACCTGCCTGAACCCGGGGAACTGTCTACCTGCCTGAACCCGGGGACCTGCCTACCTGCCTGAACTCGGGGACCTGTCTGTCTGCCTGAACCCGGGGACCTGTCTACCTGCCTGAACCCAGTGACCTTTCTACCTGCCTGATCCCGGGGACCTGTCTACCTGCCTGGATCCGGGGACCTGCCAGTCTGCCTGAAACCGGGGACCTGTCTACCTGCCTGAACTCGGGGACCTGTCTGTCTGCCTGAACCCGGCGGCCTGTCTACCTCCATGAACCCGGTCAGCTGTCTACCTGCCTAAACCCGGGGACCTGCCTGTTTGCCTGAATCCAGGGACCTGTCTACCTGTCTGAACCCGGGGACCTGCCCGTCTGACTGAACCCGGGGACCTGTCTACCTGCCTGCCTGAACCCGGGGACCTGACTACTTGCCTGAACCCGGGGACCTACCTACCTGCCTGAACCCGGGGACCTGTCTACCTGCCTGCTCGGGGACCTGTCTACCAGCCTGAACCCCGGGGACCTGTCTACCTGCGTGAACCCGGGGACCTGTCTACCTTCCTGAACCCAGGGAACTGTCTACCTGCGTGAACACAGGGACCTGTCTACCTGCCTGAACCCAGGGACCTGTCTACCTGCGTGAACCCGGGGACCTGTCTACCTGCCTGAACCCAGGGACCTGATTACCTGCCTGAACCCGGGGACCTGTCTACCTGCCTGCACTGTGGGACCTGTCTACCTGTCTGAACCCGGGGATCTGTCTACCTGCCTGAACCCGGGGACGTGTCTATCTGCCTGAACCCGGGGACGTGTCTACCTGCCTGAACTCGGGGATCTGTCTACCTGCCTGTACCCGGGGACCTGTCTACCTGCCTGAACCCAGGGACCTGTCTACCTCCCTGAACCCGGGGACCTGCCTGTCTGCCTGAACCCGGGGACCTGCCAGTTTGCCTGAATCCAGGGACCTGTCTACCTGTCTGAACACGGGGACCTGCCTGTCTGACTGAACCCGGGGACCTGTTTACCTGCCTGCTTGAACCCAGGGACCTGTCTACCTGCCTGGACCCGGGGACCTGCCTGTCTGACTGAACCCGGGTACCTGTCTACCTGCCTGCCTGAACCCGGGGACCTGACTACCTGCCTGAACCCGGGGACCTGCCAACCTGCCTGTACCCGGGGACCTGCCTACCTGCCTGAACCGGGGACCTGCCTAGCTGCCTGAACCCAGGGAACTGTCTACCTGCCTGAACCCGGGGACCTGTCAACCTGCCTGAACCCGGGGACGTGTCTATCTGCCTGAACCCGGGGACCTGTCTACCTGCCTGAACCCGGGGACCTGTCTACCTGCCTGAACCCGGGGACCTGTCTACCTGCCTGTCTACCTGAACCCGAGAACCTGTCTACCTGCCTGAACTCGGGGACCTGTCTGACTGCCTGAACCCGGGGACCTGTCTACCTGCCCGAACCCGGGGACCTGTCTACCTGCCTGAACCCGGGGACATGTCTACCTGCGTGAACCCGGGGACCTGTCTACCTGCCTGAACCCAGAGACCTGTCTACCTGTCTGAACCCGGGGACCTGTCTACCTGCCTGAACCCAGGGACCTGTCTACCTGCCTGCCTGAACCCAGGGACCTGTCTACCTGCCTGGACCCGGGGACCTGCCTGTCTGACTGAACCCGGGGAACTGTCTACATGTCTGAACCCGGGGACCTGTCTACATGCCTGCTCGGGGACCTGTCTACCTGCCTGAACCTGGGGACCTGTCTGCCTGCCTGAACCCGGGGACCTGTCTACCTTTCTGAACCCAGGGACCTGTCTGCCTGCCTGAACGGGGGACCTGTCTACCTGCCTGAACCCGGGGACCTGTTTGCCTGCATGAACCCAGGGACCGGAGCACCTGCTTGCCTGAACCCAGGGACCTGTCTACCTGCTTGAACCCAGGGACCTGTCTACCTGCCTGAACCCAGGGACCTGTTTACCTGCCTGAACTGGGGGACCTGTCTACCTGCCTGGACCCGGGGACCTGCCTGTCTGACTGAACCCGGGGAACTGTCTACCTGCCTGCCTGAACCCGGGGACCTGACTACCTGTCTGAACCCAGGGATCTTTCTACCTGCCTGAACCCGGGGACCTGCCTACCTGTCTGAACCCGGGGACCTGTCTACCTTCCCGAACCCGGGGACCTGCCTACCTGCCTGAACCCGGGGACCTGCCTACCTGCCTGAACCCAGGGACCTGTCTGTCTGCCTGAACCCGGGGACCTTTCTACCTGCCTGAACCCGGGGTCCTGTCTACCTGCCTGAATCAGGGGACATGTCTACCTGCCTGAACCCAGGGTCCTGTCTACCTGCCTGAACCCGGGGACCTGCCTACCTGCCTGAATCCAGTGACCTGTCTTCCTGCCTGTCTGCCTGAACTCGGAGACCTGTCTACCTGCCTGCTCGGGGACCAGTCTGTCTGCCTGAACCCGGGGACCTGTCTACCTGCCTGAACCCGGGGACCTGCCTACCTGCCTGAACCCGGGGACCTGCCTACTTGCCTGAATCCAGTGACCTGTCTTCCTGCCTGTCTGCCTGAACTCGGAGACCTGTCTACCTGCCTGCTCTGGGACCTGTCTGTCTGTCTGAACCCGGGGACCTGTCTACCTGCCTGAACTCAGGGACCTGTCTGTCTGCCTGAACCCGGGGACCTGTCTACCTGACTGAACCCGGAGACTTGTCTACCTGCCTGAACCCGGAGACCTGTCCACCTGACTGAAGGCAGAGAACTGTCTACCTGCCTGCTCGGGGACATGTCTGTCTGTCTGAACCCGGGGACCTGTCTACCTGCCTGAACCCGGGGACCTGTCTACCTGCCTGAACGCAGAGACCTGTCTACCTGCCTGCTCGGGGACCTGTCTGTCTGTCTGAACCCGGGGACCTGTCTACCTGCCTGAACGCAGAGACCTGTCTACCTGCCTGAACCCGGGGACCTGTCTACCTGCCTGAACCCGGGGACCTGTCTACCTGCCTGAACCCAGTGACCTTTCTACCTGCCTGAACCCGGGGAACTGTCTATCTGCCTGGATCCGGGGACCTGCCAGTCTGCGTGAACCCGGGGACCTGTCTACCTGCCTGAACTCGGGGACCTGTCTATATGCCTGAACCCGGGGACCTGTCTACCTGCCTGAACACAGTGACCTTTCTACCTGCCTGAACCCGGGGACCTGTCTACCTGCCTGGATCCGGGGACCTGTCTACCTGCCTGAACTCGGGGACCTGTCTGTCTGCCTGAACCCGGGGACCTGTCTACCTGCCTGAACCTGGGGACATGTCTACCTGCCTGAACCCGACGGCCTGTCTACCTCCATGAACCCGGTGAGCTGTCTACCTGCCTAAACCCGGGGACCTGCCTGTCTGACTGAACCCAGGGACCTGTCTACCTGCCTGCCTGAACCCGGGGACCTGACTACCTGCCTGAACCCGGGGACCTGCCTACCTGCCTGAACCCGGGGACCTGTCTACCTGCCTGCTCGGGAACCTGTCTACCTGCCTGAACCCCGGGGACCTGTCTACCTGCGTGAACCCTGGGACCTGTCTACCTGCCTGAACCCAGGGAACTGTCTACCTGCGTGAACCCAGGGACCTGTCTACCTGCCTGAACCCAGGGACCTGACTACCTGCCTGAACCCAGGGACCTGTCTACCTGCCTGAACCCGGGGACCTGTCTACCTGCCTTAACCCAGGGACCTGTCTACCTGCCTGAACCCGGGGACCTGTCTACCTGCCTGAACCCGGGGACCTGTCTACCTGCCTGAACCCAGGGACCTGTCTGCCTGCCTGCACTAGGGGACCTGTCTAACTGTCTGAACCCGGGGACCTGTCTACCTGCCTGAACTCGGGGACCAGTCTGTCTGCCTGAACCCGGCGGCCTGTCTACCTCCATGAACCCGGTCAGCTGTCTACCTGCCTAAACCCGGGGACCTGCCTGTTTGCCTGAATCCAGGGACCTGTCTACCTGTCTGAACCCGGGGACCTGCACGTCTGACTGAACCCGGGGACCTGTCTACCTGCCTGCCTGAACCCGGGGACCTGACTACTTGCCTGAACCCGGGGACCTGCCTACCTGCCTGAACCCGGGAACCTGTCTACCTGCCTGCTCGGGGACCTGTCTACCAGCCTGAACCCCGGGGACCTGTCTACCTGCGTGAACCCGGGGACCTGTCTACCTGCCTGAACCCAGGGAACTGTCTACCTGCGTGAACACAGGGACCTGTCTACCTGCCTGAACCCAGGGACCTGTCTACCTGCGTGAACCCGGGGACCTGTCTACCTGCCTGAACCCAGGGACCTGATTACCTGCCTGAACCCGGGGACCTGTCTACCTGCCTGCACTGTGGGACCTGTCTACCTGTCTGAACCCGGGGACCTGTCTACCTGCCTGAACCCGGGGACGTGTCTATCTGCCTGAACCCGGGGACGTGTCTACCTGCCTGAACTCGGGGATCTGTCTACCTGCCTGTACCCGGGGACCTGTCTACCTGCCTGAACCCAGGGACCTGTCTACCTCCCTGAACCCGGGGACCTGCCTGTCTGCCTGAACCCGGGGACCTGCCAGTTTGCCTGAATCCAGGGACCTGTCTACCTGTCTGAACACGGGGACCTGCCTGTCTGACTGAACCCGGGGACCTGTTTACCTGCCTGCTTGAACCCAGGGACCTGTCTACCTGCCTGGACCCGGGGACCTGCCTGTCTGACTGAACCCGGGGACCTGTCTACCTGCCTGCCTGAACCCGGGGACCTGACTACCTGCCTGAACCCGGGGACCTGCCAACCTGCCTGTACCCGGGGACCTGCCTACCTGCCTGAACCCGGGGACCTGCCTAGCTGCCTGAACCCGGGGACCTGTCTACCTGCCTGCTCGGGGACCTGTCTACCTGCCTGAACCCCGGGGACCTGTCTACCTGCGTGAACCCGGGGACCTGTCTACCTGCCTGAACCCAGGGAACTGTCTACCTGCGTGAACCCAGGGACCTGTCTACCTGCCTGAACCCAGGGACCTGTCTACCTGCCTGAACCCAGGGACATGTCTACCTGCGTGAACCCGGGGACCTATCTACCTGCCTGAACCCAGGGACCTGTCTACCTGCCTGAACCCAGGGAACTGTCTACCTGCCTGAACCCGGGGACCTGTCAACCTGCCTGAACCCGGGGACGTGTCTATCTGCCTGAACCCGGGGACCTGTCTACCTGCCTGAACCCGGGGACCTGTCTACCTGCCTGAACCCGGGGACCTGTCTACCTGCCTGTCTACCTGAACCCGAGAACCTGTCTACCTGCCTGAACTCGGGGACCTGTCTGACTGCCTGAACCCGGGGACCTGTCTACCTGCCCGAACCCGGGGACCTGTCTACCTGCCTGAACCCGGGGACATGTCTACCTGCGTGAACCCGGGGACCTGTCTACCTGCCTGAACCCAGAGACCTGTCTACCTGTCTGAACCCGGGGACCTGTCTACCTGCCTGAACCCAGGGACCTGTCTACCTGCCTGCCTGAACCCAGGGACCTGTCTACCTGCCTGGACCCGGGGACCTGCCTGTCTGACTGAACCCGGGGAACTGTCAACCTGCCTGAACCCGGGGACGTGTCTATCTGCCTGAACCCGGGGACCTGTCTACCTGCCTGAACCCGGGGACCTGTCTACCTGCCTGAACCCGGGGACCTGTCTACCTGCCTGTCTACCTGAACCCGAGAACCTGTCTACCTGCCTGAACTCGGGGACCTGTCTGACTGCCTGAACCCGGGGACCTGTCTACCTGCCCGAACCCGGGGACCTGTCTACCTGCCTGAACCCGGGGACATGTCTACCTGCGTGAACCCGGGGACCTGTCTACCTGCCTGAACCCAGAGACCTGTCTACCTGTCTGAACCCGGGGACCTGTCTACCTGCCTGAACCCAGGGACCTGTCTACCTGCCTGCCTGAACCCAGGGACCTGTCTACCTGCCTGGACCCGGGGACCTGCCTGTCTGACTGAACCCGGGGAACTGTCTACATGTCTGAACCCGGGGACCTGTCTACATGCCTGCTCGGGGACCTGTCTACCTGCCTGAACCTGGGGACCTGTCTGCCTGCCTGAACCCGGGGACCTGTCTACCTTTCTGAACCCAGGGACCTGTCTGCCTGCCTGAACGGGGGACCTGTCTACCTGCCTGAACCCGGGGACCTGTTTGCCTGCATGAACCCAGGGACCGGAGTACCTGCTTGCCTGAACCCAGGGACCTGTCTACCTGCTTGAACCCAGGGACCTGTCTACCTGCCTGAACCCAGGGACCTGTTTACCTGCCTGAACTGGGGGACCTGTCTACCTGCCTGGACCCGGGGACCTGCCTGTCTGACTGAACCCGGGGAACTGTCTACCTGCCTGCCTGAACCCGGGGACCTGACTACCTGTCTGAACCCAGGGATCTTTCTACCTGCCTGAACCCGGGGACCTGCCTACCTGTCTGAACCCGGGGACCTGTCTACCTTCCCGAACCCGGGGACCTGCCTACCAGCCTGAACCCGGGGACCTGCCTACCTGCCTGAACCCAGGGACCTGTCTGTCTGCCTGAACCCGGGGACCTGTCTACCTGCCTGTACCCAGAGACCTGTCTACCTGCCTGAACCCAGGGACCTGTCTACCTCCCTGAACCCGGGGACCTGCCTGTCTGCCTGAACCCGGGGACCTGCCAGTTTGCCTGAATCCAGGGACCTGTCTACCTGTCTGAACACGGGGACCTGCCTGTCTGACTGAACCCGGGGACCTGTTTACCTGCCTGCTTGAACCCAGGGACCTGTCTACCTGCCTGGACCCGGGGACCTGCCTGTCTGACTGAACCCGGGGACCTGTCTACCTGCCTGCCTGAACCCGGGGACCTGACTACCTGCCTGAACCCGGGGACCTGCCAACCTGCCTGTACCCGGGGACCTGCCTACCTGCCTGAACCCGGGGACCTGCCTAGCTGCCTGAACCCGGGGACCTGTCTACCTGCCTGCTCGGGGACCTGTCTACCTGCCTGAACCCCGGGGACCTGTCTACCTGCGTGAACCCGGGGACCTGTCTACCTGCCTGAACCCAGGGAACTGTCTACCTGCGTTAACCCAGGGACCTGTCTACCTGCCTGAACCCAGGGACCTGTCTACCTGCCTGAACCCAGGGACATGTCTACCTGCGTGAACCCGGGGACCTATCTACCTGCCTGAACCCAGGGACCTGTCTACCTGCCTGAATCCAGGGAACTGTCTACCTGCCTGAACCCGGGGACCTGTCAACCTGCCTGAACCCGGGGACGTGTCTATCTGCCTGAACCCGGGGACCTGTCTACCTGCCTGAACCCGGGGACCTGTCTACCTGCCTGAACCCGGGGACCTGTCTACCTGCCTGTCTACCTGAACCCGAGAACCTGTCTACCTGCCTGAACTCGGGGACCTGTCTGACTGCCTGAACCCGGGGACCTGTCTACCTGCCCGAACCCGGGGACCTGTCTACCTGCCTGAACCCGGGGACATGTCTACCTGCGTGAACCCGGGGACCTGTCTACCTGCCTGAACCCAGAGACCTGTCTACCTGTCTGAACCCGGGGACCTGTCTACCTGCCTGAACCCAGGGACCTGTCTACCTGCCTGCCTGAACCCAGGGACCTGTCTACCTGCCTGGACCCGGGGACCTGCCTGTCTGACTGAACCCGGGGAACTGTCTACATGTCTGAACCCGGGGACCTGTCTACATGCCTGCTCGGGGACCTGTCTACCTGCCTGAACCTGGGGACCTGTCTGCCTGCCTGAACCCGGGGACCTGTCTACCTTTCTGAACCCAGGGACCTGTCTGCCTGCCTGAACGGGGGACCTGTCTACCTGCCTGAACCCGGGGACCTGTTTGCCTGCATGAACCCAGGGACCGGAGTACCTGCTTGCCTGAACCCAGGGACCTGTCTACCTGCTTGAACCCAGGGACCTGTCTACCTGCCTGAACCCAGGGACCTGTTTACCTGCCTGAACTGGGGGACCTGTCTACCTGCCTGGACCCGGGGACCTGCCTGTCTGACTGAACCCGGGGAACTGTCTACCTGCCTGCCTGAACCCGGGGACCTGACTACCTGTCTGAACCCAGGGATCTTTCTACCTGCCTGAACCCGGGGACCTGCCTACCTGTCTGAACCCGGGGACCTGTCTACCTTCCCGAACCCGGGGACCTGCCTACCAGCCTGAACCCGGGGACCTGCCTACCTGCCTGAACCCAGGGACCTGTCTGTCTGCCTGAACCCGGGGACCTGTCTACCTGCCTGTACCCAGAGACCTGTCTACCTGCCTGTACCCAGGGACCTGTCTACCTGCCTGAACCCGGGGACCTTTCTACCTGCCTGAACCCGGGGTCCTGTCTACCTGCCTGAATCAGGGGACATGTCTACCTGCCTGAACCCAGGGTCCTGTCTACCTGCCTGAACCCGGGGACCTGCCTACCTGCCTGAATCCAGTGACCTGTCTTCCTGCCTGTCTGCCTGAACTCGGAGACCTGTCTACCTGCCTGCTCGGGGACCAGTCTGTCTGCCTGAACCCGGGGACCTGTCTACCTGCCTGAACCCGGGGAACTGCCTACCTGCCTGAACCCGGGGACCTGCCTACTTGCCTGAATCCAGTGACCTGTCTTCCTGCCTGTCTGCCTGAACTCGGAGACCAGTCTACCTGCCTGCTCTGGGACCTGTCTGTCTGTCTGAACCCGGGGACCTGTCTACCTGCCTGAACTCAGGGACCTGTCTGTCTGCCTGAACCCGGGGACCTGTCTACCTGCCTGAACCTGGGGACATGTCTACCTGCCTGAACCCAGGGACCTGTCTACCTCCATGAACCCGGTGAGCTGTCTACCAGCCTGAACCCGGGGACCTGTCTACCTGCCTGAACTCGGGGACCTGTCTGTCTGCCAGAACCCGGGGACCTGTCTACCTGTCTGAACCCGGGGGCATGTCTACCTTCCTGAACCCGGGGACCTGTCTACCTGCCTCAAACCAGGGACCTGCCAACCTGCCTGAACCCGGTGACCTGCCGACCTGCCTGAACCCGGGGACCTGCCTACCTGCCTGAACCTGGGGACCTGTCTACCTGCCTGAACCCAGGGCCCTGTCTACCTGCCTGCCTGAACCCAGTGACATTTCTACCTGCCTGAACTCAGGGACATTTCTACCTGCCTGAACCCGGAGATCTGTCTACCTGCCTGAACGCAGAGACCTGTCTACCTGCCTGAACCCGGAGACCTGTCTACCTGCCTGAACCCGGAGACGTGTCTACCTGCCTGAAGGCAGAGACCTGTCTACCTGCCTGCTCGGGGACCTGTCTGTCTGTCTGAACCCGGGGACCTGTCTACCTGCCTGAACACGGGGACCTGTCTACCTGCCTGAACCCGGGGACTTGTCTACCTGCCTGAACCCAGTGACCTTTCTACCTGCCTGAACCCGGGGAACTGTCTACCTGCCTGGATCCGGGGACCTGCCAGTCTGCGTGAACCCGGGGACCTGTCTACCTGCCTGAACTCGGGGACCTGTCTGTCTGCCTGAACCCGGGGACCTGTCTACCTGCCTGAACCCAGTGACCTTTCTACCTGCCTGAACCCGGGGACCTGTCTACCTGCCTGGATCGGGGAACGGTCAACCTGCCTGAACCCGGGGACCTGTCTACCTGCCTGAACCCAGTGACCTTTCTACCTGCCTGAACCCGGGGACCTGTCTACCTGCCTGGATCCGGGGACCTGCCAGTCTGCCTGAAACCGGGAACCTGTCTACCTGCATGAACTCGGGGACCTGTCTGTCTGCCTGAACCCGGGGACCTGTCTACCTGCCTGAACCTGGGGACATGTCTACCTGCCTGAACCCGGCGGCCTGTCTACCTCCATGAACCCGGTGAGCTGTCTACCTGCCTAAACCCGGGGACCTGCCTGTTTGCCTGAATCCAGGGACCTGTCTACCTGTCTGAACCCGGGGACCTGCCTGTCTGACTGAACCCAGGGACCTGTCTACCTGCCTGCCTGAACCCGGGGACCTGACTACCTGCCTGAACCCGGGGACCTGCCTACCTGCCTGAACCCGGGGACCTGTCTACCTGCCTGCTCGGGGACCTGTCTACCTGCCTGAACCCCGGGGACCTGTCAACCTGCGTGAACCCGGGGACCTGTCTACCTGCCTGAACCCAGGGAACTGTCTACCTGCGTGAACCCAGGGACCTGTCTACCTGCCTGAACCCAGGGACCTGTCTACCTGCCTGAACCTAGGGACCTGTCTACCTGCGTGAACCCGGGGACCTGTCTACCTGCCTGAACCCAGGGACCTGCCTACCTGCCTGAACCCGGGGACCTGTCTACCTGCCTGAACCCCGGGACCTGTCTGCCTGCCTGAACCCAGGGACCTGTCTGCCTGCCTGCACTGTGGGACCTGTCTACCTGCCTGAACCCGGGGACCTGCCTACCTGCCTGAATCCAGTGACCTGTCTTCCTGCCTGTCTGCCTGAACTCGGAGACCTGTCTACCTGCCTGCTCGGGGACCAGTCTGTCTGCCTGAACCCGGGGACCTGTCTACCTGCCTGAACCCGGGGACCTGCCTACCTGCCTGAACCCGGGGACCTGCCTACTTGCCTGAATCCAGTGACCTGTCTTCCTGCCTGTCTGCCTGAACTCGGAGACCTGTCTACCTGCCTGCTCTGGGACCTGTCTGTCTGTCTGAACCCGGGGAC
Source organism: Hypanus sabinus (assembly GCF_030144855.1). NCBI lineage: Eukaryota > Metazoa > Chordata > Chondrichthyes > Myliobatiformes > Dasyatidae > Hypanus > Hypanus sabinus. Next base: position 91,296,129 of record NC_082711.1, on the reverse strand, counting down.
CTGTCTACCTGCCTGAACTCAGGGACCTGTCTGTCTGCCTGAACCCGGGGACCTGTCTACCTGCCTGAACCTGGGGACATGTCTACCTGCCTGAACCCAGGGACCTGTCTACCTCCATGAACCCGGTGAGCTGTCTACCAGCCTGAACCCGGGGACCTGTCTACCTGCCTGAACTCGGGGACCTGTCTGTCTGCCAGAACCCGGGGACCTGTCTACCTGTCTGAACCCGGGGGCATGTCTACCTTCCTGAACCCGGGGACCTGTCTACCTGCCTCAAACCAGGGACCTGCCAACCTGCCTGAACCCGGGGACCTGCCGACCTGCCTGAACCCGGGGACCTGCCTACCTGCCTGAACCTGGGGACCTGTCTACCTGCCTGAACCCAGGGCCCTGTCTACCTGCCTGCCTGAACCCAGTGACATTTCTACCTGCCTGAACTCAGGGACATTTCTACCTGCCTGAACGCAGAGACCTGTCTACCTGCCTCAACCCGGAGACCTGTCTACCTGCCTGAACCCGGAGACGTGTCTACCTGCCTGAAGGCAGAGACCTGTCTACCTGCCTGCTCGGGGACCTGTCTGTCTGTCTGAACCCGGGGACCTGTCTACCTGCCTGAACCCGGGGACCTGTCTACCTGCCTGAACCCGGGGACCTGTCTACCTGCCTGAACCCAGTGACCTTTCTACCTGCCTGAACCCGGGGAACTGTCTACCTGCCTGGATCCGGGGACCTGCCAGTCTGCGTGAACCCGGGGACCTGTCTACCTGCCTGAACTCGGGGACCTGTCTGTCTGCCTGAACCCGGGGACCTGTCTACCTGCCTGAACCCAGTGACCTTTCTACCTGCCTGAACCCGGGGACCTGTCTACCTGCCTGGATCGGGGAACGGTCTACCTGCCTGAACCCGGGGACCTGTCTACCTGCCTGAACCCAGTGACCTTTCTACCTGCCTGAACCCGGGGACCTGTCTACCTGCCTGGATCCGGGGACCTGCCAGTCTGCCTGAAACCGGGGAACTGTCTACCTGCCTGAACTCGGGGACCTGTCTGTCTGCCTGAACCCGGGGACCTGTCTACCTGCCTGAACCTGGGGACATGTCTACCTGCCTGAACCCGGCGGCCTGTCTACCTCCATGAACCCGGTGAGCTGTCTACCTGCCTAAACCCGGGGACCTGCCTGTTTGCCTGAATCCAGGGACCTGTCTACCTGTCTGAACCCGGGGACCTGCCTGTCTGACTGAACCCAGGGACCTGTCTACCTGCCTGCCTGAACCCGGAGACCTGACTACCTGCCTGAACCCGGGGACCTGCCTACCTGCCTGAACCCGGGGACCTGTCTACCTGCCTGCTCGGGGACCTGTCTACGTGCCTGAACCCCGGGGACCTGTCAACCTGCGTGAACCCGGGGACCTGTCTACCTGCCTGAACCCAGGGAACTGTCTACCTGCGTGAACCCAGGGACCTGTCTACCTGCCTGAACCCAGGGACCTGTCTACCTGCCTGAACCTAGGGACCTGTCTACCTGCGTGAACCCGGGGACCTGTCTACCTGCCTGAACCCAGGGACCTGCCTACCTGCCTGAACCCGGGGACCTGTCTACCTGCCTGAACCCCGGGACCTGTCTGCCTGCCTGAACCCAGGGACCTGTCTGCCTGCCTGCACTGTGGGACCTGTCTACCTGTCTGAACCCGGGGACCTGTCTACCTGCCTGAACCCGGGGACGTGACTATCTGCCTGAACCCAGGGACGTGTCTACCTGCCTGAACTCGGGGACCTGTCTACCAGCCTGTACCCGGGGACCTGTCTACCTGCCTGAACCCAGGGACCTGTCTACCTCCCTGAACCCGGGGACCTGCCTGTCTGCCTGAAGCCGGGGACCTGCCAGTTTGCCTGAATCCAGGGACCTGTCTACCTGTCTGAACCCGGGGACCTGCCTGTCTGACTGAACCCGGGGACCTGTCTACCTGCCTGCTTGAACCAGGGACCTGTCTACCTGCCTGGACCCGGGGACCTGCCTGTCTGAGTGAACACGGGGACCTGTCTACCTGCCTGCCTGAACCCGGGGACCTGACTACCTGCCTGACCCGGGGACCTGCCTACCTGCCTGAACCCGGGGACCTGCCTACCTGCCTGAACCCGGGGACCTGCCTACCTGCCTACTCGGGGACCTGTCTACCTGCCTGAACTCGGGGACCTGTCTACCAGCCTGTATCCGGGGACCTGTCTACCTGCCTGAACCCAGGGTCCTGTCTACCTCCCTGAACCCGGGGACCTGCCTGTCTGCCTGAACCCGGGGACCTGCCAGTTTGCCTGAATCCAGGGACCTGTCTACCTGTCTGAACCCGGGGACCTGCCTGTCTGACTGAACCCGGGGACCTGTCTACCGGCCTGCTTGAACCAGGGACCTGTCTACCTGCCTGGACCCGGGGACCTGCCTGTCTGTCTGAACCCGGGGACCTGCCTACCTGCCTGAACCCGGGGACCTGCCAACCTGCCTGAACCCGGGGACCTGCCTACCTGCCTGCTCGGGGACCTGTCTACCTGCGTGAACCTGGGGACCTGTCTACCTGCCTGAACCCAGGGAACTGTCTACCTGCGTGAACCCAGGGACCTGTCTACCTGCCTGAACCCAGGGACCTGTCTACCTGCCTGAACCCAGGGACCTGTCTACCTGCCTGAACCCGGGGACCTGTCTACCTGCCTGAACCCGGGGACCTGTCTACCTGCCTGAACCCGGGGACCTGTCTACCTGCCTGAACCCGGGGACCTGTCTGCCTGGCTGAACCCAGGGACCTATCTGCCTGCCTGCACTGGGGGACCTGACTACCTGTCTGAACCCGGGGACCTGTCTACCTGCCTGTACCCAGGGACCTGTCTACCTGCCTGACCCGGGGACCTGTCTGCCTGCCTTAACCCGGGGACCTGTCTACCTTTCTGAACCCAGGGACCTGTCTGCCTGCCTGAACCGGGGACCTGTCTACCTGCCTGAACCCGGGGAACTGTCTGCCTGCATGAACCCAGGGACCGGTGTACCTGCTTGCCTGAACCCAGGGACCTGTCTACCTGACTGATCCCGGGAACCTGTCTGCCTGTGTGTCTGAAACTGGGGACCTGTCTACCTGTCACAAACCAGGGACCTGTCTACCTGCCTGATCCTGGGAACCTGTCTACCTGCCTGCCCGAACCTGGGGACCTGTCTGCCTGCATGAACCCAGAGACATGTCTACCTGCCGGAACCCAGGGACCTGTCTACCTGTCTGAACCCGGGGACCTGTCTACCTGCCTGAATCAGGGGACATGTCTACCTGCCTGAACCCAGGGTCCTGTCTACCTGCCTGAACCCGGGGACCTGCCTACCTGCCTGAATCCAGTGACCTGTCTTCCTGCCTGTCTGCCTGAACTCGGAGACCTGTCTACCTGCCTGCTCGGGGACCAGTCTGTCTGCCTGAACCCGGGGACCTGTCTACCTGCCTGAACCCGGGGACCTGCCTACCTGCCTGAACCCGGGGACCTGCCTACTTGCCTGAATCCAGTGACCTGTCTTCCTGCCTGTCTGCGTGAACTCGGAGACCAGTCTACCTGCCTGCTCTGGGACCTGTCTGTCTGTCTGAACCCGGGGACCTGTCTACCTGCCTGAACTCAGGGACCTGTCTGTCTGCCTGAACCCGGGGACCTGTCTACCTGCCTGAACCTGGGGACATGTCTACCTGCCTGAACCCAGGGACCTGTCTACCTCCATGAACCCGGTGAGCTGTCTACCAGCCTGAACCCGGGGACCTGTCTACCTGCCTGAACTCGGGGACCTGTCTGTCTGCCAGAACCCGGGGACCTGTCTACCTGTCTGAACCCGGGGGCATGTCTACCTTCCTGAACCCGGGGACCTGTCTACCTGCCTCAAACCAGGGACCTGCCAACCTGCCTGAACCCGGTGACCTGCCGACCTGCCTGAACCCGGGGACCTGCCTACCTGCCTGAACCTGGGGACCTGTCTACCTGCCTGAACCCAGGGCCCTGTCTACCTGCCTGCCTGAACCCAGTGACATTTCTACCTGCCTGAACTCAGGGACATTTCTACCTGCCTGAACCCGGAGATCTGTCTACCTGCCTGAACGCAGAGACCTGTCTACCTGCCTGAACCCGGAGACCTGTCTACCTGCCTGAACCCGGAGACGTGTCTACCTGCCTGAAGGCAGAGACCTGTCTACCTGCCTGCTCGGGGACCTGTCTGTCTGTCTGAACCCGGGGACCTGTCTACCTGCCTGAACACGGGGACCTGTCTACCTGCCTGAACCCGGGGACTTGTCTACCTGCCTGAACCCAGTGACCTTTCTACCTGCCTGAACCCGGGGAACTGTCTACCTGCCTGGATCCGGGGACCTGCCAGTCTGCGTGAACCCGGGGACCTGTCTACCTGCCTGAACTCGGGGACCTGTCTGTCTGCCTGAACCCGGGGACCTGTCTACCTGCCTGAACCCAGTGACCTTTCTACCTGCCTGAACCCGGGGACCTGTCTACCTGCCTGGATCGGGGAACGGTCAACCTGCCTGAACCCGGGGACCTGTCTACCTGCCTGAACCCAGTGACCTTTCTACCTGCCTGAACCCGGGGACCTGTCTACCTGCCTGGATCCGGGGACCTGCCAGTCTGCCTGAAACCGGGAACCTGTCTACCTGCATGAACTCGGGGACCTGTCTGTCTGCCTGAACCCGGGGACCTGTCTACCTGCCTGAACCTGGGGACATGTCTACCTGCCTGAACCCGGCGGCCTGTCTACCTCCATGAACCCGGTGAGCTGTCTACCTGCCTAAACCCGGGGACCTGCCTGTTTGCCTGAATCCAGGGACCTGTCTACCTGTCTGAACCCGGGGACCTGCCTGTCTGACTGAACCCAGGGACCTGTCTACCTGCCTGCCTGAACCCGGGGACCTGACTACCTGCCTGAACCCGGGGACCTGCCTACCTGCCTGAACCCGGGGACCTGTCTACCTGCCTGCTCGGGGACCTGTCTACCTGCCTGAACCCCGGGGACCTGTCAACCTGCGTGAACCCGGGGACCTGTCTACCTGCCTGAACCCAGGGAACTGTCTACCTGCGTGAACCCAGGGACCTGTCTACCTGCCTGAACCCAGGGACCTGTCTACCTGCCTGAACCTAGGGACCTGTCTACCTGCGTGAACCCGGGGACCTGTCTACCTGCCTGAACCCAGGGACCTGCCTACCTGCCTGAACCCGGGGACCTGTCTACCTGCCTGAACCCCGGGACCTGTCTGCCTGCCTGAACCCAGGGACCTGTCTGCCTGCCTGCACTGTGGGACCTGTCTACCTGCCTGAACCCGGGGACCTGCCTACCTGCCTGAATCCAGTGACCTGTCTTCCTGCCTGTCTGCCTGAACTCGGAGACCTGTCTACCTGCCTGCTCGGGGACCAGTCTGTCTGCCTGAACCCGGGGACCTGTCTACCTGCCTGAACCCGGGGACCTGCCTACCTGCCTGAACCCGGGGACCTGCCTACTTGCCTGAATCCAGTGACCTGTCTTCCTGCCTGTCTGCCTGAACTCGGAGACCTGTCTACCTGCCTGCTCTGGGACCTGTCTGTCTGTCTGAACCCGGGGACCTGTCTACCTGCCTGAACTCAGGGACCTGTCTGTCTGCCTGAACCCGGGGACCTGTCTACCTGCCTGAACCTGGGGACATGTCTACCTGCCTGAACCCAGGGACCTGTCTACCTCCATGAACCCGGTGAGCTGTCTACCAGCCTGAACCCGGGGACCTGTCTACCTGCCTGAACTCGGGGACCTGTCTGTCTGCCAGAACCCGGGGACCTGTCTACCTGTCTGAACCCGGGGGCATGTCTACCTTCCTGAACCCGGGGACCTGTCTACCTGCCTCAAACCAGGGACCTGCCAACCTGCCTGAACCCGGGGACCTGCCGACCTGCCTGAACCCGGGGACCTGCCTACCTGCCTGAACCTGGGGACCTGTCTACCTGCCTGAACCCAGGGCCCTGTCTACCTGCCTGCCTGAACCCAGTGACATTTCTACCTGCCTGAACTCAGGGACATTTCTACCTGCCTGAACGCAGAGACCTGTCTACCTGCCTCAACCCGGAGACCTGTCTACCTGCCTGAACCCGGAGACGTGTCTACCTGCCTGAAGGCAGAGACCTGTCTACCTGCCTGCTCGGGGACCTGTCTGTCTGTCTGAACCCGGGGACCTGTCTACCTGCCTGAACCCGGGGACCTGTCTACCTGCCTGAACCCGGGGACCTGTCTACCTGCCTGAACCCAGTGACCTTTCTACCTGCCTGAACCCGGGGACCTGTCTACCTGCCTGGATCGGGGAACGGTCTACCTGCCTGAACCCGGGGACCTGTCTACCTGCCTGAACCCAGTGACCTTTCTACCTGCCTGAACCCGGGGACCTGTCTACCTGCCTGGATCCGGGGACCTGCCAGTCTGCCTGAAACCGGGGAACTGTCTACCTGCCTGAACTCGGGGACCTGTCTGTCTGCCTGAACCCGGGGACCTGTCTACCTGCCTGAACCTGGGGACATGTCTACCTGCCTGAACCCGGCGGCCTGTCTACCTCCATGAACCCGGTGAGCTGTCTACCTGCCTAAACCCGGGGACCTGCCTGTTTGCCTGAATCCAGGGACCTGTCTACCTGTCTGAACCCGGGGACCTGCCTGTCTGACTGAACCCAGGGACCTGTCTACCTGCCTGCCTGAACCCGGAGACCTGACTACCTGCCTGAACCCGGGGACCTGCCTACCTGCCTGAACCCGGGGACCTGTCTACCTGCCTGCTCGGGGACCTGTCTACCTGCCTGAACCCCGGGGACCTGTCAACCTGCGTGAACCCGGGGACCTGTCTACCTGCCTGAACCCAGGGAACTGTCTACCTGCGTGAACCCAGGGACCTGTCTACCTGCCTGAACCCAGGGACCTGTCTACCTGCCTGAACCTAGGGACCTGTCTACCTGCGTGAACCCGGGGACCTGTCTACCTGCCTGAACTCGGGGACCTGTCTACCAGCCTGTATCCGGGGACCTGTCTACCTGCCTGAACCCAGGGTCCTGTCTACCTCCCTGAACCCGGGGACCTGCCTGTCTGCCTGAACCCGGGGACCTGCCAGTTTGCCTGAATCCAGGGACCTGTCTACCTGTCTGAACCCGGGGACCTGCCTGTCTGACTGAACCCGGGGACCTGTCTACCGGCCTGCTTGAACCAGGGACCTGTCTACCTGCCTGGACCCGGGGACCTGCCTGTCTGTCTGAACCCGGGGACCTGCCTACCTGCCTGAACCCGGGGACCTGCCAACCTGCCTGAACCCGGGGACCTGCCTACCTGCCTGCTCGGGGACCTGTCTACCTGCGTGAACCTGGGGACCTGTCTACCTGCCTGAACCCAGGGAACTGTCTACCTGCGTGAACCCAGGGACCTGTCTACCTGCCTGAACCCAGGGACCTGTCTACCTGCCTGAACCCAGGGACCTGTCTACCTGCGTGAACCCGGGGACCTGTCTACCTGCCTGAACCCGGGGACCTGTCTACCTGCCTGAACCCGGGGACCTGTCTACCTGCCTGAACCCGGGGACCTGTCTGCCTGGCTGAACCCAGGGACCTGTCTGCCTGCCTGCACTGGGGGACCTGACTACCTGTCTGAACCCGGGGACCTGTCTACCTGCCTGTACCCAGGGACCTGTCTACCTGCCTGAACCCGGGGACCTGTCTGCCTGCCTGAACCCGGGGACCTGTCTACCTTTCTGAACCCAGGGACCTGTCTGCCTGCCTGAACCGGGGACCTGTCTACCTGCCTGAACCCGGGGAACTGTCTGCCTGCATGAACCCAGGGACCGGTGTACCTGCTTGCCTGAACCCAGGGACCTGTCTACCTGACTGATCCCGGGAACCTGTCTGCCTGTGTGTCTGAAACTGGGGACCTGTCTACCTGTCACAAACCAGGGACCTGTCTACCTGCCTGATCCTGGGAACCTGTCTACCTGCCTGCCCGAACCTGGGGACCTGTCTGCCTGCATGAACCCAGAGACATGTCTACCTGCCGGAACCCAGGGACCTGTCTACCTGTCTGAACCCGGGGACCTGTCTACCTGCCTGAATCAGGGGACATGTCTACCTGCCTGAACCCAGGGTCCTGTCTACCTGCCTGAACCCGGGGACCTGCCTACCTGCCTGAATCCAGTGACCTGTCTTCCTGCCTGTCTGCCTGAACTCGGAGACCTGTCTACCTGCCTGCTCGGGGACCAGTCTGTCTGCCTGAACCCGGGGACCTGTCTACCTGCCTGAACCCGGGGACCTGCCTACCTGCCTGAACCCGGGGACCTGCCTACTTGCCTGAATCCAGTGACCTGTCTTCCTGCCTGTCTGCCTGAACTCGGAGACCAGTCTACCTGCCTGCTCTGGGACCTGTCTGTCTGTCTGAACCCGGGGACCTGTCTACCTGCCTGAACTCAGGGACCTGTCTGTCTGCCTGAACCCGGGGACCTGTCTACCTGCCTGAACCTGGGGACATGTCTACCTGCCTGAACCCAGGGACCTGTCTACCTCCATGAACCCGGTGAGCTGTCTACCAGCCTGAACCCGGGGACCTGTCTACCTGCCTGAACTCGGGGACCTGTCTGTCTGCCAGAACCCGGGGACCTGTCTACCTGTCTGAACCCGGGGGCATGTCTACCTTCCTGAACCCGGGGACCTGTCTACCTGCCTCAAACCAGGGACCTGCCAACCTGCCTGAACCCGGTGACCTGCCGACCTGCCTGAACCCGGGGACCTGCCTACCTGCCTGAACCTGGGGACCTGTCTACCTGCCTGAACCCAGGGCCCTGTCTACCTGCCTGCCTGAACCCAGTGACATTTCTACCTGCCTGAACTCAGGGACATTTCTACCTGCCTGAACCCGGAGATCTGTCTACCTGCCTGAACGCAGAGACCTGTCTACCTGCCTGAACCCGGAGACCTGTCTACCTGCCTGAACCCGGAGACGTGTCTACCTGCCTGAAGGCAGAGACCTGTCTACCTGCCTGCTCGGGGACCTGTCTGTCTGTCTGAACCCGGGGACCTGTCTACCTGCCTGAACACGGGGACCTGTCTACCTGCCTGAACCCGGGGACTTGTCTACCTGCCTGAACCCAGTGACCTTTCTACCTGCCTGAACCCGGGGAACTGTCTACCTGCCTGGATCCGGGGACCTGCCAGTCTGCGTGAACCCGGGGACCTGTCTACCTGCCTGAACTCGGGGACCTGTCTGTCTGCCTGAACCCGGGGACCTGTCTACCTGCCTGAACCCAGTGACCTTTCTACCTGCCTGAACCCGGGGACCTGTCTACCTGCCTGGATCGGGGAACGGTCAACCTGCCTGAACCCGGGGACCTGTCTACCTGCCTGAACCCAGTGACCTTTCTACCTGCCTGAACCCGGGGACCTGTCTACCTGCCTGGATCCGGGGACCTGCCAGTCTGCCTGAAACCGGGAACCTGTCTACCTGCATGAACTCGGGGACCTGTCTGTCTGCCTGAACCCGGGGACCTGTCTACCTGCCTGAACCTGGGGACATGTCTACCTGCCTGAACCCGGCGGCCTGTCTACCTCCATGAACCCGGTGAGCTGTCTACCTGCCTAAACCCGGGGACCTGCCTGTTTGCCTGAATCCAGGGACCTGTCTACCTGTCTGAACCCGGGGACCTGCCTGTCTGACTGAACCCAGGGACCTGTCTACCTGCCTGCCTGAACCCGGGGACCTGACTACCTGCCTGAACCCGGGGACCTGCCTACCTGCCTGAACCCGGGGACCTGTCTACCTGCCTGCTCGGGGACCTGTCTACCTGCCTGAACCCCGGGGACCTGTCAACCTGCGTGAACCCGGGGACCTGTCTACCTGCCTGAACCCAGGGAACTGTCTACCTGCGTGAACCCAGGGACCTGTCTACCTGCCTGAACCCAGGGACCTGTCTACCTGCCTGAACCTAGGGACCTGTCTACCTGCGTGAACCCGGGGACCTGTCTACCTGCCTGAACCCAGGGACCTGCCTACCTGCCTGAACCCGGGGACCTGTCTACCTGCCTGAACCCCGGGACCTGTCTGCCTGCCTGAACCCAGGGACCTGTCTGCCTGCCTGCACTGTGGGACCTGTCTACCTGCCTGAACCCGGGGACCTGCCTACCTGCCTGAATCCAGTGACCTGTCTTCCTGCCTGTCTGCCTGAACTCGGAGACCTGTCTACCTGCCTGCTCGGGGACCAGTCTGTCTGCCTGAACCCGGGGACCTGTCTACCTGCCTGAACCCGGGGACCTGCCTACCTGCCTGAACCCGGGGACCTGCCTACTTGCCTGAATCCAGTGACCTGTCTTCCTGCCTGTCTGCCTGAACTCGGAGACCTGTCTACCTGCCTGCTCTGGGACCTGTCTGTCTGTCTGAACCCGGGGACCTGTCTACCTGCCTGAACTCAGGGACCTGTCTGTCTGCCTGAACCCGGGGACCTGTCTACCTGCCTGAACCTGGGGACATGTCTACCTGCCTGAACCCAGGGACCTGTCTACCTCCATGAACCCGGTGAGCTGTCTACCAGCCTGAACCCGGGGACCTGTCTACCTGCCTGAACTCGGGGACCTGTCTGTCTGCCAGAACCCGGGGACCTGTCTACCTGTCTGAACCCGGGGGCATGTCTACCTTCCTGAACCCGGGGACCTGTCTACCTGCCTCAAACCAGGGACCTGCCAACCTGCCTGAACCCGGGGACCTGCCGACCTGCCTGAACCCGGGGACCTGCCTACCTGCCTGAACCTGGGGACCTGTCTACCTGCCTGAACCCAGGGCCCTGTCTACCTGCCTGCCTGAACCCAGTGACATTTCTACCTGCCTGAACTCAGGGACATTTCTACCTGCCTGAACGCAGAGACCTGTCTACCTGCCTCAACCCGGAGACCTGTCTACCTGCCTGAACCCGGAGACGTGTCTACCTGCCTGAAGGCAGAGACCTGTCTACCTGCCTGCTCGGGGACCTGTCTGTCTGTCTGAACCCGGGGACCTGTCTACCTGCCTGAACCCGGGGACCTGTCTACCTGCCTGAACCCGGGGACCTGTCTACCTGCCTGAACCCAGTGACCTTTCTACCTGCCTGAACCCGGGGAACTGTCTACCTGCCTGGATCCGGGGACCTGCCAGTCTGCGTGAACCCGGGGACCTGTCTACCTGCCTGAACTCGGGGACCTGTCTGTCTGCCTGAACCCGGGGACCTGTCTACCTGCCTGAACCCAGTGACCTTTCTACCTGCCTGAACCCGGGGACCTGTCTACCTGCCTGGATCGGGGAACGGTCTACCTGCCTGAACCCGGGGACCTGTCTACCTGCCTGAACCCAGTGACCTTTCTACCTGCCTGAACCCGGGGACCTGTCTACCTGCCTGGATCCGGGGACCTGCCAGTCTGCCTGAAACCGGGGAACTGTCTACCTGCCTGAACTCGGGGACCTGTCTGTCTGCCTGAACCCGGGGACCTGTCTACCTGCCTGAACCTGGGGACATGTCTACCTGCCTGAACCCGGCGGCCTGTCTACCTCCATGAACCCGGTGAGCTGTCTACCTGCCTAAACCCGGGGACCTGCCTGTTTGCCTGAATCCAGGGACCTGTCTACCTGTCTGAACCCGGGGACCTGCCTGTCTGACTGAACCCAGGGACCTGTCTACCTGCCTGCCTGAACCCGGAGACCTGACTACCTGCCTGAACCCGGGGACCTGCCTACCTGCCTGAACCCGGGGACCTGTCTACCTGCCTGCTCGGGGACCTGTCTACCTGCCTGAACCCCGGGGACCTGTCAACCTGCGTGAACCCGGGGACCTGTCTACCTGCCTGAACCCAGGGAACTGTCTACCTGCGTGAACCCAGGGACCTGTCTACCTGCCTGAACCCAGGGACCTGTCTACCTGCCTGAACCTAGGGACCTGTCTACCTGCGTGAACCCGGGGACCTGTCTACCTGCCTGAACCCAGGGACCTGCCTACCTGCCTGAACCCGGGGACCTGTCTACCTGCCTGAACCCCGGGACCTGTCTGCCTGCCTGAACCCAGGGACCTGTCTGCCTGCCTGCACTGTGGGACCTGTCTACCTGTCTGAACCCGGGGACCTGTCTACCTGCCTGAACCCGGGGACGTGACTATCTGCCTGAACCCAGGGACGTGTCTACCTGCCTGAACTCGGGGACCTGTCTACCAGCCTGTACCCGGGGACCTGTCTACCTGCCTGAACCCAGGGACCTGTCTACCTCCCTGAACCCGGGGACCTGCCTGTCTGCCTGAAGCCGGGGACCTGCCAGTTTGCCTGAATCCAGGGACCTGTCTACCTGTCTGAACCCGGGGACCTGCCTGTCTGACTGAACCCGGGGACCTGTCTACCTGCCTGCTTGAACCAGGGACCTGTCTACCTGCCTGGACCCGGGGACCTGCCTGTCTGAGTGAACACGGGGACCTGTCTACCTGCCTGCCTGAACCCGGGGACCTGACTACCTGCCTGACCCGGGGACCTGCCTACCTGCCTGAACCCGGGGACCTGCCTACCTGCCTGAACCCGGGGACCTGCCTACCTGCCTACTCGGGGACCTGTCTACCTGCCTGAACTCGGGGACCTGTCTACCAGCCTGTATCCTGGGACCTGTCTACCTGCCTGAACCCAGGGTCCTGTCTACCTCCCTGAACCCGGGGACCTGCCTGTCTGCCTGAACCCGGGGACCTGCCAGTTTGCCTGAATCCAGGGACCTGTCTACCTGTCTGAACCCGGGGACCTGCCTGTCTGACTGAACCCGGGGACCTGTCTACCGGCCTGCTTGAACCAGGGACCTGTCTACCTGCCTGGACCCGGGGACCTGCCTGTCTGTCTGAACCCGGGGACCTGCCTACCTGCCTGAACCCGGGGACCTGCCAACCTGCCTGAACCCGGGGACCTGCCTACCTGCCTGCTCGGGGACCTGTCTACCTGCGTGAACCTGGGGACCTGTCTACCTGCCTGAACCCAGGGAACTGTCTACCTGCGTGAACCCAGGGACCTGTCTACCTGCCTGAACCCAGGGACCTGTCTACCTGCCTGAACCCAGGGACCTGTCTACCTGCGTGAACCCGGGGACCTGTCTACCTGCCTGAACCCGGGGACCTGTCTACCTGCCTGAACCCGGGGACCTGTCTACCTGCCTGAACCCGGGGACCTGTCTGCCTGGCTGAACCCAGGGACCTGTCTGCCTGCCTGCACTGGGGGACCTGACTACCTGTCTGAACCCGGGGACCTGTCTACCTGCCTGTACCCAGGGACCTGTCTGCCTGCCTGAACCCGGGGACCTGTCTACCTTTCTGAACCCAGGGACCTGTCTGCCTGCCTGAACCGGGGACCTGTCTACCTGCCTGAACCCGGGGAACTGTCTGCCTGCATGAACCCAGGGACCGGTGTACCTGCTTGCCTGAACCCAGGGACCTGTCTACCTGACTGATCCCGGGAACCTGTCTGCCTGTGTGTCTGAAACTGGGGACCTGTCTACCTGTCACAAACCAGGGACCTGTCTACCTGCCTGATCCTGGGAACCTGTCTACCTGCCTGCCCGAACCTGGGGACCTGTCTGCCTGCATGAACCCAGAGACATGTCTACCTGCCGGAACCCAGGGACCTGTCTACCTGTCTGAACCCGGGGACCTGTCTACCTTCCTGAACCTGGGGACCTGTCTACCTGTCTGAACCCGGGGACCTGTCTGCCTGCATGAACCCAGGGACCGGTCTACCTGCCTGAACCCGGGGACTTCTCTACCTGCCTGAACCTGGGGACCTGTCTACCTGCCTGAACCCGGGGAACTGTCTGCCTGCCTGAACCCGTGGACCTGTCTACCTGCCTGAACCCGGGGACCTGTCTGCCTGCATGAACCCAGGGACCTGTCTGCCTGCGTGAACCAAGGGACCTGTCTACCTGCCGTTACCCGCGGACCTGTCTACCTATCTGAACCCGGGGACTTGTCTACCTGCCTGCCTGAACCCGGGCACCTTTCTACATGACTGAACCCGTGGACCTGTCTACCTGACTGAAACCGGGGACCTGTCTACCTGCCTGAACCACGGGGACTTGTCTACCTGCCTGCCTGAACCCGGGCACCTTTCTACATGACTGAACCCGTGGACCTGTCTAACTGCCTGAACCCGGGAACCTGTCTACCTGCCAGCCTGAGCCCTGGGACCTGTTTACCTGTCTGAACCCGGGGACCTGTCTGCCTGCCTGAACCCGGGGACCTGTCTAACTGCCTGAACCCAGGGACCTGTCTACCTTCCTGAACCCGGGGACGTGTCTACCTGCCAGAACCCGGTGACTGTTCTACCTGCCTGAACCGGGGGACATGTCTACCTGCCTGAACCCGGGGACCTGTCTACCTGCCTGAACACGGGGACCTGTCTACCTGCCTGAACCCGGGGACCTGTCTGCCTGCATGAACCCAGAGACAGGTCTACCTGCCGGAACCCGGGGACCTGTCTACCTGTCTGAACCCGGGGACCTGTCTACCTTCCTGAACCTGGGGACCTGTCTACCTGTCTGAACCCGGGGACCTGTCTGCCTGCATGAACCCAGGGACCTGTCTACCTGCCTGAACCCGGGGACTTCTCTACCTGCCTGAACCTGGGGACCTGTCTACCTGCCTGAACCCGTGGACCTGTCTGCCTGCCTGAACCCGTGGACCTGTCTACCTGCCTGAACCCGGGGACCTGTCTGCCTGCATGAACCCAGGGACCTGTCTGCCTGCATGAACCCAGGGACCTGTCTACCTGCCGTTACCCGCGGACCTGTCTACCTGCCTGAACCCGGGGACTTGTCTACCTGCCTCCCTGAACCCGGGCACCTTTCTACATGACTGAACCTGTCGACCTGTCTACCTGACTGAAACCGGGGACCTGTCTACCTGCCTGAACCACGGGGACTTGTCTACCTGCCTGCCTGAACCCGGGCACCTTTCTACATGACTGAACCCGTGGACCTGTCTAACTGCCTGAACCCGGGAACCTGTCTACCTGCCAGCCTGAGCCCTGGGACCTGTTTACCTGTCTGAACCCGGGGACCTGTCTGCCTGCCTGAACCCGGGGACCTGTCTAACTGCCTGAACCCAGGGACCTGTCTACCTTCCTGAACCCGGGGACGTGTCTACCTGCCAGAACCCGGTGACCGTTCTACCTGCCTGAACCGGGGGACATGTCTACCTGCCTGAACCCGGGGACCTGTTTACCTGTCTGAACCCAGGGACCTGTCTACCTGCCTGAACTCGGGGACCTGTCTGTATGCCTGAACCCGGGGACCTGTCTACCTGTCTGAACCCGAGTGCATGTCTACCTTCCTGAACCCGGGGACCTGTCTACCTGCCTGCCAGAACCCGGGGACCTGTTTACCTGCCTGAACCCGGGGACCTGTCTACCTGCCTGCCAGAACCCGGGGACCTGTTTACCTGCCTGAACCCGGGGACCTGTCTACCTGCCTGTGCCCAGGGACCTGTCTACCTGCATGTCTGCCTGAACCTGGGGACCTGTCTGCCTGCCTGAACCCAGGGACCTGTCTACCTGCCTGAACCCGGGGTCCTGTCTACCTGCCTGAACCCGGTGACCTTTCTACCTGCCTGAACCCGGTGACCTTTCTACCTGCCTGAACCCGGGGATCAGTCTACCTGTCTGAACCCAGGGTCCTGTCTACCTGTCTGAACCCAGGGACCTGTCTACCTGCCTGCCTGAACCCAGGGACCTGTCTACCTGTCTGAACCCAGGAGACCAGTCTACCTGCCTGAACCCAGGGACCTGTCTACCTGCCTGAACCCAGGGACCTCTCTACCTGCCTGAACCCGGGGACCTGTCTGTCTGCCTGAACCCGGGGACCTGTCTACCTGCCTGTACCCAGGGACCTGTCTACCTGCCTAAACCCAGGGACCTGGCTACCTGCCTGAACCCGGGCACCTTTCTACATGACTGAACCCGTGGACCTGTCTACCTGACTGAACCCGGAGACCTGTCTACCTGACTGAACCCGGGGACCTGTCTACCTGACTGATCCCGGGAACCTGTATGCCTGTGTGTCTGAACCTGGGGACCTGTCTACCTGTCACAAACCAGGGACCTGTCTACCTGCCTGATCCTGGGAACCTGTCTACCTGCCTGCCTGAACCTGGGGACCTGTCTACCTGCCTGAACCCGGCGACCTGTCTGCCTGCCTGAACCCAGGGACCTGTCTACCTGCCTGAACACGGGGACCTGTCTACCTGCCTGAACCCGGGGACCTGTCTGCCTGCATGAACCCAGAGACAGGTCTACCTGCCGGAACCCGGGGACCTGTCTACCTGTCTGAACCCGGGGACCTGTCTACCTTCCTGAACCTGGGGACCTGTCTACCTGTCTGAACCCGGGGACCTGTCTGCCTGCATGAACCCAGGGACCTGTCTACCTGCCTGAACCCGGGGACTTCTCTACCTGCCTGAACCTGGGGACCTGTCTACCTGCCTGAACCCGGGGACCTGTCTGCCTGCCTGAACCCGGGGACCTGTCTGCCTGCCTGAACCCGGGGACCTGTCTACCTTTCTGAACCCAGGGACCTGTCTGCCTGCCTGAACCGGGGACCTGTCTACCTGCCTGAACCCGGGGAACTGTCTGCCTGCATGAACCCAGGGACCGGTGTACCTGCTTGCCTGAACCCAGGGACCTGTCTACCAGACTGATCCCGGGAACCTGTCTGCCTGTGTGTCTGAAACTGGGGACCTGTCTACCTGTCACAAACCAGGGACCTGTCTACCTGCCTGATCCTGGGAACCTGTCTACCTGCCTGCCCGAACCTGGGGACCTGTCTGCCTGCATGAACCCAGAGACATGTCTACCTGCCGGAACCCAGGGACCTGTCTACCTGTCTGAACCCGGGGACCTGTCTACCTTCCTGAACCTGGGGACCTGTCTACCTGTCTGAACCCTGGGACCTGTCTGCCTGCATGAACCCAGGGACCGGTCTACCTGCCTGAACCCGGGGACTTCTCTACCTGCCTGAACCTGGGGACCTGTCTACCTGCCTGAACCCGGGGAACTGTCTGCCTGCCTGAACCCGTGGACCTGTCTACCTGCCTGAACCCGGGGACCTGTCTGCCTGCATGAACCCAGGGACCTGTCTGCCTGCGTGAACCAAGGGACCTGTCTACCTGCCGTTACCCGCGGACCTGTCTACCTATCTGAACCCGGGGACTTGTCTACCTGCCTGCCTGAACCCGGGCACCTTTCTACATGACTGAACCCGTGGACCTGTCTACCTGACTGAAACCGGGGACCTGTCTACCTGCCTGCCTGAACCCGGGCACCTTTCTACATGACTGAACCCGTGGACCTGTCTAACTGCCTGAACCCGGGAACCTGTCTACCTGCCAGCCTGAGCCCTGGGACCTGTTTACCTGTCTGAACCCGGGGACCTGTCTGCCTGCCTGAACCCGGGGACCTGTCTAACTGCCTGAACCCAGGGACCTGTCTACCTTCCTGAACCCGGGGACGTGTCTACCTGCCAGAACCCGGTGACTGTTCTACCTGCCTGAACCGGGGGACATGTCTACCTGCCTGAACCCGGGGACCTGTCTACCTGCCTGAACACGGGGACCTGTCTACCTGCCTGAACCCGGGGACCTGTCTGCCTGCATGAACCCAGAGACAGGTCTACCTGCCGGAACCCGGGGACCTGTCTACCTGTCTGAACCCGGGGACCTGTCTACCTTCCTGAACCTGGGGACCTGTCTACCTGTCTGAACCCGGGGACCTGTCTGCCTGCATGAACCCAGGGACCTGTCTACCTGCCTGAACCCGGGGACTTCTCTACCTGCCTGAACCTGGGGACCTGTCTACCTGCCTGAACCCGTGGACCTGTCTGCCTGCCTGAACCCGTGGACCTGTCTACCTGCCTGAACCCGGGGACCTGTCTGCCTGCATGAACCCAGGGACCTGTCTGCCTGCATGAACCCAGGGACCTGTCTACCTGCCGTTACCCGCGGACCTGTCTACCTGCCTGAACCCGGGGACTTGTCTACCTGCCTCCCTGAACCCGGGCACCTTTCTACATGACTGAACCTGTCGACCTGTCTACCTGACTGAAACCGGGGACCTGTCTACCTGCCTGAACCACGGGGACTTGTCTACCTGCCTGCCTGAACCCGGGCACCTTTCTACATGACTGAACCCGTGGACCTGTCTAACTGCCTGAACCCGGGAACCTGTCTACCTGCCAGCCTGAGCCCTGGGACCTGTTTACCTGTCTGAACCCGGGGACCTGTCTGCCTGCCTGAACCCGGGGACCTGTCTAACTGCCTGAACCCAGGGACCTGTCTACCTTCCTGAACCCGGGGACGTGTCTACCTGCCAGAACCCGGTGACCGTTCTACCTGCCTGAACCGGGGGACATGTCTACCTGCATGAACCCGGGGACCTGTTTACCTGTCTGAACCCAGGGACCTGTCTACCTGCCTGAACTCGGGGACCTGTCTGTATGCCTGAACCCGGGGACCTGTCTACCTGTCTGAACCCGAGTGCATGTCTACCTTCCTGAACCCGGGGACCTGTCTACCTGCCTGCCAGAACCCGGGGACCTGTTTACCTGCCTGAACCCGGGGACCTGTCTACCTGCCTGCCAGAACCCGGGGACCTGTTTACCTGCCTGAACCCGGGGACCTGTCTACCTGCCTGTGCCCAGGGACCTGTCTACCTGCATGTCTGCCTGAACCTGGGGACCTGTCTGCCTGCCTGAACCCAGGGACCTGTCTACCTGCCTGAACCCGGGGTCCTGTCTACCTGCCTGAACCCGGTGACCTTTCTACCTGCCTGAACCCGGTGACCTTTCTACCTGCCTGAACCCGGGGATCAGTCTACCTGTCTGAACCCAGGGTCCTGTCTACCTGTCTGAACCCAGGGACCTGTCTACCTGCCTGCTTGAACCCAGGGACCTGTCTACCTGTCTGAACCCAGGAGACCAGTCTACCTGCCTGAACCCAGGGACCTGTCTACCTGCCTGAACCCAGGGACCTCTCTACCTGCCTGAACCCGGGGACCTGTCTGTCTGCCTGAACCCGGGGACCTGTCTACCTGCCTGTACCCAGGGACCTGTCTACCTGCCTAAACCCAGGGACCTGGCTACCTGCCTGAACCCGGGCACCTTTCTACATGACTGAACCCGTGGACCTGTCTACCTGACTGAACCCGGAGACCTGTCTACCTGACTGAACCCGGGGACCTGTCTACCTGACTGATCCCGGGAACCTGTATGCCTGTGTGTCTGAACCTGGGGACCTGTCTACCTGTCACAAACCAGGGACCTGTCTACCTGCCTGATCCTGGGAACCTGTCTACCTGCCTGCCTGAACCTGGGGACCTGTCTACCTGCCTGAACCCGGCGACCTGTCTGCCTGCCTGAACCCAGGGACCTGTCTACCTGCCTGAACACGGGGACCTGTCTACCTGCCTGAACCCGGGGACCTGTCTGCCTGCATGAACCCAGAGACAGGTCTACCTGCCGGAACCCGGGGACCTGTCTACCTGTCTGAACCCGGGGACCTGTCTACCTTCCTGAACCTGGGGACCTGTCTACCTGTCTGAACCCGGGGACCTGTCTGCCTGCATGAACCCAGGGACCTGTCTACCTGCCTGAACCCGGGGACTTCTCTACCTGCCTGAACCTGGGGACCTGTCTACCTGCCTGAACCCGGGGACCTGTCTGCCTGCCTGAACCCGTGGACCTGTCTACCTGCCTGAACCCGGGGACCTGTCTGCCTGCATGAACCCAGGGACCTGTCTGCCTGCATGAACCCAGGGACCTGTCTGCCTGCATGAACCCAGGGACCTGTCTACCTGCCGTTACCCGCGGACCTGTCTACCTGCCTGAACCCGGGGACTTGTCTACCTGCCTGCCTGAACCCGGGCACCTTTCTACATGACTGAACCTGTGGACCTGTCTACCTGACTGAAACCGGGGACCTGTCTACCTGCCTGAACCACGGGGACTTGTCTACCTGCCTGCCTGAACCCGGGCACCTTTCTACATGACTGAACCCGTGGACCTGTCTAACTGCCTGAACCCGGGAACCTGTCTACCTGCCAGCCTGAGCCCTGGGACCTGTTTACCTGTCTGAACCCGGGGACCTGTCTGCCTGCCTGAACCCGGGGACCTGTCTGCCTGCATGAACCCAGGGACCGGTGTACCTGCTTGCCTGAACGCATGGACCTGTCTACCTGCCCTAAACCGGGGACTTGTCTACCTGCCTGAACCTGGGGACCTGTCTACCTGCCTGCCTGAACCCGGGCACCTTTCTACCTGACTGAACACGTGGACCTGTCTACCTGACTGAACCCCGGGACCTGTCTGCCTGCCTGAACCCGGGGACCTGTCTGCCTGCATGAACCCAGGGACCGGTGTACCTGCTTGCCTGAACGCAGGGACCTGTCTACCTGCATGAACCCGGGGACCTGTCTACCTGTCTGAACCCGGGGACCTGTCTACCTGTCTGAACCCGGGGACCTGTCTACCTGCCTGAACCCGGGGACCTGTCTGCCTGCATGAACCCAGAGGCAGGTCTATCTGCCTGAACCCGGGGACCTGTCTAACTGTCTGAACCCAGGGACCTGTCTACCTACCTGAACCTGGGGACCTGTCTACCTGCCTGCCAGAACCCGGGGACCTGTTTACCTGCCTGAACCCGGGGACCTGTCTACCTGCCTGTGCCCAGGGACCTGTCAACCTGCATGTCTGCCTTTACCCGGGGACCTGTCTGCCTGCCTGAACCCAGGGACCTGTCTACGTGCCTGAACCCGGTGACCTTTCTACCTGCCTGAACCCGGTGACCTTTCTACCTGCCTGATCCCGGTGACCTTTCTACCTGCCTGTACCCGGGGTCCTGTCTACCTGCCTGAACCCGGTGACCTTTCTACCTGCCGGAACCCGGGGATCAGTCTACCTGACTGCACCCGGGGACCTGTCTACCTGACTGAACCCGGGGACCTGTCTACCTGACTGATCCCGGGAACCTGTCTGCCTGTGTGTCTGAACCTGGGGACCTGTCTACCTGTCACAAACCAGGGACCTGTCTACCTGCCTGATCCTGGGAACCTGTCTACCTGCCTGCCTGAACCTGGGGACCTGTCTACCTGCCTGAACCCGGCGACCTGTCTGCCTGCCTGAACCCAGGGACCTGTCTACCTGCCTGAACACGGGGACCTGTCTACCTGCCTGAACCCGGAGACCTGTCTGCCTGCATGAACCCAGAGACAGGTCTACCTGCCGGAACCCGGGGACCTGTCTACCTGTCTGAACCCGGGGACCTGTCTACCTTCCTGAACCTGGGGACCTGTCTACCTGTCTGAACCCGGGGACCTGTCTGCCTGCATGAACCCAGGGACCTGTCTACCTGCCTGAACCCGGGGACTTCTCTATCTGCCTGAACCTGGGGACCTGTCTACCTGCCTGAACCCGGGGACCTGTCTGCCTGCCTGAACCCGTGGACCTGTCTACCTGCCTGAACCCGGGGACCTGTCTGCCTGCATGAACCCAGGGACCTGTCTGCCTGCATGAACCCAGGGACCTGTCTACCTGCCGTTACCCGCGGACCTGTCTACCTGCCTGAACCCGGTGATTTGTCTACCTGCCTGCCTGAACCCGGGCACCTTTCTACATGACTGAACCCATGGACCTGTCTAACTGCCTGAACCCAGGAACCTGTCTACCTGCCAGCCTGAGCCCTGGGACCTGTTTACCTGTCTGAACCCGGGGACCTGTCTGCCTGCCTGAACCCGGGGACCTGTCTGCCTGCATGAACCCAGGGACCGGTGTACCTGCTTGCCTGAACGCAGGGACCTGTCTACCTGCCCTAAACCGGGGACTTGTCTACCTGCCTGAACCCGGGGACCTGTCTACCTGCCTGTGCCCAGGGACCTGTCTACCTGTCTGCCTGCCTGAACCCAGGGACCTGTCTACCTGCCTGAACCCGGTGACCTTTCTACCTGCCTGAACCCGGTGACCTTTCTACCTGCCTGATCCCGGTGACCTTTCTACCTGCCTGTACCCGGGGTCCTGTCTACCTGCCTGAACCCGGTGACCTTTCTACCTGCCTGAACCCGGTGACCTTTCTACCTGCCTGAACCCGGGGATCAGTCTACCTGACTGCACCCGGGGACCTGTCTACCTGACTGAACCCGGGGACCTGTCTACCTGACTGATCCCGGGAACCTGTCTGCCTGTGTGTCTGAACCTGGGGACCTGTCTACCTGTCACAAACCAGGGACCTGTCTACCTGCCTGATCCTGGGAACCTGTCTACCTGCCTGCCTGAACCTGGGGACCTGTCTACCTGCCTGAACCCGGCGACCTGTCTGCCTGCCTGAACCCATGGACCTGTCTACCTGCCTGAACACGGGGACCTGTCTACCTGCCTGAACCCGGGGACCTGTCTGCCTGCATGAACCCAGAGACAGGTCTACCTGCCGGAACCCGGGGACCTGTCTACCTGTCTGAACCCGGGGACCTGTCTACCTTCCTGAACCTGGGGTCCTGTCTACCTGTCTGAACCCGGGGACCTGTCTGCCTGCATGAACCCAGGGACCTGTCTACCTGCCTGAACCCGGGGACTTCTCTACCTGCCTGAACCTGGGGACCTGTCTACCTGCCTGAACCCGGGGACCTGTCTGCCTGCCTGAACCCGTGGACCTGTCTACCTGCCTGAACCCGGGGACCTGTCTGCCTGCATCAACCCAGGGACCTGTCTGCCTGCATGAACCCAGGGACCTGTCTACCTGCCGTTACCCGCGGACCTGTCTTCCTGCCTGAACCCGGTGACTTGTCTACCTGCCTGCCTGAACCCGGGCACCTTTCTACATGACTGAACCCGTGGACCTGTCTAACTGCCTGAACCCAGGAACCTGTCTACCTGCCAGCCTGAGCCCTGGGACCTGTTTACCTGTCTGAACCCGGGGACCTGCCTGCCTGCCTGAACCCGGGGAACTGTCTGCCTGCATGAACCCAGGGACCGGTTTACCTGCTTGCCTGAACGCAGGGACCTGTCTACCTGCCCTAAACCGGGGACTTGTCTACCTGCCTGAACCTGGGGACCTGTCTACCTGCCTGCCTGAACCCGGGCACCTTTCTACCTGACTGAACACGTGGACCTGTCTACCTGACTGAACCCCGGGACCTGTCTGCCTGCCTGAACCCGGGGACCTGTCTGCCTGCATGAACCCAGGGACCGGTGTACCTGCTTGCCTGAACGCAGGGACCTGTCTACCTGCTTGAACCCGGGGACCTGTGTACCTGTCTGAACCCGGGGACCTGTCTACCTGTCTGAACCCGGGGACCTGTCTACCTGCCTGAACCCGGGGACCTGTCTGCCTGCATGAACCCAGAGACAGGTCTATCTGCCTGAACCCGGAGACCTGTCTAACTGTCTGAACCCAGGGACCTGTCTACCTACCTGAACCCGGGGACCTGTCTGTCTGCCTGAACCCGGGGACCTGTCTACCTGCCTGTACCCAGGGACCTGTCTACCTGCCTGAACCCAGGGACCTGGCTACCTGCCTGAACCCGGGCACCTTTCTACATGACTGAACCCGTGGACCTGTCTACCTGACTGAACCCGGGGACCTGTCTACCTGACTGAACCCGGGGACCTGTCTACCTGACTGATCCCGGGAACCTGTCTGCCTGTGTGTCTGAACCTGGGGACCTGTCTACCTGTCACAAACCAGGGACCTGTCTACATGCCTGATCCTGGGAACCTGTCTACCTGCCTGCCTGAACCTGGGGACCTGTCTACCTGCCTGAACCCGGCGACCTGTCTGCCTGCCTGAACCCAGGGACCTGTCTACCTGCCTGAACACGGGGACCTGTCTACATGCCGGAACCCGGGGACCTGTCTGCCTGCATGAACCCAGAGACAGGTCTACCTGCTGGAGCCCGGGGACCTGTCTACCTGTCTGAACCCGGGGACCTGTCTACCTTCCTGAACCTGGGGACCTGTCTACCTGTCTGAACCCGGGGACCTGTCTGCCTGCATGAACCCAGGGACCTGTCTACCTGCCTGAACCCGGGGACTTCTCTACCTGCCTGAACCTGGGGACCTGTCTACCTGCCTGAACCCGGGGACCTGTCTGCCTGCCTGAACCCGTGGACCTGTCTACCTGCCTGAACCCGGGGACCT
Source organism: Hypanus sabinus (assembly GCF_030144855.1). Taxonomy (NCBI): domain Eukaryota; kingdom Metazoa; phylum Chordata; class Chondrichthyes; order Myliobatiformes; family Dasyatidae; genus Hypanus; species Hypanus sabinus. Next base: position 91,271,927 of record NC_082711.1, on the reverse strand, counting down.
GTCTGCCTGCATGAACCCAGCGACCTGTCTGCCTGCATGAACCCAGGGACCTGTCTACCTGCCGTTACCCGCGGACCTGTCTACCTGCCTGAACCCGGGGACTTGTCTACCTGCCTGCCTGAACCCGGGCACCTTTCTACATGACAGAACCTGTGGACCTGTCTACCTGACAGAAACCGGGGACCTGTCTACCTGCCTGAACCACGGGGACTTGTCTACCTGCCTGCCTGAACCCGGGCACCTTTCTACATGACTGAACCCGTGGACCTGTCTAACTGCCTGAACCCGGGAACCTGTCTACCTGCCAGCCTGAGCCCTGGGACCTGTTTACCTGTCTGAACCCGGGGACCTGTCTGCCTGCCTGAACCCGGGGACCTGTCTGCCTGCATGAACCCAGGGACCGGTGTACCTGCTTGCCTGAACGCATGGACCTGTCTACCTGCCCTAAACCGGGGACTTGTCTACCTGCCTGAACCTGGGGACCTGTCTACCTGCCTGCCTGAACCCGGGCACCTTTCTACCTGACTGAACACGTGGACCTGTCTACCTGACTGAACCCCGGGACCTGTCTGCCTGCCTGAACCCGGGGACCTGTCTGCCTGCATGAACCCAGGGACCGGTGTACCTGCTTGCCTGAACGCAGGGACCTGTCTACCTGCATGAACCCGGGGACCTGTCTACCTGTCTGAACCCGGGGACCTGTCTACCTGTCTGAACCCGGGGACCTGTCTAGTTGCCTGAACCCGGGGACCTGTCTGCCTGCATGAACCCAGAGACAGGTCTATCTGCCTGAACCCGGGGACCTGTCTAACTGTCTGAACCCAGGGACCTGTCTACCTACCTGAACCTGGGGACCTGTCTACCTGCATGTCTGCCTGAACCCGGGTACCTGTCTACCTGCCTGAACCCGGTGACCTTTCTACCTGCCTGAACCCGGTGACCTTTCTACCTGCCTGATCCCGGTGACCTTTCTACCTGCCTGTACCCGGGGTCCTGTCTACCTGCCTGAACCCGGTGACCTTTCTACCTGCCTGAACCCGGTGACCTTTCTACCTGCCTGAACCTGGGGATCAGTCTACCTGCCTGAACCCGGTGACCTTTCTACCTGTCTGAACCCGGGGACCTGTCTACCTGCCTGAACCCGGTGACCTTTCTACCTGCCTGAACCTGGTGACCTTTCTACCTGCCTGATCCCGGGGACCTGTCTACCTGCCTGAACCCAGGGACCTGTCTACCTGCCTGAACCCAGGGACCTGTCTACCTGCCTGAACCCAGGGACCTGTCTACCTTCCTGAACCCGGTGACCTTTCCACCTGCCTGATCCCAGGGACCTGTCTACCTGCCTGAACCCGGGGACCTGTCTGCCTGTCTGAACCCAGGGACCTGTCTACCTGTCTGAACCCAGGGTCCTGTCTACCTGCCTGCTTGAACCCAGGGACCTGTCTACCTGTCTGAACCCAGGGGACCAGTCTACCTGCCTGAACCCAGGGACCTGTCTACCTGCCTGAACCCAGGGACCTCTCTACCTGCCTGAACCCGGGGACCTGTCTGTCTGCCTGAACCCGGGGACCTGTCTACCTGTCTGAACCCGGGGACCTGTCTGCCTGCATGAACCCAGGGACCTGTCTACCTGCCTGAACCCGGGGACTTCTCTACCTGCCTGAACCTGGGGACCTGTCTACCTGCCTGAACCCGGGGACCTGTCTGCCTGCCTGAACCCGTGGACCTGTCTACCTGCCTGAACCCGGGGACCTGTCTGCCTGCATGAACCCAGCGACCTGTCTGCCTGCATGAACCCAGGGACCTGTCTACCTGCCGTTACCCGCGGACCTGTCTACCTGCCTGAACCCGGGGACTTGTCTACCTGCCTGCCTGAACCCGGGCACCTTTCTACATGACAGAACCTGTGGACCTGTCTACCTGACAGAAACCGGGGACCTGTCTACCTGCCTGAACCACGGGGACTTGTCTACCTGCCTGCCTGAACCCGGGCACCTTTCTACATGACTGAACCCGTGGACCTGTCTAACTGCCTGAACCCGGGAACCTGTCTACCTGCCAGCCTGAGCCCTGGGACCTGTTTACCTGTCTGAACCCGGGGACCTGTCTGCCTGCCTGAACCCGGGGACCTGTCTGCCTGCATGAACCCAGGGACCGGTGTACCTGCTTGCCTGAACGCATGGACCTGTCTACCTGCCCTAAACCGGGGACTTGTCTACCTGCCTGAACCTGGGGACCTGTCTACCTGCCTGCCTGAACCCGGGCACCTTTCTACCTGACTGAACACGTGGACCTGTCTACCTGACTGAACCCCGGGACCTGTCTGCCTGCCTGAACCCGGGGACCTGTCTGCCTGCATGAACCCAGGGACCGGTGTACCTGCTTGCCTGAACGCAGGGACCTGTCTACCTGCATGAACCCGGGGACCTGTCTACCTGTCTGAACCCGGGGACCTGTCTACCTGTCTGAACCCGGGGACCTGTCTAGTTGCCTGAACCCGGGGACCTGTCTGCCTGCATGAACCCAGAGACAGGTCTATCTGCCTGAACCCGGGGACCTGTCTAACTGTCTGAACCCAGGGACCTGTCTACCTACCTGAACCTGGGGACCTGTCTACCTGCATGTCTGCCTGAACCCGGGTACCTGTCTACCTGCCTGAACCCGGTGACCTTTCTACCTGCCTGAACCCGGTGACCTTTCTACCTGCCTGATCCCGGTGACCTTTCTACCTGCCTGTACCCGGGGTCCTGTCTACCTGCCTGAACCCGGTGACCTTTCTACCTGCCTGAACCCGGTGACCTTTCTACCTGCCTGAACCTGGGGATCAGTCTACCTGCCTGAACCCGGTGACCTTTCTACCTGTCTGAACCCGGGGACCTGTCTACCTGCCTGAACCCGGTGACCTTTCTACCTGCCTGAACCTGGTGACCTTTCTACCTGCCTGATCCCGGGGACCTGTCTACCTGCCTGAACCCAGGGACCTGTCTACCTGCCTGAACCCAGGGACCTGTCTACCTGCCTGAACCCAGGGACCTGTCTACCTTCCTGAACCCGGTGACCTTTCCACCTGCCTGATCCCAGGGACCTGTCTACCTGCCTGAACCCGGGGACCTGTCTGCCTGTCTGAACCCAGGGACCTGTCTACCTGTCTGAACCCAGGGTCCTGTCTACCTGCCTGCTTGAACCCAGGGACCTGTCTACCTGTCTGAACCCAGGGGACCAGTCTACCTGCCTGAACCCAGGGACCTGTCTACCTGCCTGAACCCAGGGACCTCTCTACCTGCCTGAACCCGGGGACCTGTCTGTCTGCCTGAACCCGGGGACCTGTCTACCTGCCTGTACCCAGGGACCTGTCTACCTGCCTGAACCCAGGGACCTGGCTACCTGCCTGAACCCGGGCACCTTTCTACATGACTGAACCCGTGGACCTGTCTACCTGACTGAACCCGGGGACCTGTCTACCTGACTGAACCCGGGGACCTGTCTACCTGACTGATCCCGGGAACCTGTCTGCCTGTGTGTCTGAACCTGGGGACCTGTCTACCTGTCACAAACCAGGGACCTGTCTACCTGCCTGATCCTGGGAACCTGTCTACCTGCCTGCCTGAACCTGGGGACCTGTCTACCTGCCTGAACCCGGCGACCTGTCTGCCTGCCTGAACCCATGGACCTGTCTACCTGCCTGAACACGGGAAACTGTCTACCTGCCTGAACCCGGGGACCTGTCTGCCTGCATGAACCCAGAGACAGGTCTACCTGCCGGAACCCGGGGACCTGTCTACCTGTCTGAACCCGGGGACCTGTCTGCCTGCATGAACCCAGGGACCTGTCTACCTGCCTGAACCCGGGGACTTCTCTACCTGCCTGAACCTGGGGACCTTTCTACCTGCCTGATCCCGGGGACCTGTCTACCTGCCTGAACCCGGGGACCTGTCTACCTGCCTGAACCCAGGGACCTGTCTACCTGCCTGAACCCAGGGACCTGTCTACCTTCCTGAACCCGGTGACCTTTCTACCTGCCTGATCCCAGGGACCTGTCTACCTGCCTGAACCCGGGGACCTGTCTGCCTGTCTGAACCCAGGGACCTGTCTACCTGTCTGAACCCAGGGACCTGTCTACCTGCCAGCCTGAGCCCTGGGACCTGTTTACCTGTCTGAACCCGGGGACCTGTCTGCCTGCCTGAACCCGGGGACCTGTCTGCCTGCATGAACCCAGGGACCGGTGTACCTGCTTGCCTGAACGCATGGACCTGTCTACCTGCCCTAAACCGGGGACTTGTCTACCTGCCTGAACCTGGGGACCTGTCTAACTGCCTGCCTGAACCCGGGCACTTTTCTACCTGACTGAACACGTGGACCTGTCTACCTGACTGAACCCCGGGACCTGTCTGCCTGCCTGAACCCGGGGACCTGTCTGCCTGCATGAACCCAGGGACCGGTGTACCTGCTTGCCTGAACGCAGGGACCTGTCTACCTGCATGAACCCGGGGACCTGTCTACCTGTCTGAACCCGGGGACCTGTCTACCTGTCTGAACCCGGGGACCTGTCTAGTTGCCTGAACCCGGGGACCTGTCTGCCTGCATGAACCCAGAGACAGGTCTATCTGCCTGAACCCGGGGACCTGTCTAACTGTCTGAACCCAGGGACCTGTCTACCTACCTGAACCTGGGGACCTGTCTACCTGCATGTCTGCCTGAACCCGGGTACCTGTCTGCCTGCCTGAACCCAGGGACCTGTCTACCTGCCTGAACCCAGTGACCTTTCTACCTGCCTGAACCCGGTGACCTTTCTACCTGCCTGATCCCGGTGACCTTTCTACCTGCCTGTACCCGGGGTCCTGTCTACCTGCCTGAACCCGGTGACCTTTCTACCTGCCTGAACCCGGTGACCTTTCTACCTGCCTGAACCTGGGGATCAGTCTACCTGCCTGAACCCGGTGACCTTTCTACCTGTCTGAACCCGGGGACCTGTCTACCTGCCTGAACCCGGTGACCTTTCTACCTGCCTGAACCTGGTGACCTTTCTACCTGCCTGATCCCGGGGACCTGTCTACCTGCCTGAACCCAGGGACCTGTCTACCTGCCTGAACCCAGGGACCTGTCTACCTGCCTGAACCCAGGGACCTGTCTACCTTCCTGAACCCGGTGACCTTTCCACTTGCCTGATCCCAGGGACCTGTCTACCTGCCTGAACCCGGGGACCTGTCTGCCTGTCTGAACCCAGGGACCTGTCTACCTGTCTGAACCCAGGGTCCTGTCTACCTGCCTGCTTGAACCCAGGGACCTGTCTACCTGTCTGAACCCAGGGGACCCGACTACCTGCCTGAACCCAGGGACCTGTCTACCTGCCTGAACCCAGGGACCTCTCTACCTGCCTGAACCCGGGGACCTGTCTGTCTGCCTGAACCCGGGGACCTGTCTACCTGCCTGTACCCAGGGACCTGTCTACCTGCCTGAACCCAGGGACCTGGCTACCTGCCTGAACCCGGGCACCTTTCTACATGACTGAACCCGTGGACCTGTCTACCTGACTGAACCCGGGGACCTGTCTGCCTGTCTGAACCCAGGGACCTGTCTACCTGTCTGAACCCAGGGTCCTGTCTACCTGCCTGCTTGAACCCAGGGACCTGTCTACCTGTCTGAACCCAGGGGACCAGTCTACCTGCCTGAACCCAGGGACCTGTCTACCTGCCTGAACCCAGGGACCTCTCTACCTGCCTGAACCCGGGGACCTGTCTGTCTGCCTGAACCCGGGGACCTGTCTACCTGCCTGTACCCAGGGACCTGTCTACCTGCCTGAACCCAGGGACCTGGCTACCTGCCTGAACCCGGGCACCTTTCTACATGACTGAACCCGTGGACCTGTCTACCTGACTGAACCCGGGGACCTGTCTACCTGACTGAACCCGGGGACCTGTCTACCTGACTGATCCCGGGAACCTGTCTGCCTGTGTGTCTGAACCTGGGGACCTGTCTACCTGTCACAAACCAGGGACCTGTCTACCTGCCTGATCCTGGGAACCTGTCTACCTGCCTGCCTGAACCTGGGGACCAGTCTACCTGCCTGAACCCAGGGACCTGTCTACCTGCCTGAACCCAGGGACCTCTCTACCTGCCTGAACCCGGGGACCTGTCTGTCTGCCTGAACCCGGGGACCTGTCTACCTGCCTGTACCCAGGGACCTGTCTACCTGCCTGAACCCAGGGACCTGGCTACCTGCCTGAACCCGGGCACCTTTCTACATGACTGAACCCGTGGACCTGTCTACCTGCCTGAACCCGGGGACCTGTCTGCCTGTCTGAACCCAGGGACCTGTCTACCTGTCTGAACCCAGGGTCCTGTCTACCTGCCTGCTTGAACCCAGGGACCTGTCTACCTGTCTGAACCCAGGGGACCAGTCTACCTGCCTGAACCCAGGGACCTGTCTACCTGCCTGAACCCAGGGACCTCTCTACCTGCCTGAACCCGGGGACCTGTCTGTCTGCCTGAACCCGGGGACCTGTCTACCTGCCTGTACCCAGGGACCTGTCTACCTGCCTGAACCCAGGGACCTGGCTACCTGCCTGAACCCGGGCACCTTTCTACATGACTGAACCCGTGGACCTGTCTACCTGACTGAACCCGGGGACCTGTCTACCTGACTGAACCCGGGGACCTGTCTACCTGACTGATCCCGGGAACCTGTCTGCCTGTGTGTCTGAAACTGGGGACCTGTCTACCTGTCACAAACCAGGGACCTGTCTACCTGCCTGATCCTGGGAACCTGTCTACCTGCCTGCCTGAACCTGGGGACCTGTCTACCTGCCTGAACCCGGCGACCTGTCTGCCTGCCTGAACCCATGGACCTGTCTACCTGCCTGAACACGGGAAACTGTCTACCTGCCTGAACCCGGGGACCTGTCTGCCTGCATGAACCCAGAGACAGGTCTACCTGCCGGAACCCGGGGACCTGTCTACCTGTCTGAACCCGGGGACCTGTCTGCCTGCCTGAACCCATGGACCTGTCTACCTGCCTGAACACGGGAAACTGTCTACCTGCCTGAACCCGGGGACCTGTCTGCCTGCATGAACCCAGAGACAGGTCTACCTGCCGGAACCCGGGGACCTGTCTACCTGTCTGAACCCGGGGACCTGTCTGCCTGTCTGAACCCAGGGACCTGTCTACCTGTCTGAACCCAGGGTCCTGTCTACCTGCCTGCTTGAACCCAGGGACCTGTCTACCTGTCTGAACCCAGGGGACAAGTCTACCTGCCTGAACCCAGGGACCTGTCTACCTGCCTGAACCCAGGGACCTCTCTACCTGCCTGAACCCGGGGACCTGTCTGTCTGCCTGAACCCGGGGACCTGTCTACCTGCCTGTACCCAGGGACCTGTCTACCTGCCTGAACCCAGGGACCTGGCTACCTGCCTGAACCCGGGCACCTTTCTACATGACTGAACCCGTGGACCTGTCTACCTGACTGAACCCGGGGACCTGTCTACCTGACTGAACCCGGGGACCTGTCTACCTGACTGATCCCGGGAACCTGTCTGCCTGTGTGTCTGAACCTGGGGACCTGTCTACCTGTCACAAACCAGGGACCTGTCTACCTGCCTGATCCTGGGAACCTGTCTACCTGCCTGCCTGAACCTGGGGACCTGTCTACCTGCCTGAACCCGGCGACCTGTCTGCCTGCCTGAACCCATGGACCTGTCTACCTGCCTGAACACGGGAAACTGTCTACCTGCCTGAACCCGGGGACCTGTCTGCCTGCATGAACCCAGAGACAGGTCTACCTGCCGGAACCCGGGGACCTGTCTACCTGTCTGAACCCGGGGACCTGTCTACCTTCCTGAACCTGGGGACCTGTCTACCTGTCTGAACCCGGGGACCTGTCTGCCTGCATGAACGCAGGGACCTGTCTACCTGCCTGAACCCGGGGACTTCTCTACCTGCCTGAACCTGGGGACCTTTCTACCTGCCTGATCCCGGGGACCTGTCTACCTGCCTGAACCCGGGGACCTGTCTACCTGCCTGAACCCAGGGACCTGTCTACCTGCCTGAACCCAGGGACCTGTCTACCTTCCTGAACCCGGTGACCTTTCTACCTGCCTGATCCCAGGGACCTGTCTACCTGCCTGAACCCGGGGACCTGTCTGCCTGTCTGAACCCAGGGACCTGTCTACCTGTCTGAACCCAGGGACCTGTCTACCTGCCTGCTTGAACCCAGGGACCTGTCTACCTGTCTGAACCCAGGGGACCAGTCTACCTGCCTGAACCCAGGGACCTGTCTACCTGCCTGAACCCAGGGACCTCTCTACCTGCCTGAACCCGGGGACCTGTCTGTCTGCCTGAACCCGGGGACCTGTCTACCTGCCTGTACCCAGGGACCTGTCTACCTGCCTGAACCCAGGGACCTGGCTACCTGCCTGAACCCGGGCACCTTTCTACATGAATGAACCCGTGGACCTGTCTACCTGACTGAACCCGGGGACCTGTCTACCTGACTGAACCCGGGGACCTGTCTACCTGACTGATCCCGGGAACCTGTCTGCCTGTGTGTCTGAACCTGGGGACCTGTCTACCTGTCACAAACCAGGGACCTGTCTACCTGCCTGATCCTGGGAACCTGTCTACCTGCCTGACTGAACCTGGGGACCTGTCTACCTGCCTGAACCCGGCGACCTGTCTGCCTGCCTGAACCCATGGACCTGTCTACCTGCCTGAACACGGGAAACTGTCTACCTGCCTGAACCCGGGGACCTGTCTGCCTGCATGAACCCAGAGACAGGTCTACCTGCCGGAACCCGGGGACCTGTCTACCTGTCTGAACCCGGGGACCTGTCTACCTTCCTGAACCTGGGGACCTGTCTACCTGTCTGAACCCGGGGACCTGTCTGCCTGCATGAACCCAGGGACCTGTCTACCTGCCTGAACCCGGGGACTTCTCTACCTGCCTGAACCTGGGGACCTGTCTACCTGCCTGAACCCGGGGACCTGTCTGCCTGCCTGAACCCGTGGACCTGTCTACCTGCCTGAACCCGGGGACCTGTCTGCCTGCATGAACCCAGGGACCTGTCTGCCTGCATGAACCCAGGGACCTGTCTACCTGCCGTTACCCACGGACCTGTCTACCTGCCTGAACCCGGGGACTTGTCTACCTGCCTGCCTGAACCCGGGCACCTTTCTACATGACTGAACCCGTGGACCTGTCTACCTGACTGAAACCGGGGACCTGTCTGCCTGCATGAACCCAGGGACCTGTCTACCTGCCTGAACCCGGGGACTTCTCTACCTGCCTGAACCACGGGGACTTGTCTACCTGCCTGCCTGAACCTGGGCACCTTTCTACATGACTGAACCCGTGGACCTGTCTAACTGCCTGAACCCGGGAACCTGTCTACCTGCCAGCCTGAGCCCTGGGACCTGTTTACCTGTCTGAACCCGGGGACCTGTCTGCCTGCCTGAACCCGGGTACCTGTCTGCCTGCATGAACCCAGGGACCGGTGTACCTGCTTGCCTGAACGCAGGGACCTGTCTACCTGCCCTAAACCGGGGACTTGTCTACCTGCCTGAACCTGGGGACCTGTCTACCTGCCTGCCTGAACCCGGGCACCTTTCTACCTGACTGAGCACGTGGACCTGTCTACCTGACTGAACCCCGGGACCTGTCTGCCTGCCTGAACCCGGGGACCTGTCTGCCTGCATGAACCCAGGGACCGGTGTACCTGCTTGCCTGAACGCAGGGACCTGTCTACCTGCATGAACCCGGGGACCTGTCTACCTGTCTGAACCCGGGGACCTGTCTACCTGTCTGAACCCGGGGACCTGTCTACCTGCCTGAACCCGGGGACCTGTCTGCCTGCATGAACCCAGAGACAGGTCTATCTGCCTGAACCCGGGGACCTGTCTAACTGTCTGAACCCAGGGACCTGTCTACCTACCTGAACCTGGGGACCTGTCAGCCTGCATGAACCCAGGGACCTGTCTGCCTGCCTGTACCCAGTGACCTGTCTACCTGCCTGAACCCAGGGACCTGTCTACCTGCCCTAAACAGGGGACTTGTCTACCTGCCTGAACCTGGGGACCTGTCTACCTGCCAGCCTGAAACCGGGCACCTTTCTACCTCACTGAACACGTGGACCTGTCTACCTGACTGAACCCCGGGACCTGTCTACCTGACTGAACCCGGGGACCGGTCTATCTGCCTGCCTGAACCAGGGGACCTGTCTAACTGCCTGAACTCGGGGACCTGTCTACCTGTCTAAACCCCGGGACCTGTTTACCTGTCTGAACCCGGGGACCTGTCTACCTGTCTGAAACCAGGGACCTGTCTACCTGCCTGAACCTGGGGACCTGTCTGCCTGTCTGATACCAGGGACCTGTCTACCTGCCTGAACCTGGGGACCTGTCTAACTGCCTGAACCCAGGGACCTGTCTGCCTTCCTGAACCCGGGGACCTGTCTACCTGCCAGAACCCGGTGACCTGTTTACCTGTTTGAACCCAGGGACCTGTCTACCTGCCTGAACTCGGGGACCTGTCTGTATGCCTGAACCCGGGGACCTGTCTACCTGTCTGAACCCGAGTGCATGTCTACCTTCCTGAACCCGGGGAACTGTCTACCTGCCTGCCAGAACCCGGGGACCTGTTTACCTGCCTGAACCCGGGGACCTGTCTACCTGCCTGTGCCCAGGGACCTGTCTACCTGCATGTCTGCCTGAACCCGGGGACCTGTCTGCCTGCCTGAACCCAGGGACCTGTCTACCTGCCTGAACCCGGTGACCTTTCTACCTGCCTGAACCTGGTGACCTTTCTACCTGCCTGATCCCGGGGACCGGTCTACCTGCCTGAACCCGGGGACCTGTCTACCTGCCTGAACCCAGGGACCTGTCTACCTGCCTGAACCCAGGGACCTGTCTACCTTCCTGAACCCGGTGACCTTTCTACCTGCCTGATCCCAGGGACCTGTCTACCTGCCTGAACCCGGGGACCTGTCTGCCTGTCTGAACCCAGGGACCTGTCTACCTGCCTGCTTGAACCCAGGGACCTGTCTACCTGTCTGAACCCAGGGACCTGTCTACCTGCCAGCTTGAACCCAGGGACCTGTCTACCTGTCTGAACCCACGGGACCAGTCTACCTGCCTGAACCCAGGGACCTGTCTACCTGTCTGAACCCAGGGACCTGTCTACCTGCCTGCTTGAACCCAGGGACCTGTCTACCTGTCTGAACCCAGAGACCTGTCTACCTGCCTGCTTGAACCCAGGGACCTGTCTACCTGTCTGAACCCAGGGACCTGTCTACCTGCCTGCTTGAACCCAGGGACCTGTCTACCTGTCTGAACCCACGGGACCAGTCTACCTGCCTGAACCCAGGGACCTGTCTACCTGTCTGAACCCAGGGACCTGTCTACCTGCCTGCTTGAACCCAGGGACCTGTCTACCTGTCTGAACCCAGGGACCTGTCTACCTGCCTGCTTGAACCCAGGGACCTGTCTACCTGTCTGAACCCACGGGACCAGTCTACCTGCCTGAACCCAGGGACCTGTCTACCTGTCTAAACCCAGGGACCTGTCTACCTGCCTGCTTGAACCCAGGGACCTGTCTACCTGTCTGAACCCAGGGACCTGTCTACCTGCCTGCTTGAACCCAGGGACCTGTCTACCTGTCTGAACCCAGGGACCTGTCTACCTGCCTGCTTGAACCCAGGGACCTGTCTACCTGTCTGAACCCACGGGACCAGTCTACCTGCCTGAACCCAGGGACCTGTCTACCTGTCTGAACCCAGGGACCTGTCTACCTGCCTGCTTGAACCCAGGGACCTGTCTACCTGTCTGAACCCAGGGACCTGTCTACCTGCCTGCTTGAACCCAGGGACCTGTCTACCTGTCTGAACCCACGGGACCAGTCTACCTGCCTGAACCCAGGGACCTGTCTACCTGCCTGAACCCAGGGACCTCTCTACCTGCCTGAACCCGGGGACCTGTCTGTCTGCCTGAACCCGGGGACCTGTCTACCTGCCTGTACCCAGGGACCTGTCTACCTGCCTGAACCCAGGGACCTGGCTACCTGCCTGAACCCGGGCACCTTTCTACATGACTGAACCCGTGGACCTGTCTACCTGACTGAACCCGGGGACCTGTCTACCTGACTGAACCCGGGGACCTGTCTACCTGACTGATCCCGGGAACCTGTCTGCCTGTGTGTCTGAACCTGGGGACCTGTCTACCTGTCACAAACCAGGGACCTGTCTACCTGCCTGATCCTGGGAACCTGTCTACCTGCCTGCCTGAACCTGGGGACCTGTCTACCTGCCTGAACCCGGCGACCTGTCTGCCTGCCTGAACCCAGGGACCTGTCTACCTGCCTGAACACGGGGACCTGTCTACCTGCCTGAACCCGGGGACCTGTCTGCCTGCATGAACCCAGAGACATGTCTACCTGCCGGAACCCGGGGACCTGTCTACCGGTCTGAACCCGGGGACCTGTCTGCCTGCATGAACCCAGGGACCTGTCTACCTGCCTGAACCCGGGGACTTCTCTACCTGCCTGAACCTGGGGACCTGTCTACCTGCCTGAACCCGGGGACCTGTCTGCCTGCCTGAACCCGTGGACCTGTCTACCTGCCTGAACCCGGGGACCTGTCTGCCTGCATGAACCCAGGGACCTGTCTGCCTGCATGAACCCAGGGACCTGTCTACCTGCCGTTACCCGCGGACCTGTCTACCTGCCTGAACCCGGGGACTTGTCTACCTGCCTGCCTGAACCCGGGCACCTTTCTACATGACTGAACCCGTGGACCTGTCAAACTGCCTGAACCCGGGAACCTGTCTACCTGCCAGCCTGAGCCCTGGGACCTGTTTACCTGTCTGAACCCGGGGACCTGTCTGCCTGCCTGAACCCGGGGACCTGTCTGCCTGCATGAACCCAGGGACCGGTGTACCTGCTTGCCTGAACGCAGGGACCTGTCTACCTGCATGAACCCGGGGACCTGTCTACCTGTCTGAACCCGGGGACCTGTCTACCTGTCTGAACCCGGGGACCTGTCTACCTGCCTGAACCCGGGGACCTGTCTGCCTGCATGAACCCAGAGACAGGTCTACCTGCCTGAACCTGGGGACCTGTCTAACTGTCTGAACCGAGGGACCTGTCTACCTACCTGAACCTGGGGACCTGTCTACCTGCCTGCCAGAACCCGGGGACCTGTTTACCTGCCTGTACCCGGGGACCTGTCTACCTGCCTGTGCCCAGGGACCTGTCTACCTGCATGTCTGCCTGAACCCGGGGACCCGTCTGCCTGCCTGAACCCAGGGACCTGTCTACCTGCCTGAACCCGGTGACCTTTCTACCTGCCTGAACCCGGTGACCTTTCTACCTGCCTGATCCCGGTGACCTTTCTACCTGCCTTTACCCGGGGTCCTGTCTACCTGCCTGAACCCGGTGACCTTTCTACCTGCCTGAACCTGGGGATCAGTCTACCTTCCTGAACCCGGTGACCTTTCTACCTGCCTGAACCCGGGGACCTGTCTACCTGCCTGAACCCGGTGACCTTTCTACCTGCCTGAACCTGGTGACCTTTCTACCTGCCTGATCCCGGAGACCTGTCTACCTGCCTGAACCCGGGGACATGTCTACCTGCCTGAACCCAGGGACCTGTCTACCTGTCTGAACCCAGGGACCTGTCTACCTGCCTGCTTGAACCCAGGGACCTGTCTACCTGTCTGAACCCAGGGGACCAGTCTACCTGCCTGAACCCAGTGACCTGTCTACCTGCCTGAACCCAGGGACCTCTCTACCTGCCTGAACCCGGGGACCTGTCTGTCTGCCTGAACCCGGGGACCTGTCTACCTGCCTGTACCCAGGGACCTGTCTACCTGCCTGAACCCAGGGACCTGGCTACCTGCCTGAACCCGGGCACGTTTCTACATGACTGAACCCGTGGACCTGTCTACCTGCCTGAACCCGGGCACCTTTCTACCTGACTGAACACGTGGACCTGTCTACCTGACTGAACCCCGGGACCTGTCTGCCTGCCTGAACCCGGGGACCTGTCTGCCTGCATGAACCCAGGGACCGGTGTACCTGCTTGCCTGAACGCAGGGACCTGTCTACCTGTCTGAACCCGGGGACCTGTCTACCTGTCTGAACCCGGGGACCTGTCTACCTGCCTGAACCCGGGGACCTGTCTGCCTGCATGAACCCAGAGACAGGTCTACCTGCCTGAACCCGGGGACCTGTCTAACTGTCTGAACCCAGGGACCTGTCTACCTACCTGAACCTGGGGACCTGTCTACCTGCCTGCCAGAACCCGGGGACCTGTTTACCTGCCTGTACCCGGGGACCTGTCTACCTGCCTGTGCCCAGGGACCTGTCTACCTGCATGTCTGCCTGAACCCGGGGACCCGTCTGCCTGCCAGAACCCAGGGACCTGTCTACCTGCCTGAACCCGGTGACCTTTCTACCTGCCTGAACCCGGTGACCTTTCTACCTGCCTGATCCCGGTGACCTTTCTACCTGCCTTTACCCGGGGTCCTGTCTACCTGCCTGAACCCGGTGACCTTTCTACCTGCCTGAACCCGGTGACCTTTCTACCTGCCTGAACCCGGGGATCAGTCTACCTGCCTGAACCCGGTGACCTTTCTACCTGCCTGAACCCGGGGACCTGTCTACCTGCCTGAACCCGGTGACCTTTCTACCTGCCTGAACCTGGTGACCTTTCTACCTGCCTGATCCCGGGGACCTGTCTACCTGCTTGAACCCGGGGACCTGTCTACCTGCCTGAACCCGGGGACCTGTCTACCTGCCTGAACCCAGGGACCTGTCTACCTGCCTGAACCCAGGGACCTGTCTACCTTCCTGAACCCGGTGACCTTTCTACCTGCCTGATCCCAGGGACCTGTCTACCTGCCTGAACCCGGGGACCTGTCTGCCTGTCTGAACCCAGGGACCTGTCTACCTGTCTGAACCCAGGGACCTGTCTACCTGCCTGCTTGAACCCAGGGACCTGTCTACCTGTCTGAACCCAGGGGACCAGTCTACCTGCCTGAACCCAGTGACCTGTCTACCTGCCTGAACCCAGGGACCTCTCTACCTGCCTGAACCCGGGGACCTGTCTGTCTGCCTGAACCCGGGGACCTGTCTACCTGCCTGTACCCAGGGACCTGTCTACCTGCCTGAACCCAGGGACCAGGCTACCTGCCTGAACCCGGGCACGTTTCTACATGACTGAACCCGTGGACCTGTCTACCTGACTGAACCCGGGGACCTGTCTACCTGACTGAACCCGGGGACCTGTCTACCTGTCTGAACCCAGGGGACCAGTCTACCTGCCTGAACCCAGTGACCTGTCTACCTGCCTGAACCCGGGCACGTTTCTAGATGACTGAACCCGTGGACCTGTCTACCTGCCTGAACCCGGGCACCTTTCTACCTGACTGAACACGTGGACCTGTCTACCTGACTGAACCCCGGGACCTGTCTGCCTGCCTGAACCCGGGGACCTGTCTGCCTGCATGAACCCAGGGACCGGTGTACATGCTTGCCTGAACGCAGGGACCTGTCTACCTGTCTGAACCCGGGGACCTGTCTACCTGTCTGAACCCGGGGACCTGTCTACCTGCCTGAACCCGGGGACCTGTCTGCCTGCATGAACCCAGAGACAGGTCTACCTGCCTGAACCCGGGGACCTGTCTAACTGTCTGAACCCAGGGACCTGTCTACCTACCTGAACCTGGGGACCTGTCTACCTGCCTGCCAGAACCCGGGGACCTGTTTACCTGCCTGTACCCGGGGACCTGTCTACCTGCCTGTGCCCAGGGACCTGTCTACCTGCATGTCTGCCTGAACCCGGGGACCCGTCTGCCTGCCTGAACCCAGGGACCTGTCTACCTGCCTGAACCCGGTGACCTTTCTACCTGCCTGAACCCGGTGACCTTTCTACCTGCCTGATCCCAGTGACCTTTCTACCTGCCTTTACCCGGGGTCCTGTCTACCTGCCTGAACCCGGTGACCTTTCTACCTGCCTGAACCCGGTGACCTTTCTACCTGCCTGAACCCGGGGATCAGTCTACCTGCCTGAACCCGGTGACCTTTCTACCTGCCTGAACCCGGGGACCTGTCTACCTGCCTGAACCCGGTGACCTTTCTACCTGCCTGAACCTGGTGACCTTTCTACCTGCCTGATCCCGGGGACCTGTCTACCTGCTTGAACCCGGGGACCTGTCTACCTGCCTGAACCCGGGGACCTGTCTACCTGCCTGAACCCAGGGACCTGTCTACCTGCCTGAACCCAGGGACCTGTCTACCTTCCTGAACCCGGTGACCTTTCTACCTGCCTGATCCCAGGGACCTGTCTACCTGCCTGAACCCGGGGACCTGTCTGCCTGTCTGAACCCAGGGACCTGTCTACCTGTCTGAACCCAGGGACCTGTCTACCTGCCTGCTTGAACCCACGGACCTGTCTACCTGTCTGAACCCAGGGGACCAGTCTACCTGCCTGAACCCAGTGACCTGTCTACCTGCCTGAACCCAGGGACCTCTCTACCTGCCTGAACCCGGGGACCTGTCTGTCTGCCTGAACCCGGGGACCTGTCTACCTGCCTGTACCCAGGGACCTGTCTACCTGCCTGAACCCAGGGACCTGGCTACCTGCCTGAACCCGGGCACGTTTCTACATGACTGAACCCGTGGACCTGTCTACCTGACTGAACCCGGGGACCTGTCTACCTGACTGAACCCGGGGACCTGTCTACCTGACTGAACCCGGGGACCTGTCTGCCTGTGTGTCTGAACCTGGGGACCTGTCTACCTGTCACAAACCAGGGACCTGTCTACCTGCCTGATCCTGGGAACCTGTCTACCTGCCTGCCTGAACCTGGGGACCTGTCTACCTGCCTGAACCCGGCGACCTGTCTGCCTGCCTGAACCCAGGGACCTGTCTACCTGCCTGAACACGGGGACCTGTCTACCTGCCTGAACCCGGGGACCTGTCTGCCTGCATGAACCCAGAGACAGGTCTACCTGCCGGAACCCGGGGACCTGTCTACCTGTCTGAACCCGGGGACCTGTCTACCTTCCTGAACCTGGGGACCTGTCTTCCTGTCTGATCCCGGGGACATGTCTGCCTGCATGAACCCAGGGACCTGTCTACCTGCCTGAACCCGGGGACTTCTCTACCTGCCTGAACCTGGGGACCTGTCTACCTGCCTGAACCCGGGGACCTGTCTGCCTGCATGAACACAGGGACCGGTGTACCTGCTTGCCTGAACGCAGGGACCTGTCTACCTGCCCTAAACCGGGGACTTGTCTACCTGCCAGAACCTGGGGACCTGTCTACCTGCCTGCCTGAACCCGGGCACCTTTCTACCTGACTGAACACGTGGACCTGTCTACCTGACTGAACCCCGGGACCTGTCTGCCTGCCTGAACCCGGGGACCTGTCTGCCTGCATGAACCCAGGGACCTGTCTACCTGCCTGAACCCGGGGACTTCTCTACCTGCCTGAACCTGGGGACCAGTCTACCTGCCTGAACCCGGGGACCTGTCTGCCTGCCTGAACCCGTGGACCTGTCTACCTGCCTGAACCCGGGGACCTGTCTGCCTGCATGAACCCAGGGACCTGTCTACCTGCCGTTACCCGCGGACCTGTCTACCTGCCTGAACCCGGGGACTTGTCTACCTGCCTGCCTGAACCCGGGCACCTTTCTACATGACTGAACCTGTGGACCTGTCTACCTGACTGAAACCGGGGACCTGTCTACCTGCCTGAACCACGGGGACATGTCTACCTGCCTGCCTGAACCCGGGCACCTTTCTACATGACTGAACCCGTGGACCTGTCTAACTGCCTGAACCCGGGAACCTGTCTACCTGCCAGCTTGAGCCCTGGGACCTGTTTACCTGTCTGAACCCGGGGACCTGTCTGCCTGCCTGAACCCGGGGACCTGTCTGCCTGCATGAACCCAGGGACCGGTGTACCTGCTTGCCTGAACGCAGGGACCTGTCTACCTGCCCTAAACCGGGGACTTGTCTACCTGCCTGAACCTGGGGACCTGTCTACCTGCCTGCCTGAACCCAGGCACCTTTCTACCTGACTGAACACGTGGACCTGTCTACCTGACTGAACCCCGGGACCTGTCTGCCTGCCTGAACCCGGGGACCTGTCTGCCTGCATGAACCCAGGGACCGGTGTACCTGCTTGCCTGAACGCAGGGACCTGTCTACCTGCATGAACCCGGGGACCTGTCTACCTGTCTGAACCCGGGGACCTGTCTACCTGTCTGAACCCGGGGACCTGTCTACCTGCCTGAACCGGGGGACCTGTCTGCCTGCATGAACCCAGAGACAGGTCTATCTGCCTGAACACGGGGACCTGTCTAACTGTCTGAACCCAGGGACCTGTCTACCTACCTGAACCTGGGGACCTGTCTACCTGCCTGCCAGAACCCGGGGACCTGTTTACCTGCCTGAACCCGGGGACCTGTCTACCTGCCTGTGCCCAGGGACCTGTCTACCTGCATGTCTGCCTGAACCCGGGGACCTGTCTGCCTGCCTGAACCCAGGGACCTGTCTACCTGCCTGAACCCGGTGACCTTTCTACCTGCCTGAACCCGGTGACCTTTCTACCTGCCTGAACACGGGGATCAGTCTACCTGCCTGTACCCAGGGACCTGTCTACCTGCTTGAACCCAGGGACCTGGCTACCTGCCTGAACCCGGGCACCTTTCTACATGACTGAACCCGTGGACCTGTCTGTCTGCCTGAACCCGGGGACCTGTCTACCTGCCTGTACCCAGGGACCTGTCTACCTGCCTGTACCCAGGGACCTGTCTACCTGCCTGAACCCAGGGACCTGGCTACCTGCCTGAACCCGGGCACCTTTCTACATGACTGAACCCGTGGACCTGTCTACCTGACTGAACCCGGGGACCTGTCTACCTGACTGAACCCGGGGACCTGTCTACCTGACTGAACCCGGGGACCTGTCTGCCTGTGCGTCTGAACCTGGGGACCTGTCTACCTGTCACAAACCAGGGACCTGTCTACCTGCCTGATCCTGGGAACCTGTCTACCTGCCTGCCTGAACCTGGGGACCTGTCTACCTGCCTGAACCCGGCGACCTGTCTGCCTGCCTGAACCCAGGGACCTGTCTACCTGCCTGAACACGGGGACCTGTCTACCTGCCTGAACCCGGGGACCTGTCTGCCTGCATGAACCCAGAGACAGGTCTACCTGCCGGAACCCGGGGACCTGTCTACCTGTCTGAACCCGGGGACCTGTCTACCTTCCTGAACCTGGGGACCTGTCTTCCTGTCTGAACCCGGGGACATGTCTGCCTGCATGAACCCAGGGACCTGTCTACCTGCCTGAACCCGGGGACTTCTCTACCTGCCTGAACCTGGGGACCTGTCTACCTGCCTGAACCCGGGGACCTGTCTGCCTGCATGAACACAGGGACCGGTGTACCTGCTTGCCTGAACGCAGGGACCTGTCTACCTGCCCTAAACCGGGGACTTGTCTACCTGCCAGAACCTGGGGACCTGTCTACCTGCCTGCCTGAACCCGGGCACCTTTCTACCTGACTGAACACGTGGACCTGTCTACCTGACTGAACCCCGGGACCTGTCTGCCTGCCTGAACCCGGGGACCTGTCTGCCTGCATGAACCCAGGGACCTGTCTACCTGCCTGAACCCGGGGACTTCTCTACCTGCCTGAACCTGGGGACCAGTCTACCTGCCTGAACCCGGGGACCTGTCTGCCTGCCTGAACCCGTGGACCTGTCTACCTGCCTGAACCCGGGGACCTGTCTGCCTGCATGAACCCAGGGACCTGTCTACCTGCCGTTACCCGCGGACCTGTCTACCTGCCTGAACCCGGGGACTTGTCTACCTGCCTGCCTGAACCCGGGCACCTTTCTACATGACTGAACCTGTGGACCTGTCTACCTGACTGAAACCGGGGACCTGTCTACCTGCCTGAACCACGGGGACATGTCTACCTGCCTGCCTGAACCCGGGCACCTTTCTACATGACTGAACCCGTGGACCTGTCTAACTGCCTGAACCCGGGAACCTGTCTACCTGCCAGCTTGAGCCCTGGGACCTGTTTACCTGTCTGAACCCGGGGACCTGTCTGCCTGCCTGAACCCGGGGACCTGTCTGCCTGCATGAACCCAGGGACCGGTGTACCTGCTTGCCTGAACGCAGGGACCTGTCTACCTGCCCTAAACCGGGGACTTGTCTACCTGCCTGAACCTGGGGACCTGTCTACCTGCCTGCCTGAACCCAGGCACCTTTCTACCTGACTGAACACGTGGACCTGTCTACCTGACTGAACCCCGGGACCTGTCTGCCTGCCTGAACCCGGGGACCTGTCTGCCTGCATGAACCCAGGGACCGGTGTACCTGCTTGCCTGAACGCAGGGACCTGTCTACCTGCATGAACCCGGGGACCTGTCTACCTGTCTGAACCCGGGGACCTGTCTACCTGTCTGAACCCGGGGACCTGTCTACCTGCCTGAACCGGGGGACCTGTCTGCCTGCATGAACCCAGAGACAGGTCTATCTGCCTGAACACGGGGACCTGTCTAACTGTCTGAACCCAGGGACCTGTCTACCTACCTGAACCTGGGGACCTGTCTACCTGCCTGCCAGAACCCGGGGACCTGTTTACCTGCCTGAACCCGGGGACCTGTCTACCTGCCTGTGCCCAGGGACCTGTCTACCTGCATGTCTGCCTGAACCCGGGGACCTGTCTGCCTGCCTGAACCCAGGGACCTGTCTACCTGCCTGAACCCGGTGACCTTTCTACCTGCCTGAACCCGGTGACCTTTCTACCTGCCTGAACACGGGGATCAGTCTACCTGCCTGTACCCAGGGACCTGTCTACCTGCTTGAACCCAGGGACCTGGCTACCTGCCTGAACCCGGGCACCTTTCTACATGACTGAACCCGTGGACCTGTCTGTCTGCCTGAACCCGGGGACCTGTCTACCTGCCTGTACCCAGGGACCTGTCTACCTGCCTGTACCCAGGGACCTGTCTACCTGCCTGAACCCAGGGACCTGGCTACCTGCCTGAACCCGGGCACCTTTCTACATGACTGAACCCGTGGAACTGTCTACCTGACTGAACCCGGGGACCTGTCTACCTGACTGAACCCGGGGACCTGTCTACCTGACTGAACCCCGGGACCTGTCTGCCTGCCTGAACCCGGGGACCTGTCTGCCTGCATGAACCCAGGGACCGGTGTACCTGCTTGCCTGAACGCAGGGACCTGTCTACCTGCATGAACCCGGGGACCTGTCTACCTGTCTGAACCCGGGGACCTGTCTACCTGTCTGAACCCGGGGACCTGTCTACCTGCCTGAACCCGGGGACCTGTCTGCCTGCATGAACCCAGAGACAGGTCTATCTGCCTGAACCCGGGGACCTGTCTAACTGTCTGAACCCAGGGACCTGTCTACCTACCTGAACCTGGGGACCTGTCTGCCTGCATGAACCCAGGGACCTGTCTGCCTGCCTGTACCCAGGGACCTGTCTACCTGCCCTAAACCGGGGACTTGTCTACCTGCCTGAACCTGGGGACCTGTCTACCTGCCTGCCTGAACCCGGGCACCTTTCTACCTGACTGAACACGTGGACCTGTCTACCTGACTGAACCCCGGGACCTGTCTACCTGACTGAACCCGGGGACCGGTCTATCTGCCTGCCTGAACCCGGGGACCTGTCTAACTGCCTGAACTCGGGGACCTGTCTACCTGTCTAAACCCCGGGACCTGTCTACCTGTCTGAAACCAGGGACCTGTCTACCTGCCTGAACCTGGGGACCTGTCTACCTGCCTGAACCCGGGGACCTGTCTGCCTGCATGAACCCAGGGACCTGTCTGCCTGCATGAACCCAGGGACCTGTCTACCTGCCGTTACCCGCGGACCTGTCTACCTGCCTGAACCCGGGGACTTGTCTACCTGCCTGCCTGAACCCGGGCACCTTTCTACATGACTGAACCTGTGGACCTGTCTACCTGACTGAAACCGGGGACCTGTCTACCTGCCTGAACCACGGGGACATGTCTACCTGCCTGCCTGAACCCGGGCACCTTTCTACATGACTGAACCCGTGGACCTGTCTAACTGCCTGAACCCGGGAACCTGTCTACCTGCCAGCCTG
Organism: Hypanus sabinus; assembly: GCF_030144855.1. Taxonomy (NCBI): domain Eukaryota; kingdom Metazoa; phylum Chordata; class Chondrichthyes; order Myliobatiformes; family Dasyatidae; genus Hypanus; species Hypanus sabinus. Next base: position 91,249,782 of record NC_082711.1, on the reverse strand, counting down.
AGCCCTGGGACCTGTTTACCTGTCTGAACCCGGGGACCTGTCTGCCTGCCTGAACCCGGGGACCTGTCTGCCTGCATGAACCCAGGGACCGGTGTACCTGCTTGCCTGAACGCAGGGACCTGTCTACCTGCCCTAAACCGGGGACTTGTCTACCTGCCTGAACCTGGGGACCTGTCTACCTGCCTGCCTGAACCAAAGGCACCTTTCTACCTGACTGAACACGTGGACCTGTCTACCTGACTGAACCCCGGGACCTGTCTGCCTGCCTGAACCCGGGGACCTGTCTGCCTGCATGAACCCAGGGACCGGTGTACCTGCTTGCCTGAACGCAGGGACCTGTCTACCTGCATGAACCCGGGGACCTGTCTACCTGTCTGAACCCGGGGACCTGTCTACCTGTCTGAACCCGGGGACCTGTCTACCTGCCTGAACCCGGGGACCTGTCTGCCTGCATGAACCCAGAGACAGGTCTATCTGCCTGAACACGGGGACCTGTCTAACTGTCTGAACCCAGGGACCTGTCTACCTACCTGAACCTGGGGACCTGTCTACCTGCCTGCCAGAACCCGGGGACCTGTTTACCTGCCTGAACCCGGGGACCTGTCTACCTGCCTGTGCCCAGGGACCTGTCTACCTGCATGTCTGCCTGAACCCGGGGACCTGTCTGCCTGCCTGAACCCAGGGACCTGTCTACCTGCCTGAACCCGGTGACCTTTCTACCTGCCTGAACCCGGTGACCTTTCTACCTGCCTGAACACGGGGATCAGTCTACCTGCCTGTACCCAGGGACCTGTCTACCTGCCTGAACCCAGGGACCTGGCTACCTGCCTGAACCCGGGCACCTTTCTACCTGCCTGAACCTGGGGATCAGTCTACCTTCCTGAACCCGGTGACCTTTCTACCTGCCTGAACCCGGGGACCTGTCTACCTGCCTGAACCCGGTGACCTTTCTACCTGCCTGAACCTGGTGACCTTTCTACCTGCCTGATCCCGGAGACCTGTCTAACTGTCTGAACCCAGGGACCTGTCTACCTACCTGAACCTGGGGACCTGTCTGCCTGCATGAACCCAGGGACCTGTCTGCCTGCCTGTACCCAGGGACCTGTCTACCTGCCCTAAACCGGGGACTTGTCTACCTGCCTGAACCTGGGGACCTGTCTACCTGCCTGCCTGAACCCGGGCACCTTTCTACCTGACTGAACACGTGGACCTGTCTACCTGACTGAACCCCGGGACCTGTCTACCTGACTGAACCCGGGGACCGGTCTATCTGCCTGCCTGAACCCGGGGACCTGTCTAACTGCCTGAACTCGGGGACCTGTCTACCTGTCTAAACCCCGGGACCTGTCTACCTGTCTGAAACCAGGGACCTGTCTACCTGCCTGAACCTGGGGACCTGTCTACCTGCCTGAACCCGGGGACCTGTCTGCCTGCATGAACCCAGGGACCTGTCTGCCTGCATGAACCCAGGGACCTGTCTACCTGCCGTTACCCGCGGACCTGTCTACCTGCCTGAACCCGGGGACTTGTCTACCTGCCTGCCTGAACCCGGGCACCTTTCTACATGACTGAACCTGTGGACCTGTCTACCTGACTGAAACCGGGGACCTGTCTACCTGCCTGAACCACGGGGACATGTCTACCTGCCTGCCTGAACCCGGGCACCTTTCTACATGACTGAACCCGTGGACCTGTCTAACTGCCTGAACCCGGGAACCTGTCTACCTGCCAGCCTGAGCCCTGGGACCTGTTTACCTGTCTGAACCCGGGGACCTGTCTGCCTGCCTGAACCCGGGGACCTGTCTGCCTGCATGAACCCAGGGACCGGTGTACCTGCTTGCCTGAACGCAGGGACCTGTCTACCTGCCCTAAACCGGGGACTTGTCTACCTGCCTGAACCTGGGGACCTGTCTACCTGCCTGCCTGAACCAAAGGCACCTTTCTACCTGACTGAACACGTGGACCTGTCTACCTGACTGAACCCCGGGACCTGTCTGCCTGCCTGAACCCGGGGACCTGTCTGCCTGCATGAACCCAGGGACCGGTGTACCTGCTTGCCTGAACGCAGGGACCTGTCTACCTGCATGAACCCGGGGACCTGTCTACCTGTCTGAACCCGGGGACCTGTCTACCTGTCTGAACCCGGGGACCTGTCTACCTGCCTGAACCCGGGGACCTGTCTGCCTGCATGAACCCAGAGACAGGTCTATCTGCCTGAACACGGGGACCTGTCTAACTGTCTGAACCCAGGGACCTGTCTACCTACCTGAACCTGGGGACCTGTCTACCTGCCTGCCAGAACCCGGGGACCTGTTTACCTGCCTGAACCCGGGGACCTGTCTACCTGCCTGTGCCCAGGGACCTGTCTACCTGCATGTCTGCCTGAACCCGGGGACCTGTCTGCCTGCCTGAACCCAGGGACCTGTCTACCTGCCTGAACCCGGTGACCTTTCTACCTGCCTGAACCCGGTGACCTTTCTACCTGCCTGAACACGGGGATCAGTCTACCTGCCTGTACCCAGGGACCTGTCTACCTGCCTGAACCCAGGGACCTGGCTACCTGCCTGAACCCGGGCACCTTTCTACATGACTGAACCCGTGGACCTGTCTGTCTGCCTGAACCCGGGGACCTGTCTACCTGCCTGTACCCAGGGACCTGTCTACCTGCCTGTACCCAGGGACCTGTCTACCTGCCTGAACCCAGGGACCTGGCTACCTGCCTGAACCCGGGCACCTTTCTACATGACTGAACCCGTGGAACTGTCTACCTGACTGAACCCGGGGACCTGTCTACCTGACTGAACCCGGGGACCTGTCTACCTGACTGAACCCCGGGACCTGTCTGCCTGCCTGAACCCGGGGACCTGTCTGCCTGCATGAACCCAGGGACCGGTGTACCTGGTTGCCTGAACGCAGAGACCTGTCTACCTGCATGAACCCGGGGACCTGTCTACCTGTCTGAACCCGGGGACCTGTCTACCTGTCTGAACCCGGGGACCTGTCTACCTGCCTGAACCCGGGGACCTGTCTGCCTGCATGAACCCAGAGACAGGTCTATCTGCCTGAACCCGGGGACCTGTCTAACTGTCTGAACCCAGGGACCTGTCTACCTACCTGAACCTGGGGACCTGTCTGCCTGCATGAACCCAGGGACCTGTCTGCCTGCCTGTACCCAGGGACCTGTCTACCTGCCTGAACCCAGGGACCTGTCTACCTGCCCTAAACCGGGGACTTGTCTACCTGCCTGAACCTGGGGACCTGTCTACCTGCCTGCCTGAACCCGGGCACCTTTCTACCTGACTGAACACGTGGACCTGTCTACCTGACTGAACCCCGGGACCTGTCTACCTGACTGAACCCGGGGACCGGTCTATCTGCCTGCCTGAACCCGGGGACCTGTCTAACTGCCTGAACTCGGGGACCTGTCTACCTGTCTAAACCCCGGGACCTGTCTACCTGTCTGAAACCAGGGACCTGTCTACCTGCCTGAACCTGGGGACCTGTCTACCTGCCTGAACCCGGGGACCTGTCTGCCTGTCTGAAACCAGGGACCTGTCTACCTGCCTGAACCTGGGGACCTGTCTAACTGCCTGAACCGGGGGACCTGTCTACCTGCCTGAACCCGGGGACCTGTTTACCTGTCTGAACCCAGGGACCTGTCTACCTGCCTGAACTCGGGGACCTGTCTGTATGCCTGAACCCGGGGACCTGTCTACCTGTCTGAACCCGAGTGCATGTCTACCTTCCTGAACCCGGGGAACTGTCTACCTGCCTGCCAGAACCCGGGGACCTGTTTACCTGCCTGAACCCGGGGACCTGTCTACCTGCCTGTTCCCAGGGACCTGTCTACCTGCATGTCTGCCTGAACCCGGGGACCTGTCTGCCTGCCTGAACCCAGGGACCTGTCTACCTGCCTGAACCCGGTGACCTTTCTACCTGCCTGAACCCGGTGACCTTTCTACCTGCCTGATCCCGGTGACCTTTCTACCTGCCTGTACCCGGGGTCCTGTCTACCTGCCTGAACCCGGTGACCTTTCTACCTGCCTGAACCCGGTGACCTTTCTACCTGCCTGAAACCGGGGATCTGTCTACCTGCCTGAACCCGGTGACCTTTCTACCTGCCTGAACCCGGGGACCTGTCTGCCTGTCTGAAACCAGGAAACTGTCTACCTGCCTGAACTTGGGGACCTGTCTAACTGCCTGAACCCAGGGACCTGTCTACCTGTCTGAACCCAGGGACCTGTCTACCTGCCTAAACTCGGGGACCTGTCTGTATGCCTGAACCCGGGGACCTGTCTACCTGTCTGAACCCGAGTGCATGTCTACCTTCCTGAACCCGGGGAACTGTCTACCTGCCTGCCAGAACCCGGGGACCTGTTTACCTGCCTGAACCCGGGGACCTGTCTACCTGCCTGTGCCCAGGGACCTGTCTACCTGCATGTCTGCCTGAACGCAGGGACCTGTCTACCTGCCTGTACCCGGGGACCTGTCTACCTGCCTGTACCCAGGGACCTGTCTACCTGCATGTCTGCCTGAACCCAGGGACCTGTCTACCTGCCTGTACCCGGGGTCCTGTCTGCCTGCCTGAACGCAGGGACCTGTCTACCTGCCTGAACACGGGGACCTGTCTACCTGCCTGAACACGGGGACCTGTCTACCTGCCTGAACCCAGGGCCCAGTCTACCTGCATGTCTGCCTGAACCCGGGGACCTGTCTACCTGCATGTCTGCCTGAACCCGGTGATCTGTCTGCCTGCCTGAATCCAGAGACCTGTCTACCTGTCTGAACACGGGGGCCTGTCTATCTGCATGAACCCAGGGACCTGTCTACCTGCCTGAACCCAGAGACAGATCTACCTGCCTGAACCCGGGGACCTGTCTACCTGTCTGAACCCGGGGACCTGTCTACCTTCCTGAATCTGGGGACCTGTCTGCCTGCATGAACCCAGAGACAGGTCCACCTGCCTGAACCCAGGGACCTGTCTACCTGCCTGAACCCAGGGACCTCTCTACCTGACTGAACCCGGGGACCTGTCTGTCTGCCTGAACCCGGGGACCTGTCTACCTGCCTGTACCCTGGGACCTGTCTACCTGCCTGAACCCAGGGACCTGGCTACCTGCCTGAACCCGGGCACCTTTCTACATGACTGAACCCGTGGACCTGTCTACCTGACTGAACCCGGGAACCTGTCTGCCTGTGTGTCTGAACCTGGGGACCTGTCTACCTGTCACAAACCAGGGACCTGTCTACCTGCCTGATCCTGGGAACCTGTCTACCTGCCTGAACCCGGCGACCTGTCTGCCTGCCTGAACCCAGGGACCTGTCTACCTGCCTGAACACGGGGACCTGTCTACCTGCCTGAACCCGGGGACCTGTCTGCCTGCATGAACCCAGAGACAGGTCTACCTGCCTGAACCCGGGGACCTGTCTAACTGTCTGAACCCAGGGACCTGTCTACCTACCTGAACCTGGGGACCTGTCTACCTGCCTGCCAGAACCCGGGGACCTGTTTACCTGCCTGTACCCGGGGACCTGTCTACCTGCCTGTGCCCAGGGACCTGTCTACCTGCATGTCTGCCTGAACCCGGGGACCCGTCTGCCTGCCTGAACCCAGGGACCTGTCTACCTGCCTGAACCTGGTGACCTTTCTACCTGCCTGAACCCGGTGACCTTTCTACCTGCCTGATCCCGGTGACCTTTCTACCTGCCTTTACCCGGGGTCCTGTCTACCTGCCTGAACCCGGTGACCTTTCTACCTGCCTGAACCCGGTGACCTTTCTACCTGCCTGAACCCGGGGATCAGTCTACCTGCCTGAACCCGGTGACCTTTCTACCTGCCTGAACCCGGGGACCTGTCTACCTGCCTGAACCCGGTGACCTTTCTACCTGCCTGAACATGGTGACCTTTCTACCTGCCTGATCCCGGGGACCTGTCTACCTGCCTGAACCCGGGGACCTGTCTACCTGCCTGAACCCGGGGACCTGTCTACCTGCCTGAACCCAGGGACCTGTCTACCTGCATGAACCCAGGGACCTGTCTACCTTCCTGAACCCGGTGACCTTTCTACCTGCCTGATCCCAGGGACCTGTCTAACTGCCTGAACCCGGGGACCTGTCTGCCTGTCTGAACCCAGGGACCTGTCTACCTGTCTGAACCCAGGGACCTGTCTACCTGCCTGCTTGAACCCAGGGACCTGTCTACCTGTCTGAACCCAGGGGACTAGTCTACCTGCCTGAACCCAGTGACCTGTCTAGCTGCCTGAACCCAGGGACCTCTCTACCTGCCAGAACCCGGGGACCTGTCTGTCTGCCTGAACCCGGGGACCTGTCTACCTGCCTGTACCCAGGGACCTGTCTACCTGCCTGAACCCAGGGACCTGGCTACCTGCCTGAACCCGGGCACGTTTCTACATGACTGAACCCGTGGACCTGTCTACCTGACTGAACCCGTGGACCTGTCTACCTGCCTGAACCCGGGGACCTGTCTGCCTGCATGAACCCAGGGACCTGTCTACCTGCCTGAACCCGGGGACTTCTCTACCTGCCTGAACCTGGGGACCTGTCTACCTGCCTGAACCCGGGGACCTGTCTGCCTGCCTGAACCCGTGGACCTGTCTACCTGCCTGAACCCGGGGACCTGTCTGCCTGCATGAACCCAGGGACCTGTCTGCCTGCATGAACCCAGGGACCTGTCTACCTGCCGTTACCCGCGGACCTGTCTACCTGCCTGAACCCGGGGACTTGTCTACCTGCCTGCCTGAACCCGGGCACCTTTCTACATGACTGAACCTGTGGACCTGTCTACCTGACTGAAACCGGGGATCTGTCTACCTGCCTGAACCACGGGGACATGTCTACCTGCCTGCCTGAACCCGGGCACCTTTCTACATGACTGAACCCGTGGACCTGTCTAACTGCCTGAACCCGGGAACCTGTCTACCTGCCAGCCTGAGCCCTGGGACCTGTTTACCTGTCTGAACCCGGGGACCTGTCTGCCTGCCTGAACCCGGGGACCTGTCTGCCTGCATGAACCCAGGGACCGGTGTACCTGCTTGCCTGAACGCAGGGACCTGTCTACCTGCCCTAAACCGGGGACTTGTCTACCTGCCTGAACCTGGGGACCTGTCTACCTGCCTGCCTGAACCCAGGCACCTTTCTACCTGACTGAACACGTGGACCTGTCTACCTGACTGAACCCCGGGACCTGTCTGCCTGCCTGAACCCGGGGACCTGTCTGCCTGCATGAACCCAGGGACCGGTGTACCTGCTTGCCTGAACGCAGGGACCTGTCTACCTGCATGAACCCGGGGACCTGTCTACCTGTCTGAACCCGGGGACCTGTCTACCTGTCTGAACCCGGGGACCTGTCTACCTGCCTGAACCCGGGGACCTGTCTGCCTGCATGAACCCAGAGACAGGTCTATCTGCCTGAACACGGGGACCTGTCTAACTGTCTGAACCCAGGGACCTGTCTAACTGTCTGAACCCAGGGACCTGTTTACCTGCCTGAACCCGGGGACCTGTCTACCTGCCTGTGCCCAGGGACCTGTCTACCTGCATGTCTGCCTGAACGCAGGGACCTGTCTACCTGCCTGTACCCGGGGACCTGTCTACCTGCCTGTACCCAGGGACCTGTCTACCTGCATGTCTGCCTGAACCCAGGGACCTGTCTACCTGCCTGTACCCGGGGTCCTGTCTGCCTGCCTGAACGCAGGGACCTGTCTAACTGCCTGAACACGGGGACCTGTCTACCTGCCTGAACACGGGGACATGTCTACCTGCCTGAACCCAGGGCCCAGTCTACCTGCATGTCTGCCTGAACCCGGGGACCTGTCTACCTGCATGTCTGCCTGAACCCGGTGATCTGTCTGCCTGCCTGAATCCAGAGACCTGTCTACCTGTCTGAACACGGGGGCCTGTCTATCTGCATGAACCCAGGGACCTGTCTACCTGCCTGAACCCAGAGACAGATCTACCTGCCTGAACCCGGGGACCTGTCTACCTGTCTGAACCCGGGGACCTGTCTACCTTCCTGAACCTGGGGACCTGTCTGCCTGCATGAACCCAGAGACAGGTCCACCTGCCTGAACCCAGGGACCTGTCTACCTGCCTGAACCCAGGGACCTCTCTACCTGACTGAACCCGGGGACCTGTCTGTCTGCCTGAACCCGGGGACCTGTCTACCTGCCTGTACCCTGGGACCTGTCTACCTGCCTGAACCCAGGGACCTGGCTACCTGCCTGAACCCGGGCACCTTTCTACATGACTGAACCCGTGGACCTGTCTACCTGACTGAACCCGGGAACCTGTCTGCCTGTGTGTCTGAACCTGGGGACCTGTCTACCTGTCACAAACCAGGGACCTGTCTACCTGCCTGATCCTGGGAACCTGTCTACCTGCCTGCCTGAACCTGGGGACCTGTCTACCTGCCTGAACCCGGCGACCTGTCTGCCTGCCTGAACCCAGGGACCTGTCTACCTGCCTAAACACGGGGACCTGTCTACCTGCCTGAACCCGGGGACCTGTCTGCCTGCATGAACCCAGAGACAGGTCTACCTGCCGGAACCCGGGGACCTGTCTACCTGTCTGAACCCGGGGACCTGTCTACCTTCCTGAACCTGGGGACCTGTCTACCTGTCTGAACCCGGGGACCTGTCTGCCTGCATGAACCCAGGGACCTGTCTACCTGCCTGAACCCGGGGACTTCTCTATCTGCCTGAACCTGGGGACCTGTCTTCCTGCCTGAACCCGGGGACCTGTCTGCCTGCCTGAACCCGTGGACCTGTCTACCTGCCTGAACCCGGGGACCTGTCTGCCTGCATGAACCCAGGGACCTGTCTACCTGCCTGAACCCGGGGACTTCTCTATCTGCCTGAACCTGGGGACCTGTCTACCTGACTGAAACCGGGGACCTGACTACCTGCCTGAACCCGGGCACCTTTCTACATGACTGAACCCGTGGACCTGTCTAACTGCCTGAACCCGGGAACCTGTCTACCTGCCAGCCTGAGCCCTGGGACCTGTTTACCTGTCTGAACCCGGGGACCTGTCTGCCTGCCTGAACCAGGGGACCTGTCTGCCTGCATGAACCCAGGGACCGGTGTACCTGCTTGCCTGAACGCAGGGACCTGTCTACCTGCCCTAAACCGGGGACTTGTCTACCTGCCTGAACCTGGGGACCTGTCTACCTGCCTGCCTGAACCCGGGCACCTTTCTACCTGACTGAACACGTGGACCTGTCTACCTGACTGAACCCCGGGACCTGTCTGCCTGCCTGAACCCGGGGACCTGTCTGCCTGCATGAACCCAGGGACCGGTGTACCTGCTTGCCTGAACGCAGGGACCTGTCTACCTGCCCTAAACCGGGGACTTGTCTACCTGCCTGAACCTGGGGACCTGTCTACCTGCCTGCCTGAACCCAGGCACCTTTCTACCTGACTGAACACGTGGACCTGTCTACCTGACTGAACCCCGGGACCTGTCTGCCTGCCTGAACCCGGGGACCTGTCTGCCTGCATGAACCCAGGGACCGGTGTACCTGCTTGCCTGAACGCAGGGACCTGTCTACCTGCATGAACCCGGGGACCTGTCTACCTGTCTGAACCCGGGGACCTGTCTACCTGTCTGAACCCGGGGACCTGTCTACCTGCCTGAACCCGGGGACCTGTCTGCCTGCATGAACCCAGAGACAGGTCTATCTGCCTGAACACGGGGACCTGTCTAACTGTCTGAACCCAGGGACCTGTCTACCTACCTGAACCTGGGGACCTGTCTACCTGCCTGCCAGAACCCGGGGACCTGTTTACCTGCCTGAACCCGGGGACCTGTCTACCTGCCTGTGCCCAGGGACCTGTCTACCTGCATGTCTGCCTGAACCCGGGGACCTGTCTGCCTGCCTGAACCCAGGGACCTGTCTACCTGCCTGAACCCGGTGACCTTTTTACCTGCCTGAACCCGGTGATCTTTCTACCTGCCTGATCCCGGTGACCTTTCTACCTGCCTGTACCCGGGGTCCTGTCTACCTGCCTGAACCCGGTGACCTTTCTACCTGCCTGAACCCGGTGACCTTTCTACCTGCCTGAACACGGGGATCAGTCTACCTGCCTGTACCCAGGGACCTGTCTACCTGCCTGAACCCAGGGACCTGGCTACCTGCCTGAACCCGGGCACCTTTCTACATGACTGAACCCGTGGACCTGTCTGTCTGCCTGAACCCGGGGACCTGTCTACCTGCCTGTACCCAGGGACCTGTCTACCTGCCTGTACCCAGGGACCTGTCTACCTGCCTGAACCCAGGGACCTGGCTACCTGCCTGAACCCGGGCACCTTTCTACATGACTGAACCCGTGGAACTGTCTACCTGACTGAACCCGGGGACCTGTCTACCTGACTGAACCCGGGGACCTGTCTACCTGACTGAACCCCGGGACCTGTCTGCCTGCCTGAACCCGGGGACCTGTCTGCCTGCATGAACCCAGGGACCTGTCTGCCTGCCTGTACCCAGGGACCTGTCTACCTGCCTGAACCCAGGGACCTGTCTACCTGCCCTAAACCGGGGACCTGTCTGTCTGCCTGAACCCGGGGACCTGTCTACCTGCCTGTACCCAGGGACCTGTCTACCTGCCTGTACCCAGGGACCTGTCTACCTGCCTGAACCCAGGGACCTGGCTACCTGCCTGAACCCGGGCACCTTTCTACATGACTGAACCCGTGGAACTGTCTACCTGACTGAACCCGGGGACCTGTCTACCTGACTGAACCCGGGGACCTGTCTACCTGACTGAACCCCGGGACCTGTCTGCCTGCCTGAACCCGGGGACCTGTCTGCCTGCATGAACCCAGGGACCTGTCTGCCTGCCTGTACCCAGGGACCTGGCTACCTGCCTGAACCCGGGCACCTTTCTACATGACTGAACCCGTGGACCTGTCTACCTGACTGAACCTGGGAACCTGTCTGCCTGTGTGTCTGAACCTGGCGACCTGTCTACCTGTCACAAACCAGGGACCTGTCTACCTGCCTGATCCTGGGAACCTGTCTACCTGCCTGCCTGAACCTGGGGACCTGTCTACCTGCCTGAACCCGGCGACCTGTCTGCCTGCCTGAACCCAGGGACCTGTCTACCTGCCTGAACAGGGGGACCTGTCTACCTGCCTGAACCCAGGGACCTGTCTGCCTGCATGAACCCAGAGACAGGTCTACCTGCCGGAACCCGGGGACCTGTCTACCTGTCTGAACCCGGGGACCTGTCTACCTTCCTGAACCTGGGGACCTGTCTACCTGTCTGAACCCGGGGACCTGTCTGCCTGCATGAACCCAGGGACCTGTCTACCTGCCTGAACCCGGGGACTTCTCTATCTGCCTGAACCTGGGGACCTGTCTTCCTGCCTGAACCCGGGGACCTGTCTGCCTGCCTGAACCCGTGGACCTGTCTACCTGCCTGAACCCGGGGACCTGTCTGCCTGCATGAACCCAGGGACCTGTCTACCTGCCTGAACCCGGGGACTTCTCTATCTGCCTGAACCTGGGGACCTGTCTACCTGACTGAAACCGGGGACCTGACTACCTGCCTGAACCCGGGCACCTTTCTACATGACTGAACCTGTGGACCTGTCTACCTGACTGAAACCGGGGACCTGTCTACCTGCCTGAACCACGGGGACATGTCTACCTGCCTGCCTGAACCCGGGCACCTTTCTACATGACTGAACCCGTGGACCTGTCTAACTGCCTGAACCCGGGAACCTGTCTACCTGCCAGCCTGAGCCCTGGGACCTGTTTACCTGTCTGAACCCGGGGACCTGTCTGCCTGCCTGAACCCGGGGACCTGTCTGCCTGCATGAACCCAGGGACCGGTGTACCTGCTTGCCTGAACGCAGGGACCTGTCTACCTGCCCTAAACCGGGGACTTGTCTACCTGCCTGAACCTGGGGACCTGTCTACCTGCCTGCCTGAACCCAGGCACCTTTCTACCTGACTGAACACGTGGACCTGTCTACCTGACTGAACCCCGGGACCTGTCTGCCTGCCTGAACCCGGGGACCTGTCTGCCTGCATGAACCCAGGGACCGGTGTACCTGCTTGCCTGAACGCAGGGACCTGTCTACCTGCATGAACCCGGGGACCTGTCTACCTGTCTGAACCCGGGGACCTGTCTACCTGTCTGAACCCGGGGACCTGTCTACCTGCCTGAACCCGGGGACCTGTCTGCCTGCATGAACCCAGAGACAGGTCTATCTGCCTGAACACGGGGACCAGTCTAACTGTCTGAACCCAGGGACCTGTCTAACTGTCTGAACCCAGGGACCTGTTTACCTGCCTGAACCCGGGGACCTGTCTACCTGCCTGTGCCCAGGGACCTGTCTACCTGCATGTCTGCCTGAACGCAGGGACCTGTCTACCTGCCTGTACCCGGGGACCTGTCTACCTGCCTGTACCCAGGGACCTGTCTACCTGCATGTCTGCCTGAACCCAGGGACCTGTCTACCTGCCTGTACCCGGGGTCCTGTCTGCCTGCCTGAACGCAGGGACCTGTCTAACTGCCTGAACACGGGGACCTGTCTACCTGCCTGAACACGGGGACATGTCTACCTGCCTGAACCCAGGGCCCAGTCTACCTGCATGTCTGCCTGAACCCGGGGACCTGTCTACCTGCATGTCTGCCTGAACCCGGTGATCTGTCTGCCTGCCTGAATCCAGAGACCTGTCTACCTGTCTGAACACGGGGGCCTGTCTATCTGCATGAACCCAGGGACCTGTCTACCTGCCTGAACCCAGAGACAGATCTACCTGCCTGAACCCGGGGACCTGTCTACCTGTCTGAACCCGGGGACCTGTCTACCTTCCTGAACCTGGGGACCTGTCTGCCTGCATGAACCCAGAGACAGGTCCACCTGCCTGAACCCAGGGACCTGTCTACCTGCCTGAACCCAGGGACCTCTCTACCTGACTGAACCCGGGGACCTGTCTGTCTGCCTGAACCCGGGGACCTGTCTACCTGCCTGTACCCTGGGACCTGTCTACCTGCCTGAACCCAGGGACCTGGCTACCTGCCTGAACCCGGGCACCTTTCTACATGACTGAACCCGTGGACCTGTCTACCTGACTGAACCCGGGAACCTGTCTGCCTGTGTGTCTGAACCTGGGGACCTGTCTACCTGTCACAAACCAGGGACCTGTCTACCTGCCTGATCCTGGGAACCTGTCTACCTGCCTGCCTGAACCTGGGGACCTGTCTACCTGCCTGAACCCGGCGACCTGTCTGCCTGCCTGAACCCAGGGACCTGTCTACCTGCCTGAACACGGGGACCTGTCTACCTGCCTGAACCCGGGGACCTGTCTGCCTGCATGAACCCAGAGACAGGTCTACCTGCCGGAACCCGGGGACCTGTCTACCTGTCTGAACCCGGGGACCTGTCTACCTTCCTGAACCTGGGGACCTGTCTACCTGTCTGAACCCGGGGACCTGTCTGCCTGCATGAACCCAGGGACCTGTCTACCTGCCTGAACCCGGGGACTTCTCTATCTGCCTGAACCTGGGGACCTGTCTTCCTGCCTGAACCCGGGGACCTGTCTGCCTGCCTGAACCCGTGGACCTGTCTACCTGCCTGAACCCGGGGACCTGTCTGCCTGCATGAACCCAGGGACCTGTCTACCTGCCTGAACCCGGGGACTTCTCTATCTGCCTGAACCTGGGGACCTGTCTACCTGACTGAAACCGGGGACCTGACTACCTGCCTGAACCCGGGCACCTTTCTACATGACTGAACCCGTGGACCTGTCTAACTGCCTGAACCCGGGAACCTGTCTACCTGCCAGCCTGAGCCCTGGGACCTGTTTACCTGTCTGAACCCGGGGACCTGTCTGCCTGCCTGAACCAGGGGACCTGTCTGCCTGCATGAACCCAGGGACCGGTGTACCTGCTTGCCTGAACGCAGGGACCTGTCTACCTGCCCTAAACCGGGGACTTGTCTACCTGCCTGAACCTGGGGACCTGTCTACCTGCCTGCCTGAACCCGGGCACCTTTCTACCTGACTGAACACGTGGACCTGTCTACCTGACTGAACCCCGGGACCTGTCTGCCTGCCTGAACCCGGGGACCTGTCTGCCTGCATGAACCCAGGGACCGGTGTACCTGCTTGCCTGAACGCAGGGACCTGTCTACCTGCCCTAAACCGGGGACTTGTCTACCTGCCTGAACCTGGGGACCTGTCTACCTGCCTGCCTGAACCCAGGCACCTTTCTACCTGACTGAACACGTGGACCTGTCTACCTGACTGAACCCCGGGACCTGTCTGCCTGCCTGAACCCGGGGACCTGTCTGCCTGCATGAACCCAGGGACCGGTGTACCTGCTTGCCTGAACGCAGGGACCTGTCTACCTGCATGAACCCGGGGACCTGTCTACCTGTCTGAACCCGGGGACCTGTCTACCTGTCTGAACCCGGGGACCTGTCTACCTGCCTGAACCCGGGGACCTGTCTGCCTGCATGAACCCAGAGACAGGTCTATCTGCCTGAACACGGGGACCTGTCTAACTGTCTGAACCCAGGGACCTGTCTACCTACCTGAACCTGGGGACCTGTCTACCTGCCTGCCAGAACCCGGGGACCTGTTTACCTGCCTGAACCCGGGGACCTGTCTACCTGCCTGTGCCCAGGGACCTGTCTACCTGCATGTCTGCCTGAACCCGGGGACCTGTCTGCCTGCCTGAACCCAGGGACCTGTCTACCTGCCTGAACCCGGTGACCTTTTTACCTGCCTGAACCCGGTGATCTTTCTACCTGCCTGATCCCGGTGACCTTTCTACCTGCCTGTACCCGGGGTCCTGTCTACCTGCCTGAACCCGGTGACCTTTCTACCTGCCTGAACCCGGTGACCTTTCTACCTGCCTGAACACGGGGATCAGTCTACCTGCCTGTACCCAGGGACCTGTCTACCTGCCTGAACCCAGGGACCTGGCTACCTGCCTGAACCCGGGCACCTTTCTACATGACTGAACCCGTGGACCTGTCTGTCTGCCTGAACCCGGGGACCTGTCTACCTGCCTGTACCCAGGGACCTGTCTACCTGCCTGTACCCAGGGACCTGGCTACCTGCCTGAACCCGGGCACCTTTCTACATGACTGAACCCGTGGAACTGTCTACCTGACTGAACCCGGGGACCTGTCTACCTGACTGAACCCGGGGACCTGTCTACCTGACTGAACCCCGGGACCTGTCTGCCTGCCTGAACCCGGGGACCTGTCTGCCTGCATGAACCCAGGGACCTGTCTGCCTGCCTGTACCCAGGGACCTGTCTACCTGCCTGAACCCAGGGACCTGTCTACCTGCCCTAAACCGGGGACCTGTCTGTCTGCCTGAACCCGGGGACCTGTCTACCTGCCTGTACCCAGGGACCTGTCTACCTGCCTGTACCCAGGGACCTGTCTACCTGCCTGAACCCAGGGACCTGGCTACCTGCCTGAACCCGGGCACCTTTCTACATGACTGAACCCGTGGAACTGTCTACCTGACTGAACCCGGGGACCTGTCTACCTGACTGAACCCGGGGACCTGTCTACCTGACTGAACCCCGGGACCTGTCTGCCTGCCTGAACCCGGGGACCTGTCTGCCTGCATGAACCCAGGGACCTGTCTGCCTGCCTGTACCCAGGGACCTGGCTACCTGCCTGAACCCGGGCACCTTTCTACATGACTGAACCCGTGGACCTGTCTACCTGACTGAACCCGGGAACCTGTCTGCCTGTGTGTCTGAACCTGGGGACCTGTCTACCTGTCACAAACCAGGGACCTGTCTACCTGCCTGATCCTGGGAACCTGTCTACCTGCCTGCCTGAACCTGGGGACCTGTCTACCTGCCTGAACCCGGCGACCTGTCTGCCTGCCTGAACCCAGGGACCTGTCTACCTGCCTGAACACGGGGACCTGTCTACCTGCCTGAACCCAGGGACCTGTCTGCCTGCATGAACCCAGAGACAGGTCTACCTGCCGGAACCCGGGGACCTGTCTACCTGTCTGAACCCGGGGACCTGTCTACCTTCCTGAACCTGGGGACCTGTCTACCTGTCTGAACCCGGGGACCTGTCTGCCTGCATGAACCCAGGGACCTGTCTACCTGCCTGAACCCGGGGACTTCTCTATCTGCCTGAACCTGGGGACCTGTCTTCCTGCCTGAACCCGGGGACCTGTCTGCCTGCCTGAACCCGTGGACCTGTCTACCTGCCTGAACCCGGGGACCTGTCTGCCTGCATGAACCCAGGGACCTGTCTACCTGCCTGAACCCGGGGACTTCTCTATCTGCCTGAACCTGGGGACCTGTCTACCTGACTGAAACCGGGGACCTGACTACCTGCCTGAACCCGGGCACCTTTCTACATGACTGAACCCGTGGACCTGTCTAACTGCCTGAACCCGGGAACCTGTCTACCTGCCAGCCTGAGCCCTGGGACCTGTTTACCTGTCTGAACCCGGGGACCTGTCTGCCTGCCTGAACCAGGGGACCTGTCTGCCTGCATGAACCCAGGGACCGGTGTACCTGCTTGCCTGAACGCAGGGACCTGTCTACCTGCCCTAAACCGGGGACTTGTCTACCTGCCTGAACCTGGGGACCTGTCTACCTGCCTGCCTGAACCCGGGCACCTTTCTACCTGACTGAACACGTGGACCTGTCTACCTGACTGAACCCCGGGACCTGTCTGCCTGCCTGAACCCGGGGACCTGTCTGCCTGCATGAACCCAGGGACCGGTGTACCTGCTTGCTTGAACGCAGGGACCTGTCTACCTGCCCTAAACCGGGGACTTGTCTACCTGCCTGAACCTGGGGACCTGTCTACCTGCCTGCCTGAACCCAGGCACCTTTCTACCTGACTGAACACGTGGACCTGTCTACCTGACTGAACCCCGGGACCTGTCTGCCTGCCTGAACCCGGGGACCTGTCTGCCTGCATGAACCCAGGGTCCGGTGTACCTGCTTGCCTGAACGCAGGGACCTGTCTACCTGCATGAACCCGGGGACCTGTCTACCTGTCTGAACCCGGGGACCTGTCTACCTGTCTGAACCCGGGGACCTGTCTACCTGCCTGAACCCGGGGACCTGTCTGCCTGCATGAACCCAGAGACAGGTCTATCTGCCTGAACACGGGGACCTGTCTAACTGTCTGAACCCAGGGACCTGTCTACCTACCTGAACCTGGGGACCTGTCTACCTGCCTGAACCCAGGGACCTGGCTACCTGCCTGAACCCAGGGACCTGGCTACCTGCCTGAACCCGGGCACCTTTCTACATGACTGAACCCGTGGAACTGTCTACCTGACTGAACCCGGGGACCTGTCTACCTGACTGAACCCGGGGACCTGTCTACCTGACTGAACCCCGGGACCTGTCTGCCTGCCTGTACCCAGGGACCTGTCTACCTGCCTGTACCCAGGGACCTGGCTACCTGCCTGAACCCAGGGACCTGGCTACCTGCCTGAACCCGGGCACCTTTCTACATGACTGAACCCGTGGAACTGTCTACCTGACTGAACCCGGGGACCTGTCTACCTGACTGAACCCGGGGACCTGTCTACCTGACTGAACCCCGGGACCTGTCTGCCTGCCTGAACCCGGGGACCTGTCTGCCTGCATGAACCCAGGGACCTGTCTGCCTGCCTGTACCCAGGGACCTGGCTACCTGCCTGAACCCGGGCACCTTTCTACATGACTGAACCCGTGGACCTGTCTACCTGACTGAACCCGGGAACCTGTCTGCCTGTGTGTCTGAACCTGGGGACCTGTCTACCTGTCACAAACCAGGGACCTGTCTACCTGCCTGATCCTGGGAACCTGTCTACCTGCCTGCCTGAACCTGGGGACCTGTCTACCTGCCTGAACCCGGCGACCTGTCTGCCTGCCTGAACCCAGGGACCTGTCTACCTGCCTGAACACGGGGACCTGTCTACCTGCCTGAACCCAGGGACCTGTCTGCCTGCATGAACCCAGAGACAGGTCTACCTGCCGGAACCCGGGGACCTGTCTACCTGTCTGAACCCGGGGACCTGTCTACCTTCCTGAACCTGGGGACCTGTCTACCTGTCTGAACCCGGGGACCTGTCTGCCTGCATGAACCCAGGGACCTGTCTACCTGCCTGAACCCGGGGACTTCTCTATCTGCCTGAACCTGGGGACCTGTCTTCCTGCCTGAACCCGGGGACCTGTCTGCCTGCCTGAACCCGTGGACCTGGCTACCTGCCTGAACCCGGGCACCTTTCTACATGACTGAACCCGTGGAACTGTCTACCTGACTGAACCCGGGGACCTGTCTACCTGACTGAACCCGGGGACCTGTCTACCTGACTGAACCCCGGGACCTGTCTGCCTGCCTGAACCCGGGGACCTGTCTGCCTGCATGAACCCAGGGACCTGTCTGCCTGCCTGTACCCAGGGACCTGTCTACCTGCCTGAACCCAGGGACCTGTCTACCTGCCCTAAACCGGGGACCTGTCTGTCTGCCTGAACCCGGGGACCTGTCTACCTGCCTGTACCCAGGGACCTGTCTACCTGCCTGTACCCAGGGACCTGTCTACCTGCCTGAACCCAGGGACCTGGCTACCTGCCTGAACCCGGGCACCTTTCTACATGACTGAACCCGTGGAACTGTCTACCTGACTGAACCCGGGGACCTGTCTACCTGACTGAACCCGGGGACCTGTCTACCTGACTGAACCCCGGGACCTGTCTGCCTGCCTGAACCCGGGGACCTGTCTGCCTGCATGAACCCAGGGACCTGTCTGCCTGCCTGTACCCAGGGACCTGGCTACCTGCCTGAACCCGGGCACCTTTCTACATGACTGAACCCGTGGACCTGTCTACCTGACTGAACCCGGGAACCTGTCTGCCTGTGTGTCTGAACCTGGGGACCTGTCTACCTGTCACAAACCAGGGACCTGTCTACCTGCCTGATCCTGGGAACCTGTCTACCTGCCTGCCTGAACCTGGGGACCTGTCTACCTGCCTGAACCCGGCGACCTGTCTGCCTGCCTGAACCCAGGGACCTGTCTACCTGCCTGAACACGGGGACCTGTCTACCTGCCTGAACCCAGGGACCTGTCTGCCTGCATGAACCCAGAGACAGGTCTACCTGCCGGAACCCGGGGACCTGTCTACCTGTCTGAACCCGGGGACCTGTCTACCTTCCTGAACCTGGGGACCTGTCTACCTGTCTGAACCCGGGGACCTGTCTGCCTGCATGAACCCAGGGACCTGTCTACCTGCCTGAACCCGGGGACTTCTCTATCTGCCTGAACCTGGGGACCTGTCTTCCTGCCTGAACCCGGGGACCTGTCTGCCTGCCTGAACCCGTGGACCTGTCTACCTGCCTGAACCCGGGGACCTGTCTGCCTGCATGAACCCAGGGACCTGTCTACCTGCCTGAACCCGGGGACTTCTCTATCTGCCTGAACCTGGGGACCTGTCTACCTGACTGAAACCGGGGACCTGACTACCTGCCTGAACCCGGGCACCTTTCTACATGACTGAACCCGTGGACCTGTCTAACTGCCTGAACCCGGGAACCTGTCTACCTGCCAGCCTGAGCCCTGGGACCTGTTTACCTGTCTGAACCCGGGGACCTGTCTGCCTGCCTGAACCAGGGGACCTGTCTGCCTGCATGAACCCAGGGACCGGTGTACCTGCTTGCCTGAACGCAGGGACCTGTCTACCTGCCCTAAACCGGGGACTTGTCTACCTGCCTGAACCTGGGGACCTGTCTACCTGCCTGCCTGAACCCGGGCACCTTTCTACCTGACTGAACACGTGGACCTGTCTACCTGACTGAACCCCGGGACCTGTCTGCCTGCCTGAACCCGGGGACCTGTCTGCCTGCATGAACCCAGGGACCGGTGTACCTGCTTGCTTGAACGCAGGGACCTGTCTACCTGCCCTAAACCGGGGACTTGTCTACCTGCCTGAACCTGGGGACCTGTCTACCTGCCTGCCTGAACCCAGGCACCTTTCTACCTGACTGAACACGTGGACCTGTCTACCTGACTGAACCCCGGGACCTGTCTGCCTGCCTGAACCCGGGGACCTGTCTGCCTGCATGAACCCAGGGTCCGGTGTACCTGCTTGCCTGAACGCAGGGACCTGTCTACCTGCATGAACCCGGGGACCTGTCTACCTGTCTGAACCCGGGGACCTGTCTACCTGTCTGAACCCGGGGACCTGTCTACCTGCCTGAACCCGGGGACCTGTCTGCCTGCATGAACCCAGAGACAGGTCTATCTGCCTGAACACGGGGACCTGTCTAACTGTCTGAACCCAGGGACCTGTCTACCTACCTGAACCTGGGGACCTGTCTACCTGCCTGCCAGAACCCGGGGACCTGTTTACCTGCCTGAACCCGGGGACCTGTCTACCTGCCTGTGCCCAGGGACCTGTCTACCTGCATGTCTGCCTGAACCCGGGGACCTGTCTGCCTGCCTGAACCCAGGGACCTGTCTACCTGCCTGAACCCGGTGACCTTTTTACCTGCCTGAACCCGGTGACCTTTCTACCTGCCTGATCCCGGTGACCTTTCTACCTGCCTGTACCCGGGGTCCTGTCTACCTGCCTGAACCCGGTGACCTTTCTACCTGCCTGAACCCGGTGACCTTTCTACCTGCCTGAACACGGGGATCAGTCTACCTGCCTGTACCCAGGGACCTGTCTACCTGCCTGAACCCAGGGACCTGGCTACCTGCCTGAACCCGGGCACCTTTCTACATGACTGAACCCGTGGACCTGTCTGTCTGCCTGAACCCGGGGACCTGTCTACCTGCCTGTACCCAGGGACCTGTCTACCTGCCTGTACCCAGGGACCTGTCTACCTGCCTGAACCCAGGGACCTGGCTACCTGCCTGAACCCGGGCACCTTTCTACATGACTGAACCCGTGGAACTGTCTACCTGACTGAACCCGGGGACCTGTCTACCTGACTGAACCCGGGGACCTGTCTACCTGACTGAACCCCGGGACCTGTCTGCCTGCCTGAACCCGGGGACCTGTCTGCCTGCATGAACCCAGGGACCTGTCTGCCTGCCTGTACCCAGGGACCTGTCTACCTGCCTGAACCCAGGGACCTGTCTACCTGCCCTAAACCGGGGACTTGTCTACCTGCCTGAACCTGGGGACCTGTCTACCTGCCTGCCTGAACCCGGGCACCTTTCTACCTGTCAGAACACGTGGACCTGTCTACCTGACTGAACCCCGGGACCTGTCTACCTGACTGAACCCGGGGACCGGTCTATCTGCCTGCCTGAACCCGGGGACCTGTCTAACTGCCTGAACTCTGGGACCAGTCTACCTGTCTAAACCCCGGGACCTGTCTACCTGTCTGAAACCAGGGACCTGTCTACCTGCCTGAACCTGGGGACCTGTCTACCTGCCTGAACCCGGGGACCTGTCTGCCTGTCTGAAACCAGGGACCTGTCTACCTGCCTGAACCTGGGGACCTGTCTAACTGCCTGAACCCAGGGACCTGTCTACCTTCCTGAACCCGGGGACCTGTCTACCTGCCAGAACCCTGTGACCGTTCTACCTGCCTGAACCGGGGGACCTGTCTACCTGCCTGAACCCGGGGACCTGTTTACCTGTCTGAACCCAGGGACCTGTCTACCTGCCTGAACTCGGGGACCTGTCTGTATGCCTGAACCCGGGGACCTGTCTACCTGTCTGAACCCGAGTGCATGTCTACCTTCCTGAACCCGGGGAACTGTCTACCTGCCTGCCAGAACCCGGGGACCTGTTTACCTGCCTGAACCCGGGGACCTGTCTAACTGTCTGAACCCAGGGACCTGTCTACCTACCTGAACCTGGGGACCTGTCTACCTGCCTGCCAGAACCCGGGGACCTGTTTACCTGCCTGTACCCGGGGACCTGTCTACCTGCCTGTGTCCAGGGACCTGTCTACCTGCAAGTCTGCCTGAACCCGGGGACCCGTCTGCCGGCCTGAACCCAGGGACCTGTCTACCTGCCTGAACCCGGTGACCTTTCTACCTGCCTGAACCCGGTGACCTTTCTACCTGCCTGATCCCGGTGACCTTTCTACCTGCCTTTACCCGGGGTCCTGTCTACCTGCCTGAACCCGGTGACCTTTCTACCTGCCTGAACCCGGTGACCTTTCTACCTGCCTGAACCCGGGGATCAGTCTACCTGCCTGAACCCGGTGACCTTTCTACCTGCCTGAACCCGGGGACCTGTCTACCTGCCTGAACCCGGTGACCTTTCTACCTGCCTGAACCTGGTGACCTTTCTACCTGCCTGATCCCGGGGACCTGTCTACCTGCCTGAACCCGGGGACCTGTCTACCTGCCTGAACCCGGGGACCTGTCTACCTGCCTGAACCCAGGGACCTGTCTACCTTCCTGAACCCGGTGACCTTTCTACCTGCCTGATCCCAGGGACCTGTCTACCTGCCTGAACCCGGGGACCTGTCTACCTGTCTGAACCCAGGGGACCAGTCTACCTGCCTGAACCCAGTGACCTGTCTACCTGCCTGAACCCAGGGACCTCTCTACATGCCTGAACCCGGGGACCTGTCTGTCTGCCTGAACCCGGGGACCTGTCTACCTGCCTGTACCCAGGGACCTGTCTACCTGCCTGAACCCAGGGACCTGGCTACCTGCCTGAACCCGGGCACGTTTCTACATGACTGAACCCGTGGACCTGTCTACCTGACTGAACCCGGGGACCTGTCTACCTGACTGAACCCGGGGACCTGTCTACCTGACTGAACCCGGGGACCTGTCTGCCTGTGTGTCTGAACCTGGGGACCTGTCTACCTGTCACAAACCAGGGACCTGTCTACCTGCCTGATCCTGGGAACCTGTCTACCTGCCTGCCTGAACCTGGGGACCTGTCTACCTGCCTGAACCCGGCGACCTGTCTGCCTGCCTGAACCCAGGGACCTGTCTACCTGCCTGAACACGGGGACCTGTCTACCTGCCTGAACCCGGGGACCTGTCTGCCTGCATGAACCCAGAAACAGGTCTACCTGCCGGAACCCGGGGACCTGTCTACCTGTCTGAACCCGGGGACCTGTCTACCTTCCTGAACCTGGGGACCTGTCTACCTGTCTGAACCCGGGGACCTGTCTGCCTGCATGAACCCAGGGACCTGTCTACCTGCCTGAACCCGGGGACTTCTCTACCTGCCTGAACCTGGGGACCTGTCTACCTGCCTGAACCCGGGGACCTGTCTGCCTGCATGAACCCAGGGACCGGTGTACCTGCTTGCCTGAACGCAGGGACCTGTCTACCTGCCCTAAACCGGGGACTTGTCTACCTGCCTGAACCTGGGGACCTGTCTACCTGCCTGCCTGAACCCGGGCACCTTTCTACCTGACTGAACACGTGGACCTGTCTACCTGACTGAACCCCGGGACCTGACTGCCTGCCTGAACCCGGGGACCTGTCTGCCTGCATGAACCCAGGGACCTGTCTACCTGCCTGAACCCGGGGACTTCTCTACCTGCCTGAACCTGGGGACCTGTCTACCTGCCTGAACCCGGGGACCTGTCTGCCTGCCTGAACCCGTGGACCTGTCTACCTGCCTGAACCCGGGGACCTGTCTGCCTGCATGAACCCAGGGACCTGTCTGCCTGCATGAACCCAGGGACCTGTCTACCTGCCGTTACCCGCGGACCTGTCTACCTGCCTGAACCTGGGGACCTGTCTACCTGCCTGCCTGAACCCAGGCACCTTTCTACCTGACTGAACACGTGGACCTGTCTACCTGACTGAACCCCGGGACCTGTCTGCCTGCCTGAACCCGGGGACCTGTCTGCCTGCATGAACCCAGGGACCGGTGTACCTGCTTGCCTGAACGCAGGGACCTGTCTACCTGCATGAACCCGGGGACCTGTCTACCTGTCTGAACCCGGGGACCTGTCTACCTGTCTGAACCCGGGGACCTGTCTACCTGCCTGAACCCGGGGACCTGTCTGCCTGCATGAACCCAGAGACAGGTCTATCTGCCTGAACACGGGGACCTGTCTAACTGTCTGAACCCAGGGACCTGTCTACCTACCTGAACCTGGGGACCTGTCTACCTGCCTGCCAGAACCCGGGGACCTGTTTACCTGCCTGAACCCGGGGACCTGTCTACCTGCCTGTGCCCAGGGACCTGTCTACCTGCATGTCTGCCTGAACCCGGGGACCTGTCTGCCTGCCTGAACCCAGGGACCTGTCTACCTGCCTGAACCCGGTGACCTTTTTACCTGCCTGAACCCGGTGACCTTTCTACCTGCCTGATCCCGGTGACCTTTCTACCTGCCTGTACACGGGGTCCTGTCTACCTGCCTGAACCCGGTGACCTTTCTACCTGCCTGAACCCGGTGACCTTTCTACCTGCCTGAACACGGTGATCAGTCTACCTGCCTGTACCCAGGGACCTGGCTACCTGCCTGAACCCGGGCACCTTTCTACATGACTGAACCCGTGGACCTGTCTGTCTGCCTGAACCCGGGGACCTGTCTACCTGCCTGTACCCAGGGACCTGTCTACCTGCCTGAACCCAGGGACCTGGCTACCTGCCTGAACCCGGGCACCTTTCTACATGACTGAACCCGTGGAACTGTCTACCTGACTGAACCCGGGGACCTGTCTACCTGACTGAACCCGGGGACCTGTCTACCTGACTGAACCCCGGGACCTGTCTGCCTGCCTGAACCCGGGGACCTGTCTGCCTGCATGAACCCAGGGACCTGTCTGCCTGCCTGTACCCAGGGACCTGTCTACCTGCCTGAACCCAGGGACCTGTCTACCTGCCCTAAACCGGGGACTTGTCTACCTGCCTGAACCTGGGGACCTGTCTACCTGCCTGCCTGAACCCGGGCACCTTTCTACCTGACTGAACACGTGGCCCTGTCTACCTGACTGAACCCCGGGACCTGTCTACCTGACTGAACCCGGGGACCGGTCTATCTGCCTGCCTGAACCCGGGGACCTGTCTAACTGCCTGAACTCGGGGACCTGTCTACCTGTCTAAACCCCGGGACCTGTCTACCTGTCTGAACCCAGGGACCTGTCTACCTGCCTGAACCTGGGGACCTGTCTACCTGCCTGAACCCGGGGACCTGTCTGCCTGTCTGAAACCAGGGACCTGTCTACCTGCCTGAACCTGGGGACCTGTCTAACTGCCTGAACCCAGGGACCTGTCTACCTTCCTGAACCCGGGGACCTGTCTACCTGCCAGAACCCTGTGACCGTTCTACCTGCCTGAACCGGGGGACCTGTCTACCTGCCTGAACCCGGGGACCTGTTTACCTGTCTGAACCCAGGGACCTGTCCACCTGCCTGAACTCGGGGACCTGTCTGTATGCCTGAACCCGGGGACCTGTCTACCTGTCTGAACCCGAGTGCATGTCTACCTTCCTGAACCCGGGGAACTGTCTACCTGCCTGCCAGAACCCGGGGACCTGTTTACCTGCCTGAACCCGGGGACCTGTCTAACTGTCTGAACCCAGGGACCTGTCTACCTACCTGAACCTGGGGACCTGTCTACCTGCCTGCCAGAACCCGGGGACCTGTTTACCTGCCTGTACCCGGGGACCTGTCTACCTGCCTGTGCCCAGGGACCTGTCTACCTGCATGTCTGCCTGAACCCAGGGACCCGTCTGCCGGCCTGAACCCAGGGACCTGTCTACCTGCCTGAACCCGGTGACCTTTCTACCTGCCTGAACCCGGTGACCTTTCTACCTGCCTGATCCCGGTGACCTTTCTACCTGCCTTTACCCGGGGTCCTGTCTACCTGCCTGAACCCGGTGACCTTTCTACCTGCCTGAACCCGGTGACCTTTCTACCTGCCTGAACCCGGGGATCAGACTACCTGCCTGAACCCGGTGACCTTTCTACCTGCCTGAACCCGGGGACCTGTCTACCTGCCTGAACCCGGTGACCTTTCTACCTGCCTGAACCTGGTGACCTTTCTACCTGCCTGATCCCGGGGACCTGTCTACCTGCCTGAACCCGGGGACCTGTCTACCTGCCTGAACCCGGGGACCTGTCTACCTGCCTGAACCCAGGGACCTGTCTACCTGCCTGAACCCAGGGACCTGTCTACCTTCCTGAACCCGGTGACCTTTCTACCTGCCTGATCCCAGGGACCTGTCTACCTGCCTGAACCCGGGGACCTGTCTGCCTGTCTGAACCCAGGGACCTGTCTACCTGTCTGAACCCAGGGACCTGTCTACCTGCCTGCTTGAACCCAGGGACCTGTCTACCTGTCTGAACCCAGGGGACCAGTCTACCTGCCTGAACCCAGTGACCTGTCTACCTGCCTGAACCCAGGGACCTCTCTACATGCCTGAACCCGGGGACCTGTCTGTCTGCCTGAACCCGGGGACCTGTCTACCTGCCTGTACCCAGGGACCTGTCTACCTGCCTGAACCCAGGGACCTGGCTACCTGCCTGAACCCGGGCACCTTTCTACATGACTGAACCCGTGGACCTGTCTACCTGACTGAACCCGGGGATCTGTCTACCTGACTGAACCCGGGGACCTGTCTACCTGACTGAACCCGGGGACCTGTCTGCCTGTGTGTCTGAACCTGGGGACCTGTCTACCTGTCACAAACCAGGGACCTGTCTACCTGCCTGATCCTGGGAACCTGTCTACCTGCCTGCCTGAACCTGGGGACCTGTCTACCTGCCTGAACCCGGCGACCTGTCTGCCTGCCTGAACCCAGGGACCTGTCTACCTGCCTGAACACGGGGACCTGTCTGCCTGCCTGAACCCGGGGACCTGTCTGCCTGCATGAACCCAGGGACCTGTCTGCCTGCCTGTACCCAGGGACCTGTCTACCTGCCTGAACCCAGGGACCTGTCTACCTGCCCTAAACCGGGGACTTGTCTACCTGCCTGAACCTGGGGACCTGTCTACCTGCCTGCCTGAACCCGGGCACCTTTCTACCTGACTGAACACGTGGCCCTGTCTACCTGACTGAACCCCGGGACCTGTCTACCTGACTGAACCCGGGGACCGGTCTATCTGCCTGCCTGAACCCGGGGACCTGTCTAACTGCCTGAACTCGGGGACCTGTCTACCTGTCTAAACCCCGGGACCTGTCTACCTGTCTGAACCCAGGGACCTGTCTACCTGCCTGAACCTGGGGACCTGTCTACCTGCCTGAACCCGGGGACCTGTCTGCCTGTCTGAAACCAGGGACCTGTCTACCTGCCTGAACCTGGGGACCTGTCTAACTGCCTGAACCCAGGGACCTGTCTACCTTCCTGAACCCGGGGACCTGTCTACCTGCCAGAACCCTGTGACCGTTCTACCTGCCTGAACCGGGGGACCTGTCTACCTGCCTGAACCCGGGGACCTGTTTACCTGTCTGAACCCAGGGACCTGTCCACCTGCCTGAACTCGGGGACCTGTCTGTATGCCTGAACCCGGGGACCTGTCTACCTGTCTGAACCCGAGTGCATGTCTACCTTCCTGAACCCGGGGAACTGTCTACCTGCCTGCCAGAACCCGGGGACCTGTTTACCTGCCTGAACCCGGGGACCTGTCTAACTGTCTGAACCCAGGGACCTGTCTACCTACCTGAACCTGGGGACCTGTCTACCTGCCTGCCAGAACCCGGGGACCTGTTTACCTGCCTGTACCCGGGGACCTGTCTACCTGCCTGTGCCCAGGGACCTGTCTACCTGCATGTCTGCCTGAACCCAGGGACCCGTCTGCCGGCCTGAACCCAGGGACCTGTCTACCTGCCTGAACCCGGTGACCTTTCTACCTGCCTGAACCCGGTGACCTTTCTACCTGCCTGATCCCGGTGACCTTTCTACCTGCCTTTACCCGGGGTCCTGTCTACCTGCCTGAACCCGGTGACCTTTCTACCTGCCTGAACCCGGTGACCTTTCTACCTGCCTGAACCCGGGGATCAGACTACCTGCCTGAACCCGGTGACCTTTCTACCTGCCTGAACCCGGGGACCTGTCTACCTGCCTGAACCCGGTGACCTTTCTACCTGCCTGAACCTGGTGACCTTTCTACCTGCCTGATCCCGGGGACCTGTCTACCTGCCTGAACCCGGGGACCTGTCTACCTGCCTGAACCCGGGGACCTGTCTACCTGCCTGAACCCAGGGACCTGTCTACCTGCCTGAACCCAGGGACCTGTCTACCTTCCTGAACCCGGTGACCTTTCTACCTGCCTGATCCCAGGGACCTGTCTACCTGCCTGAACCCGGGGACCTGTCTGCCTGTCTGAACCCAGGGACCTGTCTACCTGTCTGAACCCAGGGACCTGTCTACCTGCCTGCTTGAACCCAGGGACCTGTCTACCTGTCTGAACCCAGGGGACCAGTCTACCTGCCTGAACCCAGTGACCTGTCTACCTGCCTGAACCCAGGGACCTCTCTACATGCCTGAACCCGGGGACCTGTCTGTCTGCCTGAACCCGGGGACCTGTCTACCTGCCTGTACCCAGGGACCTGTCTACCTGCCTGAACCCAGGGACCTGGCTACCTGCCTGAACCCGGGCACGTTTCTACATGACTGAACCCGTGGACCTGTCTACCTGACTGAACCCGGGGATCTGTCTACCTGACTGAACCCGGGGACCTGTCTCCCTGACTGAACCCGGGGACCTGTCTGCCTGTGTGTCTGAACCTGGGGACCTGTCTACCTGTCACAAACCAGGGACCTGTCTACCTGCCTGATCCTGGGAACCTGTCTACCTGCCTGCCTGAACCTGGGGACCTGTCTACCTGCCTGAACCCGGCGACCTGTCTGCCTGCCTGAACCCAGGGACCTGTCTACCTGCCTGAACACGGGGACCTGTCTACCTGCCTGAACCCGGGGACCTGTCTGCCTGCATGAACCCAGAGACAGGTCTACCTGCCGGAACCCGGGGACCTGTCTACCTGTCTGAACCCGGGGACCTGTCTACCTTCCTGAACCTGGGGACCTGTCTACCTGTCTGAACCCGGGGACCTGTCTGCCTGCATGAACCCAGGGACCTGTCTACCTGCTTGAACCCGGGGACTTCTCTACCTGCCTGAACCTGGGGACCTGTCTACCTGCCTGAACCCGGGGACCTGTCTGCCTGCATGAACCCAGGGACCGGTGTACCTGCTTGCCTGAACGCAGGGACCTGTCTACCTGCCCTAAACCGGGGACTTGTCTACCTGCCTGAACCTGGGGACCTGTCTACCTGCCTGCCTGAACCCGGGCACCTTTCTACCTGACTGAACACGTGGACCTGTCTACCTGACTGAACCCCGGGACCTGTCTGCCTGCCTGAACCCGGGGACCTGTCTGCCTGCATGAACCCAGGGACCTGTCTACCTGCCTGAACCCGGGGACTTCTCTACCTGCCTGAACCTGGGGACCTGTCTACCTGCCTGAACCCGGGGACCTGTCTGCCTGCATGAACCCAGGGACCTGTCTGCCTGCCTGAACCCGTGGACCTGTCTACCTGCCTGAACCCGGGGACCTGTCTGCCTGCATGAACCCAGGGACCTGTCTGCCTGCATGAACCCAGGGACCTGTCTACCTGCCGTTACCCGCGGACCTGTCTACCTGCCTGAACCCGGGGACTTGTCTACCTGCCTGCCTGAACCCGGGCACCTTTCTACATGACTGAACCTGTGGACCTGTCTACCTGACTGAAACCGGGGACCTGTCTACCTGCCTGAACCACGGGGACATGTCTACCTGCCTGCCTGAACCCGGGCACCTTTCTACATGACTGAACCCGTGGACCTGTCTAACTGCCTGAACCCGGGAACCTGTCTACCTGCCAGCCTGAGCCCTGGGACCTGTTTACCTGTCTGAACCCGGGGACCTGTCTGCCTGCCTGAACCCGGGGACCTGTCTGCCTGCATGAACCCAGGGACCGGTGTACCTGCTTGCCTGAACGCAGGGACCTGTCTACCTGCATGAACCCGGGGACCTGTCTACCTGTCTGAACCCGGGGACCTGTCTACCTGTCTGAACCCGGGGACCTGTCTACCTGCCTGAACCCGGGGACCTGTCTGCCTGCATGAACCCAGAGACAGGTCTATCTGCCTGAACACGGGGACCTGTCTAACTGTCTGAACCCAGGGACCTGTCTACCTACCTGAACCTGGGGACCTGTCTACCTGCCTGCCAGAACCCGGGGACCTGTTTACCTGCCTGAACCCGGGGACCTGTCTACCTGCCTGTGCCCAGGGACCTGTCTACCTGCATGTCTGCCTGAACCCGGGGACCTGTCTGCCTGCCTGAACCCAGGGACCTGTCTACCTGCCTGAACCCGGTGACCTTTCTACCTGCCTGAACCCGGTGACCTTTCTACCTGCCTGAACACGGGGATCAGTCTACCTGCCTGTACCCAGGGACCTGTCTACCTGCCTGAACCCAGGGACCTGGCTACCTGCCTGAACCCGGGCACCTTTCTACATGACTAAACCCGTGGACCTGTCTGTCTGCCTGAACCCGGGGACCTGTCTACCTGCCTGTACCCAGGGACCTGTCTACCTGCCTGTACCCAGGGACCTGTCTACCTGCCTGAACCCAGGGACCTGGCTACCTGCCTGAACCCGGGCACCTTTCTACATGACTGAACCCGTGGAACTGTCTACCTGACTGAACCCGGGGACCTGTCTACCTGACTGAACCCGGGGACCTGTCTACCTGACTGAACCCCGGGACCTGTCTGCCTGCCTGAACCCGGGGACCTGTCTGCCTGCATGAACCCAGGGACCGGTGTACCTGCTTGCCTGAACGCAGGGACCTGTCTACCTGCATGAACCCGGGGACCTGTCTACCTGTCTGAACCCGGGGACCTGTCTACCTGTCTGAACCCGGGGACCTGTCTGCCTGCATGAACCCAGAGACAGGTCTATCTGCCTGAACCCGGGGACCTGTCTAACTGTCTGAACCCAGGGACCTGTCTACCTACCTGAACCTGGGGACCTGTCTGCCTGCATGAACCCAGGGACCTGTCTGCCTGCCTGTACCCAGGGACCTGTCTACCTGCCTGAACCCAGGGACCTGTCTACCTGCCCTAAACCGGTGACTTGTCTACCTGCCTGAACCTGGGGACCTGTCTACCTGCCTGCCTGAACCCGGGCACCTTTCTACCTGACTGAACACGTGGACCTGTCTACCTGACTGAACCCCGGGACCTGTCTACCTGACTGAACCCGGGGACCGGTCTATCTGCCTGCCTGAACCCGGGGACCTGTCTAACTGCCTGAACTCGGGGACCTGTCTACCTGTCTAAACCCCGGGACCTGTCTACCTGTCTGAAACCAGGGACCTGTCTACCTGCCTGAACCTGGGGACCTGTCTACCTGCCTGAACCCGGGGACCTGTCTGCCTGTCTGAAACCAGGGACCTGTCTACCTGCCTGAACCTGGGGACCTGTCTAACTGCCTGACCCCAGGGACCTGTCTACCTTCCTGAACCCGGGGACCTGTCTACCTGCCAGAACCCTGTGACCGTTCTACCTGCCTGAACCGGGGGACCTGTCTACCTGCCTGAACCCGGGGACCTGTTTACCTGTCTGAACCCAGGGACCTGTCTACCTGCCTGAACTCGGGGACCTGTCTGTATGCCTGAACCCGGGGACCTGTCTACCTGTCTGAACCCGAGTACATGTCTACCTTCCTGAACCCGGGGAACTGTCTACCTGCCTGCCAGAACCCGGGGACCTGTTTACCTGCCTGAACCTGGGGACCTGTCTACCTGCCTGTTCCCAGGGACCTGTCTACCTGCATGTCTGCCTGAACCCGGGGACCTGTCTGCCTGCCTGAACCCAGGGACCTGTCTACCTGCCTGAACCCGGTGACCTTTCTACCTGCCTGAACCCGGTGACCTTTCTACCTGCCTGATCCCGGTGACCTTTCTACCTGCCTGTACCCGGGGTCCTGTCTACCTGCCTGAACCCGGTGACCTTTCTACCTGCCTGAACCCGGTGACCTTTCTACCTGCCTGAAACCGGGGATCTGTCTACCTGCCTGAACCCGGTGACCTTTCTACCTGCCTGAACCCGGGGACCTGTCTGCCTGTCTGAAACCAGGAAACTGTCTACCTGCCTGAACCTGGGGACCTGTCTAACTGCCTGAACCCAGGGACCTGTCTACCTGTCTGAACCCAGGGACCTGTCTACCTGCCTAAACTCGGGGACCTGTCTGTATGCCTGAACCCGGGGAACTGTCTACCTGCCTGCCAGAACCCGGGGACCTGTTTACCTGCCTGAACCCGGGGACCTGTCTACCTGCCTGTGCCCAGGGACCTGTCTACCTGCATGTCTGCCTGAACGCAGGGACCTGTCTACCTGCCTGTACCCGGGGACCTGTCTACCTGCCTGTACCCAGGGACCTGTCTACCTGCATGTCTGCCTGAACCCAGGGACCTGTCTACCTGCCTGTACCCGGGGTCCTGTCTGCCTGCCTGAACGCAGGGACCTGTCTACCTGCCTGAACATGGGGACCTGTCTACCTGCCTGAACACGGGGACCTGTCTACCTGCCTGAACCCAGGGCCCAGTCTACCTGCATGTCTGCCTGAACCCGGGGACCTGTCTACCTGCATGTCTGCCTGAACCCGGTGATCTGTCTGCCTGCCTGAATCCAGAGACCTGTCTACCTATCTGAACACGGGGGCCTGTCTATCTGCATGAACCCAGGGACCTGTCTACCTGCCTGAACCCAGAGACAGATCTACCTGCCTGAACCCGGGGACCTGTCTACCTGTCTGAACCCGGGGACCTGTCTACCTGTCTGAACCCGGGGACCTGTCTACCTTCCTGAACCTGGGGACCTGTCTGCCTGCATGAACCCAGAGACAGGTCCACCTGCCTGAACCCAGGGACCTGTCTACCTGCCTGAACCCAGGGACCCCTCTACCTGACTGAACCCGGGGACCTGTCTGTCTGCCTGAACCCGGGGACCTGTCTACCTGCCTGTACCCTGGGACCTGTCTACCTGCCTGAACCCAGGGACCTGGCTACCTGCCTGAACCCGGGCACCTTTCTACATGACTGAACCCGTGGACCTGTCTACCTGACTGAACCCGGGAACCTGTCTGCCTGTGTGTCTGAACCTGGGGACCTGTCTACCTGTCACAAACCAGGGACCTGTCTACCTGCCTGATCCTGGGAACCTGTCTACCTGCCTGCCTGAACCTGGGGACCTGTCTACCTGCCTGAACCCGGCGACCTGTCTGCCTGCCTGAACCCAGGGACCTGTCTACCTGCCTGAACACGGGGACCTGTCTACCTGCCTGAACCCGGGGACCTGTCTGCCTTCATGAACCCAGAGACAGGTCTACCTGCCGGAACCCGGGGACCTGTCTACCTGTCTGAACCCGGGGACCTGTCTACCTTCCTGAAACTGGGGACCTGTCTACCTGTCTGAACCCGGGGACCTGTCTGCCTGCATGAACCCAGGGACCTGTCTGCCTGCCTGTACCCAGGGACCTGTCTACCTGCCTGAACCCAGGGACCTGTCTACCTGCCCTAAACCGGTGACTTGTCTACCTGCCTGAACCTGGGGACCTGTCTACCTGCCTGCCTGAACCCGGGCACCTTTCTACCTGACTGAACACGTGGACCTGTCTACCTGACTGAACCCCGGGACCTGTCTACCTGACTGAACCCGGGGACCGGTCTATCTGCCTGCCTGAACCCGGGGACCTGTCTAACTGCCTGAACTCGGGGACCTGTCTACCTGTCTAAACCCCGGGACCTGTCTACCTGTCTGAAACCAGGGACCTGTCTACCTGCCTGAACCTGGGGACCTGTCTACCTGCCTGAACCCGGGGACCTGTCTGCCTGTCTGAAACCAGGGACCTGTCTACCTGCCTGAACCTGGGGACCTGTCTAACTGCCTGACCCCAGGGACCTGTCTACCTTCCTGAACCCGGGGACCTGTCTACCTGCCAGAACCCTGTGACCGTTCTACCTGCCTGAACCGGGGGACCTGTCTACCTGCCTGAACCCGGGGACCTGTTTACCTGTCTGAACCCAGGGACCTGTCTACCTGCCTGAACTCGGGGACCTGTCTGTATGCCTGAACCCAGGGACCTGTCTACCTGCCTGAACTCGGGGACCTGTCTGTATGCCTGAACCCGGGGACCTGTCTACCTGTCTGAACCCGAGTGCATGTCTACCTTCCTGAACCCGGGGAACTGTCTACCTGCCTGCCAGAACCCGGGGACCTGTTTACCTGCCTGAACCTGGGGACCTGTCTACCTGCCTGTTCCCAGGGACCTGTCTACCTGCATGTCTGCCTGAACCCGGGGACCTGTCTGCCTGCCTGAACCCAGGGACCTGTCTACCTGCCTGAACCCGGTGACCTTTCTACCTGCCTGAACCCGGTGACCTTTCTACCTGCCTGATCCCGGTGACCTTTCTACCTGCCTGTACCCGGGGTCCTGTCTACCTGCCTGAACCCGGTGACCTTTCTACCTGCCTGAACCCGGTGACCTTTCTACCTGCCTGAAACCGGGGATCTGTCTACCTGCCTGAACCCGGTGACCTTTCTACCTGCCTGAACCCGGGGACCTGTCTGCCTGTCTGAAACCAGGAAACTGTCTACCTGCCTGAACCTGGGGACCTGTCTAACTGCCTGAACCCAGGGACCTGTCTACCTGTCTGAACCCAGGGACCTGTCTACCTGCCTAAACTCGGGGACCTGTCTGTATGCCTGAACCCGGGGAACTGTCTACCTGCCTGCCAGAACCCGGGGACCTGTTTACCTGCCTGAACCCGGGGACCTGTCTACCTGCCTGTGCCCAGGGACCTGTCTACCTGCATGTCTGCCTGAACGCAGGGACCTGTCTACCTGCCTGTACCCGGGGACCTGTCTACCTGCCTGTACCCAGGGACCTGTCTACCTGCATGTCTGCCTGAACCAAGGGACCTGTCTACCTGCCTGTACCCGGGGTCCTGTCTGCCTGCCTGAACGCAGGGACCTGTCTACCTGCCTGAACACGGGGACCTGTCTACCTGCCTGAACACGGGGACCTGTCTACCTGCCTGAACCCAGGGCCCAGTCTACCTGCATGTCTGCCTGAACCCGGGGACCTGTCTACCTGCATGTCTGCCTGAACCCGGTGATCTGTCTGCCTGCCTGAATCCAGAGACCTGTCTACCTGTCTGAACACGGGGGCCTGTCTATCTGCATGAACCCAGGGACCTGTCTACCTGCCTGAACCCAGAGACAGATCTACCTGCCTGAACCCGGGGACCTGTCTACCTGTCTGAACCCGGGGACCTGTCTACATTCCTGAACCTGGGGACCTGTCTGCCTGCATGAACCCAGAGACAGGTCCACCTGCCTGAACCCAGGGACCTGTCTACCTGCCTGAACCCAGGGACCTCTCTACCTGACTGAACCCGGGGACCTGTCTGTCTGCCTGAACCCGGGGACCTGTCTACCTGCCTGTACCCTGGGACCTGTCTACCTGCCTGAACCCAGGGACCTGGCTACCTGCCTGAACCCGGGCACCTTTCTACATGACTGAACCCGTGGACCTGTCTACCTGACTGAACCCGGGAACCTGTCTGCCTGTGTGTCTGAACCTGGGGACCTGTCTACCTGTCACAAACCAGGGACCTGTCTACCTGCCTGATCCTGGGAACCTGTCTACCTGCCTGCCTGAACCTGGGGACCTGTCTACCTGCCTGAACCCGGCGACCTGTCTGCCTGCCTGAACCCAGGGACCTGTCTACCTGCCTGAACACGGGGACCTGTCTACCTGCCTGAACCCGGGGACCTGTCTGCCTTCATGAACCCAGAGACAGGTCTACCTGCCGGAACCCGGGGACCTGTCTACCTGTCTGAACCCGGGGACCTGTCTACCTTCCTGAACCTGGGGACCTGTCTACCTGTCTGAACCCGGGGACCTGTCTGCCTGCATGAACCCAGGGACCTGTCTACCTGCCTGAACCCGGGGACCTGTCTGCCTGCATGAACCCAGGGACCTGTCTGCCTGCATGAACCCAGGGACCTGTCTACCTGCCGTTACCCGCGGACCTGTCTACCTGCCTGAACCCGGGGACTTGTCTACCTGCCTGCCTGAACCCGGGCACCTTTCTACATGACTGAACCTGTGGAGCTGTCTACCTGACTGAAACCGGGGACCTGACTACCTGCCTGAACCCGGGCACCTTTCTACATGACTGAACCCGTGGACCTGTCTAACTGCCTGAACCCGGGAACCTGTCTACCTGCCAGCCTGAGCCCTGGGACCTGTTTACCTGTCTGAACCCGGGGACCTGTCTGCCTGCCTGAACCAGGGGACCTGTCTGCCTGCATGAACCCAGGGACCGGTGTACCTGCTTGCCTGAACGCAGGGACCTGTCTACCTGCCCTAAACCGGGGACTTGTCTACCTGCCTGAACCTGGGGACCTGTCTACCTGCCTGCCTGAACCCGGGCACCTTTCTACCTGACTGAACACGTGGACCTGTCTACCTGACTGAACCCCGGGACCTGTCTGCCTGCCTGAACCCGGGGACCTGTCTGCCTGCATGAACCCAGGGACCGGTGTACCTGCTTGCCTGAACGCAGGGACCTGTCTACCTGCCCTAAACCGGGGACTTGTCTACCTGCCTGAACCTGGGGACCTGTCTACCTGCCTGCCTGAACCCAGGCACCTTTCTACCTGACTGAACACGTGGACCTGTCTACCTGACTGAACCCCGGGACCTGTCTGCCTGCCTGAACCCGGGGACCTGTCTGCCTGCATGAACCCAGGGACCGGTGTACCTGCTTGCCTGAACGCAGGGACCTGTCTACCTGCATGAACCCGGGGACCTGTCTACCTGTCTGAACCCGGGGACCTGTCTACCTGTCTGAACCCGGGGACCTGTCTACCTGCCTGAACCCGGGGACCTGTCTGCCTGCATGAACCCAGAAACAGGTCTATCTGCCTGAACACGGGGACCTGTCTAACTGTCTGAACCCAGGGACCTGTCTACCTACCTGAACCTGGGGACCTGTCTACCTGCCTGCCAGAACCCGGGGACCTGTTTACCTGCCTGAACCCGGGGACCTGTCTACCTGCCTGTGCCCAGGGACCTGTCTACCTGCATGTCTGCCTGAACCCGGGGACCTGTCTGCCTGCCTGAACCCAGGGACCTGTCTACCTGCCTGAACCCGGTGACCTTTTTACCTGCCTGAACCCGGTGACCTTTCTACCTGCCTGATCCCGGTGACCTTTCTACCTGCCTGTACCCGGGGTCCTGTCTACCTGCCTGAACCCGGTGACCTTTCTACCTGCCTGAACCCGGTGACCTTTCTACCTGCCTGAACACGGGGATCAGTCTACCTGCCTGTACCCAGGGACCTGTCTACCTGCCTGAATCCAGGGACCTGGCTACCTGCCTGAACCCGGGCACCTTTCTACATGACTGAACCCGTGGACCTGTCGGTCTGCCTGAACCCGGGGACCTGTCTACCTGCCTGTACCCAGGGACCTGTCTACCTGCCTGTACCCAGGGACCTGTCTACCTGCCTGAACCCAGGGACCTGGCTACCTGCCTGAACCCGGGCACCTTTCTACAGGACTGAACCCGTGGAACTGTCTACCTGACTGAACCCGGGGACCTGTCTACCTGACTGAACCCGGGGACCTGTCTACCTGACTGAACCCCGGGACCTGTCTGCCTGCCTGAACCCGGGGACCTGTCTGCCTGCATGAACCCAGGGACCTGTCTGCCTGCCTGTACCCAGGGACCTGTCTACCTGCCTGAACCCAGGGACCTGTCTACCTGCCCTAAACCGGGGACTTGTCTACCTGCCTGAACCTGGGGACCTGTCTACCTGCCTGCCTGAACCCGGGCACCTTTCTACCTGACTGAACACGTGGACCTGTCTACCTGACTGAACCCCGGGACCTGTCTACCTGACTGAACCCGGGGACCGGTCTATCTGCCTGCCTGAACCCGGGGACCTGTCTAACTGCCTGAACTCGGGGACCTGTCTACCTGTCTAAACCCCGGGACCTGTCTACCTGTCTGAAACCAGGGACCTGTCTACCTGCCTGAACCTGGGGACCTGTCTACCTGCCTGAACCCGGGGACCTGTCTGCCTGTCTGAAACCAGGGACCTGTCTACCTGCCTGAACCTGGGGACCTGTCTAACTGCCTGAACCCAGGGACCTGTCTACCTTCCTGAACCCGGGGACCTGTCTACCTGCCAGAACCCTGTGACCGTTCTACCTGCCTGAACCGGGGGACCTGTCTACCTGCCTGAACCCGGGGACCTGTTTACCTGTCTGAACCCAGGGACCTGTCTACCTGCCTGAACTCGGGGACCTGTCTGTATGCCTGAACCCGGGGACCTGTCTACCTGTCTGAACCCGAGTGCATGTCTACCTTCCTGAACCCGGGGAACTGTCTACCTGCCTGCCAGAACCCGGGGACCTGTTTACCTGCCTGAACCCGGGGACCTGTCTACCTGCCTGTGCCCAGGGACCTGTCTACCTGCATGTCTGCCTGAACCCGGGGACCTGTCTGCCTGCCTGAACCCAGGGACCTGTCTACCTGCCTGAACCCGGTGACCTTTCTACCTGCCTGAACCCGGTGACCTTTCTACCTGCCTGATCCCGGTGACCTTTCTACCTGCCTGTACCCGGGTTCCTGTCTACCTGCCTGAACCCGGTGACCTTTCTACCTGCCTGAACCCGGTGACCTTTCTACCTGCCTGAAACCGGGGATCTGTCTACCTGCCTGAACCCGGTGACCTTTCTACCTGCCTGAACCCGGGGACCTGTCTGCCTGTCTGAAACCAGGAAACTGTCTACCTGCCTGAACCTGGGGACCTGTATAACTGCCTGAACCCAGGGACCTGTCTACCTGTCTGAACCCAGGGACCTGTCTACCTGCCTAAACTCGGG
This sequence comes from Hypanus sabinus, assembly GCF_030144855.1. Classification (NCBI taxonomy): domain Eukaryota; kingdom Metazoa; phylum Chordata; class Chondrichthyes; order Myliobatiformes; family Dasyatidae; genus Hypanus; species Hypanus sabinus. The sequence goes on along the minus strand of NC_082711.1, from coordinate 91,210,930 downwards.
GACCTGTCTGTATGCCTGAACCCGGGGACCTGTCTACCTGTCTGAACCCGAGTGCATGTCTACCTTCCTGAACCCGGGGAACTGTCTACCTGCCTGCCAGAACCCGGGGACCTGTTTACCTGCCTGAACCCGGGGACCTGTCTACCTGCCTGTGCCCAGGGACCTGTCTACCTGCATGTCTGCCTGAACGCAGGGACCTGTCTACCTGCCTGTACCCGGGGACCTGTCTACCTGCCTGTACCCAGGGACCTGTCTACCTGCATGTCTGCCTGAACCCAGGGACCTGTCTACCTGCCTGTACCCGGGGTCCTGTCTGCCTGCCTGAACGCAGGGACCTGTCTACCTGCCTGAACACGGGGACCTGTCTACCTGCCTGAACACGGGGACCTGTCTACCTGCCTGAACCCAGGGCCCAGTCTACCTGCATGTCTGCCTGAACCCGGGGACCTGTCTACCTGCATGTCTGCCTGAACCCGGTGATCTGTCTGCCTGCCTGAATCCAGAGACCTGTCTACCTGTCTGAACACGGGGGCCTGTCTATCTGCATGAACCCAGGGACCTGTCTACCTGCCTGAACCCAGAGACAGATCTACCTGCCTGAACCCGGGGACCTGTCTACCTGTCTGAACCCGGGGACCTGTCTACCTTCCTGAACCTGGGGACCTGTCTGCCTGCATGAACCCAGAGACAGGTCCACCTGCCTGAACCCAGGGACCTGTCTACCTGCCTGAACCCAGGGACCTCTCTACCTGACTGAACCCGGGGACCTGTCTGTCTGCCTGAACCCGGGGACCTGTCTACCTGCCTGTACCCTGGGACCTGTCTACCTGCCTGAACCCAGGGACCTGGCTACCTGCCTGAACCCGGGCACCTTTCTACATGACTGAACCCGTGGACCTGTCTACCTGACTGAACCCGGGAACCTGTCTGCCTGTGTGTCTGAACCTGCGGACCTGTCTACCTGTCACAAACCAGGGACCTGTCTACCTGCCTGATCCTGGGAACCTGTCTACCTGCCTGCCTGAACCTGGGGACCTGTCTACCTGCCTGAACCCGGCGACCTGTCTGCCTGCCTGAACCCAGGGACCTGTCTACCTGCCTGAACACGGGGACCTGTCTACCTGCCTGAACCCGGGGACCTGTCTGCCTGCATGAACCCAGAGACAGGTCTACCTGCCGGAACCCGGGGACCTGTCTACCTGTCTGAACCCGGGGACCTGTCTACCTTCCTGAACCTGGGGACCTGTCTACCTGTCTGAACCCGGGGACCTGTCTGCCTGCATGAACCCAGGGACCTGTCTACCTGCCTGAACCTGGGGACTTCTCTATCTGCCTGAACCTGGGGACCTGTCTTCCTGCCTGAACCCGGGGACCTGTCTGCCTGCCTGAACCCGTGGACCTGTCTACCTGCCTGAACCCGGGGACCTGTCTGCCTGCATGAACCCAGGGACCTGTCTGCCTGCATGAACCCAGGGACCTGTCTACCTGCCGTTACCCGCGGACCTGTCTACCTGCCTGAACCCGGGGACTTGTCTACCTGCCTGCCTGAACCCGGGCACCTTTCTACATGACTGAACCTGTGGAGCTGTCTACCTGACTGAAACCGGGGACCTGTCTACCTGCCTGAACCCGGGCACCTTTCTACATGACCGAACCCGTGGACCTGTCTAACTGCCTGAACCCGGGAACCTGTCTACCTGCCAGCCTGAGCCCTGGGACCTGTTTACCTGTCTGAACCCGGGGACCTGTCTGCCTGCCTGAACCCGGGGACCTGTCTGCCTGCATGAACCCAGGGACCGGTGTACCTGCTTGCCTGAACGCAGGGACCTGTCTACCTGCCCTAAACCGGGGACTTGTCTACCTGCCTGAACCTGGGGACCTGTCTACCTGCCTGCCTGAACCCGGGCACCTTTCTACCTGACTGAACACGTGGACCTGTCTGCCTGCCTGAACCCGGGGACCTGTCTGCCTGCATGAACCCAGGGACCGGTGTACCTGCTTGCCTGAACGCAGGGACCTGTCTACCTGCCTGAACCCGGGGACCTGTCTAACTGTCTGAACCCAGGGACCTGTCTACCTACCTGAACCTGGGGACCTGTCTACCTGCCTGCCAGAACCCGGGGACCTGTTTACCTGCCTGAACCCGGGGACCTGTCTACCTGCCTGTGCCCAGGGACCTGTCTACCTGCATGTCTGCCTGAACCCGGGGACCTGTCTGCCTGCCTGAACCCAGGGACCTGTCTACCTGCCTGAACCCGGTGACCTTTCTACCTGCCTGAACCCGGTGACCTTTCTACCTGCCTGATCCCGGTGACCTTTCTACCTGCCTGTACCCGGGGTCCTGTCTACCTGCCTGAACCCGGTGACCTTTCTACCTGCCTGAACCCGGTGACCTTTCTACCTGCCTGAACCCGGGGATCAGTCTACCTGCCTGAACCCGGTGACCTTACTACCTGCCTGAACCCGGGGACCTGTCTACCTGCCTGAACCCGGTGACCTTTCGACCTGCCTGAACCTGGTGACCTTTCTACCTGCCTGATCCCGGGGACCTGTCTACCTGCCTGAACCCGGGGACCTGTCAACCTGCATGTCTGCCTGAACCCAGGGACCTGTCTACCTGCCTGTACCTGGGGTCCTTTCTATCTGCCTGAACGCAGGGACCTGTCTACCTGCCTGAACACGGGGACCTGTCTACCTGCATGTCTGCCTGAACCCGGGGACCTGTCTACCTGCATGTCTGCCTGAACCCGGTGATCTGTCTGCCTGCCTGAATCCAGGGACCTGTCTACCTGCCTGAACACGGGGGCCTGTCTATCTGCATGAACCCAGGGACCTGTCTACCTGCCTGAACCCAGAGACAGATCTACCTGCCTGAACCCGGGGACCTGTCTACCTGTCTGAACCCGGGGACCTGTCTACCTGCCAGAACCCAGTGACCGTTCTACCTGCCTGAAGCGGGGGACCTGTCTACCTGCCTGAACCCGGGGACCGGTTTACCTGTCTGAACCCAGGGACCTGTCTACCTGCCTGAACTCGGGGACCTGTCTGTATGCCTGAACCCGGGGACCTGTCTACCTGTCTGAACCCGAGTGTATGTCTATCTTCCTGAACCCGGGGAACTGTCTACCTGCCTGCCAGAACCCGGGGACCTGTTTACCTGCCTGAACCCGGGGACCTGTCTACCTGCCTGTGCCCAGGGACCTGTCTACCTGCATGTCTGCCTGAACCCGGGGACCTGTCTGCCTGCCTGAACCCAGGGACCTGTCTACCTGCCTGAACCCGGTGAGCTTTCTACCTGCCTGAACCCGGTGACCTTTCTACCTGCCTGATCCCGGTGACCTTTCTACCTGCCTATACCCGGGGTCCTGTCTACCTGCCTGAACCCGGTGACCTTTCTACCTGCCTGAACCCGGTGACCTTTCTACCTGCCTGAACCCGGGGATCTGTCTACCTGCCTGAACCCGGTGACCTTTCTACCTGCCTGAACCCGGGGACCTGTCTGCCTGTCTGAAACCAGGGAACTGTCTACCTGCCTGAACCTGGGGACCTGTCTAACTGCCTGAACCCAGGGACCTGTCTACCTTCCTGAACCCGGGGACCTGTCTACCTGCCAGAACTCGGTGACCGTTCTACCTGCCTGAACCGAGGGACCTGTCTACCTGCCTGAACCCAGGGACCTGTTTACCTGTCTGAACCCAGGGACCTGTCTACCTGCCTGAACTCGGGGACCTGTCTGTATGCCTGAACCCGGGGACCTGTCTACCTGTCTGAACCCGAGTGCATGTCTACCTTCCTGAACCCGGGGAACTGTCTACCTGCCTGCCAGAACCCGGGGACCTGTTTACCTGCCTGAACCCGGGGACCTGTCTACCTGCCTGTGCCCAGGGACCTGTCTACCTGCATGTCTGCCTGAACGCAGGGACCTGTCTACCTGCCTGTACCCGGGGACCTGTCTACCTGCCTGTACCCAGGGACCTGTCTACCTGCATGTCTGCCTGAACCCAGGGACCTGTCTACCTGCCTGTACCCGGGGTCCTGTCTGCCTGCCTGAACGCAGGGACCTGTCTACCTGCCTGAACACGGGGACCTGTCTACCTGCCTGAACCCAGGGCCCAGTCTACCTGCATGTCTGCCTGAACCCGGGGACCTGTCTACCTGCATGTCTGCCTGAACCCGGTGATCTGTCTGCCTGCCTGAATCCAGGGACCTGTCTACCTGCCTGAACACGGGGGCCTGTCTATCTGCATGAACCCAGGGACCTGACTACCTGCCTGAACCCAGAGACAGATCTACCTGCCTGAACCCGGGGACCTGTCTACCTGTCTGAACCCGGGGACCTGTCTACCTTCCTGAACCTGGGGACCTGTCTGCCTGCATGAACCCAGAGACAGGTCTACCTGCCTGAACCCAGGGACCTGTCTACCTGCCTGAACCCAGGGACCTCTCTACCTGACTGAACCCGGGGACCTGTCTGTCTGCCTGAACCCGGGGACCTGTCTACCTGCCTGTACCCAGGGACCTGTCTACCTGCCTGAACCCAGGGACCTGGCTACCTGCCTGAACCCGGGCACCTTTCTACATGACTGAACCCGTGGACCTGTCTACCTGACTGAACCCGGGGACCTGTCTACCTGACTGAACCCGGGGACCTGTCTACCTGACTGATCCCGGGAACCTGTCTGCCTGTGTGTCTGAACCTGGGGACCTGTCTACCTGTCACAAACCAGGGACCTGTCTACCTGCCTGATCCTGGGAACCTGTCTACCTGCCTGCCTGAACCTGGGGACCTGTCTACCTGCCTGAACCCGGCGACCTGTCTGCCTGCCTGAACCCAGGGACCTGTCTACCTGCCTGAACACGGGGACCTGTCTACCTGCCTGAACCCGGGGACCTGTCTGCCTGCATGAACCCAGAGACAAGTCTCCCTGCCGGAACCCGGGGACCTGTCTACCTGTCTGAACCCGGGGACCTGTCTACCTTCCTGAACCTGGGGACCTGTCTACCTGTCTGAACCCGGGGACCTGTCTGCCTGCATGAACCCAGGGACCTGTCTACCTGCCTGAACCCGGGGACTTCTCTACCTGCCTGAACCTGGGGACCTGTCTACCTGCCTGAACCCGGGGACCTGTCTGCCTGCCTGAACCCGTGGACCTGTCTACCTGCCTGAACCCGGGGACCTGTCTGCCTGCATGAACCCAGGGACCTGTCTGCCTGCATGAACCCAGGGACCTGTCTACCTGCCGTTACCCGCGGACCTGTCTACCTGCCTGAACCCGGGGACTTGTCTACCTGCCTGCCTGAACCCGGGCACCTTTCTACATGACTGAACCCGTGGACCTGTCTAACTGCCTGAACCCGGGAACCTGTCTACCTGCCAGCTTGAGCCCTGGGACATGTTTACCTGTCTGAACCCGGGGACCTGTCTGCCTGCCTGAACCCGGGGACCTGTCTACCTGCCTGAACCCAGGGACCTGTCTATCTGCCCTAAACCGGGGACTTGTCTACCTGCCTGAACCTGGGGACCTGTCTACCTGCCTGCCTGAACCCGGGCACCTTTCTACCTGACTGAACACGAGGACCTGTCTACCAGACTGAACCCCGGGACCTGTCTGCCTGCCTGAACCCGGGGACCTGTCTGCCTGCATGAACCCAGAGACAGGTCTATCTGCCTGAACCCGGGGACCTGTCTAACTGTCTGAACCCAGGGACCTGTCTACCTACCTGAACCTGGGGACCTGTCTGCCTGCATGAACCCAGGGACCTGTCTGCCTGCCTGTACCCAGGGACCTGTCTACCTGCCTGAACCCAGGGACCTGTCTACCTGCCCTAAACCGGGGACTTGTCTACCTGCCTGAACCTGGGGACCTGTCTACCTGCCTGCCTGAACCCGGGCACCTTTCTACCTGACTGAACACGTGGACCTGTCTACCTGACTGAACCCGGGGACCGGTCTATCTGCCTGACTGAACCCGGGGACCTGTCTAACTGCCTGAACTCGGGGACCTGTCTACCTGTCTAAACCCCGGGACCTGTTTACCTGTCTGAACCCGGGGACCTGTCTACCTGTCTGAAACCAGGGACCTGTCTACCTGCCTGAACCTGGGGACCTGTCTACCTGCCTGAACCCGGGGACCTGTCTGCCTGTCTGAAACCAGGGACCTGTCTACCTGCCTGAACCTGGGGACCTGTCTAACTGCCTGAACCCAGGGACCTGTCTACCTTCCTGAACCCGGGGACCTGTCTACCTGCCAGAACCCGGTGACCGTTCTACCTGCCTGAACCGGGGGACCTGTCTAACTGCCTGAACCCGGGGACCTGTTTACCTGTCTGAACCGGGGGACACGTCTACCTGCCTGAACTCGGGGAACTGTCTGTATGCCTGAACCCGGGGACCTGTCTTCCTGTCTGAACCCGAGTGCATGTCTATCTTCCTGAACCCGGGGTCCTGTCTACCTGCCTGCCTGAACCCGGTGACCGTTCTACCTGCCTGAACCCGGTGACCTTTATACCTGCCTGAACCCGGGGATCTGTCTACCTGCCTGAACCCGGACACCTTTCTACCTGCCTGAACCCGGGGACCTGTCTGCCTGTCTGAAACCAGGGAACTGTCTACCTGCCTGAACCCGAGTGCATGTCTACCTTCCTGAACCTGGGGACCTGTCTACCTGCCTGCCAGAACCCGGGGACCTGTTTACCTGCCTGAACCCGGGGACCTGTCTACCTGCCTGTGCCCAGGGACCTGTCTACCTGCATGTCTGCCTGAACGCAGGGACCTGTCTACCTGCCTGTACCCGGGGACCTGTCTACCTGCATGTCTGCCTGAGCCCAGGGACCTGTCTACCTGCCTGTATCCGGGGTCCTGTCTGCCTGCCTGAACGCAGGGACCTGTCTACCTGCCTGAACACGGGGACCTGTCTACCTGCCTGAACCCAGGGCCCAGTCTACTTGCATGTCTGCCTGAACCCGGGGACCTGTCTACCTGCATGTCTGCCTGAACCCGGTGATCTGTCTGCCTGCCTGAATCCAGGGACCTGTCTACCTGCCTGAACACGGGGGCCTGTCTATCTGCATGAACCCGGTGACCTGTCTACCTTCCTGAACCTGGGGACCTGTCTGCCTGCATGAACCCAGGGACCTGTCTACATGCCGTTACCCGGGGACCTGTCTACCTGCCTGAACCCGGGGACTTGTCTACCTGACTGAAACCAGGGACCTGTCTACCTGCCAGCCTGAACCCTGGGACCTGTTTACCTGTCTGAACCCGGGGACCTGTCTGCCTGCCTGACCCCGGGGACCTGTCTGCCTGCCTGAACCCGGGGACCTGTCTACCTGCCTGAACCCGGGGACCTGTCTGCCTGCATGAACCCAGAGACAGGTCTATCTGCCTGAACCCGGGGACTTGTCTACCTGCCTGAACCTGGGGACCTGTCTACCTGCCTGCCTGAACCCGGGCACCTTTCTACCTGACTGAACCCGTAGACCTGTCTACCTGACTGAACCCCGGGACCTGTCTACCTGACTGAACCCGGGGACCGGTCTATCTGCCTGCCTGAACCCGGGGACCTGTCTAACTGCCTGAACTCGGGGACCTGTCTACCTTTCTATACCCTAGGACCTGTTTACCTGTCTGAACCCGGGGACCTGTCTACCTGTCTGAAACCAGGGACCTGTCTACCTGCCTGAACCTGGGGACCTGTCTGTCTGTCTGAAACCAGGGACCTGTCTACCTGCCTGAACCTGGGGACCTGTCTAACTGCCTGAACCCAGGACCTGTCTATCTTCCTGAACCCGGGGACCTGTCTACCTGCCAGAACCCGGTGACCGTTCTACCTGCCTGAACCGGGGGACCTGTCGACCTGCCTGAACCCGGGGACCTGTTTACCTGTCTGAACCCAGGGACCTGTCTACCTGCCTGAACTCGGTGACCTGTCTGTATGCCTGAACCCGGGGACCTGTCTACCTTCCTGAACCCCGTGACCTGTCTACCTGTCTATACCCCGGGACCTGTTTACCTGTCTGAACCCGGGGACCTGTCTACCTGCCTGAACCTGGGGACCTGTCTGTCTGTCTGAAACCAGGGACCTATCTAACTGCCTGAACCTGGGGACCTGTCTAACTGCCTGAACCCAGGACCTGTCTACCTTCCTGAACCCAGGGACCTGTCTACCTGCCAGAACCCGGTGACCGTTCTACCTGCCTGAACCGGGGGACCTGTCTACCTGCCTGAACCCGGGGACATGTTTACCTGTCTGAACCCAGGGACCTGTCTACCTGCCTGAACTCGGGGACCTGTCTGTATGCCTGAACCCGGGGACCTGTCTACCTGTCTGAACCCGAGTGCATGTCTACCTTCCTGAACCCCGGGAACTGTCTACCTGCCTGCCAGAACCCGGGGACCTGTTTACCTGCCTGAACCCGGGGACCTGTCTACCTGCCTGTACCCAGGGACCTGTCTACCTGCATGTCTGCCTGAACGCAGGGACCTGTCTACCTGCCTGTACCCGGGGACCTGTCTACCTGCATGTCTGCCTGAACCCAGGGACCTGTCTACCTGCCTGTACCCGGGGACCTGTCTGCCTGCTTGAACGCAGGGACCTGTCTACCTGCCTGAACACGGGGACCTGTCTACCTGCCTGAACCCAGGGCCCAGTCTACCTGCCTGAACACGGGGGCCTGTCTACCTGCCTGAACCCAGGGCCCTGTCTACCTGTCTGAACCCAGGGACCTGTCTACCTGCCTGAACCCGGGGACCTGCCTCCCTGCCTGACCCCGGGGAACTGCCTACCTGCCTGAACCCGGGGACCTGTCTACCTGCATGTCTGCCTGAACCCGGTGATCTGTCTGCCTGCCTGAACCCAGGGACCTGTCTACCTACCTGAACACGGGGCCCTGTTTACATGCCTGAACCCGGTGACCTGTCTACCTGCCTGAACCCAGAGACCTGTCTACCTGTCTCAACCCAGGGATCTGTCTACCTGTCTGAACCCAGGGACCTGTCTACCTGCCTGCTTGAACCTAGGGACCTGTCTACCTGCCTGTACCCGGGGACCTGTCTACCTGCCTGAACCCAGGGCCCTGTCTACCTGTCTGAACCCAGGGACCTGTCTACCTGCCTGAACCCGGGGACCTGCCTCCCTGCCTGACCCCGGGGAACTGCCTACCTGCCTGAACCCAGGGACCTGTCTACCTGCCTGAACCCGGGGACCTGTTTACATGCCTGAACCCGGTGACCTGTCTACCTGCCTGAACCCAGAGACCTGTCTACCTGTCTCAACCCAGGGATCTGTATACCTGTCTGAACCCAGGGACCTGTCTACCTGCCTGCTTGAACCTAGGGACCTGTCTACCTGCCTGTACCCGGGGACCTGTCTACCTGCCTGTACCCGGGGACCTGTCTACCTGTCTCAACCCAGGGATCTGTCTACCTGTCTGAACCCAGGGACCTGTCTACCTGCCTGCTTGAACCTAGGGACCTGTCTACCTGCCTGAACCTAGGGACCTGTCTACCTGCCTGTACCCGGGGACCTGTCTACCTGCCTGAACCCAGGGACCTGTCTACCTGCCTGTACCCGGGGACCTGTCTACCTGCCTGAACCCAGGGCCCTGTCTACCTGTCTGTACCCAGGGACCTGTCTACCTGCCTGAACCCAAGGACCTGTCTACCTACATGTCTGCCTGAACCCGGGGACCTGTCTACCTGCCTGGACACGGGGACCTGTCTACCTGCCTGAACCCAGGGCCCTGTCTACCTGTCTGTACCCAGGGACCTGTCTACCTGCCTGAACCCAAGGACCTGTCTACCTACATGTCTGCCTGAACCCAGGGACCTGTCTGCCTGCCTGAACCCGGTGACCTGTCTACCTGCCTGAACCCGGGGACCTGTCTGCCTGCATGAACCCGGTGACCTGTCTATCTGCCTGAACCCGGGGACTTGTCTACCTGCCTGAACCTGGGGACCTGTCTACCTGCCTGCCTGAACCCGGGCACCTTTCTACCTGACTGAACCCGTGGACCTGTCTACCTGACTGAACCCCGGGACCTGTCTACCTGCCAGAACCCGGTGACCGTTCTACCTGCCTGAACCGGGGGACCTGTCGACCTGCCTGAACCCGGGGACCTGTTTACCTGTCTGAACCCAGGGAACTGTCTACCTGCCTGAACTCGTGGACCTGTCTGTATGCCTGAACCCGGGGACCTGTCTACCTGTCTGAACCCGAGTGCATGTCTACCTTCCTGAACCCCGGGACCTGTCTACCTGTCTATACCCCGGGACCTGTTTACCTGTCTGAACCCGGGGACCTGTCTACCTGTCTGAAACCAGGGACCTGTCTACCTGCCTGAACCTGGGGACCTGTCTGTCTGTCTGAAACCAGGGACCTGTCTACCTGCCTGAACATGGGGTCCTGTCTAACTGCCTGAACCCAGGACCTGTCTACCTTCCTGAACCCGGGGACCGGTCTATCTGCCTGCCTGAACCCGGGGACCTGTCTAACTGCCTGAACTCGGGGACCTGTCTACCTGTCTAAACCCCGGGACCTGTCTACCTGTCTGAAACCTGGGACCTGTCTACCTGCCTGAACCTGGGGACCTGTCTACCTGCCTGAACCCGGGGACCTGTCTGCCTGTCTGAAACCAGGGACCTGTCTACCTGCCTGAACCTGGGGACCTGTCTAACTGCCTGAACCCAGGGACCTGTCTACATTCCTGAACCCGGGGACCTGTCTACCTGCCAGAACCCTGTGACCGTTCTACCTGCCTGAACCGGGGGACCTGTCTACCTGCCTGAACCCGGGGACCTGTTTACCTGTCTGAACCCAGGGACCTGTCTACCTGCCTGAATTCGGGGACCTGTCTGTATGCCTGAACCCGGGGACCTGTCTACCTGTCTGAACCCGAGTGCATGTCTACCTTCCTGAACCCGGGGAACTGTCTACCTGCCTGCCAGAACCCGGGGACCTGTTTACCTGCCTGAACCCGGGGACCTGTCTACCTGCCTGTGCCCAGGGACCTGTCTACCTGCATGTCTGCCTGAACCCGGGGACCTGTCTGCCTGCCTGAACCCAGGGACCTGTCTACCTGCCTGAACCCGGTGACCTTTCTACCTGCCTGAACCCGGTGACCTTTCTACCTGCCTGATCCCGGTGACCTTTCTACCTGCCTGTACCCGGGGTCCTGTCTACCTGCCTGAACCCGGTGACCTTTCTACCTGCCTGAACCCGGTGACCTTTCTACCTGCCTGAACCCCGGGATCTGTCTACCTGCCTGAACCTGGTGACCTTTCTACCTGCCTGAACCCGGGGACCTGTCTGCCTGTCTGAAACCAGGAAACTGTCTACCTGCCTGAACCTGGGGACCTGTCTAACTGCCTGAACCCAGGAACCTGTCTACCTGTCTGAACCCAGGGACCTGTCTACCTGCCTAAACTCGGGGACCTGTCTGTATGCCTGAACCCGGGGACCTGTCTACCTGTCTGAACCCGAGTGCATGTCTACCTTCCTGAACCCGGGGAACTGTCTACCTGCCTGCCAGAACCCGGGGACCTGTTTACCTGCCTGAACCCGGGGACCTGTCTACCTGCCTGTGCCCAGGGACCTGTCTACCTGCATGTCTGCCTGAACGCAGGGACCTGTCTACCTGCCTGTACCCGGGGACCTGTCTACCTGCCTGTACCCAGGGACCTGTCTACCTGCATGTCTGCCTGAACCCAGGGACCTGTCTACCTGCCTGTACCCGGGGTCCTGTCTGCCTGCCTGAACGCAGGGACCTGTCTACCTGCCTGAACACGGGGACCTGTCTACCTGCCTGAACACGTGGACCTGTCTACCTGCCTGAACCCAGGGCCCAGTCTACCTGCATGTCTGCCTGAACCCGGGGACCTGTCTACCTGCATGTCTGCCTGAACCCGGTGATCTGTCTGCCTGCCTGAATCCAGAGACCTGTCTACCTGTCTGAACACGGGGGCCTGTCTATCTGCATGAACCCAGGGACCTGTCTACCTGCCTGAACCCAGAGACAGATCTACCTGCCTGAACCCGGGGACCTGTCTACCTGTCTGAACCCGGGGACCTGTCTACCTTCCTGAACCTGGGGACCTGTCTGCCTGCATGAACCCAGAGACAGGTCCACCTGCCTGAACCCAGGGACCTGTCTACCTGCCTGAACCCAGGGACCTCTCTACCTGACTGAACCCGGGGACCTGTCTGTCTGCCTGAACCCGGGGACCTGTCTACCTGCCTGTACCCTGGGACCTGTCTACCTGCCTGAACCCAGAGACCTGGCTACCTGCCTGAACCCGGGCAGCTTTCTACATGACTGAACCCGTGGACCTGTCTACCTGACTGAACCCGGGAACCTGTCTGCCTGTGTGTCTGAACCTGGGGACCTGTCTACCTGTCACAAACCAGGGACCTGTCTACCTGCCTGATCCTGGGAACCTGTCTACCTGCCTGCCTGAACCTGGGGACCTGTCTACCTGCCTGAACCCGGCGACCTGTCTGCCTGCCTGAACCCAGGGACCTGTCTACCTGCCTGAACACGGGGAGCTGTCTACCTGCCTGAACCCGGGGACCTGTCTGCCTGCATGAACCCAGAGACAGGTCTACCTGCCAGAACCCGGGGACCTGTCTACCTGTCTGAACCCGGGGACCTGTCTACCTTCCTGAACCTGGGGACCTGTCTACCTGTCTGAACCCGGGGACCTGTCTGCCTGCATGAACCCAGGGACCTGTCTACCTGCCTGAACCCGGGGACTTCTCTATCTGCCTGAACCTGGGGACCTGTCTTCCTGCCTGAACCCGGGGACATGTCTGCCTGCCTGAACCCGTGGACCTGTCTACCTGCCTGAACCCGGGGACCTGTCTGCCTGCATGAACCCAGGGACCTGTCTGCCTGCATGAACCCAGGGACCTGTCTACCTGCCGTTACCCGCGGACCTGTCTACCTGCCTGAACCCAGGGACCTGTCTACCTGCCTGAACCCGGGGACCTGTCTACCTGCCTGAACCCGGGGACTTGTCTACCTGCCTGCCTGAACCCGGGCACCTTTCTACATGACTGAACCTGTGGAGCTGTCTACCTGACTGAAACCGGGGACCTGTCTACCTGCCTGAACCCGGGGACCTGTCTGCCTGCATGAACCCAGGGACATGTCTACCTGCCTGAACCCGGGGACCTGTCTGCCTGTCTGAACCCAGGGACCTGTCTACCTGCCTGAACCCAGGGACCTGTCTACCTGTCTGAACCCAGGGACCTGTCTACCTGCCTGCTTGAACCCAGGGACCAGTCTACCTACCTGGACCCGGGGACCTGCCTGTCTGCCAGAACCCGGGGACCTGCCTACCTGCCTGAACCCGGGGACCTGCCTACCTGCCTGAACCCGGGGACCTGCCTACCTGCCTGAACCCGGGGAACTGTCTACCTGTCTGTACCCAGGGACCTGTCTACCTGCCTGAACCCAAGGACCTGCCTACCTACATGTCTGCCTGAACCCGGGGACCTGTCTGCCTGCCTGAACCCGGTGACCTGTCTACCTGCCTGTACCCGGGGACCTGTCTACCTGCCTGAACCCAGTGACCTGTCTACCTGCCTGAACCCAGGGACCTCTCTACCTGCCTGAACCGAGGGACCTGTCTTCCTGCCTGAACCCGGGGACCTGTCTACCTGCCTGATCCCAGGGACCTGTCTACCTGCCTGAACCCGGGGACCTGTCTGCCTGTCTGAACCCAGGGACCTGTCTACCTGCCTGAACCCAGGGACCTGTCTACCTGTCTGAACCCAGGGACCTGTCTACCTGCCTGCTTGAGCCCAGGGTCCAGTCTACCTACCTGGACCCGGGGACCTGCCTGTCTGCCTGAACCCGGGGACCTGCCTACCTGCCTGAACCCGGGGACCTGCCTACCTGCCTGAACCCGGGGAACTGTCTACCTGCCTGCCTGAACCTGGCGACGTGTCTGCCTGCATGAACCCGGGGCCCTGACTACCTGTCTGAACCCAGGGATCTTTCTACCTGCCTGAACCCGGGGACCTGCCTACCTGCCTGAACCCGGGGACCTGCCTACCTGCCTGAACCCGGCATCTTTCTACCTGCCTGAACCCGGGGACCTGCCTACGTGCCTGAACCCGGGGAACTGTCTACCTGTCTGAACCCAGGGATCTTTCTACCTGCCTGAACCCGGGGACCTGCCTACCTGCCTGAACCCGGGGACCTGCCTACCTGCCTGAACGCGGGGACCTGCCTAGCTGCCTGAAGCCGGGGACCTGTCTACCTGCCTGCCTGAACCTGGCGACCTGTCTGCCTGCATGAACCCAGGGGACCTGTCTACCTGTCTGAACTCAGGGACCTGTCTGCCTGCCTGAACCCAGGGGCCTGTCTACCTGCCTGTACCCGGGGACCTGTCTACCTGCCTGAACCCGGGGACCTGTCTACCTACCTGTACCCGGGGACCTGTCATCCTGCCTGAACCCAGGGACCTGTCTACCTGCCTGAACCCGGGGACCTGTCTACCTGCCTGAACCCGGGGACCTGTCTACCTGCCTGTACCCGGGGACCTGTCAACCTGCCTGAACCCAGGGACCAGTCTACCTGTCTGAACCCAGGGACCTGTCTACCTGCCTGTACCCGGGGACCTGTCTACCTGCCTGAACCCAGGGACCTGTCTACCTGCCTGAACCCGGGGACCTGTCTACCTGCCTGTACCCGGGGACCTGTCTACCTGCCTGAACCCGGGGGCCTGTCTACCTACCTGAACCCAGGGACCTGACTACCTGCCTGAACCCGGGGACCTGTCTACCTGCCTGAACCCAGGGACCTGTCTACCTGCCTGAACCCGGGGACCTGTCTACCTGTCTGAACCCGGGGACCTGTCTACCTGCCTGAACCCGGGGACCTGTCTACCTGCCTGTACCCGGGGACCTGTCAACCTGCCTGAACCCAGTGACCTGTCTACCTGCCTGAACCCAGGGACCTGTCTACCTGCCTGAACCCAGGGACCTGTCTACCTGTCTGAACGCAGGACCTGTCTGCCTTCCTGAACCCGGGGCCCTGACTACCTGTCTGAACCCAGGGATCTTTCTACCTGCCTGAACCCGGGGACCTGCCTACCTGCCTGAACCCGGGGACCTGCCTACCTGCCTGAACCCGGGGACCTGCCTACCTGCCTGAACCCGGGGACCTGCCTACCTGCCTGAACCCGGGATCTTTCTACCTGCCTGAACCCGGGGACCTGCCTACCTGCCTGAACCCGGGGAACTGTCTACCTGTCTGAACCCAGGGATCTTTCTACCTGCCTGAACCCGGGGACCTGCCTACCTGCCTGAACCCGGAGACCTGCCTACCTGCCTGAACCCGGGGACCTGCCTACCTGCCTGAATCCGGGAACCTGTCTACCTGCCTGCCTGAACCTGGCGACCTGTCTGCCTGCATGAACCCAGGGGACCTGTCTACCTGTCTGAACTCAGGGACCTGTCTGCCTGCCTGTACCCGGGGACCTGTCTACCTGCCTGAACCCGGGGACCTGTCTACCTGCCTGTACCCGGGGACCTGTCATCCTGCCTGAACCCAGGGACCTGTCTACCTGCCTGTACCCGGGGACCTGTCTACCTGCCTGAACCCGGGGACCTGTCTACCTGCCTGTACCCGGGGACCTGTCAACCTGCCTGAACCCAGGGACCTGTCTACCTGTCTGAACCCAGGGACCAGTCTACCTGTCTGAACCCAGGGACCTGTCTACCTGCCTGTACCCGGGGACCTGTCTACCTGCCTGAACCCAGGGACCTGTCTACCTGCCTGAACCCGGGGACCTGTCTACCTGCCTGTACCCGGGGACCTGTCTACCTGCCTGAACCCAGGGACCTGTCTACCTGCCTGAACCCGGGGACCTGTCTACCTGCCTGTACCCGGGGACCTGTCTACCTGCCTGAACCCGGGGGCCTGTCTACCTGCCTGAACCCAGGGACCTGACTACCTGCCTGAACCCGGGGACCTGTCTACCTGCCTGAACCCAGGGACCTGTCTACCTGCCTGAACCCGGGGACCTGTCTACCTGTCTGAACCCGGGGACCTGTCTACCTGCCTGAACCCGGGGACCTGTCTACCTGCCTGTACCCGGGGACCTGTCAACCTGCCTGAACCCAGGGACCTGTCTACCTGCCTGAACCCGGGGTCCTGTCTACCTGCCTGAACTTGGGGACCTGTCTACCTGCCTGTACCCGGGGACCTGTCAACCTGCCTGAACCCAGGGACCTGTCTACCTGTCTGAACGCAGGACCTGTCTGCCTGCCTGAACCCAGGGGCCTGTCTACCTGCCTGTACCCGGGGACCTGTCTACCTGCCTGAACCCGGGGACCTGTCTACCTGCCTGTACCCGGGGACCTGTCAACCTGCCTGAACCCAGGGACCTGTCTACCTGCCTGAACCCAGGGGCCTGTCTACCTGTCTGAACCCGGGGACCTGTCTACCTGCCTGAACCTGGAGACCTGTCTCCCTGTCTGAACCCAGGGACCTGTCTACCTGCCTGAACCTGGCGACCTGTCTGCCTGCATGAACCCAGGGGACCTGTCTACCTGCCTGTACCCGGGGACCTGTCTACCTGCCTGAACCCAGGGGCCTGTCTACCTGCCTGTACCCGGGGACCTGTCTACCTGCCTGAACCCAGGGACCTGTCTACCTGCCTGAACCCGGGGACCTGTCTACCTGCCTGAACCCGGGGACCTGTCAACCTGCCTGAACCCGGGCACCTTTCTACCTGACTGAACCCGTGGACCTGTCTACCTGACTGAACCCCGGGACCTGTCTACCTGACTGAACCTGGGGACCGGTCTACCTGCCTGCCTGAACCCAGGGGCCTGTCTACCTGTCTGAACCCGGGGACCTGTCTACCTGCTTGAACCCGGGGAGCTGTCTACCTATCTGAACCCGGGGACCTGTCTACCTGCCTGAACCTGGTGGCCTGCCTGCCTGAACCTCGGGGCCCTGTCTATGTGTCTGCCTGAATCCTGGGAGCCTGTCTGTCTGAACCTGGACTTCGGGAGTCGCTCCGCTCTGCCTGCCACCCTATTTGCCTGAATCCCAGCTAACCTTAAGTGCCATGGCATCCCCATCCTGTCCTTCCCCTTGTACTTCAGTGTCTCGTCCTGCGTTTGGGTCCATCCGTCCCCTCTTGACAATAACCTCCATATATGAGAGCAAAAGAAACGGTCACAGATTTCCAGTGCTGTCATATCTTTTGGAGTTTTAATACAGGAATGCGAAAACAATGGTCACTTAAATTATAAATACTTAAACAATGAAATTGTATAATGAATGCCTGAGCAAACAAGATTAAAATGGTTTCCTAAAGCTACAATCACAACATCTAGAACATCAGGAACTATATATTTATTACTTCAGATCCAAAGCACCACAAAAAAACACATTAAGATAAGGAATACAATATTAAAAATACAATAAATAAGAGTATAAATACATAAGATGGCTTATATATATTGATTGATTGTATGTTTTCAAGGTGATGCTTGGTACAAGAGTGGCTGTAGATAAGGTAACTGACAGGAACTGATAAAGTAGTGGTACTGGGAGGTGTGGAGGAGTGGGTTAGTGGGTGGAGGTGATGATCAGCCTTACTGCTTGGAGAGTGAGACCAGCAGTCCATGAGCAAGATGTGTAGGATCCTTTATGATGTTACTGGCCCTTTTTCAGAATTTTGTTGTATATATATCCTCGATGGTGAGTAGGCTGGTGCTAGCTATGAATTGGACAGCTTAGACAATCTCAGAATCCACATATTGCTCTATCATATTCAACTTTTCTGTATCTCATATTTCAGAGGCAGGATTTGTTAATATGAGTAAGATAGTTGGAGGGGTTTTGAGGTCCAAACCTCATCTGTACATCATAGAGGATCAATGATGATGTATCAGGACAGTGAACATTATATCATTGTCCTGACGTTGAGGTAGCATCTGTACTACTCAGAAGTTGTTTTCATGCATTTAAATATTTTGGGACTCAAAACTTTGACAGAATGATAAAAGGCAGAAAGAATGAATTAGATAAGTCTTTCAATTTGTGTATTGCTTTGAGTTACTCTCTCAGTTATTTCAAGGAAGGTTTGGGACAGTCCTTTCAACTGAACTGGTAGGAGTCAGGATTTTGGATATTTTTGAGTATTTCAAATGCAATTTTTTAAAATTATTTATTTATTAAATTTTAGAAAATTGCAAGAATAAATGTGATGATAAAATAGTAAGAAAAATAATATTAACCCTCCCCCCTCCCCTTAACCCTCCCCCCCTTAACCTTTATCTAAAGAAAAAAAAGAAAGAAAGAAGAGAAAGATTTCCTGGATATCGGAGGATCCCCACATGCTCCATGGAGTTCAAAATAATTGTAATATTTATTTTTTTCTTTCCCCAATTACTTTATAATTTTATTTTCAAAGGACCTTTGTATTTAATCCTATCTTTTGTAAGTATGGGAACCAAATTTTCAAAAATATATCATATTCATTTCTTAGATTGTATGTAATTTTTTCAAGTGGAATACAACTATGTATTTCATTATTCCAACAATCCATAGTTAAATATAAATCAGATTTCCAAGTAACTGCGATAACTTTTTTGGCTACTGCCAATGCAATTTTTATAATTTTTTTTGATACTTATTCAATTTAGGTTTTGGTATTATCCCTTCAATGTCTCCTAATAAAAATAATACTGGACTATGTGCAAGTTGTACTCCAGTAATTTGTTCCAATAAAAGTCTTAGATTTATCCAAAATGGTTGAATTTTAAAACAAGACCAAGTAGAATGCAAATTGATCAAAATCATGCCTTCTAGAATGCAAGAAAGCTTGTAGGCAATTCTTTGCTGAATGTGCTACTGATCTGTTTTGTTCTGTGCTGCTTTGCCTCACAGACACAGTGGTGGAAGTCCTTTCCCTTCATTTTTATCTTTGTGGACAGAATGTATAGTCTCTATTGAATTATACAACTTAAATCACATCACTATAAGCTCTGAAACCTTGAGTGAAATGGACTATCTTCTGATTTGTCCTGCCAATTGAAGTGTTATAGAGTCGAAAAGTCATAGAAAAATACAAAGTCTCAAATGACCACCAGCCACCCGTTTTGTGCAGAGAGGTCTGGGAGAAGATGGTTCGGACCAAAGTCCTGGATAATCCGAGTCTAGAATTGGGACTTAATTGTGAGTCTGAGATGAGAACCGGTTTCTTGACTAGCTGCTAGATAACATCCTGATGAGACTAGATGAGAATCCAAATGAGACATAAATCCTAAATGCAATTGCAGATGGAACCAAAGTTGAACTGGTGATTGAGCACCAAATCTGAGTTCAGGTGCTCTTTAAATTTCCAAATATAGACAGACAGACAGACAGACAGACATACTTTATTGATCCCGAGGGAAATATGTTTCGTTACAGCTGCACCAACCAAGAATAGTGAAGAAACATAGCAATATAAAACCATAAATAATTAAATAATAATAAGTTAATCATGCCAAGTGGAAATAAAGTCCAGGACCAGCCTATTGGCTGAGGGTGTCTGACACTCCGAGGGAGGAGTTGTAAAGTTTGATGGCCACAGGCAGGAATGACTTCCTATGACGCTCAGTGTTGCATCTCGGTGAAATGTGTCTCTCGCTGAATGTAATCCTGTGCCTAACCAGTACATTATGGAGTGGATGGGAGACATTGTCCAAGATGGGATGTAACTTGGACTGCATCCTCTTTTCAGACACCACCGTCAGAGAGTCCAGTTCCATCCCCTCAACATCACTGGCCTTACGAATGAGTTTGTTGTGTTACGACTGTGCCCCAACTCTGACTCTGAGGGGCCGAAGGGTACAAAGTTTCCCCCTCCTTTTTGAGAATCGCAAGATCGCTATTAATTCAGGTCTGGGATCCAGGAAATGAGAGAGAGAGACACGCAGAATCCACAAGGGGTTTGGAATGTCCTGGCCCCTCACCGATACAAAGCCACTGGAAATGGCCATCGTCTCTTGGAGACGGAATTGTGTATTGAGTACTGTACTATTTATTTGAAGCCCTCAGGGGATGACCAGAGTGGGCTGGTTGAGGGATTGCATCATTCCAACCTGATTGACATCTGAGACCCCGTGAGTAAGGATAAAAGAGGGTCTGGGGAACAACCCCTTTAGACGCACTAGGAGAAACGCTAGAAATCCCGTGATAGCATTTAATAGCGACAGCCGGTGGAGGGCCCACGTGTGTCCTTTCCCGTTGCCCGGGATTGAGGCCTTACCACGGAAGACAGCTTAGCTAAAGAAGAGATCACCACCGACGACATTTCGAAGGATCAACATCATAAAAAGGAAAATGGGCAAGTTCTAATACTCCGTCTCTCTCTCCAACCAAAAGCGGCAGCCTGAATGAACTGAAATGACTTTTATATTTCCATCGGACAATACATTATCCCCAGACAACGATAGAGCTATTTCTTATTGATTATTATTATACCCATGCTTTTAGATTTAGTATTGACGACGTATATTATCTGTAGGTTTGCATTGATATTATTTTTGTGTATTTTTATCAATAAATACTGTTAAAAATAGTACCATCAGACTTCAACGGACCTCTCTATCTTTGCTGGTAAGTGACCCAGTTACGGAGTACGTAACAGTTGATTCTGTTGGGTGTCTGCTACCCTCAGTCTGCTGCCCCAGCACACAACAGCAAACATGATAGCACTGGCCACCACAGACTCATAGATCATCCTCAGCATCATCCGGCAGATGTTAAAGGATCTCAGTCTCCTCAGGAAATAGAGACGACTCTGACTCTTCTTGTAGACAGCCTCAGTGTTCTTTGACCAGTCCAGTTTATTGTCCATTCGTATCCCCAGGTACTTATAATCCTCCACCATGTCCACATTGACCCCCGGATGGAAACAGGTGTCACCGGTGCCTTAGCCCTCCTCAGGTCCACCACCAGCTCCTTAGTCTTTTTCACATTAAGCTGCAGATGATTCTACTCGCACCATGTGACAAAGTTTCCCACCATAGCCCTGTACGCAGCCTCATCTCCCTTGCTGATGCATCCAACTATGGCAGAGTCATCAGAAAACTTCTGAAGATGGCAAGGCACCAAAGATGACCAGAGTGGACTAGAATCTTTAAAGGAACTGTGCCAGCAATCCAAACTCCAGAGAATTGGAGTGTCTAAGCCCCTGAGGCTAGTATGGTTTGGTGCATCATGTAACTCATTTACTCTAACCTTACATTAATTCCATTGTTTATTTTCAAGAAGGGCAGGACTGGCAGTTTAGTATTCCAGGATACATGTGTAGCATGGATATAGTTAAGTAAGGAAGGAGTGTCGCCTTTATGATAAAGGAGGAGAGAACAGTAGTACTTCAACATTCTTGGGGGTTCGTCTAGTGGGTAGAACTTAGAAACAAGAAGGAGAGAGTCACTCTAGTAGCGATGTGTTATAGACTACCTAATAGTCACTGCGAACTTGAAGAGCAGGTGTGTAGAGAAATTGCTCATAGCTGCAAGAACAATGGTGTGGTATTAATGGGAGACTTTAGTTTCTCCGATATTATCCAGGTGACTCAAAGTTTTAAAAACCTGTGTGGGGTTGAATTTGTGAAATGTGTCCAGGGAAGTTTTCTGAGTCAATATATAGAGGGCCTTATTCAAGAAGATGTAATATTAGACCTCTTCTTAAAGAATGAGGTAGGGCAAGTAATGGAATTGGCAGTCAGGGAGCACTTTGACTCTGGTGACCATAATTCTATTAATTTTAAGACAGTGATGGGAAAGGAGAGAACAGCTATAATTTTGAGGGAATCAGTCAACATCTAGAAGAGGTCAATTGGGTGAACATGTTTGAAGGGAAAGAAACAAATAGCAAGTGGGAGGCTTTTAAGAGGGTGATATCAAGAGTTCAGGAACAGTATATCCCTGTTAGGATGATGGGTAAACTTCCCAAGTTTAAGGAACTTGTTTGACAAGGAATATTAATTCTCTGGTAAGTCCCACAGAAGAAGATCTCAAATGGCAAGTGTAGGCAACCATGGCTGACAAGGGAAGTCTGGTATGGGGGTGGGGGGGACTGAAAGAAACTGCAAAGAATTGTAAATTTAGTTGGCTCCATCTTGGATACTAGCCTGCAAAGTACCCAGGACATCTTCAAGGAGAAGTGTCTCAGAAAGGCAGCGTCCATTATTAAAGATGTCCAGCAACCAGGGCATGCCCTTTTCTCTCTGTAAATGGACATTGAACCCTTGTACACTATCGTACTTTTTTAATATATAGTGTTTCTACTTTTTGCACATTTTTAATCTATTTGGTATATGTATACTACCATTGATTTAGTTATTTATTTATTTATTATAATTTTATTTTGTTTTCTTCTATATTTTGTATTGCATTGTAGTTCTGCTGCTAAATTAACACATTTCATGTCACATGCAGGTGATAATAAACCGCAGTCTGATTCTGATTCTGATTCTGAAGTTAGGACTGCATAAAAGCCAAGGAAAGGGCATATAAGGTGGCAAAAGTGAATGGGAAGTTGGATGATTGGGAAGCTATAAGAAGGGAAAAGATAAATATGAGGGCAAACTAGCCAATAATATAAAGCAGGATCCTAAAGGGTTTTTCAGTTATCTAAAGAGTGACAGAGAGGTGAGAGTTGATATTGGACCACTGGAAAATGATGCTGGTAGTAATGAGGGAAAAAGAAATGGCAGATGAACTTAACGAGTACTTTATATCAATTTTCACTGTGGAAGACACTAGCAGTGTGCCAGAGGTCCGTAAGTGTCAGGAAGCAGGAGTGAGTGTCATTGCTATTATAAAGGAAAAACTGCTAGGCAAACACAAAGGTCTTAAGGTGGTTAAGTCACCTCGACCAAATTGATTACATTCTGGTGAACCGAGAGAGGTTGCTAAAGAGATAATGGGTACATTGAGTATGATCTTTCAAGAATAACTTGATTCTAGCATGGTCCCAGAGAACTGGAAAATTGCAAATATCACTCCACTCTTTAAATAGGGAGGAAGGCAAAAGAAAGGAAATTATAGGCCAGTTAATCTAACCTCAGTGGTTGGGTAACTGTCAGAGTCTGATGGAATACAATGTTGGGAAAAGTATAATTAATGCAACCATTCATTCAATATTTTCATATGATTTAAATTTTCTTCTTTTTTTAACTTTTTTTTCACTTTTTTAGGTAACCTTTTTTCTTCTCTGTGACTTTTCAGATTTGACCTGAAGGATTTTTCCCCATTTTTTTGTAATTATATCCTCAAATGGAATGTCCAGTCTTCTCTTTTTTGTTTTAGGTTAGATTAGTGGGATTTTTTTTCTTTTTCTTAATAATGGCAATTTTTGATCTTTTTTTTTGAGTTGTTAAGAGGAGTTGTGGCTATTATACTATATATGATTTTGACAGTGTATACTCCTTTTTCATTGTTTGTACTTCCATTGGAATATGTATTTGATATAACTTATCTTCTGATTTGTATTTGTCTTTATATATTTTTAAATCAATAAAAAAAATTAAAATGAAATGAAGTTAATGCATTTTGATAAAAGGGACAATAGTACAGAGTATTATCTAAATGGTGAGAACATTCAGAGGTACAGAGGGACTTAGGAATCCTTGTGCAAGACCCTTAGAAGATTAATTTACAGTTTGAGTCTGTGGTAAGGAAGGAAAAAACCCTTTTTACTGGCCGTCTCTATAGATGCAGTCACCAGCCCCTCTCGAACAACCAGAGGACTCAGCGGTGAGAAAATCTCCTTTCTCATTCTCCATATGTCTGGGGTAGATATGATTTGAGTCCAACCAAACACAAGGGGTTGGGATGTCTCACCCACCCGAATGTGAATATGAATACAGTGTAAATACTGAACTTTTGCAATTAGCTTTTGGCAAGGAATAACAGCTTGTACATTGCATACAGTTATAAGGAAAGTATATTTACAAATGTCAGCTTTGTTGAACAGTTGGTAGGAAAAAGAAAAGAAAAAAAATCAGAAAGGCCTCTTAGTTAACCCAGTCCAAATGAGTACATAAATTGGAGCTCATCTTGAAATTGTCTTTAGCTCATGTGCTGGACCCATGTTCCGTGTGAAAGCACACACTACCTTCAGAATTTTGCTTGAAATGGATCTTGAACAAACAGGCTCCCCCACAGGAGCATAGTTCCTTCCTCCTTGAAGCCATTCATCTGCACAAAGCACCTTGTACAACTGAGACACCATCCTGAGCCATCTTCCCTCCTTTCTTCTCCCAGCTCCAGCCAAAAAGACCTAGACCCACACCAGTGACAACCACCAAAACCCTCTCTATCCAGCGTTCTCCAGAAACCTCCCAAATCCATCATCCTGATTGGCTGACACAACATTCTTAAACTGAACAACGAAGCCCCCTATCTTAGCTCAAACTCAAACAAGCTGAAAGTGCTCTTACAGAACTGTTAAAATGAAATACCTGCAGCATAGCAGTAAAAATCTTAACCAGGGCATTACAAAGGCAAATGGAATGTTGGTATTTATTGCAATGGGAATAGAATAGAAAAGTAAGGAGATAATGCTAAGGCTTTATAAAACAATAGTCAGGCCACACTTGGAGTATCAACAGTCTTAGACTCCATATTTCGGAGTTCAGAGGAGGTTCATAAGGATGATTCTGGGAATGATAGGGTTAACATATGAGGAGCATTTGGCAGCTTGGGGTCTGTACTCAATGGAATTTAGAAGAATTTAGAAGGGGATCTCTTTGAAGCTTAGCAAATGTTGAAAGGACTAGATAGAGTGGATGTACGCATCAGGGATGTTTGTGTAAACCAGGTCCAACACATTCTCCCCTCTCGTTGTGAAGTTCACATACTGATGGAATTTGGGGAGCACTGACTTAAGGTTCGCATGGTTAAAGTCACAGGTGACAATAAACAGACCATCAGGGTGTGCGTTCTGCAGTTCACTAATAGCCCCATACAGTTCACAGAGCGCCTCCTTAGCATTAGCGCTGGGGGAATGTAGACACCGAATATAAGGACAGAGGTGAATTCCCATGGCAAATAAAATGGTCTGCATTGAACTGTCACAAACTCCACTAGCAATGAGCAGTGTCTGGAAACCAACACAGAGTTCTTACACCATTCCGCGTCGATGTAAACACAGACACCGCCACTGCGAGCCTTACCGGAGACAGCTGCATCTCTATCTGAATGAAACAGAGCTAGCCCATCTAGCTGGATGGCAGCATCTGAAATCCCATCAGTGAGCCATGTCTCTGTGAAGACATATGCGGAGCAAACTCTGTACTCCCGCCAAGAATTACGTTGGAGTCGGATGTAGTCCATTTTATTGTCCAGGGAGCTGAGATTGGAGAGCAGAATGGACGGGAGAGCCGGCTGGCTAGGGTTTGCTTTTAGCCTGGCACGGACTCCTGCCCGTTTGCCTCGCTTCTGCTTCATTGCACATAGCTTTTGACGTCTCCATCTCCGGCCCCCAGCATCAGGCAAGTTTGAGGAATGTAGGCCCGTTCCCTTCAGCAAGCCGATGTCGTATAATTCAGCCAGTAGATCTTTGTGGAGGTTTGTTTTTGGACAATCTCTGTATTGTAGTAGTATTTGGCGATGGTAGATAGCCACTCAATAATCCATGTGCCCTAATCGAAAATTGTGTATCAAACTTAAAATAGAAAATTAAATTAAAGTAACACCAAGTCTGAAAGGCCACTGCTGCCGTGCCGCACTGCCTCATGGGAAGTTTTCATGATTCAAAAGAGAATCTATGAAATTAGTAAAAGAATCATCTATATTTCAATTGCTCAACTTCTTGCTTATCCAGACCTATACCTGAATGGATTTATACAAAAAAATTTAGGAATAAATCAAAATCATCTAATTTATCAGTATTATTACCATGCTAGTTTTCCCATTGCCTTTTAACAAAGTACATTATTTCTAAAATTCTAGCCACTCTATGCATTAACAGAGTGTGGAGAATTGCTATAAATGAACATTGCAAACAAAACAAATATACAGTCAATGTCAAATCTAAACAACAATGGCATTAAGAGTAGGGGATAGAGAAAAGGTCTTCTATAATTAAATTTTAAATATACCATAATTCATTTTCGGTTGGCATCCAATTTAAAACACATTCCAGTTTGTTTTACAATATTATGGTAATTTTCAAATTGACTTCTACTGCTTTCTCGGAGTGCACGGTGATAGAGCGTACTGATGAACACGAGTTCCAGCTGCCAAATGATGCCTGAAACATCTGTGCCTGCTAATTCATTTTTGATTAGGACATGTAGGTCTAATGAATCTATGGAATACATTAACTGGGCAAATGGTCACCAGCTTTTAACATGTGACTCTGCTTCACTGATGACTAATGTTTTGAATAATTCGAATTCGTTGTACAAAGCAACAACAAATCCAGATTTGAATGATTTCTGGAATATTATTAACAATATCTACACAAATATTTTACCTATATAAGCACATTTTTAGTATTTAATTTGTTGTCACGTGGAACTTACAATGGGAGAGTTTCCAAAAAAAGACCAGCAGTAAATTGGGTGGGATCTGACCTCATAATATACTCTAAACAGTTCTTGCCCTTCTTATCTTTCCCTATGCATCAATATGTATGCATGTCTGATATACTTCCCAGTTTAGCTCATCGTTTACTAGCTGGTCCACCAGACAGCAAAAGTTTAGATGCTGTGCTAGCTTAAAGGTCCACCATGGAGGACCAATATAAATTACCATCAACTATTTTGATAAGTACACATGATTAAATAAGGTATTACCATCAAGGTAATGAAGACAAGTTTCTTCCTCCACGCCATTAAAAGCATGGGTTTCAGGAGCAGAGAAAAATATGATGGGTTGCACCTTCCTTTATTTTAAAGATCTACAATATTTCATTTTGTTCCTCATGACACCAAAGCTGAGTTATGTGAACACTTTGTTATAATTTATTGCATTATATACTGGGTTGATTTAAGTCATTTCCTTTGGATCCCTTCAGCATTTACATCTTTGAGTAAAAATCAATGCCTTTGTGCAATGTGCCCCATAATTGGATCCATCATTGAACTGTACAATTCAATTGTACTATTTCGGCAACCACTTACGATGCATAATCATCACTGAAACTGCAGCGTTTAAAATGGAGATGATAAATTGGGGCTTTTTCTACTTTTAACACGCAGGAACTGAAAAAAGTTAGGAAGGAAAATGATGCGTCTGCCTTCAGGGAAAGAGAATTTGAATTATGCAGGCATCTCTAGCATCCTGGAGTACTGTGCATAGCTCTGGCCTCTCCACATAACATTTTTACTTTTCTTTTTCTTTTTTAATATTTTTATTAATTTCTACATTGAAGAATACAGAGTTCAAGAAAATACATATTATAAAACAAAAGAAAGATATAATAACACCAAATTCGTTATAGTTGAATCACGTTGATTAACTACTTACGCTATAATCATGTAGATTAGATTAATGTGTATGTTGAGATAGCAATAATTTTTTATATAGAAAAAAAAAATCTATACCCGCTACCAAAGCTGAAGCTGGTTGGTAAATAAAAAAAGGGAAAAAAAGCCTTATCAGATAGTGAAATATGCTATTAACCAGCATCTGTACTTTAACGGGAAGTCAAAGGTTTTGAAAATAATTCAAAAACGGTCCCCACAAATTTTGAAAAGCTCGGTTAGATTCAGAAATTGAACAACAAATCTTTTCTAAATTTAAGCATACCATAATATCCCATAACCACTGAGCATGATTAGGCGGAGCTGCATCCTTCCACTTAAGCAAGAACACCCTCCTAGTGGTAAGAGAAATAAAAGCCAGAACGTGCAAGTCAGATGTCTTCAAAATGATATTTATTGTTCCCTCCAACAATACCAAGTAAGGCGGTCAAAGGATTAGGCTTAAAATTTACTTTAGGAAGTACAGAAAAAGTTTGGAATACTTTCTTCCAATATTTTTCAAGACTTGGACATGTCCAAAACATATGAATGAATGAAGCTTCTCCATTCTTACACCTATCACAGTAGGGAGATATATCCATATAAAAATGAGATAGCTTATCCTTGGTCATATAAGCCCTATGGACCACTTTAAATTTTAGGAGGGAATGAAGGGCACATAATTATGAAGTATTGACCAGTTTAAAAATTTAATTCCAAGTTTCTTCAGAAACTGAAATCTGTAAATCTTGTTTCCAAAGATTTTTGATTTTGTCTAAAGAATCATTTCACATTCCCATCAACATATCATACCACATTCTTATAATGACAGAATTCAGTGAAAATCCAACAGATTAATCACAAGGATGAAGTGATTGACATTTGAGGAAAGATTAAACAGCCTGGACCTACACATTCTGTATTTGGAAGAATAGTAATGGAGCTTAAAAGGTCAACCCATACATTTACATATTTATCAATTATCCATCTTTATTTTTTTCATTCGTTATTTATTCATTTTGAAATATAGCATAGTAGCAAATCTTTCCAGCCCAATGATCCTGCACTTTCCAGTTACACCCATTGTGATCAATAAGCTTACTAACCCATACATCTTTAGAATATGGGAGGAAGCTGGTGTACCCAGAATAAATAAACACAGTCATGGGGAGAATGAACAAACTCATTAAAGACAGCGGTGAAATTGATCCCGGGTCGCTGGCACTGAAATAGCATTACACTAACTGTTATGCTACAATGCCAACGAAATAGGATTTTAAAGGGAAGATGTAATGTTGATGTTTCCATAACTATGGTGTCTAGATCCAGGGACGACCATCTCAAAATAAAGAGTCAGCTGAACAGGATAGAGATTAAAAGAAATCTTGGAATTTTGGAACTTCGGAATTCTCCACCCAAGAGGGGTGTGAATTCAAGATAGAGATTTGTAATTTTCTTTAAATATCAGGGGAATCAATGGATATGGGGCTATTGCAGGAAGGTGGCATTAAGGTAAAATGTCAGCTATGATCATGTTGAATGGTGTAGCAAATAAAGGGGTGAATAGTTTACTCTTGCTTCTATTTCTTAAGTACTTACTCTCTCTGATAAAAATAAAAGATCTCAACAAATTACTCTGTAGCAAAGGGGAGGGAAAGACTTATTATAGCTGTTTTTGTCGTATTTACACTTCAGCCAAATCAACAAAACAAACCATATAGTAGTTAACATACACTCAATGGCCATTTTGTTAGGTACACCTGTACACCAGTTTATTAATGTAAATATCTAATCAACCAATCATGTGGCAGCATTGTAATGCATAAAGGCAGGCAGCCATGGTCAAGATGTTCAATTGTTGTTCAGACCAAACAGTTTCTTCATTAGAATAGTGAAGAAATGTGATCTCAGTAACTTTGACTGTGGAATGATTGTTGATGCCCAATGGGGTAGTTTGCTTTGAGTATCTCAAAGCTTAGTGATATTCCGGGATTTTCACACATTTCGAGTTTACAAAGAATGGTGCAAAAACAAAAACAAAAATCAGTGAGTGGCAGTTCTTTGGGCAAAAACACCTTGTTAATGGGGGGGGGGGGGTGGTCAAAGGAGGATGGCCAGTCTGGTTCAAATTGACAGGAAGGTGACAGTAACAGAAATAAGCACGTTATAACAGTGGTGTGTAGAAGAGCACATGTCAAACCTTGAAGTGGATGGGCTACAGCAGCAGGCCACGAACATGATTACAGCAACAGCAAAAGCCATGAACAGGTTGCTGTAATTTCAATGAGGAAAGTGTTTGCAGTTCAGGATTAGTTTTGTACACTCTGTGCTCTTGAAAGCTGCTATACAAATCTAGGTTCCATATATTCCTTCCTCAAAGATTTCAAGGTGTCCTATCAGAACTACCAGGGGTAGTTATTTGATAGAGCCATACAAAACTCATGCTAACTCAACCATAAATAGAAGCAAACTGAATTGAAGTAAGAATCTTGCCAGATAGTTATTAGTTCAGTTTATGGATTAAGAGCAAATTACGAACATATGAAATAAGATTAGGTTGCTGCCTGGCCTACTGAGTTCCTCCAGCATTTTGTGTGTGTGTTGCTAAGATTAGGATATTCTCTTTTTGAAACTGCTGGCCAGTTATTGAGATCCTGACTGGTCCTTTTCCTCAAGCCCAGCTTCTCATGATTTTTTTAATCAGTGTATAAAACCTGTGCCCCTCAACCTTGAAGAGATTCAACGCTGAATAATTAATTAGAGATCGAGAATTCCTAAAGAGCTACTGCAATAAAAAAAAATGCTTCTCATTGTTGTCCTTACCTTTGGATCCCTTAACTTGAGACTATGCCCTATATTTCCAGATGAAAATATAGTAGAGACTGGACAAATATGTCAGGGACAATGCCATGAAATGTGTTGCCTTACAGCTGCAGTATATTGCAATGCATAGTAAATTTAATAATCTACAAATTATAATAAGAATATATATATATATATATATATATATATAAATAGTGCAAAGAAAAGCAATAATAAAAGTGAGATATTGTACATTGTCCATTCATAAATCTGATGGCGGAAGGGAAGAAGCTGCTCCTAAAAGACTGAATGTGTGTCTTGACACTCCTGTACCTCCTCCTTGATCATAGCAATGAGAAGAAGGCACGTCCTGAGTGATGAGAGTCCTTAATGAGGGATGCAGCATTTTTGTGGCGTTGCCTTTTGAAGAAGTCCTCAATAACGAAGAGGCTAGTTCCCATGATGGATCTGGCCGATTTTATAACTTTCTACAGCTTTTTCCAGTGATGCAACCAGTTAGAATGTTCTCCATAGTGCATCTGTAGAAATTTGCTAGAGCCGTTGGTTGTCTCTCAAGTCTCCTCAAACTGTTAATGACACATAGCCACTGTCATGCCCTCTTTTGTAATTGTATCAGTATATTGGACCTAGGACACCCAGAGCAGAGATGCTCAGATGATCTTCAGAGATGTTGGCATCCAGGAACATGAAAATGCTCACCCTTTCCACTGCTGGTCCCTCTATGAGAACTGGTTTGTGTTCTCTTGACTTCCCCTTCCAAAAGTTCACAATCAATTCCTCGGTCTTACTGACATTGAATGAAAGATTGTTGTTGCAACATCACTCAATTAACTGATCTATCTCACTCCTGTATGCCTCATCACCAGTGTCCACACATTTTTAGATGGTGTTTGAGCTGTGCCTGACCACAGTTATGGGTGTAGAGACAGTGGAGCAGTGAGCTAAGCACGTATCCTTGAGCTGTGGTAGTGTTGATTCTCAGCAAGAGGGAGATGGAATTTCCAATCTGCACTGATTGTGGTCTCCCGATTAGGCATTCAAAGATAAAGTTGCTTGATTAAGAGGATTAGTTTTATCTCTCAATTATCTTCAGAAGGTTGGTAAAATGCTGAGATGAAGCATTTGTTTGTTTTTTAAGCATGCAGTATTTCCTAAAAGACAGTATTTATAACATATGGTTGTGAGCTCGGCACAAATGTTCTCTGAATCTTTTGGAACCCTAACCTTCCAAATGGCCTCATTTTATTGATGGTCTTATCCTGGAAGCATATCTATTCTCATGATTTGTATTATGTATTAAACAAAAAAGTTAAAGTACATCATATGAAGAGAATGTAATTGAAATTATCCATTATTGATCATTTCAATTGATAAGCTGTTTTTGTTACTAATGAACTTTAATTCTGTTGGACTAACATGATCAGTGGAACTTCTTTACTTCATTATTTTATCAGCAATTTTGCTCTTGTTAAATATAATTGCTATTCCACTAAGTAAAAGCTTTAATAGCAATTCTGCATTTGATTTTGTACCATTCAATTCCAGTTAATTCCCTCAATCTGCAGAAACTGCAATTAAAAGGATGTTTTCCATTTGCTGGGCTAACCATTGTCCTTGCATCCATTATCACTGATTACTGCTCACTGAAATGTAGGAACCACTGTGCAATGACACGATTTTAATTAAATTCCCTCATTAAGTAGTTGATTACCTAATATTGAAACCTGCCAATGCCATGGGCTTTGATTTTAATGAGAGCACAGGAGGGTCAGCAAGGGAGGAGGTGGATTCAAATGAGTTTGTGGAGTATATAACCCCAACTCAGCCTCTGCATATCTCCTGTCATTTTTATGGCATAGGGTTTTGTGAGTTGTGAATGCCACTCAAAGTTCATGTAAACAATTCATTAACATGCTTAGACTAGATTTCCACAGTGGGGATGGAGCCCAGTTTAAATGTGATGGTTGTTGCAGGAAATCCCAGGCAGACAAACGCTGGCATTAAATAAGGGAGGTAAGAACTGTTGTGTGAAGGTGCATCACAAATGCAATCCCAATCTCACAAATATAAACAATCGTCTTTCCTTCTGCCATTTGTAATCTCTGGCACACACATTCCCCTACCTCCAGCATTTTGTGTGTGTTGCTCTGGATTTCCAGCATCTGCAGAATATCTTGTGTTTCTCAATCCCTCAGAGACTCCCCTTAAAGCCATAATCTCAGACTTAACACACTCAGTAAATGACCCTTCTCTTTTTTCACAAGTGTCCACTTTCCCCACCACCTGTAGCTCCAAGCAACTTTCAACCAAAACTCCTTCCACCTTTCCCCTTTAACAAAGACTATCACCAGGATAATGATGTTGAGAGATCAAATGCAAAGGAGATCATGCTAGAATTGTGTAAACCATTAGGTAAGCTTCAGCTGGAGTACTGTATATTTCTGGCCAGCATATTAAAAAAAAAAGTGACAGGATTACGGAGGGTGAAAAGCAGATTTACAAGGACATTACAGGACTGGAGAAATACAGCTATTAGGAAAAACTGGCTCAGCTGGTCTATTTTCTTTGAAACAAAGGAGACTAAACAGAGATTTATTAAGGTATAAATGCAATTATAAGTTATCTAGACAGGTTAACCAGAAATGATGTACTTCCTTAGCAGAGAGGTCATTCATAAAGAGACAAAGATTGAAATTTACAGTACACAATAAAAAGATGGAACTCTGGAAGCCACTGTCTGAAAAATGCTGTAGACAGAAACTCTCAATATGTAAACTGTACTTGGATGAACACTTGCAGAACAGTAACCTACAGGGCTATGAACTAAGAGCTGATTAACCTAAAGCGTAATTTCAACTTTACTCCACCATGACTGTCCTACGTCTGTCTGTGAACTGAGGAAAGTTGGGCATGGGGCTAGCAACTGCTTCCCATAAAATAGTCAGAGATATAGAAATGCCAGAAGAAATGCTCAGAGATGACATCCCCAGGGGAGGAAGGACCTTTGCCTAGAAGATGTATGAAGGCATGTGGTGAAATCCCCAAGTTCATGGAAGACAGAAAACCAATTAACCTTTTAGAGGCCAGTCACAAACACCAGGTGATCTGAACTTGAAGCTGACACCGAGTATTGGGCTTCACCAGGCACAGCTTGGAAGATTGGGCAAGGGCAGAGGGTTTTGGTGAGCTGCTGCTGATGGCCCATGCCCCAATAGGGATGCTGGGCTTAACAACAATTATTTTCAAGCACAGAGTGAATGCCTCCTTCTGTGTTGTAAATGTTCATGATATCCTGCCATCTTCCTTCCTACCCAGCAGATAGTCAGCCTGCCAGTTTAGCCAGTTACTGGGTGGGAACCAGAAGAAAGCAATTAAGTAATCCCATTGTTAAATCTGCCACAGTTCCTGTTTTCCAGCCTTGGCTTGCTCCCAAGACTCTGAACTAACCCTTCCCAGTTAGTGGAGGGGCTTTAAAATCAGTCTCTTTTTTTCCCAAACATTAATGGGTAATACTTTAAAATTAATCACATTTTCTGACTTGACCTATAAATGCTAAAGTCTAATATTACAGTAATTAAAACATAACAACAGTGTGCTTCACTGGCACTTCATTCTTTTCAGATTAGTCCTTCCCTTAAGCTACTGATGAAATTTGGGAAATGTAGATTGCTAATGCCTACTCCTGAACAACTATTCAATGCCATGATATTCATAGGTCAGACAACTTTTTTCAAAATGTTTTTAGGCAAAAGTTTGTGAAGGTGAAGTCTTACATAAAACGTAACTGACAATTGCGAGACAGTGCCTACTGCTTTTTATTTAGCACATGATTTGGGAAATACAAGGGAAAGATTACAAAATGGTTCATGGCTACCACTGAATGAAGAAAAGGCCAGTTTATTTTTTCTTAACAGGTAAAAATATATTCAAACGATCCAAAGAGACTAAAATAGAATCAGGTACCACAGTGGGAAAGCAGAAGTAAAGTGCTTTGATGGACTAGTTGCATGAATCATGGTGACTGGAGAAAATAAAAAGGTAGATGACTGCAGAAGCAGCAGTCTTTCATCGCACTGGCACTGAGTCCTTCTTTATAATGGAACTCCCCACCAGGAGAAAATGCTGCAGTAAGTGACTGGAGTAAGTGCTTGCTGATGATTACTATTGTTATTTCTTCAGTGAAGATATGAGAACCATGTTCCTCATGCACAGCGTTGGCATTTATGAATGCTTTTGTTCTTTATATAGATATCTATGCATTTATTTGCCCCTTTTTACTTTATGTACTTAGTCTTAATTGGTCCTTGTCACATTATGTCTTAAGATATAAGGACATAAGGACAACGGCGTGGCACTATTCTATTCATATTACCCTATGCTGAAATTGTTAGAGAAATTGAATTTCCAAAGTGAATTGAACTCTCCTGTTGATAACTCCTGTCCCAGTCATATTCACTTCTCTTGTCGTCCTGTCATCTTAGGGTTCGCACGGTGACAATGAAGGTTCTAACCACAGAGTGATGACAGTGACTTTCCATTCCCACCCTGTTACATTCTTGTCATGTTGCAGGGAAGATAGTAGGAGGGACTAAACAATACAAAGCGATGGAGTGAGAACAGGTTGAAGGAAACTCATCTCTGCAAAAATTAAAATGACTTTTCTTTTCATCACTTTTTCTCAATTCTGATGAAGGGTCTCTTCAGCTGATCAGCCAAGCCACCTGACCTTCTTAGTATTTCCAGCATTTGCTATTTTGATTTTCGATATTATTTTGTTTTTAATTTTCACTCTTTTGTTGAAATGAACAGTGGCTCTGGGAAACTTGGTTGCAAGGTTGCAAGGTTATCAGGGTGTTTGTTGCCCCAAGCTAGGTGAGGATTGTGAGTACAGAGGAGGTGTAAGGAAGCTACAGACAAGCTGAGTGATTGCGTGGTAACATGACAGATGGAATATAATATGGAAATACGTGAGCCAGCACCATAATAGGGATAGGGTTCTCTTTGTCCTTACCTATCATGCAAGGAGCCTCCATATCTAGCACATAATTCTACATATCTTCCACCATCTACAATTTCCACTTTCTGTAGGAGTCACTCTCCTTCCAGCCACTCTCTCATCACTGCAGGCGGGACAAGTGCTACGCCTCCTCCCGCCCCACCATTCACGGCCACAAACAGTCCAACCAGGTGAGGTGACATTTGACCTGCAAGTCAGGGTCACTTACTGTATCTGGTGCTGCTGGTGCGGCCTCCACCGCAATGGTGGTACCACTTCGTTTTTCACCTTCGCTCCACCTGCCAGAAAAGGCTAGATTTCCCGATGGTCATCCATTTCAATTAAATTTTCCACTCCCAGTCCGACATGTCAGTCTGTGGCCTGCTCTGCCATCATGATGAAAACAAATTCAGGTTCAAGGAGCAACACCTCAGATTCCATCTGGGTAGCCTCCAACTTGACAGCGTGACCATCAATTTAGCTAGCTTTCAGTAATTTCTCCCCCGCTCTTCACTGTTTCACCATTCCCCCTTCTAATTCCCCCCTTACCCCTTCGCTTCTTCTTAACTTCCCATTACCATCCTCTGGTGCCCCTCCTCCTTCTCTTTCTCCAATCCAATCCAATCCTCTCCAATCTGATTCCTCCTTCTTTAACCCTTTGCATCTTCCACCTATCACATCCCAGTCACCTATAACCTGCCAGTTTGTTGTCCTTCCCCTCCTCCTACTTTCTAATTCTGACTTTTGCCTCCTTCCTTTCCATTCCTGATGAAGGATCTTGACCCAAGAAGTCAACTGTTTATTCCCCTGCATGGGCTTGCCTGACTTGCTTAGTTCCTCCAGCATTTTGCGTGTGTTGCTCAAAATTCCCAGCTTCTGCAGAATCTTTTGTGTTTATGATATGCGATTTTTTCCTCTTTGCTGCACTCTTCTAGAAAATGAGGCTTTTGTTTAACTGTAACAGACTGAGTAGGGTTAAAGTTCAAAGAGACCCAGGTGTACTCATAGTTCAGGCTCAGAAATACATCCAGGCTAATCAGCAATTAAACCTGTCAAAAGATATTGAATGCTTTTGGATATCCATAACATTCTGACTGAATTATGCTATAAAATATTAAAATAATTAAAAAGTTTAAAACTTAAATATTATTTAAAACATTAAAATTAATTAAAACCAGAAATAAATTAATATTAACTGCATTTAAATTAACTGAATTAATTCTAAAACTGTAAATTATCTGAAAACTACCTCTCTCCTTTGAAGGTGTCACTGAATCTGTGGCTGAATTAAGGAGAATCGACTGCACGGAGTCAGCTTCAGTAAGGGCAGCAGATTACCTCCTGCGAAGAACATTACTAACGCACATTATGTTTTCTACAACAATCCATTGTTCCGTCGTCACGATTAATTCCAGTTTGAATTAATTACTTGAATTGCCCAGCTGCCTTGGGAGGATTCAAACTCATGGCTCTGGAACAATGGTGAAGAAATTTGCTCACTCGTCCAGCTGCTTATCACTATTTAGCTTGAATGGTTTTATTACCAGTTGCAGGACAACTGATTGGGAACGCCTATTCGATAGATTGGAAATTTGTATTATTTATAAAGTGACGGAAGATTCTGTGACGTTAGTAATGTGTGCAGTGGTACCAAAAACCCTGTGGAAGTCTGAGTTTTGATAGACTGGGCACAGACCCAAGGAGCTGGCTCAGCAGCCTACAGATATTTTGAATTATGAAAAAGTGAAGCAATTGGAGCATATCAAGCTGCTATAGGAATTGCAAGCAAGATTCATTGAGACTCGGGACAAATAAAGGCAAAATCATTTTTTACAACTTGAGTAGATGAACAACACTCTGTACACTAGACAACTGCATGAAATGCTTTCTTAAAACGGGCTTTATGGAAACCCCACTACTAAATCCTCCATAGTGGCTATCACGAAGGACCATGTTTATGTTACATTACCTCCTGCTTGCAACTACCTAAATTCTAATTAATATGTATATTTCCTGTTTCAGTCATTATAGACAAATGAAGAAAAACATTTTGACCTTTCTCAGCTGCTGACATCCATTGTAGGATTATTTGTTCTAAACTGGCAATTACCCTTTCGTAAGGATGTGAAAGTCTCCGAGAAGATACAAAACAGAATCCAAGGCTGAGGGATCTTAGTTACAAGGAAAGATGGATAAGTTATCATTGTTCTTCTTGGAGGACAGAATGTTGAGAAGATATTTGACTAGGACTACAAGATTATGATGGGTTTAAATAAAGAGAATTAGTTCCATTAATGAATTGTCCAAGGTTTGGAGGAATCAATTCAAAGTGATGGACAAAAGATACAAGGAGATGGAGCTTTTTAAGGCAGATTGGGTAAGATCTGGAACTCACTCTCTATAAAAGCGTGAAAACAAAGTCAATCAGGCCTTTCAAAAAAGAACTAAATAGATAATTAAGAAAATAACTTGCCATAGCTATGGGGAAAGTGTAGAAGAACAGGACTAATGAGATTGCCCTATAAAGAATTGATTAGATCAACTAAATGGACTTTTTCTTCTTGTAATAACTCTATGATTTCTATAACTTACTCCTGTGACCTATTCTCACATTTAATGTAAGGCATGACCACATAATGCTTAAATTAACTTGCTTTGCATCTAAAAGTCATTTCAGGGCTAGCACTAACTGCAGCATTTGTAAGATGAAAATGGTTTCTTATTTTCTGGAAGGTCTGAGGATGTGCATATGGGCTAAATTATGTCTTCTCTCAGATATTTTTTAATTTCAAATGGGGTAGACCATTTTTGATGAGGTACATTTGTTTAATAAGCAGCTCAAATAAGGATGCCAGTTTACAATGCTGATGAAGGAAGGCAATCGCTCAGCACTTGATTCACTGCTACGTGTTATTTAAGTAAGCTTTGCCTCTTTGAAACTTAATTTTCATTCGCAGCTTTGATTAATTGTGAATAGTGACTTGAGATATTTCTTACTTGTAGTTCCAATTTCACACCAGAAGGTGAATAATACTAATATGTATTTAGTCACCTGTGGAATGATTGCTAATGAGTTTGTAATTGTGGGATACATTGTGTTACTTTCATCATCAAATGTACAAATGCAAACAAGAAGAGAAAAGAAGTTTGAAAAACACTATTATTTTGAGACGGAGATTGTAATGTCAGTACATCGCTTTTATTGGAGTTCAGTCAAATTGCCACTTAAAAGGGGAGCAATCCTGAAAATAGTTGCAGTTCAGATCAGTAGATGACAAACAGACTGGATCTCATTTTCTATGAAGCTAGATAAACATCTGAGAAAAGAAGCAATAGAGGGTCTCACTGATCAATTTAGATGAAAAAGATGGGAGGTTCAAGTCTAGCACAAGTATAGAAAAGGATTAGTTTTATTATATGTCCTCTTTCAATGCTGTAAGTGCATTGTAACCTTATGCATGTAATCTAGAACAGGTTATAAAGCCTTTAAAAACCTTTAATTCTTAGAAGTTTGTTTTTTTTTGGGGATGAGCACATGAGAAGTCAAAACCTATTGTCCATGCCTCCACAATGTGTTCACTTGTGGGCAACCACTAATTCTAAAGAACGTTAATGAATCAACTGTTTTTTTAAAATAATTATTGGATATTCCACAAAGTGTATAAGGTAAATCATTATAGAATACAGAATAAAGTGTAGTGTAGGTAAGCAATAAGGAGCAAGATCATAATGAGGTCAAGAAAACATGGTATTGTACTAGGGAACATTCAATATTCTTATTAAGTCAGTGTAGCTGTTTTTGAGCTTGGTGGCACCTGATTTTCTGCCTGATGGGAGAGGAGAGAAGAGAGTATGTCTGGGGCGAGTGCGGTAGCTGCCAAGGTGGCGCCGGTGAACCATGATGACATCTTGTGGGCTGCTTACAAAACTTCTAAGTATACCTCTTCTGAATTACACTTACTACAAACTGCAGCCTGGAATTTCCCTTTAAGCAGTGTAATTTTGAACCATCCTAATGAATTAGCGAGTTCATGATCTTCTGAAAGACTTGAAGGACTTAGCTCTCTAGCATGCAAGTACCACACCTTTAAGCAGACAAAACTACATCACCATAGCCTGCGAGGCTGGGTCTGGCGGCGCTTTCACTGTGTGCTGCTTCTACGAGGCTGAGTCTGGCGGAGCCGTGCAAGTCCATAGTAGGGGTATTCCCTTCTGCTGCCTGCGTGGGATGACGAGTCAGTCGGAACCCTGAGGACTTGTGGAGACTGTGTGATGGTTTCTTTCAAACTTATAATCTTTTAACATCTTTAGACTATTTTTACTGTGCCCGTGGTCTGTTTTTTTTAATCAATTATGCTATTGCTTGCACTGTTGTAACTATATGGTAACTATAACTATATGTAACTATGTGGTTTTGTGTAGGTCTTGTAGCTTTAGTTTTTGGTTTGTTGGGTGGTAGAGTTGGTCTTCTGACTTGGTGTGTCTGGGTAGTCTTGTTTTGTCTGGT
Organism: Hypanus sabinus; assembly: GCF_030144855.1. Lineage (NCBI taxonomy): Eukaryota > Metazoa > Chordata > Chondrichthyes > Myliobatiformes > Dasyatidae > Hypanus > Hypanus sabinus. The sequence continues at coordinate 91,171,111 of NC_082711.1, read as the reverse complement.
GGGTTTGGAGCTCCTTTCCGCAAAACGTGCTAAGTTGGTAGCGCGATATTAATACTCAGCAGCCTCTCCGGACTCTGGATTCGGAGATTGCCAAACGTTATGTGGATTTTCTGGTGTAGTCTGTGTTGTCATGTGCTTTTGTGATATCATTCTGGAGGAACATTGCTTCATTTTTTAACTACATTGCAGTTGTGGTTCCTAAATGACAATAAACTGAAATTCAATAGCCAAAACTAATGGAGGAGGTGAAGACACCAAGTCAGGTTTATAGTGTTCTCGCACAGGTATAAAAAAACTCTGAACTAAACACCAAGCATAAACCAGTCAATGAGGCATGGTCCCAATAAGATTAACTGTTTACTGTTCACTCTTCCACATTAACATATGGTGAAAACTGTTGATAAAACAATACAAAATATATACAGTACTTGTTTCCTTCTTGGCATCACATTTACATCATAAATACTTGCAAAAGTAAAACTACAACAACTATATTACATTAAAGTGCAATGTACAGTCAGAATCTACCTACACCATCGACTGGCTTTAAATACATCAACACAAACTATCTGCAACTCTTTAAATAACAAAGAACATAAACTTTATCTAACTGTCATTAGTTTTAACAGAATCAGCGTTAACATTTTTACTTCAACATATTGACTATCTCATGAACTTACGGTGTTGCTTCTCTGATGTTTCTCGTGCGTAGAAAGAAAACTTTTCTCGCGCTGATCCTGCACACACAAGCCCCCTCCTTCCCGTTACTCCAAACCGGTATTTTCCCACAAGACACGGCGAAACCGGGTGTGACGTCATTGCATGCCACGATATATCACAGACAATGAATTTACTTTAAACAACCTTAACTTTAACTAGAAAACGATTACAAACGAATTACTAAAGCAAAAATATAATAAACTAGACAAATGCCTTAAAGGCAACACAAGAATGAAATGACAACCAATGGAAGTTCCTCTATTCAGCATCTTGTAACAAATGTACCGTTGCTGGAGAACAATACTGAGAGCCTAAGGGTAAGATTGCCGATCCCAGGTTGGCCCAAAGCAAGCACTCTGAAAGAAAGACTCCTTGATGGGTACTTATTATAACATAGATAAATAAAGCATGGGGATAGGCTCTTTGCCAGTCACCTGATATTCCTATGGATTTGAAAAACCAAGTTCCTTTGGCCCACAATGTTGTGCCAAACTATTAGTAATTAAATGCCTACTAAACTAGTCCATTCTGCCCTGAAGCCCATATCCCTTCATTCTCTGCACACTCATGCACTATCCTAAAGCCTCTTAAACATTTTAATTGCGGTTGTCTCCACTGCCATCCCTGGCAACACATCCTCGGCACCCACCTTTCATTTCTGGGTCTCAGGAAAAGTAATTTCAAACTTACTTCAGAATCCAACCCCTGGAATGGATAGTGAAGTGCATTGCACATGGTCTGGCGACTTCCAATTTAACATACGGAAGTTGTGCTTTATAATGTGTCTATTTGTAAATCAAAGGCATCTTTTGCTAGACAAGGGCTAATGTTTTGAGTGCCAATTAAGAATGAGATTTGCATTAATTTTGAATCTTGGCATGCTTGGTGTGACTGATTTTCCTTGTTCTCCCTCTGATGGATTGGTAGGGCTGCCAATTAAAATTTCATGGAAAAAAATCAGAAAATGCTGAAAATTGACAGAAGCTCTTCAATCTGAAACAACTGAACACTATTTTTCTTTTCTTTCTGAAATTTCCTTCTGCCTTTGCTGCTGAATTTTTCCAACACTTGCTGTTTTTATTTCAGATTTCCAGTGTATGTAGTATTTTAGATTTTCATTTCATATGTCACGAAATTCCACTGAGGTCTCTGGCATCGCTAGATCAACAGCCTCATGGAGACAGTGTCAGGAAGTGGTATTTTAAAATTCTGTTCTCTCTCGGTAAAAAAGCGTATTCCAGACCATACATCACCTTCTTCAATCCAGAGACACGTGGTCAATAGGACACAGGGCCTGACTACCATTGCAGCCACAAAACCTTCATCCTGTAAAGCAGTTTCTCCAAGTTAGACCAAAGTTTCATGTGGAACTATAACATCGCTTCTCTCAAGTATTTTGCTATTCAACAGATGTAACAAACAAAGCTTTAAAGTCCTTGCATATCATACGTTAACATTCAATTAAATTCAGCTGGTTCATAGAATTAGCATATGCAAAATGCAGTTTGTTGCAATGTGCATGGTGGAACGATATGTTGATTATATTTATTTCCCTATTTTTAAGCTTTATGTTCTTCTAGAGTCTTGAAAATTGTATTTGAGTTGCACATGTAATTCCGTATGTTGTAAAGTGATTTACAGTTCTCAACTACTGACTTTCAGCTTTATGCAGATCAGGCAGATTATGATGCCATTTGGTGTGAAATGATGATTTAATGCAAGTTCCGCCACTTTCAAACTTCATGAACAATGCATAGTTGAAGATTTCTTAAAGAAAATGAATGAATCATCTCATGAGCAGCACTATTTAAAAGGATCATAAATTACTAACAGATGGGTTGATAGATGATATCTTCTGTATATTTCATTTGCAAATGTTAGTTCATTAATTTCAATGTTATATGAATTTCCAGAAATTAAAAGAGAGAGGCCTGGTTTGCAGTGATATACAGTGCATCCTACATTAATTTGAAAGTTTGCACTGATATGAGCTGTTTCCTTGCAAGAGGACAAGCTGCTAGAGAAGAAGGAACAATAAAGATTTACACAGTAGAAGCAACAACTGCTGTGTGCACTGCTCTCTCTAAGCTGCGTGGATGCATGGCCGTGCAGTAATTGAAATGCTTCCACGCACATAGCCTCTGTTGCCACACAGCTGAAGTTTTCTTTTTATATAATGTTAATATAATATTGAAATTACGTTAATAATTGTAAAAGTGTAGCAATTGTGCAGAATATAGAAGCACTGCTGCAAACAGTGTATACAATGTCCAGTAGGTCATCGGTTAAAAAAGGAAAGATAGAAGAGTGAGCTAATGTCACGAAATGTGATGTTCAAAGGTTCAAAGATTCACTTGTTATCAAAGTATACAACTCTGAAATTCTTCACCTCTCTGGGTAATCAAGAAACCATGAAAGGAAAGAAAGGCAGCTCAATCATCAACCTCCAAACCCCACAAAAAAACAACAAAAACAGGACAGGCACATCGAACCACCCCCACCCTAAATCCCTCCTACCGCACAAAAAAACACAGAAATTTGATCAGGTATATCTACCGCCAAATGTCTCCTCCCACACAAAAGAACAAACAAAATGGATCAGGCACATCAGGCACATCCCTCTTCCTGCACAAAAATGGGGAAAAAATGGATTAGGCACTTTTACCCCTAAATTCCCCTTCCAACACAAGAAAATGAGAAGATTGGGCAAAAAAAAAACCCCATAAAATATAAATACAATAAGACTGAAGAGTCTATAGTCCAAGTCCACACACAAAATGCAGAAAAACCTGAGCAATGCTCTCTGGGTGCAGTGGTAGGCTCTCCCCTCTCCTATACAGAGCAACCAAACACAAAGCAAACAGCCAGAGCCCACCCCCTCTGCACTCGCCTTGAAGCTTCAATCTCCCTCATTGCTCAACGAACCGTGGAAGCTATTATCAGTGTTACGAACCCCGTAACTGGGTCACTTACCAGCAAAGATAGAGAGGTCCGTTGAAGTCTGATGGTACTATTTTTAACAGTATTTATTAGTAAAAATACACAAAAATAACATCAATGCAAACATACATATAATATACGTCGTCAATACTAAATCTAAAAGTGCGGGTAACCAATAAGAAATAGCTCTATCGTTGTCCAGGGGATAATGTATTGTCCGATGGAAATATAGAACTCACTCAGTTCATTCAGGTTGCAGCCTTTTGTTGGAGAGAGAGAGATTTTTAGAAACTTGCCGGCTTTCCTTTCTATGATTTCAATCCTTCGGAATTTCGATGGGGTGGCAATTCACTCATGGCCTCTCCTTTAGCTAAGCTGGTCTTCCGTGGTAAGGCCGCTAATTCCCAGGCAAGGGAAAAGGATGCATGCGAGCCTCACCGGCTGTTGCTATTAAACGCTGTCACGGGATTTCTAGCGTTTCTCTTGGTGCGTCTGACCCTCTTTTATCCTTACTCATAGGGTCTCAGATGTCAATCAGGTTGGGATGATGCAATCCCTCAACCAGCCCACTCTGGTCATCTCCTGAGGGCTTCAATGAATAGTACAGTACTCAATACACAATTCTGTCTCCAAGAGACAATGGCCATTATCCGTGGCTTTGTCTTGCTGAGGCCAGGACACATTCCAAAACCTTGAGGATTCTCTCTCATTTCCTGGGTCCCAGACCCGAATTAATAGCAATATTGTGATTCTCAAAAAGGAGGGGGAGACTTTGTACCCTTCGGCCCCTCAGAATTGTGGCACATTCGTAACATCGGTGAATTGGAGCCAAACATTAGCTTGCACCCCAGTCTTGCAGCCTTCTCTCCACGGGATTCACTCATGCTTCCTCAGTCTCCCCAAATCCTCTTGGAGACTGCAGAGCACTGAAGCACACAAACAATCGCCAAGCAGCAGAACATAGGCTTCAATTGTTCCAGATACACATTCCAGATGAGAAACAAATGTAAAAGACATAAAATAAATAAAAAAGATGGTTTCATGATCTATCCAGAAGATGTTGACCAAAAAGAAGTTGTGTCATTTAGATGAAGTAAGATGGCTATCAAGACATTTTGCCATTGCTGCTTTAATGAGGAATTACGAAGTTTTGATCCAGTACTGCAAAGAGCAAGTTAATGAGTGTAATGATCCAATCAGCAACTGCTGTCTAAAGATTTTGACCAATCCACAATATTGAGTAGCATTAACTGTCCTTAACAATGTTTTTGAAGATCTGGTATTTCTTTGTAAATTCCTAGTGAAAAGCTGTTTGAATAGAGTTGAAGCACAGCAGTATGCAAAAGCAAAAATTAACCAGTTACTGTCACAGTATTTTGGTGATACCATATATTGGAGTGACAAAGTGAAAGACCGATTTGCGTCTATAAGTTCTGACACTGATACTGCGCTTATTATTCGATTCATTCAATGTGTGTGTAATAACTTGGATAATAGATTTCCTGACAATGAGTTAAGAGAATAGATGATGTAATGAGGATTAAGGTGCATCTTTCATCTGGATGCAAAATTAATCTGGACAATGTTTATGGACAATGGATTTCTAATAAAGACACGAGAAAAGTTTCATGAAACATGAAGGATTTGCTTTGTTGTACTGTACTTCATACCTTTCAATTAATAAATAAAATCAAAAGTTTGTTGCTATTTCAACTTTAATTCTAAATATTCATAGTAAGCATATCACAAAAATATTTTAAAAGCTGTGCAGTTTTCAAGCCACATAACAATTTCTTGCTCAGAGCAATGGTTAGTCCATGCAGCTTTAAAATAAAATTAGAGGGAACATTGCCTAATTGTCTTCAGGGAACAAGTTTCTTGCCTAAACTTAAATAAGAACTAATGCTGAGACATCTTTGCTTCAGAAAAAAAAAAGCTGTTACTGAAATCTGAAAATTGTGGCAGCTGCAAATGGAGCCTAAGGAGAACAAGTACTGCAATGTCAAAATGTCTCAACTTTAACCTGTTTTCTTCTATTCCTTGTTGCTACTGCAGATGCAAACAATATTTCCTAAGGTAGGTCACTGAGATTCTCTGTTCATAAAGAATAACCTTCAATTTGTTCTCTCACGCAGGCAAGGCAAACAGTTGAAATGATGATGGGATTCCCGAGTGTGCAAGATGCTGCTGCTGCAGTCACATTGTTTTGAGGGGCCTCATGTGCATTCAGCCATTTTGTAACCCAGGAGGGATTTCACTTTCTCAATGCATAGCCTGTGTTTAAGCACCAGCTATGTGTCATTATGGTTTTGTGCTCAATTAAGACACCTATCCTTGGGAAGTAAACCTTTTCTTTTAAGAATAGTTTCATTTCACAATCTCTTTGTGATCTGCATGAGCATTATGTACCATCACTACTGTTAGCAACTGCAGGATTACCTAGCAACATAAGATCTGAGGTAGATGCAGTCACGACTTTGTCACAAACTTTGTGCATATCTTGCAGTGTGTGTGCAATATCACTAGAGGGTGCATTTCAATGATCTGCTTCCGTTTTTTGTGATTGAATAGCTGTTAAGAACAGGGACAGAGCAATATCTAACTTCATTGCAGATTTGTGTCGTTGTTCACATTCACATAACCACTCTAAGTTCTTCTTCACGGGTAGTGATACTAGTTTTATTAGGCTCTGGGTGTATGATCTCTCAAATATGAAGAGCTGAAGTTGTGTCAACATTTAGAAGTGAATCACAGTCATCTGAGATTATATAGAATGTCAAGTTGATACTCTTGAATTTAGAAGCTATTTATGATGAAAACCTTCCTTGAACTGTCAAAGATGCAGCAGTATTATAACAAAAGTCCTGGCACTCCCTCAGTGAGGTAAAGCTTTGTAACAGTGAAGATTGTTGAAGAATTGTTCACTCATCATGTTGACAGATGCACCTGTTCCAATGAGTCAAATGATGTTTGCTGCTACCTGTGGCAAATTACTCTGAGGGATGCAGCAAAAAAAAAAACAAAATAGAAGTGTTGTTCATCTGGCTTTAACACTTCCTACGTGATCTAATGGTCTCAGATGCACCATGTTTGTTCAATGACAAATTCTCATGAAATGACTGAATTTTCCACACAATTTACATTCTTATCTTAAGAAAAACATCCTGCTTTCTGGGGATAACTGCCATGACAATTCTGACCTCTTTAACTTCATGGTACTGGTAATTGTTCCCTGCACAGCAGATGGTTTTGTGAGAAATATTCTGCTTTTGTGTTTATCTTCCATTCTGATCATCTTCACATTATTACCTTCTGATCTTCCTTCCCAACAACTCTACATTTTAACCTCTATCCTCAGCTATTTACTATTCACAATTGTTCACAATTTCCATGAATTTTCTTTATGCAAAAAATCACACTTTTTAAAAATACAAAAAATATTAGAGATCCATGATTGGTTTTACCTTTTGTTTTGCCTAATGCAAAACCAATGGCTGTACCATTGTCTACGAGGGTTCTAAAAATTGAGGAGACTGTACATGTGTATTGAAGAACCCTGGCATGTCTTCACAGATGCTGCTTGACCTACTGAGTTCAAAGAACATGGAGCATAGAACAGTACAGCACAATACAGGCCCTTTGGCCTTTGATGTTGTGCCAACCTTTTAACCTACTCCAAAATCATTCTAATCTTTCCCTACCACAGTCTCTACTTTTCCTTCATCCACATGCTTATCTATGAGTCTCTTAAATATCTCTAATGTGACTTACTATGAATAAAAAAACTACCACTGACATCCTCCCTACACTATCCTCCCATCACCTTAAAATTATGCCCTCTTGTATTAGCCATTGGCACCATGGGAAAAATGCACTTGCGTCCTTTCTTCCTATGACTCTGTCCATCTTATATATCTATGAAGATTCCTCTCGTCCTCTTTCACTCCAAAGAAGAAATCCCCAGCTGGCTTGTCCTTTCCTCATGAGATATGCTCACTGCTCCTAGTAAATCTCCTCTGTGCCCTCTCTGAAGTCTCCACATCCTTTCTATAATGAGGTGCCCAAAACTGAATACAATATTCCGATTGTTTTCTAACCAGGGTTTTATAGAACTGTGATATGATCTTGTGATTTTTGAACTCAATCCTCATTCTAATGAAGGCCACAATATCTTAATTACCCCATCAATTTGCATGAAAACTTGAAGGGATCCATGGATGTGGACCCCAAGATCCACCTGATGTGAATCCTGCAGTTGACCTTGCACTCTGCCTTCAACCTCAACCTTCCACTGTGTATCATTTCACACTTTTTCCAATTGAACTCCACCTGCCACTTTCAGAACTGTTCTGCATCCTATCAATGCCCTGTAATTATCTCCAACAACTTTCTACAACATCCACAACACCACCAACTTATATGTTATTTTCAAATTTACTAACCCACCATTCCACATCCTCATCTAAGTCATTTATAAAAATCATGAAGAGCAGTGGTGTCAGAACAAATCGCTATGGAATACCACTTGTCAAGGACATCCAGGGAGAATATGCTCCATCTACTACCAACCTCTGCTTTCTGTGAGCAAGTCAATTCTGAATCCATGTAACCAAGTTTCCATGGCTCCCATCCTCATGACTTTCTAAATGAGTCGACCATGGAGAACTTTGTTGAATTCCTTATTCCTTATTCCACTACCCTACCTTCATCAATTTGTTGTGTTGCTTCCTCAGGTATGTCGAGCAGGCTCATGAGGCACGGTCTTCCCCTCAAAAAGCCATGCTGATCATTCCCACAAAGACTACACTTCTTTAAATGCTTGTAGATCCTATTTCTAAGAATGCTATCCAATAGTTTTCCCACCACTGATGTAAAACTCTTTGGCCTGTAATTCCCAGAATTATCACTATTACCTTTGTTAAAAAAAGAAACAGCACTTGGCACTCTCCAGTCTCCTGGCACTACCCCTGTGACTAGTGAGGACACACTGATTATTGCTAATGGCACACCAATCTTCCCTTGCTTCCCATAGTAACCAAAAGATTTAAAGATTAACTTTGAAAGTTTAGCTTTATTTGTCACACGCACATCAAAACATTGAAACAGACAGTGTTGTTTGCAACAAATCCAGTCAGTGAGGTTTATGCTGGATAGACCACAAGTGTCACCACACTTCCAACACCAACATAGCATGCTCTTAACTTACTAATCCTGACCTGTACGTCATTGGAATGTAAGAGGAAACCGAAGCACCCAGAGGAAACCCATACAATCATGGCGTGAATGTACTAACTCCTTACAGCCAGTGGTGGGAAATGTATCTGGATCGGTGATCACTGGCATTGTAAAGTGATGAGCTAACCACTATGTGACCATGTGGCCAAAGGTATAGTCCATCCAGCCTCTGGGAGTTATCTATCCTAATGATATTCAGAAGTTCCAGCACATCCTCTTTCTTAATCTTGACATGTTCCAACATATTAGCCTATTTTACGCTGACATGGCAATCATCAAGGATTCTTCTCTCTGGTTAGTACTGAAATGAAGTAGATGTATTTTAAATACTTCGCTTCAGTATTCACTGGTGAATAATAAAGCAAAATTACTCTAGCATTTTTTTTCTAGATTATGCCATCTACTGTGTCTTCCCCATTTCACTGCAATCCTCCTTTGTTGATTAATTTGGTTTTAAATTTGGGAATCTCTTATGGAAAAGAACATGGGTTAACAGTGTTAATATTACAACCATGGACCCTGGAGGGCTGGGGGACAGGCTTGGAAATCACTCAAGTGAGTATACACATTCCAGCTAATTACTGTTCCATTATAGTGATATTTAACTCCCTTCTTTTTGTTCCAGTCTTGTTGAGACTTGACCAAAAGCAAAGCATTTACACTCCCTCAACTTTGTCCAGGAAAAAAAGACTACCATTTCGATTGATTCTGTAAAGGAGCGGCATTCATTTAGTATTCCATTATTTCTTCCAGCCACAGTATTGGCATTGAACTTTCAGTCTGAGAGTTGGCCTGCTGTTGATTGTTCTCCTATTCCTTTAAACCCTTCATATCCAAATGCTTTGACAGGTAAGGGAAGCACGTAGCTTAAGAAATATCTACTTAATCTATCTAGTTTGGGGTCAGAAAAGTTTCTGGGATGAGGGAGATGTCAGGTGAATGAAGTGTTAGTCACATTAATCTTTTCACATTTTTGGCAGTGCATTTCCCCTTTAAGGGGTGCAGCCTGCCTTTAATTTACATTTACCAACTGTGATATTGGGTCCTCTGCTGAAGTGTGCAGTCAGAAAGTAAATTAGGAAGCAAACTTTTGCCGATCTCTCCCTATTGTTTTTCGTGCTGTTCAGAAGTGACTTTGACAAATGGTATGAATGAAAGTCTTAAAGTCAAAGTAAATTTATTATCAAAGTATGTATATGTCACCTTGAGATTCATTTTTTTTCAGTCTTTTAGTTTGCTGTTGCAAACTAAAGAAATAGAATGGAATTTATGACAACTACTCATAAACAAACAACCGATATGCTGACATGCTTAAAGATAATCAGTGGCAAGTTTGTGATCAGAATGTAACAATGCACTCTTCGTACAGTGATTTACTGAAATTATCCGGGAAAACTATCAGAAGGGTGGAATTGTATCATGATGTTTACCCACATCATCTTCAGGACAATGCATTTCGCCCAAGTGTTCCTCTTGATAATGGCATCTATTTTCAAATGTGCAAGTTCAAAATGCTATTCTACTTCTCATAGTGTGACAGCGAGTGAACCATGTGAGCATTTTGCTGTCGGGGGTAAGAGGGTCAGTCGTAGATTCAGCCTGCCACCTGGTGCTGAGCTATTAAGAGTTTCTTCCACCTCCACCATAACAATGCATGAGTCTCCTCTCCATTTTCTGTCTCGCCTTCAGTCAGTTCATTGATAATGGCTGCCGGCAAGTATTGCACTGCATTTCAGCAATATTATCCACACCTCATCCAGCCCTTTTCCTTCAGGTGAACCCCATATCAGCATAGCCACTCATCTGCAACTTTGGGCTAAAAAACTGTGAACCTTGGTTTAAAGACACTCATGACAGTAACAAAGTAGAGACTTGCTCATACAAATGTTGGAGTAACTCAGCAGCTCAGGCAAGATCAATGGAGGGAAATGAACAGTCGATGTTTCAGGTCAAAGCCCTTCATCAAGACATCTTAAGAACCAAGGCTGTGTCTTCAAAGGTAGACAAACCCTCATGGAGATTTAGTAATGGGTAGTTCAGATTGTCCTACAGCTTGGCAAACTATACTGAAAACTGAAATGGACTACATGTTCAAAGGGATAATAAATATAATTTTGCATCAATCAATTCAAATGTTAAGGGGATTTATACTATTAATTTTTTATTGATTTGTGAAAGTCTCATATTTATTTTTAATAAAATCTAGTGCAGAACTCAGCAGCTTGTCATAAAAGGTAATAGAGCAGAAAAGCTATATGGATTTAATTTTTCAAAGATAAATAAATATTTGTTTCTTATTTATGGTAAACCAAGACACATTCATTTAAATTTCATGAACATGTCCGGCTTTCCCCTAAAGGCAGTAGTAGATAATACTGACGTAAATTGAGTAGATTGCTTGAGAAATGATTTTAACATTTAAAGGCTTCAGAAATGTTTTGTAGGCGAAAAATTTATTTGATTTACAGAAGTGTATAAAGATCTATTCTAAATGTTATTAATCTTCCCTTATATATTTTAGGATGCATTGCCATATGTCAAAATAATGCACAATTTAAGTCTCATTTGAAATACAGAGCTCGGAACAACATAAACTTTCAAACTCTGAATGCCACTGGGGAAGAAGTATATCGCTCCTTTGGAAGAACACATCTAGCAAGCTATGTGCTATAACAGGAAAGTAAATGAAAATATGTGCTGGAGGGATAAATCTGTCACGTGAAGCAAGTTATGATAATTAAATTTAGAGCACAAGTTGGTCTTACACTGTTTGTTGTAACTTGCGTTCGTAAATTTTGTGTTTAGCAAGGTGTTAGTGTACATGTATGTTTCTCTTCTCATTTAAAGTTACCATGGGCATGCACCATTGTTTTGATATGTCAGCCTGGTGAAGCAGTCTTGAATTTATAAAATCAACTGGGTAAGGTGACAATTTCAAGCATTGTCAGTACTAAAACATAACTTGAATAGCCATCGTCCGAATTTGAAAAAGGGTCTTTATAAGTGTGATATTTTAAACTCCCTTTGGCATCTCTAATTGAGACTGGATATCTGATTTGTAATATTGCCAAATCAGGTATGGCTTTCGTTGTTCTCTTTGTTCTCTTCCTAGTCCTCAGCTGCAATCTACCTCACAGTTACCACACAAAGGAATCAGATTATACTGCATAAATGCAAAGACTACAGCATTTCAATCTCTCATCAGCATCTCTTGACCCCTGCTCTTATCACCAGTTCTATCCCCCTTCCCAGCGCTATCTCAAGCTCAATGTTATTGTTTCCATGCACCCAGCTCTAGCCCTAACACAGTGCATCTGCTGCTGAAATTCTATTCAAAGTCAATTAGTCCAACGTCTTCCTTGCTGGACAGCTATACTCCATGCTTAGACATTAACTTAGCTACCATCACATTTGAATATGGGCAGTCCATTGCTCACAGACCCCCATACCCCAATGGTCACCAATTTAATTTTTCAGCTTTATTTTCAAGTCCTTCCAAAGACGTTGGAGCCTTTCTACTCCTATAATCTCAACCAGAATTAGACTGCTATACATCCATCAAGTGCTTTGCTCCGTAATTATTATCCATCCCTTCAGCTACCTAAGTGCGATGGATTGGCATTCAGTGGCTCAGGGCCCAGGCAACTGAAGGAGCTACTGCTAAATGTGGAATACTGAAGACTGAGTGGATGAGTATTTTAATATAACGACAAAACTGAGCTACAGAAATAAAAGTAAGTGAACATAGTGTGATGGGTGAATCAGTTTATCAGGTTGGTGTGAATTAAAGACCAGTCAGCAAAGCACAGTTGTAGGTAAGATAACTAAGGGCTTCAGCAGCAGCTAAAAAGGTAATAAAGGTAGGTTTATTACAGTAGTGGAGGTTAGTGACCCTGGTGATGGAGAGGATAAAGGATAGGAAATACTGCTCAGGATCAAATAGAATAACAACTTGGTTGTATGGTTTTATTTCAGTCTCAGACAATGGCCATGGAGAATTTCAATCTACATGTATATAAATCTGTAACATTTGAACTAATGATAGTCAATTTACCAAAATCCGGCAGGAATTCTTTCCCTACCTATTTCTGTTCCTTAAAGATACATTAAAATACAAAATTAATAAGGAATCTACCAAAAATCCCCTCCTCCTTCAGATAATCCTGAATCTTGTTAATGTCTGTCAGAGGATAAATAACCTTTAGATTTTCGATGTGATGCCTTGAATATAGTGAAAATCAAAGCTTGCTTTTCTTGTGAGAAGTACTTACAAAGAAATGTCTTTCATCCACTTGAAACTGCAACTTTGAAATTATTTGTATTTTTGCATAAGCTCTGGCAAGAGGTTAAAAAAAATAGATGATTTTGGTCACACACATTGCGCATGCAGTCATCAGAAAAGAAGCATCTATTTTCAATGAGTTCCAGTAAAGGATTTTACCATTCTAGCATTTGTAGATACTGTATTGATATGAGTTTGTGACAGCTTGATTTATCATTTCAATGAACCAATTTTGCTGATCTGACAACTATTAATAAAGAAAATGAGAAAACAGATGAGTGTCAATTGTTACACAGAAGTTGATTAATTTACCTACATGGAAGAGGCAAAGTGAAAGTATGAAATCAGAAGCAGAACAATTAGAAATAAATGCTGTATTATTTATCCTCTTTTTGAAATCAGGAAGTTTTATATTAAGCAGGCAATTAATTAATTTGATCAGTTACATGCCTGTATTTCCAAACTGAGTATTCCATTTCTGCTTGTGGACTTCTGAAAGGGTAAGATGAGGAAACACACAGCAGTCCTCACACAGGGATCAAAAGTGGAAAGACTGAGCAAAAGTCCTGGGTGTCAACATCTCTGAGGGTCTAGCTTGGACCCAACATATTGATGCAATTATGAAGGCAAGACAGTGGCTATATTTCATTTGGAGTCTGAGAAGACTTGATGTGACACCAAAAACACTGACAAATTTCTACAGATATACCAGGGAGAGCATTCCAACTGGTTGCATCACTATCTGTATGGGGGGGGGGGGGCTACTGTATATGATTGGAAGAGGCTGTAGAGAGTTGCAAAATTAGTCAACATCATTGGCACTTGCGTCCATAGTGTCCAGGACACCCTCAAGGCTCGATGCCTCAAAAAGCTGACATCCATCAGTATGGATCTCCCAGAACCCAGGTCATGTCCTGTTCTCATTGCTGCAATCAGGAACAGCTTCTTCCCCTCTGCCATCGGATTTCTGAATGGACATTGAACCCATAAACACTACCTCATGACATTTTATGTATACACACTTACTGGAATTCATAGCTTTTTTAACTATTATTATGTATTTCATTGTACTGCTGCCACAAAGACACAAATTCCATGACATATGCCAGTGGTATTAAACCTGATTCTGATTCTAATTTCAAAGATAAGCTAAAATGGGGTGAAGGTGCAAGAATATGTGGGTGTGAATGTCAAGTTTAATTTATTTTAGTGAGGCATATAAATATAAATGAATAGTAGCTGGGTAAGAACAAATCAACATTATTGTAATTTATAAAAGTTACATGTTTTTCATAGCCAAACAACCACATCCCTCCCTCCACGCTACAGACCTACATGAAGTCTCTCATCAAAACACGTTGCCAATGTTTCTTCAGCAGAACTGACAAAACTGGTGATTTCGACAATATAAAAAGAGAAAAGACGAATACACAAAAGGAATAGAACAATGTCAGATCCAATGTGCTTGTCCAGTCATGGCGGTCTTGGTGCAGAAATTCATCTTCAGTTGCATGGCCTAAACTTTGGGGCAACTTTGCATCATATTCCATTTCCAAATAATGATTCCATTGAATTTTTAGGAGCTCAGCTTGCTCTTTGCAGCCCAAACGTCATCTCACATCCAATTTCCTTACCGTCACAAGTCAACAGCAGATGCCATTTCACTGGCTCTTCACTCAACCCTGGAAAATCTGGAGAGTGAAAATCTATACACTAGGATGCTCTTCACTGATTACAACCTAGCTTTCAACACTATCATCCCCTTGAAACTAATCACTAATGTCTAAGTCCTGGGCCTCAATATCTCCTTGTGTATCTGGATCCTCAATTTTCTCACTTACCCAGTCAGTTTGGATTGGCAATGACATCTCCTCCATTATCAACATTAGCAAAAGAGCAACACAAGCTATATGCTTATATCCCTTCTCTACTCTCTTTACACTTATGACCATATGGCTAATCACATCTCCATTGCCATTTTCAAAATTCCTGATGACACCACCTGATGTTGTAGGACAAGCCAAAGGTGCAGGTGGATCAGCATGTAGGAAGGAGACTGAACATCTGGCCATATGAAAAGCTACAGAACCTGGGCCTCTGTACCTCCCTCTGCCATTGGATCCTTGACTTCCTAACCGGAAGACTACAATCTCTGTGGATTGGAAATAACATCTCTACCTCGCTGACTATCAACAAACACCAGAAAATCTGCAGGTGCTGGAAATCCAAGCAACACACACAAAATGCTGGAGGAACTCAGCAGACCAGACAACGTCCAGGAAAAGAGTACAGTTGACATTTTGGGCTGAAACCCTTTGACTGTCATTGACAATCAATACTGGCATGCCACAGGGATGCGTGCTTAACCCACAGCTCTACTGTCACTACACCATGACTGTGTGGTGCTATCTTATGTCAAACATTGTTGGCAAAATTTCAGATAGTGACAAAAGATCATCCAACAGCGAGATATACCCGTTGTGGTGTCACAGCAACAAGCTTGCACTCAACATCAGCATGACTAAAGAGCTGATTGTGGACTTGAGAAAGGATAAGACGAGGGTACTCAAACCAGTCCGCTGAGAGTGATCAGAAGTGGAGGGAGTGAGCGGTTTCAAGTTCCTGGGTGTCAGTATCTCTGAGGAACTAACCTGCTCACAATATATTGATGCATCTGCAAAGAAGGCAAGGCAGCAGCTATATTTCGTTAGAAGTTTGAGAAGTTTGTCAAGACTCAAAAACCTCTACAAATACACCATGAAGAATATTCTGACTGGCTGCATCACTGTCTGGTTTGGGGGAGCTTCTGCCTAAGATCGAAGTAAGTTTCAAAAACTTGTAAAAGTAGTCAGCTCCTTCATGGCTACTAGCCTTGGAGGTATCAAAGACATCTTCAAAGAGCAGTGCTTTAGGAAGGCAGCGTCCTTAATTGGATCCCGACCACCTAGGACATGACCTCTTCACACTGTTACCAGTAGGAAGGAGGTACAGAAGCCTGAAGGCTTCCACTCAGCGATTCAGGAACAGCTTCATCCCCTCTGCCATTCAATTTCTAAATGGACATTGAACCCATGAACACTACCTCACTACCTCAATATTTCCGTTTTCCTTTGCCTACTTACTTTAACTTAACTATTTAATAAAACATGTATATAGTTTTGTCTCTATATTTATTTATCATTTATTTCTTTTTATTTCATTTTATTGCTTTTGTAAAGTTAACAAATTTCATGACATATGTCAGTGATATTAAATCTGATTCTAAGTGGTGCCACAATAACAACTTCTTGCTCAATGTCAGCAAAAACAAAGAGCTGATTATTGACTACAGGAGGCAGATAACAGAGATCCATGAACCAGTCCTTATCAGTGGATCAGAATTGGAGAGAAAGCACAACTTTAAGTTCTTAGGCATTATCATTTCAGAGGATCTGTCCAGCACATAACTGCCATTACAAAGAAAGTATGGCAGCACCTTTACTATCTTAGCAGTTTGCGAAGGGTCAGCATATCAGCTAAGACTCTGACAAACTTCTACAGATGCACGGTGGAGAGTATACTGTCTAGTTGAATGGTGGCCTGGTATGGAAACACCAAGGCCCTTAAACAGAAAGGCCTACAAAAAGTAGAGGATACAGCCCAGTGCAGCATAGATAAAGCCTTTCCCACCACTGAGCACTCGTATAATAAGCACTGCCACAGGAAAGCAGCGTCCATCAACAAAGACCCCACCATTCAGGCCACGCTCTCTTTTTACCGCTGCCATCAGGAAAGAGGTACAGGAGCCTTAGGTTCATACACTAACACACAGAAAATGCTGGAGGAACTCAGCAGGCTAGGCAGTATCTGGTGGACCGAGCATAGGTGCTCAGTGAAGTGGTCTCCCAATCTACATCGGGTCTCAGCGATATACAGGAAGGCACACTGGGAGCACCAGGCATAGTATATAACCCCAACAAATCTCTCCCTATGCTACTCCTTGCCCATTCGTCCTTCCACACTGACCTCTCTCTTGGCACTTATCCATGCCTGTTTGTTGGCTATGTTCCAAGCCTACACTGGCAACTATCGCGCACTTTTCCTATGCTATATCAACAACTACATTGATGCTGCTTCCTGCACCCATGCTGAACTCATCAACTTCATCCACTTTGCCTCCAATTTCCACCCAGCCCTCAAATTTACCTGGTCCATTTCCGACACTTCCCTTCCCTTTCTCAATCTCTCTGTCTCTATCTGTGGAGATATCTTATCTTGTGATGTCTATTATAAACCCACAGACACTCACAGCTACCTGGACTACACCTCGTTACTTGTAAAAATGCAATCCCCTTCTGTGAATTCCTCCATCTCTGTCTCATCTGCTCTCAGACTGAGTAGTGTCATGATGAGGTCACACTTTAGGCTGGAGGAAAAACACCTTATATTCTGTTTGGGTAGCCTGCAACTTGATGGCAAGAACATCGATTTCTCTAACTTCTGGTAATACCCCCCACTCCACTGCTTCACCATTTCCCAAACTCTCATTCCCTTTTCCCTCTCTCCCCTTATCTCCTTGCCCACCCATCGACTCCCTCTGGTGCTCCTCCCCACTTTCCTTTCTTCTATGGCCTTCTGTCTCTTTCTCCTGTGAACTTCCAAGTTTTTAACTTCATCCCTCCCCCTCCAGGTTTCACCTAGCACCTTGTGTTCCCCTCCCCCCAACCTTTTAAATCTACTCCTCAGCATTTTTCCCCAGTCCTGTTGAAGAGTTTCAGCCCAAAATGTCAACAATATTCTTTTCCATAGATGCTGCCTGGCCTGCTGAGTTCCTGCAGCATTTTGTGTTTGTTGCTTGGATTTCCAGCATCTGTAGATATTCGCTTGTTTGTGATTAGGTCCCACACCCCCAGGTTCATGAAGTTCCTATCCCTCAGCCAACAGAGTAGATAAATTCTCTCACCCCAACACTAAGCTGATTGCACAACCCATTGAGTCACTTTCAAAGACTCCACATGTTATGCTTTCAATGTTTATTACTTACGTATCCCTCTCATCGTGGCTCATAATAAACCAAGCTTGTTAGCCAACTCTGGCTAAACACAACGTGACTCAGCATCGCATGGGTAACAATGAGAAGGGCACCTTCAATAAGCTACACACATCCAGGTTTGGTACGATTCAGGTTCAACTGAACAGGATAATTGAAATATTCTGATGAGGCAATGAAAGTTGTTGTGAATGCTGTGTAAATGCTGCTCCATGCAAAGTTATCTTTTGCCAGGAACTAACAAATCGTACACTGGCATAAAATTAAAGTGGTGGCATATTTACCGATGTTTCAACTTCAAAAAACATTTAATTAAGAAATAAAAGAAAAAAGAGCACATTACTGTTAAACTAGTCTAAATGTGCACGTAAATTAGAGCTTGTTTCTGTAGTCGTTGGGTGTATTGCTTTGCTCATGATATCTCTCTTTCCTTTAGGAAGAAAGAGAGAGCCTGTGGTATGTCAAATTACTGGGTGAATGAATAGTTTTTGGGGGTACTGCAAATCTGTGGCTTTATTGGTACTTTTCTGCACACTTGAGTGCCCGGTGGGGGGTGCCGATGCTTTTTTGCTGGTGGGGTGAGATGGGGGGGGGGGTTGTTGCCTGCTGCTGCTTGTGCAAGGGAGGGGGTGCTGTCAGGAGGTGGGAATTTGGGGTTCTGACATTTCTATAGTCATACATTCTTTGGGGCACCCCTCTGTTTTCGTGGATGTCTGCAAAGAAAAAGAATTTCAGGATATATATTGCAAACATTTCTCTGACATTAAATGTACCTATTGAAACCTATGGTATTGAAACATCATCAGCCATAGTTCAAACTTCTCTCGAAGAATGTTATCAACAAACAGACTAATTCAGAAGTATTGGCACTTCCTCCTTGGAATCATTCATCTGCACAAAACACTTC
This sequence comes from Hypanus sabinus, assembly GCF_030144855.1. NCBI lineage: Eukaryota > Metazoa > Chordata > Chondrichthyes > Myliobatiformes > Dasyatidae > Hypanus > Hypanus sabinus. Next base: position 91,151,998 of record NC_082711.1, on the reverse strand, counting down.
TTGCCACAGGGTATCCCCTCCTGGTGGGATTCTCTGAGTGTCTTTCCTTGTGTTCTTCTCCATACCTCCATCTCTTCCAACACCTATCAACAAATGACCCAAAGCCAATCTACTGTCCCTCAGAAATCTGATTCTTCCCAGCTCTCTCGATGTTCCATGATATCCCAGTGGACAGATTCTTACAGCACATTACCAAGACATCCCAATTGGCTGACACAACATTCCTAAGCTGAGCAAACGACTCTTTATCTTAACAGAAGCCAAAATGCTATTCTATGAAGTTTAACTAACGGAATACACTGAATTTGCAGAAGAGTTGTTAAAATAAAATACTGAAGAGCATAGCAGTAGAAATACAACAAAACATGTTCTTAACTGAAGTATTATGCTATTTAATTACTATTACTTCTTTTTTTTTGTATTTGCACAATTTGTTGTCTTTTGCACATTGGTTGTTCGTCTCTTTCTGTTTGGTGCAGATTTTCATTGATTCTATTGTGTTTCTTTGTATTTTCTGTGAAGGCCTGCATGAAAATTAATCTGAGGGTTATATATAGTGGTGTATATGTACTTTGATAATAAAATTTTACTTTGAATTTTGAACTTTGAGAATGAAAACCTCTCAGGATATCTTGCTTACTCGATGCCAATGTAAAGCACGGAGGAGGAATTTGGAAACACAATAAATACTTGCTGTGGTTTATTTGGAACAACCTGGAAGGGTTCCAGGTCCTGCTGATGGTGCTAGGAGAATAAATTGGTAAACAAGACCAAAGACTCAATAATCTCATGTTTATTGCCTGTACTTTACACAAGTTGAAATAATGAGAAATAGGTCAAGAATATTGAGCAATAGGTAAAGTGTTATACGGGAAACAAGGACTCCTGAGTGACTGACAGCAGAACGAGATCAGGAAAGAGCTGTACTAAAGGGTACACTATTAAGGTGGAACTGAAATTAGAAGTTTAATCTACGAGTGACAGAAGGAGGCATTTAGAGAAAAGCAAACATAATAAACCACAAACCATGCAATACTTAAGCTAGACCAAAGTAAGGGAAGACATAACTGTCAAGGAATAGGAAGAGTTATAGAAAAGGAAAGTGAAACAAAAAGTTAAAATAAAATGAGATGAATAGCTATTAAACTGATTTAAACTATCGATACAGCAAAGCATGCACTGAAGCTGCAGAAATGGAGACAATGATATGTAGTAACGAATCAGATATAGTTGGGTTATTGAGAAATGGCTACAAATAAATAAAAAGTAAGAAGTCAAAAGATAACAGGGAATAAGGTACTGAAGAAAAAGACAGAGAGGAAAAGAAGGGAAGCTGGAGTAGCTGGACTTAACGGAACTAAAATAATGGTGAAATTAAAAAAAAAGCACAGAGCCATCAATGAGAAAGAAATTGGATTCACACAGATTGAGATAAAGACAAAAAAGGATCAATCACGCTAACAGGGCCAGTCTACAGTCTACTGAATAATGGAATGGAGGTGGAAGGTGAACTATACAAACAAATTAAGGAAATGGAGAAGAAGCAAAGAATAATAACCATGGGGGCTTTTAGCTAACAGCAAATTAATTGGGCTGAAAAATAGGGAAAGCGGATAGAGGAATGGAGTTCCTACAATGTCAGAGGACTCTACATTCAGAAAGCAGGGAAAGGTTCACCACTGAATATAACAACGAGGAGAGAGCAGGAGCAGAAAAAAAAAGTAAAAATTAGAACATCTGGGCAACTTCTAGCTACTTGGAAGGTCCGAACGGTATTGTAGGTCAGGTGACTAAAAGGAAACTGGTTTTGTGTGATGACAATAGAACCTAGCTAATATTGCCAAGAAATGATGTAGGGTTACATGAGAAGCATTTGATACAAAGTTAAACTGGACTGCTTGAATTATAGGCTGTTGTTTATGACTGTAATCATTTAATGCACTTATAGACTATATACATGCATTGGCAGACATGGCTGAGTAAAGTGTGAACTAGCAGAATACTGGCATTCTGTGGCAATGTTTCTGCTGTCACGGCTGCCATGAGCCAGTCCTGCTGGGCATGACCTCCACCCTTTGTGGCTGCCTGCTACTTGCAGCACAACGTTTCCATGACGAGGACTTAGCCCATGTCATTGACACAATGATGAACAGTTGGAGAGAAGTAGGATGAGGAAGAAAGGGAAGAAAGAGGCTGAAAAGGTGGATAGTGTAGTGGATTTAATATTTCTTTAATATTTGAATAATATTGTAAATATTGTTACGAACCCGGTAACTGGGTCACTTACCAGCAAAGATCGAGAGGTCCGTTGAAGTCTGATGGTACTATTTTTAAAAGTCTTTATTTATAAAGGGGCACAAAAATAAGATTAATACAGACACTCAGATAATATACGTAGTCAATACTCAATCTAAAAACGTGGGTATAATATTAATATTCAATTAAGCAATAGCTCTATCATTTGTCTAGGGAATATTGTATTGTCCGATGGAAAGATAAAAGTCACTGTCCTCTCAAGCTGCAGCTCTTTGGGTTTAAGAGAGATGGTTTTAAACTTGCCCGGGTCTTTTATGAGGCCTATCCGTTGAGTTGGGGGAGTTGGTTCCTTGTTGTTAGTTCCAAGTCGTTTTCCGTGGTACCAGCCCCCAGGCAAGGGAACCAAACGCACGTGACTTCCTTCAAATGGCTTCCCGCTATTACGGGATCACTAGCATTTCTTCTGGTGCATCTGAGGGGCTGTTCCTACAGCCCCTCTTTTATCTTAACTCACAGGGTAGTAGATGTCAATCAGGTTGAGGTGATGCAATCTCTCTCTCAACCAGCCCACTTTGCCTAGCATAGTCCCCAATTCATAAACGTTGTCTCCAGGAGACAATGGCCATGTCGGTCTCTCATTTCCTGGGTCCTCTGACCCAACCCAATAATGCTCTTGCGATTCTCACAAAGGAGGGGGCTGCGGGCGTAACAATGTATTGTTCGATTAAGCATTCTTTGTTGTTTACATAATTCATTATGGGTTATATGTAAAAGCATGTGAATGACATATGTCATTTTCCACCATGTTTATGCCTCACTGTAAGTAAAATTAAGTTGATAAAATGTGTCCCATCTCCTGTATTTTGCTTTCAATTAGTTTCTGGAGATAACTTACATCTGCAGACAATCATATTATTTGTCTGTGCTCCAACAAATACAACTCCTTCCTTCTGTCATTGTCCATAAAGGCATCTACTTAGCTCCATTAATACTGTTTAATAAGCTTTGCCTCACAGTTCAACAACCTGGGTTCAATCCTGTGTTTGCACAATTTCCTACGACCACATGTGTTTCTTCAGGGTGCTTCCACATCGCAGAGACACCAGTGTGTGGCTACCCTTCTTTGTAGCTGAGGAGCAGAAGTGACTATCGGATTAGGTCTAGATGGATGAGCTTTGCGTTGCATATTACATGGACAGCTAGAACACAATGTCCATGATTGGCCCCAAACAACAATAGATGGGTACTAACAACAACACACACAAAATGCTGGTAGAACACAGCAGGCTAGACAGCATCTATAGGGAGAAGTGATGTTGACGTTTCGGGCTGAGACCCTTCGTCAGGACTGGTTGGATACTGGTTGGTTGGCCTGTATTCAATGGGCCAAAATGCCTGTCGCTATGCTGTATGCCTGCATGACTTTATTACAATATAAAATTAAAGCCCATTACAAAATAACCGTTCCAAATGGAACTAGTAAATCAAAGTAAACATACAATTTTCAGCTAACCACCAATGGCATTTCCTTGCTCCTTGTTCTTCAGTATGCCTGCTCCTATGCAAGAACGTTTCTTCTTCCAGACATTCCCAAGTTTGAGAATGACTTGCTTCACTCTGGTTGTGTGATGGCGGTGGTGATAGATGAGATGAATGAAGGAACTTCTGACAGGTAGGAGGCACCAGACAGGGCAAACAAACAGCCAGACCGTAAGATGTCAAGCTGCTTTTACCATTTATGCAGATCAGTAGTTAGCTCAACGTGAATGGACTTGTGGGGTTTTCTTTACCTTTCTAAATGCTTTTGCTTCTCATTCAGTGGCTTTATGCCAATGATTCCCCAGAGCTAGCAGCACTGAATTCATTCAAGAAGGCCTTGAGAAAATCCTTGATCTATTTTCATTTGTCTGTCTACCCAGCAATCTCTGCCCCAGACAGAGCTCAGAATGGGACATTTGTTTTGGGGGCAAAGCAAGACATTTATATAATCTTGCAGAAAGTATATGCAGCCGGAAAATAAAATTCAACATTGGTAGCCATTTACTTTTTCAATAGGAGCAATATTACTTGGGAAACAAGCACCGAAGTAGAACTGAAAAGATGTAAGATTCAAGCAAGTTTCAAGATTGTTTATTGTCATTTGCCAGCACAGAAGTGTAAAGGAGAACAAAATGATCATTAAACCAAAGAGATATCGAATTACAGGGCACAAAGCACAAATCTCTAAATGATAAACCATAGGTTAATAAGACAATGAAAAAGACATCAATAAAAGAGGTTACAGAATTGAAAAGTAACAACATTATTTTAAACTAGTATCAATCTTTGATTAAACCACAATGAGTTCTGCACAGATATCTCATCACCTTATTTTCATAATAATACTGAGGCACTGGAGTGTGTGCAAATGAGATTTGCATGGATGGAATCTAAAATCTGTGGTTACATCTTTCAGGAACCAAGCTAGAACTTCCTTTTTGTCTTGAAAAAAATGCAAAATGTGTTGAGGTGTGATCCAGTAGATGCATTTAAAGTTACGAATGTATTTGAGAGAGATAAAGAGCGATGGAGAAAGGGTGAGGGGATGAGTGAAGAATAAAGGGTCATGATGACAGATTTTCATGAAAAAAGCCTGAAAGAAATACAGACCGGCTTGACTGCTTTAAATGAATGGTTATTTTGGCGACATATATTCTTAGCAATTTTATAGATTACTGTTTAGCTGATTTGCAATTCCACTTTAAATATAGTGCCAACAGCAAAATAATTTTTTAATTTGGTTTCCCCAGGCCTGTTAAAATAAACCTATTCTCCAGATTTCACTAGAGTCTTTTCTGACTCTTTGACTTTTTTGATTCTTTTTGCAAACCTTTAGAGTAGATGCTCCTAACCTGGGGTCCACTGACCTCTTCCTTAATGGTACTAGTTCATGACATAAAAAATTCTGGGAACCGTTGCTTTAGAGTGCTTTGTCATGGCTGGGTATCCCCTTGTTTCTAATTTGTCCTTTAGAGCTACAGTATGTTTAACCTTTGATGATGTTCAGAAAATCCATAGCATGACGCTAATGTCAGAGTTTATTGACTCATCAGCAAAACAATTTCATTCCTGATTGGCTTCATTTGTAATTTGATTGAAATAGTCTGATAGGAAAAAAGAGAACAGATTAATTAATTTCTGGTGGGAACCTACACTGGATCTAAACGACACTGTTGAACTGATGGATTGTTGGGTAGATACAATACTGAAAGCACATGAATTACAAATTGTTTGTAGAGTGTAATTATACAGTTTAGCACTATCCGATTGAGATTTCAATTCCACGCTTCTGACACATAAAAACACATTCTAGCTCAGATGTATTTTGTGTGGTACTTCCAAACATTGGCATGATTTTCTTTCTGGTTGTGTTCTGCAAATTACTTGGCTCTTGAAAATAAACAAACTGGATTCTTCTGTTCAAATCATTGAGGCAGCAGTGCAGGAGGCAGGAAAATTCTCTTTCATTGTTTGGTTACAACTTTCACCTCCTGTCACTGTTATACACGTGCGACTGGCAGCACTTACCAAGACTTGTCACATGCATCGAGTGGTGGAGATGGTGCATTGCTGGAACTTTAGACCTATTCAATACACATCCACTCTTGTTGACTTCTCACATCAAACAACCTAATAACAGATGGCAGCCAGCTCAGTATAGTGGTGAGAATACTAACAAAGTCTCTAATGAAGGGCCTACTGACCATTTATTTCTTCTCCATTTCACCTCCAGCATTTAAAAGTTAAAAGGGCACAGTCTCATGTTAGACAGTTCTACCTTTCCTCTGACTGTGATAATTTGACATTGATTCTTTCAGTCACAAAGCACAATGCAGGGCTTTTGCGGGGTGGTGTCCTAGGCATAAATACTTTTCACTACTTTACCTTTGCTGTTAGGTGGGAAATAGAGGGGCTATCTGTTCATTGATCAGTAGCCAGTCTCATCCTTCTGATACTCTAGGGGTACAAATATAAGAAAATAAGAAATGGAAGCTGGTCGTTCAGCCACTCATGCCAGCTCCACCACTTAATAACATGGTTAATCCTTCAACCCAGTGCCATCGTCCAAAATTAACCCCAGATCCCTTGATCCCCTTGAAATCCATAAATATGCATTTCCATCCTCTATACATTTGCTAACTGAGCCTCTGCAGCCTCCTTGAGCAGACAATTCCAAAGAATCACCGTCCTCTGGGTGAAAGCATTTATTCTGTGCACTGAGTGTCCTGTCTTTTAGTTTGAGACTGTGATCCCCTAGTCTAAGGAAACTTGCTTACAGAAATCAATCTGCGAATTTCAGCAAGAGGTTTTTTTTGGTGTTTCAATGTGACTACCTCTCATTCTTCTTAACTATAGCTGCTCATTCTGCAACCCCCCGATCCATTATATCATTAATCAATCTATTGAACTTTAGTAAGACTCCCTCCATCAAGAAGGTATTCTTCCTTAGGCAGGGAGATCAGAAAGGTACTCAGTATGCTAGGTCTGGTCTCACTCTGGCTCTATATAACTACAGCAAGATAATCATACTTGTGTTCAAATCCTCTTGCAAAACTGCCCAGCAAACCATTTGCCTTCTGAACTGCTTGTTTTACTAGCAAAATAACTTCCCTTAAACCACTGACAAGCACAAGAGTGCCATCTGAAAATCTCCTCTTTTATTTTTTGATAGAAATAGGTAATCTTACATTTTCCTATATTCTCCAACACCAGCCACGTTCTTGGATGTTCGATTATCTTACCTATATACTTCTGAAGATTTTCTGCCTCTTCTGTGAAACCCACAACACCTGTCTACTTTGTACCTTCAGCAGACTTAGAGGACCTTCATCTAATTCACTAATATGGATTGTATCAGCTGAAATACTGGGATCAATCCATGAAGAATCTCACTAGTTCAAATCCTCCTCCTCCTCTCCTACGTGTCACTATATCACATGCCTTCTGAGAGTACAAATACCGCACATTCACTGATTTACCTTTATCTAATCTGTTAGTTTCAATCTTAGGGAATTCTTACTGGATTTGCCAAACTTCCTTTTCTTAAATCTATCCTAATTATATTCATTAAAAAAATGGGAGCAAAAATAAGCACTTACCTCTTCAAGCTTTCAACATGATCATACCTTGTACCAGCTCCCAACACCCTTCAACCCTCTGAACTTTCAAAACTGTATCCCCTATTTTGGTCGCCAGACTCCACAAAGCCTTTTCACACTCTGCAGCCTGAAAGTCAGAAGTTCAGTGCTATACTGTTTATTTGAAAGGATGAGATTGGCTGTTATGGTACACGTCTAACTGCGCCAAACTCTGGGGCTTAGATGCTCCAATTCTCCAGAGTATGGGTAGCTGGCACAGTTCCTTTAAAGAATCTGGCCCACTCCACTATTTGGCAGTCATGTTTTAGCACCAGGATTTGAATATTTAAAAATTTCCTGAACTCAGGAATGGTGCTCAACCATCAGCTTCTAGGATTTCTGTTTTGTTTGGATTCTCAACTGATTTCATCAGGTTCTCATCTAGCATCTAATCGAGAACCCTGTTCTCACCTCAGTCTTGAAATCATCTCTCAATTCTACACTTGGATACTCTAGTACTTGGGTACTTACCAGCCTCACCTTGGCCGCTTGTCACATTGACTTCAATAAACACAACTCAATCTTGTTAACAGAAACCACCGTCATCACTTTAAATATTCAATGTCTTCACTCTTTGTTCAATTAGGCTGTAATCTGCATTGTCTACATAATGCAGTAATTTATCAAGCTTTTCTTAACAGTGCTAAGGCCTCAACTCCACCCTCTGAAATATTCTTTCATCTGCATAACAACATCTATGGGGTCAAATCCCTAACCCAACTCATAGTCTTACAGAACAACATCTGAAGGAAACTCAAATATGCAAATGAAGATAGCTCATTAACACCTTCTCAACTGTTAGTTAGGAGTAGCAAAGCACACTGGCATGGTCAACATGCCTCTAGCCATGAATTGCTTAAAAATCATCATAATGTTTTTTTTCCATCAATTTTACTCTTCATTTTGGTCAATGGAAGTGAATGTTGACTAAGGGTGTGATTGCAAAATGACTAAATTTCAGTCCAATAATTTCCCATTGAACAAGTTAATTTGAAGTAATAATGCTATTATCAACAACTTTTTTCCATGAAAATCACATAATTCGGAGATTATGCAGCATGGCCAAGTAATTCTACCAAATGATTCCAGGAAATAGTGTTGAGTAGGCAAGAAAGTTTGTTTCTGAGCAAAGCAGAAGGAAAGTAAAAGAGTGGACTTTGTGATCTAAAAGCTTCTGGTTTCTTGACTATTGGAGGGGAAATGATAGAAATTAAGCTGAGTTAACCACCAGATGAGGGAGAAGAATAACAGGTGGATGAGCTGATGTTTAGCTCAAAAATGAATAAAGAGGAACAATGAAATAATTGAGGGGTTGTTAAGAAAAGACTAGTGGGAAGCTTGTATTGGAGACATAATGGAAGCAGAGGTAAAAGTGAGAAGAGCTATGTGTGTGTGAGATTGATAATGTATTATTATTTTCAACTGCAATCAATTTTACAGGTTGAACAACTTCTTACTCCTGTTCTCTTGAATTATCACATTGGAATTTTAACTGGTTTCAGCATTGTTCTACTTTGTTAAATAACTCTCCTACAAAGATTACTAAGTAAGTTTAAACCATTGATCAAATTAAACTCTGAATAAAGGAATTAACTCTTTCTCAATGCATAACAGTCAGGGCATAAACATGAATTAATCTTCCCTAGGAAGGAACTGGATGAGGATGTTCATCTTCTTCACTGTAATAGCACAGAGCTGGCCAGCTACCTGCAGCGAAACAAGTGCAATGATACATCTGTAGAGAAAACAGGAATTCCAGGGTTCTCTGGGTTTTTTTATTGTTTTTTTTAAATGCATTTTCTACAACACTACAGATAAGAAAAAAAAACCCAAACTAAAATAAAAAAAATTAATACAGTGCAAAAATAAACATACAATAATAATATAATACAAAAATGATAATTGAGAAAGCACCCAAATTGAAGTCATGTAAAGTTAGTATCCTCCACAAGTCCCACAGCAAAAATAAAACTCCAGACCAAGCACAACACAATATGGAGAATATAAATCAGGACAATCAAACCCCCAAAACTGTAAATACGCTTGAAAACAGAAGATAATAATGCCTACTACCAAAAAAAAGAGCTGAAAGTAAGGGACTGAAAAAAAAATCTTAATTAAGAGGAAGGTTATGAAAGTACTCAATAAAAAGTCCCCAGACCTTATGAAACTTTATATCCGAATTAAGAATTGAATAATGAATTTTTTCAAGGTCTAAACAGGACATCATATCATTAAGCCATTGAGCATGCGTGGCCAGGGCAACATCTCTCCATCTAAGGAGGATTGGACGTTTAGCCAGGAGAGAAGCAAAAGATAATATTCGACACTTAGTCGAACTCAAACGTATATCTGTCTCACCCAAAAAACCAAACAGAGCAGTTAAAGGGCTAGGTTCTAAGTGGTGATTCAGAATACAGGATAAAGTTATAAAAACGTCTTTCCAAAATTTCTCTAAGCCAGGACAGGACCAATACATATGAATAAGAGAAGCCTCGCCCCTCTTGCATTTATCACAAAGAGGACTAATATTAGCGTAAAATTGAGATAATCTAGATTTAGACATATGGGCTCTATGAACAATCTTAAACTGTAAAAGGCAATGGTGAACACAAAGAGAGGTTGAATTAACCAATTTGAGAATCAAGTCCCAAATCTCATCAGATAAAGAGATATTTAAATCATGCTCCCAAGCCATTCTAATTTTATTCACAGGGGCACGCAGTAAGAATGCTAATTTATCATGAATAAATGATATTAAACCTTTACCCAGTGGATTAATAGAAAGAAATAAATCCATAACATTTTTCTCAGGCATTTCAGGGAAGTTAGGAATTAAAGGATTAATAAAGTGTCTAATTTGGAGATATCTAAAAAAATGGGCATTAGGCAGATTGAATTTAGCAGAGAGCTGTTGAAAAATGAGAAGCGATTATCAATAAAAAGATGTTCAAAATGTCTAATGCCCTTCCTATACCAATCATAGAATGTTGAATCATACATAGTAGGTAAAAAAAAGGTGATTATGTAAAATAGGACTAGAAAGGGAAAAACCATAAAAACCATAAAATTTCCTAAACTGAGCCCATATTCACAAAGTGTGTCTAACAAGAGGATTAACAATTAGTCTAATCAAACTAGTAGGGAGTACAGAGCCAAGAAGTACAGAAATAGATAAATCTTTAGTGGAACTCAATTCCATTGCCACTCAATTAGGGCACTTAGGTTGGGTATGAAAAAAAGACCAAAGGTAGTACAACATATGTTAGCTGCCCAATAATATCGTTATGAACCCCGTAACTGGGTCACTTACCAGCAAAGATAGAGAGGTCCTTTGAAGTCTGATGATACTATTTTTAACGGTATTTATTGGTAAAAATACACAAAAATAATATCAATGCAAACATACAGATAATATGCGTCGTCAATACTAAATCTAAAAGAGTGGGTATAATAATAATCAATAAGAGATAAGCTCTATCATTGTCTAGGGAATAATGTATTGTCCGATGGAAATATAAAAGTCACTCAGTTCATGCAGGCTGCATCCTTAAGGGACTGTTGGGTTTTCAATGGTTGGAGAGAGAGAGAGAGAGTTTTGGGAGAAAAACTTGCTGGCTTTCCTTTTATGATTTTGATCCATCGGGAGTCCCATTGGTGTGGCCGTTCACTCGTGGCCTCTCCTTTAGCTAAAACCGTTCTTCCATGGTGAGCCCGCCAATCCCAGGCAAGGGAAGGACGCACACGAGCCCCCCACCGGCTGTCGCTATTAAGCGCTGTCACGGGATTTCTAACCTTTCTCCTGGTGCGTCGAAAGGCGTTGTTCCCCTGACCCTCTTTTATCCTTACTCACGGGGTCTCAGATGTCAATCAGGTTGGGATGATGCAATCCCTCAACCAGCCCACTCTGGTCGTCCCCCGAGGGCTTCAATGACTAGTACATTACTCAATACACAATTCCGTCTCCAAGAGACAACAGCCATTATCAGGGGTTTTTGTTTCGCTGAGGCCAGGACACATTCCAAACCTTGTGGATTCTCTCTCATTTCCTGGGTCCCAGACCCAAATTAATAGTGATCTTGCGATTCTCAAAAAGGAGGGGGCGACTCTGTACCCTTCGGCCCCTCAGAGTTGCTGTACATTCGTAAAACCCCCTTCTAAGATTTTTACAAACAGGTAAAAATGAATTAATAGAGTCTTACAGGATTTCAGAATCTAACACAATACAAAAGAGTTTTTTTTCACTACAGATTAATAGTCATACATTCAATTCAGCACCTAAACAGTTAGTGATTACATTGTCACTTCCTTTAATATCTTAACATCTTGTACCTTAATAAATTCTTGTAGCATCAGACTCCAATTTAATAACCAGCTACTTTTATTCTTTTTCTTCAACAAACAAAAACTAAAGAGTTGTGATCTTAGCTTACGTGTATACTACAAAAGTTCATGCAAATACTAATCTTTATGTTACTTTCAAACTTAACAGTCAATCTTCCATGGGGGTTGTCTTTATTATTCACATGCTTTGTCGAAATCCCTTAAAACCGGATCTGGTTATGTAACATGGCATCCCATCAACCCTCGCCCCTTTTCAAGTTAACTCCCACGTGGTTAACTTGTATACTAGTGTGGAACAAGCTTTTGCATGTTCCTTTCATAGGAGTTATTTTATCAATAATGTGTTCCAAACTTAGACCATTTTCTGAATTTCCACACAATTCTTTAATTTTAAGCAAGTTGTTAGCATGAGTTTTCAGTTTAAGCTCTGCAAGCAATCCCTCTGTTCAAACAGCATTTCGAATTCTGCTTTTTCACACCACACTCTTGAATAACAATAGCGTGTGGAGCACCTTTACATTCCAAATCAACCTGTAATTGATTCGCAGGCACCATGTTACCAAGCCATTGTCTCTTCTGCTTCTTCTGACATCAGTCCAGACTTTAAATTTTCTTCATTCAATTTAGGAACTACACTTTTCCCTTTTCCTTCAATAATAATATTCACCTCACCACCTTTTATCTCCTCACTAACTTTTAACACACCTTCCGACACAAACAACTGGGAATTCACACTTCCCACTAGTACCAAGGTTAACCCTTTCTTCACTGAACCAAGTTCATCTGACCCACAAGGACTGCATTCCTTTTTGACTATCAAATACCTCAGACTTTCTATGAGCTCCATTACTAGGTTCAGTACCATGTGCATCCACATCTTGAACACACTCAAATGGGACATCTGCCTCTTTCAGGCTTTCAATACCCGTCCCCTTTTCAAATTCTAAATTCCCCTGATCCTCCCAGTTACTCTCTGGGCAACTCCCTTCCGGAGTAAACTCTGCGGGCTGAAATAACTTCATCTGCCAACCCAGCATCAAGGTAATGGCATCCTTTTCATCTAGGACTGCCCTCATTTCATTATCGGGAACACCTTTAGAATTTTCAACTTCTTCAAACAGTTCTGCCAAACCAAAAGGGTTACTCCATGTCCAACCCTGGACCTTCTAACAGCCTTATCTGTTTCTCATCTTTACTCCGTGCCTCTATAAATTTTCTCCTGGCTAAGGGCAGGTCTACCTCCTCTCCCTTACTCTCTTTCACTTTCCTATTCTCCATTTTACCACCCTCTAACTCCTCTTGGTACAGGGTCGGTAAAAACGTCTTGGCCAAATCGATACTGGCCGGATTTAAACTGGTCTCGTTCTCAGCTGCCTTTTCCGACATGCTGCGAGTGGTCGTGCATGCAGGGTAGATCTTGGAATCTAGGGGCGGGTCCTCAACACTTACAGGCTGGCTTGTCAGCTCCATGGCCAACCAAACGTCACCACCAGCTAAATCGTTACCCAGAAGGAGGTCTACGTCAGTTCTCGGAAATTCTGATCGCACCTCTATTTCAACTGGTCCAGATACCAGCTCACAATTTATAATGATCCTATGCAAGGGCACCGCTTCTGTCCCTTTTCCTATGTCTCTCAAAGCTACCTCCCGAGTCTTGCAACCAAAACCTAGTACCGTACTGCTAATCAATGACAGTTCAGCTCCTGTGTCTCTCCAGATCCACACTGGAACTGGTGTTTCTCCCTCTTTCACAGACACAGTTCCTTCTGAAATACATTTCTCAGACCCTTCTCGTATTCTGTCTACCTGGGGCTTTCTCGTTGATTTACTGATCACCATAACACATCCTGTAGGGACTGCTGCTTTCCATTTTCCTACCTCCTTCCTCGGAGCAAGGCACTTAGATGCAATATGACCCACCTTTCCACAACTAAAACAGGTCAAGCCAGGACCTCTCCTGCCATCTTGCCTTTCCTCCTCCTTAATTTTACCACTAGCTCCCGGCCGGATCTCTGCCTCAGCCGGCGGGCTTTCTCTACCATTCCCACGGTCTCTCTGGTAACTTTTATTCAAGGAAAACTTTGTCTTGTGGGTTAGGGCATTTTCATCTGCGAACCTAGCAAATTCGGAGATGGACTTATTCGGCTTCTCATTCAAATACATCCGGATATCATCCGAAACACAACCTTTAAATTCCTCAATCAGAATTAACTCCCTGAGATGCCAAAAATCTTCTTCCACCATTTCTGCTGCACACCAACGATCCAAGAGCACACCCTTCTCATAGGCAAACTCGGTATACGTCTGATTCCACCCTTTCTTTAAATTTCTGAACTTTTGTCTATAGGCCTCCGGTACCAATTCGTAGGTCCGAAGAATGGCCTCCTTTACTTTCTCATAATTCTCAGACTCCTCCTCCTCCATGAACAACACCGCATATGCCCGTTGTGCCTTCCCTTTTAACACACTTTGTAACAACGCCACCCACTGATCTCTGGGCCACTTCTGATTCACTGCCACCTTTTCAAAATGCAAGAAATAACTATCAACATCCATCTCCTGTAACGGAGGTACTAACCTAAACTCCCAACTAACATTAAACCGCTCCTCTCGGTCTGGCCCTTGAGCTCTTTGCTCTTGCCTTAACTTCTCCATCTCCAAGTCATGTTGCCTCTTTCCCTTCTCACTATACTCCCTCTCCTTCTCGGCTCTCTCCTTCTCTTTTTCAGCTGCTTCCAACTGTTCTAACTGAATTTCATGCTCCCTCTGCTTCTCGGCTCTTTCCTGCTCCTTTTCAGCTCTTTCCTTCTCCCTTTTCACCTCTAACTCCTTTAGCTGGAGCTCATGCTTCCGTTGCTTTTCGGCTCTTTCTTTTTCCTTTTCAGCTGCTTCCAGCTGCTTTAACTTAATTTCATGTTCCAACCTTAATTTCTCCAACTCTAACTGAGCTGTCCCCTTAGCTGGTACCTTTTCACGGATATTTTCCAATACCTCGGCAGAAAACACATTCTTCACAATATAATACTAAGTTATGGCCCTCCGCACCTCCCGCTTTTTCATCGACAACCTCACCTCTGCAAGATTTAGTCCTTTCGCAATATTTATCAAGTCCGACTTTGTGGCCGCCTCTAGCGCCTCCAGAGTCAGGTTTTCTATAAATTCATCCACGTCCATCTTTGCTGGTTTCCTGTCTGGTTACCTACGCAACCAAACCCAAGTTTGGACTTAAAAGCCCGATTCACTGGCCCTCCAATTTGGTATCAAATCTCGCGATGAGGCCCCCACTTTGCTACGAACCCCGTAACTGGGTCACTTACCAGCAAAGATAGAGAGGTCCTTTGAAGTCTGATGATACTATTTTTAACGGTATTTATTGGTAAAAATACACAAAAATAATATCAATGCAAACATACAGATAATATGCGTCGTCAATACTAAATCTAAAAGAGTGGGTATAATAATAATCAATAAGAGATAAGCTCTATCGTTGTCTAGGGGATAATGTATTGTCCGATGGAAATATAAAAGTCACTCAGTTCATGCAGGCTGCATCCTTAAGGGACTGTTGGGTTTTCAATGGTTGGAGAGAGAGAGAGAGAGAGTTTTGGGAGAAAAACTTGCTGGCTTTCCTTTTATGATTTTGATCCATCGGGAGTCCCATTGGTGTGGCCGTTCACTCGTGGCCTCTCCTTTAGCTAAAACCGTTCTTCCATGGTGAGCCCGCCAATCCCAGGCAAGGGAAGGACGCACACGAGCCCCCCACCGGCTGTCGCTATTAAGCGCTGTCACGGGATTTCTAACCTTTCTCCTGGTGCGTCGAAAGGCGTTGTTCCCCTGACCCTCTTTTATCCTTACTCACGGGGTCTCAGATGTCAATCAGGTTGGGATGATGCAATCCCTCAACCAGCCCACTCTGGTTGTCCCCTGAGGGCTTCAATGAATAGTACATTACTCAATACACAACTCCGTCTCCAAGAGACAACAGCCGTTATCAGGGGTTTTTGTTTCGCTGAGGCCAGGACACATTCCAAACCTTGTGGATTCTCTCTCATTTCCTGAGTCCCAGACCTGAATTAATAGTGATCTTGCGATTCTCAAAAAGGAAAGGGGTGACTCTGTACCCTTCGGCCCCTCAGAGTTGCTGCATATTTGTAACAATATAAACGAAAGTTAGATAAGGCCATGCCACTCTCTTTTTTAGATTTTTGGAGATAAACTTTATTATTTCTAGAACATTTATTCTTCCACAGATATGACAAAATAATAGAGTCTAAGGAATCAAAACAGGTTTGAGGAATAAAAATTGGGGTTGACTGAAATAAATATAAAAATTTAGGGAGAACATACATAGATAGAGGTGACCATTGTGACCAACTCTGTTTTGTAGTATATAAAAGATTGGTAAAATTTTCACAAAAAAGATCTTTAAACTTCCTTGTAACTGTAATCCCAAGATAAGTAAATTGATTATAAACTACTTTAAAAGGGAGGTCACGAAATCCTAATCCTTGTGCTTCTTTATTAATTGGGAAAAGTTCACTCTTATGTAAATTAAGTTTATAGCCAGAAAACTGGCTAAACTGATCAAAAAGTGAAACCATTGGAGGTAAGGATGTGGACGGATTTGAAAGAAAAAGGAATAAGTCATCAGCATAAAGAGAAACTTTATGTTCAACACCCCCCCGCCTCCAGATCCCGGTCAGTTCTGGACAGCTTCGGAATGCTATCGCCAGAGGTTCTATAGCCAAATCAAAGAGAAAGGGACTTAAAGGGCTTCCTTGACGGGTGCCACGTTTGAGGTTAAATAACTGGGATTATTGAAAATTAGTCAGAACAGAGGCAGTGGGACACAGATACAGCAATTTAATCCAAGAGATAAAACTTTGACCAAAGTCAAATTTTTCTAAAACTGCAAAGACGTAGCTCCATTCTATATGATCAAATGCTTTCTCCACATCGAGGGAAATAACGCATTCAGAAATCCAGTTGAAGGTGAATATAAAATGTTAAATAAATGCCGAATATTAAAAAAAGGAAGACAGTTTTTAATAAAACCAGTTTGATCATCAGAAATAATAGAGAGAAAAACAGTTTCCAATCTATGAGCCAAAACTTTGGCCACGATTTTAACATCAACATTAAGCAAAAAAATCGGCCTGTATGAGGAACATTCTGTTGGGTCTTTACCCTTTTTTAATAAAAGAATAATGGATGCCTCATTAAAAGAGGGTGGAAATTTACCATAATTAAATGAGTCAGATAGTACTGAGAGTAACTGAGGAGAAAGAAGTGATGAAAATAATTCATAAAATTCTACGGGGAACCCATCAGGTCCAGGAGATATTCAGATTATTTAAGAACAGGTCAACAGAAATATTCTCATTCAGAGATTCAGAGGAATAAAGCCGAGAGTAAAAAATTTTAAATTCGTCATTGATTTCTAAGCATTCCGATGTAAAATCCCCATTTTCCTTCCGGATCTTTGTAATATGTTGTTTAGCTTTAGAACGCCTCAGCTGATTAACTAGAAATTTACCAGATTTGTCACCATGAATATAAAAGTGACTCTTACTTTCAAGAAGTTGGCATTCAACAGGTTGAGTAGACAGAAGATTAAACTTAGTTTGAAGTTCTACACGCTTCTTGTATATTTCAGGATTCTTAGTTTGAGCATACAATTGATCTAATTCTTTAATCTGATTAATTAGGTCTAAACGATCTATACAGGACTTTCTATTAAGATTTGCTGTATATGAGATTATTTGACTCCTCAAATATGCTTTCATGGCATCCCAAACAATCTGGGATGACATTTCAGAGGATGTATTGGTGTTAAAATAACAAGTTATCTGATCCTTAATAAATTTTAGAAAATCATCATCCGATAATAAAGTCGAGTTAAAACGCCAGTGTTTATTCCTCTGAGGGAGACCAGGAAAGATTAAAGACAAAGTAATTGGAGCATGATCAGAAATCAGTATACTCTGATAGTCACAAGAATGGACAAATGGAATAAGTTGATTATCAAGTAAAAACTAGTCAATTCTAGTAAAGGAATGGTGAACATGTGACAAAAAAGAATAATCTCTCTCAGTAGGATGAAGGAAACTCCATATATCTGAGATACCATAATTAGAAAGAAAAGAGTGAATAGCTAAAGCAGATTTAGTAGGTGATCTAGTAACAGAGGATGATCGATCCAAATTAGGATCAAACCAACAATTGAAATTGCCACCCAGTATAAGAGAATATGAGTTTAAATCTGGTAGTGAGGAGAAAAAAACGTTCAAAAAAATTAACATCATCAAAATTGGGAGCATACAGGTTTGCTAGTACAACTTCAGTATTACATAATTTACCAGAAACAATAATAAAACAGCCATTTGTATCAGATATCTTATTATGGAGTTCAAAAGGAATATTTGAATTAATAAGAATGGAAACCCCCCCTAGCTTTGGCAGCAAAGGATAAATGAAAATGCTGACTCATCCACTTTGACAAAAGCCAAGAATTATCAAAACTACAAATATGAGTTTCTTGAAGGAAAGCAATGTCAGCTTTGAGTTGTTTAATATGAGAGAAGACCTTCTTCTTTTTAACAGGATGATTCAATCCCTTTACATTCCAGCTCACAAATTTAAGTGTATTAACCATTATCAATTGTTGGTGCATAGAAGGTAGCAGGCATATAAAAACTCAAACAGTACAATAACAGTCTGGGAGCAAAAATGTAAACATAAATCAGTAGAATCAGAACAGAGACGTCCTGAAAAACAAGGGAAAACAAAAAAAAAACAGTGAGTAGTGTTGGAACTGGAGAACCCATCCCACTCTCGCAACCCAAAACTAGATGGCTACCTAGAAAAGCAGCTAGCTCTACAAAAAAAATTAACCCAAAAATGACTTCCAGTTCCGTATCGTTAGCAAAAGTTCTGAATATGTAATATAGCAAATAATAGCTAATTTATGCACTAGAGAGCAGAATTACAAATAGGAACAACTTCAACAGAAAAAGTATAAAACTTAATACAAAAAAAATCAGAAAAGAAAACTAAAACTAACCTACCCACAAGAAATTATGAAAGATTGAAAGAATTTTTTTTTTAAACGGGGGGAAAGGGGGAAATTATAAATTTAAAGAGAGTACTTATCAGCCATTTACAGAAAAAAAAAGCAAATCTTAAACTATAAATCAACCAACAGGGAGGCCTTCAATAAAAAACTCCAAGCCTCCAAAACAAATTAAGATCAATTGTAGTTCTCTATAAATAAAGTTATACAGAAGTAAAATAAATTACACAATAAAATTTAAAAGTCCGGAGGGAAACATTAAACTTAAATCATCTATTAAGGAAAAACGCACCGAGTCCAGGGAGAAATTAACTAGAGCCCTTAGAATCTCAATAGTTAATGTCTGAGTTATTCAAGTAAAGTCTGAGTTCGGAAAAAAAGAACTTTACTTCGAAAAGTACTTATTAACCATTTTAGAAGGTGAGACCAATTCCGAAGAAGACAAGATGGCTGGAAGACTTCCAACAAACAACTCAGCCTCCTTCACTGATTTAAACCACTTATATTCTCCAGTAGTAAGCGTAATTCGAAGATCGGCTGGATTTCGAAGAGAAGATCTGAATCCACAATCAAAAAGCACTTTCATTACACCTTTAAACTCAGCACGCATCTTCAGAACCTGGGGGGCATAATCTTCTACAAAACGAATGACCGTATTTTGAAAAGCAAAAGTACCTCTGCGGCGTGCCTCCATAATCAAACAGTTTTTCACCTGGTATCGATGAAAGCATAAAATAACTGGCCGTGGACGGGAACCCAAAATTGCACGAGGAACATAATTTCTGTGAGCCCTTTCAAGCTCAGGTGGGGTCAGGAGAAATTCTTTCCCGAAAATCTCACAGAGAAAAGAAGAGAAAAATTCAATGGAAGAGCCCTTTTCGGTGGCCTCCGGCAAACCAAGAATTCGTAGATTGCAACGTCTGCTCCGATTTTCAAGATCCACCATTTTGGAAGTAAGTTTACTGTTCTTCTCCGCTAGGTTGGAGTAGAAAGTTTCGAGATGTTGAACACGACATTTTAAATCTTCAGAAGTTAGGTCGATGCGAGAAGAATGTTCAGCATGGTCATCCACTTTGGCATTAATCTGATCCAATTTGGAATCCAGCTGGTTGAAAGAAGTTCTGAATTCAGTTTTAATATCCATTAAAGTATCTTGTCGATGTTGTTCCAAAATAGTGAGAATCTCAGCCGACTGAGCCGTGGAAGTTTCTTTTTTCCCGATTTTAGTACCTTTGGTAGCCATTATGAGATAGATATGTTCGCAGGCAGGTGAAAGAAAACTAATAAAACAACTAACTAAGGTTTAAAAAGGGAGACATATAGTACAAAGATAGGAAGTATAACGGAGCAAAAGTTTGGAGCGAATAAACAATCGCCATCTTACCGGAAGTCTCTGGGTTTTTGGAACATACAAGCATGATATGGAACCAGATCCACGCAGCTAGGAAGGACAAATGAAATCTCTTTGCGATCTTCCTGGACCTTGCCAATACATTTGGCTCAGTTCCCCATGCAATCCTCTGGGAAGCATTTGACTTTCTAGCTATCAGAGCCCATCACAATGCTGGTGAAGTTGTACTTCCAAGCCCTGCACTTGTGCTTCACAACAGCAGATTTTGCCACAGCATGGCAAAGGCTGGAAGTAGGCATCATGGCAGGTTGCACTATTTCACCCCTGGCCTTCACAATGGTCATTATCAGGTCTTTAAGATGAGTGGTAGGCAATGAAAGAACAAGTGATGGATTTCATCTTCCCCCCATTAGGGCGTGCATGGACAATATGATCTGGCAGCAAGTGGACCCACCTGGCACAAGGACAAAATTCCAGAGCAAAGAAAGATGGTTGTCGAGGAAGTACAGCAACAAGAGGAGTCAGACAGGAGTGTGAAGGCTGTCTCCCTCACTAAGCAGGGGCAATGGACGTGGTAGGAAAGCACTGAGGGGAGAAAAATCAGCTGGAAGAACAGCTGGGAGATGGAAGCAAACAGACTTTGCTTTCTCATCAGAATTTCATATAATAAGCTTCCCTCACAAAAAAAACATCCACCGGTGTTTCAGTGAGGACCCAACTTATGCCCTGTGCCCAATTCCAGCAACCCTCAAGCATATCCTGGCAAGCTGCAAATCCAGCTCAAACGAGGCATCACAACCAGGTCTTGAGGAGTCTGGCAGTGGCAATAAAGACCAAGAGGACAGGAACCATTAGCATCCGTCGGGGAGGGAATCAAAAAGACCAACTAATTACCCTCCAAAGCCTGAAACAGGATCCAAGACTGGAAAATGCTGGTGGATATCAATAAACAACTCAACTTTCCATCAGAAATTGCTACCACCAACTTTAGGCCAGACTTGGTTCTCTGGTCCAATTCATTACAGATCATCTACATTGTGGGACTTACAGTCCTGTGTGAGGATTCAGTGGCCAAAGCATATGAGTGGAGGTGGCTTTGCTATGCAGATCTACCAGAATCAGGTTTATTATCACTGGCATGGGACGTGAAATTTGTTAACCTAGCAGCAGCAGTTCAATGCAATACATAGTCTAGCAGAGAGAAAAAAATAATAATAATAATAAGTAAATCAATTATGTATACTGAATAGATTTTTTTAAATATGCAAAAACAGAAATACTGTATAATAAAAATAAGTGAGGTAGTGTCCAAAGATTCAATGTCCATTTAGGAATTGAATGGCAGAAGGGAAGAAGCTGTTCCTGAATCGCTGAGTGTGTGCCTTCAGGCTTCTGTGCCTCCTACTTGATGGTAATAGTGAGAAGAGGGCATGCCCTGGGTGCTGGAGGTCCTTAATAATGGACGCTGCCTTTCTGAGACACCGCTCCCTGAAGATGTTTTGGGTACTTTGTAAGCTAGTACCCAAAATGGAGCTGACTAGATTTACAACCTTCTGCAGCTTCTTTTGGTCCTGTGCAGTAGCCCCTCCAGTGATGCAGCCACAGTACAACTATAGAAGCTTTTGAGTGTATCTATTAACATGCCAAATCTCTTCAAACTCCTAATAAAGTATAGTTGCTGCCTTGCCTTCTTTATAACTACATCGATATGTTGGGACCAGGTTAGATCTTCACAGACCTTGACATCCAGGAACTTGAAGCTGCTCACTTTCTTCACTTCTGATCACTCTATCAGGATTGATATGTGTTCTTATTTGTCTTACCCTTCCTGAAATCCACAATCATCTCTTTCGTCTTACTGACGTTGAGTGCCAGGTTGTTGCTGTAGCACTACTCCACTAGCTGGCATACCTCACTCCTGTACGCCCTCTCGTCACCACCTGAGATACTACCAACAACGGTTGTATCATCAGCAAATTTATAGATGGTATTTGAGCTATGCCTAGTCACACAGACAATAGAGCAGTGGGCTAAGCACACACCCCTGAGGTGCGCCAGTGTTGATCGTCAGTGAGGAGGATACGTTATCACCAATCCTCACAGATTGTGGTCTTCCGGTTAGGAATTCAAGGATGCAATTGCAGAGGGAGGTACAGAGGCCCAGGTTCTGCAACATTTCAATTAGGATTGTGGGAATGATGGCAGCTGAAGGTCAGCAATGGAGCTGGAAAACCAAAGTTTGTCCCATGGAAGTGGGTTGTAGGGGTTTTATAGCTATATCCACCGTCAAGTTGCTGAAGGAGCTAGGGATCGATGGTCAGACTCTACAACAAACCATCAGAGATGGTGAAAAGAAGCAGTCAGTGGTTTTGCATCAGGCAAAAAGACCTCCTCCGGGCTCCAAGATCGCATCAAGAGATTGGGGGGACACAATGGGGGATGATTCTGGGACACCAGAAGTCATTGTTGAGCCCTCCAGAATCGTAGTGGGCTAATCCATGAAACATCAAGGAAGGAGGGTGCCCACTTGAAAACCCTGTTCCATTCCCAACATCAAGACCATCTCAAGCAAGTGCTCACAACCCATTGCCCCGAGGGGTATTAACATCTTATCCTGTGTTTTTTGACTTTCTTTCCCTTGAGACTCCTCTATCATTTATTGCCATGGCTGCTTTGACATTTCTCAAGTTCACTTTCCTATTTTCTCTCCTATGATTCATTTTCCAATTAGACATCTATTTCAGTCTTAAACAGGACGCTGTCCCGCAGCATTCTGTGGCAAGGAGTCTCAAAGGCTCACAATTCTCTGAATGAAGAAGTCTTTTCTTGTCAGTCTTAAATGGGCATCCTACCTTCCCCCACACACCCCCCATTGCAAAACCACACCTCTGCTTTGGGATTTTCCCATGAGAGGTAATATGGGAAAGCATTTACTGTGTTTAGCTGTTAGAAAACTTAAATATTTCAGTAAGAAGTCTCCTTTTCCTCCAAACTTAAGTGAATCCTAATCTGTTTAACCTTTCCATGAAGGACAGTTTCTCTATACCCAGTATGTTCCTATTGAGGCTTCTCTGAAACTTCTGCAATGAAGTAATATCCACACAACAAAAGTGTTCACAGTACTCTAGACATTTTCTCACTAGTATCACAAGGATGAGAAAATCTGCAGATACTGGAAATCAAAAGCAACACACAAAATGTGCTGGAGGAACAGAAGGCCAGACAGCATCTAAGGAAAAGAGTGAACAGGCAATGTTTCGGGCCAGGAAACTTCATCATGATTGGAAAGAAAGAGGAGAAGTCAGGATATGGAAGTGGGGGTGAAGTAAAGAGCAGATAAGTTAAATTGTGAAAGAGATAAGGGCTGAAGAAGGAGGAATCTTATAGGAGCGTACAGAAGACCATAGAAGAAACAGAAAGAGGAGGAGCATCAAATGGAGGTGATGGACAGGTAAGGAGATAACGTGAGAGTCAGACACAGGAATGGGGAATGCTGAAGGGGCGGCAATTACTGGGAGTTTGAGAAATTGATGTTAATGCCATCAGGTATTGGCACTGCGATATACCACTACCATGGGTGTACCACTACCATGGATATACCACTACTTCAAGTGTAATTTTCAGGTCATCTAGGCTTCTCCTCTTCCTATTTCTCCTTGTCATAGAGTATCTATCCAATAATAAAAGCAGCAACTCAAGTGTTGGTGTTGCTCCTCAGCCTGATTGTGGCCTCATCGCAGCAGTAGAGGAAGCCATGGATTGACATGTCGGATGGGAGTGTAGCTGTTTGGCAAAGCAGTCTCCCAATCTGCATTGGTTCTCACCGATATATAGGAGGCCACCCTGGAAGCATCAGATACAGGAGATGACCCTAACTAATGGTGAAGCGTTGCCTCACCTGGAAGGACTGTTTGGGGCCCTGGGGCCCTGTTAGTGAGAGAGGAGGTGTAATGGCAGGTGTGGCACTTGTTCCACTTGCAAGGATAAGTACCAGGAGGGAGATCAGTGTCAAGGGTCAAGTGAACAAGGGAGTCGTGTAAGGAGTGATCACTGCAGAAGCGGAAAATGAGGGGAGGGAGGAAGGAAAGATGGTGGTGGAATCTTACTAGTACCTTAGATATTACATTCAGTCTTCCTTATTTTTATATTCCAAAATCCTACAGTACCCCACTAATCATTGGTTCTCAACATGAAAAAGACTCTTTTTATCCTTTCCTGCCTTTCACCCTATTCTTTTCCCATGCAAATATGTTATCTCCAGCCTTACCAGCTTTTACCTTGATTCATAAAATTGCAGGGCCTTATTTCTTTTAGACCCATGTCACCGGCTATGTGATATAGCACTACCATGGGTCATTCTTCAAGTGCAAATATCAGATCGTCTAGACTTCTCCTCTTTTTATTTTTCTTTGTCATATAGCATCTATCCAATAATAAATGCAGCAACTCAAGTGAAGAGCTGTCAAATCTCATTCCCAAATGGTGGTAGTTATGAGACCTGCAAAGCTGAGCATAGGCATTATTGCCTTATTGATCTAACAACTTTAATTAGGTTCACAGATGTTTTTGAGGAGAGGAACTGGCAAACTGCGTAATGTGGATGAGATTAAATATATTGCCCATATGGTGCTACATTAATTTGTTGTGGATTTAAATTCTATAGAAAAAGGATCACTGAGATGTGATGTGGTTTGTGAAACTTGGGAACATATATTTTAAAGAATTGTATTCTATGCCCTTTGAATTGACGGATGCTGATCTGAATCATTCCTGTCACCTGTGATAATATCCATATAGTATAACTAGTTTAATATAAAGCAAAGTTTAAAATGTTTCTAAAGTAACAAAAACCCTTTTTCATAATATTGTAGAATAATGAATCATCAGTTTGACAGCAACAATACTTAAAGGCCAGATATTTCCCCAGCCAAAGAGGAATGCAAAGCTGACAGTGTAACTCAGTTCTTCCATCCTACTTGATATGCTCTCTGATTCTGGTTTCACTTCAGTACATCGAGTATTACCAGGCCCTGAATGACTCGAATTACACATGCAATGCCACAAATGTGTTCCTATAAATGCTATTACCTACCATCAAGCATTTTATGTTATTGTTCTGCAATGATTTCAGCATTAGTTTCACAATGTTTTATACATTGAATTACAAAGAATAGACATTGTTATTCCCTGTTAATCCAGTGAGGAAAGAAATGCAGATGAAAGACTCAAATTGGCCTGACAGAGATGCCACAGATACAAATGAACTCATATTACTAAAGCTAGAGAGTTAAATTACTGCTGGGGAATATAAACAAAGTAAACTTAACAAGTAAATATTGTGACCATAAAGGTTAATTACTGTCTATTCCATATAATGCTTTATCTTTACTTAGGATTTTTAATTTTGTCTCACATTTATATGAATATATAGATTTATCTTTCCAATCTAAGTAAAGCTCTTTGAGCCTACATCTTAAGGTATGAATGGTTTGTAAAAATAAAGTTAATATTATTAATTAATTCAAAACTTTGGGGCTGGGTGACAGAAATGCAACGCTCTCAAGGAATTTGGAATGATGAAGGAAATAGAGTGGAATGACAGTTTGTAAGGTTGGATTTCTTCATAGAGTAGTTGTTGATGTTAGATTTGAAGGAAATTAGGACAGTCCCTGATAAAGGAAAACATGTTCAGAATATCACAGCATAATGAGTAGACCAAATGGTGGAAAGGAAAACCAAGCATGGTGGCACATTAAAATGGAGGAGATGCCCAGATGGTCTTAACAAGTCCAGAAGAGAAGACCGTAATTTTGGGGATTATACTCTTGTGAACTACAGACTCGCTCCACCTGCACGATAAAGGTGCTTGAAGGGGAATTTTAGTGATTTACTGTTGCTTAAAAGGGTTATGATTCTGTTATGATATGAGAAAATTTATACATGGCAGAGTCAATGTCCCATTCAGATATAGCTAAAATATCGGTAGAAGGAAAAGAGAGAATTACAATTGACATTTCATTTGCTTCAGTCAGATTAAAAGTGGATGTAGCATCTGACAAACAAAACTCTGTAGTCTGTAATATTCAGTGCACCTTTTCAAAAAAGCTATCCAACAAGAAAGCTGAAGTTGAATTCATAACCAAAACCAATGGCTGTGCTGGTGTTCATCCATTTAGCATTCAAGTAAAGCAATTAGAAGAATCAAAAATGCCTAAAGCCAGATGGTCTGGCCACCACATGCTTTTGGCATCATTGGCCAAAATCAGGCTCTACTCAGCACTGCATTTCATTATTTCAGCAGAGATTATTATATCCTAGTATAGTTTATGTTTTATAGCCCAAACCTATTCCAGTAGCATCACACTGTATTCTATTTCATTGCCCAAATGTGCTTGTAAGTACCTGAAAAGTTTCATTGATACAATAACTTTCTTCAGCATCCAATATTTTGGGCTAGGTCAGTATGCATTTTACACATTATTTGTTAGAAACATAGAAAACCTATGGTACAATACAGACCTTTTGGCCCACAAAGCTGTGCCGAATATGTCCATACTTTAGAAATTACCTAGGGTTACACATAGCTCTCTATTTTTCTGATCTCCATGTACCTATATAAAAGTCTCTTGAAAGACCATATCGTATCCGCCTCCACCACTGTCGCCAGCAGCCCATTCCACACACTCACCACTCTCTGCATAAAAAACTTACCCCTGACATCTCCTGCATACCTACTTCCAAGCACCTTAAAACTGTGCCCTCTTGTGTTAGCCATTTCAGCCCTAGGAAAAAGCCTCTGACTATCCACACAATCAATACCTCTCATCATCTTGTACATCTCTATCAGGTCACCCTTCATCCTCCATCGCTCCAAGGAGAAAAGGCTGAGTTCACTCAACCTAATTTCAATTTCCTGATCTCCCCAATTCTCCCCAATCCAGGCAACATCCTTGTAAATCTCCTCTGCACCCTTTCTATAGTTTCCACATCCTTCCTGTAGTGAGGTGACCAGAACTGAGCACAGTACTCCAAGTGGGGTCTGACCAGCATCCTATATAGCTGCAACATTACCTCTTGGCTCCTAAACTCAATCCCACGATTGATGAAGGCCAATACACTGTACACCTTCTTAACCACGGAGTCAACCTGCACAGCAGCTTTGAGTGTCCTATGGATTCGGACCCCAAGATCCCTCTGATCCTCCACACTGCCAAGAGTCTTACCATTAATACTATATTCTGCCATCATACTTGACCTACCAAAATGAACCACCTCACATTTATCTGGTTTGAGCTCCATTTGCCACCACAGTTCAGTTTTGCATTCTATCAGTGTCATGCTGTAACCTCTGACAGCCCTCCACACTATCCACAACACCCCCAACCTTTGTGTCATCAGCAAATTTACTAACCCATCCCTCCACTTCCTCATCCAGGTCATTTATAAAAATCACAGAGAGTAGGGGTCCCAGAACAGATCCCTGTGGCACTCCACTGGTCACCAACCTCCATGCAGAAAATGACCCATTTACAACTATTCTTTGCCTTCTGTGGGCAAGCCAATTCTGGATCCACAGAGCAATGTCCCCTTAGATACCATGCCTCCTTACTTTCTCAATAAGCATTGCATGAGGTACCTTATCAATTGCCCTACTCTACAGCTCTACTTTCATCAATGTGTTTAGTCACATCCTCAAAAAATGTAATCAGGCTCGTAAGGCACAACCTGCCTTTGACAAAGCCACACTGACTATTTCTAATCATATTATGTCTCTCCAAATGTTCATAAATCCTACCTCTCAGGACCTTCTCCATCATCTTACCAACCACTGAAGTAAGACTCACTGGTTTATAATTTCCTGGGCTATCCCTATTCTCTTTCTTGAATAAGAAAACAACATCCGCAACCTAAAACCCTCCGGAACCTCTCCCATTACCATTGATGATGCAAAGATCATTGTCAGAGGCTCAGCGATCTCCTCCCTCACCTCCCACAGTAGCCTGGGGTACATATTTGATATTGTGAAAGACTTTAGTAAGGCCATTAACAAGGTCCCACTTGACAGGCTGATCTGGAAAATTAGGGGAGGTAGCAAAATGGATTCACAGTGGCTTAATGATAGGGTGATGGTTGAACGTCAATTCTCCAACTGGAGGCTGGTGACAGGTGGGGTGTCCCAGGAGTCTGTGCTGGGACCATCTGTGTTTCATTATTTATATAAAAATAATTTAGATATGAATGTAGATTGGCAGGATTAGCAGGTTTGCTGATACTGAATTAGGTGGTCTTTTCGATAATGAAGCTGGTGACACTGAAATACAAAGAAATATTAATCAATTAAAGAGAATAGGTTGAGGAATGGCAATTGGATGTCAACCTAGATAAGTGTGAGTTGATATATTTTTGGACATTCAAACTATGGCAGGACTTATAGTGAAAAGTGGAGGGCACTGGCAAGAGTTGTGGGACAGAGAGACCTGGAAATAGAAGTGCCCCATTCTCACAAATAGACAGAGTGGTGAAGAAGGCATTCAGTGTGCTGGCTTCAATCGTCAGGACTCTGAGTTTGCGAGCATAGACATTATGTTGTAGTTATATAAGCAGTTGGTGAGACTGCACTTGGAGTAATATATATACACTTCTGGTCACCCTGTTATAGGAAAGACACTTCCAAGTAGGAGAGGGTGCGGACGAGATTTATAAGCATGCTATCTGGACTAGGGAGAAGTTAGCCACACACGATCCTTATTCACCGGAGTGAAGGAGAATGATGGAGTGATCTTATGAAAGTTTAAACAATCGTAAGAGGGATGGATGAGGTTTGAGGAGACCAAAGTTATAGGACACAGGTGCAAGGTAAGAGGGGAGAGATTTAAAAGATATCTGAGAGGTATCTGCTTTACACAGAGCACAGTGAGTATTGGGAATGAGCTGCCAGAGGAAGGAGTTAAGGTACATTCAATTGCAGCATTTAAGAGGCATTTGGATAGGTCCATGGAAGGGAGATGGTCTAATATAGGCAACTGGGATGAGCAGGGAGAACACTGCGGTCAACGTGAACCTGTTGGCATGAAGGACCTATTTCTATCCTGTATAACTTTGTGATTTCATTATTCATAAAAAAATCAATGCAACTGTGTAGCATGTAAAGCATTCTGTAAACCACAGGAGGTTACTAAGTTTCTCTGACAATCATTAATTTTATATTTTGATAGATATTCACAGAATATGAGTTGTCATTTCATCCATTCTGCCTGTGACTGTGTATAGTGAGGCTTTCCTTGTCCCAGTACTTGCACTGCATGTGAAATATAAGTATTCTAATATTTCTACTTTTATTTTTAATGATAATCTTTAATGCATACCTCCTATTTCTAACTCACCACTTATTGGGAATTGCTGAGGTTCTCCACCTATTTCCTTCCCTTCTGAAGTGCAAATGCTTCCATTAAATCTTGATGGTAAGAAATGAAACTTCAGGCTGGCATGTTGAGCACAATCTATCCCATGCGCCTCTATCTCAAATCATCTTCTTCACTCATCTATATCCGAATTACTCTATATTGAACACAACAAACAATTGAATCATGAACAGACTCAGATGATTTTATGCAGCTTATACAGAATTGCTTATAGGCAATAAGCAAAAAAACCTATTACTGATATATTAATACATGACAAACCATAATTTTATAAGAATAACAAATCATCCAGCTATTTAGCCCAATAAAAATAGATTAATAGATTAGATCTTAATGCCCTTATGTAATTTTTGACACTTGTACAGTTTCATTATGATTTCCCCTCACGTTCCTCCACAAACATGTCCATGAGACATTGAGGGGACAAATGATTTTAGTTTTAAAAGGGACTTGTGCTGGGATCTCTGTGAAAGCACACAGTAAAAATGATTAATGAACATCACCCCTTGGCCTTCCTGAAATTTGCTGACGCTAGACTATTATTCATGTTTTATTGGCCTTTTGTGTTTCTCCATGAAAAAATATTTGTTGTACAATAATGCATTTATGTTGAATGATGCAGCTTAAGCTCTGATCACCCCAGCCATGTTTCTATTAACGAAAAGGTTTGCTGTGATGCTTTTTTATACAAAAACAAATTCAAGACTGTTTAATGGTAAATAGTCACAAATGAATACAAATAATGTTAATGTTTTTTAAAAATTTTTCAGTGTATTTTATTCTAACAGTATAATCATGTCATTATTGGGTCAATAAGCCTTTAAAATTGCTCTCTTTTACAAAGCCTATAATATTAGTGAATCATTGAATAACAATGTCAGTAATACATACTTGCAATTTTATATTATGAAATATTATGTTCATTGTGTCCATTTGCTACTGCACTTGTTACAGAGGTTAATTTGTTTAGCTAGTTTTGCTAACATAACAGATACTTAAAAGAAAATAGCACATTGGATGACCGACATTTTGCTACTTAGGATTTCCTTAGCATCGGTTGAGAACACATCTGTTTTGGACATTGATACTCTGCAAGGCACTTTATTATCGTTTGAGATGATAACAAATTCCTTTCATTTGCACGCTGTCCCAGTGCCCAGCATGTAAAAGAACTCAAGAAGTCACTGTTGTAAGAAACCCAAGGTGCAGATAGCTTGGAAAGTAGACAGAGATAAGGAATGGGTGCCAGTGATCAATGGTGGCGGAGGCTGCGATTGCCAATCAGGGTTGTGAGTGAGTCAGGAGAGGACTGTAATCAACTGTCTGGTGGGGTCAGTGATTAGGTGATTGTTGGATGTGGGAAGGTTGAATCGAAGGATTGGTGGGAGGAGGATGGGTGATCACAATGGTGTGGTGATGTTGTCAGGAAACCATTATGAGCTTGGAGATGATGGAAGTTGTCACTTTAGGAGGGGAAAAAATGAGTTGGCAAGGAAGCACATTAAAGGAAATCCAACTAGCTAGGTTCCCTGAATAGAGTGATAGCCAAAAAGGAAGTCCCTTTGAAAATATATCACTATAGAATAAAGAGCAGAGAGATTGTGATGCAAGAAGTATCAGGAACAAAAGTGATGAACTTATAGATTGGATCAGTACATGGAATTACAATGTTATGGCCACCTCTGCGTCATGACTGTCTCAAGGGTAGGTTAGCTACTTGATGTTCAGGAGTTTAGATGATTGAGAAGAGATAGGGTGGGTGATAAAAGAGAGGGAAGGCTAATTGCTAATCAGAGATCACAAACAGAGGAAAATCTTAAGTTACGGAAATCCAAAGCAACACACACGATATGCTGGAGGAACTCAGCAGATCAGGCAGCATCAATGGGAAAGTGTAGACAGTCGTTGTAACAGGCCGAAACCCTTCTTCAGTAAGATTTGTTACTAAATAGAGATAGTATCATAGCTACAGAAAAGGAGGATGTTGTGGAGGGATTGTCTACTGAGTCAATGTGAGTGGAAGTCAGAAACAGGAAGAGTGTAATCATTCTGTTGGTAGCATTCTATAAGCCCCCGCCCCTATAGCAACAAGGACAGGACACTGAGGCATGGATCGGTGGGCAGCTTTTGGAAAGTTGCAGATCAAGACAAGTCAAGTCAAGTCACTTTTATTGTCATTTTGACCATAACTGCTGGTACAGTACACAGTAAAAATGAGACAACGTTTTTCAGGACCATGATGCTACATGAAACAATACAAAAACTACACTGAACTACGTAAAAAAACTACATTAGACTACAGACTACCCAGGATTGCATAAAGTGCACAAAACAGTGCAGGCATTACAATAAATAATAAACAAGACAATAGGCACAGTAGAGGGCAGTAAGTTGGTGTCAGTCCAGACTCTGGTATTGAGGAGTCTGATGGCTTGGGGGAAGAAACTGTTACATAGTCTGGTCATGAGAGCCCGAATGCTTCGGTACCTTTTGCCAGATGGCAGGAGGGAGAAGAGTTTGTATGAGGGGTGCATGGGGTCCCTCATAATGCTGTTTGCTTTGCGGATGCAGCGTGTAGTGTAAATATCTGTAATGGCATGAAAAGAGACCCCGATGATCTTCTCAGCTGACCTCACTATCCACTGCAGGGTCTTGTGGTCCTAGATAGTGCAATTTCCAAACCAGTCAGTGATGCAGCTACTCAGGATGCTGTCAATACAACCCCTGTAGAATGTAATGAGGATGGGGGGAGGGAGATGGACTTTCCTCAGCCTTCACAGAAAGTAGAGATGCTGCTGGGCTTTCTTTACTATGGAGCTGGTGCTGAGGGACCAGGTGAGATTCTCCACCAGGTGAACACCAAGAAATTTGGTGCTCTTAACGATCTCTACCAAGGAGCCATCGATGTTCAGCGGAGAGGGGGCGCTCCATGCCCTCCTGAAGTCAACAACCATCTCTTTTGTTTTGTTCACATTCAGAGACAGGTTGTTGGCTCTGCACCAGTCTGTTAGCCGCTGTAGCTCCTCTTTGTATGCTGACTCATTGCTCTTGCTGATGAGTCGAGTCATCGGGATATAACAGGATTGTTGGCATGTGTCTTTATTTTCCCAATTATTGATTGGCACTTCCTTTGTAGAAAAGGCTTGGGTGGGCAGAATTTCTTAGGTGTGTTCAGAAAGGATTCCTGATACAATATGTAGACAGGACAACTAGAGGGGAAGCCATTCTGGATTTGGTACTAGATGATGAACTTGTTTATATGACAGATATCTCAGCAGGGAAGCGTTTTGGAGATAGTGGTCATAACTCCTTGTCCTTTAGTATAGCATGGATAAGAACAGGAACAGATATTATGAGCAGATATTTAACTGTGGGAGAATGAGATACAGGAGTATTAGACAGGAAAAATGGTGTGTAAATTGGGAGCAGATGTTCTCAGGGAAATGTACAGCAGACATGTGGAGGTTGTGTAGGAAGTGTCATGCTTGGAGTACTGAATAGGTTGTCCTATTGAGGTAGGAGAAGGGTGGTAGGGTGGAGGATGGTAGGGTGAAGGAATCATGGTTGATATGAGAGATGGAACTTTTAGTGAAGAAGAACAGGGATGTATACTTAAAGTTTAGGAAACATGACCAGTAAGTGCTCCTGAGAGTTATAAGGTAGCCAGGGAGGAGAGGAAGAATGGACTTAGGAGAGCTACAAAGAGACATGATAAGACCTTGGCAAGTAGGTTTAAGGAAAACCCCACAATGTTTTACACAGCCATAAAGAATAGGAGCATAACAAGAGTAAAGACAGCATGGCTCAGGGATAAAGGAAAAGGCATGTGTCTGAAATTGGAGAGGGTAGGGGAATTCCATACCAAATACTTTGCTTCAGTGCTTCACCAGTGAGAGGAACATTGATGAATGTGACATTGGCATAGAACAGACTATTGTGGTACTGGAGCACATAGAGCCAATGTTAGATCAACTGAAAAACAATAGGATAGTTATGTCCCCTGAGCTGGATGGAAATACAGCAGTTTACTACAGGAAGTGAGGGAAGAGATTGCTGGGATTTTGAAGATCCTCACTGGCCACAGGTGAAGTGGGAATCATAGGCCAGTGAGCCTTATATCAGTGGTGGGAAAACGAATGGAAAGGATTCCTGGGGACAATAGTTGTGAGTACTTGGAAAGGCACAGTCTTGTTAAGGATAGTCAGTATGGCTTTGTGAGGAGTAGGGTACGCCGCACAAGCATTAATAAAAATTTTTGAGAAAGTAACACAACAGATTGATGAAGGTAGATCAGTGGATGTACATTAATGGATTTAGCAAGGTGTTTGGCATGGTTCCCCATGGGAAGGCTCATTCAGAAAGTCGGAAGGCATGGGATCCATGGAAACCTGACAGTATGGATTCAGAACTTATTAACCAATAGAACTCAGAGGATGGTAGTAGACAGAACATATTCTGCCTGGAAGCTAGAGATGTTCTATATGGATTTTTTTCTGGGACCTCCGCTTTTGTAATTTTTATAAATGACTTGGATGAGGAAGTGGAAAGCTGTGTTGGTAAACTTGCAAATGTCATGGAGGTTGCTGCAGGCTGTAACGGGACATAGGCAGGGTACAGAGATAAGCTGAGGAAGAAGATGGAGCTCAATCCAGAAATGCGTGAAGTGATTCACTTTGACAGGTCAAACCTGCAGACAGGGTACAAGGTTAATAGAAGGATTGGAAGGATTTTTACCAGTGTGTAGAAACAAAGGGATCTTGCCACTCCAGTCCATAGATACCTCAAAGTGTGCAAGTTGATAGGGTGGTTAAAAAGATGTATGGAGTTTTGGCCTACATTAGTCAAGAAATTGATTTCAAGACCCATGATGTAATGTTGCATCTTTATAAGACTCTGGTTAGACCACACTTTGCTATTGTATTCAGTTCTGCTCACTGCATTATAGGAACTATGTGAAAGCATTAGAGAGAGTACAGAGAAGACTTACCAAGATGCTGCCTGGATCAGGAAACATGACTTAGGAGAAAAGGTTGAGTAAACAAGGGCATTTTTCTTTGGATCAAAGGAGGATGAGTGGTGACTTGATGAAGATATATAAGATTATGAGATGCATAGATAGAGTTCCCATAACACATTTTTATTCCCATGGTAGCAATGGTTAATACAAAAGGTCATCCTTTTAAGGTGAGTGGAGGAAGGATTAGGGGAGATGTCACTGGTAAATGTCTGGAATGCACTGCTGGCGGTTGTGGATGATAGTGATACATTAAGGGCACATGGATGAAAGGTAAAAATGGAGTATTATGGGATATGTTGGAGACAAAGATTAGATAGACTGTGGAGTATGTTAAGAGGTTGACACATCATGGTCGAAATGTCCGTACTGTGCTATACTGTTCAATGTTCTATAAGAAAGGATAAATGGATCAGCCTTAAGCGGTTAACTTTATCCCTGGGATCCTGGCATGGAACTGTAATTGGAATTGGAATTGGTATTTGAATTTGCTCATTATTGCCACATCTACCGAGATACAACGAGAAGCTTCTCTTACATGCTGTTCATACAGAT
This sequence comes from Hypanus sabinus, assembly GCF_030144855.1. NCBI lineage: Eukaryota > Metazoa > Chordata > Chondrichthyes > Myliobatiformes > Dasyatidae > Hypanus > Hypanus sabinus. The sequence continues at coordinate 91,116,807 of NC_082711.1, read as the reverse complement.
CAGATTATTAGGTAGTGGATAAGGTAGAACAAGCTGCAACAATAACATTGCAGAATAAAGTGTAACAACTACAGAGGAAATGTGGTGCACTTAAACAATAGACGCAAGCTCATGATGAGGTGGATTATGATGACTAGGATACCATTTAATATCTTTTAACAGTGAGGTAAATGGTGTTCTTGAACCTGGTACTATGAGCTTTCAGGCTTTTTTATCTTCTGCCCAATGGAAGAGGGGTTAAAAGAGAATGTCCAGGGTGGGTGGGGTCTTTTATTATGCTGGCTGCTCTACTGAGGCAGCAAGAAGATTAAGTAGAGTCCATAGAGGGGAGGCTGGTTTCTGTGATGTGTTGAGCTGCATTCACAATTCTGTGGTTTCCTATTGTCACGTGCAGAACAATTGCCATACCAAGCTGAATTTACAGTAAATCAGATAACACTTTGGATGTTCACAGATTGTCTGGATAGAAGTTCTTGCTTTGTCTTCAAAGGAGGAAGTGATAGAAAAGGTGATGAAACTAGAGGTTGTTTCAGACACTGAAAACGAAGCAAAGGCTTAGTTTTGAAGAACCTATGCTAATGCTTTCTTTTCACTACCAAACCACAACTTCAAGACATCTGCGCAGAAGTCTCAAAATTGCTGTTGTTTCTCACAGATTTTTTCAAATGTGTTTTGCCAATTTGTATTCCTCAAGAAGCCCTTAAGCAGACTCAGAATTTGAGAAAATTTCTTACCCACCTGGAAAATCTGCACCAGGCCTCACCTAACATAGCAATAGCACGTTCGTTCATTTGAAAGGAGAGAAACAACAGTGGAAGCAAATGTAATTTCAGTACCTGACAGATTTCTAAATTGCTTCAAATTATTGAAATGTTTCTAATTGTTTTCACATTTCCAAATGTATTTAAGTTTATTTTGTTGTGATTTTAAACTTTTCATCAGTTTGAATATATTTAATTATTCTCTGGGGTTTATTTTTTCATATTAGAAGTACTTGTTGTTTTGGCTTAGCTGGTGGCTATTATGTTCAATTACTTTCTGGGTAGTTTTTATTTTCTGCCCAGATCCCACTCACCCTCCCAAGCTACAAATGTCCATTGAAATGTCGTGCAGGCTCTACTTGCTGAAGAATTGTTCACTCTGGATGTGCAGGGTCAGCTATGAAATAGCATGTTGGGTAGTAATGAGAGCAGCAGGCTCAACACTGAGAGAGAAATCTGGCCATTATTTTGAATAAAGAAGGGAATGTATCTGGGAAAATTATATTAATGTGGATGACAGCAATGAAGGATATATCACTTGATCGAATTTGGAATTAATCCAATTCTAAGCTGTGGTATCAACTATTCAAAGATTGTACAAATTTGTAAAAGTGTATGAAATTGTCTTGTGATGCTGGTGCTTAGAGATAAATTTTACTTTAGTGCATTTACCTTTCCATTGGACCTCTTTCTCTAACTGTAGCCACAAAAGTAGATAGAAGGCAGAGTTTTACTGCTACAAGTGTATTATTGTTCTGCTGTCAGTTCTAACAGTAAAATGCAACATGACTGCAGTGTGCACTACTGGCAAGTACTGTATCCACAGTCTGTTCTATCAGTGTTGTGGCTGTGGTAGGCACCATCAAGAATATGTACTGAAATTGCACTGTGCGTGCATTCAACAAAATACATAATACTGCAAGTAAGGTAAATATCACTGTTAAATGTTAATTTGTGGTTTGTGATTGTAGTTGTAGGCTTGATATAAAGTACTCCACTGTTACCTGTGACAGTTCTCTGTGCAATTTCTGTATGGTGGAAACTGACTCCTGAAATTTCCCTGGCCTTCTGAAATATGACTGTCTTCTTAATCAGTTCACAAAAATGCCAATATACTTCAAACTACATGCTCATAATTGATCAGTCAGAGCAGGGCTTAATGAAGCATGTGCTGCTAAAAATTACAGACTCTAGTCAAGGTGCTGATGGTTTCTTTCCAGTAGTCGTCAATTGGACAAAGATTACTGGTGGTTTATGTAAGCACCAATAACTATAATTAAAAATATACCATCTTTGCTTATTCATCAGTGCAAAGCAGCTGCTTTATTTTTAATCATTCACAGGATGTAGATGTCATTGGCAAACTAACATTTATCCATCCCTAATTGAATTCGGAACTGATTTCCTTGCTGGAATATTTCTGAGGATAGTTAAGAGACAACCGCAGTGGTCAGATTGGGTAAGCAAGCAAATATCCTTCCCTGAAAATGCATCAAAACTTCCTTTACTCGCTGAAAAGATCAAATTCATAAAGAAGAGTTTGCTGCTAGTGCAAGGTAAATGCAAAATGTTGGAGTTGTGCCTCTCAATGTGGATTTAGTCAATATTTATATTTTAAAGACTAAAAATAGTTAAATATGATCTGACTGCTTTATAAACTTGATATAACTACAGTGCATCTCCAACTTTACTGCATTGTCTTGTTTTAAAGTGTACCTCATGAAAGATGTATCCCAGTTTTACCTAGTTTTTTAACCCAGTTTTTTGAAGACCCTGACCTGGAGTTACACTCTGACTTCAGTTCTTTGTAGAAATGGGACCTGCTCTCAGGGCCTCACAACCAGCCACTTTTTGCAGGCGAGCGTGCCTTCAGGGCTCCAGATTTTCATGGCTCTGGATTTGTGCTGATTCTAGGCTGGTGCCCCTGAATGAAGCGTCACAGGAAAACATGAGATAACGGGAGCTGTGGGTTAGCTGCTGGGGGTTGTGTGTCCTGAGACCTGAGCCTTTCTGGTACCGAATGTCAGGGTGCAGAGCTCAGAGAAAGTGACGCAACAGAGTGTAAACATCGTAAGTCAGTGAGTTGTTTGTTATGTCTCCCCTTTTGCTGTGAAATGGGGACACCTCTTTCTCCATTATTAGGGAGAGAGAGAGTCTGTGGTATGTTGAATTACCAGCTGAACGAATAGTTTTTGGGGTACAGCAAGACTGTGTTTATTGATGCTTGCGGCACACTCGGTGGAGGGCGCTGATGCTTTTTTACTGGTTTGGGTGGGGGTCAGTTGCCTTGTGGCTGCTTGTGCATGGGAGAGGGGAGCTGGGAGGGGCTTTGGGGTTCAAATGTTGAACTGTCATTCAATCTTTGGGGCACTCTTCTGTTTTTGTGGATCTCTGTGAAGAAAAAGAATTCCAGGATGTATATATTGTGTACATTTCTCTGACATTAAATATATCTATTGAAAACGTATTCATTGAGGGAAATAAATCACATTACGTTAAATGACTTAAACAGAAATAAACAGCTGATACTTTCATAAGCATATATTTTATAAGCTGATATTTTACCAGCATTTTTCTGGTGACCTTGATTATTGAGTTTCTGCCAAATTATGAACCAAAGACTAACAAGCATTTTCAATTCAGCAATTTAGGGGTCTAACAGCACATTCGCTTCTGTTTTATCTCAAGAGGAGAGGTAGGTTTGTTGCTTCAAAGGGCTTTTATTAACAGATAAACATGTTCAAGCAAGAGCAATTAGTATTTAATTGACTTAATAGCTGCCTTTGTACATCTTTCCCCAACAGGGAGCAGGTGAGTAGGTAGAAGATGAAAATTCTGTTCCAGTCAAGGTAAATATTCTAAGCTTAACTGGGCATCATTTGGCATCTTTGTATCCAAGAAAAACAAGATGTTAAAGCTCTCTTGGGAAAGTTATGCTTTGTTTTTTCCTGGGTATAATAATTCCCTTAAAAGCAAATATACCCTTTGACCTATGGTAACCATTGTTATCATATTTGAAAAATATGCAAGAAACATAATTAAGCTAAAAGAGAGTCAATCGGATTTATTGTTAAGATGAACAGATGGGTGAGGTGGTTGTGTTGTCAGTTATAGATATAAAATCAGAAATAATTGTTTTTCTAAAAGCCTCAGAGATTATTCTCCCTGAAGTGTTTCTCTGCTTGTTTACCACGTGCAGTTAAACTGTAAATTGTACTCTTCTCTATTGACAAAGTTCATAATGTAATGCCACAGTGATGAGGTAAGGTCAGGCTAGTGAGAGGTGGAGATAAGAAATAAAAGTAAGATCATGGGCAAGTTTTGATATCAGAGTCAATAGAGTGCCCTTATCTTGGGAATCAAGGTCCTGACTGTTGGGACGAAGTGTCCCATCACATAGTACTCAAATGGCCAGTCATAGGAACTGATCACAAATGTCATTTTCACATTCAATCTGCTAAATCATGATTATAATTTCACTAGGAGATGGCATTTTATTTTATTTTGGAATTCCAAAATGTTATAGTAATTGTATATTTATTTCTAGTTTTGTTAAAACTAAACAAAGTTAATGAACAAGTAGGTCTTTTTTTAAGAATCAAGAGTTGAAAAATCAAGACGGACTATAACCCAATACAGGACATTCTTAAGTCACACATGGTAGTGTAGTGAATTCCCTGCAATAAAAATATGTTAATTTCCACCTTGAATATATTTAGTGATACTACCTCCACATCCATTCATTTCTCAATATTCTTTATCAAAAGTACCAAGCCAATAGAAATAAATTTTTGACTTAACATCGTTTTTCTTCAGGCTGCTCTAATGACATCAAAGTTTTCAGCGCTTAAGTGTACACTTTTCAGATCGAAGTAACTTGGCATTTTGGAGATTAGCCTCTATCATATCAATCATTATCGTTAATGAAATAATGATATGATGCGAGGTAGAAAGACCTTCAGTTACACCAGACATACTATTGGCATAGCTGAGGCCATCCTAGGCACAGAGTTTGAAATATCCTACAGTTCTCTCTGGGAGATAACTTGGATACAAGGGAAATAACTTGGATAAAAGATACAAGGGTTCAGAGTTTTTAAAAATGTGTTATTAGGGACTTTTACAAAGAGCAGTGCAACTATAATCAAGGGATCATCAATGTCCCTCTCCTCATTCATTTTCTCCCTCCATCAAATGTAACCATATTTGTCTGGTTGCAATTCCAGAGGCTCTCTAATTGTATACAGTGAATGGCCCCCATCATGCAGTCTTCAACAACAGAGACACAGGCAGATTAATGATGAAATATTCTGTGCCATGAAGCTTTGGCAGCCATGTGTCCACAGTGAATACTTTTGTTTTTGTCTGTTATTGCAGTTACAAATGACTTTATAGCCCATTTTCTCTCAGGGTGATCTGTTTGTTAATCTACAGCGATGATGGTATCTGATATAAATTCATTTTACCTAATTGGTTCATTAATGAACTTAATCTTGGATCTGCATTTTAAGCTTTTAGTATTGATTATATAAAAGTCTAGACAACGAAGGTTTCATGCTGATTTAATCGCACTGCTTTTACCATTCATCCCACACAAGAGTGTGTGTAAAATAGCATTGATATATGTCCTTCCAGTAATTTTGTGCAATAAGTGCAGAAAAAAAATGCAGATCTAATATGGCTCTCCAAATGTGGTTATATTTAAATTCCAATGCATGTCACGGATTCCAAATGTAAAGGGGTGGTCAATGATAGAGTATCTAGAGGAAATTAAAATTTATAGTCTAATAAAACCACAGAAAAGAAGGAAAACAAAATATAAAATATTATAGCGATAACAATTCAAAATTGCACCTTAGTGTAGAATCTCAATAAGTGAGAGCTGCTATTCAGACAAAGCTCAGCACCTATGGTTCACACTTACAATGTAATTTCTTAAATGGTTTACATCAACAACAATAGCTAGCGCTTGAATAACACCTTTAATGTGTGCAACACACTTTAAAGTAAACCAGGATTGTTATAGCAAGGAAAAACAAATGGAAAATAACAAAAATAAATGTCACTTAACTATCTGAATAAAAAGATTTAAATTGAAAGATTGATGAAGATTTGGAATTACCTATCAACCAGGGAAATATAGGAACATCTACTTAGTACTAAAAATCAAAATCTTACTCAGCTGGCTGTTTCAATGTGGTTATGGAATGAACTTCAGAATTAAATTGTCTTTTTGCAGCCTTATATTCTTATGCCTTTGTTTCATTTTGCCCGGTGGAAAAAAATGTGCATTCAAAATGAGGATAAGTAACCAGGAAGTGTGTGTTTATGTTGCAAAGCAATCTGGAATCTGCAGACATTATGAACATATACTGGCAATGTTTTTCAGTTTGGGAGCAGAGTGAGATTATGCACAAAGAGCATTGGTCTACAAGAGAAATCCTTTTTCTATTCACCAGCTACATTGCTTATATTAAAACATCTGTTAAAAAGTACACAAATCTGCTTAGCTGCAGCTGGGTTACGGTTAAATGTTGAAGTAGAGAACGATCTATAATGCAGCAGATGGTCTTGATTGAGGTTAGGAAATGGCAGCGTTAATTCCACCAGATTGGGAGCTTCATTTGTGTGGCAGTAAGTATAGTCTGAAGTGAATAATGATGTTCTGGTAATAATTGTGTAAATCCCAATATTATTAAATTGATGCAGCTGGGAGGTTCTAATATAGGAAGCAATTGATATTTTCTAAGCGGCATTCTCCCTAACATGAACTGTGTTCATTATCTGTTATTATATTATTTCCTGTAACCCCTATCTAGTAGCTGAGTAGCATCTAATAGAGAGAGTTTAAATTAGTTGATGCGCTTATTTATTTGTTTATGAATTTGATAGTACATTACACAATTTTTAAAAAGATCCCAATTATCCTCACCTTAGAAATATAGATGAATATGCAGAAGCAATAATATACTATTAAAACAAACTGGAAATGTGTTCAATTAATAAGACGGCAGTTAATTATGCAGCTTTAAATCCTGAATTAGAATTAATCAGAGTTTCCATTGTAGTTTCTCTCTTCTGCATAACATCAAGTCCAGATGGTTTGGCTGCATTTTCCAAGGAATTAAAAACAATGCATTCAATGGAAAGTGTCAGATCAGCCATTGCTTTCTGTTCATTCAAAATCCTTTATTTATTTGGTGGCTTTAGTGTTAATTTAGTATTAACTGTTTATATCACTTATAGTTTTGTTCATACTGGAATATGAGGGCTATAAATAAACAAGGTCAACATGAAAAGGAGATCATTTGTTATAGCAATTATCTATTATTTGATTACTTTGCTACTGGCTAAAGTTTGCACCTCTCATCACACTCCAGCAAACATTAAAATATCGTGCATCGATGGGTCTTCAATGCAAACATCATAAAGAGTGAAGCCGATAGTTCTGACAAGTTTGAAAAGAAGGCCATAGCACTGTAACTAAATATATGTCATTCTAGCCTCTTTCTGTTGCCTCAAACCATAAGCTATTTTTGTTTTAGAAAGCTAAACTAATTTTCCAGCCATCAAATGGACTTGGAGCAGTTTGCAAGGCCAACACTGGCTGATTCACCATTTGGTATGTAGGGGTCATGACACAGGATGGGGGAAAAAGCTGCAGGAAGTAGTAAACTCAGCCAATTCCATCACGGCATTGGCCCTCCCCTATAAAGGTGTTGCTTCAGCCACCCAAGACAGGTCCTCTCCTCTTTGCTACCATCAAGGAGGAGGTACAGGAACCTGTAGATACACAATCAACATTTCAGAAATAGCTTCTTCCCCTCTGCCATCAGATTTCTGAATTGAAAATGAATCCATGTACAATATCTTATTTCTTTTGCTCTCTTTTTGCACTAATTTAATTTTTAATATGTATTTCTTATTATTATATACTGCAATGCATTGTTGCTACAAAACAAAGTTCACAACATATACCTTTGACATTAAACCTGACTGAGATTCTGATGCTGTGCACTCTTCAGTGCTTTGAGGTACCTGATGGAGGAAAAGGATCACTGCTGTCTGAAAAACCATGAGTATGATAATAAGTTAGAGATTGAGAGTATGCCTGCAAGAAAACAGATCTCAGGGTTGTATATGGTGACATATATGTACTTTGATAATAAATTTACTTTGAACTTTGATCTTCAGGCACTCATTTTGTCAGGAGGCCTAAAGGTACTTTGATGCACTGAAGCAGTAGTGAATGTTGCCGTCAATACTTGATTTTTAGTGAGAAGTGATTCTTGTGATATAGAACATGATGTCATCAGGGACATTTACTCCCAGGATTGGTAGACAACCTTGGCTTTGCAGATGATCAGTGTAAAGCACATTTTCTCACATCAATAAAGAAATTGATAATGTCTCAGCTTGGTCTTCAAACATGTGTATGCACAAGTTCCAAATGTGCACTGAGGTTCAATGATTAAGATTGAAGACCCCTTGCTACTGGAGTGGAGATAATGTGGATTGAACTTTTTTCTACTTGTTCCATACAGTAGTTCCACTCCAGTGGTCTCTCAGACTCTGTCTACTCCATAAAATGTATAATTTTCTGAACTTTTAATAAAATTGCAAGAGAAAGCCACTATCAGAAATGGCTAAATTTGAAATACTATAGTAGAATTACAGTACTCATATGCCTACAGCAGGAGCTGCTGTTTAACAATTTAACTGAGATAATACATTGCAAATCAAAATGTTTTGGAATTCCACTGTAGGTGTGAGAATAAAGGGAGCCTTTTCTGCTTGGCTGCTGGTGGTTAGTGGTATTCTGCAGGGATCATTGTTGGTGCCATTTCATTTCATGTTATGTACCAATGATGAAACTTGATGATACAAAGATGGGTTGGGGAAGCATGGAGTCTGCAGGACTTGAAGTAGGAGAATGGGGAAAGAAGAGGCAGATGGAAGTCAGTGTAGGGAACTATGTGGTCATGGACTTTGGTGGAAGGAATAAAGGCATGAACTATTTGCTAGACAGAGAAATCAGAGGTGCAATGGGATTCATGCAGGATTCCCTAAAGGTTAACGAGCAGGTCGAGCCAGTGGTAGGCAAAGCAAATGCAATATTAGTACTCATTTTGAGGGGACAAGACTATAAAAGCAAAGATGCAATGTTGGGGCTTTATCAGGCATTGGCCAGACTGCATTTTGAGTATTAAAAGCACTTAGGGGCTCCTTTTTCCAAGAAAGGATGTGCAGACATTGGAGAAGATCTAGAAGCATTTCAGGTGAATGATCCAGGAATGAACAGTGTAATAATGTATGAGGAGCTTCTGATTGTTCTGGGCCTGTAGCTACTGGAGTTGAGAAGATTAAGGGGGATTAAGGGGAACCTTTCGAATATCGAAAAATAAAAAAAATTATCAGAGTAAATTCACGTCACCACATACAACACTGAGATTTCTTTTCTGCAGCATACTTAGCAAATCTATAGAACAGTAACTGGCAAGTGTAAGCTGTGGTTCGTCCATCATCGTCGATGAAGACCTCGACACCACTAGTCACTTTGAGACTGGATGTGGTGTGTCCGAAGATGACTGGTCAGGCCAATTTGGGCACGGAATATCCTGGCACATGTTGGGCGGACATGGGTTGGCACAACAGTTGTTGTGCTGGTGGCTCTGGACTTGCGCAGCTCATGCTTATGTTGTGCTTCAGCAGTGCACCTTGCTTCGTAAGCTTGACAGCCTTGTGGATGAGGCCACGCCAGGTAGGGCGGTTTTGTGCCAGCGTTTCGCAGGAGGTCTTGTCCATGTCAAGAAACTTCAGGGAGGCCTTTACTGTGTCCTTGTAACGTTACTTCTGCCCTCCATGCAAGTGTCTTCCAGTAGAGAGTCCTCCAAAAAAGACCTGCTTGGGTATGTGCTTTTTGGCATACGGATAACATGACCTGCCCACCGGGACTGTGCTCCCATCAACAGTGTGTGGACTGATGGTAGACTTGCTCTAGAGAGAGTTTTAGTGTCTGGTACTTCGTCTTGCCATTTGATTCCCAATATTCTGCGAAGACAAGTCACATGGAAATGGTTGAGCTGTCTTGCATTCCTTCGATACATAGTCCACGTTTCACAGGCATATGGGAGGGTAGTGTGTACCACTGCTCTGCAGACCTTCAGTTTTGTTGCTGGACTGATTCCTCAATGTTCCCACACAGTGGAGCGCAGTCTACCGAAAGCAGAACTTGCCTTTGCTATTCTGCAGTTACCTTCTGTATCAATAGTCACTGCTCAGAAGAGGGTGCTGCCCAGGTAAGTAAACTGCTCCACTGCCTACAGTTTCTGTCATTTGATTGTGATTTTGGGTTCTGTGTACGATACATGAGGATCAGGCTGGTGCATGACTTACGTCTTTTTGATGTTGATGGTGAGTCCAAAGTTGTCACAAGCTATGGAGAATTTGTTCATATTGACTTGCATCTCTGGCTCTGAGCCAGCACACAGGGCACAGTCATCGGCAAAGAGGAGGTCTCTCAGAACAGTCTCCGTCACTTTGGTAATAGCTTGAAGACTCCTCAGGTTGCAGAGCTTCCCATCCACTCTGTACGTGAGGCTGATTCCAGTATCACTGTTCTGGAAGGCATCATTCAGCATGACAGTAAACATCATGCTGAACAGTGTGGGTGTGAGCACACAGCCCTGTTTGACACCATTGGTGACTGGGAATGCCTTAGAGGATTCTCCGCCGTCCAGCACCCTGGCCATCATGGAACTGGTATACAATCTGAATGAATTTGGCGGGGCAGCCGAACTTTGACATGGTCCTCCACAAGCCTTGTCGGCAGACAGTGTCAAAGGCTTTTGTGAGGTCAACAAACGTTGTGTGGAGTTCACAATTCTGCTCCTGACACTGCTCCTGAAGTTGGAACGCAGCAAAAATCATGTCAATGGTCTCAAGACCTTTGTGAAAGCCACTCTGTGATTCTGGCAGCAGGACCAGCTGCAGATGAGTGACCAGACGATTCAGCAGGACTCTTGCAAGAGTTGTTCCTGCGATGGAGAGCAGCGAGATTCCTCAGTGGTTGTCGCATACTTGTCAATTGCCCTTCCTCTTGTAGAGGTGTACGATGGATGAATCTTTAAGTTCCTGAGGAATGGATCCTTGCTTCCAAAAGGACTAGAACAACTCGGTGAGCTTCTGTATATGTACAGGACCATTGGCTTTGTAGGTCTGTACAGTTATGGCATCTGCCCCTGGGGCTTTGCCACTGGATAGCTGCCTGACAGCTTTTGTGACTTCGGCTGCTACCGGTGGGTCATCCCAGGTGCTGTTGATGTCGACCTGGGGAATTCTGTCTATCACCTCATCATTAATAGATGACGGTCGGTTGAGGACAGCTTCAAAGTGTTCAGCCCATCTCTGCAGGATCTGAGTCTTCTCTGTAATGAGAGTTGTACCATCTGTACTCAGGAGGGGGGAGCTCCTGAGAGACTGAGGTCCATAGAGAGTGTTGAGGGCTTCATAGAATCACTTCAAGTCACTTCTGTCAGTGTATCCCTGTATTTCATCTGCCTTGGCACTCAGCCAGGCATCTTGCGTTTTACACAGTTTATTCTGGACTGTCATGCAAGCACTGCTAAAGGCGTTTTTCTTGGCAGCTGATAATGGGTCATTCTGATGGGCACAATGAAGGCGGTGCTTTTCAACAAGTGGAGCCTGTATCTCCTCATCATACTCATCGAACCAGTCATGCTGCTTGCGAGTAGAGAGACCTAGCATCTTCAGTGCCGATGAAAGGACAGCATCCCAGCACTACCTGCAAGGTGTAGGTCAGCAATCTTGGCTTCGAAGTCTTCAGCCAGTGCTGAGCCTATGCTGGGGTTCTTCAGCCTGGCCACATTGATTCTTTTCATAGCCTTGCTTCCTCGTGGTTGCCTCTTGAGTCTTATGCGAAGCTTCATTTTGGAGACAATGAGCCTCTGATCTGTCCAGCAGTCAGCACCACACATGTTCACTCTGACATCCTGCCTGTCTTTTCTCCTGACAATGACATAGTTGTTAAGATGCCAATGCTTAGAGCGGGGGTGCATCCAGGAGGTCTTGTTACGGGTAGGCAGGCGGAAAGTTGTGTTGGTGATGAGGAGGTCGTGTGCTGCACAGGTCTTCAGTAAGAGTAGGCGTTACTGTTACATTTGCCCACTCCACATCTCCCAATGACTCCCTGCCAGGCTGCAGAGTCACACCTTACTCTTGCATTGAAGTTGCCGAGCAAGATCAGCTTGTCGGTGCTGCTCACTGCTGATAGTAGGGCATCTAGATCTTCATTGAACCTGTCTTTCATCTCATCCGGTTGGCCATTGTGGGGGCATAGGCGCTGATCAGGGTGGCTTGACTTCTGTTCTGTAGCGGAAGCTGTAGTGTCATGAGCTGGTCATTCCCACCCTTGGGGAGGCTGGCAAGTTTCTGAACAAGGTGACTCCTGACAGCGAATCCAACTCCAACATCACAACGCTCATCGCTGCCACGACCACTCCAGAAAAAAGTGTATCCACATCCAGTTTCAGTCAGCTGACCTTCATTGGCAAGACGAGTCTCACCAAGGGCTGCGCTGTCAATGTTGTATCTTGCAAGCACTCTGGCTACTAAGACTGACCTTCTGTCTGGTCTGTTTGCTGTAGGGTTGTCCAATAGCGTGCGCACGTTCCAAGTGGCAATGGTGAGTGGTGTCACCTTGTCGTGTCACCTTGTTGTGTTTGTTCGACTGTCGAGAAGGGATCCCCGCCAGCCGCGGTAAACTGGCCAGGGTGTAATGAAGCAGGCAATGTTCAAGGCATCTTTCCTAGCCCCTTCCTTATACTACAGAGTTGAGCAGTGTGTTCCTGAAGAGGGCTGCTCAGTCGCCGAGTTTCACTGCTGCTTTGGTCAGCGAGAAACAACCATTAGACCTGAGCTGCCTGTGTGCAGGTCCGTGACTACAGCTCCCAGTGTGTCCACACCTGCTGCTTCGTCGCTCACCCATCGCCACAGGACTTCAAAGATTGAAGGTGATGATGATGATGATGGTGTCGATACTAGCGTCTCATCTGGATTTGAGGGAGAGTTGGGCAGCATCAGCCTCACTCTCTCTTCCCAATTCCCAGTTGGATCCAGTGGCAAGACAAGAGTTGAGATGGCTGGGAATGGGACTAGGTGCAGTCTCCTGTGTCTTGTCGTGCTCTACGTGTTCCACGACACTTGCAGAGACCGCTTCTTGACCATTGGACCTTCCATTGGTCTCGTCCGCTCAATTCTCCGGAGTCTGTCTTCACATGCTGGGATAGACAACTCCCTATCTCACCGAGGGTTTGAGACCCGTTGGCTACCATCACCTGGTTCAGCCGGCCTTTCGAAGCAGCTGCCTGTGGCGTGGCCGCTGTTGCATGCAAACAGCCATGGGGAGCCACAGGTGGGAGCTGAGTGCCGGGTGGGGACCAAAGGTGGAAAAACTGCCTGAGAAGGACGCGACATGTTCCCCCACCAGAGGTGCGACCCCTCCCTGACACCCCAATACACTGGCATGCATGGTGAATTTCTTAGGAGGAACACAACTCAGACAGTTCAAATGCTCCACAGGTACCAGGTTCATCCACAACTCAGTCATTCTCACAATTTGTTGTTGAGTTCAAAAGAGTTATTGATCTCCTATTGTGGGGTCAGGAGGCTGCCCACCAACTCTTAGACCTGCACCAAGGTAGAAGTGTTGTGAGGGACTGTGCAGTAAAATTCAGCTCACTTGTGGTGGATATTGGGTGGAATGAGAGATCCCTCCTCACTTTCTACCAGCAGGGATTGAGCGCAAGGGTCTAGCATGAGATCATAGTGTGTGATGAGCAGGACAACCGGGATGACCTGATTAATCTATCCATTCAAACTGAGGGGAATGGAGAAAGAAGGCCCCAAGTTTCCTACTCCTCACATCTCCATTTATTTGCACCCTCTCCTGCATCGCCCAGTACACAGTCTAATGAAGAGCCTATGCATGAACTTATCTCAGGAGGAATGAGATTGGTCCAGAAGAAAAGGTTCCTGCCTCTATTGTGGCAATCCTGGACAATTCCAGGCTTTATATCCCAAGTGCCCCTTAAAAGAAGAAACCCTTCAGCAAGAAGGAGAGTTCTGAAGGGTCAGTTCTCCCGACCACAATCTTTACCTAATTTTGTAATGCTCCCAGCTACCTTGATATTGAGATCTCACATGTTTATTGACTCCGTGGCAACTGGGAACCTCATGGATATCTTTCTGGTTCTGACTCAGCAATTGAGAAAGAACATAAACATCAAGGCTCTGCATGGTTGGCTTCTGGGCACCAGCAAGGTCCACCTTTCCAAAGAACCGGTCCAACTTGTGCTAGAAGGCAGCCACAGGGAACAGCTCTTCTATCAGGTTGATTTACTTGAACAGCTGCTGGTGCTTAGCCTTCCTTAGCTATCTTGATATGACCCATGGATTGATTAGTCACTAAAGGTGCTTCAACTGTGGGAACTGGGATCCCTGTCTACCTGCCTGGATCCAGCTCCATTTCCTATCAGCGTATCCTTTCCTATGCCTTCTGCTAGTGTGGTCCTGTCTGGCATTCAGGCGGAATATGCTGATCTATTTGGGTTCTTCAGCAAAAACAAGCCACCTCCCTGCCTCCTCACTGGACACGCAACTGCACTGTTGACATCCAACCCGATACTAATCCTCCCTGGGTCTGGCTCTTCTCAATATCTCATCCTGAAGCAGTGACCATGGAAGAGTACATCAAGGAGGTATCGGCCTTGGGGTTCATCTGTCTGTCAACCTGGTCAGCAGGGGGCAGGATTCTTTTTTTCTGAGTGAGAAGGGTGGCGAGTTCTATCCCAGCACTTAGTTTTTATTTATTGAGGTACAATGTGGAATAAGCCCTTCCGGACCTTCGAGCCGCACTGCCCAGCAACCCCTGATTTAATCCTAGACTAATCACAGGACAATTTACAATAACCAATTAACCTACTGTTACGAATGTGCCACAACTCTGAGGGGCTGAAGGGTACAAAGTCGCCCCCTCCTTTTTGAGAATCGCAAGATCGCTATTAATTCGGGTCTGGGACCCAGGAAATGAGAGAGATTCCACAAGGTTTTGGAATGTGTCCTGGCCTCAGCGAAAACAAAACCCCTGTTAACGGCTATTGTCTCTTGGAGACAGAATTGTGAATTGAGTACTGTACTATTCATTGAAGCCCTCAGGGGACTACCAGAGTGGGCTGGTTGAGGGATTGCATCATCCCAACCTGATTGACATCTGAGACTCCGTGAGTAAGGATAAAAGATGGTCTAGGGAACAACCCCTTCAGACACACCAGGAGAAACGTATGAGACCAGTGGGGACTTGGGTGTGTGTCCATCCTTGCCTGGATGACAAGTTCTCCATGGAACAGCCTCGCTAAAGGACAAATACGGATCAAGATCAGATCAAGGAAAGCTGGCAAGTTTCTTTTCTCAAAAACTCTCTCTCTCCAACAATTGCAAACCCAGCGGTCCCCAAAGGTTGAAGCCTGCATGAACTGAGTGACTTTTATATTTCCATCAGACAATACATTATCCCCTAGACAACGATAGAGCTTATTTCTCATTGATTATTATTATACCCGCACTTTCAGATTTTGTATTGACAACGTATATTATCTGTATGTTTGCATTGATATTATTTTTGTGTCTTTTTACTAATAAATACTGTTAAAAATAGTACCATCAGACTTCAACGGACCTCTCTATTTTTGCTGGTAATTGACCCAGTTACAGGGTTCATAACACTGCCAACTGGTATGACTTTGGACTGCAGGAGAAAGCCCACACAATCACAAGGAGAACATACAAATTCGTTATAGACAGCAGCAGAAATTGAACCATGGTTGCTGGTATTATAAAGGTGTTTGCTAACCACTAAACTACCATGCCGTTTCTCCATAACAGCCTACTTTTATTGCCTTCCCTAAGCTCACATTTGCACTTTCATGGTTGAGCACATTTTCATCTTGCCTCAGAACATAGTATCTGCTCGAGGGACGTGAACTGTCATCCATTTTTGAAAATCCTTCTGTTCCCTTGTGGGAGCCATAGCCAGCCTATCCTCTAGTTTCCACTCCCAACTTAACGGCCTAATTGAGAGAGTGAATCAGGAGCTGGGACATCCTTGCACTGCCTGTATTGCATTGTATCTACCTGCCCAGCTACCTTCAGAGTCTATGGACAAGAGTTCCAACTCCATCTGTTCCTTCACATTTCGTATCCAATCATTTATTATGTAGTCTTTTGCTTTTTCAGTTGCTCCCAACTGCAAGATCTCACATATCATGGATTAAATGCCATGTGCCACATTTATAATCACTGATCAATTTTTTGTTAACTTCCTGTGAAATTAAGTCGTTTTCCTGACCACAAAGTATGAAGTTGGTATCGTTGGCTTATTTCTGAATCAAGGTTCCTTCATTTAATCACAATCATTTATATATACGATTATGATACCTTATTCTGAGCCATAAAATAATTTTAAGAAAGAGAAGCCTGAGAATTGAAAGTGCATTAAATGCCAGGAAGTGTATGAAGGAGGGGGAGTGAGAGGGAGAGGGGAGAAGAGAGAGGTGGGAGAGAGAGAGAGAGAAAAGCAAGGAAATGAAAAATAGATTTTAAAATACTTTGGAAGCATATGCAATAGAATAAAGTTTCAAAAAAAAAAACACCTGGGTTCCTTAGATGTACATAAGAACAAAGAAAAACAAGAGCAGGGATGTGTCAATCAGCATGGCTGATCCAATCTTAGTTACTTCCTTATTTTGTTCTATACTCCATGATTCCCTTGTAGTACAAATGACTGACGGTCTTCACCTTTTAATACATTTAATGATTCCACCTCTATAGCTCTCTAGTTCCTCAAACTGTTGTTTTAACAAACAGTACAGACTGTGGAATCATCTTCAAGGCTTACCCTTGCCAATCTGTCTTGATCAATCTATAAATTAGTTAACATGGCATGGTTATTGATCTACCAGTTTACAAGCCTCATTATTACTTCATTTATTCTGTGTCCTTCATTAACATTACAATTGGGAGTCCATATTCAGAATCATTTACTATCACTAACTTTTATGACATGAAATTTATTGTTCTGCAGCATCAAGGGCATTAAAATTATATTAAGTTCAATAAAAAAAGTGGAGAAAAAATGAATAGCAAGGTAGTATTCAGAAATGTGATAATGAAGGGGAAACATGGTTTCTGAATTGCTGAGATTGTATCTTTAGGCTCCTTTACTTCCTCTGTGATGTTCTCAATGAGAAGAGGGTATGTCCCAGATAGTGAGGGTCCTTAGAGGCCGCCTCCAAAATGTTCTCGATGATCTGGTGGGTTATTCCCATAATGGAACTGACTGAGCCTACAACCCACCGCAGATTTTTATGATCCTGTACATTAGATTCTCTATACTAGGCTATGATGCAACTAGTTAGAATGCTCTCCTTTCTACATAATTGACACTTTGGTATCATACCAATTCTCCTCAAGTTTCTAACAAGATAGAGCCACTATCATGCTTTCTACATGACTGCATCAATATATTGGGCTCAAGATACTTGTGATTATCACCACCCAACGTGAGTCTATACCTTGAGCTTTTAAGCTCTCCTCACCACTGCAGTGACCTCACTGTTTATTAACAGAGATATTCCACCTCCTTACCCTTTCTGCTTGCATTCCTTCCCAAATTGTCAGATAGCCTTAAAGATTAATTTCCCAGCCCTAGTCAGCTTGTAATCATGTCTCTATAATAGCAACCAGATCATGCACATTCATTACTATTTGTACCAGGAATGCATATATCTTCTTGCAAACATTATCATAGAAATTTAACATATTCAGGAAGCAAATGATTTGAAGAACAAATGATACATTGGTGGTAATCATAAGATTATGAGAATGGGATTAAGAATTAATATAAGGGTCAAAATGAGGTCAGAAATGAAGTGCTACATAAAGTTTTGGTCTCTTTACTGAAGGAAAGACATCCTTTCTCTCTTTGCCAGATTATTTCCACAAGTGAAAGCATTATTTACAGGGAAGGCTTTTGTATCATAGCTCTATGGCCTCTAGAGTTTACATAATATTACTAATGACAACTTCATCAGATTTGTAATTGCTATCTGTGAATAAATAAATTATTCACCATATTACTACATTATCTAATTCTTATAATGATACAATAGAAAGCCATTCAGCCTATTGAACCTATGCCGGCTCAATTCAATTAGTCACATCCTCCAAGCTTATTTCCCAGAAACCCTATTACTTATTCACTTACATATTTTTCATTCAACTCTTTGTTTTAAGTGGATACATTAGTAGTAAGTTGCTTTTTGGCACTCTGACAGCATGGAATTTGCTAGATATATATAAATATTTATTTGTATCTGTTTTGCATTGCTCCTAAATATCTAAAGTTTCTTCCCAATAATGTCTGAGTTCAAATCCACTGGGGTAGAAATCCTGACTCATAAATAATAACAACTGTCTGAACAGCCTTTAGTATGAGTGAATTATTATATACCTAGCACCTTGGCTTGGTCATATCCATGACATTGACATCTGTACACCTAGTGTTAATCAATTATAATGCATTCCTTCTTTTTGAGGATTAAACCATCTGCTTTAGTTAAGGCTTGCAGCCTAAACTCTCTTATACTTGAGATAATAGTGTTTAATATTGGGCTCTTGAATGAAGAGCAGTGCAACCATTAACACCTAGAACTTGGGAAAGACCAGAGATCAAATAATTATGGATATCATTAATCTCACATCAAATGCATGACCAAAAACTGACTGATTTGAATCAGACAACCTTCCAACATGTTGTAATCACTGCCCTGGTTGTGAAGGGAAAAAAACACATTTCAGCGTACAATTATTTCAAATCAACATCATGCAAAGAGTTCATTCACCAAACTGGTCAATGTAAATGATCGTGATCCACAGTGCTCTCCTCCTATCCCATCCCACGTAAGTCTATTCATGTATCTTTGCAGCTTTATCATGCATTTTCCAGTGACAAGTCATATAGCTGAATGTTTATCTGTTCCTTGTTCTCTGCACAAGTGCTACTTATTTGTAAGGGGATCTCTGTGTTCTTAAAGGCTGTATGTGACCTCACCTCTTGTTTCCTTGCTGCTCCTCATCCTCTTCTCCTTTATTACAAATATCATATTATTGAGAAGCCCTGTTGAGAGAGTTGAGAGATTTATACTGTAGCCTTCTAATGTATTCAAAACAAATCTCTTCATTTTTGATTTAAAAAATGTTTTGGGGGTAATTTCCAAAGGAAGTTCAAAAGTTCACCAAAGCAGTAGTACTGAACTCATTAAAGTAATAGTTTACAACCTGATATAATAATGAAACACAATCATTTGTCTTTAAAATCCCAAGATCAACTTTAAATTCTTAGCTGTTATTATTTCAGAGGATCTGTCGTGGGCCAGCCATAAGTACAATTATGAAGAAAGTACGGCAGTGCATCTGCTTCCTTAGGAGTTTGCAGAGATTCAGCATGGCACCTAAAACTTCGACAAGCATCTGTACATGTGTAGTGGAAAGTATATTGGCTGGCTGCATCACAGTCTAGTATGTAACACCGATACCCTTGAACAGAAAAGCCTACAAAGAGTATTGGAGTTGGCTCAGTGCATCACAGATAAAGTCCTCCCAACCATTAAGCACATCTACGTGAAATGCTGTCGTAGGAAGGCAGCATCCATCAGCAGGGATCCCCACCACACAGGTCATGCTCTGTTCTTAATACTGTCAACAGGTAGAAGGTCCAGGAACCTTAGGGCTTACATCACCATTTTCAAGAACAGTTACTACCCCTCAACCATCAGGTTTTTGAATAAAAGGGGATAACTACACTCAACTTCACTTGACCCATCATTGAAATGTTCTCACAATCAATTAATTCAATTTCAGGAACTCTTCATCTCATGTTTGTTATTCATTGCCAATTATTTATATTTGCATGTCCACAGTTTGTTGTTGTCTGCACGCTGGTCAGTCCTTCATTAATCCTGTTATAGTTACTACTCTATAAGTTTGTTGAGTATGGCCACAAAAAATGAATCTCCGGGTTGTATATGGAGGTATATGTACTCTGATAATAAAATTTACTTTGTACTTTTGATTCAAGTCACTTTTGTGAATATTGGATAAATTGTGGGCAGAATTTTAAGCTCAGGACATTACACAGGTCTAAATTATTTATTTGCAAGGAGATGATAGAAGCAATACAACAGCAACTCTTAAGAGAGATTTAGAAGGATGCACGAAGAAGTGGAGAATCAAGGGGTATGGACCACCAGCAGCTAAATGAGATTAGCTTGGATTGGCATTGTGGCCATTGCACTCATGATCAGCCTTTCCCTGTGTTGCATTGCTCTATGTTCCTTTCTATTCACAATTTACAGCTGAACTCAAAGGGCACAAGCCAATGAATTGTGCCCCCTTCCCTTTGACAGATCCACATTTGCTTCCTGATGAGAAGAACGCGAAGGGAACATACCTTATACATTTGGATATACCTTCTGCATAAGAGTTATTACGCATTCATTAAAAATAACTGCTTAATCAACTTAAGGCATACCTCTCACTTGTAGCTGCAGGAACAGTTGGATTTTGGGTTAAAATTTGTGACTAATATTGCTTTTATCTACTGTTAGTTCTTCCAGGGTGTCCTGTCACATTATCTCTGCATTTAGAAAATTAAGCTGATGACGTACTATACTATGATGGGTATGCAATAAGCAATGGAGAACCAAAGTATGCTGATCAGAAGTAAACTTTATGAGCAGCAGTTGAGAGTAACACCAGGCATTATGTAAAATTAAAATTGAATCCACTCCCTTCCATTATGCATTGGATGGATAAGTTAAAAATTGTAGTGCACTTTTGAAATACCTTACTTCAATACATAATCTCAACTCTCCAGAAGTGAATGTAACTGTGCTTACATTCTCCTGTTGCCTGTGCAACTGACAGAGAGGAGTTAACCTGCTTTGTCTGCCTGTTCATAACAACTATGGTGAGTGAAGCAGCCTGTCTCTGCACTCAGTATGTGATAGGACATCAAATCTGCCTCTGACATAAATTACCTGCCAGTGCTTCTCATCAAAACCATTCAGCTTCTGTGAAAGCTCTCAAGATGACGACCCATCCACCTCTTTCTTTCATCCTGGTTGCTTCAAAAGATACATGATGATTTCTCTTTGTTGGCTTCCTAGGGAGGCTGCTGAAGTCCTGAATTGGTTTCCGCAGTCATATACAAATTACATTTCAATCTTCTGAGTGACTCTAAGCCTGAGCATTTGAGAAGAGATGCAATAGAGCATCAATGAGAACACGTTTTTTAACTAAGCATTGTGTCGTAATTAACCTAGTGATAAGGCAGCATCTATGGAGGGAGAAACGGTAAACATTTCAGATCAATGACCTTTCATCACAATCATCCAACTAGTCAGGACAGGGTAGTGATGATTAGGGTTTGGTAGGCCTTCTATTCAAGGGAAAAACCGAATCTGAAACATCAGTCATCCAGTCCTTCTCATAGCTGCTGCCTCATTCATAGAGTTCCTTCAGTTTGTTTGATTACTCCACATTCCAGTAGCTGTCATAAGCTCTGTCTTTATTAACTACGACTTTGCAAAGTCTCTTCTAGGTATTCTCACCTTAAAGAAGTTTTCCTTTTCTATTTGATGGGAGTTCTGTGAGACCCTCCACCACTGCTCCAGCTCGATGATTTCTACAGTTTTCCTGGTCTTCAACTATCTGTTCACCCATACTTGCCACGTACTGCTTGCCAGCTCATGTCCCAACCTCCTCCATATCCCTCAACTCTTTCAGTTCAGATGAAGGTTCTTAACCCAAAATTGTCATCTGTCCATCTCCTCCATGGATGCTATCTGGCCCATTGATTTCTTCCCACAGTTTGCTTTATGCTCCAGATTCTACCATCTGCAGTCTCTTTCATTTCCAAAAGGCAAATGCCCCTCAGCCTATTATTTTGGAGAGAGGATATGCAGAAGGATTGAACATCCATGATGAAATCAGGGTCATATGTGTCAAGAAAATGCTAAAGTGATGAAGTTCAGACACAAGAGACAGCTGATGCTGGAAATCTGGAACAACACACAAAGGCACTGGAGGAACTCAATGTGTCAAATAGTGCCCTCAATCAGATGACAGACTTCGACCTAATCGCACATTTCCATCCATAGTTGCTGCTTGACCTACCAAGCTCCTCCAGTGTATTGCTACAAAGTGATGACGTTTCTCAAATATAATGCCAATGTATGTAGAGTGGACAAGGAAAGAAAAGAGTATCAAATTTTTAAATATTGACTTCATGAACAAAACAAACTAAATGGCTAACGTGACAATTCTGCTTGTGGATCTTACTGAGGATTTATGGTAGGAGTGTGGTGAGTTGGAACGCTGTGTGGGGAGAACCTTGAGAAGAAATGAGGTCAGGGATACCTGGAAAACAATGGCCTGACATTGGATGCCATAATCATGGTCCCAAGGAAATTCACAGAGTTGCTGAAAATTGGGTGGCAGGCAGGATCTATCAAAAGTCTGAGGAATAGTTATTAATAATTAACTACTCTAAAAATTACTGGAATATGGACTTGGAAATTACTGCATCTTGTTTGTTTGAACATTCAGTAATTGCTGGCTATCATGCTGGAAACTGGAGAGACAAACAGGGACATGATATCCTCTACTGATTGGAGAAAGAAGCCTAATGATAACACCAAGTATTGTGACTGAACATTGTCACATAAGTATGCAACAGGATTATAGACCATACTCCTAGATTCTGCACCATTCATCATCAGGAAAATGAGCAATTTATCATATCTTGTTGTTCTGGAACTTTCAATCTGTCTTTACTCCAGTACTTCACTTTACATTAAGGTTTACAATGCAGTGAGATGCCAGTTTGATGGGGTATTGATGGGAAATCAAGCTTGAGACTTCAAATGGAATATCATTATGAATCCAATGAGTAGAAATTGAGTACCAGTGGATTTTTAAAATGCTTTTGATAAAGGGTCACAGAAACATTGACATAAATAAAAGGATCATGGGGTTGGAGATAATAAACTAACTTTTATAGGGGTTGATTGAAGGGAACATGTCTTGGAAGACCATTCTCCTGGAAAACACTTGCCATTGATGGAGCATGGTATGTTTATTTCAGCAGTCTGATATCAGAAATGTGAACAATGTGGCACCCCTATCAGAGCTGGTTGAACATGATCAAAGCCTTGACATTGGGGAATTTGGCCAGAGAGCAAATGTCGGCAATGCAAGGGTCTATTTTGCCTGGAATCGGGAGCAATACACAAGGCACTAGAGGAGTTCAGTGAGTCAGGCAACATCTGTGGAGGGAAATGGACTGTTGGCATTTCTGGACCCTTGAGTTCAGATGTGGGGTCTTGACACAAGATATCAACTATCCATTTCCTTCCACAGAAGCTGCCTGACATGCTGAGTTCCTCTTGCACTTTTTGCATTGCAGGAGAATGCTGACACTGGCTTGCATATATTACTGTTGGATTTAGAAGATTTTGACGAGAATTTGATACCTGCCCCCACGCAGGACCTTAACAGGCACTACATAGTTTCTATCAGACCATGAGCGTGATGCTGCATGCTCTTTTACTCAACAGCTCGGAGTCTGCTTTGACGTGCTGAAGTCAGTGGTGAATTTCATCTTGATGTCTGCACTCACTGAGATGTAGCTCCCAAGACATTGAAAATGATTCACCTTTTCCAAGCTCTTGCCATGGATTTTGATCAACTTGGTGTCAAGGTTACCTAAATGATAGAAGTCTATTGTCTTCAGAATGATTTGAGTAAAACCTGTCCTCTTGGATACTTCAGGAACAGAAACAATCAGGACCGACCATTTGATCCTCATGCTGCAACCTGTTGTCTGTTTGGATGATCCAATTCTGGAATAGAAACGGAAAAGACTGAATAGTTTCTAATCATTCTATGGATTAATTTCATATCAGTGAAGTGACCGAAACAACGTGCAACATTCCAATGCAAAAGATTGAGGTGAGAGGTAGAGCAATATCACAATCTTGCTTGAACCCATTCTGTATTGAGAGAGATTCATTTTGGACCCATTGATCAAGGTCCAACTTAAGTGTAGTCTGGAGCAAGCACGGAATGATAATATATTTCTGAGCTCATCCAAATTTGAGGACTCTTCATGATCACTCTTCGCAGTTGGAGTTGTGGGGTTTGTGGGCTGCAGAAGGGCTATATATAGTATTTTTTTTCTGATTGTCCTGATACTCACCTCCACTGATTGTTCCCACCAGCATTCAGCTGCTGAGATGTTCATTGTAGTGACAATAAGGGCAGAACACCTTGATAGTTTATGTATAAGAAAATGGAACACTCAGGGAGGGTGAGTAACTTCCATTCAGAAGGTAACAGCATGTCCATTTGGGAATAATTCATCTTCCTCATCCACGAAGAGGGCGCATGACAGGACACAACAAAGGCTCCGTTATAATGACCAATTTCAAGAAAATAGATAATGTATGATTATGGATTGCAGAGGAATCTCCTACTATTTGCCACAGGGAATGTAATTGCAGCTTTCTCTTTATTCCCAGAGGCTGACCATCTCTTGGTTTTTAGTATTTTCAGAGAAGCTGCTGCTCTTTAGGAGATAAAATGAAGCATACTCTATGGACTATAGAAGCAGACTCCAGAAAGTTTTGAAGCTTTTCAGTCAGGTCTCCAAATATCACCAGTGCCATTAATATAAAAATATAAAAACCTCTGAAACTAGAGTAATAACACACCATGACACTTAGAGATTATTATATCTTTGTGGCTGATCCATTATCTCCACATCGCATATACTGTACCTGCACTCTTCACGTACTGTTTGAAAATTTTTAAACCTGGGAATGTATGTACTTTATGAAGAATTAACAAAAGTGCAGGAGCAGCATACTTCTGGTTGGATGAAGGGTAAAATTTTGGAAAACTTGGTACATATTGAGGCTCTAGTCAAGAAAAAGAAGGAAATGTATTTCAGTTTAGGATGTCAGAGGAGAGTGAATCCCTTGATGACTACAAAAAGATTAAGAATACTCTTAACAGTGATATCAGGAGAGCAAAGAGAGGGTATGAGATGGATCTGGCAGTTAAGGGAAGTCCGAAGAGATTCTAAAGCTATAATAATAAAAGGGTGGTTAGCAGTGGGTAGGTGCCCTTGGAAATCAACAGGACTACAAGGAGTACAAGGAGTTGGCTGAGATTTTAATTGAATATTTCTCCTTTACTGAGGAGATAAGCATAGTTGCTCGAGCAATAAGGGAAACAAGGGAAGATGTTTTGGAGGAAATTCATATTACCAGCAGGAGGTATTTGCAACTGTACAACACAATAAGGTGGATAAATCTCCAGAGCATAATCAACTACATCCTGAGACTTAGTGGGAAGATAGAGGTCAAATTGCAGTGGCTGTTGCAGATATATTTATTTCATTGTTAGCCACTGATGAAGTTCCAGAAGTGTGGAAAGTGGCTGGTGTTTTAACATCTTTTAAGATGCACGGCATGCACAAGCATGAGATCTATGGCTTGGTCAGCATGGCATCAGTTGTGGGGAAGTTCTGAGAGACAGGATTTACGAACATTTGGACAGACGGTCTGATTAGAAGGAGTCATCATAACTTTATACATGGGAAGTTGAACTTGCTGAATCTTTTAGGGTAATTGAAGAGTTAACCAGAAAGATAGATGAGGCGAGGGCAAAGGATCAGTTAGGGAAATGAACAAGGAGTGCCAAATAAATTTCAATAGAGGTAAAAGTGAAATACAGGAAAATAAAAGCACTGTAGGACATTTACAATGAACGGTAGGGCCCTAGGAATTATATTAGAATAGATGACCAAGGAGTACAGGTGTAGAATTTATTGAAAGTGCCATTGTAGTGCATGGTGGTGAAAAAGGCATTTAGCAGATTAGCTTTCATAGAGTCAGAGAGAAGTACAGCACTGAAACAGGTTCCTTGGCCTATCTAGTCCATGATAAAACTATTTAAACTGCCTACTCCCATTGACCTGTACAGGGTCCATAGTCCTCCATACCCTTCCCATTCATGTACCAATTGAAACATCTCTTAAGTGTTGAAATCAAGCATGCATGCACCACACTTGTGCTAGTAGCTAGGTCCACACTCTCATGACCCTCTGAGTGAAGAAGTTTCCCCTCATGTTCCCCTTAAACATTTCACCTTTCACCTGTAACTGATGATCTCTGGTTGAAATCCCACCTCAGTAGAAAAAGCCTGCTTATATTTATCCTATCTATGCCCTTCATAATTTTGTATACCTCTATCAAATCTCCTCACAATCTTCTATATTCCAAGGAATACAGTCCTAATCTATTCAATCTTTTCTTATAAATCAGGTCCTCCAGACCCAACAACATTTTTGCAAATTTTCTATGTACTCTTTCAACCTTGTTTACATCTTTCCTGTGGGAAGGTGACCAAAACAGCACACAATATTCCAAATTAGGCCTTACCAATGTCTTATACACCTTCAACATAAGATCTCATCACCTCCTGTACTCAGAACATTGATTTATGAAGGCCAATGTGCCTAAAGCTTTCTTTTCAACCCTATCTACCTGTGACACCACTTTCAACAAACTATGGACCTGTATTCCCAGATCCCTTTGTTCTACCACACTCCTCAGTGCCCTACTATTTACTCTGTAAGACTTACCCTGGTTGGTCCTACTGAAGTGCAAAACCTCACATTTGTCTGCATTAAATTCTATCTGCCATTTTTTAGCTCATTTTTCCAGCTGAAGCAGATCCCTGTGCAAGCCATGATACCCTTCCTCACTGTCCACTACAGCCCCAATCTTGGTGTCATCCAGAAATATCTTGATCCAGTTAAACACATTATCATTGATATTGATGAGAAACATCAAAGGTCCCAGCACCAATCCCTGCGGCACTCCACTAGTCACAGGCCTCCAGTCAGAGAGGCAACCATCCGCTACCACTGTCTGCCTTCTCTCACAACGCCAATGTCTAATCTAATTTACAACCTCATCTTGAACATGGCATGGGTTAGCAATCCTGAGATCATAACCCTGGAGATCCTACCCTTTAACTTAGCACCTAACACCATGAACTCTCTGTATAGAACCTTGTCACTTGTCCTACCCATGCTCATACCTATTCACCCTCCCATTTGAAAATGCTAAAGACTCAATCCAAGATGTCTCAGACCCTGGCGCTTGGGAGGCAAGATACCATTCAGGAATCTCGTTCTCACCCAAGGAACCTCCTTTCTGTTCCCCTAGCTAACAAATTCCATATCACCACAGCACGCACCTCTTCTCCCTCATCCCTTCGGAGCCACAAAGCCAGAGACTGACCGCTGGGACATCCTTCTTTTGTTTCATCCCCTCCCAGCAGTATCCAATGTGATATACCTGTTTTTGAGGGGGATGGCAACAGGGGTACACTATACTGACTCAATTTCCCCTTCCTGATGGTCACCCAGTTTCCTGCAACCTGCATCCCTTCAGTCTCTCGAATGATTCAGATTTCATCCAGTTCCAGCTCCAGCTCCAAAATCTCTAGCTTGAACCACTGACATCAGAAGGCATCTATACATATATCAATACCAAAAGAGTAACTAGGGGAAGGATTGGATCACTCAAGGATAAAGCTTTTACTTAAATGCAAATGCAAAGGTCCCATAAGAGTAGTTTGCATCAGTATTTACCAAGGGTAAGGATATGGAGAGAGATCAGTACGGAGCATACAAATATGCTAGGGTATTTTGAGGTAAAGAAAAAGGTAGTGTTGGGTCTCTTAAAAATTTTAAGGTGGACGAGTCTCCAGGGTATGATGAGAAATACCCCAGGTTATTGAGAGAGGAAAGAGATGAAATTGCTGGGGCCATGATCAAGATATTCAAGTCCTCTTTGTCACAGATGAGATCCCAGAAGAAGGGAAAGTAGCTTATGTTATTCTGTTGTTCAAGAAGGGAGGTAGGAATTAGCCTGGAAACTATAGACCAGCGAATCTTACATCAGTGAAGGGAAACTTTTGGAGAAGATTCTCAGAGATAGGATTTATGAGCATTTGGAAAACCATGAACTAATTGGGTCAGTCAGTGTGTCCTTGTGGAGGTCAAGTCATGTCTTACTAAGTTGATGGAGATTTTTGAAGAAATGACAAAGATGATCAATGAAAATAGAACTGTGGATATTATGTACATGGACTCTAGTAAGGTATTTGAGAGAAGCCCTGATTGTAGGCATAGGATCAACAATACCTAGGTTGTTTGGATGTAGAACTGGCTTGACCATGAGGGTAGACAGAGGGTAGTAGATGATGGGACTTACTCTGTCTGAAGAACAGTGGGATAGCGGTGTTCTCAAGGGACCTGTACTGGGACCTCTGCTGACTGTGCTATATATATATAAATGACTTGGTGAATTAGTAATTCACTGATAATACAAAGATTGCTAATATTGTAGCGGTTTGCCAAAGGATAGAATGGAATATCCAACCATGTGTGAGATGTTATGCTTTTGGATCAACATAAGAGGGACAAATGAAAAGGGGCAGAACACAGTTAATACAAGACACTTAGCAGTGTTGATGTACAGAGGGATCTTGGGGCCCAGGTACATAGCAGACTATGACTGTCAAGTGACTGAAAATTTTGATGTGGTTCCAATGGCATAATTGCCTTTATTAGCTGAAGTACTGAGTTCAGGAAGTTATGTTGCAGCTTTATAAAATTCTAGTTGGGCTGCATCTGCAGTTTTGCATTCGTTCTGATCACTCCATTATAGGGAGGATATGGAGGCCTTTGGATAGAGTGCAAAACATGCTTATCAGAATGCTGCCTGGGTTAGAAGGCATGTGCTATAAGGAGCGTTTGGACAAACTTTCAGTTTTTTTCTCTCTGAACTAGTGGAAACTGATAGAAGTCAGAATCAGAATCAGGTTTATTATCACCGGAATGTGACGTGAAATTTGTTAACTTAGCAGCAGCAGTTCAATGCAATACATAATCTAGCAGAGAGGGAAAAAATAATAATAAATAAATCATAGTAATAATAAATAAACATGTAAATCAATTATGTATACTTAATAGATTTTTTCAAAAAGTGCAAAAAACAGAAATACTGTATTTTTTTTAAAGTGAGGTAGTGTTCAAAGCTTCAATGTCCATTTAGGAATCGGATGGCAGAGGGGAAGTAGCTGTTCCTGAACTGCTGAGTGTCTGCCTTTAGGCTTCTGTACCTCCTACCTGATGGTAACAGTGAGAAAAGAGTTTGCTCTGGGTGCTGGAGGTCTCTTATACTGGACGCTGCCTTTCTAAGACACTGCTCCCTGAAGATGTCCTGGGTACTTTGTAGGCTAGTGCCCACGATGAAGCTGACTAGATTTACAATATTCTACAGCTTCTTTTGGTCCTGTGCAGTAGCCCCTCCATACCAGGCAGTGATGCAGCCTGCCAGAATGCTCTCCACAGGTACAACTATAGAAGATTTTGAGTGTATTTATTGACATGCCAAATTTCTTCAAACTCTTAATGAAGTACAGCTGCTGTCTTGATATTATGTACATGGACAGTAGTGCATGCATCGATATGTTGGGATCAGGTTAGATCCTCAGAGATCTTGACACCCAGGAACTTGAAGCTGCTCACTCTCTCCACTACTGATCCTTCTGAGGATTGGTACGTGCTCCTTGGTCTTACCCTTCCTGAAGTCCACAATCAGCTCTTTCGTCTTACTGACATTGAGTGCCCGGTTGTTGCTGCGGCACCACTCCACTAGTTGGCATATCTCACTCCTGAACGCCCTCTCGTCACCACCTGAGATACTACCAACAATGCTTGTACCATCAGAAAATTTACAGATGGTATTTGAGCTACACTTAGCCACACAATAATGCGTATATAGAGAGTAGAGCAGTGGGCTAAGCACACACTCCTGAGATGCGCTAGTTCATAGGATTAAGAGATACACAGATAAACAATCAGTATCTTGTCACCCCCCCCCAAATACATTTAAGGAGCATAAGTTTAACTGAGATGAGAGGGGCAGGGTTTTCACACAGAGTGAGAGTGTCCGGAATGCACTGCCGGAGTGGTGTTTGAGGCAGACAAAATAGTACAATAGAGGTGTCTAAGAGATTCTTAGATGGGCACAGGAATGTGCAGAGAAACCTGAACACTGTTCAGACAGAAGGGATTCACCTAGTAAGGTTTGTAATTAGATTGGTACAACATCATGGGCTGAAGGGCCTGTTCCTGAGCAATGCTGTTCTCTGTTTTACGAAACCATGTTTATTCTGATGCGTTAATACTACAACCATTAAGGAACAGGATGTTATTGGAGTCAGTCTTCTTTACTCCTTGCATGCTGATCACTCTTCACCAGATGATTGTGTCACCACCAGCTCTGGTGTTAAAGTCACCTAGATTAGCGGTCACCAACCTTTTTAAGCCAAAGATCCCCTACCTCGGCCTTAGTGAAAGGCAAGATCGACCCCAGATCGATTAGTTACACGCACGTGTACCGGGCAGAAAAGACCAGAAGTAAAACCCCACAACCCGGAAGTAGAAATAATGTATAAACACCAGGGGTACTGAACCCTTTTTTGTGCCGCGGACCGGTTTCATATTGACAATATTCTTGAGGACCGGCCAACCAGGGGGGGTGGGGGTTGTTAGACACGACCAGAAAGCAATTTAGTTTTCGTGGCTCTCAGCACTTAGCTTCTGTCTCACTTGCTCAAATTTTTTCTGCTAAAGAAACTCAACGTGTTTGTCTTTAAGTGCAGGGTACTTGGACTCAAAGTAATGAAACAATTTTGAGTGCTTCATTGCCTTGTTAGACAGCCTCCCGCCCGCCCGCTGCCAGACGCCTTGGCCAGGTGCGGCTGGTCGTTGGTGGGGTGAGAGGACAAGGTCGGGTCCGGAGGTCCCCATGCCGGGGCCGCAGCAGTCGCAGTCCGGAGAGAGCGACTGACTGAGCAAGGAGAGCGACAGCGCATGTGTAGGTAGGTGGATCTATCAGCTGACAAAAAGTTCGGCTCGAGGGATGACTTTCAGTAGATCACACCGAGGTAGCTGCTCTGCTCTTTATGATACCCTGAGCCTGAATTAGGTTGTCTGCGAATATTTTAGCACCAGGTTCCCCATGAACATTCGGTGTGGTGAACAGGTTGAGAGGCGGCGCCCAACTGTTTGCGTGCCAGGCCAGTAACAATGGCACTTCTCACCGGCCATGCGAGGCCAACCAGTGATCCCTGGTGCTAGAGTATCACTGTTCTTAGGCGACTGATGACCTCGCGTGTATTCAAGTTCAACAGTGGGCATGACAGAGAATGAGGAAAGGTGCAACTGACTCATATCGTTTCCTCGGTGGTTGGGGACCACTGAAGTACACTGTGTAGTGCGGTGAAGCTACACGCCTTTAGAAAGAACGGAACTAAAACCCCACAACCCAGAAACAATCTCT
The DNA here is from genome assembly GCF_030144855.1 of Hypanus sabinus. NCBI lineage: Eukaryota > Metazoa > Chordata > Chondrichthyes > Myliobatiformes > Dasyatidae > Hypanus > Hypanus sabinus. The sequence continues at coordinate 91,085,420 of NC_082711.1, read as the reverse complement.
CAACAGTATTTGTGTATTTATTTTTCATTTTTTTTCAGGATCTTCTGGGAAAGTCTTAAAGATCGACCAGTCAATTGCGATCGACAGGTTGGCAACCACTAACCTAGATGATCAATTGGCTTCCTTTTGGGACATGGGCCAGGATACTTATGAGAATGGAATAAGAAGTCTGCGTTTGCCTCATTTAAGTTTATTAGACTTTGATCTCTATTATTGCTGCACACGTGTTCCACATTCCCAAAAAGGTGTGTGGTGTGTGGTCTTCCCCATGTACTCTGTTTTCTCTGATGTTGGCTGAGGGACAGGACACTGGGATAACTTTTACGCGAATTTTCAAAATATCATTGTGAAAATTTGCATCCACTTAGACAATAATGTAACATCTCCTTTCAAGATGGCATCAACAAGATGGTACAGGATCCTCTCAGTATTTCACTGCAGCGTATGATAAAACTTTCTGTTCAGACCTTTGAAGTAGGGCCTGAGTCTGTAAGCATTCCATTTTAACATCTAACCCACAGCTGACACATTAGTAAGAAAATACAAAATATTTTAAATGTATTTGCAATGCCAGCCTGAATCTTTAACTTTCATGATCAAAAATTGAGGCTTGCTATTAAAAATACAGGTTCATAAGATGGCCCATTCATTTATACAAAGTGCTTGTACATTATTAATATATTCAGCCCAGTCTAGCCAAGAGGCATGTTTCCTTGCTGCAAGTTCTTTGCAATTCTTAGCACTGTAATTTTTTCTAATATATATCCCATCAAAATTTAATGTGACATAATCAGTGAATGTGTCATAATATAATTTACTACAAAAGAAATATATTTGAATCGGTGCAAAGACATTGGTTTGGTCACAATTAGTATTGCCTGCAGCTCTCCATAACCCTTTACAAGGAAGACATTGGAGACAGGAAGAGAGCAGAGTTGTGCCAGAATGATGTCAGGAATAAACTGTTAAAGTTAGAACATAAAACATAGAACAGTACAGCACAGTACAAGGCCTTCAGTCTGTGACACTGTACTGACCTTTCAACCTACTTCAAAATCCCAACCCTTCCTGCCCACATAGTCTTTCATTTTTCTTTTTATTATTAACAAGATCTCCTAATGCAGTGAATTTTGGTTAACTGGAACAGATCAGGACCAATACATTTTGGTCAAATTAAGTGGCTGCCCCAGTTAGCTGAAGTTTCACAAAAATAGTTTAAAACATATATTAAAAAAAGACAGACTACCATTTCACTGAGTAACAAATTCTGTATTTAAATGAATTACAGAACAAATCAGAACACTAACAATACTACCACAGAACTATAAAACTGTTGCTCCTAATTGTAATTGATGGAGGAATTCATCTAGTGTTCATTGCCGTGTTCTTTTGATTGACTGTAAATGAACAAAATCAGCACAGACAACTATTGCAGATAATGGAGTGCCTTCGTACAATGCTTTCAACAAATTCATTCTCTAAGTCCTCATTGTTATTGCAGTATTCCAGATGTTTGTTGATACTTTGAAATTCTTTGTAGGTCCTAAGTTGTTGAAGTAGTGAAATCATTTCATTTTCATTCTTGCCCATTGCTGGCATCTCTAAACCTGAAAGCTTGAAACTGCAGTGAGCAAAACAGTTCCATATTATATTACCACTTTTTTTCTCGCTAACTATCAGTGACAAAAATCACTGATTTTTGTAGACCAGTGTATGTGCAACTGAAGTTATTTAAAACTGTTCTCTTTCAGCACAGTGTTGCGTTTAAAAGTTGTTCCCAGTAAGCTGCTGCCCCATTTAACTGATGGCCCAGTTAATTGAAATCCACTATATAATTTTTTTCATATGAGCAGAGAATATTGAGAGGAGAGTTTGATTGATCTGTTCAAATTTCAGGAGAGAACTGATTGTTGGTGACAATCAGTTGGTAATCACAGATAATTAACAGAGGAGGTATGAAGGAAAAACTTAAGGAAATCCTTAACAGATAAGACTGTTCTCCATATCAAGTTACATCCAATTGGTAGAACTAAACATCTAGCTAAGCCTTTGGCTTACCCCACTCAGACTTCTAACATCCTACCACATAACATGTCACATGCTTATTTCACCTTTAGCGACAAAAGATGTGACATTTATTGGTTATCCATGAATCAAGAGTCATTTGATACATTTGTGGGCACCTCAGTGAGTGGTTTTGTGATTCCAAGCTAGAATTACATAGGGAATATCTATTGACAAAACTGGTGACATTCCTAGGCATTGGAACTCAGATCCTGACGTTGCAAATTGGCAGCAGATGTCCTTGCTTTAGTGTCATCGTTGCATTCCCTGATGTACCAGCTGAAAATGAGTCAGTTTCTTCAGTCAATAACAGAAGTTTTAAGGTTGGCACAAAATGACTTCAGCCCTCAAGGGCTGAATGTGAGACAATGTAAAACAATCATTAGTACTCCATGGATGAACAGTTTTCATCAGAACACCACTGGTTGCTGGCATGACCAGTTAAACGAATTCCCCTTTCTGGCTTAACTGTTAAAAATGTATCTGACTTCAGTCTTGTTAGATCTTACAATGCACTGGGACATGGGGATAGATTTTAGACAGAATCATCAGCAGAGTTGGAACTTTCCTGCTGGAATCTCCTTGGAGTCTAGATTGGAACTCAAGCTTTACTGAGAACGCACACCTCTTTCACTGGGGAATCAACACTCAGACCTTGTGCCAGCTTCAAACTGAACTAGCATCTGGGATTCTATTGATTTTAACGGGAGCTGGAAGGCTGTGAATACAAATCAAAAGAGAATACAAGTTGCTTTTATAAAAGATTATTTTGATTTTGCTTAGTTTAATCATTTCAATTATATATTAGCATTTTAGGCTATTTTATAGCATTTTACATTCTATTTTTTGGCAAGGAATACTAACTTAAGGAAATATTTATTTGAGTTGTAATCATACTTTAATTGTTTGTGAAAGTCAGAGATACTCAGAGACATTCAAGAACTCTGATAGATGTTGGCAAAGCTGAGTGGGGGGCTTTAAAAGCTGTCCCATTTTCCAAAGGTGTTTCAAAGCTGAGGTTTCTCTGATCTGCTGCCAGACCTTGCTCAAATCAAATCTTCACCAAGCATACTTCAGGCTAACTATGGAAGGGGCTTTCCATCTGAATTCAAGCTCAGGTTGAATGCATGCCGTGAAAATTAGATCTTTGAAGCAGTGGCAGCACTGTACAGCACAAGACAAAGACAAACAAAGGTAAACGTTAACTTAAATTAATGTAAGTTACATAAAGCTTGTATGCACAAAATAATAATACTAATACAAGATTGAGAGAAAAAGGAATCAAAATTAGAATTATCGGAATACGTCATGAAATTTGTTGTCTTTGCAGTACAATGTAATACTTAATAATAGAGGAAAATAATGTGAATTGCTGTGTGTGAGTGTATGTGTATGTATGTGCATATAAAAACATTTAATTTAAATATATATATTATATTTATATAATATAGTATAGAAATTAAAATTAAAAAGTAGTGAGATAGTGTTCATGGATTCAATGTCCCTTCAGAAATCAGATGACAGAGGGGAAGAGGGTGTTCCTGACTTATTAAGTGTGTGCCTTCAGGCTCCTGTACCTCCTTCCTGATAGTAGTAATGAAAAGAGAGCATGTTCTGGAGTGACGCAGGTCCTTAATAACGGATGTCACCTTTTAGAAGCATCACTTGTTGAAGATGCCCTGGATATTACGAACGCTAGTTCCCATGATGGAGCTGAGTAAGTTTGCAAGTCTCTGAAGCTTATTTTGATACTGTTCAGTAGCACCCCCCCCCACCACACCACCCCTCCCCTATACAAGACAGTGATGCAGCCAGTTAGAATGCTGTCCATGGTACATCTGTAGAAATTTGGAAATAGAGGATATCATTGGAAGTAGTGTTAATGTTTTTCAGGTTGGTTCAGCATTATAATGGCAGTGAGGAAGAAACTATTGTTGAGCCCTGAGGTGTGGATCTTCAGGCTCCTGTACCGGCTAGCTGATTGCAACATTGAGAAACAGCCATCGTCATCTTGGCCCCGTTTTTCTTATTTTTTTGTTGAGCATATCTCACCACCTCACTGTTCACAACAAATTACACAGACTAAGAAGTGTAATGTCCCTATAACAGCTCTTCATTAACCCACAAGTGATGAAGTTTCTTTATTGATTAGAATAACCACATCCATAGATCTCATCTGGTACCTATCTCTAGATAATTTATTACTCCATCTTTCCCTTTTTAGCATGTGTTCATGGGAATTTTTTGTATAATATTCTCCAGTAGAATGGTTTGGGAGGTAAGTTGATAATTCTTCCATGAAAGTTCACATGAATATTTGAAAGCTATGAAACCACAATTCATAGGTCATAGAAAACGTAGTAAAAGAGCAATGAAATAGTAAAGTCACTTGGGACAAAATATCAGGTGTCAATGGGATCTGTTTCACATTACTTACAGAAAATTGAGCAAAGGCATATGTGTGTAGTGGTGGAAGGAAGAGCAATGGGAGATCTTTAAAACTGTAAAGAATATACAGGAGCAGATTTTCATTTTCTTATTAAGAAATGGATGAAATACCCATTTTTCATCATAGTTAATGACCTGTTAATGTCAGAATTCTTAGCTTTGAAATGTGTAATTCTGAAGAACATGAGTTTGATTTTAGAACAAAAATGTAGTCAATCATCTTGCATCTGAATTAATGAACCTTTAGCATTTCTCATGCAGTTAATGAGCCAGTTAACTGGTCTAATAAATATCAAAAGGTTGATTCTTTCAGCTGTAGCAAGCATAAAAAAATGTTCAACAATAATTAAGTAAATCTCAACTTACCAACAAAGACTTGCAGATGTTATTCTGGTTATGGCATGGTTATAAATCTTTCTATTTAATATCCTATCACAGTCTTTAAGTGGACAAAAATGGATTTTTATTTGAATAAATGTTTGTTCATTTATTTCAAAGGGAAATCCCTTTCCTACAAATTTAATTACTTCTTTGAGGTATGATAAGATGGTTAATGTCTTGGCCTCCAAGAACTGAATTTGAACCTGACTTCAACTGTCATCTGTGTGGAGACTGCACATTCTCTCTGAGATTGCACTATTGTCCTCGAGATGCATCAATTAGTCCCACATCCCAAGATTGAAAAGTTTTTTTTGAATTCTTATAATGTAATATTTTGATATATGAATGATAATGTCTATTTATTGAATTACATTTGTAAAGCATTTATTTTGCAGTAAGTGAAGTAGTTATGTGTAGAATTACAGGTTCCCTCTCTTATAACTAGGACAAAGATGTAAAGAATTCAATGATGAAACTAGATATTATACCCTTAAATTGGATAGTTCAGAAATGAGCTCAATCATGTTGAATCCTACCCATTGCCCAGCATGGCAGTCCATTGTATCCATGCTCTTGCACTTTCTTGCTCTGAATTCATGGATCATCTGCATCTACAAATCTGGTAGAAGGTCTTGGCATCAAGCAGACCTCAGATGGTGCAGTGCAGAAGCACCATTTCTATAGTGTTTAACAGCCTTTGACACAGAGCAGAGCTGCTGCAGAGATTAGCCTCCTATCAAAGTTGACATTACATTTAATCGTTTTTAAAGATCTCCGACACTTGGAGGCAATCAAAAAACCTATTAAAATTTGGCAGTCAGAAATTCAATGCTGACTTCAGCATGTGCAGAAGCCTGACACCTACTGGAATTCAAATGACTGAACAGTGCTAATCAGAGCACTAGAAATCAGCTTGCAAGATTACTGCAATAATTTGGCGCATTTCAATCCAATGTCAACTTATAGATGCCAAAATGAATGTCTATATTTCTATATGTTTTATATCTATACCCTGTAACTATATCTTCACCCCCCCCCCCTCCACCCCCTCACCCCTCTTTTCTCCTCCAGCACTCCTTCAGAATCAAAGATGATTTTCCATTCTGGTTTTGTGCATCTTGAAGTAGCTAATGAAGATGATATTGAAACCAATGACTTTTCCAGTGATAGGGCAGGAGGATGGGAATTAATCAGAGCTGCTGACAAATTTTTCTGTCATTTACATGGGGCTTCTGTATGTGTGGCTTTAAGGTTCCAAATAACATTCTGATTGCTCCTTCTCTATTCTGAGTGGTCACGGCCAAGGATTTCCAGGAGCCAGTAAGGATAAAACATTTCTTCAGTAGCATTTTCAGCACATTCTTGAATGTTTCCCTCTCCCTACCTGCCATGGCAGAGCTAGAAAAACAATGCCAGTTTCAAGGGTCTGCTATTGGACATGCAATGAGTTTGGAAACTGCAAGACAGTGAGGTTTACATTGGTGATAAGGAAGTTGTTGGAGAAAGTCCTGAGGGACAAAGCTTATGTTCACTTGAGGCAAAGATTAAAGAGAACATTCAAGCAAGGATAGCCAGGTGCAGTTGTGGTCAACCCCAACAAATGGGGTCTCTGAACTGAGACCTTTTCTAGAAAAGTCTTCGAAGAACATGTGTACCATCCCTTTACACAGTAGATATTGCCAGAGACAGACAAGGCAGGAATGTAGCAGAAGGATACAAAATAGACCCTACAACTAAGGCAGAATTGCTTTAACTAACTTCAACGCTTCACTAGTTGTCAGCTTGTAGTTTCCATTGACTTTTAACACCTGTATTGTGAATGGCAATCTTGCAAGTAGGAATTCAATCATGCACAGTTTACCAAATAGTCAATATAAGTCAATTCAGTAGAAAAATAAAATTTTTCTGTCTTGGCTTCAGAGCTGTGTGGTAACAGGGACCAGGCTGTCTCCCTGTGCACAAGTAAAGTACGACTGAGTTGTAAATGTATGTGGGTCCAGTTGTCGGCGACAACATTTATTTTGAGGTTTCATCGCGACGGCTAACCCTTGACATTGTTATACCAGAGAAAGGAACTCAGCCCTAGTAGCAACCTAAATCCTAGGTTGCTCATATTTGAACAATTGCCAAAATCTGCTGTTGGAATGCAAATTTTCGACTGGTCAAGGTATGCTAACAGCTTTATCACTGACATAGGAAAGCTGCAGCATGAAAACTCAAGGTGTCATGATCAGGGTCTGACTCCTCCTGGTCACGTTATTAAAAGGGGGTGCTCTGGTCTGGGTTGGATCCCACAGGAAATATAGGAACAATCTGCTGTGGCCTGGGGTAGATCCTATGTGAACACGTTAAATGAGAGAAAAAGAGAAAATAAGTCACTCCTTTCCAGGTTGGGTCCTGCAGGAGTTTGGTAACTGTATGGTTTGTGTGTGTGTTGTCCCAGCCAGCTATGGACTCCAGTAGTGCGGACCAGAAAGCTTTAAAGATGTTGTATGTGTAGAATGGACTGAGTGTCTGTAGATGTATTGTTAGAGAAAGAAACTGTGAGAAGACTGTGTTTGCTCAATATAGATGAGAAATGCAAACATAGTTAAATGGATCTTGTAAAAGAAAAAGCAGAGAAAGTGAATAAAAGTTGAAGGAAAAGATACAGAAAGAAAAGATAGTAATGCCTACCTCACTATTTCAAAAAAATACAATTGGCACCAGAGCCTGCAGATGAATAGATGACTATAACCTGCTGTACCCATCTTCCCCAGGCATGGTTTCAACAAGGCCCATGCCAAATGGCGCCTCTTGAGTACTTGGTAAGGCTGGTATCGGCCAGTGCTTTGCCTCAGGTGATGGTTCCCAATAGCACTCTGGGAAATGGGAGGCAGAGAGGTTCAGAGGCAATGAATGATGTGTTGATTTAAATAGACTAGAACTGATCAAGTTGGAGTTCAATGAAAATATTCTGCTCACATTGTAGGATTCGCACAAGATACACAGTGTTGTACAAAAGACAATGATGGTAATGAATCTGTAGAACACGTGCATAAATGTTTTCAAAAGTGATCCAGATTCACTCTGGAAGTGGCAACACCCATCTTAATAAATCTTATTGTAAATAAGTTGCAACCTAGGATAATGGAAAACATATACTGTTACTTGTGTGAGATGCAAGAATTAAATAAAATTACAAGAGTTTTATGATATTGCCAAAAGCAGTTACATCAAAGGATTTAAGCTGTTAAGGGGAATGAGGACAATACTTGTGTGAGACTTCCCGGTTGCTCCACTACAGCCTCTGGGCAATATTGAACATTGTTTTAAAAGTATTGTGATAGCTCTCCTATACAATTTGAATGTTATTTCTCCGTAACTTCTGCCATCTCTAACAGGAACCTACCACCAAACACAAATTACCCTCCCCCCCACTTTCTGTTTTATGCAGGTATCACCTCCTACGTGACTCCCTTGTCCATTCATCCCTCCCCAGTAATCTCCCTTCTGGGACTTATCCTTGCAAGCAGAACAAGTGCCACACCTCCCCCTACACCCGCTCCCTCACTACCATTCAGAGCCCCAAACTGTCCTTCCTAGTGAAGTAACACTTCACCTGTGCCTTCTGGGGTCATGTACTGTATCTGGTACTCCCAGTGTGGCCTCCTGTATATTGGTGAGACCTGATGTAGACTGGGAGACTATTTCGCCAAGCTCCTATACTCCATCCACCATTACAGGTGAGATCACCCGGTAACCATGCATTTTAATTCAACTTCCCATTCCCATTTCAACATGTCAGTCTATGGCCTCCTCTACTGCCGCAATGAGGCCACACTCAGATTGGAAGAGCAACAACTTGTGTTCCATTTGGGTAGCCTCCAACCTGATGGCATGAACACTAATTTCGTGAAATTCTGGTAATTGCCCTCCCCCTCATCCACACCTTCATCATTCCCCATTCCCAGTTCCCCCTCTCACCTTATCTCCTTACCTGTCCATCACCTTGCTCCACCCGTTCTCTCTCTTCCATGACCTTCTGTTATCTCCTGTCACATTCCCCCTTCTCCAGCCCATTATCTCTTCCATCAAGCAGCACTTTAATTCATTCCCTTCCCCTCTCCTGGTTTCACCTATCACCTACTACCTTGTACTTCTTCCTCCCCCTCCTCCCAACTTCTTACTCTGACTTCTCGCCTTTTTCTCCAGTCCTGAAGAAGGGTATTGGCACGATACATTGACTGTTTATTCTTTTCCATAGATGCTGCCTGGCCTTCTGAGTTCCTTCAGCATTTTGTAGGTGTTGTTTGATTTTCCAACATCTGCAACTTTTCTCTTGTTTGTTATTTTAATGTATTACTTTGGTTTATATTTAAGTAAATTGACAGTGACCAAATTTTGGCTGATCATTACCAGATTAACTTCTTAAAATTTCACTGTAAACCTCAGATTTAACATTACATTACATTAATATAACATTTAACATGAGGATTTTTACTCCTCATGTATGTGAAGGATGTAAGAAATAAAGTCAATTCAAATTCAAATACCTGCTTTATACACTCATGGCTCATGTGACCCAGTTGTGATTGGTATTATTTTTGTTTAGAACAGCATAGGTATAATTTGGATAATATTATTCTAAATGTATGATGTTATAGTTCTTTGATTCATGTTAACAACCATGGAAGTGGGATGGTGGACACAATAGGGGTAACCCTAGGGATGGGTATGTTTTGTTTGTGGATGGCCTAGTCACTGGGCTTGAAAATGCCCTTGGCGCCAAAGCAAATTTGCTAACAATTCCTGCCTCCACTGCCACCAGTACTATAGAACACACAGTTTACTTTAAATAATTCTTTCTCAAAATGTACTTAAGAACTTGTACAATTTTAATTCTGCCCATTGTAAAATGATGTAATGCTGTATGTCATTCTATTTGGCTTTTTACAGTTCAAAGTAAATTTATTATCAAAGTGAATGCATGTCACCATATACAATCCTGAGATTCATTTTCTTGTTGGCCTACTTAATAAATCCAGAATAGAATAATAACTGCAATAGAATCAATGAGAGACTGCACCAACTTCAGTGTTCAACATGTGTGCAAATTGTGCTAATACAGAAAAACATGATAATAAATAGATAAGCAATAAATATTAATAACATGAGATGAAGAGTTGTTGAAAGTGAGTCCATAGTTTGTGGGAACATTTCAATAATGGAGCAAGTGAAGTTATCCCTTGTAGCTGTGTCTGAACCTTGGGAAGTGAGTCCTGAGGGCATTGGTGTTTCCAAAACAGGCTGTGATGCAGCTCGTCAATGAACTCTCCAGCACACATCTACAGAAGTTTGTCAAAGACAGGTCCTCCAAAATGGGAACATCTAGAAATTGCAAGTCACCAACCCTCTCGATCTTTAAACTTCCAATTTGCTTCTCGGGCAGGAGAACAGGCCTGTTGACTCACTATATTGGTCCGAACCAGCTAAAAAGTGTATCAAAAACCCTGAAGAAGTTGTTGTGTTTCATTATCAATCTCTCAAAACACTTCATTACTGTGGACGTAAGTGCTATTGGAGACATTTTACTGTGTTCTGCTTAGGCTTTTCTTCCGGAGCTGAGACTGGGAAAAGTCCTCGTGGATATATGGTGTGTATAGCAGCTGAAGGCAACGCAGCTATCTTCTTTCCTATTCTGTTCAAGCAGCTGAACCTTTTCACCTTAACAAAAGCTTGCATCTTTGTAGCGAGTGATTCTCATTATGCCTTATGGGTAACACACGACAATGGACAACTATGGAAAACTCTTCCCCCTTGCCTCTCCGTCCTGAAGAAGGGCCTCGGCCTGAAACCAATGTTTTATTCATTTCCATGGATGTTGTCTGACCTGCTGTGTTCCTCCAGCATTTTGCATGTAGCATCTGCAGACTTTCTCATAATTATGGAAAATATATGGGTTTCTCACCCCTTCAGAACTGTGATAAAACACAGTGAATTAACTATAAACTTTTTCTTGCTTTTCAATTACTTACTGCAATTGATGTTATAAACTATGTGGAACATACTAACAGGAAGGATGAAATAACCAGAGGGAACAAATGAGCTGACTCCTTTGCTAAGGCGGCAAGAGCAGATCTTTATGACCATGTAGCACTCCAGTGTGATCAGGCTGCCAATTCTTTCCAAATTCTTTTGATGAACTAGTACAATTACAACATTATGGTCAGTGGCTGAATAGGCTTCATGGACTATAAAGTCCATGAAGTGATGGGTATAATTGAATTTTGACCACAGTAAGAAAAATAGCAGCAACTGTATGATTTGCCACAGACATAAACCTGTCAGTATTACCAGTATTTGCTGCTGCTGGGACCTCCCTTGGAATTCATTTGTGCATCTCCAAATGCACTTGATGTAGTTACCCTTATGGGTTGTGATTATGCTCTTCTTTTTGTGTTTGTTATGCCCATGGGTAAAGCTTTCCCAGCTCAGTGAAATGATGCTGTAGCCGTCGCTAATTTGTTTATTATGAGAATTTATTCCTAGGTTTGGCATTCTTGAAAAAAAATCTCAAGTGATAACTGTCCTCACTTTATCAGTAAAGTTATAGAGGAGTTGACAAAAGCCTGGTGGTGTAAATACCATTTCACCTGCCCTTACCACCCGCAATCTTTCAAGCAGCTGAAAGCCAGAACAGAGCACTGAAAAACAGTTTGCTAACTTGCATGACAAGATCAAGTTATAGTGGCCAGAGGCACTTTCACTGGCCCTTGTGATAATATGCTATGCTCCAACTGCACAACAGGCCTATCTTCGCATGAGGTAGCATTGGGACATCTCATATGCATGCCAATCACCACCCACTTTTTAATTAAACAGATGGCCATCCATGTTACGCGTGAGAGCATGTTGCAGTATTGTGTAAAATGATCTCTTAAAGGTTCCTGTCAACAGGTACTTGAAGCCTGGAATATCGTGCTGGCAACAGAGCCACACCTACCAGCTGGGAGATTGGGTACTGGTGAGAGCCTACTGATGAAAGAACTGCCTGAACCCACACTGGGAAGGTCTATTCCAAGTGTTGCTGACCCCTTTAAAGGCCCAAGGAAAGCCAACGTGAATAAACAGCTTGCTGGTTAAGCCAGCAGTGCCACCAGACAGGTAGCTAGAAGAACCTTGATGATAAGGACTGATGGACTGAACTCTTAATTTTTAACTTTAAGCAATCACTATGCATTATAGGTTCTAGGTAATCCAGGCATCTATTTTCTGCTGTAGTGCAGAACTATCTCATGATGCTAATACTCCTAATACTTTGCCCTAATTATGAGTATGCATCGTGTACTAACCAGTCGGGTTGTTGGGTGAGCTGTAGAGAGAGCCTCTACTTTCGGAAGATGGATTACCAGTGCAGCCAAAATCTCCTAAGTTGTGAGTTTGATTCTCTGTTTTACTTTGATAACAAAACTGGAACAGTAAAGGGAGTCGGGAATTTCACTGTCCATGGGAATAACTCTTGCCAATGCAACTGTTTTGAAGGATGGTATCAAATTACTGACAACAATTGCACCCTTCTCCCCTGCTCTGAAGCTGCTTCAGGGGGATAGTATGTTACTGAATGGCCACCAGGCCTGTCACTAGCTACCAGCGGTCCCCCTTGAAAATTGGTCTTTGGCCTGAACCAAATCCAAGAGGGGTTGCTGTTATTTGGTCTATGGAATACCATATATATACACCACCTCCCTACACTCTCTCCTCATTCTTCTTTCTGCTCCTGCTGTTGAAGGACTATGGAGACAGAGCATTTATGGATTGCAGTGTTCCTGTTCAGGGGACCTACCAGAATGGCTCATGATAGCATTAACATGGTCTCAGCACTGCTAGAGAAACCAGATACTAACACAGCCTTAGAGCTACATGACACGAGCCAAGCCATCAAAGACATAATTGTATTTTGAGAAGGTAATTGTAAACTAAATGACATGGGCAGAGAGATGTATGTGATTTATATCAACTTTAAAAAGGCTTTTAACAAGGTCTCCCATGGTAGGCTGATGCAGAAGCTTAAGGGACAAGAAATTCAAGGTGATTGGCAAACTGGATGCAGAATTAATTTGATAGGTAGCAGAGGACAGTGTTGTCTATGCATTTTTCTCTGATGGTGTACCACAGGGATTGGTGCCTAGACCGGAGTTGTTCGTAATCTATATAAATGGCATGGATGAGAATATTGGGAGTAATATTGTAAGTTTGAGGATGGCACAAAAATTGGCATAGACATCAATTTTTCAAAGATACAGAGAGACATTGGTCAATTGGAATGCTGGGCAAAAAGGAATCAGATAGAATTTTTAATCCAGACAAGTGTGAGGTAATGCACTCTGGCAGGTTAAATTCTGGTAGGACAACATTGAATAAATGGTAGGAACTTTGGTAAAGTTGATAGATAGAGAAACCTTAGAGTGCAAGACTATAGCTCCCTGAATGTGCTGATACAGGTGGACAGGGTGGTGAGAAAAGACGTTTGGTATGCTTGCCTTCCTAGGAGGGCAGGGATTACTACTGCCCTAAAATAACACACAATATTCTAAGTTTAGTAAATTGAGATTATTGACCAGGTTTATGTACCTGAGTTTTCATTTGATACCTAAGGTCACCTCATTAGGTCATGATGGTGGGGAAGGTGGGCTACATGAGGCATGGATAGATTGAGTGCACAAAATGGTCTGGCCATGGGATCATGGATGAAACAATGGCAGCATCTAGGCATTTTGGACGGAAAGCAATGCAATGAGATGTGGAAGGGATCACATAGATAAACATCAAAAAGTGAGATCACTCATCAAAGCTTCATGTATGATTGTTGTTATGAGCAAAGGAGCACCCTAGGAAAGGGTTAAATTGATATAAATCTGAACACTAAGCCAAAGGAAAATTTAAGGGGATATAATCTCTCCTATTTGATTCAGCTAGAGTTTCGCAGGATCTGAGAGGCCAGAGTACAGCTGCCAATCACAAGTAGAAGCCAAATCTTGAGAAGTGATGGAAGGACAAGATCAGATGCATTTTTTTCTTTCTTGTTCAGAGCTTAAAGTTTGTACCATCCAACTTCAGAGGCACATACTCCATTATCCAAGATGCCTGACATATAGCTAAGCTGATTTTTGATGGGTACTATAAGCAAAACAGGGAATGTCTTCAAATCATCACTGGGGTGGCCACTTGTGATCCACTTCTTGCTGAGGTCACTTGCGTATGACTGTGAAACTTCAGCCATTTAAATAACTCTAAGGCAAAATACTTAGAGAATCATTGCAAGAGTCAACAGAAGCCAATTAAGAGGTGCTCATCTTTTTTAACTAGTTCTGATTGGTTTGGATAGTGGGTCCTTGAGGTTTCTAAATGAGCTCTGTTGTCCATCATAAAGAAATAAAGCTGGCTGGAGAATTGAAGTCCAACCACCATTGCAGTGCCAGTATCATATCATCATTGCATGCTGATTGGCATTGTTGCCTGCCTGCTCTGCATATCTCTGCTCTTAACAATGTGCCATCTGGTGTGCCTCAAAGTACAAACATACACACATGATTCAGATGCCATTTTGGAACCAATCAGGCAGCTTTACGGTTCAAACACAATAAATAACACCCTTTCTGTGGAGTGCTCAATCATTTCATAATTGCTGAGACATTCTGAGTTTTTACACCACCTGCTAACCTCTCAGTCACTGGCACTCACTCCACACACCCTCCTAAGGCTTCCTGTCATGCTGATGCCAATATGCCAAGGGGCCCATTCTTATCCTCTCCTACTGCATGAGCCCAACAGCCACCAAAGAATTCTGCGAGGAATGTTTTAGCCCCTGGCACAAGTGAACCCAGATCAATTTCACCCCAAAGCTATATTAACGTCTATCACATTACCTGAAACCACTCACATTTTGTTCTGCCTTTAAGCTGTGTTTTGCTGTTAATTTTATTTCAAGACTAAGAGTGCTGTAATTATTTCCATCCACTTAATAAAATTAAGTGGAATATTGACCAAGTGTGAGATTCAAGTATTTTAATTTATTCAAATTAAAGAAATGTTCCATTCAGTTACGTGTCATAAGTTTGTCTCTATTGTTGAACCTAAATAAATCTTCTCATTCTCTGGCGAAAGCTAGCAAATAATCCAAGCTATTTAAATTATACACTTGGGTGTCTCTAAGTTTATTTTAATGAATTCATGACTAGTTTAAACATTTGTCCTCGCCATTCTGTCTGCTTTAATTACTTTCTATTAATAGATAAAATGAAACAATAGAACAAAGGGTTAATCAAAACAGAACCATTTTAAATTATAAAGCCAGATGTTTAGCAGTTGTGGCAAGCAATGTTTAATTCTTACAAATGTTAAAAATAATCAATAATGGCATTAAAATATGGCTAAATATTAAAATAATAGCCATTGTTGCTTTCTTTTCTTCTTCTTTTCCACAGCTGTCTTCTTCAATCATAGGGTACATTATTCATAATTCTAAGCCAGTTTGTGCCAATAGCTTCAGGAATGTGAATTATACTCCCATGTATTTGATGTAATGACTGGTGATATTCAGAATGGGTATCAATCATTAAAGTTGGCACAATCAGAAGCACCTTGAGATTAAAATTCACAATTTGCTTAAGATGGAAAAAATGCCTATATTTGAAATTGACTGTTGCTAACATAGCAGCAATTTTGTTTCTAAATGTGCAATTCATTAAAAGGAGCCAATGACAGTGTGCAGTACATGCGTAGCTTTGCTGCTGTGAAAGAAGTGAATTTACAACATAACTGTTATGAAAACATGAAAGTGGACTCTTCAAGAACTTACTGACTTACTGCCCATTATGCCACTGGTGTTTAGAGCAGTGATAAAGATCCTCCATCTCTGTTTGTATTGGTTTTTGACCAGTCAGGGCCATTAGCCCTGAGGTGAATCCTTGAACCTGTAGGACCCCTGGACAACTCTTCGTCTGGCCTTTACCCTTTGACCTATTTGGCATGGATGATGCTTCTAAGAGAGCCAAAGCACAAGACCCTCACCCCAGCCTCCAAACCCTATGACAAGGTTGTGGTCCACATGAAAAACCTCTTCTAGAAGGAAGAAGACTATTTCCAGGTATGATATTCCAAAATTCACTATCATTATAGCAGAGAGTTAAGTGCAGAGAATAGGTGCCCAGAGGAGCAGTTAATCAAAGTTCAAAGTAAACTTATTTCAAAGGAGATATATATCACTACATATAACCCTGAGATGCATTTTCTTGTAAGTATTCATAGAAAATACAAGAAACACAATAAAGCCAATGAAAGACTGCTCCCAATAAGATAGACAAGCAATCAGTGTGCAAAAGACAACAAACTGTGCAAATACAAAAAGAAGAAAAATAGTAATAGTAACTTGTGAGAGGTTTCCTGTCCTTCATTGAGCATGTTCATTCCTCGTTGATGGATTGGGGAAAGCTCCACAGATATACAGGGCAGGCGGGAAATAAAATACCACTTGTCGACCAAAACAGAAACAAAGCAGGCACACTTGTACCCAGATTGGGTGGTGCTCTACTCAGCATCTGTACCCCATGTTGGGAGCGGCTGAAACCAAAACCTGACTGTAGGTATAAAACGCAATGCTTTAGAAATGGGGAGATGTCTGTTGAATAGAGTCTTATGGCCATTGCCTGTAGATCATTAGGGCATGCCTGGAGCAAGTGCTGTGTGTGAAAGTAAGCAAACCATTAGCGGTGCACTGCTGTTTAGGCGGACAGTCACCAGGAGACTCGAGAAGGATACAGCCAGCATCCCATCAAAACCACAGGCTGTGAGCACTGCAAGGGTTTCTCAGAGGAGCAGTCCACTTACAACTCAGACCACTCAAGCCATGAAGAGAAGGACACACATGAGAAGGTCATTAGAAACAACTGCAATAAGTATATTATCAAGCAACAGAATTTAAGACTGACATGTCAGCTAAATGGGACAAACTTCATCACTAACTTATAGCACAACATCACTTCCATATAACCATATAACAATTACAGCACGGAAACAGGCCATCTCAGCCCTTCTAGTCCATGCCAAAGGCTTACTCACACCTAGTCCCACCGACCTGCACTCAGCCCATAACCCTCCATTCCTTTCCTGTCCGTATACCTATCCAATTTTTCTTTAAATGACAATATCAAACTTGCCTCTACCACTTGTACTGGAAGCTCGTTCACACAGCTACTACTCTCTGAGTAAAGAAATTCCCCCTTATGTTACCCTTACAGTTTTGCTCCCTAACTCTCAACTCATGTCCTCTTGTTTGAATCTCCCCTACTCTCAATGGAAAAAGCCTATCCATGGCAACTATCTATCCCCCTCATAATGTTAAATACCTTTATCAAGTCCCCCCTCAACATTCTATGCTCCAAAGAATAAAGACCTAACTTGTTCACACTTTCTCTGCAACTTAGGTGCTGAAACCCAGGTAACTTTCTGGTAAATCTTCTCTGTACTCTCTCTATTTTGTTGACATCTTTCCTATAATTTGGTGACCAGAACTATGCACAATGCACATATCAGGTCAAGTCAACTTTTATTGTCATTTCAACCATAACTGCTGGTACAATGCATAGTAAAAATGAGACAACGTTTTTCAGGACCATGGTTTACATGACACAGTACAAAAACTAGACTGAACTATGTAATAAAAAAAAACACAGAGAAAGCTACACTAGACTACAGACCTACCCAGGACTGCATAAAGTACACAAAAAAATAGAGCAGGCATTACAATAAATAATAAACAGGACAGTAGGGCAAGGTGTCAGTCCAGGCTTTGGGTATTGAGGAGTCTGATAGCTTGGGGGAAGAAACTATTATATAGTCTGGTCGTGAGAGCCCGAATGCTTTGGAGCCTTTTCCCAGATGGCAGAAGGGAGAAGAGATTGTGTGAGGGGTTCATGGGGTCCTTCATAATGCTGTTTCCTTTGTGGATGCAGCATGTAGTATAAATGTCCGTGATGGTGGGAAGAGAGACCCTGATGATCTTCTCAGCTAACCTCACTATCCGCTGCAGGGTCTTGCGATCCGAGATGGTGCAATTTCCAAACCAGCCAATGATACAGCTGCTCAGGATGCTCTCAATACAACCCCTGTAGAATGTGATGAGGATGGGGGGTGGGAGATGGACTTCCCTCTGCCTTCACAAAAAGTGGAGATGCTGCTAGGCTTTCTTTGCTATGCAGCTGGTGTTGAGGGACCAGATGAGATTCTCCGTCAGGTGAACACCAAGAAATTTGGTGCTCTTTACGATCTCTGCTGAGGAGCCGTTGATAGTCAATGGGGAGTGTTCGCTCCATGCCCTTCTGAAGTCAACAAGCATCTCTTTTGTTTTGTTCACATTAAGAGACAGGTTGTTGGCTGTGCACCAGTCCATTAGCCACTGCACCTCCTCTCTGTAACCTGACGCATCATTCTTGCTGATGAGACCCACCACGGTCATGTCATTGGCGAGCTTGATGATATGGTTCGAGCTGTGTGTTGCAGCACGGTCATGGGTCAGCAGAGTGAACAGCAGTGGACTGAGCACACAGCCCTGGGGAGCCCCCGTGCTCCGTGTGATGGTGTTGGAGATGCTGCTCCCGATCCAGACTGACTGAGGTCTCCCAGACAGGAAGTCTAGGATCCAGTTGCAGAGGGTGGTATTCAGGCCCAGTAGGCTCAGCTTTCCAATCAGTTTCTGAGGGATGATTGTGTTGAATGCTGAACTAAAGTCTATGAACAGCATCCGAACGTATGTGTCTTTTTTGTCCAGGTGGGTTAGGGCCAGGTGGAGGGTGGTGGCAATAGCGTCATCTGTTGAGTGGTTAGGACGGTACACAAACTGCAGGGGGTCCAGTGAGGGGTCTTGATATGCCTCATGACGAGCCTCTCGAAACACTTCATGATGATGGATGTAAGTGTAAGTAGTCATTTAGGCATGACACTGAAGACTTCTTCGGCACAGGGATGATTGTGGCGGCTTTGAAGCATATTGGAACGGTGGTGCTGCTCAGGGAGATGTTGAAGATGTCAGTAAGAACATCTGCTAGCTGGTCTGCACATCCTCTGAGCACTCTACCAGGGATGTTGTCTGGTCCAGCAGCCTTCCATGGGTTGACCCTGCACAGGGTTCTTCTCACGTCAGCCACGGAGACACAGCACCTGGTCATTCATAGGAGGGGTGGACTTCCTCACCGCCATGTCATTTTCTGCCTCAAACCGGGCGTAGAAGTTATTCAGCACATTTGGGAGGGAGGCATCACCTGCACAGTCAGGTGATGTTGTCTTGTAATTGGTGATGGCTTGGATGCCCTTCCACATGCGCCGCGTGTCGCCGCTGTCCTAGAAGTAACTGTGGATTAGCTGGGCATGTGCATGCTTTGCCCCTCTGATGGCTCGGGACAGTTTGGCCCTTGCTGTTGTTAAAGCTGCCTTGTCGCCTGCTCTGAAGGCGGAGTCGTGGAAGGTCAGCAGCGCACACACCTCTGCGGTCATCCATGGCTTCTGGTTGGCACGTATAGTGATGGTCTTGGACAAAGTAACATCATCAATGCACTTGCAGATGTAGCTGTTCACTGATGCTGTGTACTCCTCTAAGCTGGTAGAGTCACCATCGGTTGCAGCCTCCCCGAACATGTGCCAGTCAGTGTGCTCAAATCACAGATCAACGTAGAGCAATAGTAAAAAACAACTTAATCCCTATAGACATATTAAACCAAATAAAACATGATGTTGCACAAAAGCTGGAAAGAAACCATCCGAAAGACCACTGCAATGCTCTGCAAGAAAATAATGAAGATGTAACCCACCAAAGCGCTGATGAAAATGCCGAAACTTCTACTGCTCCACAAACCTGACAGTAACAGCAATAGCACAGGTTTAGAGCCTCTGCAGAATGCTGATGAAAATGCTGAGCTTACAGAAGAATGTTGTCCTAATATTTAAGACCACACCCTCAGAATATATGGGCATTGATCCAACAAGAAAATCCTGCGTACCAAAATAAAGTATGTCATCAAAATTTGACACAATTCTTAATACTCTGAACAATATTATATTACCATAATAGTTAGGAAAACTTGAAACATCTGAAGAACTACACACAGTAACATACTGTGCAGCATTAGCAACAGTGCAGTGCAATGGCTTCAAAATAAAATAACATATTAATAGAAATCCGAAACTAAGTAATAAAAAGAGAACACAGAAATGGCAGAAGAGATTTAGAAACACAATGGAAACTTTAAGAGCAGCAATAGCCTACCTAATGGAGTATAAAATGGATAACCAGAACTAGAAAGTTAAGAGAAAAGCTAAGAAAATTAAGAAAATACAAAGCCAGACTAAATAGATGGAGTACATGAAATGCACCAGACAAAGAAAACTGAATTATCAATTCAGACACAATGCAAAATGTTTTATATAAGTCATTGAAACTAAATTTGACATGCCAAAATGTCACTAATCTTAGCACAGACTTAGCAAGAAACACAGAGATAATGAATTTTTGGTCTAATATTTGGTCAAACAGGGTGTCGCACAATCAAAAAGCAAGATAGGTTAGGATGGGAAAATAACACACTCACACAATTGAAAAAATGCAAATGCCTGGAGCTCCAATGGATGTGTTAAAAGTTATTATAAAAATATCCACAACTGTAAAAGTACTGGCAGTGATAATATTCATAATTGTTAAAAATTTACTTGCTGTCATCTCTACCTATTAATACATATCAACAAGTTTCCTAAAAATCCTGAAAAAGACTGAATTTTTGAAAGGTACCTAAAGGAGAAATATATCATCTAATTACTTGTTCTCAAACTATACATAAAATTGTAACATCTTGCATCTCACAGCTAATCACCACTCACTTAGATCACTACAATATACTTCCAGAAGAGCAGAAAGGATGCCTTAAATTTATGAAATGATGTAAAGAACAAATGATAATAGATTCTATAGTTCTAAATTAAGCCTGGCAGAAAAGCAGCAATCTTTCATGTTATATTGACTGCCAAAAAGCATTTGACTTTGTCACACACTTGTGTAATAGAAGTTCTTAATATATATAAGCTACATTCAATACTTATGAAGTTCCTTCAAAAGCTGATGAATCATTGGCATATTATAATCACCCCATCTATTAACAACCAATAAGGAAAAACCATCTTTTTCAAGTTGATGACTTGAAATGTTATGCTGCCTGATCGGTAAAGCTAAATCAATTAATTCAAATAGTAGAACAATTTTCTAAAGATATAAACATGAACTTTGGACTAGCTAAGTGCAGAACATTAAACATAAAGAAAAGTGCAATAGAGCTAATAGAATACAAAACAGACCAGCAGGATACAATACAACCGATGGATGAATGTGAAACATAGAAGTATTTGGGATATCATCAAGCAAAGAAAATAGATTATTTACAATAAAGGGAAAACTTTTGACTGAATTTACTTCAAGGCTTAAGAAGATCTGCCAAATAGAGCTCAATAGTAAAAATATACCAAAGGCAATAAACACTTTTGCTATAGCCATTTTAACATATTCTTTTGGCATAATATCTTGGTCTGAAACCAATCTAGAAAATTAAAAAAATAATTGAAATGAAATTTTTTTTAAAACACTATGCACTTGAATGCGCTTAGGTCAGAAGGAGGAAGAGGAACAACGGACATAAAAATTTACACAACAATTAGATAGAACTTCTAAGATATAATTCCATCATTGAAAACAGGATTCAGCACTCCATGCAAGCATATGCAATTCAGATAAGAAGTACACGCCACTAAACTTACATGAAAGCACAACCCAGAAAAATGAATAAATTCAAAGTTCAAAGTAACTTTATCATCAAAGTACAGATATGTCACCACATACCACCCTGAGATTCATTTTCTCATGGGCATCCTCAGCAAATCAATAGAATAGTAACTATAACAGGATCAATGAAAGATCAACCAGGTGCAGAAGGAAACAAACTGTGCAAATGCAAATATAAATAAATAGCAATATATAATGAGAACATGAGATAATAAGATAAAGAGTTCTTAACGTGAGAGCATTATTTGTAGGAACATTTCAATGATGAGGCAAGTGAGTGTAGTTATCCCCTGTAATTCAAGAGCCTGATTGTTACAGGGTAGTAACTGTTCTTGAACCTGGTGGTGGGAGTCCTGAGGCTCTCATATCTTCTTCCTGATGGCAGCAGCGAGAAGAGAATATGACCTGGGTGGTGAGTATTCCAGATGCTGGATGCTGCTTTCATAAGACGTGTTTCATGTATATGTGCTCAGTGGTTGGGAGGGTTTTACCCATGCTGAAATGAGCTGAATCCACTACCTTTTGTAGGATTTTTCATATAAAGGCATTGGTGTTTTCAGAGAGAGTCTCTGAAAACTCCTAAGGGAGACGAGGCACCGCTGTGCTTTCTTCGCTAAAACACTTACTGCTGGGTCCAGGACAGGTCTTCGGAAATAGAAACACCCAGGAATTAAAAGTTGCTAACCCTTTCTATCCCTGATCCTCCGATAAGGACTGGCTCATGGACCTCTGGTTTGCCTCTACTAAAGTATATAATCAGTTCCCTGGTCTTGTTGACTTCAGAATCAAGTTTATTATCACCAGTACCTGTCACGAAATTTGTTTAATTAGAGGCAGCAGTTCAATGCAATACATGATGATATAGAAAAAATGACAGTAAGTATACATATCTATATTCAAAAGTTAGATTAAAATGCTGCAAAACAGAAAAGGTTATGGGTTCAATGCCCATTTAGGAATTGGAGGGCAGAGGAGAAGAAGCTGTTCCTGAATTACTGAGTGTGTGCCTTCAGGCTTCTGTACCTCCTTCTTGATGCTAACAATGAGAGGAGGGAATGTCCTGGGTGATGGGGGTCTTTAATAATGGACGCCGCCTTTCTGAGGCACCACTCCTTGAAGACGTCTTGGATAATACGGTCATAAGTGCAAAGAGAGTAAAAGAAGGATATAAGCACACAGCCTTGTGTTGCTCCTTTGCTGATGTTAATTATGGAGGAGAACTGACTGCGGTCTGTAAGTGAGGAAATGTTGAGGCCTAGAACGTAGATATTAGAGATGAGTTTCGAGGGGATGATAGTGCTGAATGTAAGTCTGTAGTCAATGAAGAGCATTCTAATGTATACATCTTCCCTCTCCAGTTTTTCTAGGGTTGAGTAAAGAGCCAGTGAAATGGCATCCGCTGTTGACCTGTTGTGAAGGTAGGGAAATTGGATGTGAGATGGCTTTCGGGCTGCAAAGACCATGCTGAGCTTTGTCCTTCTGCTCCCTGAGTATAGACAGAGACTGGAGACTGCAGCACCAGTGGTGAGAACCAGAAAGGGAAGCACAGGAGCACTTACAGGATTGATCTGACTTGGTGATCTGGACTATGTTCACGGATCCCATCTTCAAATCTGGATGAGTAGCTGCATTTGTTACCAACTTCACTAAAACTGTGCGGATGAGTGTGTGTCTGCGAAAACTTGCTGTACATTGCCAAAGCTAAAGCTGTGAATGAACCAGTGACAACACTGTTGCAGGCAGAATCAAAGGGGGTTACAAATCATCTTCTCAAGTATGCTGATTTGTCACCACATTTGATTCCGCCGTCAACAGTGGTATCATCAGCAAACTTGAATATGTTATTGGAGCTGTGCTTAGCCACACAGACATAAAAGTAAAGCAAGTAGAGCAGGGGGCTAAGCAGACAGCTTTGTGGTGCACCAGCACTGATGGAGATTGTGGAGGAGATGTTTTGGTCAATCTGAGCTGACTGGGGTCTTCAAGTGAGAAAATTGAGGACCCAGTTGCAAAAGGAGGTATTTTAACCAAGGTTTTTTAGCTTACTGATTAGCTTTGAGGGATTAATGGTATTGAATGCCAAACCTGCAATGGAGGAAGAGCAGCCTGATGTGTGCACCTTCACTGTCCACATCTTCTAGGGTGAGTGAAGAGCCAACTCAATGACATCTGCTGTCAACCTGTTGTGACGGCAGGCATGTTTCTTCTCAGGCAGAAGTTAACATGTTTCAGCTGCAAACTCTCAAAGCACTTCATCCCAGTGGAAATAAGTGTAACAGGTGATAGATATTGAGGCAGGTTACCACGTTCTTCATAGATACCAGTATAATTGAAGCCTGTTTGAAGCAGATGGGTACCTCAAGCTGCCAAAGTGAGAGGTTAAAAATCTCAGTGAACACTCCAGCCAGTTGATCAGCCCAGGTCTTTAGTAATTGGCCAGGTACCCCATCTGGGCTGGATGCTTTCCTTTGGTTCACCCTCCTGAAGAATGCTCCTACATAAGCCTCAGAGACTAAAATCGCAGTGTGCTTGTAGGCTGTGGGAATTCACGAAGGTGCCTCCAGGTTTTGTTGGTCAAAGCAACCATAAAAGACGTTAGGCTCATCTGGAAGCAAAGCCTTGTTGTCACCTACAGTGCCTATAAAAAGTATTTACCCCCCCCCCCCCAGAAGTTTTCATGTTTTGTTGTTTTACAATATTGAATCACAGTGGATTTAATTTTTGATACTGATCCACGGAAAAGGTCCATGTCAAAGTGAAAACAAATTTCTACAAATTTGTCTAAATTTATTACAATTATTAACACAAAATAATTGATTACATATTTATTCTCCCCCTTCAAGTCAGTATTTAGTAAATGCACCTTTGGCAGCAATTACAGCCTTGAGTCTGTGAGGATAGATCTCTATCAGTTTTACACGTCCAGACGCTACAATTTTTCACCATTCTTCTTTACAAAACTGCTGAAGCTCTATCAGATTGCATGGGGATCATGAGTGATCAACCCTTTTCAAGTCCTGCCACAAATTCTCAATTGGATTGAGGTCTGGACTCTGACTTGGCCACTCCGGCTTTGCAGTTTTTAAATCATTTCTGTGTAGTTTTGGCTTTATGCTTGGGGTCACTGTCCTCCTGGAAAACAAATCTTCTTCCAAATTGCAGTTCTCTTGCAGACTGCATCAGGTTTTCCTTCAGGGTTTCCCTGTACTTTGCTGTATTTATTTTACGCTCTACATTCACAAGCTTTCCAGGACCTGCTGCAGTGAAGCATCCCCACAGTACGATGCAGCCACCACCATGCTTCACGGTAGGGATGCTGTGTTTCTGATGATTCACAAATTTTGGTTTCACAAGACGGTAGAACCTTCTTCCAGCTGACTTCAGAGTCTCCCACGTGCCCTCTGGCAAACTCTAGCTGAGACTTCATATGAGTCTTTTTCAACAATGGCTTTCTCTTAAAGCTGTGACTGGTGAAGCATGCAGGCAACAGTTGTATGCACAGTCTCTCCCATCTCAGCCAGTGAAACTTGCAACTGCCTCAACCATACATGAAGCCTGTAACAGGTCTCTTGGTCGCCTCCCTCACTAGTCCCTTTCTCGCCCTGTCACTCAGTTTTTGAGGATGGCCTGCTCTAGGCAGATTTACAGTTGTGACATGTTATTTCCATTTCTTGATGATTGACTTAACTGTATTCCATGGAATATTCAGTGAGTTGGGAATTTTCTCGTATTCATCTCCTGACTTGTGCTTTTCAATAACCTTTTCGCAGAGTTGGAGTGTTCTTTTGTCTTCATGGTGTAGTTTTTGCAAGGAATGTAACTCATCAGCATTTGGGCCTTCCAAATAAAGGTGTATTTTTTTACAATCAATTGATACATTCTAACTGCACACAGGCGATCTCCATTTAACTAGTTTTGTGATTTCCAAAACCAATTGGCTATACCAGTGATGGTTTGGTGTGTCTTATTAAAGGGGGTGAATACTTATGCAATCAATTATTTACATTTGTAATTAAATTAGATCACTTTGTAGAGGTTGATAGGCTCTTGATTTATAAAGACACCAAAAGTTACAGGGAGAATGCAAGAGCAACACACACAAAATGCTGAAGGAACTCAGCAGGCCAGGCAGCATCTATGGAAAAAAGTACAGTGGACGTTTCTGACTGAAACCCTTTGGCTAAGTCCTGCTGAAGTCAACTGTACATTTTATCATAGATGCTGCCTGGCCTACTGAGTTCCTCCAGCATTTTGTGTGTATTGCTAGGATTTCAAGCATCTGCAGATTTTGTCTTGTTTGGGAGAAGGCAGGAGAATGGGTTTGAGAGGTGTAATAAATCAAATGTATTTATTTATAAAAAAATATTATTTTTTTATTATTGAGATCATCAAATGGTTGAACAAACTCAATAGGTCAGATAGCCTGATTCTGCTTTTATCTGTTCTTATGGCACAAACAATGCATCAATAATAGATTCAACCACTGAGGTTTTATAGATAGAGGAGCTTCATCCTTCTTAGTGTGTTTAGTAATAAGATCGAGGTTCAATTCCAATATGTGGTCATGGTCAGGTTCGTCAATACCCACAAGCAGCCATTATAGCGGTCAACACTGACTCTCATCTGTTAATGAGGTCATATGTGGCTTTCATGAACCATCATAACAGTCACAATATCAGTTTCACATGAGTGATTGTTCTGGGAAAGAATGAGCCCAAGCACAAGTACCCTGTCACTGATCCAGACCAATCAGACTTCACGGCAAACAAGACCGTTTCACTGATTTGTTGGCAGAGGGCAGGGGCAGATGGTGGGAGATCTGTGAGGCCTCGGTTGTACTAAGGACTAGGCCTCAAGCTGTGGTGTCACCTGTTTCCAGCCACCCGAGAGGGAGGCATTGGAGACACTGCACTCTACTGGAGGCAGTATGGCACAGTGCCTAAGCTGCGGACCATGCTGCCCGCCAATGTTCACTCAACAAAAGACAGGTTATATTGTGTTTGACTGCAGGATCCTGCAATGTTCATAGCCTTAAGGTCTTGTACTATGTTTTTTATATGACTGCAGTTTATTGATATCTTATATGTGTTTTCCATCTTCTATGTGCTATATGTGCCTTGTGCTGTATGACATTGTTGGTACTGTGTTTTTCACCTTGGCCGCAGAGTAACACTGTTTTGTTTGGCTGTATTCATGGGTATGGTTGAATGGCAATTGAACTTGAACTTGACATGAGTGAGCAACTTGCTATATTTACCGTGGTCAGTCAGGTGAATATCCAGCCAGCCATCTTCATCAACCAATTACAGAGAGGTATGTCATCCTTAACCCCAAGGGTTAGGTTAAGAGAGATGTTCATTGTGCAGTAATTAAAGAAAAGTGGTAACGGTTAAGAATTAGGGGGTATGTCAATGCGTAAGGTATAATGGACAAAAGGGGAGACACCTGTACAGAGTATACAAAACTACTGGGTTTATGGGAGAAGAGAGTAAAATAAGAAGGGAAGGAATTATTTTGACAGGGCTTAGAATTGGGCCTACCAGACTTAATTTTTCATATATCTTGTTGGAAAACGTCATTCTGGGTTGTGTAGGTTTTGACATAATTATGAAATAGTTGAACGTATCTTATTATAGTATGAATCATATAAGGTTGAAAGAAATTAAATGCAGGCTTCAGTACAATCTCTGAGGGTTGATGGTTTTCATTTAAGTGATGCGAGTGACTTTAATTCAGAGCACCATCTTTCATTACTTACAATCTATCCAACTTGTGGGGGTAATTTAACTTTCATTTGAAATGTAAGGGTGTTTTTCCCCCAATATTCTACACCACATTCCAGTCCATTTGGTGGTGGTAATGCACCTTTAAATTGGACTGCCAACCACTATTAAAAGTCACGAGAAGATGAAGAAAATACTTGGCTCAGTGGCACAACCAGTTGCTGCCTCACAGTTTCAGTGACCTGACTTCAATTCTGACATCTGATGCTATATGCTTGGAGTTTCTCTGAGTGACTTTACAGGTTTCCTTCTGGTGCTGCAGTTCCCTCGTATGTCCAAACAATTTCCAGGCTGGTGAATTATGAGTGATAGAATGTGCAGGGATGCAGGAAGAATAAACTGGGCTAGGGTAGGATAAGTACAAATGGATGCCTGATGGTCAATGCAGACCTGGTTGGCCAAAAGGCCTGCCCAATGCTGTTTCTTTCTCTGACTGTAAGGACAAAAAAGTCTGCAATGCATAAGAGAAGAGGTTAGGTTGGCCAAAAGGCCTGCCCACTGCTGTTTCTTTCTCTGACTGTAAGGACAAAAAAGTCTGCAATGCATAAGAGAAGAGGTTAGGTTGGCCAAAAGGCCTGCCCACTGCTGTTTCTTTCTCTGACTGTAAGGACAAAAAAGACTACAATGCATAAGAGAAGAGGTTAGCACTCATGTTAAATAGGCAGAACTTGCAATTGTGCACCATTACATTTTAACACTTTCATGATCTCTATCATTCTACTATGGTCAAGTCACATCAAATCAAGCATGGAAACCTCTGGGCCTTATCTACAGACATTTTTGATTTAGGTTTCAGAGTGATTGCTATCGTTCACATCATTCCAGCCCATTACCCACTCCTGGGATATAGTCATCCCATGGAAAGTCAGAATTTTCATCAATCCCATGTTGTTCTTGGCTAACTGAGCTGAATCTATTGTATACGGATAGGTGTGGGTCAGGCTGTGAAATGTTCCATCTTAATATTTGAGTTGTAGTGGTGCTGTGCCATGCCAGCTCAATACCTTATCCAAGTTAGTTTAGCCCAATATCAGCACATGGTTGTTTTATTAGCCGAACACTAGGCCAGAGAGTAGACACTGTACATCGATTTCATGCTTAATTCAGTACCAGCAGTGGGGTTTATTACTGATAAAAGTATGAATGGAGACCATTACCAAGTTCAAGTGTCTTTTTTCAGATGTGGATTCAACATCAATGTTGTAATGTGTGTAATCCGAAAATGCTCTCAGGTTAGGTAAACAAGAAATATAAGTAATTGGACTAGGACTGGCCAAGCTCATGTCGGGTTCAAATTAGTTGTGGTCTGATTAAATGGGGACATGCTCAAGTGGGGTCAGATGGAGCATGGTTAAGTTGGACTCTGAATGCCAGCGATTATGTTATTGAGTTGGGACTAGTTTTAGCCAGGTTGGCTATAAAACGACTGGGGTTAAATTGCATTCATTTTGGCTATGGTCAGGTTTGGTTTTCATTTTATGTCTGAGCAGACCTTTATTTCACAGCTGTCAAACTCATTGCTGTTATATTTGACCGAATTTCTTTATGAACAGCAGGTAGGTGGCTCTTAATGAACAATATAGATTTTAGAAGCATTTTGGTAGCTTCGCAGAATATTTACTAATAGCTCCATTTTGCTCCAGATTGTTTAAAGTAACTGGATTTAAATTCTTCAGCTTCCACATTGGCATTTGAACTCTTGTTAAAAGATTTTGGAACAGGCTTTTGAATCATGTGACTAGAAACATTTCTGTTCCACTACCATGACTCCTACCCACCTTTACCCCCTTCTAATCTCCCACCCCCACCCATTTTATTCTTCTGGGGCCTCCAGTTTTGCAGCTACCTAATGAATAGAAACATCAGTTGAATCTTTTTGCCCTCCCTGGATCAACACATGCTCCATCTATTTTCACTGTATACAGTTCATTACTCTGGCATCACCCTTCATAACATACTTGTCTTCTTGAATGACACAAACGGCTAACCTAATGAACGCATGGCTGTCTTTTCTTCATTAGGTAGTGTGACGAGATCTGAAGGACTATTCTAAAGTGGACTGTTCCTTTAAAGGAGAGAGAGAGGGAGCGAGCAGCTTGTGTACTAATTCAGCAGCAGGGACGAGAGAGAGTCGGTGAGTTGCCTGGGAAACTGAAAGGCGGAGCTATATGATGGACAGCTGGTGTTCTGCACTACTGAGATATATGCAAGGTCAGTTGACTTTTTAATCAGACACACAAGACACACAACTCCAGAGGCAAGGAGAACGCTGGTGAGCTTTGTGTGCCCACGACAAGGGTGGGGTTTTTGCTCACAGTATGGACAAAGGGGTGACTGGTGGGGAGCTATTGGTGTGTTTAACCCTGGTCTGGGGTTGATAACTCCACCACAGAAGACGGCATCCCCTTTTTGTGGTCACAGTCGGTGACTGTAAGCTTCAGGAACAGGAGGATCGGCATCAGCATCGGCACTGGAAGATAAACAAACACTCTAACTCTCTCTCTCCAACTCTACTCAAACCAAATTCCAGAACTGAACTGATTACTTACCATCCCACCGTAAGACTGTATCACCAAATCACCTGAGCTGGGGAAGCTTAGGAACCTTATTTACTCATGTGTATATATATACATACATAAAAATACATATAAACTCACACACACACATACACACACACACGTACATATTCTTTGCTAACCTGTTTACTTTATCTCATTTTATATTACTTTATTCATGTAGTTACTAATAAAATAGAGTGTATAATGGAAGACTCAGACTCCGGGTCTGTCCACTTCTGCTGGTTCTTTTTAACCCGTTGTGGGGTACGTAACAGTAGTTAGAAACTGGACCACACATGGGACAAAACAGATAAAATCTAGGGCTTGTTAGTAAGAAATAAATGGTTGTCACAATCTAAAGCTTTATTTTGATCTTTTCATAGGGCATTCATGGCTATCACTGATTACTAACTCTGTGCTATCATGGCTATCTCTGTGGACTCATTCAATTCCCAAAGTATTGAGTAGGCAGGTCAATTGCTCACAACATTGTGTATAGACTGAGCTCCCTCTCTCCTTTGGCACCAATTGCAGTCATTGTCTTCCATCGTTTCTTTGAGTAAACTGGTCTATCATGCGTCTGTTTAATGCAGTTGATGGCAACATGGTAATTCCACTGAAGAATGAAGCCTTGGGGCCCAGTCATCAGTTTTGAGATGTGGCTCTTTGACTATTGCCTCAAAACCTCAAACATGCTAAATAGGAAATTGCTGTGGATCTTGGAGTAAAATTAGAAAGGAGTAACCCTGAGTAGTTCACTGGGAGATGTTTTTCTTTATTCCTTATAATATAAGTTTTCCAGCACCGCTCAATGCGCTCATGAATCTCTTCTACATCATTTTCAGGGAAACTACATTTGTCATCTAATATGGTGTTCAAAACTGTACACAGTTCTTAAACTATGACCTATCTAATGTTGTATACACTACTAGCACTACTTCCTTGCACTTAATCCAATTCATATTCCACTAATATAAACATCCAGCTCATCTTTTTAACCACCATATCTAACAGTCCTGTTTCATTTAAATTCTAGTTGTTTCTCCACACTTCTCAGTACCTTTTGTTGTTCCCTCATACCTCCTCAAGCACATTGCATCACACCTCTCAGTATTAAATCAGATTTACCACTTTTCTACTTAACTAACCAGCTCATCTATCTCTACTCTTCTATCAAGTAATGGGCATTTTTTGTATTATCTGCAAACCTTTATTTCCAGGGCTCATATATGTATATCTAAATCATTAATAATTACAATAATAAAGTTAGGTTCCAAGTACATTCTGGGTATCATTCTCCTAGTCACAAAAATACCCATCAATTATTGCCCTTTGCTTCTGCTACAGACCTAATTTTCGATCTGATTTGCCACTTTCTTGTGGATCCCATTGATACTATACCTAAAACACTATTGTGAACTTTTTCAGAAACTTTGCTAAGGTCCACGTAAATGACATCGAATGCACTGTTCTCATCAACATTCTTTGACACCTGTTCAAAAAATGATTCATTACTCAAACATGACCTTCCCTCAACAATCTATGGTGATTGTCCCTGATCAATCAATACCTTTCTAACTGAAAGTTTAAACTGTCCCTCAGAATTGATTCCAATAACTTACCCACTAAAGCAGTTAACTTAATGAATCTGTGTTTACCTTATTTATTCAACCCTTTAAAAAAACTGGTATAAAATTAATGGTCCTTCAATCCTCAGACACCACCTTAGTAGCTTGGGCAGATTGAGGAATAATAGTCAGGTCCTCTGCTATTTCCTTCCTTGATTGTTTCTGAAGCTGGGAAATATTCAGTCTGAACCTAATGATTTAGCCACATTCAGGATGGTAAATATTGCAATATCAATACCACACTTAGCTCACCAATGAATCACGTATTTCCCCTCAACTCAATATCAGTGTTGTTCCCCTCACTTGAAAGGGCATAAATTGTACTATATATTTTATTCCTGGTGAGGAACATTCATGACTCCTCCACCTGAACTCTGCAGAGCAAATGTATGGAGGAACCGAAGTTCGACATCATCACGAGCTAAGGTGCTGAATAAACTTCATATCTATTCTTCAGCTTTATGCTAAAGTGTCCCCATCCAACATAATTCCATTCCACTGAATGGTGTCACTAAAACAGTAAGCCTTTCAAGCTTTCACGACTGTATATTGAACATCATATTTGAATGATTTTTTTAAAGTTTAGGTAAATGTTTATAGTTTGAAATTATTAACATTTCTTCAACTGCTTCAAAAAACTTAGAAACTGTTGAAAAGGCCTTTGGCAATTGTGAGCTTTAAAGACTATCAGAGTGGTCTTGCCATGAAAAATGGCTGTTACTTTGAGACCCAGAAATCACTGGGAACCTTGTGGCTACAAAACCGCATGGCAGTCATGGGATCAGTATAGGGTCATGCTCAAAGTATGAACAATTTGAACTAATAACATTACATTATAAATGCGAATGTAAACTGTGCATGTTTTGATCATACTACAAATGAGTAAAGGACTGCATCTATTCTCATGAATCACTTTGCATGCTTTCTCCTACAAATTTATCTTGCGATTATTTACAGATTGTGTTGCCAGTACATGAATGATGAGGAGTTGGGACAGCCAATGCATTTTACTCAAGTCAGTGCATTATCCCTTATCTGGTATTTCACAAATGCTTTTATTCTTTGCCTCTTTCCTCCACTGGTGCTTACGACTGCCACAATCTCCAGCAGGCAAATAGTACACAGAGAACATGACACGGGAGCTCTGCACTTCACTTCACTGTAAATAAACACAGATTCTGATTTTTGTTAAAATCTGCAGACTGCGGGATACCACAACGTTCTCTGCTCAGTGACCTTTTGCAGACAATAACAAGTAGTGTATGCCAGTGCAAGAAGGCAATGCTTGGTTAACTAAATCATCATTGCACCATCTTTTCCTTTCCATGTAAGTAATTAATGCAGAGCCATTCAGATTCCTCATTTAAAACGAACAAAAGATTAGTGTTATAAAGTGTCATTGTATCTCTTACCACCTATTACAGAAAAATGTTTTGCCAAGCACTTTTAATCGATTCATTTTCTTCATAGCCCAGCTGTGCTAGACTGTTCTCTTATCAAAGTCTACCACCTGTTTATAACTAATCGCAGCTGTACGGCTGAAGAAAAAAAACTACAGTAATAATCTATAAAATTCCAATGTAAAGTCAATTTCATCTATGCATGCTTTTTTGGCACTCTCTGGTGTACAAGGGTTTTATTCTCCTGGGAGGTTGTTTGAACTTCAAGTAATGCCTGGATGTCATTCAGTAATTTCTGTGAAATTAGTAAGGCATGAAATTTCACTGTATCGAGGTCCAAGGCTTTACCTTATCACAAGCATTTTCTATAGATTCTGTAACTCCAGTTGGATTTTAGTTTTTCACAAAATTCAGTTTGTCAGGAAGTTTAACATAGAGTCATGGGGTAATACAGCACAGAAACAAGCCCTTCAGTCCATCTAGTCAATGCTGAACTCTTATTCTGCCGATTCCCATCAATTCATAACTGAATTATAGCCCTTCATAACCCTCCCATGGACTGCACACAATACTCCAAATTTAGCCTTACCAATGTCTGATACAACTTCAACATAACATCCTAACCCCTGTACTCCATACTCTGATTTATGAAGGACAAAAGCTCTCTTCAGGATCATATCTACTTGTATCATACTTCCAAGGAATTATGGATCTGTGCTCCCATATCCATCTGTCTACCCCACAGCACTGTTCACTGTATAAGACCTACCCTGGTTTGGCCTGGCACAACAACTCACACTTGCCTGTGTTGAATTCCGTATGCCATTTTCCATCCCTTTTTTCCAGAGACTGCTGCGGACTTTGATAGTCCTCCTCACCGTTCATTACTCCCGTCTTGGTGTCTTCTGCAAATTTGCTGATCCAGTTTGCTATGTTATCAACCAAATCATCAATATAGATGACAAACAGCAACGGAACCAGCACCATTGCAAAGATTAAGCAGGGGAAAGAGCCAGCACCAATCCCTGTGGCACAAACACGAGAAAACCTGCAGATGCTGGAAATCCTAAGCCACAAAATGCTGAGTCCTGGTGAAGGGTCTTGAGCTGAAATGTCAACTGTTTACTCTTTTCCATAGATGCTGCCTGGCCTGCTGAGTTCCTCCAATCCCTGTGCCATTCCACTAGGCACAGTTTTCCTCTCAGCCCCAGCTCCTGCCTTCTTTCCATATCCCCTCATGCCATGACCAATCAAGAATCTATCAACTTCTTCCTTAAGTATACATAAATTCTTGGCCTCCACAGTTGCCTGTGGTAAAGAATTCCACAGATTCTCTGGTTAAAGAAATTCTTCCTCATCTCTGATCAAAAAGGACGCCCATCTATTCTGAGGCTGGGTCCTCGGGTTGTAGACTTTCCCATGATCAGAAACATCCTCTCCATGTCCACGCTATCGAGGCATTAAACCATTTGACAGGTTTCAATGAGGTCACCCTTCATTTTTCAGAATTCTAGTGGAATAGGCCCAGAGCAATCAAACGGTCTTCATATGTCAAGCCATTAAGGATTTCTTAAATGATATTAAGCTACCAGCCTCAACCATTTTTTTCCGGCAGCACTTTCCAGCAACCCATTACCTTCTGTGTTAAAAAGGTATCCCTCAAATCCCTTTCAATTTTTCCTTCTTGTCAATTGTATTACTTATATTGATATTTCTTATCTATTATATTTGATGTTCTTTTAAAGGTTCATTCATTAAAAGACAAAAGATACGTAAGTGAGGGAGAGGATTTGTAAGTAGTTGGGTAGACAGGGCCTGATTAGGGATAGTCAATGTGACTTTGTCAGTGGTAGGCCGTGTCTAACTAATTAGATAGACAGATAGACAGATACTTTTTTGATCCCAGAGGAAATTACAGTATCACAGTAGCATTACAAGTGCACAAATATATAAATATATAAATATTAGAGGAGAAGTTAGAAAGAATAAAAAATAATTTACCTCAAACAGGAGGGGTTCGTCACTTCCCTGGCTGTAGGTTGACTCATTATAGAGCCTAATGGCCGAGGATAAGAGTGATCTCATGTACCACTCTTTGGAGTAGCACAGTTGTCTTAGTCTATTACTAAAAATCCTCCTCTATTCAGTCAAGGTAGCATACAGATGGTGAGTTCTGGATACCCCCAACAGAGGAAACATCCTTTCCACATCTACCCTATCTACTCATTTCAACATTTGGTAGGTTTCAATGAGATCCCCATACATTCTTCAAAATTCCAGTGAGTACAGGCCCAAAGCTGTTAAACACGCCTTATATGTTAACCCTTTCATTCCTGGAACCATCCTCATGAACCTCCACTGGACTTTCTCCAATAACAACACATCTTTTCTGAGATATGGGGCCCAAATCTGTTGACAATACTATAAGTGTAGACTGACTAGTGTATTTTAAAGGCTCAGTATTATCTCATTGCTTTTATATTCTATTCCCCTTGAAGTAAATGAAAATATTGCATTTGCCTTCTTTACCACAGACCCAACCTGTAAATTAACCTTCTGGAAGTCCTGCATGAGGATGCTTAAGTCCCTCTGCACCTCTGATGTTTGAATTTTCTTCCCATTTAGATAACAGTCTGCATTATTGCTCCTTTTACCAAAATGCATTATCAAACACTTTCTAACACTGTATTCCATCAGCCACTCTTTTTGCTCATTCTTCCAACTTGTCTAAGTCCTGCTGCAACAGCATTGCTTCAGCTATTGCAACAGCACTACCTAACCCTCCTCCTATCTTTGTATCTTCCACAATCTTTCATTATACAAATCATTGACAAAAATGTGAAAAACAGTGGTCTCAATACTGATCCCTGAGGAACACCTCCAGTTTGTGGCAGGCAACCAGAAAAGGTCTCTTGTATTTCCACTCGCTGCCTCCTGTCTGTCAGCCATTCCACTTTCCTTGCCAGTATCATTTCTGTGACGCCATAGGATTTTATCTTGTTAAGAAGCCTCATGTGTAGCACCTTATCAAATGCCTTTTGGAAATCCAAGTAAATGACATCCACTTCCTCTCCTTTGTTCACCCTGCTTGTTACTTCCTCAAAGAACTCTAACAGATTTGTCAGGCAAGATTTCCTTTTACAGAAACCATGCTGACTTTGAATTATTTATCAGTACTTTCCAAGTACCTTGAAATGTCATTCTTAATAATAGATTCCGACAATTTCACAACCACTAACTGACCTATAATTTCTTTTCTCTTGTCTTCCTTTCTTCTTAAAGAGTGGAGTGACATTTGCAAAATTCCAGTCCTCCGGGACCATGCCAGAATCAAGTGATTCTTGAAAGATCATGAGTAATACATCTGTTACCTCTTCAGCAACCTCTCTCAGGACTCTGGGATGTAATCTATCTCGGTCAAGTGGCTTATCTACCTTAAGACCTTTGAGTTTTCCTAGCACTTTTTCCTTTGTAATAGCAACAGCACTCACAAACCTCTGGCACACTGCTAGTGTCTTCACGGTGAGGACAGGTGCAAATTGCCCATTAAATTAATCCTCCATTACTTTGTCTCCCATTACTACCTCACCAGCATCATTTCCCAGTGGTCCACTATCAACTCTCACCTCCCTTTTACTCTTTATATTGCTGAAAAAGCTTTTGGTATACCACTTTATATTATTGGCTACTTCTGCCCTCATATTTCATCTTTTCCCTTCTTATATCTTTTTTTTTAGTTGCCTTTTGTTGGATTTTAAAAGCTTCCCAATTATCTAACTTCCAACTCACTGCTGCTACCATATAGGTTTCAAAGGTCAAATTTAATGTCAGACAAATGTATACAATATACATCCTGAAATGCTTTTTCTTCACAACCATCCACAAAAACAGAGGAGTGCCCCAAAGAATGAACGGTAGTTAAATGTTAGAACCCCAAATTCCTCCCCCCCCCCCACAGCTCCCCTCCCTCCCGCACATAATCAGCAGCAAACAACACTGGTAAAAAAAAGCATTGTCACTTGCCACCAAGCACTCAAGCGTGAGCAAAGCAACAGTGAAAACACAGACTTGCAGTACTCCAAATACAACATTGTTCATCCGGCATTCGACATACCACAGGCTTTCTCTCCCTAATTTAATTCTTTGCTCTGTCTGCATTTGTACCCAATCATTGGCCTGTCCTTCCATGCATTCATTTTACACCCTGATGCACCATCAATAACTCTCGGAGACGGGAGGTGAACGATAGGCTTTTATTAGCAGCAAAACGGAGCACGGCATCTCGGAGACTGAGGGGGGAGCAGTGCCTCCAATCGCCTTTATTCAGGGGTTTGTGGGAGGAGCCACAGGAGCAGTCAGCAGAGGGGAGTGTCCAGACAGGTATACATAGTTTACCACACACCTATCATCTACTTGTAAATCTGCTGGCTCATCCTCAGCTATATCCCCTGCCATATTAGCTTAAACCTCTCCTAACAACTCTAGTAAATCTGCCTGCACGAATATCAGTCCCACTTGGATTCAAAAGTAAGCCATCCCTTTTGTACAGGTCCCAATTTTCCAGAAATCTGAATCTATGCTCGCTGCCCCAATTCCTCTACCACACATTTATCTATCACCTCATTTTACTCCTATCCTTACTTTCGAGTGGCACAGGCAGTAATCCTGAGATTATTACCCTTGAGGTCCTGCTTCTCAGCTTCCTTCCTAACTTGCTATATTCTTTTTTGCCTGGGAGGCAAACTGCTATCTGTGTTTCCTTTTTGCATCCACTGAATCACCTATCAGTCCCCCTGACTATAGAGTCCCATATACCTGCTGCCATCCTTTTCAGTTCCCTACCCTTCTGATCCACAGGGTCAGACTCAGTGCTGTTTCAGTACCACTGTTGCTTCTCCCAGGTAGGTTATCCCACCCAATAGTACTCAAAATGGAGTATTTATTGTTGAGAGGGATGGCCACAAGGGTGCTCTCTGCTATCTGATGTTCCCCCTTCCCTCTCCTGACAGTCATCTCTTTATCTGTCTCCTGTAGCCTTGGCATGGCTACCTCTCTGTAGCTCCTGTCTATCACTGTCTAACTTTCACTAGCAAGCCTGTTCCAGTTCCCTAACATGGTCTCTAAGGAGCTGCATCCCGATGCACCTGGGAGACTCCTGGAAATTCCACATCTGACACCCAGAACAGAACGCTAGCTCTGCAGGCATACCCCATGTTCTCTCTAGAGTTGTATAAATAGTAAGGAATGAACTTACCTTGCCTCCTCCTGTTCTTGCTGAAGCCCTGTTTGAGCCAAAGCCTCCTACCCTCCCTCAGACTACTCTGATGATGATGGCTCCCATGTTGACTACTCTGCTAGGTAGTACCTCTCTTTTATAGAGACTGGGTTTCCTGTTGAAAATCTTTGTCAGACCTGCGTGTGAACACTCCTGTTGCATCTGTGCAGTACTCCAATCAACGACTCCTGTCAAAAAAACTTGCTATTTTTTCAAACTCTTTGTCGGACCTGTGTGGAAATGCTCCTGTTGCGTCGGTACAGTACTCCAATCAATGACGGTTCATGGATTCATAGATCACTCAAAGTTACCATACAATTTGATTAGGTGGTTAAGAAGGCTGGTTAAAACACACTTGGAGTATTGTGTTTCAGTTCTGGTCACTTCATTATAGGAAGGATGAGGAAGCTTTAGCAAGGGTGCAGAGGAGATTTGCAGGACACTGCTGCCTGAATTAGAGAACACACCTTAAGAGAAAAGGTTGAGGAAGCTAGAGCTTTTCTGATTGGAGCGAAGAAGATGTCAGGTGACATGATATAGGTGTATAAGATATAAGAGTCAGAGTTAGATTGGGCAGCCAGTGTATTTTCCCCAAGATCCAATGGCTAAAATCAAAGCACGTCCTTTTAGGATGAGTGGAGGGAAGTTTAGAGGAGATGTCAAAGGTATTTTTTTTATACTGGAATGGATTAGTAGGGCTGATGGTTGTGGTAAACTATGTATACCTGTCTGGACATGTCCATCTGCTGACTGCTCCTGTGGCTCCTCCCACAGACCCCTGTATAAAGGCAATTGGAGGCACTGCTCCTCCCTTAGTCTCTAGGATGTCGTGGTCTCATTTGCTGCTAATAAAAGCCTATCATCCAACTCCCGTCTCCGAGAGTTATTGATGGTGCATCAATGGTAGAGGCTGATAAATTAGAGACACTTAAGAGCTCTTATATAGGCACTTGAATGTAAGAAAAATGGTTGGTTAAGGGCTATGCAGATGGGAAGGGTTAGATTAGTCATGGAGTAGGTTAAAAGGTCAACACAACATTATGGGACAAAGAACCCATACTGTGATGTGCTCTTCTATGTTCTATTTTTATCACTGAGACAAATGCCATCAGGAAGCTCCAGTCTGCTAGGAAAGAGGAAGGAGCAGGAGACCCAGTGGTACCAACATAAGACGAACCTAGCAGAGAGTGGTCACAGTTGCTTCCCCTAGGTGCGAGAAACTCTATTCAGTCATGCAATGGCAAGTAAT
This sequence comes from Hypanus sabinus, assembly GCF_030144855.1. Classification (NCBI taxonomy): domain Eukaryota; kingdom Metazoa; phylum Chordata; class Chondrichthyes; order Myliobatiformes; family Dasyatidae; genus Hypanus; species Hypanus sabinus. Next base: position 91,045,776 of record NC_082711.1, on the reverse strand, counting down.
TTTTTTTTCCTCACAAGCTATGTGATGGTGAGCAGCAGATCTCAGAAAGCAGCTGTAGCAAGACTTCACAAGCAACACATCATGATGTACACACAGCAGGCCACACTAAATGATGCAGACAAGGGGATTTTATTTTTTGAGAACTAATGGGGCTCCCTACAACAATTCTGACATTTGCATGGCTCATGCTGTATCTCCATTCAACTTGAAGGATCAATGAATGCATTGCCATATCAGCCCGAGAAGTAGAGGGCAACACTCTGGGCAGTGCAGACTGAGACCTTCCCACTGATGTGTGCTTGCAGCAGGCATGCTTACCAGAAAAATGCCATTGGACATAAGGAAATCCTTCGGAGTAGCCACAGCCATGAGAGGGAATGGAAGCCTTCACCATTGAGGAAAAATTCAGAGTTATTTATCATTTGTACATCATACCTTCTGCTTACCGAAACCAACAGAGATGCCATCACTTTGCTGTAAACACCATGTCTGCTGACCACTCCAAAGCACTGTTGTGAAGCAAATTGACAGAGATCTGCTGCAGTCACTTACACCCTCCGGGAAGAGAACTGATAGTTGAATTTCAGCATGGGTTTGAGCTCCATGGATTAACATCATTTGCTGTGCTCCTGAGCCAGGAAGCCTTTGTGCAAATAACCATGAATGGTACTTGAATAACATGTTGCATTTTCACCCAGATATGATCACTAGGATGATCAATTCCAGACCAAAACAATTCTATGCCGTTTTCCCATGGTAACTCGATGCTAATTGATCCAATATCTAAACAAATAATAGTTAGAAATTTGTACAAATCTCATTTTTCATTCTTGAATTTTAGTCTTTGCTACACACATTGTTAAAAGTTTTATCTATTACATGCTCAGACTAAGATGAATTCACCTTTATCACTCAACATTAACAAACCCTCTTTCTGCACAGCCCAAAGCCACATTATTGAAATTAATGTTTGTTATAACTGCAGCTGCAGATAGCACTTCCAGCAAAGAATTCATAAGCAGAATAGGCATTTATATTTGCATACATTTATATATTCTGTGGGTGCATTATCCTCACATTATCAAAGTGCCCTGTGGAGCATATGCAAAAGAGATTAAAAGCTGGAACACAGGCTGTTCTTTCATGTCAATTAGTCCAAACTGCAAGTTCTTAGTCTGATTTTTTTTAACCATTGTACATGCCATTTTTCTTCATTAATTAAGTCAAGCAATTAATAAAGCTGTGGCTTTACAAACTTAAGTTAGCATCTCCATTAAACTAAATCCATGAATATGCAAAAATATCCCAAACACATTTTAAACACCGTTGATTCTGGAGGTGCTTGAAAACCTGAGCAACACACACAAAATTCTGGAGCAACTCTGCAAATCAGATAGTATTAAACAATCATCAACTGATCCAGGCTCGGCAATTCACAACACAACTCTTGATTAATTGAAGTTTGCACTTTATTGTCTCTGTACAAACAACATGCCAACAACTTAAAAATGATTTCTTCTGTTCCTTCTGTACCAATACTCACTCAGACAACTTCTCCAAGTTATAACACCAAAATAGCGACTTTCTTGTTGGACAACGATCAATCCTTTTTCTCTTAGCCTCTGCCATGGGGTTCTTCCTTGCAATAGTTAGTCTCCTGAGTTCTCACCCTTTGTATTTGAAGCCCCTCTTATACTCTTTCCTTAACAGTTCAAATGTTGCATTTCAATCACACTGGCTCAAGCTCATCTGACTGGCGTGTGTTAGATTCCCATTGAATACAGCCAAGGGCTACATAATTCCATGCCTTAGGTGAACTCTTTTGTTCTATTCGATTGTGATCCAAACCAGTCAAAACTGGGTCACTCAGCCACTAGGCCAAGATAATGAGATTACTTCTGCAAACTTGCCTTTGTGCACAATAAGCAGTTCTGAGAATGGTTTCTGGTTTAGCAGATCATTTGCAGAAACTCCTTGTGTCCACATGCAATTGCTCGGATTAACTTATCCTAGAGCAAAAATCAGTTCTGAAAATGGAGGTTACAGAGCATCTTCACAAAAGACAGCCTTCATTCCTTCAAGCACATGGCAAGAACAAAGACATCTGGTTTGTCTACTTTCATTGTCCTTGACCCATTCAAGTTCAATGTTCCCTTCCATATATTAATTTCTTCATGGCCAACATCTACCCAACTTTTGATCCACAGATCCAAACTACAGTATATCTAAGTGAATAGAGTACAAAAGGAACACCAGCATTAATGTACAAATAAAGATAGTAACAAAATATCATAGACCGTAAACCATAAATAAAAAGTAATATCAGCATATTTTAAATATTATCAGCACAAAAGCATATAAAAGAAACATAATAAAACATACCTGATTTCATACCCGATATCAGGACATTTAACAGCTATTAATAAGCTATGATGATGTAGAAGTACATTATATTCAAAGATAATTTAATGGTATAAAGTCAGATAAAATCACCAGAAAGAAATTTGGAATGGTATTTAGTACCCAAACACTTATGTTGTTTAAATCACCATCAAAAATCACTTAGGAAAGTACATTGAATATTCATTAGAACAAAGAGCAGAACAGTAATAACATGTGAAATAATATGAATCCAAGGATGTGCATTAACATCCAGACCCTAGGTCCAAACATTACTCCAAAAGGGTGGATTCTGGAAAACATTATTAGCTAAATCTACATGATCTTTAATAATCTTGGATAATTCATCCTATTGTCTAATATTAAATTCATTACGGTTAATAACACAGTAAAATGAGAGATAGATGGAAGAGCATTTGGTACATATCTAAGTAACCCTCAGCAGTGTCATTGATATATGCATTCAGTTGAATAGGTGATTTTACATCTAGTCTAGGTAATATTTGCCCAGCTAAAACTAAGCCTCTCAAAACATTGGAAGCCACAACATTAGAATTAATCACACTGCAAATTAAAGATCCCTTTGATTCATCATCTCCACCCAGAATATCCCATTGACAATCTACCTTATGAGTCTCAGCCACTAATTTGACTATCTCCAAAGAGTTTACGTTGGTTAATACCAACCTGACTTATCCGGAGCAATCTCAGTTTGATAGTTTGATGACTCTACAGATCTTGGCCATCAACTTAAAGGCTGTAAATCCAGCAGAAGAAGCTTCAGTGGTATGGATTTCAGTCAAGATGGCACCTGTGTACAATACCCCTTCAGTTGACAACCTCTGGATAAATTATGAAACCATCTATTTTACCTCTTTTATGTCTTTTGCATTTGTTTTTCATCTTGAATGTGATTTTAGAACTGTTGGAGCCTGGGATGTGCAGTTTGGAGATTGTCCTGGGTGTTTCAGCACTCTTATTCTAGACTCCTTGGCAATCGCCAATGGTTAAAAAATCTCTCAAATAAAATCCTGATTGTAACCTTAGTGATGTTATCCTTAGTTGGGAAAGCCTCCAACCACTTGGTGAAGGTATCCACTCTCACTAGGATATATTTCAGTCATCCAGGAGATGGAGGTAAATGTCCTACAAAATCAATCTGCAAGTTAACCCTACAGAGTGTGTGTGTCTTAAAGCTGCTTTTCTAGCCAGCTTCTCTGGGTTATAGCATAAATCAAATAATTTTTACAATAATGTTCTGCATCTCTTCACAAGTTTGGGCACTGTTACAAAATCACGTAACTGGATCACTTATCAGCAAAGATAGAGAGGCCGTTGAAGTCTGATGGTACTATTTTTAGATTTATTGATAAAGGGCAAAAAAATAAGATTAATGCAAACATACAGATAATATACATTGTCAATACTAAATCTAAAGCGCGGGTATAATAATAACCAATAGGAAATAGCTCTATCGTTGTCTAGGGGATAATGTATTGTCTAATTGAAAGATAACAGTCACTATCAGTTTGTTCAAGCTGCAGCATTGTTGGGTTTAAGAGCGATGCGGTTTAAACTTGCCCCGGGTCTTTTATGATGCCAATCCATTGAGTCAGGGGAGTGGATTCCCCTGTTGTTAGCCACAAGCTGTTTTCCATGGTTCCAGCCACCAATTCCAGCCACGGAATTGAACGCACGTGGCCTCCTTCAGATGACTTCCTGCTGTTACGTGGTCGCTTAATGTTTCTTCTGGTGCATCTGAGAGACTGTTCCTACAGACCCTCTTTTATCCTGACTCGCAGGGTTGTAGATGTCAATCAGGTTGGGGGTGTGCACTCTCTCCCTCAACCAGCCCACTTTGCCTGAGGGCGTTCATGTAGTATAGTAGCTCAATCCACAAATTGGTCTCCAAGAGACAATGGCCATGTCCTGTAGCTTTACATCGCAGGGGAAACGAGCCAGCCTGCCGTCTCTTTTCCCATTTCCTGGGCCCCTTGACCCAACCCAACAGTGATCTTGCGATACTCACAAAGGAGGGGGCTACGGACGTAACAGCACCAACACAGATTCTTCAATTTTTGCATAGTTCTATCTGCTCCTTGATGCCCAAAACTGGTTTCTTGGCTTCTTTCACATTCTAGCACTACAAATTTACCATTATTAAATATAGTCGCATTTCCTCTCTATATTCCTGAATATTTCCCATACTCTTCAAAATTGTCTTCTCCCTGTACCTTTGCTAACTTCTAAACCTGTTGCTGTACCTTGACTAAGCCTATAGGCATATTGTTTGCTGGTTTCTGTATCATCACTCCTTCTATATGTCACATATACAATCCTACAATCTAACACCCAACAAGATGGACAACCAACCAATGTGCAAAAGACAGCAGACTGTGCAAATATAAAAAGAAAGAAAAAGCAAGTAGTAGTAATAATAATAATAATAATAATAAAAATAAGCAATACATATTGAGAACGTGAACTGTGGAGTCCTTGAAAGTGAGTTGATAGGCTATGGGAACAGTTCAGTAATGGGGTTGAGTGAGGTTTAGTGAAGTTACCCCTTCTGGTTCAAGAGTCTGATGACTGAAAGGTAATAACTGTTCTAGAACCTGATGGTATGGATCTGGAGACTCCTATACCTCCTTTCTGATGGCATCAGTGAGAGCATCCCTGATGATTGATGAGGCTCTCCCACAACAGTGCTCTGCGTAGCTGTGCTCAATGCTGGGGAGAGCTTTACCCATGATGGACTACACTGTATCTACTCTTTTTTGTAGCTTTCTCTTTCAAGGACATTGGTGCTTTATATCAAGTTGTGATGCTACCAGTCAAAATACTCTGCGTTGCAAAGCTTTAAAGATCACATGCCAAAACTTCTTTCAAAGTTTTAGATCACATGCCAAGTCTTCACAAACTTATAGGAAGGCACTTTTGTCCCAGATTCAAGACAGATCCTCTGAAACGGTAACACTAAGGAATTTAAAGACTCCTCCTCTGAACTCCAGTGAGAACTTGCTCAAGGCCCTCTGGCTTTCTCCTCCAGAAGTCAATAATCAGATCTTTGGTCTTGCTAACATTGAGTCAGAGGCTGTTACTGTGGCAACACTCAGCCAGATTTTCAGTCTCCTATGTGCCAATTCATCACCACCTTTGATTCGGCCAATGACAGTGGTGTCATTGGCAAACTTAAATATGGCATTGGAGTTATTCTTAGCCTCACAGTCACAAGTATAAAGCAAGTAGAGCAGGGAACTAAGCCTACTGTCCTGTGGTTCATCTGTGCTGATGGAGATTGTGGAGGAGATCCAAACTGACTGAGGTCTGCAAGTGAAGAAATCGAGGATCCTGTTGCACAAGCAAATATTGAGGACTAGGCCTTGAAGCTTATTGATCAGTTTTGAGGGAATGATAGTAATGAATGCCCAGCTGAAGTCAAGGAAGAGCATTCTGATATATGAATCTTCACTCTCCAGGTGTTCTAGAGTTGAGTGAAGAGCCAATGAAATGACATCTGCTGCTGACCTGTTATGACACTAGGGAAATTAGAGTGGATCCAAGTCACTTCTAAGGCAGGAGTTAGTATGTTTCATCACCAACCTCTCAAAGCACTTCATCACAGTGAATACAAGTGCTACTGGATGATAGTCATTGAGGCAGATTACCACATTCTGAGGCACTGGTATGGCTGAAGCCTACTTGAAGCAGGTGGATATCTCAGATCTGTGAAGCAAGAGGTTGAAGATCTCAGTGAACACTCCAGCCAGTTGATCAGCACAGGTCTTTAGTACTTGGCCAGGTACCCATCTGGGCAAGATGCTTTCCTTGGTTCACCTGTCTAAAGGATGCTCTCACGTCGGTTTCAGAGAATGATTTATAGGGTCATCATGGGCTCTGGGAGTTCATGAAGGTACCTCCATAATTTGACAGTCAAAAGAAATTTAAAATATATCAAGTTCCTCTGGAAGTAAAGTTTTGTTGTCACCTACAGTATTTTGCTTGGTTTCACTTTGTAGGAGGTAGCATTCAAGCCTTGTCACAGTTATTGTGTATCCTTCAGTGATTCGTTTGGGCCAGAATTGCCACTTAAACTTTCTGACAGTTCACTCTTTGTACACTAACGTTTCTCTGGAATACTGTAAGATAATGGCCCTTGGTTCCTTACCAATTCTTGCCTGAGAAATTCTCAAGAAAATTGGACAGGGCAAGCATCAGGACCTCACACATTTAGAGTACCTAACTGTGGATAACTTCCTGCCAAAATGAAAGGTGAATATTTATTAGTATTGGCTTTGAGCCAGGTGTACTTCTGTCATCCCTGAATCATTCCTGAGGTTGCTGTCTTCTGCATTCACATTCCTGCCCATTCTTCTCTATTCCTAATCATGGGTAGCTAAAGCATTCTGCATTACCTAATTAAAGTCATGCCTAAACGTTTGAATGTGATTTCCCCTGCCTCTAACTAATATCTTATGAAGCCCCAGCCAAGGGAATGACAGATCAGTGTTGAAAGAAGGCCTTTCTGAGCTTGACTCTAGTCTGGAACTGTACAGAGTCAATGTTAATGGTGACTAAGGCCTAATTTTAAATTTATTATTATTTGAATCAATTGAATTTATTGAATGATCTTTATTGTCATTATACATAGGTACAATGAAACTCTGTTTGGTTTCCTCTCAGGCAATTAAATAAAGTAGTAGATAAAAACAAGACAGTAATAGAAAAACAGTATTAAATAGATAAGTAGCAGAAAATAAGTTGCAGCAGCAACAGAATATCACAGTAATGCGTAAAGTGCTGTTAGCACAAGTGTTTGAGTCCTTGTGTGTGCATGCGTCTGCTCACAGTTTCAGTCATTGTTCTGTGGGAGTGGTGTGTTGGAGGCCACAGCTCTGGGGTAGAAGCTGTTTCTCAGTCTATTTGTTCTGGCTTTTAGTGCCCTGAACCTTTTGCTGGACGGCAGTGGATCAAACAGGGAGTGGCCAGGGTGTGTTGTGTCTCTAATTATGCTGATTGCTTTACTCCTGAGTCTGCCTGAATAGATGGTGTTCAGTCCTGGGAGCTCCATCCTATCAATTCACTGGGCTGCCTTCACCACGTGATGCAGGTCTTGTTGCTCAGCGGCTGTGCGGCTGGCATACCACACTGTGGCGCTGTTGGTCAGGATGGTTTCGATTGTGTTTCTGTAGAAGTTAAGCAACAGCTTTTGTGGGAGTTTGTGGCCTGTTTCAGCTTTCTGAGGACGAAGAGTCTTTGTTCTGCCTTGTTTACAAGCAGCGAGGTGTTGGTGGTCCACGTCAGTGAGGTGTTGGTGGTCCATGTCAGCGAGGTGTTGGTGGTCCATGTCAGCGAGGTGTTGGTGGTCCATGTCAGCGAGGTGTTGGGGGTCCATGTCAGCGAGGTGTTGGTGGTCCATGTCAGCGAGGTGTTGGGGGTCCATGTCAGCGAGGTGTTGGTGGTCCATGTCAGCGAGGTGTTGGTGGTCCACGTCAGTGAGGTGTTGGTGGTCCATGTCAGCGAGGTGTTGGTGGTCCATGTCAGCGAGGTGTTGGGGGTCCATGTCAGCGAGGTGTTGGTGGTCCATGTCAGCGAGGTGTTGGGGGTCCATGTCAGCGAGGTGTTGGTGGTCCATGTCAGCGAGGTGTTGGTGGTCCATGTCAACGAGGTGTCGGTGGTCCACATCAGTGAGGTGTTGGTGGTCCATGTCAGCTGTTTTGACAACATAACTCCGAGGAACTTCAGGTGTTCCACACTTACCACTACCTCTCCATGTATAGGGAGGGGTGTGTACTCTGTCCTTCGATCTCCTGAAGTCAATGATCATCTCTTTTGTTTCAGAAGTGTTAAGGACCAAGTCGTTGTGCTTACACCACTCCGTCAGATGATCCACCTCGAGCCTGTAGGCTGTTTCATCCTCGTCCGAGATCAGGCCAACCACTGTGGTATCGTCTGCAAATTTAATTATGGACCTGGAGGTGTAGATGGGGGTGTAGTCATGTGTGAAGCATGCGGAGAGCATAGGGCTCAGCACACAGCCCTGCGGGGTGCCTGTTTAAGATGGGGGTGGTGGAGGTGTGCTTACCAAATTGGGCCTTCCTGACAGGATGCACATTTTGTGCAGGGTGCCCACGTCTACTTTGAAAATTAGTTTTCAGCTCATTGTTAGCTTGAGTGACTCGAAATATTTTAAACTCATTCACAACAGGAGGAACTCCCCGTCAAAGCCAGCATTAATACCCATTGCTAATTTTCCCCAGAATCACATATCTTGTTAGCCCTCAAAGAGTGGAAAATTTACATCCAGAAGGATAAAAAGAAACGTTGTATTTGCCAGGAATAGAATGCTACAGGTTGGGAGGAAGAACAAATAGAAAGTATAATTCTCAAATTACTTAAATAACAGAGCTAGCCTACTGAGCTGAACAATTTTTCTTCCACTCCCACATTCTTGTGCTCTCAGTATATATGATATTGACATAAATAAGATGTCAACTTCAACACAATGTCACAATGTAATAATATATTTTATTAAATCTTCTTAGTTCAATAATATGGTACCTTAGTTGTTTCCCTTTACTTTGCACTTGGGAATTTGAAATAAGATGATACATACAAAACCAGAGGCATTTAAATTAGATAATCTTGACTGGTTTCCTTTTTAATCTGAATGAACAGCATTCCAGTTACACTCAACTACACTGCTTCATGGAAAAAAAAACATAATTCTTAACCAATAATTTGCCTAGAATGATATTACTTATTTGCAGTTGATAAATAAATACACATTTGAATATTGTATGAAAAGGTTTCTGACTTAGATTCACAGTATGCATCTGCCCAAATTTGTACATTACCTGCTTGTCTTAATTCACTGAATTATCTCCACCATCAGACATTTACACAGATGCTTGCCTTCAGGAAACTTTCAAACTATGTATTGCTATATTGCTGAATATTGAGTATAAATTGGGCTTGTTGTTTCTGCAGTATTACTATCATCTGATTTATGCATCAGATCTCATGTTTGTTCCATTCATGTACATTGGCAGACTTCTCTATTTTCATTTGGCATAAATTGATTGCAAGAAAAACTAATTTGTTTCTCGAGTAACAGTTCAGTAGAAAGGAATGAGTTATTACAAAATAATTGTATTTTTCTCTTTCCTTTTCTGAAAAATTGTCTCAAACTTCAAATGTGAAGTTTCTCTTTCTACAGATTCTGCTTATCCTGCTAGGTATTACCTGCCTTAAGGGTTTATATTAATGCCAGAAATGTACTATTTCTCCCTCCACCCCAACATCATCCTTACAACTTTTACCTGGAGGATACTAAACCACTTAGAAGAGATTCTTGTCCCATCAGCTTCTATTTTTTCTATGGAGATAAAAGTTTCCCAGAGATTAAGAAATGTTATATTTATAATATGTGTGTGTATGCCAGCTTAAATCAGACACAAAATCTTACTCTACTGCTCCATTTTTTAGTCAAACGTACATTGCTAACTGTAATTGTACAAAGCTACATCAGGCCCATGTCTAACGTAATTGATTGCTACCACTACCAGCTTCATTTCTTTCTCCAGTCAACCTGTCTTTCTCACTTGTACATTTGACCCCCTACACTATGGAAGATAGACAAGGCATAAATATCTTTCTTATCTCCCCATTATAGAGCCAACAGTAATCCATCACTTAGGAAACTTTATTTCTCCTTCTTTCAGATGACCTTGGTGCAAGATGTAAGACTTACAGCAGTTAGCCGAGGGCACATTTTATTTACAGCTTGATCATGAAGCAAATTTTCCAAAGGAGTAAAAGTGGCCAAGCAAGAGAATGAAGCTGAAGTTTCCCACCATGGTTCTGGATAAGTTCTATGATTATATTGTCTATTTTTTTGTGGTATAACCAACAGACTGTATGTCAGTTAAAAAAATAGTGATTTAAATCAAGTAATTTCATTGATTTGTGATTGGAATTTCCTAAAACATTTTCCATAAGGCTGCAGCTGTGATGAAAATATACCTTCATATACAGCATAAAGGGAAAGACAAAATATTGGTAGCCAATACCTGATGTTTAATGCATACATCCTGTAAAGGTTGAAAGGATAGAATCAAACTATTACCTGACATTGTTCCATGTCATAAGAATTAACAAGCTGAAATAACACACTATTTTCCAAGACCTTCAAGCCAAGTATTAAGCTGCACAACAAGAGATTTGTTCATTGTCAGCTCAATCATTCTAGAGAAAACACGGGGAAGCTATTCTCTCCTTTTTGAAACCCTAGTGTGTTAACATGCTTGAAAATTGACAAGTGTTGGACATTTTTTATTTCCTCACAACATGAATGCCCATTGGATTCATGTAAGCTGTTTTCTAATTCAATTCTTTGTCAATTTTAACAATTTTTGTCTATTTTTGATAAAGGACATCTTATTAGTGCTGCCTTTCACCTTCCAGTTTTCCATGCTACTTTTCTTGGTGAAACCTGTTAGTTACATGTATTTACTACAGTAGGAAATTGCAAATAATTAATGTCATACCTGCAGTAATTAGCCTCTCTGATCAATATAAACAGTATATTTTGTAACTCTCTGGATTCTATCGCCCCAACCCCACCACACCATCTTTTATCAATACATAGCAACTCTGAACAGTATAATTGCACAATACGATGGTGTTCTAACTCATTTTATTGCAGTTTTAGATCTTGAATAAGTATCCAACAATCTTATCAACAGGAGATTGCCAAGGAGATACCAAGTATTCTAAAAGGATGAGATTGAGAAAAAATTGAATATGTTTTACTCATGGATGTCATAATTATTTATAAAATATTAATGACAAAATTTATTAGAAATCAGCTTTCTTCTTTTAATCTGTGCTTTTTTACTTAATATTCCTGGAACAATTACATTAGATAGGTTTCACAAGGCTCACCTCACCAATGAAAGCAATCTTCAATTCAATTTTTCACATAAAGATCGAGTGGTAGAAATTTAGTAGCATGTTTCACCTTCTGCAATTCCAACTCATTGGGCTTCCATTGTTGTGCAGCCTTGTAAATGTTGTTAGTGGTTAGACTATGAGGAGAGATTGTGTCACCCGGGACTGTACTCACAGTAATTCAGAAAAATGGGAGGATATCTTATAGAGACATATAAACTTATGAAAGGGACAGATAAGGTAAAGGCTGGAAAGTTGTTTCCACTGATAGGTAAGACTAGAAGTAGGGGATATAGGCTCAAGATTTCAGGGAATAGATTTAGGATGGAGATGAGGAAGAACTGCTTTTCCCTGAGGGTGGTGAATCTGTGGAATTCTTTGCCCAGTGAAGCAGTGGAGGCTACCTCAGTAAATATATTTAAGACAAAGTTGGATAAAGTTTTACATTGTAGGGGAATTAAGGGTTATGGGAAAAGGCAGGTAGGTGGAGATGAGTCCATGGCCAGATCAGACATGAACTTATTGAATGGTGGAGCAGGCTCAAGGGGCCAAATGGCCCACTCCTGCTCCTATTTCTTATATTCTTATGTTCATTGGAAACAAAGATGATGGTTGGAAGTTTATTTCGGACATGGTGCCAATTCAGATCACAGTCTAGGAACTGACTACTATGACTTCCATAAGCCTGTAATATGCGAGTCATAGATATTCAGACCAAGTTAACCCAGAAATTGCATTAAATTACATCAACTATCTTCCAGCTATAATTATATATGTCTTTTTTCTGCATTCTTTGAGAAATGACACAATTATTCCATGACCCCATTTTGGGCAGAAATTAACGATTTCATCAGTTTTCTGCCAAACAAATACTGCTTGCGGAATAGTGCATGTATCAATAAAATACATAAATAAAAGATTGAGATGAAACAGTTGTCAAAGTTGTGATAAGACAAGGGTTAACATAATGTCCAGGCAAGGGTAGATTGCAGACAGCATGCAGAAAGCCCACTCCAGGCAGAAAAGGCCATTTAAGAGCATAGCTTCACTTTGCCTAACAGCTTACTGGAGCCATTTTGACATGAGAATTTAACTGAAGGATGCAAAACAAACACACTAACATAGGGATAATTATTTCACTATCTTCAACGTGTCATCAGCTTTTAGCACCTTTCTTGTGAATTATGATTGATCGTGCAAGTAAGGAATTCAGCCACCAATAGATGTAACTCTTTCAGATGCCAAAATCACACTGATGGAAAGTTCCTAACCAATCTCCTTCCCGAACCTTTGTTGTGCAGCTCAGTTGAGGTTAGGATTTCTTAAAGGACAGGAAGATACTCATGTATACCATCAAGTCAGAGCGACGCTCTCATCATCAAGCCAATCTGAAATGTTTAAATGTAAAGTTGTAGAATGATGAACCAAAAGTAACTAGTGTGTCATTACCTGGGAAAATCCCTCATTTAGGTATATAATTCATGAAACAATTCTGTGCTCTCTTTACAATTTTGGTGTGTTTGTGAGGGAAAGGGTACAGTGAGAGGAAGGGCTGAAATTTCATTTAACTAAAATCATTCAGGTTCACATCATGTTCCAGGATTATGAAAAAAAATCAAATATTATGTTACAATAATTTGGACTGTATGCTTACAATGTATAAGTAACAATGATATGAAGTTAAACTAGACAAACAATTCTATATACACAAGACATTCTGCATATGCTAGAAATCCAGAATAGCACATACAAAATACTCTGGGAATTTAGCAGGTTGGGCAGCATCAATGGAAAGGAATAAAGAGTCGATGTTTCAGGCCATGACCTTTCATCGGGACTGGAAAAGAAGGGGGAAGATTGCATCCAGTTCCTGAAGAAATACTAAAAAATATTATTTTGCCTCCAAGAAAACTTCTCTGGTCTCTCTATACTTATGACAAGCTCAGGCCATTTATAGATTCACAGATGACACTCTGTTATTAAAATCACAGACAGCAACAAAGAGGCATACAGGAGCGAGATAGATCAGTTGGTTGAATGGCGGAATGGTATTGCAAAAACAACCTCGCACCCAGTGTCAACAAGATCAAGGAATCGATTGTGGATTTCAGATAGGGTAATTGGGAGAACACACAGCAGATCTCATTGAAGGGTCCGGGGTGGAAAGGCGTGCAACTTCAAGACCCTGTGTATCAACAAATCTGTCCTGGGCACAACACATTGATGCAATCACAAAGAGGACATGTAAATGGCTCTAGTTTGTAGATGCTTGAGAGGATTTGATTTGTCACCAAAGACTTTTGTTATTTTCTGCTGATGTACGAAGGGGAGCATTCTGATTGGGTGCATCGCTGTCTCTGTAGAAGTTCCAAAGCACAGGAACACCGGAGACTAGAGAGGGTTGAAGAAACTGGTTCTTCCATCAGAGGCACAACCCTCCCCGCCATGAAGAACATCTTCAAAAGGCAGTGCTTTAAGAAGGTGGTATCCATCATTAAGGATCTTCACCACTGGGGGCAATCCCTCCTCTCATCATGAACATCAAGGAGAGGTACAGGAGCCTAAAGACCCATGCTCACAAGTCAGAAACAGCTTCACACCCACCCACTCCATCATCAGATTTCTTAATGGCCCATGAACTCTTAAACACCTCCTCATTACTCCTTATTGAACTATTTATTTACTTTTTAATTTATAGTCATTTTAATGTCTTTGCACCAAATTTCATGTTATATAAAATAGTGATAATAAAGCCAATTCTGATTCTGAAATAGATTTCCTCTGACGCTGTGGCTTCACATGAGAATACAAAAGAAGCATTTTCATGAAAGAAACTGCCCTGAAAGATCAGCATATATTAAAATTCCTTGTGTTATTTTCTTGGCTACTTGGAAGAGGGTAGATGTGTTTTAGTTTCAGCATTTAAAAGGTTGGCATAAGTATTGAGATTTAAGAAAGGGCAAAGAGAAAAGAAAGTCAGAGCTTTGAAATTAATTTTTGGATCATGAGCCAAATCAATAACAAAAATTCTGCATTAGACCAAGTGTCCCAGAAGAAGGAAGGACACGTAAACCATCATCTAATTGTTCTCCCGTCATCCATTGTTAATGAATACATTAACAGCTTCATTGATCCATAGAGGAAAGGACTCATAGATAACTTATTAAAATGAACACTAGTAATAGTTTAGTGAATTCTATATTGCAATACATTTTGTTTACAAAATTCTTCATCTAACATGTTTTAACCATTCAAAGATGAATTCTGAAGTGGAAAATTTCCCCAAAAGTATATCTGTATTTATGCATCTGGAGTAGATTCCACACACACACTATACTTATGACTTAACTCGATATGTTTTGTATCCAAATAAATCATACTGACTAAATAAATATATCTGAGACAAAGTTTATGGTTCATCTGATAAGGATGCAGGCCTAGACCTTTGTCTTTCATTCAGTACTGTGTGAAATTAGTCTGCTTTCAGTAAACCACCTAAACTATTATTTGTACTGTTCAGTTTAAATTGCATTGTAACACTTTCTGTCCCATCACTTGTCATTAATTGTGTTCTAGTGTTATCATTTAATTGGAATGAGTTTACTCTTAGAAGTCTAAAATTAAAATGACAGAGTTTTAAAGCAATAGAGCACTGGGAACAATTTGCATTGAATCAAAATATCATATTAATAAGAAAATCAAAGCTAAAGGAATGGATTGGAAATATTAGTTCTACGTTCACCTTTTCTCAGATGTTTTCTGACATGCTGCTTTTTTTTCTTCTATTGTTTGTAGATTTCCAGCATCTGCAATATTTTGCTCATTGCTTTGGATGCAGTATCTAACGTAGTCCTTTTGACAGTGAGTTCATGCTTTTTCCCAGATTGGAGAAGTGGAAGTAATGTCGATGTTACTGTTTACTGTTGAAAAAACCTTGCAGGAAAGGAATTTGTACAGCTTACATACAGTTTTCAGAAAGCATGAAAACATTATTTGCAGATTCAATTTGCTCGCTGGTAATTTGTTAACTGTGTCGACGGAAGTGAGTAATGTGGAAGCAGAGGAAGTGCAGTAGGGGGCGCTCTTCCCTATTGTATGGGCAAATGTGGCATTTTAATGCAAGCTTTCTCAACGCAAAACAATTAGCACAGACAATTAATATCCATTTTGTAAATATATGTACCAACAGTCAGTCCTGAATTGACGAAGCTTTCTTAATTAATATACAGTGATCCATCTCACCAGCTAATTATGATGCAAGATCTTAGGAGCATAAATTGGGAATGGATGTACTCAGGGAAATGCACAACAAAAATATAGAGGTTGTTTAGGGAGCATGTGTGCGGTTCTGGATAGGTTTGTCCTATTGAGGCAGTGAAAAGATGCTAGGGTGAAGGAATCACGGTTGACAAGAGAAGTGGAACATTTAGTCAAGAGGATAAAGGAAGCATATGTACAATTTTGGAAGAAAGAATCTGACAGTGCTCTTGAGAGTTATAAGGTAGCCAGGCAGGAGTTTAAGAAGAGATTTAGGAGAGCTGGAAGGGGCCTTTGCACATAAGATTAAGGGAAGTCCAGAGTATTCTACATGTATGTGAAGAACAAAAGAATATCTAGAGTGAGAGTAAGACCAATCAGGGATAAAAAAAGAAGCATGTGCCTGCAGTGGGGGGAGATATGGAAGTCCTTAATGAATATTTTGCTTTAGTATTCACCAGTGAGAGAGATCTTGACAAATATGAGGTCATGAAAGAGGATTGCTGGAGCTTTTGAACACATTGATATAGACAAATTCTGGGCCAAATGGGGTACACGCAAGGTTACACAGGAAGCAAGGCAAGAGATTGCAATGACTTTGGCAATGATCTTTGCATCTTCACTGACCACAGGAACATGATCAGAGAATTGCAGGATGTTCAAGAAAAGTAATAGGGATAACCCTGGGAGTTATAAACCAATGGGTTTTACTTCATTGGTGGACAAACTATTAGAGAGGTTTCTGAGAGACAGGATTTATGAGCATTTGGAGAAGCATAGTCTTATTACAAATAGTCAGTGTGGCTTTGAGAGGGGCAGGTCATGCCTCACAAGCCTGATTGATTTTCTTGAGAAAATGTCAAAAGAAATTAATGAGGGTAAAGTTATAGATGTGGTGTATATGGATTTCAGAAGAGTGTTCAACAAGGTTCTCCATTGTTGACTCATTCAGAAAGTCAGAATGCATGGGATTCAGAAGATTTTGGCTGTATGAATTCAGCATTGGTTTGCCCACATGTGGTTGAAGATGAAACATTTACTGCCTGTGATTGGTGACATTCCTCAGGCATGTGTTTTTGGACTCCCACTGTTTGTGATTTTTACAAATGGCTTGGATGAGGAAATGGAAGGGTGGGTTAGTAAATTTGACAGGAAGATTGGTGGCATTGTAGAAGATTGTTTTCGGTTACGCAATGAGAGGAACTGGGCTGAGGAGTGGACGATGGAGAAAAATGCAAAGTGATACACTTTGGAAGGTTGAACGTGAAGGATGAGTACATGATTATTTGCAGAATTCTTAGCAGTGTGGAGGAACAGAGAGATCTTGGAGTCCTCATCCATAGATCCCTCACAAGTTAATAGAGTGGCTCAGAAGGTCTGTTGGCCTTCGTTAATCGGGGAATAAGCTCAAAAGCCATGAAGTAATGTAGGGGCTCTATAAAACTCTGCTTAAACCACACTTAGCATTCCACACTTGGCAAGTCTGATGGCCTCATTATAGGAAGGATGTGGAAACTTCAGAGGATGCAGAGGAGATTTAACCCAATTCTGCCCAGATTATGATGAAAGGTTGAGCAAGCTAAGGAGATAGGCCCTAGCAAAGGTGTGAGGAGGATGTGAGGTGAATTTGTAGAAGTGTTTAAGATGATATAGAACATAGAACATAGAAATTTACACCGCATTACAGACCCTTCAGCCCAAAAAGTTGTGCCAACCATTTAGAAACTAAATGTTTCTCTAGAAACTGCCTAGAATTTCCCTAGTGCATTGCCCTCTATTTTTCTAAGCTCCATGTACCTATCTAAAATGCTCTTAAAAGGCTCTTAAAAGACTCTATTATATGATATGAGGCAAGAATGAATAGCAAGCTCCTTTTTTCCCTGGGCAGCAATAACTAATACAAAACGACACAATTTTAAAGTAATTGGAGGTGTATATTGGAGGTTGTCAGGAGTGGTGGTAGAGGCAGATATATAAGGGACATTTCAGAAAATTAGTTATGCACATGGATGAAAGAAAAATTAAGGGCTATGAGTAAGGGAAGAGTCAGATCGATCGTGGAGTATGTGAAAAGGTCAGCACAATATTGTGGACCGAAGACCCAATACTATCCTGTACTGTTCAACAGAAATCACGACCATGACTGGTGTTCAAATCAGGTGAAGTGTTTTAGAATTTAGAGAAACTAGTGTAGATAGTAATTTGTATTATCAGGGAGAAGGAATTTGCAAACATATGATACATTGTGTTGATAAAACCCCAGGGTCTGACTAAGTGCATTTTTGGACTTAGTGGGAGGCTAAAGAAGAAATTACAGAGGTCTTTGTAGAAATATTTGATAATCATTAGCCACTGTTGAAGTTCCTGAAGAGTGGAACATGGCTAGTGTTATTCCATTATTTAAGAAGGGTGGCAAAGACAAGCCAAGGAACTACAAAGTAGTCACCCTGACATCAGTTGTAAGGAAGTTATTGGAGGGAATTCTGTGGGACAGAATCTACCAGCATTTGGATAGACAGAGTCTAATTAAGAGTAGTCAAAATGGATTTATGCTTGACAAATGTTTTAGGATTTTTTGAAGAGGTAACCTAAAATGTAGTTGTGGTAATGCTGTGGATGTTGTCTTTTTGGAATTTAGCAAGACCTTCAACAAGGTCCTTTATAGTAGCCTGGACTGGTAGGTTAGGTTCATGAAATCCAGAGAGAGCTGGTTAGGTAGATTCAAAACTGGGTCAGAGGTAGGAAACAGAGTGTCGAGGGTCAAAGTGCTTTCTCAGAGTGGAGGCTAGTGACAGGGGGTGTGGTGCAAGGGTCGATGTTGGGGTCTTTGTTCATTATTTTTATAAATAATTCTGATGCAAATGCATAAAGCTTTATCAATAAGACTGCAGATGACACAAAATTAGGAGATGTTGATTGTGAAGAAGGTTATCATATTATTCAGAGGAATCTTAATCAGATAGGGAAGTGGATTGAAGTTGGATTTTTATGTCTTGCATTGCCACATGACAACAAATTTCACCACATGCTGTATGTCAGTGATAGCAAACCTGATTCTAATTCTGCAAACACAAGAAAATCTGCAGATGCTGGAAATTCAAACAACACACACAAAATGCTGGTGGAACACAGCAGGCCAGGCAGCATCTATAAGGAGAAGCACTGTTGATGTTTTGGGCTGAGACCCTTGGCCCGAAATGTCGACATCGCTTCTCCCTATAGATGCTGCCTGGCCTGCTGTGTTCCACCAGCATTTTGTGTGTGTTGGCTGGTTCTAATTCTATTCACTTCACCCACATCTCCTCCATTTTCCGGACATCCACACTCACCCACTATCCTGTTGCCTTAACAAAAACAGGGTTCCACTTGCTCTAACCTACCATGAGCCTAGGCTTCCAACACATCATTCTCTGCATGGTCCACAGTTTCCAAAGGGATCAGAGAGATCCTACCACCAAACATCTTTGCCTTCTCCTCCGCCACCCACATTCATTCATCCCTCCCCACTAATTTCCCTCCTGGTACTTATCCCTGCAAATGGCCACAATGCTACACCTGCCTATTCACCTTCCCCCTCACATTAATGCAAGGCCCTAAACATTACTTCTAGGTGAGGCAACATTTCACCTGCAAATCTGTTGGGGTCATCTATTATATGCAGTGCTCCTGATGTGGTCTCCTCTACTTTGGTGAGACCCATCATAAATTGGGGGACTACTGCTTCATTGAACAACTCCGCACGATCCATCAAAAGCGGAATTTCACAGTGGCCAACCATTTTAATTCCTATTCCCGTTCCCATTCTGACATATCAGTCCATGGTCTCCTGATGTGCCATGATGAGGCCATTCTCAGGGTGGAGGAGCAATACCTCATATTCCATCTGGGCAGCCTCCATCCTGATGGCATGAACTTTGATTTCTTCTTCTCGTAATTTTATTCTACTTCCCCATTCCCTCTTCTTCTACTCCCATTTTGGCCTCTTACCTGCATTCTCCTGCTTATCTCCTTCCCTTGGTGGCCCTCCTTCTTCCCTTTCTCCCATGGTCCACTCTCCTCTCTTATCAGTTTCCCTCCAGCCCTTTACCTTACCCAACCATCCGGCTTCACCTATCACCTTCTAGCTATCCTCCTTCCCTTCTCCCCAGCTTTTTTTATTCTGGCATCTTCCCCCTTATTTCCAGTCCTGAAGAAGAGTCTTAGCCTGAAACATCCATAGATGCTGTCTGACCTGCTGAGTCCCTCCAGCATTTTATGTGTTTTGCTCTGTTGACTGTGTATCGTTTTGGTCAAATCTTTATAGCAAATCATTTGGTTGATTTGGAAAGAGTGAAGAGAAGATTTATGAGGAATTATATAGGGGGAGAGATTGGTCTTTATTGCTTGGAAGATAGGAGAATCCATGCTACGTTATGGAAAAGTTTAAAATTAAGAGAGAAATCAATTAAGTCTTTTCCCCAGTATAATGGAGTCCAAAACTATGGGGCTTAGAATTGGAGTGAGAGAGAAAGGATTCAAAAGGAACCTAACAGGCAGTTTTTTCAATGTGGTGTGTAAATGGAACGAGTTGAATTGACTTACATCCTTCACATACATGAATAAAAATCTTTAAGTTACATTTCCATCTAAATAAGCAATGTGCAATTTATAGTCATTTTTAATCAGTAGTATGTATAACAGAATAGATAATATAACATAAAAATACAGCTGTGTCAACATGAATTAATCAGTCTGATGGCCTGGTGGAAGAAGCTGTCCCGGAGCCTGTTGGTCCTGGCTTTTATGCTGCGGTACCGTTTCCCGGATGGTGGCAGCTGGAACAGTTTGTGGTTGGGGTGACTCAGGTCCCCAATGATCCTATGAGCCCTTTTTACACACCTGTCTCTGTAAATGTCCTGTTCACATTTATAGATGTGATGGGCTGTCCGCATCACTCTCTGCAGAGTCCTGCGATTGAGAGAGGTACAGTTCCCATAGCAGGCAGTGATGCAGCCAGTCAGGATGCTCTCAATTGTGCCCCTGTAGAGAGTTCTTAGAATTTGGGGGCTCACACCAAACTTCTTCAACCGTCTGACGTGAAAGAGGCATTATTGTGCCTTTTTCACCACACCGCTGGTATGTACAGAACACGTGAGATCATCGGTGCTGTTTATGCCAAGGAACTTAAAGCTGTTCACCCCCTCAACCCCTGATCCATTGATGTCAATAGGGGTTAGCCCATCTCCATTCCTCCTGTAATCCACAACCAGCTCCTTTGTTTTTGCGACATTGAGGGAGAGGTTGTTTTCTTGACACCACTGTGTCAGGATGCTGACTTCTTCTCTGTCAGCTGCCTCATTATTATTTGAGCTTGTTAATCAATGTAGTGTCATCAGCAAATTTAATTAGCAGATGGGAGCTGTGGGTGGCGACACAGTCATGGGTGTACAGGGAGTTAAGAAGGGGGCTTAGTGCAGAGCCTGAAGGGACTCCTGTGTTGAGAGTCAGAGGGGCGGAGGTGAGGGACCCCACTCTTACCACCTGCTGGCAATCTGACTGTATGTCCAGGATCCAGCTACACAAGGCAGGGTGAAGGTCGAGGTCTCTGAGCTTCTTGTCGAGGCTGGAGGGAATTATGGTGTTGAATGCTGAACTGTAGTCCAAGAACAGCATTCTCACATAAGCATCCCTCTTCTCCAGATGTGTAAGGACAGGGTGTAGAGCTGTGGCCATTATGTCATCTCTTGATCGGTTGCATCAGTAGGTGTGGGTGGTAGCATGCTGCAGATGTAGTCTTTGACCAGCCTCTCAAAGCATTTGCTTATTATTGAAGGTGAGTGCAACAGAACATCAGTCATTCAGGCATGTTACCTTGGTCTTTTTAGGTATAGGCACAATGGTGGATGTTTTGAAGCAGGAGGGCACTCTACACTGGGAGAGGGAGAAATTAAAAATGTCTGTAAACCTGCTGGTGGTGCTGCGCACATCCTAAGTACTCGCTGAGGAATGTCGTCCTTGCGACTGTCCACTCATTGGAAACACCTGTGTACTTCAGCCTCAGAGATGACCAAGCCACAGGTCACATTGGCTGTAGATCTCCTCAGGGGCTCAGCGTTGGCAACAGCAAATTGAGAGTAAAAATTATTTAGCTCACCTGGGAGAGTTGTAGTGAAAATGGTAGCAGCAGGATCAGTAGAATGATTTAAAAATCTCTTGGATAGATAAATGCAGGGGCGTGACTTAGAGGAAATTGGGACTATATGGATTAGTTCCATGATTAACAAGACTCATTGGGCCAAAGGGCCTGTATCTGTGCTGTATTGTTGTATGACTTTGCAACTCCAAGTAGAATTAAACTGCAGAAGATAATTGGATAAAAGAGGAGTACAGAAAAAGCTTTTGATAAAGTTGCAGGAAAAGGAAGTGGAGGGAGGAGAGGGAAAATAGAACAGGCTTAAGGAAGCTGGCAAAGAAGAAGCAGAGATTTGGAGAGAAGTTGTCTCTACAACTCAATCTGTGTCCAAGTATGGCTTCTTTTAAAAACTCTTCCTCCCAATCATCTTGAAATCTCCGGCACTGGTAGCACATTTGCAAAATTGCAAGATGACACCGGGCAGAGAGCATGACATATCCTGGCTCTTAATTTCTTTATTTTGCGTGATACTCTTCAACAACAATAAAAAAAAACACCTTCACTTCATTGCTCTGCATTCATCTCTCATGTGATTCTAAAATAAAGCCAAAAAATTTGCTGAGAATAATCAGCAGGTCAGGTTGTATCAGTGGGAAGAAAATCAGAGTTAACAGTTCAGGTTGGAGATTTTTCATCAGAACTGGGAAGGAGAAAAGGCATTGATGAAACTGTGTTGTTCCAATTGGAAGTCTGTGACTAGCCATGAAGGGATCAGTGCTGGGATTCATGCTGTTTGTGATGTATATTAACAATTGAGATGTGAATGCAGGAAGTATGATCAGTAGATTTATGGATGAATGGAATATTAGTGATGATTTGGATAGGAAAGAAAGTTGTCTCAGGTGACAGCAGGAGATGGATCAAATGAAAAGTTGAGTGGAGCATTAGCAGATGGAATTTAGCAAGATGATACATCTTGATAAGTCAAATAGGCTACAATATATTGAGTAAATGACAGTGGCACAAACAAGTGTTGGTGAACTGAGAAATCTGGAGTTCCAAGGCTATGTATGTGGTGGTAGAAGGGTCATTATGCCACTCTACTGTTCTATGACTATATGACATTTTGATTAATTTTAATGAAACTGTTTAAGCTGTAAGGAAGGTGGAGTTGGGGGGTTTTCTTTGATATTCTTGGAAATTTCTAGCCTCCGCTGTTTTTGGTTTTTATAAATTTTCATTTCAGCCATAAGACATAGGAGCAGAATTTGGCCGTTTGGCCCATCGAGTCTGCTCTGCCATTTCATCATGGCTGATTAATTATCCCTCTCAACTACATTCTCCCGCCTTCTCCCTGTAACCTTTTATGCCCTGATTAATCAAGAACCTATCAACCTCCATCCAATGACTTGGGCTGCATAGTCATCTGTGGCAATGAATTCAACAAATTCATCACTGTCTGGCTAAAGAAATGTGTCATCATCTCTGTTCTAAATGGAAGTCTCTCTATTCTGAGGCTGTGTCCTCTGGTCCTAGACTCCCCCACTACAGGGAGCATCCTCTCCAAATCCACTCTATCTAGGCCTTTCAATATTTGATAGGTTTCAATGAGATCTGCCCTTATTCTTCTAAGCAAGTACAGGCCCAGAGGCATCTAATGCTCCTCATATGTTAAACCTTTAATTCTTGGGATTATTCTTCTGAACCTCCTCTGGACTCTCTCCAAAGCCAACACATTTTTTCTTAGGAAAGGGGCCCAAAACTGCTCAAAGTACACCAAATACTGTTTGACCAATGTCTTATAAAGTCTTAGCATGAAGTTGTTGCTTTAGTATTCTAGTCCCCTTAAAATTAATGCTAAAATTGCATTTGCCTTGCTTACCACTGACTCAACCTGCAAGTTAACCTTTAGGGAATCCTGCACAAGCATTCCCAACAACACACACAAAATGCTGGAGGAACTCAGCAGGCCAGACAGTATCTATGGAAAAAAGTACAGTCGACGTTTCAGGCCGAATCTCTGCTGAGTTCCTTCAGCATTTTGTGTGCGTTGCTCGGATTTTCAGCATCAGCACATTTTCTCTTGCAAGCATTCCCAAGCCCCTTTGCATCTATGATTTTTGAATATTCTTTTTTTAAAAAATAGTCCATGTCTTTATTCATTCTATCAAAGTGCATGTCCATGCACATCCCTGCACCATATTCTATCTGCCACTTCTTTGTCCATTCTCCCAATCTGTAAGTCCTTCTGCGGGCACCCTGCTTCCTCAATACCACCTGCTTCTCCACCTATCTTTGTATCGTTCACAAATTTGACACCACAAAATCATCAATTACTTCATCCAAATCACTGACATATAATGTAAACAGAAGTGGTCCCAACAAAGACCCCTGTTGAACACCACTAGTCACTGGCAGCCAACCAGAAAAGCCCCACACCCCTTCGTTCCCACTCTTGGCCTCCTACCAGTCAGCCAATCTTTTATCCGTGCTATTATCTTTCCTGTAATACCATGAGCTCTTATCTTATTAAGCAGTCTCCTGTGCAGCACCTTGACAAATGCTTTCTGAAAAGCCAAATAAATGACACCTTTGTCTATCCTGCCTAATATTTCTTAAAAGTATTCAAACAGATTTGTTCAGCAGGATTTCCCCTTTAGGAAACCATGCTGACTGTGGCCTGTTTTGTCATGTGCCTCCAAGTACCCTGAAACCTCATCCTTAATAATAGTTTCCAACATCTTTCCAACCGCTGAAGTCGGGCTAAGTGTAGAGTGACATTTACAGTTTTCCAGTCCTTGGGAACTATTCCAGAATTTAAAGATCATTAATACTACTTCCACAATCTCTTCAGCTACCTCCTTCAGAACCTGAGGTGTAGTCTATTTACCTAGATGACTTCTATAGCTTCAGTCATCAATTCTCCAAGCACCATCTCCTTATAATAGCAACAACAGTCAATTCTGCCCCCTGACATTTGCATTTCTGGCCTTCTACTAGTGTCTTTCACAGTGAAGACTGATGCAAAATACTTGTAAGTTCATCTGCCTTTTTTTCCACCTCATTACTAACTTCCCACTGTCATTTTCCAGCAATCTAATATCCACTCTCATTTTGCTCTTAATCTTTTTTTTAAAATCTTTATATATCTGATAAAAACTTTTTATATCTTCTTTTATATAATTAACTAGCTAATCTTCATGTCTCTCATCTTTTTTAGTTGCCTTCTGTTGGCCCTCACTTTTGCTTTTCTGCAGTCCTTGTCTTCCCTTGTAACACATGAAAGCCTCAACCACCCTTTAGAATAAATACTTCTTCATTTTTAGGATGTGTTCATCCCTGCACCTTCTAAATTGCATTCAGAAACTCTAATCACCTTCCAATCAACTTTGGCGAGCTCCTCTCTCATGTCTCTGTAATTCCCTTTACTCCACTGTAATGTTGATAAATCTGATTTTAGCTTCTCCTTCTCAAACTGCAAGGCAAAATCCATCATATTATGATAACTGTCTCCTTAGAGTTCCTTTTCCATAAGCTCCCTAATCAAATCTGGGTCATTGCATAGCACACAGTCAAGAATTGTCATTCTCCTAGTGGGCTCAAGCACAAGCTGCTCTAAATGCCATTCCGTAAGCATTCTACAATCTCCTGTCTTGGGATCCAGCACCAACCTACTTTCCCCAATCTATCTGCATATTGAAATCCCCCATGACTATGCAACATTGCCTTTTTTACATGCCTTTGTTCTGTCCTGTTATAATTTGTAGCCCACAACCCAACTACTGTTGGGAAGCCTGTATATAACTCCCATCAGGATCTTTTTATCCTTGTACTTTCTTAACTCTACCCACAAGTATTCTATAGCTTCTGATCCTATGTCACCTCTTTCTAAGGATTTTATTTCATTTTTTACCAATATAGCCACCCTTACCCCTCTGACTACCTGTCTGTCCTTCTGATATAACGTGTATCTTTGTATTTTTTCAGGCACTAATCAGTGATGCCCACAACTTCATGCCTGCTAATCTCTAACTGTGCTATAAGAACACCTATCTTATTCTGAAATATAAGACCTTCAGTCCTGTATTCATCACCCGTTTTGATTTTGACCCCCGTCACACTTTAAGTTATCCCACTAGCAGCAATTCTGCCATATCGTTGCCCTGTCCTTCCTCATAGAATCACTACACACTGCATGTAGTTGTATAACAACTGCCCCATTGCCAGCCCTATCACTCTGGTTCCCTTCGCACTGTCAAGTTGGTTTAAGCTCTTCCCAACAGCTCTAGCAAACCTGCCCACAAGGGTATTGGTTCCCCTCAGGTTTAGTTGTAACTGGTCTTTTTGTTTAGGTCATAGAAGAGATCCCAATGAACTAGAAATCTGAAACCCTGGCCCCTACACCAATTCTTCAGCTATGCAT
Source organism: Hypanus sabinus (assembly GCF_030144855.1). Taxonomy (NCBI): domain Eukaryota; kingdom Metazoa; phylum Chordata; class Chondrichthyes; order Myliobatiformes; family Dasyatidae; genus Hypanus; species Hypanus sabinus. Next base: position 91,019,632 of record NC_082711.1, on the reverse strand, counting down.
GCATTTGCCAAATCATCCTATTCTAACCATCTGTGGTGCATGGCACAGTCAACAACCCAGACGTTCCTACTCAGTGGGTCCTGATTCTCAACTTCCTGCCTAACTCCCTATATTCTCTCTTCAGCACCTCCTCCCTTTGCTTACCTGTGTTGTTGGTACCAGTTTGTACCATGACCTCTGGCTGTTCATCCTCCCCCTTTAGAATGCTGTAGACCTGATTTGAGACATCCCTGACCCTGACACATGGGAGGCAACACATCATCGGGGTATCTCTTTCACACCCACAAAATCTGCTATCTGCTACTCTAATTATGGAATCCCCATCACTACTGCAGGCTTCTTCTCCCCCTCTTCCCTTCGGAGCCACAGAAACAGACTGTGTCAGAGATCACTCCAACAATATCCAAATTGCTACACTTATTATTGTGGGTCACAGCCACAGGGGTTCTCGGCACTGGCTACATATTCCTTTTTCCTGTCTGACAGTCACCCAAGTACCTGCCTCTTGCAACATAGAGGCAACTACCTCCCTGTAGCTCCTATCTGTCATCTCCTCACTTCCCTAAATGAGCTGAAGGTCATCCGGCTGCAGCTTCAGTGCTTTAACATGGTCTCTGAGGGGCTGCAGCTCAGTGCATTTTATGGAGATGCAGTTATCAAAAACTTCTATAGTTGTACCGTAGAGAGCATTCTGACAGGCTGCATCACTGTCTGATATGGAGGGTTACTGCACAGGACAGAAAGAAACTGCAGAAGGTTGTAGATCTAGTCAGCTCCATCTTGGGCACTAGCCTTCAAAGAACCCAGGACATCTTCAAGGAGCGGTGTCTCAGAAAGGCAGCGTCCATTATTAAGGACCTCCAGCACGCAGGGCATGCCCATTTCTCACTGTTACCATCAGGTAGGTGGTACAGAAGCCTGGAGGCACACACTCAGCAATTCAGGAACAGCTTCTTCCCCCCTGCCATCTGATTCCTAAATGGACATTGAAGCTTTGGACACTACCTCACTTTTTTAAATACAGTATACAGTATTTCCATTTTTGCTCATTTTAAAATCTATTCAATATATGTAACTGATGTACTTGTTTAGTTATCACGTTTTAATTAATTAATTTATTCTCTCTCTCTCTCTCTCTCTCTCTCTCTCTCTCTCTCTCTCTCTCTCTCTCTCTCTGTTAGATTATGTATTGCATTGAACTGCTGCTGTTAAGTTAACAAATTTCACGTCACATGCCGGTGATAATAAACCTGATTCTGATTCTAACTGTTCCCATGTCTCATACAAGGAACATTACACTAACATTGGACCCATTCTCAGCACACTAGTTATGCACTAACAGAAAAAAAAACTAGCAAGTTACTTAGAACCTTTGTCTGTGCTTGCTCCAGCTTGTTCCAAAGCTTGATCACTCTAACACAGTCCACTCCCACAGTGGTCGTTCCACCTACACTTCACTTTTATTTAATTGGCCCCTGCTAAATGCCTAAAAGATCATTATGATTGCAGCCTGCCGCTAAGTCCTGAAAGCACCCGAGCTCTTTTTAAGCCTTATGCTTATTATGTTTTATAATTCCAGAAACTAATCAAAAGAAAAACTTGGGAGCCCGAATTCGTGTGTACTTACTTTGTCTTTATTGAGGCACTCACATATTATAGGAAGGCATAATGAGGTATGCTATTCATGTATTTCTTAAATATAACCCAAAATGATTTATGTAAACAAAAACAATGCTTGATCAAACAATATATTTCCAATATTACTCAAATATTAATGAAAATTAAATATGCTACACTCCTCCCTGCATAGCCATAAACTCCAACTCAATATAGCATTTCAACTCAAATATGTAACGTATTGCTCCCTAGTCATCCATATTTACACACAGTATATTAGATAACACAACTAATATACAGGCATTCACAGCATAGTAAATTATAAACTGTTCCATTCAGGTCTAAAGATTTAATCTCTATGGAGGATTTCTTAGGACAAATTAATTTCTGATGGAGGTGAGGTAGGTCATTCTGCGGGGCAGATTAGACTTGAGCCTGTGAAACAATCTCACGTTCTGGGGCCTCCTCCATGGTGGTTGTAGGAGTTGACCCTGGCTCAGCAGGAAGAGGTTCTGACATCCTTGGACAACTTTCTTCTGGATGTATTGTCATTTTGAACAATATATGGCAAGCTGCTCAATCTGCTGATCTATCACAAACCACCCGGAAAAAACTTCAAGCCAATGTTTTTATTTTAACCATACCTGGATGGCTGGCATGTAGCTCCTCCAGCATATTACTTCCCAGCTTGGATGGTACAACAACTCTCAATCCCCACATAAAGCAGCTCCTGTAAAGGGCAAGTTCATCCAGGCACTGCTAAAATGGAGCGACTAGAATTTCAGATCACCATTTAGACCTGAGAGAGTGTGGGGTTTTTTCTGGTTTCCCTTTGGGTCATCTCTGCCATAACAAGGAGATGTATGATTTGAATTAAATAAAGAGTTGAGAAATGATGCTTAGAGGGGAATTAATGCTAAGGGGTATAAGGCAAAAGAATAAAGATGTTGCTTCTGAAAAATATCTCACTTTTACAGATACAATAAGAGAAATTGCTTAGATAAGAATGAATTAATTAATAGTCTACATTAATAATTACATCATGTGAGTAATGTGTTAATGCTTAGCCAATGAAAATGAGAGTGGTGATAAACTGTTAGTATACCCGCTAAATCACTTTCTACCAGTGAACATGAAAATATCTGTTTGTTAAAAAGAATAAATCTTATGAAAAACAAAAAATTGGTTTCCAACACATGTGATCTGAATGCACCTGTACCATAAAGTGAAGCATTACAGAAAGGTTTCACTGGATGATGAGGAACATAACGTATGAGTATTGCATCTGACATCTCCACTTACTTTACCATTTTGAGAGACACCTCACACAGCTTTATCTGTAGCATGTCTTCCCAAGCTGTAGTAATGAGTTCAAGGGGTGGAGCACAGTAACCAGATTTGACAGAAATCTGTTATAGAAATTGACAAAGTTAAAAAGGGGCCACAAATGTCCTTTGGCCTTGGCCATCCACCGCTGTTTGAATTTTCTCAGCACATTTTTGTAAATCTTACGCATCAATGGTGTGAACACAGTAAGTGATGCACAGTATAAAGAATTCACACTTGCTGCATTGTGCTCTGAGACCATAATTGTTGAATATTTTTTAAAATGTCTTGAGATTTTGGCGATGTTCCTTGTGATGCTCAGCAGTGTCATTCAGGTAACACTGACTGCCTTGCAGCACCTGACGTATAACTTTCTTCCAGAGTGCAGGTGCAGATGCTACTCCAAAGATAAGCTTATTATAGCGATAATGCGCTTTGTGAGTGTTTATCGTGAGAAACACTTTGGATTCTTCGTTCATCTCCACCTACAGGTAGGCCTCAACTAAGTGAACTTCGCTGAATTGTTTCCCTCTGTAAGGGTTTGCAAAGGTTTGTATCGATATCGTCTATTCTGGACAGAGGGCATTGATCTACTTCCAGTACTGAGTTGATGGTAATCTTAAAATCACCACAGATCCTAACAGACCCATTCTTCTTGGCCACTGGCACCACTGGTGTTGCCCATGGGCTCCACTGGACCTTGAAAAGAATTTCTTCAGCCTCCATGTGACCTAGATCCTTGGACTCACTTTACACCGCACGCTGTTGGAGCAGTGCTGCCAGGATAATCAAGGACATGACCCACCCAGCCAACACACTTTTTGTCTCTCTTCCCTCTGGGAGAAGGTTCAGAAGCATAAAGATTTGTACGGCCAGATTTGGGAACAGCTTCTTTCCAACTGTGATAAGACTGCTGAACAGATCCTGACCCGGATCTGGGCCGTACCTTCCAAATATCTGGACCTGACTTGCACTACCTTACTTTCCCTTTTCTAATTTCTAATCATGATTTATAATTTAAATTTTTATTATATTTCCTTCGATTTGTACTTCAAGGAACACGAAGCGCAGAATCAAATATCGCTGTGGTGATTGTACGCTCTAGTATCAATTGTTTGGTGACAATAAAGTAAAGAAAAGTAGATTACTGGCTACTTCATCATGGATGGTATACGAAAACTGATGGTTTTTGTAAAACTTGGAGGTGCCATTTTCATTTAGTAATATGTGACTCTTGAAATGTTTGAGTTTTTCAGTGCCATTCTTGAACACAGCTGTAGCACCATCCAGTACCTTTCTTAACTCACTTTCAATTGCAGGCGACTTGGCATGCAAATGTTGAATGGTCCCCAATCAAGTTATAGTTGTCTCCACCAGTCATGGCCTCACAACGTTGGCCTCAAATTAAAAACATGACAGCCAGGGTGCATGTGTACTTAGTTTTTCTTTAGTAAGGTGTTCACATTTGACACAGTGGTGTAATGAGGGATGCTATTCAAGTACTTAGAAACATAGAATCACAGAAATTTACAGCACATAACAGGCCCTTTGGCCCATGATGTTGTGCTGACCATGTAACCTACTCTAGAAACTGCCTCGAATTACCCTACCACATAGCCCTCTATTTTTCTAAGCTCCATGTACCTATCTAAGAGTCTCTTAAAAGACCCTATTGTATACTTCTTACATATATGTAGCAAACATTGTGTTTAAAACAGCCAGAGAATTAATAAACAATTATTATTAATGCAGTCAATTAGAATTAAATATAAATTAATTTATTCCTAGTGGATCTGGTGCATTGGTAGTTAACGAGTTGTAAAAATTATTAAGGCCAATCTTGGTCAAACTATTACAAAGCTGGAAAATGCGGAAACTTGAAAGACATTGTCTTTGATAATGATGGGGGTCCTGAGGGACATGAAAGGACATTTCCTTTCAACATATGACTACCTTTGAAAAGGAATTTGTGAACAAAAGTTGGAATATTAATTATTACACTTGATGGAACTGTATGGCACTTCTGCCAAAATATCTTATATAAACCTGTGAAGTATGTGCTTTCTTGTTCTTTTGAAGGACAGATAGAAATCTTTATTTGGACTATTAGTTCAATCTTCAGCTCTTTGTTGTGTTCCTTTCTCCATTAGAAAGATATGTAATACTAATAGATGTGTCACATAACTGACAGAAGATGGAGTGGATATTTCTGCTTTTCTCTGTATTGTCATCTCTTCATATAAAATGACAGCTGGCTTTTAAACAAAGATGAATTAGGAGGTTGTATTGGCTCTATTCATTAATATTTTGCCACTAATGGTGTATTTATTCTTTATAACCTGAACTATAAAGTCTAATTTTTAAACCATTCTTTTAAGCCTGGTGATACAGTTTCTTATTGTGTCAAATCTTATCAGAGTATGATACTCTGAGAAAGTATTCTATCTAGATATATAATGGTTTGGTATGGCAAATACTTTGCATGTGACTGCAGGAAACTGCAGAAGATTTGTGGGCACAGTTCAGCACATCATGGAAAGTAGCTCCAACTCTGACAAATCTATTTATCCTTGTACTGCCTCAGTAAAGCTGCTGACATAATCAAACACTCCCACCCATCACAGACATTCCCTCTTCTCCCCTCTCCCATCTAACAGGAGAGCATGTACCACCAGGACCAAAGACAGCTTCTATCCCATTGTTATCAGACTCTTGAACAGATCTCTTGTTTGATGAGGTGAACTCTTGATCTCATAATGAAGTTGGACTCCTGATCTCATAATCTACCTCGTTACGATCTTGCACATTTTTGTTTACATGCACTGCATTCTCTCTGTATTCTTTTATGCTGCTTTGTTATTGTTTTACCTTGTTCTACCTCGATGCACTGTGCAAGGACTTGATCTCTATGAATAGTATACAATTCAAGCTTTTCACTGTATTTTGGAACATTTCACAATAATAAACCGATGCCAGTAACAGTAAAAACAATGATAAATTCCATTGCACAATAGCGTTATGCTTATTATGTAAATGTAAAAAGATCCATCTGAGTATGTGATTCTTTTTCTGTGAAGAATAAAATGAGAGTAAGGGATTGAAGAAAGATGGATAAAGCCTCAGGAAAACCAGTACATTTGCTTGTGCATATAATCCCTAGTCAGTTTTAAATGAATTGAGTTTGCAGTCAAATAAAAGAGTTAAGTATAGCATGAAAGTTTGAAGAATATGTGAAGAATTTTGAAAAGTCAGAGTGAGTTTAAGACCACAATAGAAGTTTGGTAGATATAGTTAAGTTTTTCCAATCCTTTTCACTCCTTACTTCTATCATCTCCTTCAGTTCTCCAACAGTTTAAGAACCAATTACTGTATTATCAATAAATGCTAAAGATACTCAAAGCTACTGACTATAATAGAGCACTCCATATGGCAAGTATTCTGAACACTAGTGAGATATTGGGATGTCACAATACTTTACTTTTTCCATGATTTTTGGCTTGAACAGTTTGTTTATTATCAGCAGTTTTCGCAAAGTGCAAATTCCATTCTAAGGGAAGAAAAACAGAAATAACTGGCTAGTCTTAACTTCCTTCACAGGTACAAAATGAGTGATGATCGTCTGCGTGTCTCAGGAATTTTTGCGATGTTGTTCTGCTATTGCCATCTTACTTTATGCATCAACCATACTCATTAAACCACCCCATCAGCTTTCAAATACATCACCCCATCTAATTGCTCTGGCCAGGCAGCAAACCAGAAGGAAAGTTTCTCATGCCCAGTGATCCCTGTGAATGAAGGTGAGAGAAGCATCTCTGGCAACTATCACATCCATCACAAAATATTTGAAGTACTACGTGAAATACTGCATCTCTCATTTCTCTAGTCATTCTGCGCTAACTCCAGAAAATGTTTTCATTCAGCAAGAACAACAAAATAACTCAAAAACAGCAAAAAATATTTGATTGGAAGATACTTAATTCATAGACCTATTCCAGTTCTCATGTGGTGTCCAGTAGCTGTATTATGATGTTAAACCTTGAAACAGGATCTTGGTCATGAAGAAGCTGTGTTCATTATTCCCCTTGAACTCAGATGTGGCTGCTGATTGTCCTTGATAGAGGTAAGAATATAAATGGGAAGGCAAAAAGGGTGTAGTGAGAAAAAGAGATAAAGGTTACTCTAAAAATAAATGTTATTTGGACAGTTTCAAGTATAGATGTCATTTTGACATTTGTAAAATCTGGTCTTTTTGCCAGTCAGTCAAAACATCTCGGTAGATCATAATTGAAAAAGTAGGTAATCTGAACCTTCTCTTCTTAATCCAGTTAAAAGTCTGTTTCTCTTTGACAAGGAAACCATCAATTTATTCTATAATGGTTTCTTTATGGTAATGATCTCATGGACACCATACAGTGCATTTTCCCATGCAGCTACAACACATGCAAAGGACTGGGAGAAATCATGGATCTGTTTTTATTCTACAGCACTGGGCCAAAATTCAGTTTGATTTTTTCTACTGCTGAAGATAGGTTTCCACATGGATTTAGATTCACCAGCATAACAACAAACAGCATACAGGGCTCTAGTACTCTGTATAACTTGAGGCAAGGCCGGGGCTGCAGTGGGCCCGATTATTTACAATTGGTTGTAGCTATGAGAAGATTGAATAGAAATTGGAGAAGATCCATTGACAAAAAAAGCAAAAGTGCCGATTGTTCCCTGGCAGCTGTGATATACCAAAACGTTTCTGGTTAAAGCAACACTCTGTTATATTAACTCAGTGCAAGATTCTGTTGCTGCTGGATTTCAACAGTATTGTGTATTCATATGTTTATGTCAGTGTTTAATCAATGACTGTAATTAAGCTTAACAATCAATTTTTCAATTAACAAAGCACAGAATTTGAACTGTCATTTAATTATTTGTGTACTCCGGAATGACATTTGGTACTCTGGAAGTATTATGACTGTCATCTGCTGGAATGGACACAGGATGGTGTGACTGCCTGGTGACGATTTGCCTAGATGGTTTATCATTAGCATGTGAAAACAGTCTCATGGTAAAGCAGTGGAGCAATCATGCAACTGGATAAATACCTGCTTTTGTATCACTTAACTCTGCAACGATAGAATGTTGAATTATCAAGATATGTTTATTTATATTTACACGTTTGAACAGAAATCTAACACAACCCATATGACAAGATGTATGTTTTAGTTTCTAATTTCCAATTAACCTTTTCAGCAGCAAAGAAGCTATGCTGAAGTTTTGCTTAGAGTATGTTAAATTAATCACAAGCTTATTATCTGTGACTCTGTAAGCAGCCATGCATACATCTTTCTAGAATCAAGGAGGTATTGAATGCAAATTTTCTATTTTATTCAATATTCCACAGTACAAAAACGATGTCAGCCTCACAGAATCAATCAGCAGGGACCATTTTAAATCTGTGAAACCTCTGAAAAATCTGAGATTGAAGCATAGTAACTACCTTTGAAAATGAAGGAAGTGAAATGTATGATTTTTGTGAACGATTCTCTGCAATTTACTTTCTCACATATAGTTTAATCATTCAGTGATTGACTTAGATCACACTAAAATCAAGTGATTCCCTGCTGAATTGTTTCTATCTTGCTGCACTCACTAATCCTAAAATGTTGTGAAATATAATTTCAGACAACAGCTTGCAATAGAGTGGCTATTTTTTGAATGTAAGAAAGACTTTGATGTATATAACACCTCTCCTGATCCACTGAGCTGCCTCGGGTTTGAGTTCATTATCAAGTTTTATTTAAGTTTTATTTACAGTATACTGCCAAATTAAACAACATTACCCTGGACTATGATGCACAACACAACTCAGTACACATAACTCACACAGAACACATAAAGTCACCACAAATAAATTAACAAATAATAAGTTGCATTTATGACACAAATCAAAAATTAAACAATATACACCACTGTTTCCCATCCTAACAGTCCTTGACCTTGTCCTAATGCTATGGTACCTCTTGCCTTATGGTATGGGGTCAGAGAGATTGTTGGATGAATGGGAGAGATTATTGACAATGCTAAAGGCCCTATGTATGCAGGACTCCTGATGAATATCAGGGATGGGTGGAAGACAGACCCCAGTGATTCTCTCAGCAGTGCTTTCAATCCTTTGTCGGGTCTGGCGATCAAGTGCTTTGCAATTCCCTTACCAGATGGTGATGCAGCTAGTCAGGACACTCTCAATAGTGTTCCTGTAAAAATTGGTTGGAGTGGTGGGGGGTGGGGGGGTTGGGTGTTGGGAGGCAGCCCCACCTCAATCTCCTAAGGAGGTGGAGATGCTGCAGTGCTTTATTGAGCAAAGAGATGGGCGTGGGGGGGGGGAGGGGGATCAGTGAAATTGTCCATTCTGCGCACTGCTAGAAACTTGATGCCCCTAACTCTCCCCATTGAGGAGCCATTGATGTGGAGTGAGGAATGCTCAGTCTGCACCCTCCTAAAGCCCACATGCATCTCTTTAGACGTATACATTGAGACTCAAATTGTTGCGCTCGTACCACCTCCTCTCTGTATTGTTGTTGATGAAGGCCATCAGAGAACTGGATGACCTGGTTTGTACTGGATCTAGCAGTATAGGCATGAGGCAGCAGCGGGCTGAGCACAGAGCCCTGGGGGACGCCTGTGCTCAGGCTGATGTAGCTAGAAATGTGTGGCCTTTCTGTCAAGAAGTCAAGATACAGCTTCAAAGCTTTGGAATTGAATGGTGTTTTTTTGTCTTGGAGTTCATGTATCCAAATGGTTAAAACCAGCTGTCAGCATGATTTTTTTTTTCAGTGTGCACGAAAACCTTGTAAAATCAGGTCAGGTAGGCACATCTAACTACCAAACCACCGACCCAACGAAGCTATCTTAATGTAACTTTCATCAGTCTTTCCCCGAGCCATACCTGCTGATCGAATATTTTCACATCTTTCGGTTCTCCCTCCTATCCGAAAAATACTTACCTCTTTGGTTACAGTTCTAAAGTGATGATAATGCTGCAGTACATTTTCATAATATCCACGTGTACATCATGATGACTCTTCTCCATGGTACTAATCCAGCTGATGATCCTATCATCTGCCAATATCCACACACAAAGGCTTTTCCAGAAGTTCATACAAACAACTAACCAGTAGCAGAAGCCTTTACAAATCCTGCCCCTGAACCAAGGGCACTGGTGTCTTTTGTTCCTCCTTCTTGGTTGTCATTGCTAGCATAACTCATCTGAATATAGGCCAATGAATGAACTTTAGGCTTCCAGAGACCATGTGGATCAGTGCCATTATCTAGTGGGTCACTAGAGCAACATTTCCAAACAGTCATGTCTCTTCTTTACTTGCAGCATCAGACAATGTTGTTAATTCTCTGCAAAGAGATGCAATGTTCTAATTTTATTGCATGCTCATGGATTTCATGTAAAGATTTGGCTCATCTTTTTGACTTCCTTTTTGGATATGGATATCACATGCCAGCTTTTATTGCCCATCTCTAGTAGTTTGATGAACTGACTAACTCATTCATTAATGGTAGTTAAGAATCAATCACAGTGATATGGGCCATTCATGTTAGATGTAGCAGGTTTCCTGCTTTAAAGAGCCTGCGAGAATTTGACAATATTTTAGAGATGTTTGCAGATAGTACACTTTTTTTATAGGTTAAAAGAAGGAACTAAAAGCTCAAACTCTATTAAATCAAAATAATTATTGGGATGGATGCACAATGGGAGGTAATCTCACTGCCATCCATTTGACATAAATGCACAAAGTTGATATGATTCACAGATGTTGTCGGGGGAGTTGGAATACTGCATGGGCCTGGACACCCAGGAGAACTAAAAAAAAGCGACATAATGGACTTTTAACATCGTAAACCAGAGGGTTGTTTGTTATGTCTCCCTGCTCACTGGGAAAATGGAGACACCTCTTTCTCCCTTACTAGGGAGAGAGGGAACCTGCGGTATGTTGAATACCAGGTGAAATGTGAAGTCTTTGGGGTAACTGCAAGTGTGTGGCTTTGCTGTTGCTTTGCTCTCGCTTGAGTGCTCGGTGGAGGTGCCGATGCTTGCTTTTCTTTTGCCAGTGGGAGGAGGGGTGACAGTTGCTCACTGTCACTTATGTGCGGGAGGGAGGATCTGAGTGGGGGACTTTGGGGTTCTAACATTGAACTGTCGTTCATTCTTTGGGGCACTCCTCTGTTTTCATGGATGGTTGCAGGGAAAAAAAAGCATCTCAGGATGTATATTGTACATATTTCTCTGACATTAAATGGTACCTTTGTACCCTTACACCTTTGAATATAAAATACAATCAGTTAAAATCCTATCAGAATCCATTCACAGTTAGCAGTGAGGTGTCATGGAAACAGATGCAGTGATAAGGTCAGAGTCATAGAGATATTCACCAGTTGTTCTAGTTGCACTCAAGAATGAGTCATGTAATAGGAATGAGAAGGCTTGGCTAAATTATGTTATCTTTTTGTGAGGTATCATATTATCAATAATTCTGTACAAATAAGCTACTACTCTTGACCTTGTTTAAAGTGATATTGACAGATTGGTCACACGTGACATCCCAATTTTTTTACAAGTCTGATCACCTACTTTATTTGGCATTCAAATTGATAATTTGCTAGTTTTGAATTGTCAAAACATTATAAATAGATAGCTGACCTAGTAATTATGTAAGCAAGTCATTTGATCGCAAAACAGGGCTAGAAAAAAACTGCACTGAAAATTTATTGTTCTGCAAATCAATTGTCAATTGTAGGCTGTGGAAGAGAATCAATTAATAAAATCCTGGACTTAGGGAGGTTTGATTTGGATTTTCAGCTAGGAAGCTAGGAGATAGAATAATAAGATTGATTTGATACAACAAAATCTATAGGATTCTTATGAAGAGAGGCCATGGCACCTTCTTCTGTCAAATGCCTGACAAATGACTAACAACTACAAGTCCAGTACAAAATCAGGTAAACAATCTAATTATTTTGTTGAGATGAGTTCAAATGAACTCAGTCTGTTCTGAATTGAGTCCAGATGCAGGGTCTCAACCCAAAACATCAAATAGCCATTTCTCTCCAAAGATGCTGCCTAACAAGTTGTATTCCTCCATCATCATGTGCACTGAGGTGCAATGCTAAGGTGAAACTTAGTGAGAGTTAGGTCAAGTCTCTATTTCCAGAAATAATAATAGTTCTAACATCAGCATGTCTTCAATCTCTTTGAGAGCCTTTGAGTGGTTAATATCAAGTCAGTGGTACAAGTAGCTTTTCTCATAGAGGTAACTGAGTTGATGCCACTTAAAGGTTGAGCAGCTTTGGGTAAGAGCACTTCCTACTGAAAGTTATTCATTCAGGTTCTAGGATTGATCACTTTGACTTGGAGGTAAACATGCTTCCACTAATTGTCCAGATATGATCACAAAAATTGAAGCCATCTGACAGAGTGCAGAAGATAGAGCAGTTTTAGTATCAAACAAGTGTCATTTGCTGTGAATGTCAGAGGATCTAAACACAGGTCTTGCAGTTGTGCCGCCAGTGAGCACTGCTGTTCATGTTAAGGATAACCATTTGGTCACACCAGCTTTGGCTTGGCTTTAATTCAGCTTGTTCATAAAGGCTGGATGCTTTGATGATAAGACTAATCCTTTGAAGGATGAGCCATCAAGTACACAGTCTTGAAACACACACTTCTCTGAGATTTGTCATGGCAAGGATTACCTAAAGTACAGAGAAAATGCTTCAAAAATGCTCTCAAAGCCTCCTTAAAAATATGTAACATCGTTAGCAACCAAACGGAATCCCTGCTGACAGATCACTACGGAGAAAAGGAATCTGAGATGACAGTGAGAATCTGAAGAAGCTTCAATCAAGAAGACCTGGTGAAAATGGCAGAAGAAATGCGTTACATATTTATAACCGTCTCCTGCCCCAGCTGTGGCAGATTTTGTAGCACTTCTCACATTGGTCTCACTGGTCATCTCAAGAACCACAGAAATGGACTGGCAGCAAGTCTTCCTCCATCCTGATAAATTGCCCAAGAAGTGGAGAAGGAAATTTTGTTCTCCTGACTCAGAAGTGAAATCTGAAAAAAAATCATTGATACAAAGTACTTAGCCATCAAATTTGTGCCAGCATTTTTGTTAACATAAACTATGTGGGATAACACCATATTCTTCCTTATTTACCATACAGACAAATTGTTAAACTCCTATTGAAAGCAAGGTACTTGACTTTAACTGTCTTCTGATATTATTCCTTTGTAAATATCTTTATTTTCTGGAATTACTTACATGTCTTTTTTCATTCCCGGATAGCCAATGGAAACAATGGATTAGTAGCCTACTTAATAAAAAAAAACCTTTATCACTGCGAACCAGAGATTGCATTCAGGTTTACTCAGACAGCTGCCAATCAAAGTTCATCAATAAAGCTATAAAGAGGTTCCATCTCCCTCTAGTTCCATACTGTAGTTATTACTCATCCATGATATCTTGCAGCTATCTACAATAGATTATTAATTAGCTTATTCTTTCCATGCAGACAGAAGAGCTAAAGGCTGTGTCTGGATCCGACTTGAAAGCTTCACTCCCTAGGATTCACCTATCAGTGAAAGGTCTAATCATTGCCTCATTGTCATCATTATTCAGTGAATTGTTCTCATCAATTTGAAATGCTATTATGTTGCATAATCTGCATATTTGCTTCCATTGTATTTTATATTGTTACATTTTTCTATGCTTTGCATTTCTTTCTACATGGGTTTTATTTTCTTGTGGAATGTCAAAATTATTTTTAATCATTTGGCAAGAGTAACCTAAAATTATAGAATAGAAATTCCAATAACAATGACTATGTACATTTGTGCACACTAACCACTTCTATTTTCCACTAAATGCATTTAAAGAGGCTCAGGGCATTTGATAAAAAAAAATTTAACACCAAATTATATTAGGCCAGCTTACCAGCAGAACTAGTAAGGATCTAAATGAAGCTAGTTCGGATTCATGGAGCTAACCATTACACTGTTGTCTAACCTGTTCAGTGCTTCTAATAGTTCTCATTTTAATTTCAGGTATCGAACACCCACATTCTTTTTTTGCCAAGTTATTTAATTAACTACACTCCTTTTAAAAATGACCATATTTGTTTGGCTAGAACCCAGAAACTCCTTGTGGTTCCTTATTTTGAGAGGAATAAGTGAAGGGTAAATGCCTGCCACCTCTCTTGTGAGGTACAAAGCCAGACAGTGCAAAAGTAAGAAAGCCATTTAATGATTGTGATGTGATTTGCAGCCCGGAAAACCTATTTCTTCTTTTCTAATTGGTAGCTAGCTTTATACTTAATGATTAATTCCTACCTATTTGCATTATAAAATAAGAGTTTATTCATGTATAAAATGAAGTTCATTTGTTTACTTACAAAATAATTGCAATATTGTCATTCCATAAGTTTTTAATAAATATTGCCAATAATGTTAACTTTTACAAATTGATCTCTAAGAACTGATTAAAAGTTACTATTTTTAAATAAAATTTATCTTCAAAGTTGTCATCTATCTTCAAATATTCAACTTATTTTCATCTTTTTCTCTAGTATGACACATTCTCTTTATTTATCTGTGCTATGCATATTCTCTGTCACTGAATGATCTTTCTCCTGTTTATATCCTACTTACTTCATATGCCAGTTCAAATTCTTTTGTTCCTTTTAGAAACATAGAAACATGGAAAACCTACAGCACAATACAGGCTCTTCAGCCCACAAAGTTGTGCCGAACATGTCCCTACCTTAGAAATTACTAGGTTTAACGATAGCCCTCTATTTTACCAAGCTCCATGTACTTATCTAAAAGTCTCTTAAAAGACCCTATTGTATCCGCCTCCACCACTGTTGCCGGCAGCCCATTCCAAGCACTCACTACTCTCTGAGTAAAGAACTTACACCTGATATCTCCTCTGTACCTACTCCCCAGCACCTTAAACCTGTGTCCTCTTGTGGCAACCATTTCAGCCCTGGGAAAAAGCCTCTAACTATCCACACGATCAACACCCCTCATCATCTTATACACCTCTATCAGGTCACCTCTCATCCCCCGTCACTCCAAGGAGAAAAGGCCGAGTTCACTCAACCTATTCTCATAAGGCATGCTCCCCAATCCAGACAACATCTTTGTAAATCTCCTCTGCACCCTTTCTATGGCTTCCCCATCCTCCCTGTATTGAGGCAACCAGAACTGAGCACAGTACTCCAAGTAGGGTCTGGCCAGGGTCCTATACAGCTGTGACATTACCTCTCAGCTCCTAAATTCAATTCCATGATTGATGAAGACCAATACACCGTATGCCTTCTTAACCACAGAGTCAATCTGCACAGCTGATTTGAGTGTCCTGTGGACTTGGACACAAAGATCCCTCTGATCCTCCACAATGCCAAGAGTCTTACCATCATATCTGACCTCCCAAAATTAATCACTTCACACTAATCTGGTTTGAAATCCATCTATCACTTCTCATCCAAGTTTTGCATCCTATCAATGTCCTGTTGTAACTTCTGACAGCCCTCCACATATTCCACAACACCTCCAACCTTTGTGTCATCACCAAACTTACTAACCCATCCCTCCACTTCCTAATCCAGGTCGTTTATAAAAATCATGAAGAGTAAGGGTCCCAGAACAGATCCCTGAGGCACCCCACTGGTCACTGACCTCCATGTAGAATATGACCCATTTACAACCACACTTTCACCTCTGGGGACAAGCCAGTTCTGAACCCATGTCTCTTTACTTTCTCAATAAGCCTTGCATGGGTTACCTTATCAAATGCCTTGCTGAAATCCATATTCACTACATCTACTGCTCTTCCTTCATCAATGTGTTTAGTCACATCCTCAAAAAATTCAATCAAGCTTGTAAGGCACGACCTGCCCTTGACAAAGCCATGCTGCCTACTCCTAATCATATTATACCTTTCCAAATATTATAAATCCTGCCTGTCTGGATCTTCTCCATCAACTTATTAACCACTGAAATAAGACTCACTGGTCTATAATTTTGCGGGCTATCTCTACTCCCTTTCTTGAATAAAGGAACAAGATTAACAACTCTCAAATCCTCCGGAACCTCTCCTGTCCCCATTGATGATACAAAGATCATTGCCAGATGTTCAGCAGTCTCCTCCCTTACTTCCCACAGTAGCCTTAGGTACATCTCATCCGGTCCCGGGAACTTAGCTAATTTGATACTTTACAAAAGCACCAGTGCATCCTCTTTCTTAATATCTACATGCTCAAGCTTTCCAGTCTGCTGAAAATCATCACTACAATCACCAAGATCCTTTTCCATAGTGAATACTGAAATAAAGTATTCATTAAGTACCTCTGCTATTTCCTCTGCTTCCATACACACTTCCCCACTGTTACACTTGATAGGTCCTATTCTTTCACGTGTTATCCTCTTGCTCTTCACATACTTGTAGAATGCCTTGGGGTTTTCCTTAATCCTGCCAGCCAAGTCCTTCTCATGGCCCCTTCTGGCTCTCCTAATTTCCTTCTTAAGCTCCTTCTTATTCGCCTTATAACCTTCTAGATCTCTAACATTACCTAGATCTCTGAACCTTTTCTAAGCTTTTCTTTAGAAGGTTATTGGGGTCTCCCTACCTTCTGTCCAAGACCTCTTTCAGAGTTGATGCCTCCAGAAGTCAGGGTACATCATTAAAGACCCCTTGCACCCTCTCCATGAACAGTTTGTTCTTCTGCCATCAGGTAAACGTTACAGGAGCATCAAAACTAAAACCACAAGGCTACTAAACAGCTTCCTCCCGCAGGCAGTCAGACTGCTAAATAGCTGTTCTACCTGACTCTGCTTTGGACAATTTTAACTTGCACTGGACACTTATAACTTGTTTTTAACTGACATGTGGCTGTTGTGTTTTACTATTTATTGTTATGTTTATTATTTAGTGTTGCATTTGTTATGTTATGATTGCACTGCTCCTGGGAAACGCTGTCTCATTCTGCCCTGCAGAGCTGATGTACGGTTAGAATGACAATAAAGTTTTTGAATCTTGAATCTTAAATCTTGAATCTTTTCTTCTTGACTACATTTATTAGTCTTTGTACACCACAGTTCCTGTACCCTACCATAGCTTCCCCGTCTCATTGGAACGTACCTATACAGAACTCTACACAATATTTGAATATTGTGAATATTTGCCACATTTCTTCTGTACTTTTCCCTGAGAACATCTGTTTCCAATTTAAGCCTCCAATTTCCTGCCTGATAGCCTCATAATTCCCCTTACTCCAATTAAACGCTTTTCTAACTTGTTTTTTCCTATCTCTCGCCAATGTTATTGTAAAGGAGATAGAATTATGATCACTATTTCCAAAATGCTCTCCCACTGACACCTGACCAGGTTCATTTCCCAATACCAAATCAAGTACAGCCTCTCCTCTTGTAGGCTTATCAACACATTGTGTCAAGAAACCTTCCTGAACACACCTAACGAACTCCACCCCATCTAAACCCCTTGCTCCAGGGAGATGCCAATTGATATTTAGGAAATTAAAATCTCATTCACAATAACTCTGTTATTGTTACACCTTTCCAGGATCTGTTCCCCTATCTGCTCCTTGATATCCCTGTTACTATTGGGTGGCCCATAAAAAACAACCAGTTCTGTCCTTCCTGTTCCTAACTCCCACCCACAGAGACTCCGTAGACAATCCCTCCATGGCGTCCAACTTTTCTGCAGCCGTGACACTATCTCTGATCAACAGTGCCATGCCCCAACCTCTTTTGCCTCCCTCCCTGTCCTTTGTGAAATATCTAAAACCCGCCACTTGAAGTAACCATTCCTGTCTCTGAACTATCCAAGTCTCTGTAATAGCCACCACATCATAGCTCAAAGTACTGATCCATGCTTTAAGTTCATCTGCTTTGTTCACAATACTCCTTGCGTTAAAATAGACACATGTCAAACCTTCAGACTGAGTGCGTCCCTTCTCTATCACCTGCCTAGCCTCCCTCTTGCACTGTCTACAAGCTTTCTCTATTTGTGAGCCAACGGCCTCTTCCCCAGTCTCTTTAGTTCTGTTTCCACCTCCCAACAATTCTAGTTTTAACACTCCAAAGTAGCCTTAGCAAACCTTCCTGCCAGGATATTGGTCCCCCTGGGATTCAAGTGCAACCCATCCTTTTTGTACATCTCACACCTGCCCCAAAAGAAATCCCAGTGATCCAGAAATCTGAATCCCTGCCCCCTGCCCCAATCCCTCAGCCACACATTTATCCTCCACCTCATCCTATTCCTATTCTCACTGGTGCGTGGCACAGGCAGTAATCCCGAGATTACCACCTTTGCGGTCCTGCTTCTTAACTTCCTTCCTAACTCCCTGCAGTCTTTTTTCAGGACCTCCTCCCTTTTGCTACCTATGTCATTAGTACCAATATGTACTACGACCTCTGATTGTTCTCCCTCCCACTGCAGGATATCTTGGACACAATCTGAAACATCCCAGTCCCTGGCACCTGGGAGGCAAACTACCATCCAAGTTTCCTTCCTGTGTCCACAGAATCGCTCGTCTGACCCCATAACCATAGTGTCCCCTCTCACTACTTTGTTCCCTCTATGTTAACATACATTCAGAATGTCAATATTAATTTTTCAGTTTCTTTAATTTATGTTTCTGTTTTAAATCCTGATCTAAATTTTCTCCTTTTGCTTTGTGGAGAATTTATTTAATTCTTTGTGAATAAATTCTCCAAGATATTGAATACAATTGGTACTCCTGTTTAAATCCTTGTACTCATATCTAGAACTTGATTGTGAAACTCAGCTAACTCTGGGGAATTTTCTGTCCTTTGCTGCATGTTTCCAACCTCAGTTTGCACTTGTTTCCAAGTGACTGAAGGATAACAACTTGAAGAGGTACTAAGCTTACCAGCATCTCATTCTGAAGGAGAAAAGCATTTGAGTTCTTTTTGAAGAAGGAATAAGGTGGCATAGGCTGACAATGGGTGAATAAAAGAATGAGAAGATGATCACATTTGAGAAGATGTACAGCAAAAGGGCAATCAAAATGACGGTGAGGCGGCAGGCAAAAAGGAGGTGGAGTGGCTGGTAGAATTGTGCAAACACAACAGCTTAAGTCTCGACATGGACAAGACCGAAGAGACAGTTGTGGACTTTAGGAGGGTACAGGCTGACCATATTTTACTGCACATAAATAGCTCCCCAGTGGAGAGAGTTAGGAGCACCACATTTCTAGGAATAGATGTAACAAACGATTTCACATGGTCCCTTAACATCACCTCTTTGATTAAGAAAGCACAGAAGCATTTCCATTTCCTGGGGAAGTTGAGGTGAGCGAGTTTCCCTCTCCATCTATTCCACCTATTCCAACCAATTTTTACAGGAGCATTATTGAGGGTGTCTTGTCCAGCTGCATAACTGCCTGGTCTGGGAATTGCAAGGTATGTGACCACAAGTCCCTACAAAGGATGGGAGGACTGCTCAGAGGATCAGCAGGGTGTCTCTTTCACCCATCAGATATATTTATTTGGAGTGCAGCATAGTCAGGGCCCTTAGAGTTGTCAGTGAACCTCCCATCCATCCAACAATCCCTTTGACTCCCTCCCATCAAGTAGGAGGTACAGAAGCATTAGGGACAAGAACTATTAGGATGGAAAACAACTTCTTCACTGAGCCTGTAAGACTATTGAACTGCCTGCCATCTCCCAGCTATTATCACGTATGAAGCACCAGTTGAGCTATCCTGTTTACTTTTAACTTGTGTTATAAATGCATCTTATTATTTATTAATTTATTTGCAGTAATATTACTTTACATGTTATAGGTTATACATATTGTGTTGTGCACCTTGGTCTGGAGGAGCATTGGTTCATTGGCGGTATACATGCGTTCAATTGGATGACAATAAACTGAACTTGAACTTGAAGATGAGTAATGGCTGGGGAGTTGAAGGGGAAATGGCAAGAAAATCAATGGTAGGGATCACTTAAGTGCTTTTTCTGTGAATCATTGATCTTAACTATTTGGCACTGTCAAAATCTTATAAATTTTTACAAGTTTATAAAACCTTTAACTTAAAATTAACAATAATATAATGCTTCCTGCTTTGCTATTACACTCCAAGTGACTCAACTATACAAGGGTGTAATATTTATCCTAATTAAGTATATTTACGAAGGAATGATATCAGAATTTTTTGATTCATGGAAGAGAATATACAATGCTGCATCTGATAGAGAACATGTGTATATTCATTGAAATAATGAATACTGATTAATCAAAAAGTGGACAACTAAAACAAAATCTTAGAAACTGAAAGCAAAATATTCTTATATGTATGCTCAGATAAGATAGATTTTGACCTTTTCCTTTTGAATTCACTCAGTGTTTTTATTTTCTTGATAATATATTGCCACCTCCTTAATTTGACCGATGTAGTCTGACTGAAGGATGGAAGGAATACGCTGAATATATTAGATGTAATGATATTTGAAATAATTATTACAAGCAACTTGCTATCATTATTACTAATGTGATAAATGACTTGTATTTTGTACGTGCTTGATTTTTACTCTATCATTACATACATGCTAGTCAGCAGATGCTGGGTCGTCTTTGCGAAATTTGTGTTTTCTCACATTAGCACATCTGAGATTGCATTAATGAATGATTCTCACCATGCAACATTCCCTTTGTGCCTGCGCTCTATGGTGCCATTCAGCACAGTTCAGCTAGACCCTACTCTGACCCGATCAGAATAATGGAAATGAGATTTGCTGGAGTTTGTTGATCAGACATATCCTGAAGTGGATTGATATCTTTTCTAGCAATTATTCTACCTCCACTGAAAATTGTGAAGTATTTAAATTGATATACTTATTCAAGGCAATATCAATAACCTCAAACAGCACTTCATTCAATTATCTATTATGCTCACTATTTACATTATATTTTTTATAGAAACACAGATCATTAAAGCTCTTTTTTAGTTGTCTGTGGCATTTCTCCTTGACTTCTGCTACTCCACGGCTGTTAATTCCGCCCCCATTTATAATAAAAATCCTTTTCTCATCAAATACCTTAGATTGAATTTCACTGTGCAAATAAGGTAAAGTGCTATTGTTCTAGTTAAAAATGGATGATGATAATTCTCTATTGTCTCTGGTCTACAATTTCATCCTGGAACCCTATTTAACGATATTTTCAAATATGCTATTTTTTAACGAATATTATTACCATTGGAAAGGAAGATTATAATTTTAAAACACCCTGTCCCTTTGCTTAAAGCATCCCAAATTATTTTACAAATAATTCATTATGTTGGACTGTGGGGATAAGCATGAATCCCACAAAGAGAGTCAACTCTTGTTGATGGCATTGTCCTGTAGAAAGACTGACAGCCAGTATGCAATGAGAATCCCTAAACTTTAAACCTGTTGAAATCACTAAATGCCCAATGTAGAAAAGCACGTTGTTGAATGCTACTTTATGGGACCTGTCTTCAGAAGTGCAGTCCAATACACACATATTATGTTGTTGAATTATTAATCATGCAGTAACGCCATAGGCCTGTGTGACAGGCACACACAGTATTTCAATATCATTAAGAGAAACAGCTTTGTCATTCACTTAATCTGCAAGTGCAAATTGGCTGCAGTTGAATTTGATTCATTTATATGCCTGCCCTTATCATAGCAGAAAAGATTTGTATTTGTTAATGTTGGGTTGAGGTCAGATTTCCCTCTTTATTGCATCAGCTGGATTCAGCAAAGAAAAGAAAAATCAAAAAAGAGGGGATTATCATCACAAAGGAGACCATGCAATTTTTAATTTTATGTAATTAATATAGAAAATAGGCAAGCTTCATTATTGGAGTAAGAATCGGGTCTGTTACCACTGCCTTATATGTTATGAGGCAGCAGAACAATTCTTAAAATTACTATAAATGACAAAATATATAAATAATGCAAAAATTAGAGAAAAAAACAGTTAGTGTTCATGGATTCATAGACAATTCAGAAATCTAATGGTGGAGGGGAAGAAGCAAAAATCATTGATTGAAGACTTATAGTTCCTGTACCTCCTCCTAGGTGGTAGTAGTGAGAAGAGTGGTTGTCCCGGAAGGTGAGGATCATTAGTGATGGCTGCTATCTTCCTGAGACATTGCCCCCTTAAGCTGTCCTTGATAATGGGGAGCCTGGTGCCTGTGATGGAGGTAGCTGCATTTACAAAGCTCTGCAACCTTTGGCAATCTTGTATATTGGAATCTTTATTTCAGGCTGTGATACAGCCAGCTGGAACGTTCTCCATCATTTGAAAGAATCCTTGCTAACATACAAAACTTCTTCAAACTCCTATTGAAGTAGAGCCACTGGCATGGCTTCTTCCTGTTTGCATTAATATGTTGGTCCCAGAATAGATTCTCTGAGATTTGATACCCAGCACTTTAAAGCTGCTCACCCTTTCCACTGCTGACTCCTCAATGAGTAATGGGTTGTGTTCCCCGGACTTTCCCTTTGTAAGCTCACAATCAGTTAGTGGTTTTGTCGAAATGGAGTTTGAGATTGTTGCCAAGACACTGTTGACCATTCATCAATGGAACTACACTAGGAAACTCATTACCCAACTCCCAATGAATCGAAGCATGTGCTTTAATGTCTCTGCATATACAACAATATAACTATATTGACCCTAGGTGAACAACCTAAAACATGAATTCTGCTGCCCTCTTTGTATCAATACTCACTCAGACCACTTTTCCAATTTATAAAACCAAAATAGAGGATTGGCCAGACAATCGATCCTTCTTCTTCCAATAACTGGTATGGGGGTTCCTCCTTGCAATGATGAAACTTCAAAGTTATTACTACTTTACATTTGAGGCCTCTGCTTCTATGTTCATTCCTTACCAGTTCAAATGTTACATTTCAGTGTTATTGGCTCTAGGTCACCTGACTGACCTACAACATCTTCCCATTTGTTGTAGCCCAAGGGCTACACAAACTCAGGTCACTCAGACGCTGAGCTGAGATAGCGAGATTACTTCTACAAGCCTGCTATTGTACACAATACACAGCTTAACTGAGAATAGTCTAAGATTTAGCAGGTCAATAGCAAAAACTCCTTGTGTCCACACTCAATTCCTCTGATAAGATTATCCTAAGGAAAAATCAGTTCCCAAACAGTTAACAAGACGGACGTTACAGAGCAGCTTCACAAAATGGCAGCTTCCATTCCTTCAAGCACATGACAAGACTAAAGACAATTGGTTTGTCTGCCTCCACTGCTCTTGACCTATTAGAGTTCAATGTTTTCTTTCATATTTAACTCCTCCATGGCCCACAACACCAGCTGATGTGTCTCACACATGTATGCCTTCCTGACACAATTTAAATTTTTTCTGTGAAAAGCTGGCATTTGAACTGTGCAGAGTCATGAGTATAGAGAGATTAGAGCTGTGGGATAAGTACACATCCTTGAAGTGTACTAGTGTTGATAGTCTGTGAGGAAGAGATGTTATTACTTATGTGCGCTGACTTAACTCTACCAGCAGACAATGCTTTGAGTCAGACCTTTCATCAGGAATGGAAAGGAAGGGGGTGATGCCAGAATAAAGAAGTGGTGGTATGGAAAGGAGGACATGCTAGAAGGTGATGGGTGAAGCCAGGTGACTAGGGGAGGGAGGATGAAGCAAGAAGCATAGCTGGAAAAAGTAAAAGGCAGGAGAAGAATGAAACTGATAGGAGTGGATTTCCAGTAAGCTAGCCTTCTATCCATACTTGTACATTTCCTGTAATACCATGGACTCTTATCTTATTAATCAGCCTCTTATGTAGCACCTTGTCAAAGGCCTTCAGAAAGTCCACATAAACAACATCCACTGACTCTCCCTTATCTATCCTGTCTGTTATTTCCTTAAAGAATCCAGCAGATTTGTCAGTCAAGATTTCTCCTTTACAAAACCTTGTTGACTTTGGCCTATTTTATCATGTGCCTCCAAGTACCCTGAAACCTCATCCTTGGAAATAGGCTCCTACATCTTTCAAGCCACTGCTCAGGCTAATTAGCCTATAATTTGTTTTCTTCTGCCTCCACCGCTCCTTAAAAAGTGGAATGATATTTGCAATTTTCCAGTCCTCCGGAACCATTCCAGAATCTAATGATTTTTAAAAGATCATTACTAATACTCCAAAAATTGCTTCATCTACCTTGTTCAGTACCAGTACCTAGATGGTGTAGTCCATCTAGTCCAGGTGACTTATTTATGTACCTTCAGACTTTTCAGCTTGGTAAGCACTTTCTCCTTGGTAATAGCAATGTCACACATTCCTGTCCCCTGACACTCACACATCTCTCGCATTCTGCTAGAGTCTTACATGGTGACTGATGGAAAATATTCATAAAGTTTGTCTTCCATTTCTTTGTCCCCCATTACTACCTCTCCAGTGTCATTTCCCAGTGGTCCAATATCCGCTCTCATCTCTCTTTTGTTTGTTATTTATTCTGAAAAATATGTATACTGTTTAATATTATTGAATAGCTTACCTTCATATTTCATCCTTTCTCCCTTTATTTCTGTTTTAATTGCCATCTGTTGGTTTTTAAAATCCTTCCCAATCCTTTTCCTTCCCACTATTTTTTGCAATATTTTGTGCCCTCTCTTTTGCTTTTATGTTGTCTTTGACTTCTCTTGTCAGCCACAGTTGCCTCATCCTCCCTTTAAAATACTTTTGCAACTTTGGGATGTATCTTTTGTGTGCCTTCTGAATTACCCCAGGAACACCAGCCATTGTTATGCCACCGTTATCCCTGCTAGTGTCTTATCCCAATCAACTTTGGCCAGCTCCTCTCTCATGTCACTTCAATTCCATTTACTCTACTGCAGTAATGATACATCCAATTTTAGCTTCTCCTTCACAAAATACAGGGTGAATTCTATCATCTTATGATCACTCTCTCCTAAAGGTTCCTTTACCTTAAGCTTCTTAATCAACTCTGGGTCATAAAACCCAATCCAGAATTGTCATTTTTCTAGTGGGCTTCTCTAAAAAGCCATCTTGTAGGCATTCTACAAATTCCTTCTCTTGGGATCCAGCACCGACGTGATTTTCCCAATCTACCTACTTATTGAAATCCCCCAAGATTATCAGAACATTTCCCTTTTTACATACCTTTTCTATCACAGTGTATAGTATCACTGTGTTGCTTAAAAGACTTGTAGAAGGCAAATTTGCTTATGAGGTGAATTCTTAGTGTTGAGAGCGTAAGCCCATAAGAAACAGGAGCTGAATGAGGCTATGTGGCCCTTCAAGTGTGATCCTTCAGTTCATCATGGCTAATCCATTTCTCTCTCAACCCTATTTTCCCCAGAACTTTTCAAATCCTGACTAATCAAGAATCTATCAATCTCTGCTTTAAATTGTTACATACCCCGTAACTGGGTCACTTACCAGCAAAGATAGAGAGGTCTGTTTAAGTCTGATGGTACTATTTTTAACAGTATTTATTGATAAAATACACAAAAATAATATCAATGCAAATATACAGATAATATACATCATCAATACTAAATCTAAAAGTGCGGGTATAATAATAATCAATAAGTAATAGCTCTATCGTTGTCTAGGGGACAATGTATTGTCCAATGGAAATATAAAAATCACTTTAGTTCATTCAAGCTGTAGGCTGCAGCCTTTGGTTGGAGTCAAGAGAAAGACAGAGGTTTAACTTGCCCATTCCTTTTATGATGTCAATCCTTCGAGAGTCATTGGGGGACTGATTTCCCTATTGATGTTAGCTAAAACCGTTCTTCCATGGCAAAACCCACCAATTCCAAGGCAAATGGAAAGGGACGCACGTGGGCTGTTTCCACCGGCTTTGCTATTACGCTGTTACAGGAGTTCGAGCGTTTCTTCTGGTGCGTCTGAGGGGCTGTTCCCACAGACCCTCTTTTATCCTGACTCACGGGGTCTCAGATGTCAATCAGGTTGGGATGATACAATCCCTCCACCAACCCCCCCCCCCCCGGTTCATTGCCTGGGGGCTTCGATACATCGTACAGGATTCAATACACAATTCCATCTCCAAGAGACAATAGCCGGTATCAATGGTCCCGCCTTTCAGAGGCCAGGACACATTCCAAACTCTTTGTGGATTCTGCATGTCTTTCTCTCATTTCCTGGGTCTCCTGAACTGACTTAATAGTGATCTTGCGATTCTCAAAAAGGAGGGGGCTACGCTGTACCCTTCGGCCCCTCAGAGTTGTGGTGCATTCGTAACACCCCCTTTCTTCAAAGCGTTTTCACCAGCGGTGAAAACGAAGTAGTACAGAGTCTTACAGGATTTTAGAATCTAACACAATACAAAAGATTTTTTTTCTCTACAGAGTAATACAGTTATACATTCAATTCAGCATCTAAACAGTTAACAATTACAGTGTCACTTCCTTTAATATCTTAACATCTTGTACCTTACTAAAGTCTTGTAGCATCAGACTTCAATTTAATAACCACCTATTTTTATTTCTTTCCTTCAGCAAATAAAAACTAAAGAATTGTGATCTTAGCTTACGTGTATACAACAAAAGTTCATACAAATACTAATCTTTCTGTTGCTTTCAAACTTAACAGGCAGGCTTCCATGGGGTTGTCTTTATTATTCACATGCTTTGTTGAAATCCCATAAAACCGGCTTTTGCTATTTAAAAATGGCGTCCCCATTGACCCTCGCCTCTTTTCCAGTTAATTCCCACGTGGGGAGCTTGTACACCCTGGCAAAATAGGTTTTCGTCCGCTCCTTCCATAGGAGTTATTTTATCAACAATGTGTCCCAAACTTAGACCATCTACTGAATTTCCACCCAATTCTTTAATTTTACGCAAGTTGCTAGTTTTCTCTTCAGGACCCTTCAGGCTATTAGTTTTCAGTTTGAACTATTTGTTCAAACAGCATTTCAAATTCTGCCTTTTCACACCACACTCTGGAATAACAATAGCGTGTGGGCCCCCCCACCCCCCCGTCATCTTCCAACTCAACCTGTAAGTGATCTGCAGGCTTTGTGGTATCACACCATTGAAATGACTGGAGCCTGGTGGCTGCCTTTGATATCAATCCAGCCTTTAAATTTTCTTCATTCAATTTGGGAACTACATATTTCCCGTTTCCTTCAATAATAATATTCATCTCCCCACTTTTGATCTCCGCATTAACTTTTAACACACCTTCGAGCACAAACACCTGGGAACTCTCACTTCCCACTATTACCAAGGTTAACCCTTTCTTCCCTGAACCAAGTCTATCTGACCCACAAGGACCGCATTCCTTTTCAACTGAATCAAATAACTCAGACTTTTTCTGAGCTCCACTATTAGGTTCAGTACCACGTGCATCTACATCTTGGACACACTCAAATGGGACATTTGCCTCTTCCAGGCTTTCAATACCCATACCCTTTTCAAATTCTAAATTCCCCTGATTCTCCCAGCTACTCTCTGGGCAACTCCCTTCCGGAGTAAACTCAACCTTGCGGTCTGAAACAGCCTCATCTGCCAACCTAGCAGACTTCTTCAAGTTAAGGGCACCCTTTTCAGCTAGGCTGCCCTCATTTCATTATTGGGAACACCTTTAGAATTTTCAACTTCGTCAAACAGTTCTGCCAAACCAGACAGATCATCCATGTCCAACACTGGACCTTTTAACAGCTCTATCTGCTTCTCATCTTTATTTTCTGCCTCTAGAACTTTTCTCCTCGCTAAGGGAAGATCTACCTCCTCTCCCTTACTCTCTTTCACTTTACTACTCTTCGTTTTACCACCCTCTAAACCCTCGTGGTACAGGGTTGGTAAAAACGTCTCGGCCAAATCAATACTGGCCGGATTTAAACTGCTTTCATTCTCAGCTGCCTTTCTCGACATGCTGCGAGTCATCACGCATGCGGAATTGATCTTGGAATCTAGGGGCGGGACCTCCACCGGCTGTCTCGTCAGCTTAATCACTGACCAAACCTTACCACCGGCTAAATCATTACCCAGAAGGACGTCCACATCAGTTCTCGGGAATTCTGATCGCACCCCTATTTCAAATGGTCCAGACACCAGCTCACAATCCATAATGATCCTATGCAAGGATACCATTTCCATCCCTTTTCCTATTCCTTCCACAGCTACCATTCCCGTCTTGCAACCAAAATCTAGTACCTTACTGCTGATCAATGATAGTTCAGCCCCCGTGTCTCTCCAGATCCGTACTGGAACTGGTGTGTCTCCCTTCCTCACAGATACAGTTCCGTTTGACGTACAATTCTCAGAACCTTCTCGTACTCTGTCTACCTGGGGATCTCTTGTCGATTTACTGATTACCACGGCAGATCCGATAGGGACCACTGCTTTCCCTTTTCCTGTCTCTTTCCTCGGAGCAAAGCACCTAGATGCAATATGTCCCCCCCCCTTTCCACAATTAAAACAGGTCAAGCCCAG
The DNA here is from genome assembly GCF_030144855.1 of Hypanus sabinus. Lineage (NCBI taxonomy): Eukaryota > Metazoa > Chordata > Chondrichthyes > Myliobatiformes > Dasyatidae > Hypanus > Hypanus sabinus. The sequence continues at coordinate 90,991,147 of NC_082711.1, read as the reverse complement.
AAATCTCTGGCCATCTGGCCTTTCCCATTCAACCTTACCACTAGCTCCCGGCGGGACCTTTGCCTCAGCCGGCGGGCTTTCTCGATTGTTCCCACGGTCTCTCTGGGAACTTATATTCGAGGAAAACTTTGTCTTGTGGGTTAGGGCATATTCATCTGCGAACCTAACAAATTCTGAGATGGACTTATTTGGCTTCTCATTCAAATACATCTGGATATCCTCCGAAACACAACCTTTAAATTCCTCAAACAGTATTAACTCCCTGAGATGCCAATAATCCTCGTCCACTATTTCAGCTGCACACCAATGGTCCAAGAGCTCACCCTTCTCATAGGCAAACTCGGTATTCGTCTGATTCCCCCCTTTCTTTAAGTTCCAGAACTTTTGTCTATACGCTTCAGGTACTAACTCATAACTCCGGAGAATGGCCACCTTTACTTTGTCATAACTCTCCTCCTCTTCCTCCTCCATGGACAACGCCGTATATGCCCGCTGTGCCTTCCCTTTCAACACACTTTGTAACAACGCCACCCACTGCTCTTTGGGCCACTTCTGATTCACTGCCACCTTTTCAAAAAGCAAGAAATAACTATCAACATCCATCTCCTCGAACAGAGGTACTAACCTCAACTCTCGACTAACATTGAACCGCTCCTCTCGGTCTGACCCTTGATCTCTTTGCCCTGGCCTTAACTTCTCCATCTCCAAGTCATGTTTCCTCTGTTTCTCTGCCTCCTTCTCTTTCTCGGCCCTCTCTTTCTCTTTCTCAGCTGCTTCCAGCTGTTTTAACTGAATTTCATGCTCTCTTTGTTTCTCAGCTCTTTCCTGCTCCCGTTTCACGTCTAACTCCTTTAGCTGGAGCGCATGCTCTCTCTCTCTCTCAGCTCTTTCTTTCTCCTTCTCAGCTGCTTCCAGCTGCTTTAACTTAATTGCATGTTCCAACCTTAATTTCTCCAACTCTAACAGAGCCGTCCCACTAGCTGGTACCTTTTCAGGGATATTTTCCAACACCTCAGCTGCAAACACATTCTTCCCAATATAATACTGAGTTATGGCCCTTCGCACCTCCTGCTTTTTCATGGATAACCTCACCTCTGCGAGGTTTAGTCCTTTTGCCAGATTTATCAAGTCCGATTTGGTAGCCGCCTCTAGCGCCTCTAGAGTCGGGTTTTCTATAAATTTATCCACGTCCATCTTTGCTGGTTTCCCGTCTGGCTACCCGCATAACCAGATCCAAGTTTGGACTTACAAGCCCGATTCACTGGCCTCCCAATTTGGTGTCAAATCTCGAGATGAGAACCCCAACTGTTACGTACCCCGTAACTGGGTCACTTACCAGCAAAGATAGAGAGGTCCGTTGAAGTCTGATGGTACTATTTTTAACAGTATTTATTGATAAAATACACAAAAATAATATCAATGCAAACATACAGATAACATACGTCGTCAATACTAAATCTAAAAGCGCGGGTATAATAATAATCAATAAGAAATAGCTCTATTGTTGTCTAGGGGACAATGTATTGTCCAATGGAAATACAAAAGTCACTTTAGTTCATTCAAGCTGTAGGCTGCAGCCTTTGGTTGGAGTCAAGGGAAAGACGAAGGTTTAACTTGCCCATTCCTTTTATGATGTCAATCCTTCGAGAGTCATTGGGGGACTGATTTCCCCGTTGTTGTTAGCTAAAACCATTCTTCCGTGGCAAGCCCCACCAACTCCAAGGCAAATGGAAAGAGATGCACGTGGGCTGTTTCCACCGGCTTCACTATTACACTGTTACAGGAGTTCTAGCGTTTCTTCTGGTGCGTCTGAGGGGCTGTTCCCACAGACCCTCTTTTATCCTGACTCGCAGGGTCTCAGATGTCAATCAGGTTGGGATGATGCCATCCCTCCACCAACCCCCCCCCCCCCGGTTCATTGCCTGGGGGCTTTGATGCATCGTACAGGATTCAATACACAATTCTGTCTCCAAGAGACAATAACCGGTATCAATGGTTCCGCCTTTCGGAGGCCAGGACACATTCCAAACTCTTTGTGGATTCTGCATGTCTTTCTCTCCTGAACTGACTTAATAGTGATCTTGCGATTCTCAAAAAGGAGGGGGCTACATGGTACCCTTCAGCCCCTCAGAGTTGTGGCGCATTCGTAACAAAATACACCTAATGACCCAGTCAGCTGTGGCTAAGAATTTCACAGATCCACCACCCTCTGGCTAAAGAAGTTGGACGCCCCTCTATTCTGAGACTGTGTCCTCTGGTGCTCGACTTCCCCAACATAGTAAATGGCTTCTTCACATCCACTCTATCTAGGCCTTTCAACATCTGAGTTTTCACTGAGATCCCCCCCTCCCTTGTTCTTCTGAACTTCAGTGAGTGAAGGTCCAAAGCTCCTCATACAATCAGAATCAGGTTTACAATCACTGGCCTGTGTCAGGAAATTTGTTCACTTAGCAGCAGCAGTTCAATGCAATACATAATATAGAGGGAAAAAAACACAAAATAAATAATAAATAAATAAATAAATTACAGCATGCATATATTGAATAGATTACAAATCATACAAAAAACAGAAATAATATTTATTAAAAAAAAGTGAGGTAGTGCCCAAGGGTACAATGTCCATTTAGGAATCGGATGGCAGAGGGGAAGAAGCTGTTCCTGAATTGCAGAGTGTGTGCCTTCAGGCTTCTGTACCTCCTACCTGATGGTAACAGTGAGAAAAGGGCATGCCCTGGGTGCTGCATGTCCTTAATAATGGACGCTTTCTTTTTGAGACACCGCTCCTTGGAGATGTCCTGGGTTCTTTGTAGGCTAGTGCCCAAGATGGAGCTGACTGCAGCTTCTTTCGGTCCTGTGCAGTAGTGCCCCCCCCCCATACCAGACAGTGATGCAGCCTGTCAGAATGCTCTCTGCAGTACATCTACAAATGTTTCTGAGTGTATTTGTTGACATACCAAATCCCTTCAAACTCCTAATGAAGTATAGCTGCTGTCTTGCCTTCTTTATAACTGCATCGATATGTTGGGACCAGGTTAGATCCTCAGAGATCTTGACACCCAAGAACTTGAAACTGCTCACTCTCTCCACTTCTGATCCCTCCATGAGGATGGTATGTGTTCCTTCGTCTTACCCTTCCTGAAGTCCACAATCAGCTCTTTCATCTTACTGATGCTGACTGCCAGGTTGTTGCTGTGACACCACTCCACTAGTTGGCATATCTCGCTCCTGTGTGACCTCTCGTTACCACCTGGGATTCTACCAACAATGGTTGTATCATCAGCAAATTGATAGATGGCATTTGAGCCATGCCTAGCCACAGAGTCATAGGTATAGAGAGGGTAGAGCAGTGGGCTAAGCACACATCCCTGAGGTATACCAGCATTGATCATCTGTGAGAAGGAGATGAGATCACCAATCTGCACAGGTTGTGGTCTTCCGATTTAGAAGTTGAGGATCCAATTGCAGAGGGAGGTACAGAGGCCCAGGATCTGTAACTTCTCAATCAGTGTAACATTCTCCTTCGCGTGTCACGAACGCCGAATTTAACGTCGAGATAAACCAGTTAATAAGACCCAGATCGCAGTAAGATTAACCATTTACTGTTCACTCTTCACATTAACATATGGTGAAAACTGTTGATAAAACAATTCAAGATTGATACAGTATTTGTTCCTTCCTTAATATCACATTTCAAGTGTAAATACTTGCAAAGGTGACTATAACTACATTACACTAAGGTGCAGTATACAGGGAGAGTTTACCTGCTCCATTGACTACTTTAAATACACTTCCATGCAAACTATCCGTGACTCTTTAACTAACGAAAGCATAAACATTATCTACCGTCGTTACTTCTAACAGGATCGGCATTAACATCTTAGTTCAATATATCGGTTATCTATTAACTTACAGCGTTGCTCTCACTGTGATTTCTCATGCCTGCAAAACAACTTCTGCTCAGGTGAGCCTCGTGGTAAGCCCCCACCCTCGCGCTAATTTCAAACCGGTATTTTCCCACAAGACGCGGCGAAACCGGATGTGACGTCATCGCATGCCGATATATTTTACATGCAATGAATATACTTTAAACACTTCTAATTCTAACTAGAAAATACTATTGAATGAATTACTAAGCGAAAATATTATAAACTAAATAACTGTCGTAAAGACAGCACAATCAGGATTATGGGAATGATAAGCCTTTCATTCCCAGAGTCAATCTCGTGAACCTCCTCTGAACCTTTTCCAATGTCAGCACATCCTTTCTTAAATAAGGAGCCCAAGACTGCTCACAATTCTCTACGTTAGATCTCTCCAGTGTTTTATAAAACTTCAGTATTAAATCCTTGCTTTTATTTTCTAGTCCTCTCGAAATGAATGTTAATATTTCATTCTTCTTCCTCAGCACCAATTCAAGTTACAAATTAACCTTTAGTGAATCCTGCACCAGGACTTCCAAATCCCTTTGTGCCTTGGATTTTTTAAATTTTCTCCCCATTAAGAAATTAGACTTTGCTTTTATTCCTTCCACCAAAGTTCATGATCATACACTTCTTGACACTGTATTCCAATTGAAACTTCTTTGCCCATTCTCGTAATTTTATCTAATCTGGCCCTATCGTCTGCCTGACCTTTCTAGCAGTCTCACTATACACTGGTTGCAAATCAATAGCCCTATTTTCATCTCTATCACTCTGGTGTCCATGCTGCTGCTGAATTTCTCCAAACCCTTCCCAACAGCTCTAGCAAATGTGCCTGCAAAGTATATTGGCCTCCTCGGATTCAGGAGCATCCCATCCTTTTTGTACAAGTTATAACTTCCCCACAATTATCCAGAAATTCAAAACCCTACCCCTTGCGCCAGTTTCTCAGCCATACCTTCATCTGCCATATCATCCTATTCTTACCCTCACTGGCGTGTGGCACAGGCAACTATCCAGAGATTACTTCTTTGGATGTCCTGCTTAACTCCTTAATTTCTCCCTTCAGGACCTCCTCACATTTCCTACCTATGTCATTGTTACCAATATGTACCAAGACTTCAGGCAGATTACCCTACAATTTTAGATCCAAGACATTCCTGACCCGGGCAGCTGGAAGTCGACATACCATCCAGATGTCTCTCTCGCATCCATGGAATTTTGTGTTAACTCTGCAGACGGTGAAAACCCATATCACTGCTACGATTCTCTTCTCCCCCATTTCCCTTCTGAGCCACAGTCCCAGACTCAGTGCTGGAGGCACAGGTGATGCAGCTGCCCTCATCCACCCCCCCCCCCCCCGGGCAGGTAATTGAAAGAGGTCAGGCAGTTTGTGCAAAGAACTGGAGAGACAGAGAGCAAAGGCGAAAAGAAGTGAGGATAATAAAACCAGCCTGAACCACTCAGCAATGCCCGTCAGCAGGTGAGCATGTCATGTTGAGAAAGCTTTGAAGTCATCTTTAATGACTAAATATGGCCATGTAATACTGAGTATAAATCTACAATGTGTCATTCAATATGTCTAATCCTAGTGAATATTTTGGACATCTCTTTTGTAGAATTAGAAGTAGGGGCAGGCCATTCAGTTACCTGCACTGAATGGTTACTATTCAAAAGATCATGGCTGAAAACTTGCCACAGTACCGATTGTCCAGAAATTCTCCATATCCCTTGATCTCCATAAAATTCAAAAGTCTATCGAGCTGTGCCTTGATTACACTGAGTGTCTGAGCCTCCGTAAACCTCTCAGGTATAAAGTGGCGAAGTTTCACTAACCCCGGCTGAAAAAAACCCTTCCCATTTAGTCACAACTGTCTGCACACTGTGTACGCCTGTGTAGGAAGCTTTTTTGGGCACTTCAGTTTGGAAACTCCTTACTGGGTACTGCAGACCTCTGCTGAGGTTATAGCGACTGAGGTATGATCTGTGAAATTAAGAGATTTTCTTGCCTTTAAAAGAAACTACGTTTTTACTATTCCAAAAATGCAATCAGATGATGTACATAGAGATTATACTGAAAAATAAATCAAGCACATTATTCAAGAATGAGGGGCATTTTATGTTTAAGTTAGTTGATACCTGCAAGCTAAGATTCAGTTAGAGCCCTTCTGATAAGATTTAACGCCAGTCTAGTTAGCTTCTGCTGTTTGGCAATATTTTGAGGAGATTCAGATTTAGCACATTCTATCAGAACAGATTGAAATGAAATTTTAACTTTCTCACTTTGGGATTTCTGTAAAAGGAAAGATTTGTCTGTTTTTGCATGAAAAATTTTATTTTTTTTATCAATCCCCATCCATTTCAGAAATTAAGTGTAGTTAACACTGCAGAAATCCACTTCAGCTCCCTTCAAGTGTTCTATTGCTGAAATCCTAGTACAATTTTATAAAAAAAAGTTGAAAGTGATATTTTTCATGGTTAGTGAGAACATGATTTCTTTCACAATGACTGAAAGGTTTTTTAATGCTCAGGTAATACTATATTTATTTACAGTATATGCATGATTTCATTACTTTGTACATTGTCCGACAAATATGTGGTCTTAATATAGCTGGACTTCCCAAGATCATGAATATGGGGGACTAGGAGCACAAGATTCAATGCAAAATTCATGTCAATGAAGTTAATCTGCTGTGCATGGTCAGATTTGTTTTTCAGGTTATGATTGTCGCTGTTGACAAAGAGCAAGTAGATAAGACAGATCTATTGCTGAATGTATTATAGGTGGAAGAAGATGATGCCTGAATAGCTCTTACGTGACACTGCTTCTTTGTTTACCCACAATTACTCACTGTTGTGTTGCATTCTGAATAGAGAAGGAACAAATGGTATAGCACATGGAAGTTAGAAAGAGCCCAGAGTAAAAGGCACCACCTGCGCACTACTCACATTAGCAACTCGTCTGGCAAGATGATAAATCTCAAAGTTGAATATAGTATACATATTTTGATAATAAATGTACGTTAAACTTCGTCACTCTGATATATGACAACAAATGGGTAAGTTAGGGGGTTAGTCACTGTCAGAATTCACAGAATCTTTAGGATCCCTTTAGAAGACCTTAGTTAAACCCCTGTAAGAGTACTGTGTTCAGTTCTGGTCACTCTACAGAAAGGATGAGGTTACTATAGAGAGAGTGCAGAGGAGATTTACAAGGATGTTGCCTGGATTGAGGAATGTGCCTTATGAAAATAGATAGAGTGTACTTGGCCTTTTCTCTTTGGCACGACAGAGGATGAGAGGCGACCTGACAGAGGTGTATAAAATGATGAGAGGTATTGATTGTGTGGATAGCCAGATGCTTTTTCCAAGGGCTGAAGTGGCAAAAACGAGGGTGCATAGTTTTTAGGTGCTTAGAAGTTGGTACAAGGGGGACATTAGAGGTAAATTTTTCACACAGAGAGTGGTGGGTGTGTGGAATGCACTGCCAGCAATGGTGGTAGAGGTGGATACAGTGGTGTCTTTTAAGAGACTCTTAGATAGGTACACGGAGCTTAGAAAAATAGAGGGCTATGTGGTAGGGTAATTCTAGGTCTCTAAAGTAGGTTACATGGTCAGCACAACATTGTGAGCGGAAGGGCCTGTAATGTGATGTAGATTTGTACGTTCTATCTTCTAATCAAAGTGGAAGCAAATCATCCTCAACTAAAGGATCATCTGAGACAATTATTCATTGCAGAGAGTTCACCATCAGTCCACCTGGTATATAACTACACTGCCAATTTGACAAAGGTTGGTTCCATCAGATGTTAATTTAAACTGTTAGATACACAAGTCACATTTTAGTTCATCATTAAAAGGAGAAGTGCACAATTTTGAATTATATATTGCTGTTGCAGTAATTTTTATTTATATTTAAGCAAAGAGTCCACCTTTCACAATCAGTTAAACGAAGAATTAACATTATTTTAACATCCTTTTGATTCCAAATTCTGATAGTCGTTTTCTGAAATAGCTTTGTACAAACAGTCAGTGCTGATTCTATCATCAGCATAATTAGCTTGGAGTGATTACTAAACCTGACAGAGTCGTGGATTTGAATTAATGTCAGGAGATAACAAAATTTACCCTGAGTCCTTCCGTTATTGTTGTCATTTTAGCCATGTATGTTTAAATTCAATACCTAAAGCACAGGGGCATGCCCTTCAGCCCATCTAGTCCATGCCAAACTTTTATTCTGCCTAGTTCCATCAACCTGCACCTACAGCATAACCCTCCATTCATTTACTTTAAACAAATTTCTCTTAAATGTTATAATCTAACCTGCATCCACCACTTTCACTGAAAGTTCATTCCACAGTCACACCACCCTCTGAGTTGAGAATTCACCTTTAAACTATGACCTGAAGATCTAGTTTCACCTAACTTCATTGGCCAAAGGTTGCTTGCTTACATTTACTGTATCTATAAGCACCTATAATTTTGTATATCTCTGTCAAATCTCCCTCACTATTGCTCCAGGGGACAAAATCCTTACCTATTCAAGCATTCCCTATAACACTGGTCCACAGATCCTAGCAACATCCTTATAATTTTTCTCAGTACTCTTTCAATCTTCTGCTATCTTTCCTCCAGGTACAGTCGCTGACCAAGACTGCACACAATACCCCAAATTTGACTCCACTAATGTCTTAATGGAACTTCACCATAACATTCGCCTGCACTCTTTGATTTATGAAGGCCAATGTATCAAAAGCTCTCTTTACAAGTCTATCTTTCATAGAAAGACCACTTTCATAGAATGATGGACCTGTACTCCTAGATCCCTTTGTTCTACCACACTCCTCAGTGCCCTACCATTCATAGTGGATGTCCTACCCTGGTTCCTCACACTTTTCTGTACAAAACTCCAGCTGCCATTTTCTGCCTATTTTTCCATTTGGTCCCAATTCCGTTGCAAGCTTTGATAATCCACGTTGCTGCCTTTCTTAACCAGCCTCCCATGTGGGATATTATCCATGGCTTTGCTAAAGTCCATGTTAGTAACAGCCACTGCCTTTCCTTCATCAACTTTCCAGCTAACCTCCTTTTCTTGTTTAGCACAATATTCCCTTCAAATCATTGTCTCTAACAATGTAATCCTTGGCAACTGTTAATCAATTATTTGTGAAGCCATAAATGATATATAAATTGTGGATATTTTTGGAAAGTCTTCACAGCTAACTTTAATGAATCAAAACCCTTGTCCTCACCTACCACCCTACCAACTTCTGGATCCAGCATATTATCCTCCGCAACTTCCGCCACCTTCAACAGGACCCCACCATCAAGCACATCTTTCCCTCCCTACCCCTCTCAGCTTTTTGCAGGGATCGTTCCCTCCACGACTACCTGGTCCGCATGTCCCTCCCCACAGAACTCCCACCTGGCACTTATCCCTGCAAGCGCAAATGCTACACCTGTCCCCACACCTCCCCCTTACCACCATTCCGGGCCCCAGACAGTCTTTCCAGGTGAGGCTACACTTCACCTGCGAGTCTGCTGGAGTCATCTATTGCATCCGGTGCTCCCGGTGCGGCCTCCTCTATATTGGCGAGACCCGACGCAGATTGGGGGACCACTTCGTTGAGCACCTATGCTCTGTCCGTCACAATAGACAGGACCTCCCAGTTGCCACCCACTTCAATTCTGCCTCTCATTCCCATCTAGATATGTCCATACATGGCCTCCTCTACTGCCATGATGAGGCCAAACTCAGGTTGGAGGAGCAACACCTCATCTACCGTCTGGGTAGCCTCCAGCCTGGTGGTATGAACATTGAATTCTCCAATTTCTGGTAATTCCCTTCCCCTATCCCAGGGCCCTCTCTGCCTCTCTCCCCTTTCAACTTTCTGCTTCTTTATCTCTACAGTTCTTTCAAGCTTATCCCCTTCCCTCCCCCCTTTATCTTTCCTCTGATTGGTTTTCCACCTGCCGCCTCTAGGCCCTACCCCCTCCCCTATCTCTATTACTGGGCTTCAGTCCTCTGTTCCCCCCCCCCCTCCATTCTTGATGAAGGGTCTCAGCCCAAAACGTTGGCTACTCTTTTCTCACGGATGCTGTCTGACCTGCTGAGTTCTTCCAGCGTTGTGTACGTAACTTTAATGAATTCCCTTTTAAGCAAAGGCTCTGGGAGAATGGGGAGAGGGTGTGCTTGGTGATGGAGGGACAGGAGAGCCAATAAGTAAATAGCATAAAATTTCCTAACAACTTTAAATTGAACAAATAGCAAGCATAAGACCCGCTAGGCACTTAATAAGTACAAAAACTTGAAAATAAATGGATACAGTCTTTTCATCATAATTCAGCACCTCACCTCTAGAAAGCTTGCTGCTGCAATGGAATTAATCTACTAAATAAAAGGAAACTGGTCATTTTAAGTTACTTCCACTTTGAATCGAAACCTGTCTGTTTTTTGTTTCAGACTTACACATAATGGCATTGAAATAGGTGTGAATTGATCTGAATTGTAGCTGATATTGTCACTCAGAGCACTGGTAGCTATGCAATTCAAAGAGTCCAATCTGACTAGGTGGCAGGGACCAAATCAGGTAGTTCTCTTTATGTTGTTTACTTCTGTACATTAGTCCCCGATCACCCATTCCCCTACCTCTTGCATGGATCAGTGTCCTAACCATCCAAGCGCATCTTTGATCACTGGTCCCCTCTCTCCCAATTCTGACCAGGGACCACAGGCCATCCTACTCTGCTTGCTGATAGCTAGCCTCACCCAGACCCATCCAAGCCAAGACTCTCCAACCTCTGTCCTCATAGAGCCCCGACTGAGCCTGCAACAGTAGTTTCTGGTGTCCTAGACATCATTGTACTGCCACCACACACAAGGGGAGATATATTCCTAAGGCAGCAAGTCCACCTTGAGGACAGATGAATTTCCAAGTTATGAAATCAAGACCAAAGCATTCATGGCCCACCAAGCAATGAATGATGAATACACCTCCAAGAACTCTGAAGGAATTCATGTCACCTGTGTTCTGTTGAGGTCATAGACTCAGAAACCATAGAAAGGTAAAGCATAGAAACAGGCCACTTGGCCAATCTAGTCCATGCCAAGCAATTTAAACTACCTACTCCCATCAACCTGTCCCAGGACTATGGCTGTCCATACCCCTGCCATCCATGTACCTGACCATTGTGTGCCAAAGGGCTGTTCCTGTGCTGTACTGATCTATGTATTATGTTCTACTTCCTGACTCTGGCACCTGCTGACCAGATGCCTAAAGTAGACTTTCCATGATCTTCAGGGATAGCTGTGCGTGGGATCTGTGTGTGGGTTGCTGTGTGTGGGTTGATGTGTGCGGGATCTGGGTGTGGGATCTGTGTGTGGGATCTGTGTGTGGGTTGCTGTGTGTGGGATTTGTGTGTGGGATCTGTGTGTGGGATCTGTGTGTGGGATCTGAGTGTGGGATCTGTGTGTGGGATAGCTGTGTGTGGGATCTGTGTGTGGGATCTGTGTGTGGGATCTGAGTGTGGGATCTGTGTGTGGGATAGCTGTGTGTGGGATCTGAGTGTGGGTTACTGTGTGTGGGTTGCTGTGTGCGGGATCTGGGTGTGGGATCTGTGTGTGGGATCTGGGTGCGGGATAGCTGTGTGTGGGATCTGGGTGTGGGATCTGGGTGTGCGATCTATGTGTGGGATCTGGGTGCGGGATCTGGGTGTGCGATCTATGTGTGGGATCTCGGTGCGGGATCTGGGTGTGGGTTGCTGGGTGTGGGTTGCTGGGTGTGGGATCTGGGTGTGCGATCTATGTGTGGGATCTGGGTGCGGGATCTGGGTGCGGGATCTGGGTGTGGGATCTGGGTGTGGGTTGCTGTGGTTCTTGCACCACATTGTTGAGGTGTTGAGGTAATGAAGCTGGAACAGGTGCTGATGTTTTTTACACTCTTTCCAATACACCTCTGTGAGACCCACCTTTCATACCCTTGCTCAACTCATAACTACCCTCTCACCATGATTTGTTTTGTATACTTAACATCACTTACTTTTGAAAGACAAAGTTCAAAGTAAAACTTATTATCAGAGTGTATACATGTCACCACATACAGCCCTGAGGTTCATTTTATGCAAATCTATAGAACATTAACTGTAAACATAAGGAACTGTAAACAAAATATTCAAATGCAGATATAAATACATAAGTAGCAATAAATAACAAGCACAAAATAACAATATAACATTCATCCATATAAATAATAGAATCAAGTCCTTAAATGAGTGTAGTTATCCCTTTTGATCAAAGATGGTTGATGGGTAATAACTGGTCTTGAACCTGGTGGTGTGAGTCCTGAGGCACTTGTACCTTCTACCTGATGGCAGCAGAGAGAAGAGATGATGATGATGGGTGATGCTGCTTTCACGGCAACGTTTCATGAAGACGTGCTCAATGGTTGGAGGGTTCTACTGATGATGTACTGGGCCGAACCCACTATCTCTTGTAGGATTTTCCACTTAAAGACATTGGTGTTCCCATACTAGGCCATAATGCAGCCAGACAGCACACTTTCCACCACACATCTATTGAAGCTTGCCAAGGTTTTGGATGACATGCCAAATCTCCACAGACTCCAGAGGAAGTAGAGGTGTTGTCATGTTTACTTTGCATTTATATTTATATAATGGGCCAGGACAGGTCCTCTGAACTGATGACACCCAGGAATTTAAAGTTACTGACCCTCTCCAACTCTGATGCTCCAATGATTACTGGTTCATGGACCTTTGGTTTCTCTCTCTTGAAGTCTATAATCAGTTCCTTGGTCTTATTATTGTTGTTATTACACACTCAGCCACATTTTCAGTCTCCTTCCCAAATGATTCATCACCCTCATTGACGCAGCCCACAGCAGTGGTATTGTCAGTAAACTTGTACTTAGCCACACGGTCATAGGTGTAAAGTGAGTAGATCGGGGACTAAGTACGCAGCGTTCCCCTTTGTTAATTTGTGCTCTAAAGGTAAACTTCTGAATTGTTTGATATTAGAACAGACGAATATAGTGAAGAGCTTAGTGTTTGCTCTAACTGTGAATGGAGCATTGGGATTAGTAAAAGTACAGGAGGTAGCAAGGGTCTGAGGTACTGCGATCGCAGAGTAGGTCAAGAGAAGATAAGAAAATAGTGGGTCAAATAGAAATATTAAAGAGAATCTGTAGGAAGTGTAACTAGGAATAGCAGAGGCAATGCTGTCAGGGGCTGTTTGAAAATATAGAAAGGGGGATTGTTTATGATCTGAAATTGTTACTCTTGCTGCCAAGTCTACTGGGTTGTGGCATCAAAAGATGAAGTACTCTTTCTCCATCTTTCATTGAGCTTTCAAAGACAGAAACAGCAGAAGGGGACAGTGAAGGAAAAGGACCGACAGTTATACGTTCAAGGGTAGCTATTGGAAGGAAAGGAAGTCTTCCACAAGGTTTGTTTTCAGTCTTCCTTCTGAAAAGAGGCAATAACTTCAGCAACAAATATGATGAGTAAATTGAAAAAAGCTCAGAAAAGTTGGTATTTAACTGGATGAGGTGATAAGGACCCTGGAGCACAGGCAGCTAAGAGTTATTATGGCAGATGGTTTATGTCCTACAATTACCTGGGGATGTGTTGGGTGAAAAAAAAGGTCTGCTGGGCCCAGATTAAGGTGTCATGAAGAAAAGAGTCTCTTTCAAATGATGCTGAAGAAAATTGCCAGCATCAGCCCAGTGAGATGAAATTGAGCCCAAAGAACAGATCACCATAGTTCTGATAGGGTTCCCTTTAGAATTCATCTGTGTTCTAAATGTGGGGAATGGAACAGACCTGGTCAAAATCCCTGTCCACCATGGGAGAAGGGCATCCACAATGAAGGAAGGGAAAGGCATCCAAGGAGGAAAGCAATGATATGCATGCAATTGTGGCAGAGACAGAGAAACTAGGAAATTGAAATAGACTGTTAGGCAAAAGTGAACGGAGAGAAGTGTAGTCATGGGTGTTGCAGAAGTTTGTAATGGAAGATAGCAATGTCAAGAAGGGAAGAGGAGAGCAAATCTGGATCTTGGCTTTTATTTTTTTATTTTAGGACAAAAGCTGGAAATGCCAAAAACATGGATATTGTGAAAGGAGGGAGAAGAATGATACAAGAAAAATGGAGGCAGAACCAGGATCCACTTGAGATCTCATAGCAACGTCCATTGTTGTCTTGCTCAGATTGCTAAGTACTAGAACACAAAGGCCTGAAACAGAGAGAAGCCAGTCAGTACATGATGCTCTTAGAGAAAGGTACAATCATGCTTTTACTAGATTAAAGTACAGCAAAGTATAGTAAACAAGAGCTTTGAAATTTGAGGAGCAGGAATAGCCCTTCAGATCTTCTCTGCTTTTTTCCATGATTTCATTTTAGTGAATGAATATCAAGAAGACTACAGTCACCGGAAATCCACTTGGATCTAAAATATTAACTCTATTTCTCCTTCCACAGATGCTACCTGGCCTGCTGAATGTTTCTGGCATTTTCTATTTTCATTCAGCTTGTACTCTATCCCTTGATTCCATTAGTATTCTTAGATGTAAGGTTCAAATAATTAATAAATATAATACGGTAGCTGCTGATCCGTTCCCCTGCTCTGTGCTCTAGTGGCCTGGCATAAAATAATTAAATTCAGATGGAGTCTATTCATCTTATGTGCAGATCTGTCTGGGGTTCAGAATGGGCATTTGTTTAACACGTGCTTATGGGATCCATCAGGGATGAAATTAGCACAAGACAGCTGGTATTCTGAACAATTATTTTATCTAAGTTTTCAACAGGGAAGTCACAGGTAATATAGCTCTATTTACAAAACAAAATTAGCAACCACAAATTTCCAGGATAGTTTCGCTAGAAATGTGAAAAATGTGAGAAAGCAAATCACTGGTGATATATATTCTTATAAACAATAAGATGCAAGGTTTTGATTCAAAGGTGGCTATTTGGAAATTTCTATGCACTCAGAAATTGGAACAACATTAATTTTCAGGAACTTTATAATCATTCTATGTCACACATCTTTTACTTACCACCCTGTCTGATTTTTAATTTCATATTTTCACATTTGACATGTGAAAATTTGGCACTGGATTTTGTGGATTAAAAAAAGACAAACAGAATCTATGATAGCTTTTGATCAATGATTATGTCTCTAGCATATTATTCACCACCCCAACCTCAGCACTCCCCTTCTCCAACCTCTAAAACCTACATACCTAACATAGTTACCCATCAATGGTATCTCTTTACTCAAACACTGTATATTGCTAGAATCAGCAAGACAGTGAACAATAATATAAACCCATAACTTTACAACATCTTTTATGGAAATAAAGCAGGTTGGTTGATCTAAGATCAGTTCTAAAGGGAATACTACATATTGATTTAGTGGCACTTTAAGGCTATTAATGGTAAGTGCTCATTCACAATTACTGTAAACCTGCCGCACATTCTCTCCTCAAAACACACAAAGTTTAATAACAAATAACCTGTCAGTTGAATGAAATGATAAGGGATGTAGTCACTGTTTTCCTCATATCTCCTGCAGCTCCTTTCAGCTGTTCAGGTTTACTTGTTTCCTGTCTCAGCAGATGGTCTTTTGCTGTTATGCTACCCCCTGTAGAAATGGTTCCCTTCTGAATTCTCTTATTTTGGAATACATTTGCACACTGAGTCTGGGGAATTACTTTTCACTGAAAATTAATCAGCTTAAGCATGTTAACATGTAATTTTAAAATTAATTGATATGTTACCAAAGCAAATAAATCATAACTGTTTAGCTTTTAAAGTTTATGGGAGAAAACGTGGGAAAATGTATTTTAATACTGTTGATACAATTCAAACCATGAGAACTTGACACAATACCAAAGATATTAGATTCCTTTTGTATAAAGCCAGCAACCTGATCTCTGGTGCTGTCTGTGTGGAGTTTATGTATGCTGACTTTCAGCAGATGGGTTAATTCTGGGTTTGGTGATTTCCATCCACACCCCAAAAGTATGTGGATTGCCACATATTTAGTATACTCAGTATTTAGCTGAGTGATGGAATCTTAAGGAAGTAGATGGGAACATGGAGAGAATAAAATGGGATTGAAGTAAGATCGGAATAAGTAGGTGCTTCACGGACAGCACGGACTCAGCAGACCAAAGACTCATTTCTGTGTTATATAACAAAGTAATATTGACTCCTAGATTGCATCAACTTTGCTGAGACCTTATCACAACTTGTTAAATAGTGGCTGTGTGGAATAAGGGGTGGAAAATGATATTTCCCAATTTATAGATTTAGTTTCATTTTTGAGCTCTCAGAGATTTCACTGTGGAGTCGCATTGAGTCAAGGAGGACCCAAAGTCAAACTGAGGATAAACCTGTTCATTACGTTGCTATGATTCTACATAGGAAAATGTTTAATGATCAAAGTGCGTTAAATAAGCTTATATATTGTGTACTATATATGTATGTATGCATTTATGTGTATTACTGGACACACCCAATCATGTCAGCTTCTGGGGTTTAAACGCTCCGACTCTACGGAGTATAGTTAACTGGTAAGGGTTCAGGACCATCACGCTAATTGGTAATCATGTTTTGGTCATCAAGAATTGAGTATTTAAAGAGCACCTAAACAGGGCCTAGGTGCTCAACTGTAAATCTAACTGGAGATATCATCTGACAATTCGTTTTCGCTCAGTTCTCGTTCCAGCTTTACATCATGTTATGATGCTTCCCTTTGGATACTCTAGCATTTGGGTCCTAACCATCCTTGTCAAGGTCTCTCAAAAAAAAAACTATATATAAAACCACCTGGTTTCCTTGGCTGCATAAATTTAAGGAAAACACTCTGCGGTTCCGCAATGCCTGTGAGAATGAAATGGTTCTCCCACCTCAAACCCCGGTTTGTGTGGTTGCCTATAATCTGCTACCCTGTTACAACCCAGTGCCAAGAAATAACAGACAATACACTGCATATGATGAATGGAATTATATTTATGAATCTTAACTTAAGAGTTGGTAAAGAAAAGAAAAAGATTTTAAAAAAAGGCCCATTATAACTAAACAGTCAAATGTGCACAAGTTGGAGCTCAACTCTTCCAAAAGTCAAACACATTCACCGATCCTCAGTAGACCCCGCACCTTGCTCCATCGAATCACAGTCTCCCATGAATCCTACGACAGGTTCTCTTCAGCATCCTCTCTCTTCAAACAAAAGACCCAGCTCACACCGGTGTAAGGCATACAACACAAATACGCTCCCCTCACTGGACGGCTCACATTCCAAAGTACCTGTTATCCAAACACGGCTTCTACAGAAAGACCATTACGTTAGCAGTGAACCCGTTTGGCAAGTCATTACATATATACATACACACCACACACACACACACACACACACTGTATATAAAGATGAAATGCTAATATCCACAAAGAAAACAATATATAGAAGATGACAAATATGAAAAGATGGATGTTTTTGCGATAGAATTTTCAAGCTAGCCTGTTGTAGGAATTAGAACAGTGTCTGTATTCTGGCACAAAAGTGAAGCTGCTCCCTTTTGTAATAAAATTCATGAACATGTCTTTGTTCTTTCATTGAAGACATTTAATGAAACTCAGATACAGTCTAATTCTGTTCTTTCAGCTAAAGAATTCACAAGCAATTTCTATGACGTGTGTGCTCAGTGATTCCTAATGCTAACAAAGTCCATTGCTGAACATGCAGACTAATTCACATGCAACATCAAGAGTTCAAAGTTGTGTGATTTATTCAAGAGATTGTCACAGACTGCTTCTGGACCTTTCTTAACCTATAGGAGCATTTAGTCAAATGACACCATTATTAAAGAGTGACTCGCTTAAAGTAACAACCATTATTAGCAGTTAGTATTGCAAATGCCGCACCTTTCATTTAAATGCTACCTATAGAAGAAAACAAAACCACAATCAATAGGAAGACATACAGTAGTTCCTGAAAGAAAATAAAGATCTGAACCCTTCTGAAGAATTACAGTACTTTATGAAAACCGCCAGTATAACTTCTCAAGAATTTATCTGAGAATAAATACAATGCAATGTTTGAAGTTTCCAAGCGCATTGCAGGCTGGTCAGTGCCATTTATCAATTACTGCCACATTATGGCTCAAAAATTGAATATGACGCTGAAAAGGGTTGCACAACACAGATACAGCCATAGATGTAGCAATACAAGGTACTGTTTTGCATGCATTGTTATCAAGAGTAGGTTTATATGGAATTGAGATAGCATGCAAGGCTACAATGAATATAGATATTTGTAGAAAAATATTTTCAAAAGCTTCCATTGAAGTTAAAATATTCTATATTATGCTTGATATCTCAGCACATCTGATTGTATTGATGGTGATGTCCTCAAGACCTGTCTATTAGTTCTCTACTCCAATTTCCCAACCTGTTTCTTAAGACAATAAATTCAGTTCAAATTTAGGAAAAAATAAAAATGAAGTCCTTATTCTGATTGCCTTTGTCCATATACTACCATTCTCTTGAGTAGATCTGAATTAAGGGTGTTTTAAGATAGATCAAATCACATTTCATATGAAAAGAAATGTGAAATGTTGGCCTACTTTCACTCTCAGACTTTGACTGGCTTCTTACGAATTTCTCAAACTTGTGATTTCTATTTAAAGGTGACAAGCCACCTTAGCTTTGCTGATGGTGGGTCAATGGGCAAGTTCATAGGATCAAGCCACCAATCTATCCTCGTTAGTGCCCACCCAACCTTTAAGTTTCTGCCTTTTGCAGGCTCAGCTACATTTCCAACCCATGGGCCTAATGCTAAACACAGGTTTGTTTGACAAAGATGAAGCTACTGCATGTGTTGAGCTTGTAGCATATGGATGTAAGAATTAAGAACAAGACTTAAAGACCCTTTTAGTCTACTCTGCCATTCAAAAAGTTCATGGCTGACCTAGATCTAAATTCCTACCTGTTTTCTATAATTCTTAACTTCCCAATTAATCAAAGATCTTTAATTTCATCCTAGAATAATATGATCTATATAGCCCTCTGAAAGAGAGGATCCCAAAGATTCACAACCATTTGAGAGAAGATATTAGTCCTTATCCCTATCATCAATAAATGATCTTTTATTCTGCAACAAAAGCCCCAAGTTCCAGATTCTTCCACAAAATGAACTATCTTTTATGCCACTACTTTGACAATATTTAATGTTTCAACAGGATCACCTCTTATTCTTCTCATCTCCTCACTTAAATGCTCTACCTAAATGCTAATCTTCTGCAATTCCTGTACAGGATACCTAGATCACTTTGCATTGTACGTTCCATAGTCTATCTCAGATCAAGCAATATTCTGCTTTGCAGCACTTTCTACCAAAGTGAATATTCTCCCTTTTCTCCACATCACACTGCAAATACTAAATTCTAGCACTCATTTAATCTATCAAAATTGACTTGCAGACTCTTTGTGTGACCTAGTTGGATTGCTTTCCCATTTATCTTGTAGTGTCAGAAAATCAAGCTTCTTGGAAAAGCTTCTGTATAAAAAGCAATGGTTGAAATTTAAGGCACTTGACAGAAGTGACCACATACAGTGATAAAACTCTAGGCAACATTCACAAAGACTTCTGATATTTGCTGTGCATTTTTCAGTCTCTGTGAAACTGTTGTATTCCTCAGGGAGAAAATAGGGTTGATAGTAAAACAGGGACATTAAACTAAGTATTGTGAACTGGAGATATTACCATATTTGGTGTATGGAAATTAACGATAGGTAGCAGTAAACATGTGTACTGCTACAGGAGGTGATGTCAATCAAGACTTCACCAATAATCAGAAGTCATTAATGAAATTCATAGGAAAATGAATAATTGCTCTTCAGGGCTGATCGGACATGATAAAGGAATCGATTTTGAAGGAAATACATATAAAGGGTTCCAGACCTGAAATGCTGACTACTTTGCTTTCCTATTAAGTGTTGCCCATTAAGCTTTCCCAGCAGTTCCTTTATTATGGAAGTTAATAAATGCATTTGATTTTTGAATATAATTCAGGGACATTTGAACCCTTTGGACAACTAACAGCTAATAAGATTTGAGGGCATGGCTTAATAGGTTGTTAAAAGCTTCTCTGGGACAGGATTTACTATTTTCAGCAGGAACATCCTGCACCAACCGTGAACTGGTGTCAGCGATCAGCTTGCCATAGCAGATAAAAATTAGTAGCAGAGCAGCAAGCATGGGTGCTCAGGCCTACAGGCCACATGTTGTGCCTCACTGGAGAGGCTGAATGTTAGGAAACTTGAAAGTTATCCTAGATCAAGGATTGGACTCCCACAAACAGTGAACTAAGAGCAAGCAAACTAAGAGGTCACAAAAGCATACGGAGCAATGAGTCATAATAACAAGCCTAAACTTTAACTATTGTAATACTGATAATGTGAGACCAAAGTCAAACCTGGCTTCAATACTATTTAAGTTTGATTACGAATTAATAATGGCCTCAAATGATGGAAGAGGGCAGAGGAATGACCACTCAACTTTTAGACTGAATTAGTTGGACCTCTAAGAACACTTCGGTACTCAGCAAACAAAGCAGACTTCTCAGGCGCACAATGGACTTGGTTGATGGTTCATGCACAGGGATCGTCCTTGTGAAGACTGATGCGAGAAGGCAGAGCATCAGTCAGGGAAAATATCCAGAAATTGAGAACAAGGGCTAGGGTAAAGGAACAACGGTAGTTATTGGCTGCTGAGAGTAACCTGGGGTCAAGATGAGGTTTAAGCTTACAAGGGTGATAGAGTTGCTTCCAGGATTACTTGAACATAGCATGGGCCTAGAAAGTCTTTTTGGGGGTCAATATTGATAGAAAATGTATCTGCATTGAATTCCTGATGATGGACTGTGTTGTCCACAGCTATGTCAGGCTGTTTCTTTTCATTTGCCAATAAGCTAGGCATTACAAGTTTTGTGAGCATCTTTTTCTGCCTGCTTCACCACCTGTGGGTCAGTCATGCACCACAGAAGTGACATCCAGGCTTGTGTTGCACACAAAGACAGAAATATTGGAAGATTTCAGCTAGTCAAGCAGTATCTGCGGGAAGAAAAATCATACAGCCTTTCATCTTTCATCAGAATAGTGTTGCACGCTCTTGGAAGTTACTCCACATACCTGGGTTTCTTTGTGTATTAGCTCAACAGATCAGGGTGGAAAACGGATTCATAGTAAACCCATATTTTTCTTTCAGCTAAATCATATCATACAGTGAACATGAAGATTGTGCTACTTGATAGAATTTCTAGGCCAATGCGTCTTCAGGCTCAGTGCAAGTAACAGCAGTTATAAATTTGGATGACTGCTGTATAAGTTTTACAATTTTACAAGAAAGGAACAAAAAAGGCATAGTTGAGAAAATCAAGGAATAAGCTAGACACCGGGAGAAAGGAAGGTAAACTGACTGATAAGATTATAGAGAGTGTTATCTAGAAATCCTGTCATATAATGAATGCTATTTTTAAGTACTATACAATAGATCTGAGATGCAAAATCAATTGAAAAATGTCATTATCACTTCAGTACAGTGTGACGGATGTGACCTGTTAAACCACAGGTTGAAGGGGCAGAACTTACCTGAATTTCTCTGGAGCTGTCCACCATTAAAGGTCATGATGCAACCTGCTCTATTGATTGGAAGCTATTGACATTGTAAAGGAGCAGTTGCTTTCTCTGTGAAGGACCATACCTTTCTGATTATTCCTTTGGGTATCTGCCTCTGATGCCACAATAAACAGTGATCTGTTGGTGTCTCTTTCTGTGTCCACTCCACTATTGCCATCACTGAATAATTTGTATCAGTTGTTCTTTAGCTCTGTTAGGTAATTGAATTTCTAAATCCATATTTATTGTGTGATTTCTGATATAGCCTGAGTTACCATCTCTAACCTTACTATGTGCAGCTCCTAAAATGTTATGAAGACAAAGATGATTCGACAACCTATGAAGATGCTAGTTTTACAGGACCACTTTAATGTTTGTTTCTGTCCACATTCAGATAACTCAGCTCATAATTTTAAAGAGATTGCAAGAATATAGAATAAATATATTCAATTAAAGATGAAAACCACCAGCAGTTTTTCAGTGCCACAGAGAAATAAAGATTAGAAATCAATTAAAACTGAAACTCCTTTGAGGACTATAAGAATAATAATGAAAAATGAAGAGGAAAAACTGACTGTGCAAAGAAAGGAAGTTGAGAGAAAGAGAATGGAGTGGAAATTATCAATCATTATATGAATATCTGGATAAACAAAATTATGAGTGAGTCGGAATGATGCGGAGGAACATAACAATCTATTGAAGATAAGGTCTGGTAGAACAGTGGTTAGGATACCGGAATTCAGGACCAGTGATGAAGTGACTTGAGTTCAAATCTCCCCATTGCAGATGGGGAATTTCAACTCAAGTAATTAAATGAGTCTGGATTTTTTTAAAATAAGCTAGTCTCAATAAGTCTAAGCATGAAATCACCAGATTTATCAATGCTTCTCCTCATTTCCCCAAATATCTGCCCTCAGCCCATCTACTCACCACCATAATAGGGATGGAGTTTCCCCTGCACATATCATATGATCCCCCACTACTAGCATGATTCACTGTAACTAATGCCATTTTCAATAGGATCCTACCACAACACACATTATTCCACATCCCCCGCCCCCAACTCTCCACTTTCTACAGGGATCACTCTTTACCTTTTCGACCTATCACTCACAGCTTCTCACTTCATCCCTCCTCCCCTACCCACCTTCCCCCTCACCTACCCGTTTGTACTCCTTACCATCATCCACATTTTTATTTGGGCTTCTTCCTCCTTCCCTTCCAGTCCTGAGGCAGGGTTTTCACTGTAAACATCAATTGTTTATTCTTCTCCATGGATGCTGAGTTCCTTTAGAGTTTTGTGTGTATTGTTCTAGATACCCAGTATCTGCAGAATCTCATGTGTTTTTGATATTGTACTGTAATTCAATACATTTTCAGATTTTAATGAATTGGGAATGACAGTAATTGTTGCTTCATTGGCCACAGGTTGTCTGTTTCTCATAAGCCTTCACTCTCCTGTTCTCTGTTCTCCAAAAATTTTCTGTCTCAATGGGAATTGTATATATGAAAATCAAGAAAAAAATTGCAGATGCTGAAAATCTGAAATAAAACCAAAAACTGCTAGAAACATTCAGTAAGTCAGGCAGCATCTGTGAAAAGAAAAACAGTTAATGTTTCAATTCAAAACTTTAACAGAATATAGAAAGAACCAAGGGAATAACACTGATGTGGTGAGATAAAGTAAACTGGGTAGAATTAGAATCAGACTTTGCTTCTGTTTGTGTAATGTGTTGCTAATAGCACGGATGTGGAATACGCCTAGCAGCACAGACTCTGCTAATATAAAAGGAAAATTGATCCCAATGATCACAAGAAGAACTGATTGCTTCTGATACAGAAAGAAAGGAAGAGTAAATACTGAATGCAGTGGTTTCTGAATAATTGGACCATTGATCAATCAGGGCAGCCACTAATTTGGAACAACACTTAAAAAACAAAAACTAATCAAGAAATGAGCCAGGAATCCCTTTATTTAGGAAACCATGCAGCTTAATTGGGACAGAAGATGGTGCTGAACAGTTTCTAACTAGTGTCAGCTGAGAGCACCTAGATAGCCAATAGACACCACACCGTGTTTTGAGCTATCAGTCTTGTGTTCATTAATCCATTTGGACTGCTGAATGATGAATCAAAAAACAGTGAATTTTGATCATTTTGTTTTTTATTTGACTTCAAAAGTTTTCAGATTCTTGCCAAGGTGCCATGAAAAGATGTGACACTAGCCCAAAAAGAGTACCCTACTGGACCAAATGAAAGGTCATCTACCTGACAGCATTCATCACCAGATGGCAGAGATAACTGGAGTGCCAAAATCTACAATTGCATGCTTGATAGGCCTGCAAGATAAACTCAGGACTAGAGCTCGAGTCTTGGGTTTGCCGAATGCTGTCGACCAGCTGGGAAGGTGCTGAAGCATTACAGCACTGGCCTCTCCTATCCGTGCTGCCCTCTTGTGTTCAAACAGTAGAATGACAGGCTGGATTGTGTGCGTCTGCACACTGCCGGGAGACTATAGCAAAAATTGCCAGACGTTGTCATTCAAGGTCTTGGACTATATACCTTCTGAGTGACCATGCTTCTTTGCTCCCTATTTTGAATTGTGTTAATCGCTATTTTGAATGTTAATTGCTATTTTAAATATTTGCTTACTAATTTGTAAGTTTTGCACCTTGGCCCTAGAGAGACACTGTCTCATTCAGCTATATCTATATGTGGTTTGAATGATAATTAAACTCGATTTGATTTGAATTCCTCCATCAATAAATTTCAGGAACTAATACACAATTGTGTAGTACTGTTTGTCTTTCAATAGATATTGACTTGTATGTTGAGTGCTCCCAATATATTTAAGTTTGTTGATGACAAATGTCATATTCAATATTGCTGATGACACCACGGGCCAAATCAAAGGGGGTGATGAATCAGCATACAGGAGGGAGCTTGAAAACCTGGCTAAGTGGTGCCATAACAACAACCTCTTACCCAGCCATACCAGCAAGATCGAGGGGTTGATAGTTGAGTTCAGGAGGAGGAAGCTAGAGGTCCAAGAGTCCATCCTCATCAGAGGATCAGAGACGGAGAGGGTCAGCAACTTTAAATTCCTTAGTGCTATCATCTGGGAAGATCTGTTTTGGGACCTCCATGTAAGTACAATTATGAAGAAAGCACAGCAACTTCCTTAGGAGCTTGCAAAGATTCAGCATAGTATCTAAAACTTTGACAAGCCTCTATAGACATGTAGTGGAGATTATATTGACTGGCTGCATCACAGACTGGTATAGAAACAGTAAACCCCTTGAACGGAAAATCCTACAAAAAGCAGTGGATGTGGCCTAGTCCATCATGGGTAAAGCCTTTGAACACATCTACACTAAGCATTGTTGCAGAAAAGCAGCATCCATCATCACACAGGATGTGCCCTCTTCTCTCTGCTGCCATCAGGAAGAAGATTCAGGAGCCTAGGGATTCACAATGACAGGTTTAAGAACAATTATTAACTCTCTACCATCAACTTGTTGAACCAAAGGGGAGAACTTCATTTAACTTCACTTGTCCTATCACTGAAATGTTCCCATAACCTGTAGCCTCACTTTCAAGGACTCTTCATCTCATGTTCTCGATATACATTGCTTATATTTCTTTTCATTTTGTTGTTGCGCAGTTTGTGTCTTTTGCACACTGATTGAACACCCAAGTTGGTGCCGTTTTGCATTGATTCTATTGTGGTAATTATTCTATTAAGGATTAATTGAGTATGCCAGCAATAAAATGAATCTCAGGGTTGTATATGGTGATATATATGCACTTTGATAATAAATTTACTTTGAACTTTGAACATATATTAAATTCGTATGAATCTACTTCCATAACTCTTACTTTTCTCAGAGTATTTTTAATCTTCTTCTTGAGTGTATATGTGTATATATACACATATATATATGTGTGTGTGTGTGTGTGTATGTGCCTTTTTGTTGCACAATCCCTTTCAGAATGTCATCAACACATCAAGCAACCATATTACAGCTTTAATCATTGAAATAATTCCTACAGTTTAGAATTTGGCCTTGTCTATTGACTCAAGCATGCCATCAAAAGGGTAGTTAAGCACTGACTATAGGCAGAGTTCATGTAACTGTACATGATGATGCTACATTGCTTTCACTATAGCAACTAAGCACAGAGTAAATGAGAATTGCATAACTTTACTGAATAACTGAATAACTTTACTTCACTTTATCTGTTTTAGATGTGCTTCCTCACCATAACATGATAACCTCTGCTTTTCCCACCTGCTTAACATCTTCACTTCCAAATGTTCTGTTGCTTTAATGCATCCATCTTCCTTTCACATTGACAACAAAATGTTGTTTGCCTGTAAATTGTTTAGATCACCTCAAATTTCTTGGAATTGTTGCGCTTTGCTTAGTGGTACATGACAAAGCAAAATCATAAGGTAGGCCTTAAAGAGCATTATACGGTGTACTGGCTATTTTTCCTCAACAAAGGTAAGGAGAGCTTCTGTTCTAGACATTGGTGCAAAAATCAGCTTGAATATTATTTAAGGATTACCAAAGAGTAGAATGTCAAAAAGCTTGATCTGATTATGCTCTGCCTAGTTAGATTATGCCTGATCTTGAAGTACCTCTGAAGGCAGCTGTCTGTTAACCAGATCTCCCACCATCAAAGCAGAATGTGTCATGGGTAGTGATGAATAGCCTACAGGGATAGAAAATGGTGAGAGAGAAAACACGAGCAACTAATGAATGCTTTAAAATGAAAGTAATAAATGTAATGAAATCTTAATGGCCTCAGCAGTAAAGTGGTTAATGGGACATAATAATATATCATGGGAAATGTCAAGGGTAATATGGCAAACACAAAGATTAGGTTTCAGCAAAATTATGCAACTGTCAAAACACAAAAATGGGAAATCAATTCATGCCTCTATCCACAGGGCAGCACCTGACTGGGTAGGGGGCACAAAGGCTCTAAGATGATTCATGTTATCATACAGTAATCAACAAACATATTATTTTATTTTAGAAGCAAGAAGTTTCAGCCAGACAATATTAGTACAGCATTCCTAAATTTAAAAACCCTTAACAACAATATACTAAATGCAGCAAAACCCAGACAATCAAAGTTTGTAACTCTGGACATATTTTAAGAACAACAATGGGCCAGTGAATCATTTTCAAATACATTTAGTGACCGTTTTATTAGGTACAGCTGTACAACTGCTCATTAATGCAAATATCTAATCTGCCAACTACATGACAGCAACTCAGTTCATAAAAACAATGCAGACATGGTCAAGTTGTTGTTCAGACTAAACATCTGGTTTAACTGCTGGTTTAGTTGTTGTATAGAATATTCATCAGAAAAAGGAAGAAATGTGATCTAAGTGACTTTAACCATGGAACTACAATTTATAACTCAGTGATTACTAGGTATATTTGTCTATTAATGAAAATATCAGATCGTCCAATCATGAGGCAGCAACTCAGTACATTAAAGCATGCAGATGTGGTCAAGTGGTTCAGTTGTTGTTCAAACTAAGCATCAGAATGTGGAATAGATGACTTTGACCATTGGTGCCACATGGGGTGGTTTGAGTATTTCAGAAACTGCCGATCTCCTGGATTTTCATGCAGAACAGACTCCAGAGTTTACAGAGAATGGTGTGAAAAGCAAAACACATCCAAAGAGAGGCAGTTTGGTGAGAAAAAATGCCTTGCTAATTTGAGAGGTCAGGGAGAATGGCCAGACTAGTTTAAGGTGACAGGAAGGTGTCAGTAACTCAAACAACTATGCATCATAACAGTGGTGAGCAGAAGAGCTTCTCGGAATGCACAACATGTCAAACCTTGAAGTGGATGGACTATAGCAACAGAAGACCACGAACATACAGTATGTTCAGTGGCCACTTTATTTGGTAAAGGAGGTAAAGTGGCCACAGGGTGTACAATTCACCAAGAACCTCAACAGCAAATTCACAGACATGGTAGCACCAGTTTAGTTGTGGCTAATTATTAAAGTGTCACAATAATTTTCACAGCAGTTTCAAATGAAAGCTGCTCTCATTTACCGAATTGAGATGTTCTTCTTCAAGATCATGGTTATGCTTCAGAATATCAGAAAATGTGCAAGAACGTTAAAAATCTAGAACAGAATTTGCTATTTTTACAGAGGAAAATAGCGTAGGTGTCTTTTAAAATGAAAGGAGGCAATTGAATGATAGAGAAAGGAATATCTTATACTGATGATATGAGATGGATAGGAAGTAGGAGGAGGAGGTTTCTGTGGAACATAAGTGCCAGGCTTCTACTGTAGGGCCAAATGTTTTTTTTAACTGTTCTGAATAATCTGTGCAGAAGGCATTAATTAGTTCAACTGCTCCAAGTAATTAGTTGCAATTTTCCACATTATATTTGAATATATTAGATTTACATTTCGTTAGATCTGCAACTGATTTTTTGCAACCAAGAGAGAAATATTTAGGAATCAGCAAAAATTATAAACCTTGGAAAAAAACATTAACAAAACAATTGCTTCCAAAGTGCACTATAAGTTTATTTTTTCATCATTGACTATCTTTCTTCTTAGAATTGTAATCAGTATCTCCCTTGTCCATTCTCCAAGATACCTAAAATAATCACATTTGATCTATCAACGAAGACACTTTATTAATGAACCAAATTACAGAGTTATTCAGTATTCCTATGGTTGCTTTATTTTAAACAGCAACCTCCTGGAACTAAACTGGAAAGCAATTAGTTATATGACTTATCCTGAAAGGACAGATTGCTTTGAACCAATAATATTGCCATATACTGGTATGACATATGATACGCATGTTATGAACTTTATTTAATTATGAAACACATAGCAAAATAGACAAAGCATCCAAATTACTGCCAATATCTTTTCTGTTTTATTTTGCCACAAATTCATTGAGCTCATTGGGTGAATAAATTGTCCTTGTTGATCAGGTCTGTACTAGCTGTGATTTTCCCAAAGTCTGCTGTGAGCTGCAGGTTTCCCACTCTACAGTGTTAGTTCTGAATCATCCAGTATCTCCACATCTGCTTTAGTCAAACAAGCCTTTATGTGGTCTTTTTGAAGTGGCACCTGTTTCTCTAATATGGAATGATCTCACATTATCTGGGGTGTGATGAATACTGAGCAACCTTTACTTTCTGTATCCATAAGTTCTCCACAAAGGACGTCCATCAGCCCGTGGGCTGGATAAAATGGAAGTCGGGGAAGTTCAGGTAAGGGTTTGCCGATGATAACTCAATTTGCTCCAGCAGTTTTGCTGCCACCTTCTTTGCACTTTCAGTCCTTCCATTGTCTGAGGAATGTGAGATGATGTTTTCAACAATCTAACTACTGGCCTTTTTGAGAACCTGAAATATTGTCTGCTGTGAACTCTGGCCTATTACCTGTGTTCAGCAGATAAGACTTGTCTGGTGAATTCTCCTTTAACCTTACCGATGACTGCCTCAGAATGGGTATTTTCTAACAAATCTGTCTGCACAAAATTTGAAAGTAATAAATTGTCACTATATACATTTCACAATCCAAAAGGAAAAATGTAAGACATAACTTTTGCCTAGGATCTGTCTGAAAGTTGAAGAAAGTGAAGCATTTCCTTTAATTGGTTCCTTTCTCGAGATCTAAAGATCCAATGTTTTTGGACTTGTTCTGTAATTTTCCTGTTCACTCATGTCCTGTTGGTACTTTTCCCCTGCAGATACAAGCATCTGTCTCAGAGGTGTATGTGCTTTATCATGTTGTTCTTACATGGTTTGAGAAACAATTCACTTTTTTCTTTGAACGTCTTCAGATCAGGTTAATTTAAGTACACAGTTTATCTCTCACATCAAAGAATGGTCTGAGAATGTTACACTATATGTTCTGGTCCTGAGAGATGCAGCTCATTTTTGGCGAGCATCACTTTTTCTACATAAGCTGATTTTTGTATCATTTCCTGCACAGTTGTTTTTGATTCAATTCGAAGTACACTGTGAAAAGACACCCATCTCCATCCACTCTTTATTTGCCCTTGAAACAGCAATATCTGTGAGTTTTCAATTTTTGGTAATAGTAGTAAACATTTAGTAGATATATTTTGAAAGAAGTACTATGCTTAAGTTTATCATTGCACCACAAGTTTGCTCTTGTTTACACGGGGTAGCTTTGGAATACTGTGTATGTGTGTACTTTGTGAGAATAATCAACAGTTTGAAAAATTGCAGAATATTGGTAGCTCAGGTTGGCTATTTAGAAGTTTGAGAGATCACTGAGTTTGGAAAAAGTTTTGTAGACATTTTGGCTCCAATCGAGTAGCTATCATCAGCGTGTGGTTGGCCATGTTGTCTCCTCTGAATGCTAGCTTATATACTCCTCCGGGATCGGAATGGATTGTGATTAGACATCCTGGTCTGGTTGGCTGTTTCCAAATACAGTGCCGTGATTATCAGCCATATCATGCACCTACCATTCTGTCTTGCAAGGGACTATGATGGTCAGTAGCTGACGGAGCAGGGAAGAATATTCCGTCATAGGCTAGACAGAATGGTGGATGCATGATGCAGTTGATGATCACGGCACAGTGTTCTGAACCAGCCAACCAGATCACAATGTCTACTCAATATCCATTTGGACCACAGTGGAGTATATAAGCTGGCATTTTGAGCAGACGACACCCTCAACTGTGCACTGATGATGGTTTCTCAATTAGAGCTGTAATGTCTGCAAACATTTTACCAAGTTTAGCAAACAAACAACTTCCAAACAGTCAACAGTATTAGTATATTCAGGAATGAGACAATTCTGTATGGAATTTAATACGTATTTTACTTAACTTTCTGCAGTTTCACAAGTAAAAGAATCTCATTAAAAACTCTGAAAAAACTTCTGTCAAGGGTGATCCTTGAGAAGCTGTTTAACTCGCTGCATAGTTGTGTAGAGACATACAGCAAGTGCAGTAGACTACACCTTCTTTGTCAGTACAAGAATGATGGATAAGTGGCCTTGCCATGGGCTTCATCAACTAATAGCCATCTACATGTATCCTGTCCTAATGCAAAGTTTTGACCCAAAGCATGGACAATTCATCCCCCCTCTCGATGCTGCTTGACCCACTGAGTAATTAATTTTGTAGATTAATTGCTGCTCCAGGTTTCAGCATCTCCATTCTCTTGCGTCAACATGTATTCTGTGCTGTCTTACTTGGAGCAGTGCCACAGGTAAAAACTATTGGCCTAGAAAGTCAAGTGCATCAAAGTGCCATGACTTTGCTGAAGTTGAGTTGCTACCTTGGGGAAAACTAGGTTAATTTCTGACAGTAGTGGCAAGAAATGGGTGTTAACATGAAAGAGCTGGCTCACACAATGCAGACTGGGTCACGGTGCTACCAACAGGTGACTCTTCGGATCGTTGCTGGGGGAAATTAATAGCTACCAATTCAATCATTTTAAATAGTAAGCAGATCCTGCATTTTTATTTCAAATTTCCACAATGTTTTGTTTTTGTAATTTAATACATTTTGCATTGAAAAATATTTTTCAACTGTTTACCCCTCTGTTGGTTCATTTATGCCTCCTTTGTTTTGTAAAAGTTCTTCACACTACATATTACCTCACTTCAACCTTCTATCCCGTCATGAACTTTGCATCTGCTGCTGTAAGGAACATCGTTCTTCCGCTGCAACATAATCTGACTCCATAGGTTTTCAAATGACTCAGTAATCTGTTCTGAGGAGTTAGTTAGAAATCTACATATATTACGCCTTCTACATTACTCTCATCTATTCTCCTCTTACATGCTTTTTTAGATGGAATACTTTCTGTTCAACACCATATTTTGGGGTTCTAAATATTTTTCAGCTCTCCTTCCTTTTTTTCCTCTTACCACCAAAATTCAGCTGCCTATATATTGTTCCCAGGCACGTTCCATTATCCTTCATAAAGGGCACAGGATAGCATGGTAGTGTAGAGGTTAGCATAATGCAATGCCAGCACCAGCGACCCAGGTTCAGTTCCCATCGCTGTCTGTAAGTAGTTCTTGCCATGACTGTGTAGGTTTCCTCTGGGTGCTCCAGTTTCCTCCCACATCCCAAAGACATACAGGTTAGCAGGTCAGTTGGTCACATGGATGTTACTGTCAGAGTAGGCTCGTTGAAGCAGAAAGCGTCTGTTAACATGTTGTATCTCTAAATAAATATTGTACTGTGTTAGTTCTTTGGCAGATCTCTGCCACTACAACTTGTCTAATTGATTACTGAGTGTGCCTAATGGTTCTTGCATGGTTTCATCTCTAGTTTTCTTTAACTTGCATGGATATAATGCATCATAGCTGTACCTTTGGAATATCACTGGTACATTCAATATTTCTCCCTTATTTTCAGAGTTATTATACAATTTCTAATATCAATCCACTCTGTCTCTCGGGTAAATAATGAAGCAACAGGAATTAGAAGTACTGAAATGTCCTTGACAAGTAAAATAAATATAAATGTCAAGAAAAATCTCCAAGCATTTTATACATATATGAGAGGGGAAGCAGAGAAATGAGTAGAAAGGTCCACTTAAGAATAAAGTGGGAATTTATATGTGGAAATAAAAGAAATAGGCAAGATCCTTAATGAGCACTTCATATCAGTGTTCTCCAGGGAGATGGTGAGATCGTGTGTTGATATTTTAGGGCATGTTGATCTTAAGAAAGAGGATATGTTAGGTGTCTTGAAAAACATCCTGGGATGATTGATCTGTAGGGTTTATGGAAAGATTACAATATCTCTGTTATTTGGTAATTTACCAATTTTAACATCTTCTTTATTTTGAGAGCTGTAGATGGATGGTCACAGTTCTATAAAGCTGGTATAAGAAAACTTTTTATCGATCAATAAACTACAGAATCTGGGCCTCTGTACCTCCCTCTGCAATTGGATCCTTGACTTCCTAACCAGAAGACCACAGTCTGTCCAGACTGGTGCTAAATATCTCTCCTTTGCTGACAATCTTCAGTGGCAAATCTCAGGGCTATGTGCTTAGCCCACTGCTCTACTCCCTACATACCCATGAATGCATGGCTAGGTATAGTTCAAATGCCATCTATAAATTTGCTAATGATACAACTATCATTGGTGGAATCTCAGATGGAAATGAGAAGGCATAAAGGAGTGAGATATATTAGCTGGTTGAGTGGTGTTGCAGCAACAACCTTGCACTCGATGTCTGTAAGATGAAAGAACTGATTGTGGACTTCAGGAAGGGAAACTAAGGGAACACAGAATCAGAAGTGGAGAGAATGAGCAATTTCAAGTTCCTGGGTTTCAAGATATCACAGGATCTAACCTCATCCCAATATATTGATGCAGCTATCAAGAAATCAAGATAATGGCTATATTTCATTAGGAGTTTGAAGGGATTTGGTTTGTCACCTAATACACTTGAAATCTACAATAGGTGTACCATGGAGAGCCTTCTGACAGGCTGCATCACTGTCTGGGGGTTGGGGGGGGGGGGAACGTGAGGTTACTGCACAGCACTGAAAGAAGCTACAGAAAGTTGTAAAATTAGTCAACTCCACCTTGGGTACTAGCTTTCTTACTATCCAAGACATCTTCAAGGAGCAGTGCCTCAGAAAGGCATCATCCATGATTAACGACCTCCATCACCCAGGACATGCTCTCTTCTCATTATTACCGTCGAGAAGTAGGCACTGAAGACTGAAGGCCCACACTCAGCAATTCAGGAACAGCTTCTTCCCCTCTGCCATACGATTCCTAATGGCCGTTAAACCCATGAATACTACCTCACTTTTATATAAACATTATTTCTGTTTTACACTATTTTTATCTATCTTATATATACTTACTGTGATTCATTTACTTATTTACTTTTTTCATTCTATATGATCAAATATTGCATTGAACTGTTGCCACTAAGTTAACAAATTTCACGATGCATATTAAACCTGATTCTGATTATCAAAGTACATATGCATCACAATATACATCCCTGAGATTCATTTTCTTGCAGACATACTCAATAAATCCAACAAGCGTTATAGGATTATTGAAAGACTGCACCCATCAGGGCAGACAACCAGTGTGCAAA
The DNA here is from genome assembly GCF_030144855.1 of Hypanus sabinus. Classification (NCBI taxonomy): domain Eukaryota; kingdom Metazoa; phylum Chordata; class Chondrichthyes; order Myliobatiformes; family Dasyatidae; genus Hypanus; species Hypanus sabinus. The sequence continues at coordinate 90,957,398 of NC_082711.1, read as the reverse complement.
GACAACAAACTGTGCAAATAGAATAAGAAATAATAATCATTAAAAAACAAACAATAAATATCAATGACATGAGATGATGAAAAAGAGTCCTTCAAAATGAATCCATAGGTTATGGGAACAGTTCAGAGTTGGGGCAAGTGAAGTTGAGTGAAGTTACCCCCTCTGGTTCAAGAGCCTGACGGTTGAGAGGTAATAACTGTTCCTGAACTGGGTGCTGTGAGTCCTGAGGCTCCTATACCTTCTTCCAGATGGCAGCAACAAAAAGAGAGCATGTCCTGGGTGGTGGGGTTCCCTGACGGCGGATGCTGCTTTTCTGCAACAATGTGTAGATGTGCTCAACGGTGGAGAGAGTTTTTCTACTTTTTGTAGGATTTTCCATTCAAGGGCATTGACATGTCCATACCAGGCTGTCATGCAGCCACCACATATCTATAGCCAGATTTACAGTCTCCCTCCTGTACGCTGGGACGTTCCTAACTTTGATTCGGCGAACAAGAATAGAGGTGTCAGCAAATTTAAATATGACATTGGAGTTGTGCTTAGCCTCACAGTCATAGGGGTAAAGTGAATATCTTTCATACTTGAAAGATTAAAAGAATTTGCTTCGCAATCACATTGCAAACACGTACTTATACTCCAAGACCCACCAAGGAAAAGTCTGATTGAGTAAGTTTACTCTGTTCATTGTTCTTCCCATTAAAAACTATCTATTTCATGCTCAACAATTGTTCTTTGCTTTAGCTTCACCTGCTCTAATGTACCCGGTAGGTCAGCTGGATGTATGCCAGTGCCAGATGCCTTATGATGGCATTTACTTTAAACTTCCGAGTGCATTACTGGTAGGTTCAAATTTATACATCAGCGTGTTAGCATATTTGTATTATTTAGTATTTTTGAATCAGCTTTGCATTCCAAATTGGCACATATGAAGCACCACATGATGTGTTTAAATGAGCTAAGCTGTGATGTTAGGCAGCAAAATAGCAATTTGATTAAAAAGATGTGAAGCGCCAATGTTTTGAACTGTTGTTTTTTACTGCCAATAGTGCATGCTTGGGGTTTCTGTTCAATGCACACACATGCTCATTTGTTTGCAGCTCCAGGTTTTAATCATCAGTTTCCATCCAGACCCGGTTGCCACTCATTGGGTAGCAACCAAAGACGAGCATTCAAAGAACCACCTCAAAGGAAATGGTGCTGCTCCCAATATTTTTAGGGGGAGCTGGCAGGCTACAGCTCTACATTAATGACTTGTAGAATTAAAGAGTATGCCTTTTAAGATGGTGCAAGCTTCCTTGTGAGAGTGTGATATGTATTGTGAGGAATAATAGCATGACCCAGTTCCATACTGACCACATTCTCACAAAGGAAGCTGCAAACCTCCCACCTCTCTGTGAACCAATGACTCCACTGGAGCTTCCTGTACTCATATTAAATTCCTCTTCACGCTTTCTAAATTATCAGAAACATTCACAAAAAACTGAAAATATTTTTTAAAGTAGCATTTTGAAGCAGCTTTTTAAAAATAATATAATATACATAAAAACTAATTAATTAAACATGATTAATTTACTATATAAAGAAAGCATTGAAGTATATCTAAATGTATCATTACTAAAGGGCGACAATCCCACTCAAATATAGGGGGTGCATTGGCTGCAGCTGACGTAATGCTAACAAGCTAATTATGAAATGTTCTGGTCGCTCAGTTTAATTGCTTGCAGAATTGCCTAACTGCACTGGTACATTGAGGGGTGCAGGGATGGAAGGAGAACGCACGTATGTGTGCGTCTAACCTTTTGCTTCTGATGCAGAGTGCGGGCATTGAAGTCTGGAACAGGCTGCAACTGGATTCATGCCACCAGCGAATTCCAGCGCATCACACATCACATTCTCCGTGCTTTTCTCTCACACTGCACATTAACTAATGCTTTAAAGTAAGAAAGAAAGTATTGAACTGAAGGCTGATCATTTACTCATCTGTACCTGGATCTTCGTGAACACTAAGTGTCTTCTGACATCTTGGTGGAATTATAACTTGTATCATTCAGCTTTCTTTCTCCACCGCACTGGTAAACATACTGAAGAGGGAAATATTCCCATCAATCATTTGCTAAGAAGGTCGACGGCAGGTGAAGGTCAATGCGAATCAGCTGCAACTATTTAAGCACAGAACAGCATTCAAGAAAAAGGCCTTCAACTCCTCATGAGATAAGTGGAAATGGAAGAGTTGAAGGTGAGTTCCCAAGTGCAAGCTGGTATCAAACCAATGAATTGTTCTGTTCCCTGAGAGTCATCTTAATGATAAGGTCTGGGAATATTACTCAGGTTCTTCTTCAGATGAGTGCGAATCTTTCCTGAGTTATCATTCTTATAACATAACAGCTGGTGACTGACACGCTTTCCCCATTGTGCTCACAATCCCAATAGGCACTGGGAAAGGACACGCACATATAATCCCCGAGGGGCTCTTTGTTCGTGAGTCAGAGGGAATATGGCAAGATTCCACTGGACGCAGTAAAGCGGAAGGGAAGAATGAGCTGGTCATGCTTCACCAGGGCGAGACAACTTACCCATGCAGGCAGAGATGACTGTTCTTTAGTGCAGAGCGTAAGCACCTGAACTCGGGAGCACAGTTGCCAAGACAGAATTATTACAGAACACCCGTCTTATGTATAATCTGTGGATGTTGTGTTTTCTCGTGTGGTGGAGAAGGCAAATAAATCAGAGAGGTCCACGGTCAAACTATGAATGAAGTCTGAAAAAGGCAGATGCTTAATTAAACAACAGTTAAATTAATGAATGAGTAATGGTTATCATAATCAATTGGGTTTAATCGTACCTCTTCAAGTTGAGTATACATTCTTCTTGTCGTATATTCAAAATTAAATAAAAATGTTTTAAGCCCAATACAAAACATGTTGAATTCAAGTCATAATTCAAAACACAATAATAAATGCTTCTGAGGTTTCCAGTTTAAGATGGCTCTGGTGAAGACAAGTGACTAGTTATTGGCAGCAAACAACAAAATACTTCATTACTAACACTTTTTATGGTAAACAATCAGCACAAACAATGAAGAGGCGAGTGGAGATGATGTATAGTTGAGGCGGAGCCCGGGCCCTTCTCTGAGTATGAGGAAAAAGCCGCGGTTTGATTGATGTAAGTGCCGTGCCGTATTGGAAAAGGTCTGGTATAGGCTGATTCATGGCGCCAGGTTCTGAGCCCCAAAGCGGTCCGAGAGAAAGCAATGATCCAACGTTTAGATGATTTGAGCACCAGGCCAGATTAAAAGGTCAGGGTGTTGGGAGTGAAGGTGAGGGAGGGGCCAGTTCTGCCCAGTTTTGGTCGCCGCTCCGCAACATTTACTCAGCTCTGCACCGAACAGGCTGTGGCCTGTTCCAGCTACAGTGATGCCTGCCTTCATGTCTATGGATTCACTTTTGTAAAACTTCAGCTCTGAATGCTATTTGCTCATTTTAGTGTTTGCACCATTTGTTTTCACACACGCACGCACGCACACACACACACGCACACGCACACAGACACACACTTTGGTGGCCTTTTTTTAAATGGCTTCTATTGGTTTTCTTTAGTGACTGCCTGTATGGAGACAGATCTCCAGATTGTATAATGTATATATTGACAATAAATATACTTTGAACTTTTAACTTCCAGACTAAGTACAACAAACAATGTATTTGTGATGAAATTATAACTATTTTTACTAAGGAAAAAGAGGCCATTCAGCCTAAAATCTATAGCTGAAAGTCATGCAATCACGCTAAACCTTTTTCTGGTAATACTGTCACAAATGGTTTCTAGCTTTATCTCTCAGACTGCTTCTGATAGCCCACGTCCAAAATTATTTTTCTCGTGGTGGCATCTGTTCTACAATATTAGGAAATTGATGAAATCTCTCTCCCAGCAGGCAAGGCTCTGCTGAGCATGAAAATGTCTCTTGGATACGTTATCATCTCATGTAGTATAGTATTAGGTCCCCCAGGCCTTGGTAGCTTTTCACATGAGCCTCTACGTTTGTCTCTCCACTCATCACTCAGGGTTACAAATGTGAAGTGTGAGTAGGATCCTATTTCTTAAAGGCTTTGACTTTGTTTGCTTGCTCTTAAGATCCCCAGCAAAATGCAATCCTGCCTGGTATGTGTTACACATTGTACTGCCTCAGTTGTACTTGTTTCTGGAGCAAGCTATTCTTAACTGCCTTTTGCTGTGAGATTGAACAGCTGGCTATTGCTCTTTATTGCACCATGCTCATTATTAACGTGCTTTAAAGGCTAATTTACATGTCACACATGACTGTTTAATACACATTGAAATAGCCAGTGCATGCTGAATATGTGTTATACCTTTTATCCAGGGAATGCAATTAAATAAATCTATGCGGTACTCAAGATAAAAGAGAAGGAATAGAATTTATCCTGCAAGTTATTATTCCTTAAATAGCAACTGTTTACTAACCTGCAGAGAGTTTCATATTAATGCTAATAATAGGTGAATCCCTGGGAAGAATGAAAACTCCCTGGCCTTAAAATAAGCACGGTGTGAGATAAAGAGAAGCATAAAATGCAGCTATAATTTATTTGATTCAGTGTTGAACAGAGATGTTCTCAAACCTTAATGTCCTTCAAGCTCTGTTGTTGGTCTTAGCAAGCACAAGCAGTACAAATGCCCAAGGGAGGCAACAGGGCTCATTTGAGAACATGTCCATTTTATACCATAGCAAGTGTAATGGGCTATATAACTATCTGATATGAAGGTTGAGGCTGCAGTACAGAACTTGCTGGCTGTATTTAAGGTTCTATGCTGCACTTACTACTTACTTCATTGAACCCTTTCGAAATAGCCTCACCATATGAACCATACTGGGATATGGCCGAGAATGCCTCAGCAGGAAATAGTTTATCACTATACCATCAAGAATCCAGACATCATTCCATACTGATATTACTCAGACACCAGTTTCCTAATCATTTCTATAATGGTGCACACCATTCACTGCACATGCTGTAAAAACTTAAAATACTTCAAAGCATTTGTTTATCTTTCAGCACTATAAAATAATATTTCAGCACCAGTGAATGAAAGGATGCACTTAAAGTTGAATGCATGCTTTAAAATAAAATGTCACAGATGGTTAAGTCAAAATAAGACTGCTAAATTAACCTACCCCATGCATTTAAAGAAAAGAAAATCAACATGGTTAGTGCTGCTGCATCACAGCTCAAAATCACCAGAGTACAATCCTGACTTCCAGCACTCTGGCAGGAAAATAAGGAGGGAGTTGATGGACAGACGAGAGATAATAGGTTACAGGAAAATGAGTGGAGTGGGATTATTGTTCACGTCAAGTTGCTGCCTCATGAATAAAGATGAAATTTACTCTGAGTGATCCAGATAATGACACTTCGTGGGGGAAAGCTGGTTGGACCTGTGCATCTATCCTGCATTCTATACTTCCCACTTCTCTGTAACATCTTCCTCGCCCAGCAAGGATCTGTGCATTAAAAGAACATTCCCTGAGGTAATTTGATCACCCAAAGGTAAAATGGGGTGATGGCAAAACAAACAAACTAAAACAAAATATGAAAAACATTGACAGTTGACAAAGACTGTGAGTTAGCAGAAAATGTCAGTGTAATCAACCACTCTGAATGTTTCTGATTAACACCACCATTGAAGAACTATTCAATAATTAGATAACCAGCAAAACAATTAAAAATGAAATGCAGATGCTTCAGGAATCTTTTGCAGGTCCTAATGCAGGGCTTCGATCTGATTCATCAGTAGTTGTTTTCACCTATAGATATTGCTTGACTTACCGAGTTCCTCCAGCAGTTTGATTCTGCTTCAGATTTCTGCAGTTGTTATGTCTGCAAAAAAATCTTTATCGTCTAATCCATATCAGAACCTAGGCAGCTGTTCCCCTAAGTGGCAGTGAATGCAATCCTTGTGTCAGATCCAGCCTGGAAATGAGTGTTGGAAGCTACTGCAACATCAACCTCCCTCCCTGGTCTCCAAGAGGATTCCAGAAAAAAACGATCAAATAGTGGAAACATTAGTAAAACACTATCTGCATATCTTGTACCTACAGTATATCCTGCAGATGATCATAGTTAAATAGGAAAATCTCTATGTGGAAATGCTGCTATTTCCATTCAGAATCTGGGCTCTTCCTCCAGAGTTAACATTTCCTATCCCTGCTATTGACATCCAGTTGCCTAAACAGAAGCATCCACAAGTTTCACAGGCTCTGCAGATATTGACATCTTTTAAAGCCTGCCTGTAATGACCTTAAATGAAGAAATTCCAATTTCCTTTTCTTGTTCTACCTATCCCAGTTGAAGGAGTAAAATGATATCATTTAATCAGAATGAACTTAATGAGCCTCAAGAATGAGCTTAGCCTGGCCATCACAATTCAATGTTCTGACATACCGTTGCCACTTACCACCAGAATCACATTTAGCTACTGTCCTCCAATCATTGGGTTATTGAACTGACCTGCACAACCCTAATCTCTCTACCTCAGCAACAGAACACTACACGTCACCTGTTGCTCTACCGCGCCCTTGTCTACCTTTATGTTTCTTTTTACACTGATGTATTTTACTTGCTTCAGTCTTTTGTATAAATTATATTTGACTATGTATAACTTGCTTTCAAAATGGCTGTTGTGATGCGCCTAGTGTGGTAATGTAGAGGGTAGTACTTGTCGTTCTCATTTTCAGCTTCCACCGCTGGCCAGCAGTCCAATGATACGGAGAGCCAAATGTCTAAGTTTCTCCCTGCCAGTACACAGCCTCTCCAACAACAAGGTTGCTGCCAACGCACAGAAGCTGAACTCCTTTCTGACTCAGGCTGAACGACAGGGAGGAGGTCTGGCCCCTGCACATGTAGCACACAGGCCTACCTGTGTGTGGACACAGCCTGGTGCTCGAGAACCAGATCCCCAGCAGTGGGTGAATAGCCCCACTGCCTTGTGGGCAGCCTCAGGAGAGACAAAGGCTGTGGGAGTAAACCCAGACAACAAATCCAGTGTGGAGCTCCTAAGTTGGCTGGATGTCACTGAACACCCTCCGGCAGTTCCTATAGCCAAGCTGGTGCCAAATGTATGGCTTCATAAGCTTTCCTTTGGACTACACTGGTGAGGCTGAGAGGGGGATCTTGATGACTGGGCATCTCAGGATCTCCGTACCTTCTGCCCAGGCTTGTGATGATGATCATCACCCATTGTTCTTCAAGACAGACAGATGCCAACCAACTTGTATAACTTATGATCTGTGTATATCCTGACTGGTTGCATCATGGTCTGGTACAGTAATTAGAACAGTACAATAGTTATGGGCAGCCTAGTTAATATGTCAGAGGCAGATCCATCCCTCTATCAGTTGTATATACAGGAGGTGCTGCCTCAGAAGGCAAAATACATTATCAAAGAATCCCACCATCTGGGCTATGCAATCTCTTACAGCTACCATCCATCAGGAAGTACGGAAGCCTGAAGTCCCCACACTACTACGTTTAAAAGCAGTTGCTTTCCTTCATCCGTTCGATTCCCAAAGCAATTGGCAAACCTTAGTCGGTGCAGTTCAGCAACACTATGACCATTTTGATCGCTTTGCACTACAAGGAATTTTTTGTTCCAGTTGTGTTCTTTCTTGTAAAAGTGTGTACAAATTATGTTTATGTTTTTCTTGTGAATGCTGCTTATACAATATGATGCTATGCGTCTGTCATATGCTGCAAGTGGGTTTTCATGGCACCTGTGCATTCACGTTGCTGAGCATCTGACAATAAACTCGTCTGGTCTTTGTTGTCTGAATCTGTGTGCCTGCGCTGCTGTGACAAGCATGTTTTTATTGTACATGTACCTCACTGTACCTGTGCATATAGCAATAAACTCGATTGGCTAGACTTGGAGGAATTCAGGTCTGCTTTTGCACATTTTCCACCATTCTCCACAGCCTTCAAATGTTTTGATATTGTTTTTTATTCAGGACAGCTGACACCCTGACTTCTGAAATTTCACACATTCATTATAACTTAGCTGTTTAATGTCAAAGGATAAGAGTAACAAAAAGATTTTGGAGGAAATATTCCAAACCTGTCACAACTGCACAGCTAAACTCCTGTCAGGTATTTAAGATGAGAAGCATCTTAAAGGACATTTAATTGAAATTCACTCCAAGTACAATGCAATTTACTACTGTTTGAATATATGGACTGCCAGGCCTCAGCTGGGCTCATGTGATTACACTTAACATGAAATTTCATGAAATGTTGATTAGCCTGCTTAAAGCCATGTATTTGTGAAGCATCAGGTGTAGTTCAGGGCTTCATTTAGTTGTAACCCTGAGGTGAATGCTTTTGAATGAAATAATCAACTAAAAATGAATGTGTATTAATAATGTGCAATTCTAACCCATTGCTTGAATCTTCTTAGGAGATAGACAATAAAGTAGATTGAAATAAATGATAGATATTTGTTTCCTCAAACTGGTACTGAAATAGGAAATTTATTTTTAGGTATATTTGTGCACATTCGTTGATTCAGACACAGAATTAAGATTTTTATGGGGATATGAGCTTTTTCTTGCTAATTTTTAAAGATGGTCTTTAATCTTGTTCATTGATGATTACTGAAAGGTTTTACATCACTAATTTTTTCACATTACAGTTTTTTTACATTACAACGTTATGAGCAACATCTGAAAAGCAAGCCAATCAAGGAACATTGAAATGACTCCAATAACCCTTCTCAGGCAGGTACATCACCAGCTTGGCAGCAGCACACCCTTTGCACTCGAGGATGCAAAGGTGGAGACCGCATAAGTAGGAGTAAGGATGAAGCCGGCAAGGAAACAAAATTTACATCTCCCATTTTACAATCAGATTTGTATGTGTTAAAGTTTATTCCCAGTCTGAAGTTCTATTATGTAGTTGCTCCACCATGTTCCATTTGAGCCTGAAATTCAGTTCACTGAATAAATCAAAATGAATTTCTGAGTGAAAATCGAAAGCAGCGATGTTCCCGTGTTATATGTTTGGTGCCATCAGCCAGGACATGTTTCTGAGCAGCTACATACCTGAGAGATCATTTTCTTTTCACAGTAACAAATGCAAGAAGTAGGATCAGCAGAGAATAGAAAAATGTGGATGTTCTGCAGCACAAAATTACGGTAGGTAGTAGTTTTGTTGGTAGCATTTATTATAAGAGGATAGGCAAGGGGCAAATATCCTCTGTATACTGTTAAGCTGGACAAGTGTTATTGGATTTACATTCAGTCAGACAGGAGAAGAGTTCATTCAAACTCATGAATTGTCTTTTGACGGTGAAAAGTTTGGGGCATACCCCAGTAGATCACTGGTTGGCCATACGTAGTGCAGTTGATACCTGCAAGTTCAAAATACTGACCAGGTCCTGGTCCACACAGGCATGAATTGCTTCATCACCACGAATTTAAAATAGAATTAAACACAGTATAAACATCAGTGAACGTTCGCTTTCATCTGTGAAAGTATCCTAATTTCCAAGCCATTCCAATAAAAATATGCCCATTAAATTCCCGCAATTTGCAATCCAGGTAAGCCAGAGAGTGTGTTCATTTCTAATTAATGGACTCTGACACAGCTCACAGTTACCAACAAGTATGCATTGGGAGATTTACAGTTAATAGTCCAGTTCATCAGTTTGTTTTGTAGATGTTTGACTTACATAAAACAATTGGCTGTGTAGATTTTCAATTTTTTAATGCTTTCGTTTCAAGTAGATGTTACTATTTTTATAAAGTGCAAATTTTACAATACTCTATTATTCAATGTAATTTAATGGAAATTTGCAAATTTTACTTTGGCTTATTATTTGATTTTTGTATAGGCTTGAGTAGGTAATGGTAATTGAATAATCCCTAGCAACATTTGAAAGCATAGATGCTCAAAAATAATATTTTGTCCATTAACTAACTTCAGAAGGCAGCACATGACTTTCACACCACAAAACTCTCTCAAACATTTAATCTTTAGAGGTAGGCAAGTTGAAGGAAACTCAGCAAATTGTCTTGAGTCCTGAATGTAATTGAGTAAAACCTTCAGATTATTGATTAAACCTTGCTACATTGTTCATCCATGACCAGCTGCATTCTATAAATGCCACTTCAATAAGTGCATCAGTGCAAGAACCATAGTATTCCACTAAGCCTTTGATCATCTACGTCCATACTTATCCTTAAAACCTTCAGTCTTCTGTTTCAATCAGATATTTATTCAGCCCTTTCTAAAAGATTTAATTAACAGATGATAGAACTCTATTCCACACTTTTGCTGCATTGGGCCAGATCTTCTGAATATTTACCAGAGGATGCTTCTGGCGTAATATTCAGTGGATTCTGGTTAATTAAGATTTAGCAGGACCAGTGTATCTTGTCCCAGTTAAGCAGCTTCTGCAGTTAGCTGAGGCTTCATGGAAATAGTTATAAGGTATATAAAAAGACAAACTATTTTTAACTGAGTAATAAGCTATGCACTTATAAAAAATCTAGAACAAATTAGAACACCACCAGTACCAATACAGCATTGTAAAGCTGTGTATTCATGCCTAATAGTTATTGACGGAGGAACTCATCCCATGTATGCTACCGTGCTCTTTTGATTGATTGTAAAATAATACAATTAGTGCAGATACCTAGCCTAGATAATGAACTGCCTTCATACGTACAAACAAGCTGGATGAACTCAGCAGGTCAGGCAGCATCCGTTGAAACGAACAGTCAACATTTCGGGCCGAGACCGCTTGTCAGGACAATGCTTTTGTCTATTACATTCTCCAAATCTTAATTTTCACTGTAACATTCAAAATGATTGATGATACCTTCAAATTCTTCGTAGTTCCTTACTTGCTGAAATGGTGAAATTGTTTCCTTTTCACTCCCAGCCAGTTCTGACAGCTCTAAGCCTGAATGTTTGAATCACAGTGAGCAAGAAAGTTCTGAGTTGTCTTATTGCTTATTTTGTACTGGTTATCGATGATAATAATCTCTGTGTTTGGAAAACAAACACACACAACTGACCCTATTTAAAAACTTCACTAATGGCCACACAAATGCACACAACTGATGCTAGTTAGAAACTGTTCAGGAACAGTCTCCTGCCCCAATTAAGAGCCATAGTGTCCTAAATAAATAAAGGGAATCCTAGCAATTTTCCTGATTACTTTTGGTTCTTTATGAGTTGTTCCAAATAAGTTGTCCTGATTAACCAATGGCCCAATTAACTGGAATCCATGTATTGTTTTTTCCAGCATATTTTGAACACAGTCTTCTAATGAAACCCTGGCTAATCTGTAATCATTGATTTAATTGAATTAAGTAACATTAAAATGGCATATGAACTCATGTAATCAAATCCCATATGTCACGGGCAGTCCAGCCTCCAGCATTGGCCTTGGCTGGATGAGTTGATTTTAGCCATACTGAGGCAGGAGATGGAAGTACTGTCTCTATTCATAGGCAAGGAATGGCAACAAACAGACCAGGGCCTGCGCCTAATCTTAGGCTGCTATTGTTGGTCTCTAGTGATAGCTGGTCTTTTGCTAAACACTTTGCTTGTTGCCCATATACTGGTTCAAAACTCAAACAGTTAGTTGCCTGTGGTTATGTTCAAGTTAATGTGACAGGGATTACACACATAGTTCAAGTCATCAGGTGCCAACTTATGATCACAATGGTGTAATTAATTTCATGCAATGTCACTGGAAGTGGGACATTAGCATGCTTATGAGCATGTTTTCTGGTTGTTAATGATGTATTGCACATCTTTGCAATGACTAATACAGTTTACCTTTTACAGCTTCTTCAGAGCAGTGTAGCTTCCATTAAAGCAAGGCAATCACAGCTCAGATGCAGGCACTAAATTACCAGTAGGAGGCAACACATCTCCTTTGCAGCCTGGCCCTCCTCACTTCCTGACATTGCTCCTTCTTCTTCGACAAACATGTCAGCACTGGTTCAGATCTGCCACAAGGAACCCACTGTTGTCTGAACCAAAGTAAACAATTAACCGCAGTTGATACAAAAGTTCATCCAAGCCCAACTGCCAAAAAGAAAATTTCATCTAGAAAGCAAGAATAAGTAAGAAAAATTCTTATGCATTTTCAAAGGGCATGTGACCCCAAGAAAAGTTCATATCTCTCTGATTCTGCGTTTAGAGTCATAGGGTAATATAGCACAGAAACAGGTTCTTTGGCCCAGCTCATCTATGCCAACCAAGATGCCCATTCAAGCTAGTCCCTTCCATTTGCTCTCATTTGGTCCATATTCCTAAACCTTTCTTAACTTTGTACTTGTCCAAATGGCTTTTAACTGTTGTTATTGTATCTTTCTCAAACACATCCTCTGGAGCACATTATTTCTACGAGAAATAATCCATAAAGTCCCTTTTAAATCATTCCCTTTTTGTGCAGTCATCCTATAACCCCATTCATAAATGGTGAGGTAATGGAAAGGGTTCTCCAGTTTTAAGATTTTGGGGGAATGACACTAAGGAGCTCTTTTAGTCTGTCAACACAACCTCAGTAGTAGGGAAGGCACAACAGTGACTATTCAAACTGAGGTGCTTAAGGAGAGCTAATATGCCCCAAAAATTGCTGCCAATTTTTAATCAAAGTGCGATAGAGAGCATACTGACATATGGAATGACAGGGTGGTACTCTAGCTGCAGCAAGAGAGGTCACAAATCACTCCAAAGGGTAATCAGGATGGTTGAGCATATTATTGAGACTTAAATAGCAAACCTGGAGACAATCTACAACTTTTGATACCTATGGCGTGCTGGTAACAACATTGAAGACTCATCCCATCCTGGACACTGTCTGTTCAATCTCCTGCCATCTGGTAGGAGATACAGAAATAACTTCACTAAGACATTAATACTGAAAATCAGCTTCTTCCCAAGGGGTATTGTGCAGCTGAATAATGCTGCACCCCAGCTTGCTAATGGCGTTTGAGTGTTATGGTCTATCAAAGTTACTTGTTACATGTAAATATGGGATCTTTTTTTAATTAAGTCATGCGGCATATTTTGTAAGTATTTGTTTTTGCATGGACTAGAGATGCGCCATAATCCCATTGCTTAAGTAATGACAATAAAGTTCTATTCTATTCTATCTATGCTCCTAGTGATTTTATAAACCTCTGTAAGATTACCCCTCAGTTCCTCTAATCCAAAGAGTGAAGTCGTGGTCTGCTCACCTTCTCCCTATAACTTAGGCCCTTGAGTCCCGGTGACATTCTCATAAATCTTCCTTGCATTCTTTCCAGCGCAACGGTGTTTCCTTTATCAGGGTGACCAAAGCTGTACATAATACTCCAGGTGTGGTCTTACCAACATCTTGTACAACTGCAACGTAACTCCTATACTAAAATGTCCTGTACGAAGAAGCTTCTCCTTTCCCACTTCTGAATCTCTGTTTAAAAGACCTCCAGCCTGCAGCAACACATTCAACTTGTCCATACAATTGAGCTGTTAGTTTTCTATTGAATCAGGGAAGTTATGCTGAAACCTGGTTCCGCTCACCTCTGTGCACACTGTTTAATAAATCTGTTTGAGAGTTCAAAGATCCTGCAATTATTAGGGTGTTTATCTTCTGATTTTCTCAGGTAGAGAAAGTCATGCGAAGGGACATGATATAACCAGTGCATACAAATGCAATCATGATAGCTTTCTACTCCTATTTTCATTAGCATAGCTTCAAATTTCTCAGATACTGTGTGGATGAAACTACACTTATGTTGTAGAGGGATCGACTCACTTATAGAAATATTCTGAAATGCTAAAATTAAGTGGAACATGTAATTAAAAGCCTAAAACATAACAATGACTGTTTGAAAGTACAAACATTTGTATGTCAGGGAGACAGGCCCACAAGGTGTGTCTCTGTCCCATCACTGGTCTGGAGCAGCAGCTGGACTGTATTGTCAGAGGCCCAGACAAATTCAGCCTCACAAAATACTTTGTGTCGCACTCAGTAAGGTTTGCTAGCATCACCTAGTTTTAAAGTTCCCAGATGTAATTTGTGAGTGGCAAGTGGTACTACAGACAAAATAAACAGATGGCAAGGGACTAACAAGGATCTACACACCTGACAGCTTCACCTATCATCTTCCAGCTATCCTTCCTCTTCCTCCAACTTTTTATTCTTGCATCTTCTCAGTCCTTCCTTTCCAGTCCAGAAGTAGGGTCTCGACCCAAAACATCAACTGTTTATTCATTTCCATAGATGCTGCCTGATCTGCTGAGTTCCTCCAGCATCTTGTGTGTGTTCACATAGTTACCTCCTTTAGTGTTCTACATCCTTAGAAGCTTTCTCTTGTGGGAATGAAGATTCCATCCATGGGAATTTGACTACGTTATATTTCACCTCTGTGTTTCAGGTCAGGTGTCGGTCAGCCACCATTAAGAGGTACGGCTGCAGAAAAATACCCTTTGTGAAATGGAGACACAAGGGACTGTGCACAGAGCTACAGAGCCCGGAAACAGGCTCGCTGATCAAACTCATCCATACAGATTGTGTTTCCCACTTGAGTTAATCCCACATGCCTGCAATGGGCTCATACCCCTCAAAACTTAGAGTTCCCATCCTCGGGTCCATGGAGCTCTTGGTTAATGGTAAGGATTCATGGCATTTAAAAAAAGTTGAGAATCCCTGCTCAAAACCTTTTTTATCTATGTGCATGTCCAAATGTATTTTAAACATTGTAGCTGCCTCTGCTGGTTCCTCGAGCAGCTTCTTCCATATCTCCACCACCTCTGAATAATGACTGCCTCCCCCCATCCCCCCAGATCCTCTTTAAGTATTTCCCCACTCACCTTAAATCTATGCTCTCTAATTTCCTTCTCTGGGAAAAATGCTGCGACCATTCACCTTACCCATGCCCCTCATGATTTTATATGCCTCTATAATGTCACCCCCTCCCCCCCATGTCCTGTACTCCAGGGAATGAAAGCTCCAGCTAAATAGTTCTTTCCTATAACTAAAGCTCTCTTGTCTCAGTAATATCCTTGTGAGCCTTTTCTCCATCTATTTCAGCCTAATGACATTCTCAGTACAATCATGCAAAGTGAACTGCACACAGAACTGCAAGAGTGGTCTCAGTGTTTTGTACAGCTGTCACATGACTTCCCAACGCTTGTCCTCAATGCCCTGAGTGATAACCCTGTCTACCTGTGTCACCTCTTACAGGGAACTTTGTACTTCTTATTTTTTATTTTTATTTATTTATTAAATTTTAGAAAATTACAAGAATAAAAGAAATGATGAAATAGTGAGAAAAAGAATATTAACCCTCCCCCCCCCAACCCTTATCTAAAGAAAGAAAAAAAAGAAGAGAAAGATTGTCTGGATATCGGAGGATCCCCACATGCTCCATGGAGTTCAAAATAATTTTAATATTTATTTTTACTTTCCCCAATTACTTTATAATTTTATCTTCAAAGGACCTAAGTATTTAATCCTATCTTTTGTAAGTATGCAAGCCAAATTTTCAAAAATACATCATATTCATTTCTTAGATTGTATGTAATTTTTTCAAGTGGAATACAACTATATATTTCATTATCCCAACAATCCATAGTTAAATATAAATCAGATTTCCAAGTAACTGCGATAACTTTTTTGGCTACTGCCAATGCGATTTTTATAAATTTTTTCTGATACTTATTCAATTTAAGTTTCAGTATTGTCCCTTCAATGTCTCCTAATGAAAATAATACTGGACTATGTGGGAGTTGTACTCCAGTAATTTGTTCCAATAAAAGTCTTAGATTTATCCAAAATGGTTGAATTTTAAAACAAGACCAAGTAGAATGTAAAAAAGTACCAATTTCTTGATTACATTGAAAACATTGGTCAGACATATTTGAATTTAATCTATTTATTTTCTGTGGTGTTATATATAATTGATGTAAAAAATTATATTGTATTAATCTAAGTCGAACATTTATTGTATTTCTCATACTATCAGAACATAATCTTGACCAGTTTTTTCCATCAATTTTAACATTCAAATCAGATTCCCATTTCTCTTAATTTATGACTTCCTGATTTAGTTGTCTGTTTTTGAATCAAATTATACATACAAGATGTAATTTTTTAAATTTTTCCATTTTGAATTAATATTTCTATTTCACTAGGTTTTGGCATCAACATTGTTTGACCCAGCTTTTCTCGTAAATAAGCCTTTAATTGAAAATAGCAGAAAAGAGTGTTGTTTGATATTTTATATTTATTTTTTAATTGATCAAACGACATCAATATACCTCCTTCAAAACAATCACCTATATATTTAATCCCCTTTTGGAACCAATTATGTAAAAGTTTATTATACATTGTAAAAGGAATGTCTATTTTGAATTAAAGTTCTTTTTGCTAATAAAGATTTCTTTATCTCATCGTCCATATTTACCTTATTCCATAAATCAATCAAGTGTCTTAATATAGGAGATTCTTTTTTTTCCCTTATCCATTTGGATTCCCATTTATATATAAAATCTTCTGGTATGTTTTCTCCTATCTTATCTAATTCTATTCTAATCCATGCCGGTTTTTCTTCATCAAAAAAAGACACAATAAATCTAAGTTGATTTACTTTATAATAATTCTTAAAATTCGGAAGTTGTGACCCTCCTAAATCAAATTTACATGTCAATTTTTCCAATGATATTCTTGACATCTTTCCTTTCCAAAGAAATTTCCTTACATATTTATTCAGTTCTTGAAAAAACTTCTGAGGTAATTGTATTGGTAAAGTTTGGAATAAATATTGCAATCTAGGAAATATATTCATTTTTACAGCATTAACCCTACCTATTAATGTTATTGGTAACATCATCCATTTATCAAGATTCTCTTTTATTTTTTAATAATGGCAAATAATTTTGTTTATATAATTTTTTTACATCATTATCAACTCTAATACCTAAATATTTTATCCCATTTATTGACCATCAAAATTGAGTTACTAATCGACATTGATTATAATTTCCTTTGGTAAGGGGAAAAATTTCACTTTTATCCCAATTTACTTTATACCCTGATACTTTCCCATATTCTTCCAATCTAAAAGATAATCTTTGCAAAGTTTGCAATGGGTTTGTTAAATAAATCAAAACATCATCAGCAAATAAATTAATCTTATATTCTTCTTGATTAATTCTAAAGCCCCCAATGTCTGAATCTGTTCTAATTAATTCAGCTAATGGTTCTATTGCCAATACAAATAAAGCAGGTGATAATGGGCAGCCTGGTCTAGTTGACCTCGTTAAGCAAAATGGTGTTGAAATCTGACCATTTGTAACTACTTTAGCTTGATGATTAGTATTTAAGGTTTTAATCCATTGTATAAAAGATTTTCCTAACTCGTATTTTTCCAATACCTTAAATAAAAAATCCCATTCCAATCTATCAAATGCTTTTTCTGCATCCAAAGCAACTGCCACACTCATTTCCTCTCTTTTTTGTGCCAAATGAATTATTCTAAGTAACCGGGTTATATTATCCATTAATTGTCTGTTTTTAATAAAACCTGTTTGATCCATATGTATTAATTTTGGTAAATATTTAGATATTCTATTAGATAAAATTTTTGCGATTATTTTATAATCTGTATTCAACAAAGAAATAGGCCTATATGATGTTGGTTTTAAAGGATCTCTATCTTTTTTTGGCAATACAGTTATGATCGCTGTTAAAAAAGATTGTGGGAGTTAATGCATTCTTTCCACTTGGTATATTAATTCCATAAAAGGAGGAATTAATAAATCTTTAAATTTTTTATAAAATTCAGGAGGAAAACCGTCTTCTCCTGGGGATTTATTACCCTGAAGTGATCCTAAAGCTTCTTCAACCTCTTTTAATGTAAAGGGTATATCTAATCCTTTCTGTTCTTCCAAATTTAATTTTGGAAGGGTTATTTGTGATAAAAATTTATCTATCTCAGCAATCTTATTTTGTGATTCTGATTGATATAGTTCAGTATAAAATTTTTTAAAGTTTCATTAATTTCTAAAGGTTTATAAGTAACCTTATTTACACTTGTTCTAATTGCATTTATTGTTTTAGAAGCCTGTTCTGTTTTCAACTGCCAAGCAAGAATTTTATGTGATCTTTCACCTAATTCGTAATATTTCTGTTTAGTTCTCATAATTACTTTTTCTGTACGATATGTCTGGAGTGTATTATATTGTAGTTTTTTATTAACAAGTTGTCTTCGTTTTTCTTCTGTCATATATCTTTGAGATTCTTTTTCTAACTTTATGATATCTTTTTCCAATTGATCTATTTCTGCCATGTATTCCTTCTTAATTTTAGATGTATAACTTATAATCTAACACCTTAAATATGCTTTCATCGCTTCCCATAATACAATTTTATCCTCAACTGAATGTAAATTTGTATCCAAATAAAATTGAATCTGTTTTTTCATAAAATCACAAAAATCTTGACGTTTTAATAAAATTGAATTAAATCTCCATCTATAAATCGATTCCTCCTTATCCATCATTATCATTGTCATTATCAAGGGGGAATGATCTGACAGTATTCTTGCTTTAAATTCCACACTTTTCACTCTATCTTGAATAGTTTTGATAATAAAAAAATCAATCCTTGAGTAAGTTTTATGTCTATTTGAATAAAATGAATAATCTCTTTCTCTTGGATTAATTTTTCTCCATATATCAATCAAGTTTAAGACTTTCATTAATAATAAAGTTAGTTTTATTACTTTTGATTTTGTAGCAACTTTAGTTGACCTATCCAAAACTGGATCTAAACAAAAATTAAAATCTCCACCTATTAATATTTTATCATGTGCATCAGCCAAGTTCAAAAAAACTTCTTGTATGAATTTTGCATCATTTTCATTTGGTGCATATGTTCATAAAAGTCCATAATTCTGAAAAAATTTGACAACGTATAATCACATATCTCCCCACAGAATCAATTATTACATTTTGTATTTTAATTAGTAAGGATTTATTAACCAAAATTGCAACTCCTCTCGATTTTGAATTAAATGAAGCTGCAATGACATTTCCAAACCAATCCCTCTTTAATTTCTTATGTTCTGTTTCTGTTAAATGTGTTTCTTGTATAAAAGCTATATCTCTTTTCAATTTTTTTAATATATGTTAAAACTCTTTTTCTTTTCACAGGTCCATTAATTCCATTAACATTAAGACTTAAAAAATTAAGTAAATTAATCATTCATAATACCTTCGGAACTCTTTAAAATTCTCCATGTTGCTATGAGTTTCTCCCCAACCATCCAGGCAAAAAGAAGAAAAATAGAAGAAAGATAACTAATCTATAAGAAAAAAAAAACAAAGTACCCCCCCACTAATGTTGCAAATAAAAAGAACACAACATTACCCCTCCCCATTTTATGGGTCATGGCAATCACCATGATTGTACACGTGAAACTCGCAGCCATCGATCAGGAGCTCCTCCAGCTCCCCCACAAAAAAAAGAAAATATATTAGTGAAGAAAAGAAAGAAAATAATTAATGTCTCTACTCCCAATTAATACTCAACTATTTTTTTTATAAATGTCCGTCAAGTCCAACCTTGTTTCAGTCTTCATCATTAGTCCATTTCATTTTTATAATTCTTTATTTCTCTTCGTGGACATCAGGTAATTCTTGTACAAATTTCTCCGCTTTCCGGTAGTCAATGAAAAATCTTCTTTCTTCGTTATCCAGGAAAATTATCAATTTTGCTGGGTAGCTCAATAAAAATTTATAGCCCTTTTCCCAGAAAGATTTTTTCACTGGATTAAATTCCATCCGCATCTTCAGAAGATTGTAACTTATATCTGGATAAAAAAAAACTCTTTTCCTTTCTATTGTCAATGGCCCATTTCTCTTTTTAACACCTTGAGTAGCTGCCTTCATGATCATTTCTTTATCTTGGTACCTTAAGCATTTTATCAAAGTTGATCTTGGATTTTGATCTTGTTGAGGTCTTGGTCTTAAAGCTCTGTGTGCTTCAATTTCAATTACTTGGCTTCCTCCGGAATTCATTCTCGAAAAAATTTTATTGGATTTTCTCCCTCTGTACCTTCCATAAGACCAACAATTTTGATATTATTTCGTCTACTTGAGTTTTCAAGTGTATCTATTTTTTCCAACATTTGTTTTCTTTCTATTGTCCAGGCAAGATTATTGTCTTCTATCTTATCTATTCTTTCAGAATTTTCTTCCACTTTTACTTCCATCTCCTTAATTTTATTATCCATCTTCCTTTGTTTTCCACCACATTATCGAGTGTATTCTGCATCCTTCTTATAGCTTTTAATTCATTCATAATATATATCAGGATATCTTTTATGTCTCCTTTAATCTCCTCTTTCTTTTCTTCTTCTTCTTCCTCTGAATTTCCCAAAGAGTCTGACTCCACTTCCGATTCACTTCCAGTTTCACTTCTAGCCGTAGTTGGGATTTGTAGTTTTTTTACTTTTGTTAATATCTGTTCATGCATACTTTCGCACATGCATTGTTCTTGCTGTTTCTTCTTAGAGACCGCCGACATTGCTGCAACTTCCTGTCCCGCATCATCAGAAGTGCCATGCACTTCGCCGGGAGGAGATCCAACTTGAGTCCGAGGCTTCACTGAGACGGTTAGGCCTTTTTCCCCGCTGATTTGCGCAGTCTTCAAAGTAGTAGCTTTCTTCTGTTTCGGTTTAGGAGCCATATCAAAAGATAATCCTGAGTTGCTTATAAATAGTTTCTAGTAGATATTTGTTAACTCTTCTTCATTTAAACCTTATTTCATTACTTTTTACGGGGGAGCTGGATTCCCAATGTCTCGACCCTACGTCATCATGTGACGTCCTCCCTGGGAACTTTGTACTTGTACCACTAAGACTCTCTGTATTTCAATACTCTTTATAGCCGGACATTGAATTCTCCCATTTCTGGTTACTACTGCCCCTCTGTCCCTTTCTCTCTCCTTCTGATTTGCCCGGCCCCCTTTTCCATGACTCAGAATATTTTGTAAGGCTGCTCTGCTCTGAGCCATTGACAGTACTGCCCAGCTCCTGTCCCCTTTGACCCAGGTTCTCTCCCCTTCCTCCAGATTCTTTCCACCTCCCCACCTATTCATCTGCCCATAACTCACATGCCATTTCCCCCTTCCTCCACTTTTTCCATCTGCCCACCCCTCCTCCTTTATTTGAGTCCTCTTCAACTCCCTTTCTTATCAGATTCCATCATCAACAATACTTTGTTAAGTACATCTGTCAACTCCCAGACTGATGTCTTTTTATCTCCTGCCTTCCCCACCGGACTCTTTCTGTCAGTCAATCCTTCCTCACCTAGATCCACCTATGACTTGCCAGCTCTCCACATCATCTCAGCTCCCCTCCACTCTTTCAGTCCAGTTGAAAATGTGAACAGATGATGTCTGACCAGCTGAGTTCCTCCAGTAGTTCTTTTTGTTCAAGACTGGGAAGCTGTTTACATCAGTCTGGTTTTATTAAACATAGACATCATCCACCAAAATTTAAAACATTCTTTTCTCTTCTCAGTGTTTCAATTAAATATTTTGAGGCATTGAAACGTGTGCAACCCTCTCACCTGTCTTGCATACAAACTTGGCTCAGGAGCTAACCCCGCTGACAGCCATGTGACTCAGAGGTGGGAAGGTCACCTTTCATGAGCAATGTAAGTCTAGGATCAGTATGATTTGGGGCTCAACCAGACAGGAAAGGTGAGATGTTCTGGGGAGGAACATGAACTTCATGTAAATACTGCTCCACGCAAAGTTATCATTTGCCAGAAAATTAACAGAGCATACACCAACATAAAGTTATAAAAGAAATACATTGACCAAATTCTCAACTTTAACAAAGTTACAGAAAAAGAAAAGAAAATTAGGAGGCCCCATTACAGTTAAACCAGCTTAAATGTACACATTGGAGCTCATGTTGGAGTAGCTGGGTGTATCACTTTACTCACGTGCTGTTCCAACAGTTTGCATGAAAGCACCTGCCACAGTCTGAATTGCCCTCAAAGACCACCTCGAACACACTGGCTCTGTCTGAGGAGTATTGCCCCTTCCTCCCTGGAGCCATTCATCTGCACGAAGCATTCTGCAGCTTCTTCCCTTGTGCCCCGCTCTGCAGCTCCCGCCAAAAAAAAATTGAAACCAGACTACTGCCCTTCAGAAATCTGCTCTCTCCCAGCACTCTTGGATGTTCCTTTAGGTAAAAGGTTATGACACATACCAAGACAACCCTGGTTGGCTGACACCATATTCCTAAGTTGGGAAACATGGCTCCTTATCTTTAACTGAAGCCAAAACTCTCAGGATACACTGCTTTTACAGAAAACTGCTAAAGAAAAAATACCTCACGGCACAGCAGCAGAGATCTACCCAGGACATTCCATGTGAGTTCAGTTAGAATATTCCCATCTTAGCAGCAACAATGGAAATATAGGCTGCACAAGCTCTGAGTACATTCCACAGGCTACATAGGATTCTTCCCATTCTCTTGGTGGTCAATGTCAGTGTAACATAGAAAATGTCCCTGAAGCATCTGGTCTGGCCATACTTTTAGCCTTGCTTGAAGGGGAACATTGAGATGCCAATAGAAAATAAGCAAAAAATGACTAAATGATATATATTCTTCTTCATAGTCATAGAACACTACAGCACAGAAACAAGCCCCTTGACCCACCTAGTCTGTGCTGAACCATTAAATTGCCTCACTACCCTCTAAGTGAAGAAGTTCCCCCCATGTTCCCCTTAAACATTTCACTTTTACCCATAACCCATGGCCTCTAGTTGAGCTCTCACCTAACCTCAGTGGAAAAAACATGCTTGAATTTAACCTGTCTATACCCTTCATAATTTTGGATACCATTATCAAATCTTTGCCCCTGTCTTCTACATTCTAGGGAATAAAGTCCAAACCTATTCAACCTTTCCTTATAACTCAGGTCCTCCAATCCATTGTAAATTTTCTCTGTACTCTTTCAAGCTTATTTACATCTTTCCTGTAGATCGGTGACCAAAACTGCACACAGTACTTCAAGTTAGTCCTCACCAACGTCTCTCATACAATTTCAACATAACATCCCAACTGCTGTGCTCAATACACACAAAATGCTGGAGGAAATCAGCAGGTCAGGCTGCATCTACGGAAATGCATAAACAGTCAACATTTTGGGGCAAAACTCTTCTTCAGAACTGAAAAAGAAGGGAGAAAGACACCAGAATTAAAAGGTGGAGAGAGAAGAATGAGGCTTCTTGGAAGGTGAAAGGAGAAGCCAGGTGAGTAGAAAAGGTGAAGCGTTGGAGCAAAAGGAATCTGATAGGAGAGGCAAGTGGACCATAGGAGAATGGGAAGGAGGAGGTGGCACTGGGGGGGAGATGATAGTCGGTTGAGAAGAGGTAAAAGACCAGAGTTGGGGAATAGAAAAAGAAGGGAGGAGAGGACTTTTTTTTTACGGGAAGGAGAAATTGATATTCATGCCATCAGGTTGGAGGCTTCCCAGACGGAATATAAGGTGTTGCTCTTCCACGCTGAGGGCGACCTCATCTTGGCCCAAGAGGAGGCCATGGACTGGCACTTCAGAATGGGAATGGGAATTGGAATTGAAATGTTTGGCCACTGGGAAGATCTGCCTTCGGTGGATGGAGTGGAGGTGCTCGGCAAAGTGGTCCCCAATTTACAGCGGGTCTCACCAATGGGAGAGGCTGCATTGGGAGCACAGGTGAAATGTTGCCTCACCTGTAAGGACGGTTTGGTGCCCGAAATGGAGGTGAGGGAGGAGGCGAATGGGCAGATGTAGCACTTTGGCTACTTGTGGGATATGTACCAGGAGGGAGATTACTGGTGAGGATGTATGGACAAGGGAACCATGGAGAGAGCCATCCCTGCAGAAAGCGGAGTGGGTGGGGTAAAGATGTGTCTGACGGTAGAATCTCATTGAAGGTGGAGGAACTTGCAGAGAATGATGCGTTGCATACAGAGTCTCAAGGGATGGTAGGTGAGGACACATGAACTCTGTCCCTGTTAAGGCAGTGGGAAGATGAGGTGAGCACTGATGATCAGGAAATGGAGGAGATGTGACTGAGGACAGATTCAATGGTGGTCAAAGAAACCTGTTCCTCTGAGAAAGAGGACAGATATCTTTGATGTTCTGGAAAGGAGAGTCCCATTCTGCGCACAGATGTGGCAGAGATGAAGGTTCTAAGGGAATAGCATTTCCACAGGAGACAGGATGGGAAGAGGTATAGTCAAGATTGCCCTGGGAATCAGTAGGCTTATAAAAGATGTTAGTCTCCAAAGAAAGAGATAGAGAGATTGAGAAAGAAGATGAGTTGTCAGAAATGAACCAAGTAAGTTTAAGGGCAGGGTGGAAGTTGGAAGCAAAGTTGATGAAATTGACAAGCTCAGCACAGTGCCTGAAGCAGAATTAAAAGGTGGGGAGAGAAGAATGAGGCTACTTGGAAGGTGATAGAGGAAGCCAGGTGGGTAGAAAATGAAAAGTGCTGGAGAGAAAGAAATCTGATAGGAGAGGAGAGTAGACCATAGGAGAAAAGGAAGAAAGACGGCACCAGGGGAAGATGATAGGCAGATGAGAAGAAGGAGGAAGAGTTGGGGAATATTACTGGGGATGGCTTGGAACATGTTCTATGTAGCCAACAAAAAGGAAGGCGTAGCTGGGGCGCATGCGGGTGCCCATGGCTACCTCTTGAGTTTGGAGAAAGTTGGAGGAATTGAAGGAAAAATTCTTGAGGATGTGGATCAGTTCCAGACAGAGGACCGTGGTTGTGTGGGTCGGGCGGGGGGTGGGGGTGGTTCTGGTTGATCCTTCTATTGAAAAAGCAGTGAAGACCTTTAAGGCTTTTCTGAGGTGGAATAAAAGAGTATAGGGACTGGACATCCACGGTGACAATGAGGTAGTCAGGACCAGGGTATTGAACGTTGGCGCATAGGTTGGGAGCATGAGAAGTGTCATGGATGTAAGTGGGAAAGTACTGAACCAAGGGAGATAGAATGGAGTCAAGGTATGAGGACATGATTTCAGTGGGGCAGAACAATGGGCCTACCTGGACAGTCAAGTTTGTGGATCTTGGGTAGAAGGTAGAAGTGAGCAGTACAGGTTAAGGGTACTATGAGTTTGTTGGCAGTGGATGGAAGATCTCCAGAGTTGATGAGGTCAGTGATGGTGTCAGAGTCAATTTTCAGATGGTCCTCAAGGGGTAGAAAGAGGAGGTGATGCCTAGCCTCAGTGAGGTCAATCCACCACAGTACAGCAACAACCCTTTGCCCACAGGTTTGATGGTCAGTTTGTAATTGGTGCACAGAGAATGGAGGGCAGAATGTTCAGAGAAGGTAGGGTTTGAGGAAGAGTGAGGAGTACTGAAGTTGTGCCAGTTGATGTTTCATTGGCAATTAGGCATGAGAAGATCCAGGGCAGGCAGAGGACCAGCGTGGGTTGTCCAAGAAGATGAGGACGGTTCAAAATAGTAGAAGGGATCACTGGTGCAAGATGGAAAATTCTTACTGGAGAAATGGGCTCGGAGGTGGAGGAGATTGAAGGCAACCTCAGAGCCTTGGCTGGCACAGAATTCACAAGATGCAGGTGAAGGGCGGCAAAGGAAAGGCTCTTGCTGAGAGGCAGAGTTGGTGAGAATGGTGAAGACATGGCACGGATTAGAGCTCGGATTGAAGGAGTGAGGAGTGTTGGAAGTGTCAGAAGAGGGAGAGGGTCAGGATGTTGAGTGAAGGGAGGATGGGAGGACGATGGAGGCCCTCAGGAGGTGATTGTGGAGCCAGGGTTGGAGAATGATGGTGGGGGTAGGGAAGCCTGAGGGACCCAGCAGCAGCAAGAAAGGTCTTGGCCGGGAAGTACTCATAGCTGAGATCAAGGTTGGAGCTAGATCTAAAGGCCGCTCAGTTTGTAGTCTGAAGACATTCAGAGTACTCTTGTACTCAATACACTGATTTATGAAGGCCAATGCGGTAAAAGCTTTCTTTATGAACCTATCTACCTATGATGCCACTTTCAAGGAATATGGATCTGTATTCACAAATCCCTCGGTTCTACTGCACTCCTCAGTGCCCTACCACCTACTGTGTAAGACCTATTCTGGTTGGTCCTCCCAAAGTGCAACACCTCACACTTGTCTGCATTATATTCCATCTGCCATTTTTCAGCTGATCCAGATCCCGCTGCAAGCTTTGATAGCCTTCCTCACTATCCACCACACCCAATCTTGGTGTTATTCAAAAATTTGCTGATCCTGTTGGCTGCATTATCATCCCAGTCATTGATATAAATGACAAACAGCAATGGACCCAGCACCGATCCCTGTAGCACTCCACTAGTCACAGGCCTCCACTCAGAGAAGCGACTCTTCGGTTTCTCACATGAAGCCAATGTCTAATCCAATTTACTCCTCATTTTGAATACCAACTGATAGAAACTTCTTGACCAATCTCCCATGCAGGACTTTGTCAAAGGCCTTGGTAAAGTTCGTGTAGACAACATCCACAGCCTTACCTTTATTTTTTTTCCTGTATTCATTGAGAATTCTTTAGAGTTTTTAATGGTTTTTCTCCAGTAGCCTGGAAGTTATTTCCCTGTTACATCTCCAAATTTCCTTCCTTCTAAATAATATTTCATTTTGGAATGGACTCAAGCCTTTTGCCCAGACAATTTGTAATGGTGCTTAAACTTCATAAAGTCTCCTCCTATTATTTCTTCCCTGTTTTCTGCTTTTTTCCCTAAACTTTCCCTCTCATCTACCTGCCTTTTGAAAGAATCAACGTTATTCACCTCAACATAGAATCATACTTCTTGTGGTAGAGTTTTAACTTCTACTAAGAGTCAAAGTGTCATAGAACAATGCAGCATGGAAACTGGCCCTTCCTTCAGCCCATCTGCACACTGCTGCTTGCCCAGTGTCCATACCTTTCAATATAGCTTAAATTCTACAATTATAACAAGACCCCAATCCTTTCTTTACTTTTTAAATTGATCTTATAACCTGCAATGGTGCTTCTAATGTAAAACCAAAATGCATTTATCTGAAATAAAAGTGAAAACGCTGGAAATAGCTTTCCAGGAGTGCACATAACAGATTATGTCACTATTCCCTTAACACCACGTCCTTGGTTCTGCATCACGATGTGGTACAATTGCAAGGAACCTGACTACAAGCCCTTTCAAAGGATTACGAGGACTGCCGATAGGTTCATTCACCCTTTAGAGATATTTATCAAGTATGCTGTGTGAGCAGCGCCCTTAGTCTGATAAATGATCCCTCCCATCTGTTCAACAGTTTACCCCTACCAAAAGGCAGGAGTTACTGTAGCATTGATAAAAAGGGCTGTTAGGATGGGTAACAGCTTTTTGCCGCAGGTTGTAAGACTACTGAACTCCCTGCCACTATCCAGTTTTGTCGTGTAATGAAGCGTTACACTGTTTATTTTCCAACTTGTATCATTTATGCACCTTAGTCTTTTTAATTTGTGGTAATATTACTTCATGCATCATGTGTTTGAGTTATATGTACTATGCTGTGCACCTTGGTCTGGGGGAGCATTGTCTCATTTGGTGAGACACGTGTACAATAAACTACAATAAACTTGAATGACAATAAACTTGAATTTGAACAAGTCAGCCTGAATCAATAGAGAGCAAAAGGGGGTTAAAGTTTCCGTTGATGATGAACTAATGAGTATTTTTTGCTGTAATGTTACTTTTGATCATCTTCTCTCCTGAGTCCTTGGAGCATCTTGCTCTTCTACCAAGAATTCTACTTGTTATAAAATTAGAATTCTAAGTCAGATCCAACTACTAATAATGTAGATTTGATCTGAGCCCATCTATTTATAAATTTTTCATAGTTTTATCCAACATAACCACTGGTGTAAATAGAACTGTGCCAGCTTTGTTATTGATCTTTCAGAGGTCAAAACATCAAATATTAACTAAGAGCAGAAGATATATATGGACGTTCTAAACCATAGGTGTCAAACTCAAGGCCCGCGGGCCACATCCGGCCTGGCGTACAATTATATCCGGCCCGCGAGATCATTTTAGATAGATCTATTATTTTAATTATTAATGGCCCGGCGATATGAAGCCTATGATTGTAAGTTAATACCAATCATAAAAATAATGCTTGCTCAGCAGTCTTCTTCATAAGAAACGGAATTTGTGAAGTGAAACACTTTGTAGTTATAGCAGAGACTGAGACACATGAGAGCAGGCTGAAAAAACGGAGACAACGAAAGCTGCGTTCGCACGCGCCCGACTGATCCGGCCCGCGTGAAGCTGCATTTTGCCCAATCCGGCCCGTGACCTAAAATGAGTTTGACACCCCTGTTCTAAACAAATCATCCCGATGGATAACACAGCTGTGGTCCAACCCGAATGTCTTATCACAATGCACACCCATTCTGAGCTGAAACTGACTGTGTCAGGCTCGTACGAGCTAGATCGCTCCACTTCCACTCCACTTGTTTTCTTACTTCCTCAGCTCTAGTTGGACATATGGAAGCAGATTCCATCATCAGAGACCCTCCTCCACTCAGGCCATATTCTTTTCTCAGGTGGAAGGTACAAATGCCTCAGGGCTCAATCCACCTGCTTCAAGAATAGTTACTACCCCACAACCACCAGGCTCTTGAACGAAAGGGGATAAATACACTCACTTGCCCGTCTATTCAGATGTCCTACAACCAATGATTTTGCTTTATGCACTCTTTATTTTGTTATCCCATGTTCTTGTTATTTGTTACCTTTTTATGCATATTAGCATTTGCACAGTTTGTTGTCTTCTGTGGTCTGGTTAATCTTTTATTGATCCTGTTATATACTATTCAATAGATAGCTGAGTATGCCCACAAGAAAATGAATCTCAGTGTTGGATATGGTGACATATATGTCTTTTGATAACAAATTTATTTTGACCTTGGAATTTTGCCTTCTCCTCCCAAAGTACATGACCAACTGTTTCATATTAAAATCCAATTGCTATTTAAACTGAATAATTTACTTCTCTAACTCTTGAAGCTTAGTGACTGATAAAGTTTTTTAGATGATGTATTGCACCCTTCATGGGGTCCTTCATCATTTCAAGTAACACAAAGTATTCATAGTTCCTCTGTTAATTAATTTACTATTACCTTAATGGAGCATGTATTATGTTCCATTTTTCCTGTCAATTGTCAACAGTTTATGTCAAATAATGTTTAGAGAAATCTTGTTCCTGTCTTAAATTCTATGTTAATACATTAAATGGAAGAAAACAAGTAGGTAGGGAGCCTGTTCTCTTGTAATGATGTAATTTGGGTTTTGGTCATTAAATGAGAATGCTGATTTTCTTTTAATTCCACACAATAGTTTCCCGCATCCTTCTTAATTACTTTTCTTGTATTTTCTGCTTTGGACTCAAGAGGAAATTAATGGTGTGGAACTGGTAGGCTTCAAGAAGATGATGAGCTTCATCTATATGGGGAAAAGACTTCTAATCTGGACAAAGTGACAGATAACTTGCTGGCAGCTGCTGACAAAATGGGTCAGGTGACAATGTTCTGAATGAATAATTTATCAGGCTACCCAGGGCATGGATACTAATATGTAACAAATTGCATCCTTTTAACCTACTGTGGTTTTATATGGTTTCATGACACATCAGTGCAGGCTGAGCTTCAACTTTGTTCTGTTATTTTTTTGACAAAATCTGAGGCACTTTATGAGGAATTTTTCACCTCTGTTTTTTAACACCCAAACTATTTTCTGGATCACAATACATAATATGAAAGCATGTATGCTTTTCTTATCTATAGAAATTGATCCGACTATCTGTCGCAGAATAAAGCAGAGGCCTTTGCTGAGTGGTCTGACAGGGGAATAACACATTGCTCATATGTATACCCTAACCCATCCAGCGTCAAGCCACCTTCCTTCAGTGTATCGATATGGTCAATAGTGAGAAGCTTTCTCCCCTGCAGAGGTTCTTATAACCAGAGGGTATAGGTTTAAAGTGTGAGTCAGGATAATTAAAGAGAAATTGAGGAAGAACTTTTAAAGCCAGGAGGTGATTGATATTTGGCAAGTCTGCGTGGGTGGTAGAGGTAGGTAGCTCACATTTCAGGAGTATTACATGTTTGCTTGAAATGCTACCACATAGAAGGCTGGAAATCTAGAATAAAAATAGATAGGTCCTAGAAGAGAGACACAGATATGATGGGAAAAAAGGCACATTTTCATACTGTGTCCCTTGTCCACTGGTGAATGTACAACTTTACCACATTTCTGGAAATGCTCAACAGGTTATGCAGCATCTGTTGAAAGGTAATCAAATCTGACATTTTGTTCAAAGACCCTAACCAGTTCTGATAAATGGCCTTAAACTCAAAGCTATCGGGCTACATTTTTGTTGATACACTATGCTAATGTCTCTGACAAAGAACGTGAATGTCATGGTCCCGACTGGCAATTCCCCTTCTTGCCATTATCTCATTGATTGCGCCTTATTTCCTGTTGGTTGATTCCCTATGATTGGTAGTCCCATTAATTACCGCACACCTCTTTCCCATTAGCGAACATAAGATAAAACTTGGGCGTCACAGCCATGCTGTGCCAGTTCGTTGGTCAACTCTAATGTGAGTAAACCTCGTTTCCTGATTCCTTAGGTCTGTCTGTTCTAAGCTCCACATCATTTCCTGGATACTCTCCGTAAACCTTGTCTCTGTGTAAAGACTCTCCTGGATACCGGTTCCCTGTTCACGATGGTGCTAACGCCTGACGACTCTGCCTCTGCGCCTGTGTCCTGCACCTGGGTTTGTCCTCAGCCTCGTCCTGGCAACAGAATGAACTGGCCAAGAATGAACCCAGTAGACACGGACCCTGTGCAACACACCCTCGCCAGCCAGGGCTCCCTACTGGGCTTACATGATCAACTGCTCGGAGAAGTCATGAGAGATCTTTGTGCCCTGTCCGAGGTTGTAAAGAAGGTCAGTGAGCAAGTTGACCGGGTAGCCGCTCCCTTTACTCCGTCCCTTCCAAGAACCCAGTCTGGCCAAACTGCACAAACTGGGATGGCCACACCCTTTGTGTTGGCAATACCATCACCTTGAGAGCCGTGCGTACCTGAACCAGCACCCCACGCTGGGAACCCAGGGAAGTGCTGATCCTTCCTGCTACATTGCTCCTTGGTTTCCGAGCAACAGCCATGTACTTACACCTCAGACAGATCAAAAATTGCATACATCATGAGGCTGCTACAAGGGGATACCTTATCATGGGCCACCGCGAACTGGGACAACTGGCCAGAGGTCTGTTTCTCCTTCTCCACCTTCGTCTCTGAAATGATGAAGGTCTTTGAACAGCCGATTCGCAGTAAGGATGCTGCTAAGTGCTTGCTAACTCTCTGTCAGGGTTCATGAAGCGTAGCAAAATACTCCATCGAGTTCCGTATATTAGCAGCCAACTCTGGGTGGAAAGACGAAGCACTGCAGGAAGTGTTTGGACAGGGCCTCTCAGATAATATAAAAGATTAATTGGCAGTGAGGGATGGTGAGGACAGCCTGGACTCTCTGATCTCTCTAGCACTAGGCATCTGAGAGAAAAGACCTTGGGTCATCCCACAGCCCGTTTTACCCTCTTCAACCAGCCCCGACATCTCTCTCCCTTCCGCTCCTAGCATAGCTCCCACTCCGACCATTCTGGTGAGTCAGACGACACTCCCTTCAGCCACCCAAACCCAGATGCAGATCCAGGCTACTGTGAACTACCACCAACAGTCCCTGCCTCTCTCCGCCTTGGTGGACTCCAGTGCCGAGGGAAATCTACTGGAAGAGGATGTAGCCTCCCGGGCTGCCATACCTCGGGAACCATTAAGTACCCTTCTGGAGGCCTGGTGTTGACAGAAAACTTCTGGCTCAGGTCACCCACTGTATGCCACCCCTGACTTTGATTCTGTCCGGAAATCATCGAGAGAAGGTACGATTTAATCTCATCCATTCACCTCAAGCTCCTATAGTTCTAGCATACCCCTGGTTGAACCACCACCGTCCCCACATCGACTGGTGTACTGGGAGGGTAGCCAGCTGGAGCCCGCTTTGCCACTTCACCTGTCTGCAGTCGGCTTCATCCCCTAGGGAGGCTACCACGACCCCGCCTGTCTGTGAACCCCTTAACTTGTCCAGAGTTCCTGCAGAATACCACGACCTGAGACAGGTATTCAGCAAACAACGGGCTCTTTTCCTGCCTCCACACTGCCCATATGATTGCGCTATTGACCTTCTCCCCGGGCTTTGCCACCCACCAGTCTCCTATATAACGTCAAACACGAGGAAATCTGCAGATGCTGCAAATTCAAACAACACACACAAAATGTTGCTGGAACACAGCAGGCCGGGCAGCATCTATAAGGAGAAGTACTGTTGATGTTTTGGGCGGAGACCCTTCGTCAGGACCTGACGAAGGGTCTCGGCCTGAAACGTCGACAGTGTTTCTCCTTATAGATGCTGCCTGGCCTGCTGTGTTCCACCAGCATTTTGTGTGTGTTGCCTATATAACCTCCTGACCTGAGAGAGAGGCCATGGAGAAATACATGAGTAAGTCTCTCGCAGCAGGCATTATTCGACCCTTATCTTACCCGGTGGGCGCTGGTTTCTTCATTATAGAGAAAAAGGATGGGTGGCTTCATCCCTGTATCGATTACCGAGGCCTAAACAACATAACTGTCAAAAACAAGAACCCCTGCCCCTCATTAACTCGGCATTTGAACCACTTCACAGACCCACCATCTTCTCAAAGTTGGATCTTCGTAATGCCTACCATCTAGTCAGGATAAGACAGGGAGACGAGTGGAAGACGGCATTTAATACACTTTTGGGCCACTTCAAATACTTGGTCATGCTGCTTGGCCTCACCAATGCCCCTGCCATTTTTCAAGCCCTACAATGATGTGCTGAGGGACTTTATAAACCGCTTTGTGTTCGTTCACCTAGATGTCATCTCGATATTCTCCACCAGCCTCCAGAAACACATTCAACATGTCCGACAAGTCCTGCAGAGACTGTGGGAGAACAAGTAATTTGTGAAGGCAGAGAAATGTGAATTCCATGTCCCCTCGGTCAGCTTCCTGTGCTACATTATCGAGAGCAGACCCTGAGAGGATCTAGGCTGTGGAAGAATAGCCTAGGTCCACGACCCGCAAACAACTTCAGCAGTTCCTGGGGTTTGCTAACTTCTATCGCCAATTTATCAGGCACTACATTCGGGTGGTGGCGCCCCTTACCCAAATTACCTCGCCTACAACACCTTTTTGTTGGGACTCCGAGGCTGATTCGACATTCACTGACCTGAAGAGGCATTTCACGACTGCTCCCATCCTGGTCCAATCGGACCCCTCCCATCAATTCATTGTTGAGGTTGATGCCTCTGACTCCGGGGTGGGAGCAGTTCTGTCCCAACAATCAAGTCCAGACCAGAAGCTTCATCCCTGTGCCTTCTTTTCTCGCCAGCTAACCCCCATTGATTGAGATTACGATGCGGAGAACCGGGAACTACTTGCGGTCAAGCTGGCATTGGAGGAATGGAGGCACTGGCTGGAGGGGGCAGAACATCCGTTTATCGTTTGGAGTGACCATAAGAAACTTGGATATATCCTGACTGCCAAACGCTTGAACTCCCGCCAAGCCCGTTGGGCATTGTTTTTTGGATGATTCAAGTTTACCCTCACCTACTATCTCGGGTCGAAGAACGGGACACCTGATGCGCTCTCCCACCAATACAATTTCAAGGAGGACATTTCCAGCCCCGAGACCATCCTCCTACAATCCTGTGTGGTGGCATCACTCACTTGGGAAGTTGAGTCTTTTGTAAATGAGGCCCAATGGGATGACCGTGACCCTGGCCTTTTAGTGCCCGATTCCGTCAAGTCTCAGATCCTCCAGTGGGGGCACATATCTCGGTTTGCCTGCCATCCTGGGAGTAATCGGACACTGGCTCTCCTTCCATGGATGCAGATACACGTTCCTATGTTCCGTCTGTGCCCGTGGAAAAGCCTCCCACCGGCCACCTGCCGGATTACTTCGTCCCCTACCTGGCCTGGGTCATACTTGGTAGCACATTGCCCTAGATTTCATCACCGGTCTACCCCTTTCACACGGAAACACCACCATGCTCAACATGGTAGACCGTTTCTCCAAGACAGTGCATTTTGTAGCCCTCCTTAAACTCCCTTCGGCATGAGAGACTGCAGACCTTCCCGTTCACCTCCACGGAATTCCTGCGGATATCATCTCCGATCGGAGTCCTCAATTCCTCCTGCAGGTATGGAAATCCTTCTGCCAAGCCCTGGGTGCTTCCGTTAGCCTGTCATCTGGCTTCCATCCTCAGTCAAACGTACAAACAGAACGGGTCAACACAGGATTTGGAGGAGGCACTACGTTGCATAGCAAACGACAACCCGTCTACCTGGAGTGACCACCTCGCATGGGTAGAGTACGCCCACAACTCTCTGGTTGGTACTGCCACCGGAAGATCTCCCTTGGGTACAAACCCCCTGCTGTTTCCCACTCAAGAAGAGGAGATTGTGGTGCTGTCAGTTCAGGCCCATATCAGTCGGTTCCTCAAGGTCTGGGAGGGCACATGTATGGCCCTGCTCCAATCAGCCAATCACAACCAGTGGATTGCTGATCGCCATCGGACTCCGGCACCTGAGTATCGACCTGAGCAGAAGGTGTGGCTCTCATCCAGAGACATCCCTTTCAAAAACAAGCCTAAGAATCTTGCACCTCACTTCCTAGGACATTTAGAGGTCAAAAGTATCATCAGCCCCACAGCAGTCCGACTTAAACTACCCAAGTCTATACACGTCCACTCTACAGTTCATGTTTCCCAAATAAAACCCGTTTCCGTCTGCCCCTTGTGTCCCCACCGAAACCCCTCCACCCGCCCGAATCATTGACGACCATCTGGCGTACACCATCCACAGACGACTGGATATGCGCCGTTGGGGCAGGGGCCTCAAATACTTGGTAGACTGGGAAGGGTATGTCCTAGAGGAGTGTTCCTGGATTCCACGCTCCTTCATACTGCACCCTTCCCTCATCCAGGACTTCCATATTGACCAAGCCTGAAGGATCACCTGGAGGCTCCCATTGAGGGGAGGGTACTGACATGGCCCCGAGCAGCAATTTCCCATCTTGCCATTATCTCATTGATTACGCCTTAATTCCTGTCGGCTGATTCCCTATGATTGCTAGTCCCATTAATTACCGCACGCCTGGTACCCATTAGCAAACATAGGATAAAACTCGGGCATCACAGCCATGCTGTGCCAGTTCGTTGGTTGACTCTAGTGTGAGTAAACCTCATGCCCTGTTTCCTCAGGACTGTCAGTTCTAAGCTCCGCATCATTTCCTGGATACCCTACATAAACCTTGTCTCTGTGTAAAGACTCTCCTGGATACCGGTTCCCCGTTTGCAATGGTGCTAATACCTGACGACTCTGCCTCCGCGCCTGTGTCCTGCACTTGGGTTCATCCCCAGCCTCGTCCTTGCAAACAGGGAAAGAGAATTCTGTAGGTTAAAGATGTGCAGGTTTACATGGAATATATGTAGCAACCTCTCTTTCAGTTTCATATTTGCACTTCTGAATGAGTACACAAAAGATTCCCTGTCCAGATGGTGGGAACATGTCACTTCCCTCTAGCTCACCATATCTGCCTAAAGTGACTAGCTCTATCCAAATATGGCCTAGAAGTCTTCTGATTTCTGAAGAATTATCTAATCAGGCTCATCACAATGGAATTGTTAGAACAATCCTAGGAAATTTGAATGCTCAGAAAAGCAATCAGACCGACCTTACATCACCACGAATGAATTTTTCTTTAAACTACAGAGAAAGGTGTGTAATGACTTCTGCAGTAACTATGAGAAATGGCCCTCTGATATTTTCTTTCAGCAGTACAATGGCATTTGCAGGTTAAATAACACAATATTTTCAAAGAGACAGGGAGAGGACTGGACAGGAAGCAATGTTCAAGACATGTAAACAGGGGCTTCCCTCCCGTCCTACCAACCTTAAATGAAAGAATCTTTTGGCAGGATAAATATTTATAATAGCCAAGTATCCAAACTGTTCTAGTCGTTTTGTGCTTTACTCAAATTCTGCAAAGAATATTAACATATTACCTGCGGTAAATATAAAAAGCTGTCTGGAAAGGCTTTGGGCCAGCCGGTGGTGTAGTGGCGTCAGCAATGGACTTCGAGGTGGATGATCCTGAGTTTGATCCCGGCCAGGTCCCTACCTGTGCAGCAGCCGTTCCTGCACAGAAGAAAGGCCTGGCAATCTACCTCTGTATCTTGCCAGAAAAACCTTATGGACAACTCCACTATCCACAGGTTTGCCATGAGTCGACAACTCAGCAGCACTGAACAACAACAAGAAAAACGTTAACTCACAGTGTAACTTTATAGTGTTCTTTTCAGTTGTGTGTGACATTATGGATCCATTTACATTCTGGGTAACATTGTGCAAGCACAGTGCTAAATGAGTAACCATGCAGTACTATATTGCAGCTGTGAGAGTACAGAATGAAGGGTGATCCTGTGGGGCAAGGAAAGAGAGATTGCAAAGCAGTGAAGGCCAAGTTGGGAATAATGGTCAACAAGGGAATGCACCAAATGAAAAATGAGAACTGAGGCATTCTACATTAACAGTCCACAGCAATAATATTCTGAAAGCAATTTTTATAGTTGTAAAGGGGACCACAGTGGGAGAGGCTATTGAGGAAGTTCCCAATGACATCAGGGAAGTCAGGGAACATGTTGGGAGAACATCAGATGAGGGGGGAGGGGGGAGATGTGATAGAGGAATTCACTCAACAGCAAGATTGACAGGGGAACTCAGTGAATCACAATACCTTTGGATTCCACCTGGCTGGTAAGCAGTGCTAGCTGGAATAGAATGTAGGATCATCACCAAATCAGGATTGAGCTGCACGTGACATCAATTTAATGACTAGGCAAAGCTACTGCACTTGCCAGTGACCTCAGAGAACAGTGCTCAGGAAGATGCAGTGGTCTCTGATCCTCCACATTGCCAAGAATCTTACCATTAATGCTATATTCTGCCACCATATTTGACCTACCAAAATGAACCACCTCACATGTCTGGGTTGAACTCCATCGACCACTTCTCAACCCAATTTTGCATCCTATCAATGTCCTGTTGTAACCTCTGACAACCCTCCACACTATCCACAACACCCTTAATCTTTGTGTCATCAGCAAATTTACTAACCCATTCCTCCACTTCTCCACTCCTCATCTAGGTCATTTATAAAAATCATAAAGAGTAGGGGTCATAGAACAGATCCCTGAGGCACCCCACTGGTCATCGGCCTCCATGCAGAACATGACCTGTCTACAACCCCTCTTTGTCTTCTGTGGGCAAGCCAGTTTCGGATCTACAAAGCAACGTCCCCTTGGATCCCATGCCTCCTGACTTTCTCAATAAGCCTTGTATTAAAAGAAACTTACCGCGATCCCACTAAAAAAGGGCACATGCTAAATGTACCATTTTTGGCTGATGTACAGACAGTCAAGATATTAAGAATGAAGTGTATTTGTCTCCACAATTCAGTTAATGACAAATCCTCCTGGAATGGGAGTTAAATCCAGGATGGAGTCAGATGTGCTACTAACATGAAGGTATGCAAGTCTGGAAAGTCCACTTACTCTCTGTGGAATGACAGCTAGCTGCCTGTGTGAGCCAGCCCAGTGGTACAACACCATTGAAGTCTGTCTTCTATTCCGCTCATTCAGTTCAAAGGATGGCTGATATTTAGTCATCTTGTTGAGCAAACAGTCACATGGGAGAATTGTCACTAATAGTAAATCAAGAACGCTTCATTTTTAGTGAATATTATAAACATTTTACAACTCACAAATGAAGATGTAATAAATATATATGCATTATACAGATATGTACTTGATAGCCAATAAACACAGTGGACTGATTGACCTGTTTCCACCCTGTATAACTCTATGACTCTCTGATGTACTGTACATTGAGAAGGAATCAACTACACTTTATGTGACTAAATTAAATACATGAAACCTCATCACTTCAGGTAACGTTCATTGGTTCTGCTGCACGTGAAGGAATTCTGATGCACTGATTGTGCCTTCAGGAACCTGTGTTAACGTGTGCACCAAAATCCAGATCTTCTCTGTCAGTTGCACCACCAGTGCAACTGCAAGTACAGGCCATTTTAAAAACATGGAGAGCAAAAGCACGGGCACCCATTTGCACAAAACAAAGTTTTGTAAAGTGTGGTTTAGCAACGGAGTGAAGTCAAAGCATAGGTAACTGCCTATAACAGGAAACAAACTCCAAGGAAATTTGCAGTACAGAACACAATAACTGACAAGCTACCAAAGTATATGCAAAATGTGACATTTTCATAAAAGCCAAGTCAGCAGATTAGATCAAAAGGAAGGCACTTTTTTACATTATCTAAACTGATCCAATTTAGATTGCTTTGGTAGTTTATTTGAAATTTGGTTCAAAGCTTAATAGGGCCTCTTTATTTGTGTCAATGGGTTTTTCCTAAGGCTACCCTTGAATCTATAAATGCATCTCTGATCATCTTTTCTTAA
This sequence comes from Hypanus sabinus, assembly GCF_030144855.1. Classification (NCBI taxonomy): domain Eukaryota; kingdom Metazoa; phylum Chordata; class Chondrichthyes; order Myliobatiformes; family Dasyatidae; genus Hypanus; species Hypanus sabinus. Next base: position 90,918,678 of record NC_082711.1, on the reverse strand, counting down.
TAAATATTCATTCATATCATTAATAATGTTAATTTTAAATGACACTACCACAACAAATGTTCTTGAACCTTTTGGTTCGAATATTCAATCATCCCCTTGCAGCTAACTATTCCCGTTTTTTCAATGAATAACAATGAGGAAATTATCAAAGTAGCCGTAACAATCCATATTCTAATCATGTCAGTTCTTACCATGGTGCAACCTATAAACACATAAAATTCTGCAGATGCTGGAAATCCAAAGCAACACACACAAAATGCTGGAGGAACTCAGCGGGCCAGGCAGCATCTACTGAAATGAATAAACAGTCAACACTTCAGGCCATGATCCTTCTTCAGGACTGGAAGGGAAGAGTGTACAACTGCTTCAGAAAAAAAATTTGGAGAAAACATTTTCTCAGTCGAGACAAATAATGTTAAAGCAATTTCCTTGGGGCAGTTTATCAGCCCTGCATCTCAGCAGTATGTCTATTTCAATACAAAAGGGTTGCCACTGCTTCTCTCCAATTTCCAGGCTGGGGTTATTACCAATGTAAGGTCTTTCAAAGGTTTCAAAGGTACATTTCATGTCAAAGAAATGTGTACAATACACAGCCTGGAATGTTTTTGCTTCCACAAAAAGAGGAGTGCCCCCAAAGAATGGATGACAGTTAGATGTTAGAACCCCAAAGTCCCACCCCCCCCCACCCAGCTCCCCTCCCTCCTGCACGTAAGTGGCAGCTAGCAACAACCCCCTCCCCTCACCAGCAAAAATAAGCACCGGCACATGCCGCCAAGCACTCAAGCGTGAGCAAAGCAACAGTAACGACACAGACTTGCAGTACCCCGAAGACTACTTGTTCATCAGGTATTCGACATACCACAGACTTTCCTCCTCCCTAATAAGGGAGAAAGAGGTCTTCCCTTTTTTTTTAAAAAAATAGCACTGACATTCATACACATCTTCTTTCCAGAATTTCTATTTTTGTGAAACATTTCACAATGATGAGCTCTTCCTGCACACTTGAATCTTATTTTTATTTCTTATGAGCAGAGAATGGTTACATTTTTAGATTTGGAAACAATGACAATCAAGGAAGACCTCTAATCCCTAACTTTCAAAAAACCAAGTCATTTACTGTTGGATTCTCCAGCTTTACATTCACACACAAACACAGACAGCCAGACACAGCAGTGCAGAGTGCAAGATAATATTGATGAATGTTGTGTGGAATATGTTATGCAAGCTTTGACTCAATGAACATCTCATTTTCAGAAATAGTATTCAACCAAACTAAAGCTTCAGAACACAATGGTCCTCTTTTTATGCTTCTCTGATTTTCTCCTGAAGGATTTCTCACAGGTGAAAATAACTGAATGACAGAAGCAATTGCCAACCTGTTTGTGCTTTTTGGAGCATTCGCCAATGTTGGAAAGGTCCAGCTCAATATGTCTAGTTGAGCTGACTGCATGATTTCCTGAAGAAAGCACACAGAGAATCAGAAAATTAGAAGGGATAATTGGGAAAGGGGTGGAAGGCAAGGAAAATGTTAGAGCACAACATTCAAAGTAATTCTTCTAATTATTTATTAGGTGAGAAAATGATCTGGAAAGCAAGGAACATAATCCTAATGTTATAATGTTGTGTGAAATATCACTTTGATGAGACAGCATAATCGTTATAGAATAAATTCTTGAGTGTTCTTTAGTAGATTTATCTTTTTAAGTAGCATTAACTTCTGTGATAATGATTGCTTTAGATATGTTTGCTAACAACAAAATCCATCTTTAAGGCATGCTTTTTATTATCCATTCATTATATGTAAATATTGTTGGCATCAATTTTTGTCCATTCTTAATAGCCTTTAAGAAATACTGGACGCAGTGTGCTGTCTTCCTGAACTCTAATAGTGCTATTTTGTAGAATCCAGGTGCTAGACCCTGGGAAGCTGATCAGATTTTAAAATTCAAAGAATGTATGGTTTTGAATGGATCTATTGATAATATCCTTTCCTTAGAACTGCTGCCATTATCCTCTTCGTGATTCAACTCATCATTGAAGAAGCTTTGGACAGGACCTAGAGGGACACAGTGCAGGCTGAGGAGGGGTGTAGTACCTTTTAAAGTGATAGATGCGTTGCCAATAGAGTAGAAGTAGCCTTGGGTGGTGACTACTTAACCACTGGAGCGGCATCTGTAAAGTTTAATGGAGTGGACTGCACTGCTCTCCTGAATTGTACAGCATAGGTGATAGAAAAACTTTGGGGATTCAGGAGAGGAATTGCCTTGGGTATTCATTTTGATATAGCAAAAATAGATACTAGGTTTGCATATACTCCCATTGTATTGATGAGTTAATCCAGACAGTTTTATGAATAATGTCAACACAAAGATGCTGTTGGTAGCAGGATGATGATGGTACCCTTGAACAAACTAGAGAGGTGGCTAGGATTGCTCAACTTGACCACTCAGGCTTTGCAGACTGCAGACTCAAATTGATGAAGGAGAGTTCACTGATGATGCATCTGGAAGAACAAGGGGGTGGCTACTCCAAAGATAAGCAGATCACCCAAACTCGTGTCATGAGAAATGTACTGGGTTTCAAGCAGTATGATCCCAAGGCACGTTCTCCCAATAAAAGCCTGGATCCAAGCTTATCAGCAAGAATCTGGACAGCCTTACTGACAATCACCAGTAGCTTACTCTTCACCAGCGAGGCCCCACACCAGGCATGTATGAGCATGAGGTCCTGTGCCATTCAGAGAGAGAAGGTGTCAACCTCTTGGCAACACTGAGGATCCTCTGAATTAACAGACTTACTCCTTCCTATTGCATCGGACCAAGTCATACGTGCTGATATAACTCACCAGGCCTACCTCCATCACCCTACTACTCTCTGAAACCATGGACAGTCCAGCCCAATAAAACTGATTCTTAAAGTAAAAACAATGCCCTGGAGAACCAGAAGACATCTTAGCTTCAATCTCGTGAGTGTTGGTTGTAGACATGCAAAGCACTAGTGAACTTAAAGCAAGGATTCCGAAGCTGCTGGACAGTTCCAGTGGTCCCAATTCACCAATGTAGATGAGTATGGTCAAGATGGCCTCGTGCTCACATCAGGAGTTTACACAGGGTACTAAGTTGTACAGAAAGCTCAGGTCTCTGGTAGATTGATAAGGTTTCCTAGAAGGCAGGAAAATTGATGCCCTTAGGGCAACACAGTTGCACAGCCACTCACGGTACTAGAGACCGAGGTTTAATCTCAGCTTCTAGTCCCAGCTGTGTATGAGCTTGCACATCCTCGCTGTGACCACAAAGGTTTCCTCTGGGTGCTCCTATTTTCTCCCATATCCCAAAGACATGCTGAATGGTATGTTAACTGAGATTGCCTGAAGCTGAAAGCGGCGGGGCCACAGAAATTACTCCAAATGTGCATGTGAATGGTTAAGAACTGAGGAGAGTTAAAGAGAGTTTGGGAAGAATAAAATTGGGACTAGTGTACAATGGATGGTTGATGCCTGGTGTGGACTTGGTTGGGCCTGTTTTGGTGCTGTATTTATCTATGACTCTATGGTTCTTGACATATCGTTCAACATGAAAAGTGTATGAGAAATGGCAGCAGCACCATTGACTGACCACAGGCCTATGGATGAACTCATGCATCGCTCCCTTGGGGCAGAAATGATTGCCTCAAACGGTCACACCATCTTTCTTCATCTTAGTATGACTCCAACCAGCCACAAGTTGTCAACATTTCTAAACCAGCATATTTCTTTTGCACATCATGAAGGGTTAATTTGTGGAAGTTTCTATCCAGTTTGTCAGATACTTTTATTTTACAAAAAAAAGATATAAGAATTCCGTTAGGTTCTCCTGCAGTCAGTTCAAATGCTGCAATGCAAGAACTAAAATACTACAGGAGCTAGAATATGAAATAAATGCAGCTAAGCTAAAATTACTCAGCAGGTTACATGAAATGTTAATTCTGTCTCTCTTTCCACAGATATTGCCCAACTGGCTGAGCAGTTCCTGCATTCTGTTTTTATCTTAACTACCATTTTTTTTTGACTAGTAGTTCCTCCATTGTTTCTGAGAGACTTTAGTACTGTGTCAGGAATCTAAGGCTTCTAACAAGTTTCTGACGTAATTTGTCTCCCTCTTTGCCCTAGTTTATTGTTTGAACTGTTGCAGAACCATCCCAATTCTAGTCAAGGAAATAGACCTCTCTTTTACTGCACTTTTTCTAAAGTGTAGCCCGAGAACTGGGGCTGTCAAACTGCAGGAGACAAACATTTTGACAGGTTTATCATCACTTCCTTGCCTTTCTACTCCATGTGTCTGTTCATTAGGGCCTGTATTCTATATTTTAACTGCTTCTGTAAATTGCAATGCCATTTGCAACAACTTATTGACAGAAGTTCCTGATCTCTCTATCTCTGCACCTATTTCACAATGTCACCCTCTAGTTTACATTCCCTTTCCTTGTTCTCCAAACTGGAACAGAAAGTCTGATTTACCAGTTTTTTTTCTTCAATAAGAGCAAAATTCAGATATTTTAGCAATGTTGTAACCAATGTTGTAACTTATTCTGAAAAAGTATACAAACTAAGTTTAATAGAACTTTACTGCCATAGCTGCTCCAGTTTTGAAACTCACCTAAGAAAATGAAATTTAAACAAAACAATATGTAGAAATAGATTTAAAACTATAGATGAGGCATGTGAAAGACTTTCATAGGTCAGTTTGGAGCTGTCAGATATTGTTGATTCCAAAAGCAACAAAGGGGTTTTTAGTGTTGTGAACAGAAGGGGGAGCAGCCATACACAACAAACCTTGAATGTTCAGCCTTCAATCTACAAGACTTTTCACTTATATTTTCAAGTGCTGACTTAAACTGGTTTGGCTCCACACGCACGTTGGTTTAATTTCTTGAATTTTATTTACAGCCTTAATTCTTGAAATATTAAGTATCTACATATACGTAATAGTCCTTAATCTCACTCATCCCTAGAAACGATCTAGTAATAACATATAAACACATCTTATCATATGCCAGTTCATGGATACGTGTTGCAAAGAACAAAGATTGGATGAAGTGGAGAGTATAAATGAATCTGTTAATGTAAAACTAGAGGAAGATTGGAATAACCTACCATTGGAGATGGGCTCACAGGAGGAGTGAGGGTGGGTAATTTTTCCTTACATCGCAGATGGAAGTTCTTCGGCCGATTTACACAACTGCTCTCAGATCAATCCCGTCATCCCATTGTTCAACTTCATTCCTGATAGCCCATTTCCCTCTCACATACCTATCAACCCCTCCCACCTACAGCAGGCTGATTTATACTACCAATTAGCATACCAACAACCACAGCATTGGCACATGGGAGTAAACTGGGCAGCTGGAAAACCCATGTGCTCACAGGAAAGTTGTACAAACCTCAGGCAGGAGCACCACGGGTTAGAATCAACATGTATCTGTGACATTCACAGATGAAATGATGCAAAAATCCTGATCATACCCAGAAGATAATCACTAAGCAGCAATGTTGGGAGCCTGTGTGTTGAGTGTCAGTTGGCTTAAGTGTACATCACATTGCATTAATGAAGAAAAAGAATAGAGAAAAATTTTAAAATTCTATACATCAGAAAATAAAATGAGACTGAAACTTGTAAGGAGAATGAAATATTCTTGGATCAAAAAGACACAATGTAGCTTTCTTTAATTTGTTTTTGGTAGCTCTGAATGCCATTTCAGTTACTGAATTCAAACCAGTGCACAAATTTTTATTTGTAGTGAAAGTCACTGAGCCGAAGTGTGGCAGCACATCTATCATCATCAGCTAGAAGAAATCAGAAAGGCAAATTATTTTTTGACTAACATGGAAAGAAGATTTAATGATATTTTGGAGATTGAGTACATTATTCTTTTTGTATCACAGAATGTACATTCAGCAACTGGTAAGGTCCTGCCCCAGAAATAGTTGTAGGAATGATCAACTATCTACTGGCTAGCTGCTTACTGTCAATTGTTTGTATTGCACACACATTGTACTCATCTCAGAGTTCAACATGCTGACACCGTGCCTGACTTCACAGCTTCTGCTCAAACCAGATGCTCCCAGAAACTGTAGAAACGTTTGTGCTTCATCAGGAAAATCATCACTAAAGGCTATATCCTGCTCCAACCATTTCTGAGTCACCAATTTGGACATGGCCAAGGCTATGAGTGTCTATGTGTTGGGTTTCTTTGTAGCTAAGCTCTTATTCAGTTTATGCAATTCAATAAAGGTTACTTAAGCTGTCTACCAAACTATGAAAGGACAAATGACTGAGAAGGAATCTATTACATCAAACAAACTTTATTTATATAAAACACTGTCCATTTGTTTGCATGACATTTATTTTCTAATCTAATGTACTTCCACATGAGAACAACTGTCTGTAAGAGATTGAACTAAATTACATTACTCTGCAATATTTAGCCATTAACTTTATTTTGTCTGACAGCTTAGATCTTTAGCCACAGCCTTTTCATTATTTCCACTTCAACAATGTCAGAATAATATTAAACCTAGGATTTATATTCTTTAAAGGATTGAAAAATTCCTTGTAGAATAAAATCCATCATCATCATCTTCTCCCTTCCTGTATGTCAAATGACCTTTATCCAATATGTCAGTTTCAATGGCCCTTCTTGATCCAAGCAGCAAAAGAGCCACGTCTTAAAGAAACAATCTTTCTCCGATTCAAGCATAAATTATGAAAAGCACTGCAACTTAATCTGTTTATAGGGAGAGTACTAAATCAGAAAAACAGGTCCATTGTAGTTTCCCCATTTGTCCACCATTCCACATCAATCATCAGCACACTGATATCTACCTACAGTTAGAGGAAGTTATAATAATCAATTAACCTATATTTTTTCTTTTTACAATATTTTTATTGAGAAGAAAAAACAAGATTTACACAGTGCAACACATAGATACATCTCAACATAAATTGTGTACATTCATATATTGTGATAAAATTGATCAAAATGTTATACCATATCACATAAAAGTATACCACTCTGTAATCAAAAATTTAAAGATAGGTCATACATCATAAAAGAAATTTTTTGTATAAAAAAAAGTCAAGCCCCTACCAACTATCAAAGAAAAAAGCTGATGGATGATAATGGATAATTAGAAAAAAAAACATATTCGCTTAAGAAGGGAAGATAGAAATATACATAAAAGTCTGTCGACTGTTAAACCTTATAAATTGGAAAAGTAATTTAGGAAAGGTCCCCAGATATCATAAAAAGATTGTTTTGAATTTAAGACTGAGCAGTGGATCTTCTCTAAATTTAAATAAGATATAATATCACGTAGCCATTGAAGATGTGTAGGAGGGGTAGACTCCTTCCATTTAAGTGTCAATTTACGTCAGCCAGGCTGTCAGCAAATTTATATGGCTACACTGTGAATGGCGTAGCATCCAACATCCAGACTCCAACATCACGAGGTGCTTACGCCACCTAAATCAGTCTGCAGTGTTTAAAGTAATATTGATTTTTTTTAAATTAAGAACGCAAGATTCAAGATCTAACCTTGGGCAAGTTGACCTGCACTACACTTTGGATACGAAAGTGAAATCCTTCCCAAAACAGGACCATTACACTTAATACTTTCACATGGGCTAAAAAGAATAACAAATACATTTCTATAGCAACTGCTCAGACGGGGAAATGGTAGGGCACGAGCAAGGGAAGAGAATTAGCGGGAAGGGCTAATAATAAAACAACTATAAACTGAGTAAGGATTCTGAGGAAAACCAGACTGTGAAATATGGTGAGAAATTTTCATCCATGTCATGTATCTTTCTGAATCAAAGACGGGAGAAAAAAATAATAGCAAAGCCATTCTGTGTTTACATAGAATAGTCTGCACTCACACAGTCTTCAGATTTTCCAAAAGCATGTCCTTCTGTTTGCAATAATATCCTTAAGCTATTGAGGAATTTTATTTGGGTTCAGGCCACAATAAACATGACCTTCACATTTGAAATCAAATTTCAGTTAATTGCTGCTCTTGTTTAAAGTTGAGACTTCCATCTAGAAATCCAACCTTGCATTGTGATAGAACTTTAACGCTAAAACCCAATTGCTAAGTGCGACTGGGGACTACATGCTAAAATTCTGCAGCAGTTTTATTGCTCTGCGTCCTCAGTGTATAGGTCAAATATACGAAATGAGGAGTTTGGGTACATTTAGTATTGAAAGAGATATAATGGCTATTTTAAACATGGTTTTATGCCGAACTGGACTTCACCAATGGGACCAAAGCGATTGTTAGTTAAAAGGTGTTCAGCCTTAGCTAGTGGTGCTGCAGAGTCCTACATATCATCTTCTGGGTTGGTTCTTTTTTCAATATATCTTGATAAAACCTCCCACCCTATCATCACTTACCTGATGAAGACCCAAGTGTTACAATGACTGAATTATCTGACTAACCAATAACTCCCTAATACCAAAATTTTAACCCATTATCTTCTTGGTTTACTATGCCATTTGCACTCCCCACTTTGATGGGGGCTGGTCATTGAAAGGCCCTTATACAGGTCTCAGTGTGCAAGCCTGTTTTTAGGAGGCAATGCATTCCTTTCTGGGTGGTTAATAGGTGGTTTCATATGTTCCAGAGAAGGAGACAAGAAGTTTCCAGTGTGCCAAATATCCCATTCCTCCATTTTAATTAGTGACAGAAAATCAAAAAAGAGCAAATGCTAGGAATCGGAAATGTACAAAAAGTGCCCTACTGTCCTGCTTATTATTTATTGTAATGCCTGCACTGTTTTTGTGCACTTTATGCAGTCCAGTATAGGTCTGTAGTCTAGTATAGCTTTCTCTGTGTTTTTTTTTTATTACGTAGTTCAGTCTAGTTTTTGTACTGTGTCATATAAACCATGGTCCTGAAAAACGTTGTCTTATTTTTACTATGCACTGTACCAGCAGTTATGGTCGAAATGACAATAAAAGTTGACTTGACTTGACTTGAAGTGCTGGGAACACTCAGCAGATAAGGTAGAATCTGTGGAAAGAGAAGCACTTAAGGTTTGAAATCTGGAATCCTTGATCAGAACAGAGAAGAGGAGGAAACAAGTTGGTTTTCAGTAGAAGAGAGAGTGATGGTTAGAACAAAAGGATTAGCTCTGATAATAGTGAGAGCAAATGAGTTACTGTAGCAACAGGTGAAACTGTTTGGATATGAATAAACATTTTGTCTGGGAAATATATTGTGAATAGAAAGACCATGGGGCATGCTCAGTGGATCAGTCTACAACTTAGAATAGAAAAGGAAAAACTAAGCCAAAATTGTGACAGACAGAAATTGTGAGTTCTGACATGGTGCAATAAATAGTTAAGAGAAATAAAAAGTTTGAGAACATCAGTATTCATTCCTAAAGGCTGCAATGTGCCAAACACAAGATGTTCCTCAAGTTTCTACTAGGCTTCATTGTAACAATGCATCAACAGACCAATAGGTCAGAGTGGGAGGGAATGAAGAACTAAGCTAGCAGGCAATCCAAGTCAGAGTCAGTCCTGTGCAATAAATGCAAGAGTTTGCAAAACAATCTGTTTGTCTTTTCCTATGTAGTGGAGACCACATTGCAAACATCAAGTTCAGTATACTAGATTGGAAGAGGTGCAAGGGAATTACTGTTTCACCTGGAATGTAGTTTCTGTATTTGGATGGTAGGAAGTGAAAGGATGTAAAAAAAATAGATATTGCATTTTCCTATGGTTGCATGTGAAAGTGTCATAAGACAAGGAATAACAGAATGAGGATGGAAGAGTTCTACCTTCCAGCAAGCCACGAAGGCAATGATCCTTTTGAAATGGTGAAAGAGGGTGGAAAGGGGAGTATGTGTTGGATGGCGGAATCTTGTTGGACCTGGTGGAAATTTTTTAAAATGATCATTTCAGTGTGAAGACTGACAGGGTGAAAGGTGCAAAGCAGGCAAACTCTGTTCTTGCTCTGCCCAAGAAGAGAGGGAGTGAGAGTAGAGGCGAGAAAGTGATGAGATGAAGTCAATGCCATAGTCAAGCAGAAGCCATGGTTCCGGATGAAGAAGCTTTGAGAACCTCCTTGAGTATTTTTTCTGACCTTATAATTTCTTGCCATGATGAAGTTTGTGGTAGAATGCCAGTTTTGAGTTTGTGGTCATTAACCATGTGAACAACACATCGGACCCAGCCAGGCATAATTAGGGACTAATGCTCACAATATTTTAAGTTTTTGCAAATAAAAATGGCAGAGGCATTTTTTGTTCATGAGAAACAGTAATTCATTTACTGTACTCCAAACACTAAACATGAAGCACAGTAAAAGTACTTTGCTGTTAGTCCTATGTGTAACTTGCCTCACTGAAGCAGAGCATCACCCGTTGTGTCCCGTAAGTCTGAAACCTGCTGCCATTAGTGGATTCCAAGCGAGGTCTCATCGCTCTTCGCCTTTTCATCAATAGGCGATGCTGACAGCACACTCACTTCAGCACCTGTGGCACATGGGAACCAAGCAATGTCATTTTGCTCCCAAAACTCCAGCAGTTTCAAAGTGACTGCATTGGCTCACGTGAACAATAACTCTGGAATTGTCTTAGAGCATCAAGGTTATCAGTGCAAGTTTTCACAAATAAAAATGGCAGAGGCATTTAATGTTAATGGAAAACCATAAGAACTCATTTATTGTACTCCGAGCACTGAACACAAATCATGGTAAAAGTACTTTATGTAATTACATCATCACATCAAACCAGCCTCTTAAAGTGAACCCCAACTCAATATCAGTGGCTGTGAATTATGAACTTCTCCACCAATTATATTACCCTACAACATTAGCCTAAGATAAAGATGTCAGTTCACTTATACCAGTGGTAGATTTGAAGGGTTTTGATGGCACCTCTCCTCTGATTTAGAAACATAGAAACCCTACAGCACAATACAGGCCTTTCGACCCACAAAGTTGTGCCGAACATGTCCCTCCTCAGAAATTACTAGGCTTACCTATAGCCCTCTATTTTACTAAGCTCCATGTACCTATCTAAAAGCCTCTTAAAAGACCCTGTCATATCCACCTCCACCACCGTTATCGGCAGCCCATTCCACACACTCACCACTCTGAGTAAAAAACTTACCCCTGAGATCTCCTCTATACCTACTCCCCAGCACCTTAACCTGTGTCTTCTTGTGGCAACCATTTCAGCCCTGGGAAAAAGCCTCTGACTATCCACATGATCAATGCCTCTCATCATCTTGTACTCTTCCATCAGGTTACCTCTCATCCTCCTTCGCTCCAACGAGAAAAGGCCAAGTTCGCTCAACCTATAAGGCGTGCTCCCCAAGGCAACATCCTTATAAATCTCCTCTGCATCCTTTCTAAGGCTTCCACATCCTTCCTGTAGTGAGGTGACCAGAACTGAGCACAGTACTCCAAGTGGGGTCTGACCAGGGTCCAATATAGCTGCAACATTACCTCTCGGCTCCTAAACTCAATCCCACAATTGATGAAGGCCAATACACTGTATGCCTTCTTAACCACAGAGTCAACCTGTGCAGCTGCTTTGAGCGTCCTATGGACTCGGACCCCAAGATCCCTTTGATCCTCCATACTACCAAGAGTTTTGTGGAAATGACTGGCAGTAGTCAATGTCTGAGCAGCATTACAAGAGAACTGTTGCTTTCAGATGTCTTTTGGAAGACTCATTCTCTCATACATTTCAGTGAATGAGCTGACAAAGATTTCAAGACTGACCCTTGAATGTGCATGCACGTAAGTGTTGTCTGTGTGCACAAGTTTTTTGACCCACCTTCCTCAATACTGCAAATCTCTTAATGTTTTAGCCATAAAAAACAATACCCTGAAATGTTCCTCTCCAATTTTCGTAGATTTCTTTTTCCTCTAAATATTCCTTTAAATCAACCAAATTACCCAAGAAGTCCTCTCTGCCTACTCAAGTGGTCTTTCATTCCCCAATACATGAAATGTATGCTGCGTATTTTAGCCTATTTCTTGTTTAAAATATTTTATTCCACTTCTTTATTCTGTGATTTCATCTATGATGAAACTTAATTAAAATATGATTTTCTTATTTGTTTTTCAGGTTGTGGACCTTGTTGGCAACACCACCATTTATCATCTCTAAACAGATTGTCTTGTTCAAGCATTAATCTGGATATGAAGTCACATGCAAGGCAGGGCCGAAATGGCTGACCCATTTCTTTCCCTGATTAACTAATCAGCAACCAAGTACTTTTATTTTTAAAACAACAATGCAGTAATTTCGTGCTCTTCCTTACCAAGTACTAAGTGTATTTTATTCAAACATTACACTATTAATCAGAATTTAAATTCTACAGTAGCTATAGGGGGTTTGATGTCAGACTTCTAAGGAATAACTTCAGGTTCCAGTATTGTAAGACCTTATCACTCTATTATTAGCCATGTGGCATAACCACTGAGTTGCCACTATAACAAGATGCAATGCAATAATATAGAAACTTCATGTAAAAATATTACTTGAAATATGTAGATCAGAAACTGAATTTGTTCATGAAATTTACACTTTTGAAAGACAATTAAGTCATTGATTCATAATTAGTTTCTTATAATACTGTATTTACAAAAGTAATATTTCACTTACTGGTTATTCAAACAATAGTTATTTGTTACATAAATAGCAACTAGAGTATACGTTTTATTTGCTATATTTATTTTCTGTCTTGACCAGGTTAAATTCAGTAAACTGATGTTGTGACTGTTAAACCCTCAGTTATGCATCCTTGCAAGAGTGCATAATGGACCTAGGTGCAATAAATCAAAGTCAATATGTCCCAGCAGAGTTATTGATTTTCTTTTCTCAGAACCTGAGAAAGAACACCGTAGGTTCATAATATGGCTCCAAGAAGCAATCCTAGTGTTTTAATGGGATTGAACTACATAATGCCACATCAGTGCAATATGTTTCAGGTGCTGCAGGCAGAAGTCTAGTTCTAGTCATCCATCAGAGGGTGAGGAAAACTTGTAGCAGGTGACAATGAATATTTATTGCCACAAGGCAGAAGGGATAAATGGCAGCAGGTGCCAGAGAGCTTTGGATGGATAGAAGAGGGTTAACTGAAGTTTTGTGGAGAAATATTGTTTGGGGTGGGGAGAGATGACGATGGGTGTTTTGACATTATTTTAGTCTCTCCTTTCTCATCTGCTGTATTTTCTAAAGATACTAAACACCAGTGTGCTGCCAGTAGCCAACTAATTAACTTTAATTACTGCTTGCTGGCACTGTAGCATGAACATTCAACTGCATATCTGCCGCAATGATCCTCAGAAAGGTTGGTTTTACTTGTCACCACTTCTGAACTCAGTCATTAATAAAATATGGATCTGCCATGTTATGAATTACTACAGTCCTTTTAACAAACCTCAGAGAAACATCTTGTGCCAAGGATTCAGTACAGATCAAAGCTTTGCGGACTTTATGCCTACATTCATTCCCGTGAGACTGGGGAGATATGTTTCGAATGTCAATCTCGTAAAAGATTATGACTGAGCCAACACTACAAGAGTTGCTAGTTTTTAAATCAGACATCAGTGCATTTGCTGAAAGCACTGATGAGTTGTACCTCCACAATCTATATCAATCCAGAAGAAGACTGACAGGACACCTGCAGTGAAACCTCACAACACGTCCTCCCCAACAGTTTATATTCTTGGGTTTGCTTGTGTCTAAGCCGGTATAACTTTGAGAAATTCTCCCCTATGGGAACCAGTAAAAACCAGGCGTAAGCTATGGAAGGAGTGCACAATATTCCAAACAAATCTCCCACCTGCCCCACCAAATTCCAGCTACTCAATGTGCAACATAGACTGTGGATCCTCCACAGAACCAATTAGTCATTTCACATGCCTGAGAGCTGAGGTGGAATCAGTTGATCCTCAACCCTGAGGAACTGTCTGAGAAGAGGGAGGTGATCTAAGTAACTAAAACTTGCCTGTTTAATTTTTCTCTCAAGATGAAGCTTTCTCGTGCCTTTCAAATTTAGTACCTAAACTTACTGCTCCACACAGCTATGCTAAACCTGTGTAAAGTTGAGCAGTTTCAGCATAACTGAACACAAAATAGAGCAAGGTTCAAAGAGATTTTGCTTTATTACAGAAGTATGTGTTTCTTATGGAAAATATTTCCAAAGTCAATTGTTAATAAAGAATTGGAATTAACCTTAGATCTATTTTCAATTACAAGCTGCTAATTTCTATTGCTTATTTGACTGGCCTGTTTTATTGTATAATTAAGAAAAATGTTTCATCACCATGTTCACCAGTTCGGGAGGATATAATTGAAGTGTACGGTACTTTTCAATTAAACCTTCCCTTACTGCTAATGTACTGGTTTTCCACCAAATAGAAATCGGTTAGGAAATCTCCTGTGCTCCAGGGAATGAAAACACAGTACAGCCAGCTTCTCCCTATAATTCAAGATCTCTAGCCAAGCAGCATCCTTATAAATCTCTTCTGCACCTTCTTCAACTTGACAATGCCAGTCCTATAACAAGGTGACCAAAAACTGCAGACAAAATACTCACAGTGTAGCCTCACCCACAACTTGTAGAACCGTAACATAATGTCCCTACTTCTAAACTTCATGCCCTGACTGGTAAAAAAAAATGGCCAGCATACTAAATGTGTTCTAAACCCCACCTGTCTACCTTTTTTGACCATTTTCAGTGAAATGTGCACTTCTACTACCAGGTCATTCTGTTCCACAACATTCATCAGTGACCTCCCATTCACTGCACAATTCCTTTCCTGGTGCATCTCCTTACACTTAAGTAAGCTGAACTCCGTTTCGATGTGTACATTTAATGTCAGAGAAGTGTATACAATATACATCCTGAAATTCTTTTTCTTTGCAAACATCCACAAAAACAGAGGCGTGCCCCAAAGAATGAATGACAGTTAAATGTTGAAACCCCAAAGCTCCCTCCAGCTCTCCCCTCCCATGCATAAGCAATAGCAAAGCAACGAATCCCTCCCCCCACCAGCAAAAATGCATTGGTACCCCCACTGAGCACTCAAACATGCAGCAAAATATCAATAAAGAGACAGACATACAGAACCCCAAAGACTACTCTTTCACCCGGTAATTTGACATAGCACAGGCTCACTCTCTCCCTAATAAGGGAAAAAGAAGTGTCCCGTTTCAGAGCGACAGGGGAGGCATAACAAAACAACTCACCGACTTATGGTGTTAAAAGTCTGTTGCATCATTTTTTCCCTGAGTTCTGTGCCCAATGAACTTGGATCTCTGGGAACATAGCCAGTTTGCTGCTTTCGATCTTCCGTCTCCCATGACGCACCAGGTGGTAACACTCACCTTGAGTCCGCCACCTCCAGAGCCATGAAAATACGACACCCTGAAGGCATGCTAGTCTTCCAGGCCGCAGCCTTGGCATATCGAAAAGCAGCCGGTCGTGAGATCCTGAGATCTGGTCCCATTTCCACAAAGAACCGAAGTCAGCATGTAATGCCAGGTCAGGTCTTCAAAAGAACCCTGAAAAGGAAAAAAAAAGGAGATATTAAAGAAAGAAGATGCAAGCAAAGGAGTCACCATTAGGTGCTATTGTCGGCCTAAGCTCCGCCCTTATTCATCAGTCCATCTCCTTAACTGATCAAGATCTCTTTGCAATTCAATGTAACCTGCTTCACTGTCAACAGGACTCTCTAATTTATTATCATCTGAAAATTGCTAATCATGATGTGTATATTCATATCCAAATCAGTTATGTAAATAATGAACAACAGAGATCCCAACACTGACCACTGGGGCATCCCACTATCACATGTGTCCAGTCAAAGAAACACCCTTCAACCATCATCCTCTGCTTTCTATCGTTAAACCTTTCTGAATCCACCTCGCTAACTTCCACATCAGTTGCCACACAGACCTTGTCAACGGCTTTACAAATGTTCTAGCTCAAGTTCAAGTTTATTGTCATTTGACTGTACAAACATACAACCAAATGAAACAACGTTCCTCTGGACCACAGAACACCCACATATATCACACACTGCACGTAAAACAAATTACCACAAATAAGTTAGCAAAATATAATTCAAAGTACATGTGAAGTGTGCAGCATAGGTAAATGATAAACAGTGTAGTAAGCAACTCACTATCCTAGTGATGAGGCCTTGGTGGTGGCAGGCTATTCATTAGTCTCACCACTGGGGTACAAAGCTGTTGCCCAGTCTGGCTGTTCTAGTTTTGATGCTCCTGCACCTCCTTCCTGACAGTAGTGAGTCGAAGAGATCGATGATGTGGGTGATGGGGATCCTCTGTAATGCTTTGGGCCCTTTGTATACAACATTCCCTATATATGTCAAAAAAGCAGGAGGGAGACTCTGCTGATCTTGTCAGCAGTATTTGCTATCCTCTATAGAGTCTTGCTTCCTGATGCCTTTTGGCTTTCATACCACACAATGCTGCAGCCAGACAGGAGACTTTCAATGGTGCTCTATCTAGATAATATCTACTGCCCTACTTAAACATATCCCTTCAGTTAGCTCTTCAAGAAACTCTAAACAATTCTACAGGCATGATCTCCCAAGCACTAAACCATGCTGACTGTTCTCAATCAGGCCTTGAGAATCCAAGTGGTAGCAGATCTGATCCCTCAGAAATCCCTCCAGTAACTTCCAGTTACAGGTTAATCGGCCTGTAGTTCCCTGGACTCTCCTTTCTACCCTTCTTGAACAACATTATCCATCCTCTAGTCTTCTGGAATTTCATCAGTGGCTAACAGCAAAGAAAATATCTCTACAATAGCCATTGTGATTTCTTCCCTGACCTTCCATAAGGTCTGGGCATGCACTTGGTCAGGCCTTTGGGATTAGGTCACCTTCGTGAACTTCTAGGCTCCAAAACTCTCCTTCTTGAAAATATACATATGGCCAAGAACTGACTACTTATTACTGTCATTTCCTTGGTGTCCATGATATTCTCCTTAGTTAACACTAAGGAGAAAGAGACATTAAAAAGCTGAGCCGTTTCCTATGGCTCCACACAAAGGTGGCCTTGATAGTCTTTCAGGGTTTAGTCTCCCCCCAGTCACCAGAGGGGTCATACTGTTAATATAAATGAAGAAATTCTTGAGATTATTTCTAATTCTGACTGTCAAATCAAATTTCAAACCTTATTTGTGCCTACCTGATTTCCCTGTTAAATCTGGTCTTAAACTTCTTATATTGGTTGAGAGATTCATTTGTACCCAGATGCCTAACTGTGTTGTATGCTTCATTTCTCCTTAACAGGGCTTCGATATCTTTCAACACCCAAAGTTGCTATCTAATCTTCATGCTAACAGGAACATGCTGGCCCTGGACTCTTGATATGACCCTTTTAAAAGCCTCCCACTTGCTGATTGCTCCACTGCCTTTAAAAGTCATCCAGCAGACCCCTGTCTGACCCTGCCTAGTTCCCTCAAAGTTAGCCCTGCTCTGCTTCAGGGCTTTAACCTATACTCCTGTTCTATTTTTTTCCATAACTATTTTAAAGCCAATATAATTACTTTAAAGTTAACAAAGCACCACAGTAGCGTAGGAATTAGCACGACACTATTGCATCCCAGGGTGTTCTGGCATTCGGAGTTCAATTCTGGTGCCATTTTGTAAGGAGTCTCTGTACGTACTCCCTGCGCAAAATACGTGGATTTTCACTGGGTCCTCCAGTTTCCTCACACAGTCAAAAAATGTTGCAGGTAGGTTAATTGGCCATTATAAACGGTCCTGCAATTAGGTTAGGGTTAATTGGGTTTCTCAGATGTTGCTGGGGTGTGATGGTTTGAAGGGCCATCAGGGAGGGCCTAGTCCATTCTATGTCACTACAATAAAAGGAAAGAAAAGAAAGGAATTGTGGTCACTGGATCCAAAGTCCACTCCAACTGCCACTTCAACAACCTTGCCTGCCTTGTGCCCCAAGAGTAATATCCTCTATATATTGTATGAGGAATATCTTGGACACTCAACACAAATTCCACTCCACCCAATCTCTTTGCAGTTTGAGAGGCCCAGTCAATAATGGGAACATTTAAATTTCCTACTAGCATTTTCTTACTATTCCCAAGACTGGCACATCTGCTCCTCAAGGCCCTATTGACTGTTAAGTTGACCATCCCCTTTTCATTTCTAAGCTTTATTCAAATGGTTTTATTAGATGATCCTCTCTAAGCACTGCTGAAATGCCCTCATTGGTCTAAAAGCGAAAAAGCCCACTTCTTCATTATGCCAAAAGCATCGGTTTCCTCGTACACCGAGCTGCCAGTCCTGCTCTTCTCCCAGCCGTGTTTCTGTTCGGGCCACACTATCCCAGTCCACAGACACAATACATGCCCACAGTTCATCAGCTTTACCTGTTAAGCTAGATGCATTGAAACAGATGCAATTTAATGTAATAGCCATGTCTGCCCTTTTACTATAAACTCAGTTATCCTGATAGTTAGGCTTACACATTTTGGTTGCTGCACGTACTCCTGTCTGCTCGCAGACATTGCTCTCTTGATTCCCGTCCACCTGCTAATGTAACTTAAACCCTCCGTGGTCACAAAAGCATATTTCCTTGCTTGGCCCCTTTCTGGTTCAAGTGCAACTCATCCTTGTAGTATGGGTGGTCTTCACCACAGAAGATATCCCAGTGAAAGGGAATCATTCTACTTTCAGACAGAAAATGTTTTTAGTTATCTGCTTGAGGACTGAATGGAACTGAAGGCGTCAGGCCAGTTTTCACCTTGATTTCAACTAAGCTTAACTGCAGATCATTTCCTGCTGTGCAATGGCAATCAGTGATTCATTCTTTGCTCATTTGGAGCACCATCAAGTACTTCTTTAGTAAGTTACTGATAGATATGCTTATGCAAAAAGTGTCTCCGTTTTAGGTAACTGATGAGCACAATGATGACCTTTTGTTGCCTAAAATGTTTACTTTCTGATTTGTTCTGCACCTCAAAATTATTTCCACCTTATTTTTCTGCAGTGAAGTACATATAGATGAAGACAATAATTTCTGAATTTCTAAAAGAGAAGTTGGAAGTGTGACTGATTCAATCGAATGAGCAGGCACTTTACTCACTTGAGATCCAAAATTGTTTCAAAAAATTAATCTTTAGAGTCACAAGAGCTGCTCTCCTGATTTGGACACTAAAGCCCCTTTTGACAGATTAAATATTTTATGCAGCGCTTTTGCTTGCAGTAAAGTCAATGGTTCAAATGAAATAAATGAATAATTAGACAGTACAAAGTTGAGAGGTGATTGGTGGTTACATTAGATGGCCCAGCTTGTTAAACACAGAGCTTTGTGCACTCAGTGCTTTGATATCACATATTATAGAGGCAGACATGAGTGACCATTTAGCTGAGTTAGAAGAATTCACTGCAGGAGTCTGCAAAATGTTCCTATTTGACTGAAAATAAAGAGTTGACTTTCAAAAACATGAGACAAAACTTTGCTCAATTCCTAGTAGGTTTCAGTTTTGAATAGCCAATCTAGATTTGACATGGACAGACTACAATCATGGTTGGGTCAATCTATGCTCTTGAATTGTCCCTATGCACAACAACTTCACTAACTTCAGATATTTATGTTACTTCATCAAAAAACTCAGTTAAGTTTACTTTTCACCAGTTTTTGCTAACTGTCATATATTAAATCGGGCTTTTCTTCATGAAAAACACATCTTGCTACAGATAACAACCTCACAATGTTTTACTTACATTGGGTATTTTTCTTGCATTCAGCTGACTGGCTGACAGCTTTTCTCTTTCTCATTTGTTTGAGCAGGGATGCAGCATTTTCAGTCCAGCAGTTGACTATGTCTGCTATCATATACACAGAGGACTCAAGCATTTTGCTCAGAATCCATGTTGTAAATATTCTTATTTCCTGCCAGACAAGTACAATCACAGAGAGTTACTAAACAAGGATCCAGAGATTTGAATTGTTGTTTTGGTGATATAAATTCAAACCAATAAAGGAATTTAAATTCAAGAAATTAAATAAGTCTTTCATAAAAGACTGACTTCAAAAGTAATGACCAGATCTTGACAGATCGTGGCAGAAACTTAATTGTTTTCTAATATCCTACATGGAAAAAAATCTGGTATTCTTACCAAAACTGGCCTAAGTGTGATTGCAACTCTAATAATATGGTTCACTCACATCTGCCCTTTGAAGTGGCCAAGAAAGCCATTTGATTCAGGATTGTCAATTATTGCTGTACTTGCCAGTGACATTGACATCCAGAGAATAAATAAAATTTCCATTGTTAGCATGCAATTATTTAATTCACTTCTCCTTATTCTCCTCCCAAGTATTTGTCCATTCCCCTCCACCCTCGTGCAACATAGAAACATAGAAAATAGGTGCAGGAGTAGGCCATTTGGCCCTTCGAGCCTGCACTGCCATTCAGTATGATCATGGCTGATCATCCAACTCAGAACCCTGTACCTGCTTTCTCTCCATACCCCCGATCCCTTTAGCCACAAGGGCCATATCTAACTTCCTCTTAAATATAGCCAATGAACCGGCCTCAACTGTTTCCTGTGGCAGAGAATTCCACAGATTCACCACTCTCTGTGTGAAGAAGTTTTTCCTCATCTCGGTCCTAAAAGGCTTCCCCTTTATCCTTAAACTGTGACCCCTCGTTCTGGACTTTCCCAACATCGGAAACAATCCCTTTTGAATTTTATACGTTTCAATAAGATCCCCCCTCAATCTTCTAAATTCCAGTGAGTATAAGCCTAGTCGATCCAGTCTTTCTTCATATGAAAGTCCTGCCATCCCAGGAATCAATCTGGTGAACCTTCTCTGTACTCCCTCTATGGCAAGAAAGTCTTTCCTCAGATTAGGGGACCAAAACTGCACACAATATTCTAGGTGCAGTCTCACCAAGGCCTTGTACAACTGCCGTAGAACCTCCCTGCTCCTGTACTCAAATCCTTTTGCGATGAATGCCAACATACCATTTGCCTTTTTCACCGCCTGCTGTACCTGCATGCCCACCTTCAATGACTGGTGTCCAATGACACCCAGGTCTCATTGTATCTCCCCTTTTCCTAATCGGCCGCCGTTCAGAAAATAACCTGTTTTCCTGTTCTTGCAACCAAAGTGGATAACCTCACATTTATCCACATTAAATTGCATCTGCCATGAATTTGCCCACTCACCTAACCGATCCAAGTCACCCTGCATCCTCTTAGCATCCTCCTCACAGCTAACACAGCCGCCCAGCTTCGTGTCATCCGCAAACTTGGAGATGCTGCATTTAATTCCCTCATCTAAATCATTAATATATATTGTAAACAACTGGGGTCCCAGCACTGAGCCTTGCGGTACCCCACTAGTCACTGCTTACTGATGCACCATCAATAACTCTCGGAGACGTGAGGTGAGAGATAGGCTTTTATTAGCTGGAAGAGAGAGCACTATCAGCAGCAAGAGACCATCACACCACATCCTGGAGACTGAGGGAGGAGCAGTGCCTCCAATTGCCTTTATGGAGGAGCCACCGGAGCAGTCAGCAGGGGGGAGCGTGTCCAGACAGTTATATGTAGTTCACCACATCTACCATTCTGAAACAGTCCCGTTTACTCCCACTTTTTGTTTCCTGTCTGCCAATCAATTCTCTATCCACATCAATACCATACCCCCAATACCGTGTGCTTTAAGTTTGCACACTAATCTCCTGTGTGGGACCTTGTCAAAAGCCTTTTGAAAATCTAAATATACCACATCCACTGGCTCTCCCCTATCCACTCTACTAGTTACATCTTCAAAAAATCTGTAAGATTCGTCAGACATGATTTTCCTTTCACAAATCCATGCTGACTTTGTCCGATGATTTCACCTCTTTCCAAATGTGCTGTTATCACATCTTTGATAACCGACTCTAGCATTTTCCCCACCACCAATGTCAGACTAACCGGTCTATAATTCCCCAGTTTCTCTCTCCCTCCTTTTTTAAAAAGTGGGGTTATATTAGCCACTCTCCAATCCTCAGGAACTAATCCAGAATCTAAGGAGTTTTGAAAAATTATCACTAATGCATCCATTATTTCTTGGGCTACATCCTTAAGCACTCTGGGATGCAGAACATCTGGCCCTGGGGATTTATCTGCCTTTAATCCCTTCAATTTACCTAACACCACTTCCCTCAGTTCCTCCATCTCACTAGACCCTCGGTCCCTTACTATTTCCGGAAGAATATTTATGTCCTCCTTAGTGAAGACAAAACCAAAGTAGTTATTCAACTGGTCTGCCATGTCTTTGTTCCCTATGATCAATTTACCTGTTTCTGACTGTAAAGGACCTACATTTGTCTTGACCAATCTTTTTCTTTTCACATATCTATAAAAGCTTTTACAGTCAGTTTTTATGTTCCCTGCCAGCTTTCTCTCATAATCTTTTTTCCCTTTCCTAATTAAGCCCTTTGTCCTCCTCTGCTGGTCTCTGAATTTCTCCCAGTCCTCAGGTGTGCGCTTTTTTTTTTGTTAATTTATGTTTCCTCTTTGGACTTGATACTATCCCTAATTTCCCTTGTCAGCCACGGGTGCACTGCCTTCCCTGGTTTATTCTTTTGCACCATTGGCACCATCCTCCATTTCTGTGAGTACTAATGGACTCTTATAAAAGGAATGGTCTGCCTAAACAAAAGCAAATCTTTAAAAAATAGGTTTAACTTTGTTGCTATGGCTTTGGCCATTGGCTCCAGTAGAATTTTTCCTCTTACTGAGTCTGAAGTTTATTTTGTCCTCTGTAAATCTGCATGCTCCATTTCGCAAAATGATTTAAACCAGTTTTTCTGGCTTTTCTCATGTTACTCCAACTTCAGAAAAGCTTTTCTTTGATCTACAATTATGCATTTTGAGATACACTGACAACAGACTAAACATTTACTGGGAGCAGTGTTGAATGGTAAATGCTTAGAAAGATTAAGCATGAGTGAATAGAATCCAGCACACATTATTTCAAATTGTTGTAATATTAAATTTCAAAATTATTTTCACTGTGCAAGATAATCACCAACACATATGTTGCTATGTGAGGATCCATAAAGTATTGTCAGACACTTAAGACTTTACTCTCTGAGAGCCAGCCTCTTGTCTCAGAAAGATAAAGATCTGAAGTAGATATGGCAGCCAGAATCCAATTTTCAAAATCAGACAAAAGAGGTGACACTTCAATACAAAAAATAAATCTCTTAAGGGACAGACCTCGTATGCTCAGAATGAATGATGACATTGTTTCCTGAATACAAATCAAATGGCCTTTTTTCCCTTGTAGCTCTCTTTTAACTATTTCCACACATGGTGCTGTCAAGTTTAGGAAGCTATAGATGGATCAGATAATCAGATTTGTGGTGGGAGCAAGCAGTGAGTGTACATTTTTCAGAAGCCATGATTAGGACTGGTAAATTAGAGAGTGCACTCTGGCTGCCCTCTTGAGATCCATGTCCTGCTTGACGTCATTTTTACAGGGATGGTAGGGAGAGTGCCTGTGGGAGAGGGTCATGAGACAGAACTTACCTATGAATGCACAAGTAACAACTCCATTTATTTTAAGGTTAAAATTGTTTTTTTATATAATTAATTTGCTTTCTAATGCAGGCCTTCATTTCAGATGAAGGGTCTCAGAACTAAATGTTAACATAGAACATTAGAGCACAGGAACGTGACCTTTGGCCCACAATGCTCTGCCAGACCAATTAAATGAGTAACACATACAAAGCGCTGGAGGAACTCAGCAGGCCAGGCAGCATCTAGGAAAAGAATACTGTCAATGTTTCAGGCCAAAACTCTTTGGCAGGACTGAACGTCATTTCAGAAATTAAAGGTTTCAGCCTGAAACGTCAACTGCTTTGTCCCTAGATGCTGCCCAGTCTACTGTGTTCCTCCAGCATTTTGTGTGTGTTGCTTGGATTTCCAGCATCTGCAGATTTTTTTGTTTGCAATTAAATTAGTAATTAACTAAACTAAACTAATCTTTTTAGCCTACAAAATAACCATATTCTTTCAATTTTGTCACATTTACCTGCTTATCTAAATATCTCTTAATAGTCCCTAATGTAACTTCCTCTACCACCACTTCAAGCAGTGAATTCCAGGCACCCATCAGTCTCTGTGTAAAGAAATTGCCACCTGTATCGGCTTTGGAATTACTCCCTCTCTTCCCGGGAAAAAGATATTGTCTGCTCCTCTATCAATACCTCTCATAACCTTATAAACATTCATCAGATCTCCCCTCAGCATCTGACAATCCAGAGAAAACAACCCAAGTTTGTCCAACTTGGCGTTATAGCACATTCCCTCTAATCGAGGCAGCATCCTGGTAAACCTCTTCTGCGCCCTCTCCAAAGCCTTGGCATCCTATCTAAAATAGGGCAACCAGATCTGTATGAAATACTCCAGATGTGGCCTAACTAGAGCTTTATAAAGCTGTAACATAACTTGCTAACTTTTGAACTCAATTCTTCAACTAATAGAGGCAAGCATGCCTTATACCTTCTTAACCACCCTATTGACCTGTGTAGGCATTTTAAGGGAGCTATGAACTTGGACCCCAAAATTTCTCAGCTCATCAACGTTGTTAAGGATCTTGCC
Source organism: Hypanus sabinus (assembly GCF_030144855.1). Lineage (NCBI taxonomy): Eukaryota > Metazoa > Chordata > Chondrichthyes > Myliobatiformes > Dasyatidae > Hypanus > Hypanus sabinus. Next base: position 90,894,011 of record NC_082711.1, on the reverse strand, counting down.
CTTAACAGTATACTGTCCCTTTGCATTTGACCTAAAGAAGCAACCCTTCACATCTGGCCAGGTTAAGCTCCATCTGCCATATCCCTGACCATTTCTACAACCTGATCAATATCCTATTTATTTCTTTACCAGTCTTTATTTCATCTGCAAATTTACTAAACCACTATCTACATTTTCATCTAGGTCATTTACATACATCACAAACTGCAGAAGTCCCAGCACAGCCCCTATGGAATGCCACTAATTACAGACCTCCAACTAAAATAAGTTCCTTTGACTACTACACTCATTTGTCTATGGGAAAACAGTTCTGAATCAAAACAGCCAATTCACCATGGATCCCATGCATCTTAATCCTCTGAAAGAGCCTCCCATGAAGAACCTTGTCAAAAGCTTTATTAAAATCCACATAGACAACATCCACTGCTCTACCTTCATCACCTCATCTAAAATCTCAATCCAATTAGCAAGTCATAGCTTGCTCCACACAAAGCCATGCTGGCTCTTCCTAATTAGGCCATGGTTTTCCAAATGCTCATAAATCCTATCCCAAATGATTCTCTCTAGTAACTTCCCTACCAATGACTCAATCCAGTTTCCAGGATTATCCCTGATTCCCTTCTTAAATGATGGAATAACATTAGCCACTTGGAAGCTTGCCTGTGGCTAGAGAGGACACAAAGATATTGGTTAAGGCCCCAGCAATCTTCCCTCTTGCCTCTCATAATAACCCAGGATATATCCCATTAGGTCCTGAGGGATTCGCCACCTTAATACTCTTTAAGAAACCCAACAATACTTCCTCCTTTACCTCAAAATGTCCTATCATATCAATAAGTTTAGCACTGCACTCCTTATCCTCCATGTCCTCCTTGAAAAGATACTGATGTGAGCTACTTATTAAGGATCTCACCTACATCCTCCACATCCCAGAAAATGTTCCCCTCTTCATCCTTGAGTGGTCCCACGCTTTCCCTAGTTATCCTCTTGATGTAAGAATAGAATGCCTTGAGATTCCCTTTAATCCTACTTAGCAATGATATTTCAACACCCCTCCTAGTTTTCCTAATTCCCTCCCTGAGCTTTTTTCTGGCTTCTTTATAATGCTCAAGGGCTCTGTTTGATTCTAGCTTCCTAAGCTTCACAAACTTTTCCTTCTTGACTAAATTCATCACTCCTCTGGACATCCAAGGTTCTCTCACCTTGCCATCCTTGTCCTTCCTTCTGACTGGAACATACCTGTCCTGAACTCTGTGCAAATGGTCTTTAAACACCCTCCATGTCAGATGTGGACACAACAGTGCCTCTTTCACCTCAAACGGTTGAAGAAGTTTTGCCCCCAAATCCTAAGAACTTTCTATAGGGGCAAAATTGTGAGCAACCTGACTGGCTGCATCAATCATGGTGTAGGAACTGTACTTCCCTCAATCACAGGACTCTGCAGAGAGTGGTGCGGACAGCCCAGCGGATCTGTAGGTGTGAACTTCCCTCTATTCAGGATATTTACAAAGACAGGTGTGTAAAAAGGGCCCGAAGGATCATTGGAGACCCAAGTTACCCCAACCACAAACTGTCCCAGCTGCAACCATCTGGGAAACTGTACCACAGCATAAAAGCCAGGACCAATCGGCTCCAGGACAACTTCTTGCACCAGACCATCAGGCTGATTAATTCACACCGAAACAATTATATTTCTATGTTACATTGACAGTTCTGTTGTACATACTATTTATTATAAATTGCTATAAATTTCACATTTAGATGGAGACATAATGTAAAGATTTTTACTCATGTATGTGAAGGATGTAAGTAATAAAGTCAATTCAATTCAAATCAATACGCAAAAACAATTGGTCCCAATTAACTCTGCCTCATTTCTGCATAATGCTCTGGTAACTTGTCCTGCTTCAACTGTCTCCTGCAAGGTCCATATTTATCCCTATCTGTAGCTATCTTGAGCAGTTGTGGCACTGTTCCCTAACTGCTCACCCATGGAAAGATCAGTTACCTGACTAGACTCATTGCCCAACATCATTTCCAGCACAGCCCCTCCTCTTGGTGGACTGTCTGAATATTGATTTAAGAAACCCTCCTGGATGCACCTAACAAACTCTACCCCATCTAAACCTCTTGCATTAAGAAGATTGTAGTCAAATATGTTTTCTTTCCACATATGTTGTTTCATATCCTGAGGATTTCGAGCATCTTCTGTTTTTAAATTTAGATTTCCAGCGTCAACATATTTTACTCACTTCCACTTACTGCAGAACTTTATTTGCAGCTTCACAAATAAATATTCCCAGTTTAAGATGGCGCTACTGAACGCATGCAACAGCTCACTGGTAGTTCAAAATTTCAAAATGCAAGAAATTCAACCAACAAACATACTAATAACAGTTTTTCTGAAGTAAGGTGTGGTAAATTATCACTGCTATCAGGGAAGAGGTGAGCGAAGGTGAAGTGAATTGGAGGGAGGAACCATGAACCGTGCTGGTACGTTGCAGAATTGATGCAGATGGAGTGAACATTCAGAGAGAAAAAGCTTAGGCAGAGGAGCTTTGATGCCTGTACAACTGGCCCAAGCGCAAAGTTGGATCGCTCTGGGAGCCGAGCCAATTTGGAGAAACTGAAAGCGGCTTTGGGCTGGGCAGTAAAGTCTGGGTCCAGAGCAAATCACTTGGCAGCATATACTAGGCCCGGAGCCTTTGGCGGCAGCACTGCCTGAGATACAATACGCTGTTTGAACAATTTAAATGATATACTGGAAAGACTGAGTGTCAACATCGGAGGTGAGAGCCAACTTCACTCACTTTTCTGTGATGTTCATTCCTCTCTCCATGAGCGCTGAGGCTATGAAGACTGCCCCGGCTGCTGTGCTCCAAGTCTGCTAATATGATGGACTGATACCGAGGCTTGGGCCTACTTCGGGCTTCTCTGAGCTCAGACCTAAGGACCCATTTTGGTTCAGAATTTTGTTGCTCTTTTCTACTGTTTGCACTATTTGTGTAATTGTTTCTCTTTCCCTGCACATCAGGTGTTGGGACATATTTTTAATTGGGTTCTTCCAGTTTTCTTCCTTTAAGCAAACAAATTTCAAAGTTGTATAATTAATTAATACATTTGATAATAAATGTACTTTGAAATCAACAGAGCTTACACTGAATATACTCTGCCACTTAAGTCAGCCAATGAGAAGTCAAACAAGTGGCTCATAAAAGTGCAGCAGCTCTCTGCAGGCAGATGCTCACTCACAGCCTAGCCAAGTCTGAGTTAGCGAATTCTTTCTCAGCTCCAGCCTGGTGACTTCCATAACTGGTGATCTAACACTGTTCTTACAGTCCAGACTATGTCACATTATTTCTCTCCAAGTCTTTCACTATGATTTGTTCTAAATATTGATGCTTCCATGTAATTGACGTATTCACAAATCAAGTGTTAAACCTGATGCTTGGCATGCATTTTCTCTTTCTTTGTCTTTAGGTAACATTAGTTTGTTGGCTTTACCTTAGTCATTCAAGTCAAATAGACAACTGTGAAACCCACATCTTTCCATCTTCAGGGAACTATTACCATATCTCAGGCCAGCTCTTCAGCAAGAGAAAAGCCAAGCAGATTATACAGTGAACCAAGTTCACTGCAGTGCCAACTGGATGGAAAACTGATACAGCAGCATGGAAGGTATGAGAGTGGCAGCGACGAGCAGCAGATAAGGCAGGGTTTGCTACAAGAAGAAAAATCAAGGAAAGCAAAAAATTAAAATGGGAATTGTGGGTTTCTGTGGGATTTGTAAAAAAAAAACAATTACTCTCTCCAGTGTTTTTGATTCCACTCTACCATTTAGTGTTTAGAAATCAAGAAAAGTAAATGCTAACCTGCAACAATTTACGGCGTACAGGAGATTAATTTACTGTTTACTGTGCATTTGCTCATGTGTGATGCTCTTTGGCTATCTGAGTAAGATTCTTAATTGAGTCTGATCACTGTTTACTTTTTGAACCATTTACTATTGATTCGGATTCACCAATCTTACATTAACAATGACTTTTTAAAATCAATAAATTATAAACAAACAAGACAATTTACAAAATTCACTTAAGTAGGAACTTAATTATCCTTATCCAATAGTAACAGTGTATACTTACAATCTTAGTAAAAGTAGTTTTTTTATGCCATTCTAATAGATTTTAACATTTATCATCAAAATCAGAGCAGTAAAGATACGAGGCCAACCTACACTTTTTCAAGGGGAGATACATTGTGTCTGTAAGAAGTGGTGCATTTTGTTAGAAGTCTCTCAGGGCTTTGAGGCTTAACTGCACAAGTCAGTGCAGCATTGCGGCAATTCTTTCTCATCGTGTGGTAAGGACATCTGGTTGTCTGCTCACCCAGTCTTTTTCCTTACAAGTCCACAATCTCTTCTGATTTAGAAATTACAAGTGCTTGCTTAATCTACTTAATTTTTCCCTCTCATTCTATAGCAGCCCAAACCTTGTAATTGCTCTCTTTAGATACCCAGGAGTCCCTTTACTATGACAGAATTTGATGTTCTTCCTGCTCAAGAGTGTATGCAGTTTGAATTCTACCTGTGAACACAATGGAAACGCCATACACCTTGATTTCATCCCGTTCTCCGAATGTCAAATTGCATTCAGAGGTTTTCTTCTCATGCTGTTGAAATAAAATTTGGAAGTGAAATGGTGCTAAGTTTCTGTATGGATTCACACTCTAGAATGGTGGTAACTTCAGTGGTGGAGACATTAAAAGGTGGCTTCAGGCTCAATAACCGAAACCATATTAAAATGAAGCACACGTTCAGATAGTTACATTTGAGCTCATATTTATAAATTTGATGTTGATTTTCCTGGTCATTGCCAGGTTGGCCACATCACTCCATAGGCATCTTCCTCTTCCCATTTTCCCAATCAAAATAGTCTCCAAAACCATTTGCCTACCTTTTGGTCTCTTTTCTGCTAGTCCTATGAATTTCACTCTTAATGATCACATCCCTTCTCTGAACTACCACTCCCACCCAATCACACATCTGCCTTTGCCAGTTCCCATTCATCTGATCACACTTTCCTTTCTTCCTACTGCTATGAATAGAGAGCTCCTTGACAGGTACCAGAGGACATCACCTGCTTGATATGAATGGAGCAAGAGGCCCAGTCATGGGAAATGCTTTGGACCCATGTGTCAAATAGCAGAACACTCTTTATCACTGCCAAATATCCATTGTAAACATGCCAGTGCAAGTCACACTGATAGAATTTACAACCCAAATAAAGCATATAATTAATGTAATAATTTTGTATGACACATTATGCATAAAATAATTTGTTTGTAATATGACAAAATCGTGAACAAATAAACAAAATGAAAAAACTACGCAATGGGAGTTCAGTCAGCAAAGGCAAACACATCCCAGAAAGTGAGAGTTCAGAAAAATCAGAGAGCTGTGAATATTTAAAGAATAAAGGGAGACCGCTTAGCTTCTAATATCTGTGCCAGCTCTCTGCCATTGTAGTGAAAAACAATTCCCAGCACCCCAGCTTTCCTTTCTCTTCTGGTGCCTTAAATTCTAATATCTCTGTGGCTATAATGGCTACTGCTTCAAATGGCAGAGCATTCCACGTTGTGACAAGATGTATGTAAATAAGTTCTCCTCCCCTTTCTCTTTAACCTTTTGGTGACAACTTTATATTAATGACCCATGTAAGACAACAGATGAAACAATGAATAATATATATTTTTTTTCTCCCAGGTATGTCTCAAAGCAATTCACATAATAGTGGTTGTCAAGAAGGCACTTATGAAACTAATTTTGCGCACATCAGGATTCCACAAACCCAACAGGGTGAACTGGTGTCTGGTGATAAAAATTCACTGATTATACTTGATTTCATCAAATAGACATTCCCTCGGGCATTATAAAACCAAGAAGTTCTGCAGAGGCTGAGCAAGCTAGGCAGGATATTTTGTGAAACAAATACAGTTAATGTTTCAGGTCAAAGATATTTCTCCCTCCAGAGATGCTGCCTGCCCAGCTGCTTCTCACCACATGCTCGTTCAAGTTTTTCAATTTGTCAGATGTAGATGTCGGTTTTCTCTGTAATGTTAACTGCTAAGGCTAATGTACTGGCTTCATTGTAATGTTAACTGATGAGGTAATGGTTTCTCTGTAGCAGCAATGTTTGGGTTATGACTAGAGATAATGGGTAGCTATCCAATGGGGGAAATGTTATTCTTTCTTGTGTGTCTGAAAGCTGTTGGTTTCACGGGCTTTTGCCAGAAGGTGCAAGGGGTAGGAAAAGAGGAGACGCGACTTGAGCGAGTCAGTGGGCCATCCGACCGGAAAGGGGGGGGACTCCGAGCGGGGGTCTGAAGGAGGAGATCGAAGGTGGAAGAAGAACTGTTGAACTGCGTGAGCTCCAACTGTTTAATAAGATTATTGGCAGCTTTTCCTTTTATATTTTGTTTCTTTAGTAAAAGTAAGAGTTATAAAGCTTAATCGTTTAATGGCATACTGTGTACAGTGTGTTATTTCGGGGTACACATCGCACAGTATCCACCCAAATGAAATTTCTTAAGTTTGGCCAGGCCCCGAGATCAAGCCGCTAGGTGAAGAGAGTGTTACATAAAGATCACCTTAGCTAACAACTCATCACCTTACTGTCGCGATCCTGATCGTTAATTCCCTATCTTACTAATTTCCTTTGATTGTGCCACAGTTCTGACTGTTAATTTCCCATTTACTTCTAATTCTTTTTGATGATGGCACACCTGGTTTCCATCAAGACCGGCAGCATAAGAACCCCGGCGTTACAACCACCAGTCACCAGATCATTGGTTTTCCCTGGTGGTGATTAACATTTCCCAGCTGCTTAGGACTGTGTGTTCTAAGTTTTGGTCCAGTTTCAAGATTTACCTATGAAACTCTGTCTCTCTGTGTCAAAGCTCCGTGTCAAGATCCCTCCTGTTTGCTGTTCAATGCTCATGTCCGCGTAAGCAACCTAGCTCAATCTCCGTGCCTGAGTCCTGCCCTTGGGTTCGCTTCATTCACTCTTTGCAACATTTGTTTGTACCTCAACTCTAAGTTGTTAACTCCACTTATTTCTATCTTAGGCTCTTTAACTTCCCTTACCCTTTATTCTGATTATATAAGATCATTCTTTTCACCGTTCATTATAGTAAAAAGTTGATTGTCAGAAGAGTCCGCATATAAAGAGTGGGTAGAGTGGCTTGTGGACTGGTGCAAACACAACAACTTACGTCTCAACATAGACAAGACTAAAGAGACGATTATGGACTTTGGGCTGACCACTCTCTGCTACATATCAATGGCTCCTCGTGGAGACAGTCAGGAGCATTTAGTTTCTTGGAGTACTGTATATTTTTAAATATACAGTATTTCTGTTTTTGCACATTTTTAAATCTATTCAATACAAGTAATTGATTTACTTGTTTATTATTTTTCTCTGCTAGATTATGTATTGCATTGAACTGCTGCTGCTAAGTTAACAAATTTTGTGTCACATGGCAATGATAATAAACCTGATTCTGACATTATGGATGATCCCACCTGTTACCTCAAGACCGCTTCTTTACTTAGGAAAGCACAGCAGCACCTCCACTTCGTGAGGAGATTGCGATGAATGAGGCTCCCCACCCCTATTCTAACCATATTCACCATTGAAAGTGTTCAGACCAGCTATATCACCGTCTGCTATGGGAATTGGAAGGCATCTGACCCTAAGATTCCACAAAGAATTGTGAGGACTGCTAAAGGAATCATTGGAGAATCATTGCGTTTGCAGAGCTCTCAGCATTGTCAGGCACCGCTCCCATCTGTCCCACAATCTTTTCCACCTCCTGCATCAGGAAGAAAGTACTGCTGTATTAAAACAAGGACTGTTAGGCTGGGTAATAGACTTGTCTCCCAGGCCGTGAGACTTCTGAAGACCCTGGTACTACCCAATACAAATTATTTACAACAGTGCCATTAGCAATATGAAGTTATATATTTCATTACATACCGTATATACAATTTGTCTACTACTTGTACATCTACAGAATACATCTGTAATCTGTTAATATTATTGTGTTAATGTTACTTTATGTGCTGTTTAGTATTTATGTACCGTGTTTTGCATACTGTTCACTAAGGTCTGTTGCTTCGTTTAGCTATATACATATGTACGATTGAATGACAATAAACTTGAACTGGAAATGTGTTGTTTGTTTTCTTTGTAGCTATGACAGTAACGCCTCCCATCCTCATAGGCTGAATGCCTTCCATGCACAATATAATGCATTAAATGATCAAGGGTAACTCCCTCTTCCCCTGAGGAACAGCCACCCTGCCTGGCCATAGCTGAGGTAAGGAGAACGCTAGCCAGGGTAAACACAGGAAAAGCTATGGGGCCGAGCGACTTATGTACCTTGTAAGTGGTGTGGAATTTTGTGACCCAGCTAACTAAGGTCCGAACAGACATTTTTTTGACATCTCTTTGTAATAGTCCACTGTCCCTTCAGGCTTCAAGATGGCCACCATCTCTCCAGAGCCCAAGAGAGCAAAGGTAACTAGCCTAAATGATTACTTCCCAGTGACTCTGACCTCAACAATCATGAACGGCTAGTAACAGATAATGTAAAATCTTACCTTCCAGCTACAATGGACCCTTTCCGGTTCACCTACCAGTCAAAACAGTCCACTGGTAATGCCATAGCCTGGGACAGGCACTCTGTCCTGTCCCACCTAGAACACGATGACTCATCGAATTTAGCTCAGCAGTTAACATGATCATCCCTCAGAGGCTAGTGTGTAAACTCTCCTGGCTGGGTCTCAATTACGCCTCTCTGTAACTGGATCTTGGACTTCTTGATGGAAAGACCCCAGTCAGTATGAGTTGGCAGCAACATCTCAAGCTCCAACATGCTGAACACAGCTGCCCCTAGGGCTGTATGCTCAGCCCACTGCTGTTCATGCTACTGACTCACTGGCAGCCAACCAGAAAAGCCTCCCTTGATTCCCATTCTCTGCCTCCTGCTAATCAACAAATGCTCTACCCATGCTAGCATCTTTCATATCTACATCCCCTCATCTTTTGTTTCAAAAGCAGCTGCAAAAACATCTGCATTTATTTATTGGAAATACCAGCTATGAGCCAGCTAACAAACCAAGCACAACCATGGGAGCACAAAATATCAAGTTCCTACAAGAGAAGGATTATAACCAGAGAATTTGGTTTTAGTAGTGCTGATTGAGGAACAAATGTCAAACAGAATACTCAGAAAATTCTCTTCTTCTTCAGTGTAGTTTTGGGAAATCATTTGCTACACTTATGAGTGCTAAGTTAGCAGCTTATCTGAGAGATGAAGTTAGGACATACTTCTACAGCTAAAGGAAGAAATGCATTTTCTTTTTCCACTAGTAGCAACTGACTCTGAGTGAACTTTTAGTAGCAAATCAGAGATTAGATGTCCTTTGATAATCAAAAGTATTAGTATATACTTATAAGAGTCAGGTATGTGGAGACTGGTCCAAGGTCAATGTACAAAGTAAACTTATTAGCGAAGTACATGCAACCATATAGTATCCTGAAATTAAATTTCTTTTAGGCATTCACAGTAGAACAAAGAAATACAATAGAATCAATGAGACACTGGCATACAACCAATGTCAAGAGAAGACAAACTGAAAGTACAAAAAAAAGTAAGTAATATTGAGAACATTACTTCTAGAGTCCTTGAAAGCGAGTCCATAGGTTGTACAATTAGTTCAATGTTGAGGTAAGTGAGGTTATCCACACAGGTTCAGAACACTGAGAGTAGAAAGGAAATAAATGTTCCTGAACTCTGGTGTGGCACCAGAGTTCCTGTACTTTCTTCTCAATGGCAGCAGCAGTGAGAAGAGAGAATGGTCAGGATGGTAGAGTTCCTGAATGATGGATGGTGCTTTCTAGACACAGCATTCCTTGCAGATGTGCTCAATGGTGTGGCGGGCTTTACCTTTGATTGACTGGGCAGTATCCATCATTTTTTGTAAGTTTTTCCATTCCAGAGCATTGTGTTTCCATACCAGGCCTTGATGCAACCAGTCAAGATATTCTCCAATGTACATCTAAATAAGTTAGATACACGTCAAATTGGTGCAAGCTCCCAGATGTTGTCAAACTATTAAAAGAGTTGATGACCCTCTGGCCTACACTTTCTCTAATGTTCCTATGTGATCCTGTGTGAACACGGGATTCACTCATCTTGACATTTATTGTTCATGATGACTAATGTGTCAACAGTAACATCAATTCATTATTGGAATAGGAATGACATTACAGTGTACTCCGCATGCTTCTGGTGTGTAAAATCATCAAATGTGCTGGTGCCTTTCCCAAAATAGATACATGAAATTTGTCCATGCATTTTTAGAATCAGTTAGGCAATTTAATGCCCAAAGATCATGACATTGTCAAATGCCTGTTCATCTGTAGAGTATTCAGGACAATTGATAAGATTGCTATAGCTAAATAGAAATAATATTGCTGGGAAAATGCAAGCAGATGGAATATGAGAAAATATTATAGCTCAAAAAAAGTTGATTGATGGACAAAGTAACCTTGGTTGTTTTTAGATTGGAGAAGTACTGGATACACTACACTTCATCACACTTCAGAAGTCACAGGATCTGTGTGTTTTTATTCTTGGTACATAAAGACCTTCCTCAGTGTCATCCATGATGTGTTATTGATATGGAAGAAGAATTCAATGATAAAAAGTCTTATTGCAACACACAGTCGTACCATTTACTAACTGATACTGTCTTCATGAAGGCGATTGTGAATGAAACCTTGACCTAGATAATCCCAGAGTAAAGTGGAAAGACAGAAGAGGTAATAAAATGACAACAGCTTTAAAATAGAGAATAGAATAACCATGGCTAGCCTGAGATCAGGTGTTTGCGGAACAGATTTCTAATTAGCTATTACAAAGTGGTCTGAACTCTCATCCAGTTAATGTCTTCTATCTTGCTTTGTATTATGTATCATGTATCATTGTTCAGGGACTGACAGCAATCAGGTTATTAGATGTGTAGATATTAAATTAGCGATGGTAGTAAACATTGTACCAGCACTTCACATCTCTGCAGAGTCAATGAAGTGGTTGACACTGAATCCATGCTGATATGCTATGATGACAGATGGCAGTCATTTAACACAATACATCAGTGAGCAACCCACGTACCACAGCTGTCCGATCCTAACTGAATTAGATCAGGGTAATTAATCCAAGACAGAACCTATTGCTAAAGTAGATCTAGAGCCGAATTCCAGAGGAATAAGACAAAAAAGGCACAATTCTTCTTATAAAACCGTCTAGAGGCTGAATTGCATTTTGATGTGCAGTACGAATCCAGGTTGAATGAAAAAATCAAACACGATTGAAAATCGAGACTTTATTGAGTTGCAGTCTGCAGTTCTTGTTTTATTTGATGTATTACTGCATAGTGGACCCTGGATACATGTAAAGGCATTCTACAAAACTAGATGCCATTTATGTTCATTCCTACATGGCTGCACAATCCATAAACTAATCACACTGAAGGCAGCTTCCACAGCCCCCATAAAAGCTGCATCAGTGATACTCAGGGGAACTCATAGGGACCTGAAATGTTTCCAAATCAGCCCTGGAACTCAACTTACACAGGTCCTCAGAATCAGTCCTATTAAATATCATTGGCATACATCATGAAGTTTGTTGTGTTGCGGCAGCAGTACATTGCAGCACATAATAAAGTAGTGTTCATGAGTTTATTGTCTATTCAGAAATCTGATAGATTTTTTAATTGTCTTAAAACAACACCTGTGACTGTGGATTTCAGCTGTAGTAGTCCTAAATGAGAATATTTGATGATTCCCATTGAATCTGCACACAAAGAGCTGTCACTCAATGGTGCCAGCTTACTCACTGAAGGTAGCTATTTACCCCTGTTCTGTCCTACACCCCCAACTCCACTGCCACAGGCCTGGAGGAACTAACAGCCAAAAAAAAAAGATGATTTTCACTCAATTTCCTCTGCCAGCCACAAATTTATCAAGCAAACCCAAAAAACATCATCAATGGAACTATAGAATTACACCCTAACTCGGGAGAATTGTTCTGTAACAGTATCTTCCTTCTCATTGGGCAACTAAACTCATCTCTGAATGCCAAGCACGAACACTCACCACCTACCATTGACCTTTATTTATATGCCACTGAATTCCTGACCATCAATGGCACCACCAATCTACTCAACTCCTAATCCTATCTCCAACTACTAATTCCAACTTCAGAAGCCAACCATCACACCAATTTGTTTTGCCATCAATCACATTCAAAGTGCTGATTTTCAAGTTCCAATCAAGATGCAGCACTTTGCAGGAACCCCATACTTGGCCTCAATCAGGCCTTCCATTGTTTTTGAAGATATGCCCCATTAACCATTTGTGTATCCAGGTACCTACCAGTTGCTAAACATTTTTTTTTAATGATATCATCAATGCTTTTACTCAGTCTTGAAAGAATAGAAGGCATTTAGCTTTTTGAAACATGGACAGTTGATTAATTGTCTGTTAATCTTTAAGTGGCCTTTGAATATGCTCAACTTCTTTTGATACAATTATTTTTAATTACATGATAAAATACATGAAACATTTTGTGAAGTGACAATGAAAGCATCTCAAACTTCATGCAAAATCATGAACATAGGCATTTATTGCTTTCATTTTGGATGTAGAAAGTGAACAAATTTGATTGTACACATTAAAACTCTTTGGTGCTGCACCTTTCAGGATTTTGTTGGTGCAGAACCACAGAAAATGATCTGATCATCTTCCTTTGAGCAGGAGGACTGTTCTTTTTTAAGTATAGACATGTTAAGTTTCTGAGAACCACCTGAAACCCAAAATTTCCATGAGTTGGTAAGACTGATATTCACACTGTGCATCTCAGACTTCCAGTACAAATCTGAGTCTTGACACTTGCAGAAGTTCGATGGGCAGGAGTCCGAGTACAGAGGACTGGTAGACAGGTTTGTGGAGTGGTGCGGGAGGAATCACCTGCTCCTGAATGTGGCCAAAACCAGGAAGATGGTGATTGATTTTAGGAGGAAGAGGACTGTGACAAGTCCTACGTACGTTCTGGGAGAAGAAGTTGCGATGAAGGAGTACAAATACTTAGGTGTTCACCTCGACAACAGACTTGACTGAAAAACCAACACCAAGGTTGTTTAGAAGACGGGGATGAGCAGACTCTGTTTTCTAAGGAAGCTGAGATCCTTCAATGTGTGAAGCAGGAAGTTGGAGATATTTTACCAGTCTGTTGTAGCGAGTGTAGTCTTCTTTGTGACTTTATTTTGGAGGAACAGCTTTGGTGCTAATAATACAAAAGGACTAAATAACCTCATCAGAAAGGCTGGACCTGCCCTTGGCTACAGCCACTAACTCTTTTGAGTTAGTGAGGAGGTCACTAAACAAACTTATCCATTATGGATGTTCAGACACCTCCTCTCCACAACCTACTGAATAAGCAGCAGAGCACCCTTTTGAACAGATCCATTTAGCTCCACTGTCACAAGGAGCATTACAGAAAATGTTTCCCACCAAATACAATAAGCATTTACAACAGTTCATCTCTGTGCCACAGGAGAACACACGTCATAGTACAATAGCCTGTTTTATTATTCTGTACATTATTATTGCACATTGGTAAAGTATTATAGTGTATATTGTTCTGTACTTATTAATTAATATTATTATATTTATTATTATTGCTAAGTGTGTTTTTAAATATTGCTGCTGTAATGAAATAATTTCCCACTCAGGATCAATAAAGTACTTATTATTATTATTATTATTATTATTATTATTATTATTATATTGGCTAAGGCAATTAGCTGCTGAATAGTACAGGCTTTACTTTGTTTTATATCTTAGTTAGAATTAGTTAGAAAGAATAGACCTGCATTACAATTTAAAACATGCCAAACCACAGAAGTCATCAGACCACTGATTGCAAGACTGGAGTTTCAGGCTGTATAAATTTCAAAGAACTTAAACAATGGAGCAAAGCTGAAACTGAAAAGTACTGTAAATGGTACTTTCAGCTTTTCTCTGAAATTTCTAACCTAATTCAAACAAAAACCCAGTGCTGGGCTTGAAAAATGACTGGGTCTATAGAAAGAGTCACTCATCCTTAGTTTGTAAATACTCACATGATCACCCATGACTAGACAACGCTCATGGAGATGTGAGTTAGGACACGATCTTCCCACCCAAGAATCCCTCAGTTCTGAGCTATGAAGAAATTAACATGCTAAGAAGCTAAAATAATAAAACTTCAATAATCTACTATCTAATGACTCAGCATCCTCTATGGTTCAAAGTCTGACTCACCGGTGATGTCTGCTACACCCCCCCCTTCCCATTCACTGGACCTCTGGTTTCCAGGTTACATTTCCACACACCAGGCCCTAGCTCCCATGCTTCCTTCCAACTTAACTGGTTCACTAAATATCACACATCTTCTCAAATAAAAGCAGAAAGCAGACAGAGGTTTGGATGAGTATTAATAGAATTCACATCAATTGTTCAGAAAATCTGCTGGTCCAACTTCAAAATCATGAGTATGCCAAATGATTGGAGTTTTAGTGCAGTTTCTCTCAGTATGGACAGCCATTGCTCAGAATACCAAAGCCAGTATGTTCAGAATCATGGGCAATGGACAGCTGGGATTTGACACAGGCCCCATACTGTTGAGCTAACCTTATTTTAAGATCCAGAATCTATAGACAGAGTATTAATAGAAAATTTTAAAATACAGGCAGATGCATCTGAAACAGAACTCACACTACATGAATAAAAATAGAGAGTATATTTTGGGACTGCTGTTCACTTCATTAGTACAGATTTTCTTTGGATCAACAGAAGTCAAATGCAAGAGGAAACTACTTCAAATCCCACACTGCTGTAGTAAAACATTAAGACAGATTTTTTAAAAGTCAGCAGCATCTCTTGTTTATGTGCAAATTGCTCCACAGCTTCTGATAAAGCTAGAAACAAGGTTGCAAACAAAGCAATAGAAGTTGTTGCCCCTGCTGTATTGCTTAGCCAACAGTTTCATAACAAAAGCATCCAGCAAAATTTAATGTACTATATCTGTGAGGTTGCAAGGCAAAGTGGAACAGTTTTTATAAAGCAGTCTTGTAATGAAAGATGTAAAACAAAGATGTTAGGAATACTCAAAAAATCAGGCAATATCAATCTTTGAAGAAAGGGATAGGATTTGAAGTGATTACCTTATTTTCTGAATGATCATCAACCTGAAGTACCATTTCTATTTCCACCACTATCGCCTGACCTGCAGAACCATTCCTTCACAAAGAGATCTCCAGTAACCACAGTATTTTGCTTTTGTATTATGAAAATGACTTCTGTTTCAGTCAAAATGCCCTACTTAATAGGAATGATAAGACAGAGTAAACACTATCATGCTCTTGGACTAATCATTAATTTTTTACAAACAAGAGAAAGTCTGCAGATGCTGGAAATCCAAAGCAACACACGCACAAAATGTTGGAGGAAATCAGCAGGTCAGGCAGCATCCATGGAAAAGAGTAAACAGTCAAGGTTTGGGCTGAGACCCTTCTGTTACATTAATTTTTGTAATTCTGATATTTCATGCCCTCAGCTTGCAACCAAATGGGTAATTTTAAAATCCAATCCAGTGCTTCCTGTAGCTTTTAACATTAAATTAGTTACTCTAACTTACATTCCAGGACAGACTCTGTGCTCCATATCAATATTTATAACTAAGAATGTGAATATTTACTTGCTCAGATCGGGTCACAGCTACTGTATAGAGGTGACTACACAATATCAGTCTCTGACATAGAGCAACTTAAAAATTCAAAGTGCAGTAAGTATGTGGGAAGCGAAACATTCATTTGCCTCTCATTGTAAATTTTGGCTAATCATGTTTGATTTTTTTAAAGCAACTGAACTGCCATGTTATCAAAGTAAATAATGTTCAAATTTGACAAATATGCAGATTGGAATTTTAAATTAAAACAAAAATGCTGAAAACACTCAGCAGTCCAGTCAGTGTCTATGTAGAAGGGAAAACTCCTGTTCAATGATCTTTTCTCATTTCTCTTCGGCCTTCCTTAATTATGGTTTCCCATCCATCATTCTCAATTAGGCTCTAAGCTGGGTCAGTTCAACTTCTTACATTCTCTGCTCCCACTCCGTCTCCGCCTATACAGGATGTATGCATGATTGGCTTTGTCCTCACAATCCAACATTATTTTATACATCTTCCATAATCACCATCACCTTTAGCATAATGCTTGTCCAATCCTACCCATTCTCTTCATATTCTGAAAAGACCATTCCCTCTTCTTGGGATCATTCCATCTCAACCGATACCCAAACCCCTTCACATAGAACTTCTAACATGCAACCAAAGGAGAAGCCACAATACCCTTCACCTCTTCCTTTCTTTCCACACAGGAACCTAAATACTCCTTATAGAAGATGCAGCAAATCTCTTGATTTAATGCTTACATTCATTGGTCACTCCTACATAGAATCTAAGCACTTCTTTTCATTCATGAGGGTGATCCTGAATGCCCAGCTGCCTGTCACTTTAATCCTCCATCCTACTCGCTGTCTTTTCTATCTTTGGCCTAATGCACTGTTCCAACAATGTCCAATGCAACCTCATAGAACAATATCCCTTCTTTCAAATAGGAATATTATAGCTCTTAAAACTTAACCAGCCTTCCTGAATTGACATAGAGTTATATAGTGTGAAAGCAGGCCCATTTCAGCTATACTAACAGCATATTTATCTGAGCTGGTCTCATTTACAAGCTTTTACCCTATATCACTCTAAACCTTTCCAATCCATGCACCTGTCTAAATGCCTCTTAAATATTGTAATTGTACCTACATCTCCATTTCTTCTGGAATCTTCTTTAACATACCCATCACCCTCTGTATGAAAAATCTCTTCAAATGTCTCCCTTCTGACATTAAACTTATACCCTTTAATTTAGGACACCCCTACCTTGGGAAATAGATGGTGAATATTTACCTTGATATGCCCTACACAATCTTATAAAATGTCTTCCCTCAGCCTCCCCAAGTAACTCCAATCTGCACCTTTTCAAATTTATTGGCACCTTTTATATAATTAATTAACCAGAGCTGCACACAATACTCCAAATGGGTTGAAACATGTCAGTTGTTATATAATGCCTCAACTCTTGGACTTAATACCCTGACCAATGAAAGCAAGTATGCCAAACATCTTCTATACCACCCTGACTATTTGCATCTCCACTTTTGAAGAACTGCATACCCATAGCTCTTGGTTGCCTTGTTTTACAACATCCTCCAGGGTCCCACCACTTACATCTAATGCCCTATCCTGGTTTAATACATCCTCTCATACTTGCCAAGTTAAACTTCATCTTCCACTATTTTGCCCAATTTCCCAAATGATTATAATCTTGAATGACCTTTTTCACTGTCCACTAACACCAAAACTGTGCCATCCGCAGTGTATCAGAACTGGCCAATCCAGAAGAAAGGCCTGTGACATCTGCTGTACTTGTTTTGCTTTCTACATGTACTCTCTAACCTACTAAGTATGTATTTCCAAGATCTTCTGTTACAGTTTCAAATTTGCAGCATTCACAGAATGCATCATTACAAGTTCACAAGTGACCAAAGAGCAAGTAGCTTGCTGATGTAGTAACATCACACCAGGTTCAGTTATGACTCCACACGTGAACTTAACAAGAAGGTAACACTTCAGTACCAAGGAAGGTTACTCCTGAGCAGTGGAGTGGCCAGGTTGTCAGAAGGATCCCTGTGAAGTGGAGCAGAGCATCAGTCGCAATTAATGCAGGTGGTATTTTAGACAAGGAAGCTAATGAGTTTTAATATGCATGCAGGTGAGAGAGTGCTGAATCAGTAGAGCCAGTAATGAACCAATGACAGCCTAATTAGCCACAATTTAAAATCTACAGATTCTAATCAGAAGAGCTGTACTCTGCAGAAAATCTGTATATGAATGAGCCTTTCAAAGGCTTCAATCTGTTGCTTAGTCACTGATTGATAGTAATTACCTCTTTTTCTTTGTATGGAAGACAATACTCAATTTTAGGCAGAAAAAGAGCAAAACATTAAATTTAGAAATTTGAGATGTTTTGCTGCATGCATTTTGATCACCAAATGGTTCAAGCATTTGTCAAGGTGAAATATTTTTATTTGCATAGAGTAAATTATGTTATTTTAGATATTAGACAACAAGGGACAGTTTGCTAAACATCCTGTGTGTATTGAGTGTTTTTTTTAAAATTTCTTTGTATTTTGTTGTACTTTTCTTTCTGAGTACACACGGTGACTAGATTTTGGAATTACTTGCTGCTATTTATAATTTGACAGCAATAAATTATGCAAGTCACAAATATCTGTTACTGGCAAAAGACAGAGTTCTTTTGCACTTTTTACCCATAATTAAACTAAATCTAAATATGTTTTTCCCATATACAGTACAGTCTTTTAACCATAAGATTAATACAAGTTCATCATGATGGAAAATCTGACCACGACTGACAGTAAACAACATAAAAAGCAAGCATGAATTTCTATGTATTTGGCATACAACTCTACATATTTGCCATATGACAGCTAAATTTCTAATGAGTTACTCTCAGATCTTCTCCTATGCCTTTTTATGCTAACCTCAGAGTAAATATTTCCACATCCCACACCAGGCTTCTTCAGAGTGCTACCATATGGGTCTTTCATATTGTAGTCACTGGGAACTTTATTGGTACTTCTCTAAGGGAGAGCAGTTTTAATTGCTTATTTCAATTATTTAATGTTCAATCTACTTTTTGATCAAATAATCAAAAGGGTATGACAATGATAAGAAATTAACTTTGTTAATTTAATCACGTAAGGGGTCGAAAGTATAAAGATGGATGAGTGTTTGCTTATGTATTTGATTTACACTTATTTTGTCAAATTGTGATGCTTATTTCTATTTATAATGAACAATATTAATTCAGTCTGAAATGTCAGACTGAGATGAATCCTGCACTGGCCTTTTTTATTCACTATTTTTTTAATGAACCATATCATTAAGACTATATTGGAATAGCCAGTCTGATTGGGTGAGGTGGTCCAATGGGATTAAACCTTGCAACATTTATAAAAAAAACTGGGCTTCAATTAATTTGCATTGTCCTGCAATTGAAAGGTCCTACAGGAAAATGAAAGCCTACATGGGTGCCATAATGATCCAATAAGTGTGTCTTTATCTGCACATCTTTGAATAAAGGTGCAGCCTGCTGTAGATTGTTTGAGAATGCCCAATTCAGAAGTGCAGAGTCTGGCAACATTAGTATTGGCATAGTTAACTGTACATTAGCTCAGATCACAACATTCCCAAGTCCCCTGGAATAACTGTGGATTTCTGATTTTAGTAGGAATATCATGGTCTCTTGAGAATCATTTATTCTTGAGTTGGGAACTGGCCTCCACTACTTCTTGTTGATCAGATGTGGCAACAAGGTTGGTTCAAATAGACAAATATGGGATGGAATAAATCACGCTCACATTAAAACAGTTTTTTAATAATGCAATTGACTTGCCTTAAATGCATCATCACAGCCTTTAGGCAATTGAGGAATAGGAGATCTGAAGACCAAGCCCTCAGACCTGGCATGAAACTCAATATCTGGCTCTGATCTTTGCTTCCTGACAATGCCCCTTTACCCTCATAAGCTTCTGAAACCTGGATTTCTACAGCACTAGAAAAGTTCCACAAACAGCATTTCTGCAAGATCCTTCAAATACACTGGAAGGATAAACAACCCAAAATCACTGTCCTCTCCCAGGCCACCGTCCCCAATGTAGAAAAGTTATTACTCTCATTTGGCAAGATTGGACAGACGTGTGCCCAATGTCAGACTCCCAGAGCAGACATTCACTTCAGAGTTCTGTCAATGTTCAAAGTTCAAAGTAAATTGATTATCAAAGTACATATACGTCACCATATACAACCCTGAGATTCATTTTCCTGCAGGCATTCAGAGTAGAACAAAGAACAGTACAAATACAATAAATAAATCAATAAATGATATTGAGTTGTAGAGTCCTTGAAAGACAGTCATAGTGTAGGTTGTGTTCAGTTATCAATACAGCACTGTAGTGAGTAAGATTATCCATGTTGGTTCAGGAGCCTGGTGGTTGAAGTGTAATAACTGTTCAGAATCCAAATCAGGTTTAGTATCACAGGCATATGTCATGAAATGTATTGTTTCCTGAACCTGGTGGTATGCATCCTGAGGCTCCTGCACCTCCTAGTAGCAGCGAGCAGAGAGCATAGCCTGGATGGTGGGGGTCTTTGCCAAAGGATGCCACTTTCTTGTGGCAGGACTCTTTGTAGATTTGCTCAATGGTGAAGAGGCCTTTTTCTATGATGGCTGGGCAATATCCACCACTTTTTGTAGGATTTTCCATTCTTTTGTTTTTCCATACCAGGTCATGAAGCAACAAGTCAGGATACTATCGATTGTGTACCTATTGAAGTTTATCAAAGTTTTTGGTGAATCTGACACCTTTCTAAGAAATTAGAAGTGCTGTCATGTGTTCTTTGAAATGGCACTTACACGCTGGTCTATGGACAGATCCTCTGATATGATAACACCCTGAAACTTTACTGACCCCCTTCACCTCCAATCCCCTATTGAGTGTTAGCTCATTGACCTCTGATTTCTCCGTTATGAAGTCAATAATCAGCTCCTTGGTCTTGCTGCTATTGCATGAGTGGTTGTTGATGTGGTACCACTCAACCAGATTTCAATCTCCCTTTATATGCCAGTTTGTCATCTCCTTTGATTTGGCCAACATCGGTGTTATCAGCAAACTTAAGAGTAGCATTGGAGCTGTACTTAGCTTCACAGTCATAAGTGTAGAGCAAGTAACATAAGTAATTCGAAGAGATTACCCAGTCAATAAAAGAAAAGATTTAAGGGCATATTCAAAGCCTCTATGAAGAAATGAAATATCCTCACTGACTCTTTGGAATGCCTGGCCTGTCACCAAAGTGGAGAATGAGTATTTGGAGTGGTGTTGAAAACTACAAAGCCATGTATCAAGAACATACAAAGAAGTTTTATGGAAACAGGGCAGACCACTTTATAAACTGCATACCCACCTGACCTTTCTGTAGGAAACTCTGCACTTCCTACTGGAATGGAAGTAAGCCATCCACAATCGAAAGGGATTTTCTAAAAAGAAAAATCATGCCGACTTGACAATGATAAAGTAAATCACCTTTAGGTTCTAATTAAGGACATTTCTCTCAGCAGCACCAAAGAGAGCAACAAGTGTCTCATCAATTACGCCTTGAAGTCTGGGAATGTAGCAAGATGATAACAACCTGATGCCCTTGCTTACTGCTCAATAGTCTCCTTAGGGAATTTAATGTTTCTGCTAACCCGTAGGATGAAATATCTATTGTCTGCTAGATCCTCTGCTGACCAAACCATGTTGGTTATGTCGACAATGTACTTCTGACATCTATTTTGTCATGAGAATTCAATGGCAAAGTGATGTTTGCAGGCACTAGTAGTGCGTTATTAGGTAGAGTGAAGGTCAACCCCCAGTAAGGTCTTGTTGCTCTCCTGCTGAATTTCAGTCTTTATTAAACATTGGTCCTTGCTGAGAAGTGGAAAGTCGCGCTTGTAGAATGAGCTAATGTCTCAGAAATACTTCGTTCCCTTAGAGCTGCCTAATTACCATTATATCAATCATAGTTTAACACTTGCAATTCCATGTCTAGATAAATTGGGGAGGGCATGAGTGGGGGTTAACCAGTAGAGAAGAGCATTTTCTGTCATGTTTTGTTCCTGGGTTTCTGCCAGTCCCCATACTGATGGGACTATCAAAAAAGAAATTTTTCCCTTTCCTTTTGAGAATTTTGAAGTAGTCTTTGAGAGGCATTCATTCCTCAACAGGAATTAGAAAATTAAAAATTCTGCACCTCACAGTGTCTGGAAGTTTATTTCCATTATAGTGTTATATCAGCAAGAGCACAGAAACGGTGACTGTTGGTAATGAGGAGACACAAGTAAAGGTTAAGAGGTAGAAAATTCAAGAAAACCTGAAAATACAAAGTTCGTTGACTCATAGAGCACAGAAGCAGGCCTCATGATGCATTTGTTTACACTCATCAGACCCTAATTAATTTTATTCTCCCCACATCCCCATTAGCTCCCTACTAGACTCAACCACACACCTGCACACAAGGGATCATTTGTGGTTGCAATCAACTTGTCAACCTGCACAACCAAAGAATTCAGGAGAAAATTGGATCATCTGGAAGAATCCATGTGGTCACGAAAAGCATTTAATCCTGACATGCATAGAGCTGGAAGTCAGGATCAAACCTGTACCAATGTGCCATCCAGATGCCATCACCCCATTCTGATGCTAACATGAGCACTGATAAAGATGTGCCCAGCGATTCAATTATAGTTTAG
This sequence comes from Hypanus sabinus, assembly GCF_030144855.1. NCBI lineage: Eukaryota > Metazoa > Chordata > Chondrichthyes > Myliobatiformes > Dasyatidae > Hypanus > Hypanus sabinus. Next base: position 90,871,414 of record NC_082711.1, on the reverse strand, counting down.
ATTGGTTATTGAATTCTCTACCACGATGAAAAAGGGTAATGGCACAGACTTTCACCAAATGAGGCAAATGGAACAGTGACAGGTAGATGTTCTGCTAAATGTTATTTTTCAAATGTGCCTTGCAAATTGGAATTTTTATTCCATTATTTTTGTATGTCAACGTAATTTGGATGTTGCCTGAAAGGTAAGGTCAACATTTATTGCCCATTTAATTGGCTTTTGTAGAAGCCAGTTAAAGGTGAATTGCATTTGACCTGATTAGTTAAGGACAGCAAACATCCTTCCCTGTGAATTAGTGATGTTTACAACAGTCTGATCCTTTTGTGCACACTGTGGCTAGCATTTCAAATCTAAGGTTTATCAATTATTTGAACGCATGTTTCCCAGTTGAAGAAGAGCTAAAATAAGCAAAGGAAAAGGAGGAGAGATGGAAATGGAATGTGAGGATAAAAAGAGGGAGGAAGAGAGAAGTGAAGAAGAAGGTGAGAGGTGGAAAAGGGGTGTGGAGTAAATCAAGAAAAGTAAACTAAAGAGCTGGTAGATAATGGGAGATAGGAGGAGATCATGAGTTGAATATGGATGAGGAGGGGAGATAAGGGAAGGAAGGAGTATCTGCAAAATCCTTTAATGGAAGTTTCTGGGGGGCATGGGGTTTGAGGATAGGATGAAGCAGAGAGTGAACCGGGGCAGAAAGGATGGAGAGAAGGAAAGGACTCAGTCTATCTCCTTAGGGAATTTTATCATCAGGCAAAAACAATGAGTGGAATCAGATTCTGAGTTTCTGCTCTGTCTATACCAACCATAAACTGAGCTCTAAGGCCACAATAAGATAAAGCTATAAATATGCCATGTCTCTGCCGTTAAGGGTTTGAGAGAATGCCACTCCTCTTGACAACATGATTTACCATCAACAAATTTGCAGAAGCTGGAATTCCAAAGCAACACACACAAAATGTTGGAGGAACTCAGCAGGCCAGGCAGCATTTTGTGTGCGATGATTTACCAACATTTAAATCTGATATCCTATTCCCTCCTTTGGTTCTCTCTGTTCAGCTAGTTACTTATACTCAAAAGTTAAAAGATCTTAGAAGTAGCTTATTCTATTATAGCACAGGATTTGTAATAAAAAGTGGAAGAAAATGAATAATGAGTGTTGGGAATGGGGAGGCACAGTGGAGAGGCAGTTAATTATACTACTCATATCTTCGAGGATTTGATCCTGACATCACACACTGTCTGGAGGGACTTGCATGTTCTCAGCTTTAACTGTATGTTTGTTTCCTGAAGCAGCTCCATTTTCCTCCTACATCCCAAAGATGTACTGCTAGATTAATTGGTTCCTGTGAAGTAAACCTTAGTGTAGGTAAGTGCAAAGGAACTAAGGGGAGTTGCTGAACATATGAAAGGAAATAAGTTATAGAGCTACAGGAGAATAAAAAGAGGTGAATCAGATTGATGGGGTTCCTCTGGAACTGGAGTGGACCCATTGGGCCAAAAGGTTTCCAACTGCATTTTAATTAATATTAAGCAAGAAACATTGAAAGCACACAGGTGATTGGTTAGTATCTAAAATGGAATCAATTCATCAGATAAAATTCTTTCATCAGGAATGGGAAGTATCAGTTAAATAAAAATCTCCTTTTTTGATTGAGGTAATGGCTTCCACTTTATTGGTTAACCTCTCTTGATACCTGAGAAGCTTTGAAATTTTCCAGGTAATTTGAGCACTTTCTAATACTTTATTTCAAGACAACTTATTTATGTCGAAGTTAAATATTTTGAGAATTTGAGTTACACCATGACAAGCATGACTAAAGAATGAAATTGAAAATCCTTGGGAAACAATGACATGATTTAAAAGTCTGGAATAATTCAATTCTCTTTTCCTACAATTTCTTATTCATTGGAATTGCTGAAGTTTTATAGGCTTTAGACTCATAACAGTTCTTATATTATTGCTGAGCTTGCTTTTCCTGTATTAATATATTATTTGCTTTCATTAAATAAGTGGAGCAGTCTGGCAATATTATGTAATTGTTTCCTACTTAACGGCAGCAAATATTCCACAAGTCAACATCATATTTACTAATCCTCATTATATTGCCTGATCATTTACCTCAAATCCAGGTCACTGCTGAATACCTATATTCATTGAATCCCATGGCATCCAGCCATCTTGAAAATACAATTCATGAAGCTTTGTAATGGAGCCTTTTGTGTGGGGAAAAAAAAACTCTCAATATCTAATTCATATAGTGATTATGGCTCCTAATTCTAGATGCTCCAGGCTGAAAAATCTCATCTCTATCCTGTCAGCTCCCTCAGAATTTTGTTTATTTTAATAAGATCATTCTTTTGAAATTCAACAAGAATAGCTTCTTTCAGTTGTGTTTCATATCACTGGACTCTCTCCTCATACCAATAAGCTAAATACACTCACCGTTCCATGAGGTGACCAAAGCTGTGCACAGTACTCCAAGACTGTCTTCACCCATCCCTGCATCTCTGCAGCTAGATTGCCTTATTCTTGTTTTCCCAAACTCCATGTAATAAGATCAATTTGTCTTCCCAAATGTTTACTGTATCTGCATGCTAACTCTGTGTTAATCATAGTCATAAAGTTACATAGCATGCAGACAGGTTTTTCAGCCTCTGAGCATTTCACATACCCAGTCTGGGATACTTCAGCATACCAAAATGCATTATCCGCTCACAACTTAAAGCATACAGATTGAGTATGTGCCCCTTTTCTGAAATTCTTGGGGCTGGAACTGTTTCTAATTCAGGATTTCTTCAGATTTTGTAATATATAATAAGCTAGCCTGGGATTGCCACCATTTCCAATTCTGAATTTATATGCTACCAGTAAGCAGTCTTTGTCACTTTACTGTTCATGTACTTAGCAGTAAAACTCATTGCATAACATTAATATACTGAAAACATAATATGTGCAGGGGAACAAAAACAACAAAGCAACATCCGGAGGACACCTGAATCCGCTGTTGAACAACAAACAATGGGTGGCTTTCAGTCCTCACCTACGATGCATTGTTTTGAATCAACTGTGTTGTATTTTACTTTGGTTTAGGTTTTACATAAGATATAAAAGCAATCAGCATTGTAGACTTGTTCTAATGTTAGATTTTCATCAGCAACAATCTTGGCAAACTCAATGAATTTCTCTGCTGTTTTGTGATCAACAGATGCTTTATTACCACAAATATTTAAAAATTTAATGACATGCCTTTTCTTAAAAATCATCCTGCTAAATATTCACAATTACATTCAATTTTCAGTTCATCATGATAGGCCTTCGCTTGCTTCATGATCAGCATGCCATTAAGCAGCATATGTTCAAAGTTCAAAAGTTCAAAGTACAAAGTACATTTATTATCAAAGTACGTATACATTATACAGCCTTGAGATCCAACTCCTCACAGGCAGCCACAAAGCAAAGAAACCTCAAAGGAACCCATTTAAAAATGTTTCATTAACTTCTGTTTATTATATATGTGAGATCAACTCAGAATTGTCTGTAATGCACATAGACTTGTGCATGAGAGCCTTTGCAGGACATTTGAAAGATTTCCTTACCTATTCTTTTGGTCGCATTTCCAAAAGCATTTATCAGATTTGTCGAAACATGATTTCCTTTCATAGATTTAAAATTGTGGTCAAAAGATGCAAAGCAGATGTAAGTAATCTGAGCAGAGTATAAGAATTCACCTGCTGCAAGGGGTGATGAGTAAAGAATCCATCAGGGGTTTCAAAAGGGAATGGAATAGGTACTGGAGAGTGAATAATTTGTAAGGCTAAGGCAGGGGTCGGCAATGTTTACCACTGAAAGAGCCAATATGGACCCATTTCCCACAGAAAAGAAAACACTGGGAGCCACAAAATGAATTAACACTGCATACAACGGGTTTTTTTGCCTTTATGCTATGTATAAACAAACTATAATGTGTTGCATTTATGAAATTGATGAACTCCTGCAGAGAAAACGAAATTACATTTCTGCATGCAACAAAAACATTTTGAACTCCGAAAAAAAGACATTGGGTTGAAGGTTACTCCATAGTTAGCCTACCTTGGATCGAAGAATTAAAAGAATGCGCGCACTGGCGGGTGTCAGGCATTGGCAGTTGTGATGTATATTAATAGCGATAAAAAAACACGTTGTAGCGGTGTAGCGCTACACGCAGCGCTAAAATAAAGACTGCAGTCAAAGGTAACTTTATTCGAACTAAACAACCTTGCTTTAAAGCCTCCCTCAACCCATCCCCGTGGGCGCGGATGCTCCAAAAGACATGTATTCACAAACCCCCGTAGGCTATCTCCCTTAGCCGGAACGGTGGCTAATTGTGAGCCGGTTCGGATGTGCCAGGAAACGGTGTCTCCACAAAGTTTTCAGATTGTACAAGATCACCATAATCTTCATATTTCGAATTACATTTCAAAAGCTAACAAACCACGGGGAGCCGCATCACAGAGATCAAAGAGCCGCATGTGGCTCCGGAGCCGCAGGTTGCCGACCTCTGGGCTAAGGGAAAGTATTTGGGTGCAGACATGATGTTCTAACAGATACTGGCATAGGTTTGATGGGCTAAATAAATTCCTTCTGTGCAGTAACAATTTTGTGACTATATGCTTCTGATTTTGCTTAAGGTCAACCTTAACATCACCCAAAGAAAACATGAAGGACATATGTAGGTGTATTATTTTTTAACAGTGTTTTCCAAACTTTTTTTTAGCCCAACACACCCCAAAGCAATTTCATACTTGCCAATGTCCCCTCTAAAGCACCTTCATACTTGCCAAAGCCCCTCTTAGGCAAAAAATACTTTCCGGTGCCCCCATAGAGTAAAAACATGTCTACTCTACCTAAACATGAGAAAAATTATTCTGCTTTAAATTTTTATTTTCTTTAAACCTAACGCATCAGCAAAGGATCATGATGCAAAGGCTAAGTGGTACCCCATCAGGTCTGGATGCTTTCCATAGATTTACCTCAAGATAATGCCTCAAGATTCAAGGGAGAAGATTTAGGATGGAGTTTCTCTGGGAAACTGCTTTTCGCAGAGAGTGGTGAATCTGTGGAATTCTCTGCCCAGGGAAGTAGTTGAGGCTTCTTCACTAAATATATTTAAGAAACAGTTAGGTTTTTACATGGTAGGGGAATTAAGGGTTATGGGGACAAGGCAGGTAGGTGGAGCTGAGTTTTATGGACAGATCAACCATGATCTTATTGAATAGCAGGGCAGGCTCGATGGGCCAGATAGCCTACTCCTGCTCCTATTTCTTATGTTCTTATGTACCCTCCTAAAGGCAACCCGCAGTCAGCTTCAGACACTGAGATCATAAAAACATAGGATGATCCCACAAGAATAAGAAATCCTCCACAGTGATTGAATCTTTAGGCCTGAATGGGGCACATTAAAATTCACTACGCTGTGATGTCTGTACAGTAGCTGTACTATATAGCATACTGTGCATATAGTTGAGATGCTTTCTGTATTGAGTTAAGAGTTTATAGCTAAGTGGAGAGGTGTGTTGTGTATCTGTGCACTGTACAGCATCTTCGATATCAACGTGATCCTTAAGCTTGATAGTTTTTAGCAAGAGTTGAAATATCTGGTTCAGTTTGTGACAGCAAAAGCCTTAGGTCCCCACACCTAACAAGGTCCAAGCAACTTCTGTTTTTTGTGAGTATCTGCTGCACTGCACTGAAGCCTCTTTCAACATGGTAGGAGGATGGAAATGCAAGGAATAGCTGTTTGGCTCTTCTCTGAAGTCCAGGAAACTTCATATGACAGTGAAGCCACATACAGCAAAAGACAACACTTTTGTAAAGTATTTTTGCTTCTTCATCATTTTGAATTTCAATAATTTCTTTTTCAAGCTCTCTTCCTGTTCTTCCACTTCGCAAAGAAATGGGTTAATTACCCAGCCCAGAATTCCCAGATCATTCAAACCCTAGAATCAATTCTGAAAATCCTTCTTCAAGTGTAAGCAGCACTCTTGTAAATTACCTTCTGTGAAAGTGAGTGCCCTACTCTCTAAGCAGGGAAACTGTGAGAACATTCTTCTCCCAATGTTTTGCTTATATATTACCAATTTTCTGATAAAAGTGGACAATGCTTTTCTTATGCTATTTAATGGATGAGCTTTAATTTTGTTGATAGCAGATATTACAAGAATCATGCTTGAAAAAAGTTGCTGGTTGAGGTTTTTGGCTGTGAGATGTTGATGATGAATTACACAATGGATTGCAAGAAGACTTGGAATTTCTTTTTTCATAAATGCCACTAAACCAGCGTGGTAACTTGTCATATATGGTACTCCATCTGTTGCACAATAAATCATGTTCCTAACCGGAGTACTTTTGTCCTCAATATTTATTTTGAGCTCATCATAGATTGATTCTCCATTGATATTTGTTTTTAACTTTTTACAAAAGACAATCTCTTCATAAATTTCTAAATTTTTGATAAACCATACATATGCCATTAGCAATGCCTCATCGTCTCACACAGTTGACTCATCCAGCTGCATCCCAAATTCTGTTTTTCTAACTCTGTGCATAGTTGATACTCAATGCCTTCACTCAGTTTGTCAATACAATGAGCTACTGAGTTATTACTCAGAGGAATTGATTTTAAAATACTAAAATCCATTTTGAGAACAGTGGTGAGCACTTCTGATACAGCGGGCATTATTAATCTTTCACCAATTTTATGAGAATTTCCACACTTTGTCATTAATTTGGAAATGCTATGAGAAGCAATGAAACCTCTATCAAGGTCATTTTCACAGTAACTTTCTTGGCAAATGACTGGAGCATGCAGCACCATTCAAATGCATCTTTCATCTTCTGGAATGGAGTAATACCATAATTATCCTTTTCAGAGAGTCTTTTACAGAAATGCTTCTGCAATCTTGATGGTTTTGTGGCTTCATTAAACAACACAGTATTACAAATAAGATACATGGGGTGCCACTGGTCTGACAGGAGCAGAATAAAACCATACTCCAGTTTTGTAGCTTTGCATTGACACACTTTCTGTAGTTTCTATTTCTTAGCAGTCTTTGGATTCAATGCTTCACCACCTTCAGACTCATAGAGATCATGCGATATGTATATATCCATCATTAACGGGGCTAAACTGAAATAGAAAATTAACACAATCTGGGAATGCCTATCGGATGCTGACATTGACAGCAAGTTGACACATATGGAATGATGGCAGCAGCACACAAAGGAATGGTGAGGCAAAGATGAAGACAATTACAGCAGCAAAAATTACGTTGACAAGGATTCAAATTGGAATCTGAATGTTAGTCAGGATAGAGCTGGTGTCCAGCAAGCTACCTTTATACTATTCCAGTTAGCGCGATTGACCAATCATGTAAGGTCTCATAATCCCCAAAGGTGGTTCTTGACCACACATATGAAGCAGAGGTCACTTTGAACACCTCAAAAGGAATCAACTGGGTTGGTAAGTTCACTGACTAGCTCTATTTCACCGTTTGGTTCCAGCCAGCATTGTAATGTTGCGTGACCCGTTTTCTGTTGATCGGTAGAGAAAGTTGAGAAGGTGTACTTGACTTTCCGACTGTTATACTTCTTGAACTCATTCCATGCCGTGAGTCAAGGGGAAATGTTGGGCACCCTGATTGCTAATTTATGCATCCCCGATAGTGTACGTTTGGTAGGTAAGATCAGATGAGATTGCCGAGTTTCAGATGGTTTGTGTGATGAGTGCTCACTGCCTGCAGAGCTGTGGTTCTTCCTGTGTTCCAGTGCCCTATCCTTTTTCGTTGGAAGTACCTTCACTACTAACAGTAGACAAAGCAGTATGAGGTGTTTTTTCCAAAAGGTCAAGGAAATGATGACGTTAGACACTGCACTTACACATTATTATCCATATCGTCCAGTGAAGCTTGTCTGTGATGCCTCACCTTATGGCACAGGTTCAGTTATGTCCTATGTTATGAGCGCGTGACGAGAACACCCCTTAGGCTTTGCATCATGGTCCTTTGCTGATACAGAGAAAAATTATGCTCAGATCGACAGGGCAGCCTTGAGTCTAGTTTGGGGTGTAAAATGTTCCAACAGTACTTGTATGGGAGAGAGTTTACCCTCATTACTGATCATCAACCACTAGTGTCCATCTCCAATCCACAGAAGGGTGTTCCACTAACAGCAGCTGCACAAATGCAGAGATGGGCTCTGTTTCTTGGAGGGCACAATTATAAGATCAGTTTTAAGGGGACACCCAATCATGGAAAAACTGATAGGTTGTTCTGTTTACCCTTAGAAAAGTAAATGCTGGAAAAGTTTACAAAAGATGCCACTTCTCTTGATGTATTCTCCCTAATGCAAATCAAATATCTCACTGTTTCAGAAGAGATGGTCCAAAGGGAAACCAGAAAAGACTCCACCCTCTCTCCAGTCTACGTGACAATACAAAATGGCTGTAGCAGAAGTTCCAGCTCCCTCTTTTTTTTGCCAGTGTGGGAATGAAGCCCTTGGAGATTGCCTTATGTGGGGATTTAGAATTATTGTATCATTGAAGCTGAGAGCTAGGGAGTTGGATGAGCTACATGTCATCTAGGCATGGCCAAATGTAAGTGTTGGCTCGAAACATTTTCTGGTGGCCTGGGATAGATCAGTAGATCAAACAGCTTGCCATGCAGTGTTTAGGATGCCAACACATCCAGACGATGCCAAGAGAAGTGTAAATTATCTGCATTGTTCTTGCAGAATATTCATGTGGATTATGCTAGACCACTCTTGGGTACAAATTTCTTGGTAGCAGTGGCTATATCTACAAAGTAAATTTTATTATTAAAATAAATATATGTCATCATTTCCAACCCTGAGAATCATTTTCTTGTGGACATACTCAGCCAATCTATGGAATAGTACCTATAACATGGTTAATGAAATATCAGGCACAGTGCAGAAGACAACAAACAGTGCAAATGCAAATATAAATAAAAAGTAATAAGTAATAGAATATGACATAAAGAATTTTTGAAAGTGAGGTCGTTGGTTATGGGAGCATTTTAATGATGGGGTAAGTGAAGTTGAGTGTAGTTACCCCCTTTTGTCCAAGAGCCTGATGGTTGAGGGATAATAACTGTTCTTGAAATATGTGGTACAATTCCTGAGGCTCTTGTACCTTCTCTCTTCAAGAAGAGAGCATGACTTGGGTGGTGGTGATTTCTGATGCCATATGCTGCTTTCCTATGACAGTATTTCATGGAGGTGAGCTCAGTGGTTGGGAGGACTTTACCTGTGGTGGACTGGGTGAATCCATTACTTTTAGAGGACTTTCTGTTCAAAGACATTAGTACTTCCATATAGGCTATGATGCAGCCAGTCAATGTTCTTTCCAGGACACATCCATAGAATTTGTCAATTTTTTAGATACTATGCTGAAACTCTACAAACTCCTAAGGAAGTCGAAGTGCCGCCATGCTTTCTTCACAATTACACTTATGACAAGTCCTCTGAAATAGTAACACCTAGGAATTTTAAGTTGCTAACCCATTCTTCCCCAATCCTCTGATGAGGACTAGCTAATGGACCTTTGGTTTCCCTCTCCTGAAGTCAATAATCAGTTCCTTGGTCTTGCTAATATTGAGTAAGAGGTTGTGGTTATGACACCACTCAGCCAGATTTTCAATCTCTCTCCTATATGCTGATTCATCATCACCTTTGATTCAGCCCACAACAGTGGTGTTGTCAACAAACTTGAATATGGCATGGAGCTGTGCTGAGCCACACAGTCAAGTGTAAAGCAAGCAGAGTGGGGCCGCTAAGCACACAGCCCTGTGGTGTGCTTCTGCTGATGAAAGTTGTGGAGGAGATATTATTGCCAATCCAAACTGACTGGACTACAAGTAAGAAAATCAAGGAGCCAATTATACGAGGAGATATTGAGGCCAAGGCCTTGGACTTATTGATTAGTTTTGAGGGGATGATGGTATTGAATGCTGAGGTGTAGTCTATAAAGAATATCCTGATGTGTGCACCTTTGCTGTCCAGATGTTCCAGGGTTGAGTGACGAGCCAATGAGATGGCATCAGCTATGGACCTGTCACTTCAGTAGGCAAATTAGAGCAGATCTAAGTTGCCTCTCAGGCAGGAGTTGATACGTTTCAACAGCAACCACTTCATCATTGTGAATGTAAGTGCAAGTGGGTGATAGACAGTGAGGCAGGTCACCAGGCACTTTTTGGCACCAGTATAATTGAAGCCTGCTTGAAGCAGGTGGGTACCACCCACTACCAAAGCAAGAGGATAAAGATCTCAGTGAACACACTAGCCAATTGATCAGCACAGGTCATTAGTATGTGGCCAGGTACCCTGTCAGGTCTGGAAGCTTTCTATGGATTTACCTCAAGATCTTGAGATATTGCCTCAAGATTCAGGGGAGAAGATTTAGGATGGAGTTTCTCTGGGAAACTGCTTTTCACAGAGAGTGGTGAATCTGTGGAATTCTCTGCCCAGGGAAGTAGTTGAGGCTTCTTTACTAAATATATTTAAGAAACAGTTAGGTTTTTACGTGGTAAGGGAATTAAGGGTTATGGGGTCAAGGCAGGTAGGTGGAACTGAGTTTACGGACAGATCAACCATGATCTTATTGAATAGCAGGGCAGGCTCGATGGGCCAGATGGCCTACTCCTGCTCCTATTTCTTATGTTCTTACATACCCTCCTAAAGGCAGCCCGCAGTCAGCTTCAGACACTGAGATCATAAAAACATAGGATGATCCCTCAAGAATAAGAAATCCTCCACAGTGATTGAATCTTTAGGCCTGAATGGGGCACATTAAAATTCACTATGCTGTGATGTCTGTACAGTAGCTGTACTATATAGTATACTGTGCATATAGTTGAGGTGCTTTCTGTATTGAGTTAAGAGTTTATAGCTAAGTGGGGAGGTGTGTTGTGTATTTAATATTTCAGTAACTATTTGAGTAATATTGTACATATATTATTTGCTTAAGCATGTTATTACTTACTAATCCATTATGGGCTACATATAAAAGTATGTGAATGGCATACATCATTATACCACCACATCATATGTGCACACCTCATTAAAGTAAAATGAAGGAGACACGTGGTTATCCCCAGGCTCCTGTGTTTTCCTTTTGATTTATTTTGGAGTTACAGAACATAACAGAAACCATTTAAAATAAGCAGGCAGCATGAATTTCCTTTACAGTCTGCTGGGGCTAAATAGTCACAGTTTAGTTACGCATCTTGATAGATGCATTTGTTTGCAGGCCTTTCTCCTCTACTTACACGAGCTGTATAAAACCTGTTCACCTTATCATTACTCATCTGCACCATTGTTTGCTGTACTATGATTTTCATGCAATTTTTAATGTGCAACCTTTTTTCTCCTCTCCTTGTCATCTAGTCCTGTACCTTACTTTACTCCTCTCTTGAATTAATTCCTCCATTTTCAGTTCTATTTCTCCTTCTGCCGCTGCTTGCTGAAGTCTGGAATCTCTCAATGCCATTTGCTATTTTAGGGCCTCTTTTGGCATTGTCTGTGGAGCATAATAGGCTACTTATCATTGCTCGTACAAGTTCCAAATCTCCTCGCCCACCATCCTTCTTAATCAGCACTTCCACTGCAGGCTAACCTTTCCAATGCAGCAATGTAGAGATTCCAGATACACCCACATCCATCTCTCCACCAGCTCTTGCATATTTCCTGGAAAAAAAGGAAAAAGCTTTTATTTACTCTGTTATACCAGTTATCCAAGGATATCCTCAATTTCCTCCAGCTGAAGATAAAAAAAAGTCTGTAGCAATGAACCTTCTGCATACTCAGTATAGAAGCTCAACCTATTGACATTGATTCATTGATTCTCACTGTTTATTCTTGGTTGGCTTATGAAACAACATAATTTCAATTGCAAAATGACTCAGGCTGGAATTGAATGATAAGCAAAGAAGAAGAATGGGTCAACCAGGCTGGGAAAGAAATGAGTAAGAAGCAGGGAGCCTTCAGGAGAGTGGGCAAAAAAGCCAGAAGTAGGGACCAACTGGGAAGAAAGAAAGGGAACAGGAAGGAATGAACAATCCTGAGAGACAGGGATATGTTTGAAAAGGAGCAAGAGGAAATTAGGAAGGTGATCTGGAAGAAGGGGGCAGGTTGTCCTGTTCAGGGAACAACTACTGCAGGCCTTTCACCTACCACAATCAATAAAATTTAGTTGAAGTGCTAATATCCATGTCTGATCCCACACAATCTAAGTATTGCTGCTCTTTCCATACTTTCCTGCGTAAAGGCCACTTTGTAAATGATCGGCATTGAAAAAGAATGATGCACATCAACACTCTTCAGACAAGTAAACTCTCTTAATGTTAACTGAGGAAAATAATTCTCCTGGCTGAGCTTCCAGCAGAAATAATCTATCAGTGTCTTTTTTGACTAAGGAGTTCAGTTTGGTATTTCTGATCAAGGTAGAGATTTTGCAGACTCACAATGAGAAGCATGGTGATAAGAAAGCATTTAAAAAGCTGTCCTCTGTGATTTCTTCCAAGTTTACAATACAAGCAGGGTGGCGCAGAGACACAAGTAGTAGATCTGCTTCCTTGGAGAACCAGGATCAGTCCTACACAAGTTTGCACATTCTCCCACTGACTGCATGCATCTCCTCCGCTTGATCCAATTTCCTCCCACATCCCCTAGATGTGTGGTTAGTAGGTTATATTTCCACTGCAAATTTCCCTTGGTGTAGGTGGAATCAGGGAAAATTAGTAAGAAACCAAGGCCATTATTCTGGATGTTACCCGGCTGTTAAAAAGCCCAGGATAAAAGGATATAATAGAATTTTAGAATTGTTTTGTAATGGATGGTGTGTATTTAAAGAACCTCGGGACACAGGCATAGATGGCAAAGGCTGGATCCTGGATTCCATGATCATGAAAATAAATGCCTCTGCAATTGTTGACGTTGCTGTTCGATTTGAAGGCAACAGCAATTTCAGGTGGGAGGCCCTCATGTAGATGTCCCAGATGTGATCAAGAAGATGTGATTAAAGAACACTGCTCAATAGAAAATGTTGGCTTTTATGTTTTTCCTGGAGATGCCTGGAGGAAATGCTCCCTTGAGAATAATTTTTTATTAAACCTCCTTGGGATCACAAGATTTCCTCGGAATAGGATTGCTCTGTAAAGCAATATAATCTCAATGGTCAAATTACTTCATCAACAGTATGCTCTAAAGAAATATGAAACATGAAAGTGGCAAATTATCAATAACTAAATGAATTATTGATTCATGAAGCAATAAGGCGTGAGAGCACATATTCACTTTCTCCAAAAGATAGGTCTCTATTGAGAGCAGATTACAGATGTGAAGTGGTGATTTAACTCACTATAATGCAGATAAATGTCGAAGGACAATCTATGCAAGCCCATATCCAATATCCAGCAGAGTAGTATTGATACACTGATGAGCCAGTTGCCACCCTAGTCCCCCAGCATGAACACTTCTGCAGTTCGTCAGTATAAAGAGGTGTAAAATTTAAAATCAGGGAGGTGTATTCAATATGTATTATACTTTATCTTCAGCTGCATCTATCAAGAAGGCTCAGTGTGTGATATTAAGAACAGCTGCTGTTGAAATCTGCTTAATATATTGCATTCCTTGTCAAAGTGACCTAACATAGGAGGAGATGTACAAGGTAGTGGAGGAACTCAGTAGGTCGGGCAACATCTATTTACATTAGTAAGCAGTCAACATTTCGGACAAAGACCCTTCACCATGACTGGTTGAAGAGTCTCGGCTCAAATCAGCGACTGTTTATTCATTTCCATAGATTTTGAGAGACTTGCTGTGTTCCTGTAGAATTTGGCACATGTTACTCTGGAATTCCTGCATCTGCAGAATCTTTTTGTGTTAGAGGAAGAGACAGTAAAGGAAACAGACGGTCATGTAAAGACACAATGCTTAATAGCTTAAAGGTACAATTATCTGTATTAACAGTTACTCAGCAAAGGATTCTCACCTTTGAATAAAGCCATTTTTAGAGCAGCCAGATCTGCTCCAGAGGCTTATGCACACAGTCTAGCCAGATATTCAGTGAAGTGCCTGGAAAGTGTTAGGAATTGAACTCACTATCATTCCCTCCAATCCCTCTGAGAGAACATTAACCTATTCTCTCAGAGGAATGTAATCAAAGTCACGTAATAACTTCAAAGAAGTGAAGAGGAATTCTCTCAAGTTAATATTTATACATCAGCTTACAGCTAAGCTAATTAGCTGGTTATTGTCTCATTGAAATTTATGAGAGCTAGCTATGTTGAAATTGAAGTTGCATTGGTATATTATAGAAATTACCACTTCAGAAGCATATCATTGCTTATGAAATGCATTGGGGCATCCTGGAGTCATTCTTGCTTTGTTCATAGCTTTTAAGACCATAAGACCATAAAAGAGTAGAAGTCGGCCATTCGGTCCATCGAGTCTGCTCCGCCATTTCATCATGAGCTGATCCAATCTCCCCTTGAGTCCCATTCCCCCGCCTTTTCACCATAACCTTTGATGCCCTGACTACTCAGAAACCTATCAATCTCTGCCTTAAATACACCCAATGACTTGGCCTCCACTGCCACCCGTGGCAACAAATTCCATAGATTCACCACCCTCTTGCTAAAAAGATTTCTTCGCATCTCTGTTCTGAATGGGTGCCTTGCAATCCTCAGGTCATGTCCTCTCGTACTAGACTCCCCCACCATGGGAAACAACTTTGCCACATCCACTCTGTCCATGCCTTTCAACATTCAAAATCTTTCTATGAGGTCCCCCCTCATTCTTCTAAACTCCGAGGAGTACAGTCCAAGAGCGGTCAAACGTTCCTCATATGTTAACCCTCTCATTCCCGGAATCATTCTAGTGAATCTTCTCTGAACCCTCTCCAATGTCAGCACATCCTTTCTTAAATAAGGAGCCTAAAATTGCACACAGTATTCCAAGTGAGGTCTTACCAGTGCCTTATAGAGCCTCAACATCACATCCCTGCCCCTATTCTCTATTCCTCTAGAAACAAATGCCAACATTGCATTCACCTTCTTCATCACCAACTCAACCTGGAGGTTAACCTTAAGGGTATCTTACACGAGGACTCCCAAGTCCCATTGCATCTCAGAACTTTGAATTCTCTCCCCATTTAAATAATAGTCTGCCCGTTTATTTCTTCTACCACAGTGCATGACCGTACACCTTCTGACATTGTAGTTCATTTGCCACTTCTTTGCCCATTCCCCAATCTATCCAAGTCTCTCTACAGACTCTCTGTTACCGGTCCCTCCACCTGTCTTTGTATCATCAGCAAAATTAGCCACGAAGTCATCTATTCCATAATCCGAATTGTTGATATACAAACGTACAATGTAAAAAGGAGTGGCCCCAACACGGACCCCTGTGGAACACCACTGGTAACCAGCAGCCAACCAGAAAGGGATCCCTTTATTCCCACTCTCTGCTTCCTGCCAATCAACCAACACTCTATCCATGTATGTAACTTTCCCGTAATTCCATGGGCTTTTATCTGTTTAGCAGCCTCATGTTCAGCACCTTGTCAAAGGCCTTCTGAAAATCCAAATACACAACATCCACTGCATCTCCCTTGTCTAGCCTACTTGTAATTTCCTCAAAAAATTGCACTAGGTTTTTCAGGCAGGATTTTCCTTTAAGGAAACCATGCTGAGTTCTGCCTATCTTGTCATATGCCTCCAGGTACTCCGTAACCTCATCCTTGACAATCGACTCCAACAACTTCCCAACCACTGATGTCAAGCTAACAGGTCTATCATTTCCTTTTTGCTTCCTTGCCCCTTCTTATATAGACATTTGCAATCTTCCAGTCCTCCGGAACCAAGCCAGAATCTATCGACTTTCGAAAGATGATTACTAATGCCTCTACAATCTCTACTGCTGCCTCCTTCAGAACACAAGGGTGCATTCCATCTGGTCCGGGAGATTTATCTACTCTTAGACTATTCAGCTTCCTGAGTACTTTCTCTGTCGTAATTGCAACCGTGCATATTTCTCTTCCCTGACACCCTTGAATTTCTGGTATATTGCTGATGTCTTCCTCAGTGAAGACTGATACAAAATACTCATTCAGTTCTCTGCCATCTCCTTATCTCCCATTACAATTTCTCCAACATAATTTTCTATCAGTCCTATATCTACTCTCATCTGTCTTTTACTCTTTATATACTTGAAAAAGCTTTGATATTATTTGCTAGCTTCCTTTCATAGTTCATCTTTTCCCTCTTAATGACCTTCTTAGTTTCCTTTTGTAAGCTTTTAAAAACTTCCCAATCCTCTGTCTTCCCACTAATTTTTGCTTCCTTGTATTCCCTCTGCATTGCTTTTACTATGGCTTTGACTTCTCGTGTCAGCCACGGTTGCATCCTTCCCCATTCAAAAATTTCTTCTTCTTTGGAATATATCTGTCTTGCACCTTCCTCACTTCTCGCATAAACTCCAGCCACTGCTGCTCTGCTGTCCTTCCTGCTAGTGTCCCTTTCCAGTTAACCTTGGCCAGTTCCTCTCTCATGCTACTGCAATCTCCTTTACTCCACTGAAATACCGACACATCAGATTTTGGCTTCTCTTTCTCAAATTTCACAGTGAACTCAATCATGTTGTGATCACTGCCTCCTAAGGGTTCCTTCACCTCAATCTCTCTAATCACCTCTGGTTTCTTACACAATACCCAATCCAGTACAGTCGATCCCCTAGTGGGCTCAACAACAAGCTGTTCTAAAAAGCCATCTCGTAGACATTCTACAAATTCTCTCCTTTGAGATCTAGTGCCGGCCTGATTTTCCCAATCCACTCACATGTTAAAATCCCCTACAATTATCATCACTGCCCTTCTGCCAAGCCTTTTCTATTTCCTGTTGTAATTTGTAGTCCACATCATTGTAATTACTTTTAAGAGTAACTCACACATTTATTACTTGTGTTATAGCTTCAGAACCTCCACCTGCTGATCCATTTGTATGAACTTCTCAAACTTGAGCTTGTTTGGTGATCCAAGTAGATTTTTTTGTACTCTAAACAGCATGGTTTGTGATCTTCACAATTTCTTACATGTGCTAACTAAATAATAACAACCAATGCAAATGTGGTTTTCAATATCTCCCGAATGTGATTGGGAGAACAGTAGATTTATCCAGAATTTTATGCTAGTGCAAACTTTCCTTATATCCTTCAAAGTACTGGTTGTACATGCTTTTAGCTAATTAAATTATTTTTGGAATTGAAAGTGGTTTCATTAGTTAGTATGCAGTTAGATGTGCAATGCCAGGTACAGAATTAAATTTCTAGTGCCAGCCAACAGAGTCTTGTAATGCCTCATGTATTTTAAGACAAGCCTATAAATTTGAGAATGAAGGAATCACAAGAGCCTATCTGATAAATAAAGTACATTTTTTGTCTGTTTAATCTTGCTTCCAGAGTCAGAGGAGCAAAATCTGTGGATAATTCCACAAATTATTTTCTTTTGTTTCCATGTCCTCAAATATTGATTTTGTGATCATTTAATTGATTTATAACTCACTGTGATGTGCACTGGCACTCCTGCCCGCTTTCTCTTCTGCCTTGTTTCGGTTTTGGTCCACTAGGATCACACGTTCTCACTCTGAATGGAAGGTTCATACCAAAATATTAACCTGGTATGAATCTTTACAGTTGCTTGTGGGACTGTTCTTTCAATGCTTCCACCTATAAGCTCATTTTATGGTTTGACAACAGCTCTCATTTTATAAAATAGACTGTACAGTTTTCATCATCACATTGTAGGAAAAAAGTGATCACACTGAAGAAGGTGCAGAGGAAAATCATAAGGGTGGTGCCTGTGATGAGGTAATTCAATTATGGGAGAATCTGGCAAAACAGAACATAGAACAGTGCAGGCCCTTCAGTCCACTATGTTGTGCAAACCTTTTACCCTGCTCCATGGTCAATCTAATGCTTCCCTCCTACATAGCCCTCCATTTTTCCTTCATCCATGCGTCTAACAAAGTGTCTCTTAAATGTCCCTAATGTATCTGCTTCTACCACCACACCTGGGAGTGCGACCAATGCACTCATCATTCCTTGCATTAAAAAAAACTAATCTCTGATATTCTCCCTATACCTTACTTAAATCACCTTAAAATTATGCCCTCTCATTTTAGCCACTTCCACTCTGAGAAAAAGGTGCTGGTCATCCACTCTATCTATGCCTCTTATCATCTCATACAGCTCTATTAAGTAACCACTGATCCTCTTTTGCTCCAAAGAGAAAAGTCCTTGCTTGCTCACTCTAAGACATAAGTCATGCTCTCTAATCCAGACAGCTTTCTGGTAAATCTCCTTTGCACCCTTCCTAAAGCTTCCACACTCTTTCTATAATGAGACAATCAGAACTGCAGTCAATACTTCATGTGGCCTTAACCAGAGTTTTGTAGAGCTGCAACATTACCTTGTGTATCTCGAACTTAATCCTCCAATAAATGAAGGCCAACACACCATACATCTTCTTAACCTCCCTATCAACTTGCATAGCAACTTTGAAGGATCGATGAATGTCAATACCAAGTTCCGTCTGTTGCTCCACACAGCTAAAAGCCCTTATGCATCTTTGTACTCTGCCTTCAAGTTTGAACTTCCAAAATATATCATTTCACACTTTACTGAACTGAACTCCATCTACCACTTCTCAGCTCAGAGCAGTGGATTCACATTCAGGGAATCTGTGGCTCATGTTCTGTGTGTTTTTTTTTATTCTTAGTTGTTTGCACAGCTTGTTCTTTTTTCCATACATTGGGTGTTTGATAGTCTTTGTTGTGCAGGTTTTTTCTGCAATAGGATCTATTGTGTTTCTTTGTTTTGTGGCTGCCTGAAAGAAGACGAATCTCAAGGTTGTGTGTAGGATACATACTTCGATAATAAATGTACTTTGAATAAGATTCTGTCACTTGAAATCTTATCTGAATACTTAAGTACTGATTTTTAAAAGGTCTGAAGGGAGTTATTTTGGAGATAGAAAATCTTTTGGTTATGTCCTGATCTCTTCAATATTCTTTCTTCATGAAATCAATGTGTGGCAAAGGTTCCAACTCTGAAGGCTTGCCCATTGGCTCTTTTAGCTTATGAGTCCAGTTTCAGATCTGAAAATATGAGCTTAATGTATTCAAAATCTTTAACTAATCCAAAGAGATTAAGATACTTTCTGTAAATTCTCCATAGCAAAATGGATTTGCAAATATCTGACAGTAGTGGAAGGACAGATAACATGGAAGCTGTGTAAGCTCTGTTGTAGCAAGAACTAGGCCTCAGCCCTTGGGCTTGCCTGCTGTAGCAAACCATGTGCGAGACACGGAAGCATTTACAGTTTAGCATCCAAGCTGGGGCCTGGCCTCTCTCATCAGTGCTGCCCTCCTGTGTTCAAACAGTAGAATGACAGGCTAGATTGTGTGCACCTGCAGACTGCCAGAGACTGTACCATCAATTGCTGAACTTAGTCATTCTGGGTCTTGGAGTAGATATATGTTTCTTTTTCAAGTGAATATGCTTCTTTGCTTGCTATTTTCATTGTGTTACTCACTATTTTTGAATGTTTGCTTGCTATTTTGAAGTTTTGCACCTTGGCCCCAGAGGAATGTTGTGTCATGATTTGATTTGAAAGATCTTTGACAACAAGTTGAATTCTTAGTACCATTAGCTGGTCATTTCTATTAAAATCAATAAAATAGGATTTGGGGGCCATATCAGGTGATTAAGAATATTTTGGCAGGCCATTATTAATGCAGGAGCTAAATTAGGGATTTTATAAAATGGGACCAGTCTCCCTCCAGGTATTTGTAGTAGGGTGTATTTATTACATTTGGCCACACTAAGCCAGAAGCTGTTGCAATGAACAAGGCGAACCCAAATGCAGAACACAGGCACAGAGATTGAGTTAGGATGCAGACGTGGGCGTGAGCGTTGAACAGCAAACAGGAGGGAGTGCAGGAAAGCCGAAGGCAGGCAGAACTTATCTTGACATAGAGTGTAGAAAGGGAAGAGGCAGACAAAACTTTTCTTAGCACAGAGAGACGGAGTTACACAGGTAAACCTTGGTACTGGAGTAAACCTGGAATCCTTATCTTGACATGGAGTGACGGAGTTTCACAGGTAAAGCTCAGAACTGGAGTTGAACTTAGAAAACTTATCTTGACTCGGAGAGACTGAGTTTCACAGGTAAATCTCGGTACTGAAGCAAAACTTAGGACTCACAATCCTAAGTGGCCGGGAAATATTAATTACCACACTGGCAAAACCAACGATCTGGCAATTAATGGATGCAAAACCGGGGTTCTTATACTGCAGATCTTGATGAAAACCAGGTGTGCCATCATCAAAGGGAATTAGGAGAAAATGGGGAATTAACGGTTGGGACTGTGACAGTAACCCCCACCCCCACCCCTCAATGGGAGCTTCCAGGTGAACCACCAGGTTCGTCCGGATTGTCTCAGTGGAAATCTCGGATGAGGGAAGGGTCCTAGATGAAGGAGCAGGGAATCCAGGTGCGCTCATTAGGACTGTATCCCTCCCAATCGACCAGGTACTGGAGACCCTTGCTTAGGCAGTGCACATCCAGTATTCACCGGATGGTGTACACTGGATAGTCATCAATGATCCGGGTGGGTGGAGGAAATCTAACAGGAGGTCACAAAGAGCTGACAGCCACAGGTTTCAGTTGGGAGGCACGGAACATGGGATGGATGTGCATGGATCCGAGCAGTTTGAGTCTGACCACCGAGTGGTTGATGACACTCTCAATTTCAAATGGTCCTAAATAGCAAGGGGTGAGTTTCTCTGGTTCATTCTTGAGGGGGATCTCTTTTGAAGAGATCCAAACCTTCTGCCCAGGCCGATAGTTGGGTGCAGGAGTTCGATGGCGATCAGCAATCCTCTGGTTATGGTCAGCTAAGCGGAGCAGGGCTGCGTGTCTGTTTTTTCGTACCTTGTGGCACCGGCGGAGATGGGCCTGAACGGAAGGCACAGCAATGCGGTCTTCATGTGCGGGAAACAGAGGGGTTGGGAACTGAGGGAGCATGCGAAGGGAGACATTTCAGTGGCAGTGCTGACCGGGGGTTGAGGGCATACCACCCAAGTGAGATGGTGCTCCAGGATGACGGGTTGTTGGAGGATATACAGTGCAGTGCTGCTTCCAAATCCCGGTTTGCTCATTCTGCTCAACCATTAGTCTGTGGATGGAAACTGGAAGAGAGACTTACTGAGACTCCAAGGGCTTGACAGAAGGATCTCCAGACTTGAGAGATGAATTGGGGACCCGGGTCAGAAATGATGTCAATGCGAATTCCATGAAGGCGGAAGGCATAATGGACAAGGACGTCGGCTATTCCACGCACTTTAGGGAGTTTGGGAAGGGCTATGAAGTGCACGGCTTTGGAGAAACAGTCCACCATGGTGAGTACGGCAGTGTTCCCATGTATAGGGGGTAGTCCAGTAACAAAATCCAGAGCAATGTGTGACAAAGGGCGACTACGGACAGGTAGGGGACGAAGCAACCCAGCAGGTGGTTGATGGGAGGCTTTTCCACGGGCACACAAGGAACAGGGCAGAGATGAAGGAGCAAGTGTCAGCATTCATGGAGGGCCACCAGAAATGTCACTTCAGAAGGGACAGAGTTTGATCAATTCTGGGGTGGCAGGCGAAACGAGAAGTGTGCCCCCACCGGAGAACCTGAGACCGAAGAGCATCAGGCACGAAGAGGCGACTGGAGGGTCCATTGCCTGGGTCAGGTTGAGTCCGCTGGGCCTCGTTGACTATGGTTTCGATCTCCCAGGTGAGGGCAGCCACCATACAGGATGGTATCGCGGTTGGGAAGGTCCACCTCTGAGACATATTGATGAGAGAGAGCATCTGGCTTCCCATTCTTGGAACCAGGACGATAGGTGAGGGTGAAATTGAAATGGCCAAAAAGTAATGCCCAGCGGGCTCAGCGAGGATTAAGGCATTTCGCAGTTTGGATGTATTCGAGGTTCTTATGGTCCGTCCAGACGATAAATGGATGTTCAGTTCCCTCCAGCCAGTGCTTCCACTCCTCCAAAGCAACTCCCGGTTCCGAACGTCACAGTTCCATTCAGTGGGGGATAGACAGTGAGAGAAGAAAGCATAGGGATGGAGCTTTCAGTCTGAGACGGAGAGCTGGGAGAGGACCGTTCCCACCCTAGAGTCAGAGGCGTCTACTTCCACAATGAATTGGTGAGAGGGGTCAGGTTTGACGAGGATGTGAGCGGAGGTGAAACGCCTCTTCAGCTCCAAGAAGGCTGAGCCCACTTCAGGGGTCCAATGAAAAGGAGTCGAAGAAGGGGTAAGTCGAGTAAGAGGCACTGCCACCCAGCTGTAACCCCTGATGAAGTGACGGTAGAAGTTTGCGAAACCCAGAAATCGCTGGAGCTGTTTGAGCATCCTGGGATTTGGCCACTCCGTCACCACCCAGATCTTTTCGGGATTTGCCCTCATTTGTCCGGTCTCAATGATGTACCCCAGAAAACTGACAGAATGGGCATGGAACTCGCACTTCCCTGCCTTAACGAATAGCTTTGTTCTCCAAAAGCCTCTGAAGAACCTGACGCACATGGTGGGTGAGTTCCTAAAGACTGAGGGAGAAGATTAGGATGTCGTCCAAATAAACAAAAGCGAAACGGTTATTAATGTCCCTAAGGACATTGTACACTAGGACTTGGAAGACGGCGGGAACATTGGTGAGACCAAATAGCATGACCAGATATTCGAAATGACCGAGGGGGCTGTTAAAAGCAGTTTTCCATTCATCTCCCTCCCTTATCCTGACCAGGTGATAGGCACGCTGCAGGTCCAACTTAGAGGAAAAGGTGGCTCCGTGAAGTGGCTTGAAAGCAGAGTTGATAAGGGACAAAGGGTATTGTTCTTATGGTGATGCTGTTCAGGCCACGGTAGTCAATGCAGGGGCACAGTGAGCCATCTTTCTTCCCCACAAACCTGTGCCTACAGTGGAAGATGAGGGTGGGATAATGCCAGCCACGAGAGAGTCATTGAGGTAAGCCTCCATTGCTTCCCCTTCTGGCTGGGACAGGTTGTACAGCTGACTGGTGGGTAGAGGGGCTCCAGGTAGAAGGTCAATTGTGCAATTGTAAGGACGATGTGGAGGAAAGGAAAGAGCTCTTTGCTTGCTAAACACTTCTTCCAGATCGTGATACTCTGTTGGAACCTTGGATAAGTCAAGGGGTTCAGAGGCGGACGAGGTCGCGGTGACCTCTACTGGGGAAAGGGCCGATTGTAGACAAGCAGAATGGCAGAACGAACTCCAGCTGACTATCATCCCGGTGGACCAGTCGATGTGGGGGTTATGACGGTTTAACCAGGGGTACCCAAGAACCATAGGAGCATGAGGAGAGGAAATTAAATTGAATTGTACCCATTCCTGATGGTTTCCAGAGAGAAGGAGAGGCAGGGCTCAGTGCAGTGTGTGACTCGGGCCATAGTCTACCGTCCAGTGCCCGGGCTTCGCAGGGGCCACTCGACAGCTCACGAGGAATCCTGGCTTGGAAAGCTAGGATTTCATCCAGAAGGCTGGAGTCCACTAGTGCTAACAGAGGCGGGGATTGTTGGCTGTAACGCAAAGTGGCTTGAAGCTGCATCCCAGTTCAGCGGACGGAAGGGAATGTTGTCTGGATCACCAGAGTCCCCCTTTGTACTGGTGCCTTCCCATTTGGCCAAAGGGGACAGGTAGCTCGGAAGTGGCTGGATTGGCCGCAACAGAGACACTCACCCGCTCTCAGTCTCCGGAGTTGCTCTGTGGGGGAAAGGTGGTTCCATTCCAGCTGCATGGGTTCCTCTCCCAGGGCGGTGGAAATGGCCAGGCTGGGATCTACTCCAGGAGCAGGTGGATGAGAGAGGCTTGTTCTGGTGGGAGGTGGTAATGAGTGCTGTGGAGTGGCCAAAGGGGGTAGACAACCAGTTCTTTCCTCATGGCATTCTCGGAGACAACCAGATGTCTAGGGAGGTCAAGGAATCCAGGCTGTCAGTGTCATCTCTTGCCGCTAACTCGTCTTTCACCATGTCACTGAGACCATTCTGAAATACCCCTCGGAGTGCCTCATCGTTCCACCCTGACGCTAATGTCCGGAACTCTACGGAATATTCGGCAACACTGCGGGATCCCTAGCGGAGAGTGAGTAGACGCTTGGCGGTATCTTTACCACGAATGGGGTGGTCAAAAATCTTCCTAATTTCTGCGATAAAGGTGGCGAAAGAAGAGCAGATATCCTGTTGGTTATCCCAATCAGATGTGGCACACGCTAAGGCACTTCCCCACTACAACCACATGATTTCGGCAATCTTTGACTTATCCATGGAGTACATGGACGACTGCTGTTTGAACACCAGGGAGCACTGAAGAAGGAAGACCCAGCATTTCCCTAAATCCCCAGCGTAGTTCTCCGGTTCAGGTACATGAAGCTCTCTTGGTGGGGGTGTTGCTGACACATAGGAGGTTGCCACTCCAGGCTGTCTGGGCTGGTTAGACAGAGTTCCAGGAGTGGGTTGAGTAAAATGAGTGGATACCCAGTCCACCTGGTCACTGATCTGCATTACATGAGCAGACAGGGGACGGAGGTTCTCCGTGACCTCCCGGGGGAGCTGGTGAACCCTGGCTGGTGAGGGCTTGTTCAAGGGTATTCGTGTCCACTGGGTCCAAGTTCCATTGCAATGAACGAGGTGAACCCAAACGCAGGACACAAGCACGGAGATTGAGTTAGGATGCAGACGTGGGCGTGAGCGTTGAACAGCAAACAGGACGGAGTGCAGGAAAGCCGAAGGCAGGCAGAACGGAAAGACGGAGTTTCACAGGTAAACCCCAGTACTGGAGTTGAACTTAGAAAATTTATCTTGACTCAGAGAGACTGAGTTGCACAGGTAAATCTCGATACTGAAGCAAAACTTATGACAGACAGTCCTAAGCGGCTGGGAAACATTATTTACCACATTGGCAAAACCAACAATCTGACAACAATGTGGGTACAAAGCCGGGATTCTTATACTGCAGGTCTTGATGAAAACCAGGTGTGTCACCATCAAAGGAAGTTAGGAGAAAATGGGGAATTAACAGTTGGAACCATAGCACAATCAAAGGGAATTAGGAGAAAGTGGGGAATTAACGGTTGGGGACCATGACAGAAAATGATCAATTCAGGTTTTAATAAGTTAATTACTATGAGACAAACATTAACCTGGTTTCCCCAAAGTTTAAAAGGTTATAGTTTAATTTAACTTGGTTTTGCAAATGATAAAGGGCTTCAACATAAAGAAACTATTTCTAACTGGTGGGAGGATGCAGAACGAGACAATATAATCTCAGGAGGTTTTCAGGAAACCTCCTCTTCCAACAGGCTTAGAATAAGTGTCAGCTGAAATCTTCAGTGGATTGATCTTCACTAAATAAATGTTTCAGGAGGTAAGAAACAAAGATAGGTAAGTGGATTTGATGTACAAAACAGCTGAGACTTAACTGAACACCAGGACAGGCTGAAGAAGCTGAATGGACTCCTCCTGCTCCTGTAGTCAAGTGAAATATATATTGATTCTAGTTTTATTCCTTAGTGAGAACAAAGCTTCTGTACATCTTTGATTAAAAATAAATCTATCTATACAAGCTGACTGTGCAACATGCACCTAGCCTTGTCCACCAAATTAATATGACATTCTCACCATTTCTGAAATGATTCACCAACTTGATGGTAAATGAATGATAGAAGATAACTCATTATTATGAAAATGAAATATAAAAACTGCCTTGGGCAAAGAAACCTCATACCATCTCAGAGAAATATGGAGAACAATATCAATATTCGGGGGACGTTAGAAAGCTGTGTGTTGCCAATAATGATATATCAATCTAAATCTTGGAATTTCCCCAAGGGAGGAAAAGGAGACTGAATACTTTCACCATTATTGACAAGATGAATGACTATGAAGCATCTTAAACAGCAAAGTCACAAAGAAAGCTAATTGTACTGCAGTCTCTCTTAACAATGATTCACTGCCATTCAGTGGGAAAAACTTCAGTGAACTAGGGCAGAATACAAATCCTAGCAAATTTCTTTCTAAGCTTTTCATAAATGTAGTATCTAAGTAATGCATAACAATTCTCATTGTCAGTCATCAAATTTAGGGACCTAAATTTACTGCCAGTCTGGTAGATAACTTTGGCACAAAGTGAAATATTAACAAGGTAGTTATGGAAACTGAAGGGGAGAACTCCTCAGACATTGTTAGCAGCTCACAACCACCTGATTGATTTTATAGCCCATTGCTTTACTGAAGCCATCTATCAGCTTAAGCAATTGTACCACTGATGAGTCAGCACAGACAAACGGTTTGGGAATATTATCAGACTAGATCCCAAGAAACCTGAAGGGACCCCAAATTTTACTATTTTACAAATTAACACGAACGGGGAAAGTGGACTATAGGCAGGGCTCTTTTGCCAGTCAATTGGTGAAAAAGTAATGGAAGGTTTTCCAATGACAGTGAAACAGAAAATCTGCACCCAATTGATAATTAATTTTCTCGAATGACCACACACCTTCTCTGGAGCTGCAATCTTGGCCTTCAGCAACTTCAGTAAATTTTATCACGTAGCTATAATTTGTGGTCATTTGGGCATTCACTTTTTCTAGGTCTGTTACAGGTTTTTATGGTATGCTGCACTATTGGAAATAATTTACTTTAATATATATTAGACAAATTCAAATCAAGCACCCTGGCTGATATTTTCTGAATTCTACCCTAGTCAATATGTGTTGGATGACAGTTGAGAATGTGACTGCTCCATAGCCTGCAATGGAATTGTTAAGTCTCAAATCTAAATGTAGAGAAAAAAATTGATTTGGGCAGCAATAGGCAACAAGTATCTGTAAATCTTTGTATTGAATTGTAGTGGCTTTATTACTTACAGCCTTCATATACGTTAGGAGTAAAAATCTTTATGTCACATCGTCTAAATGTGTAACGTGCAATTTATAGTAATTTGTAATAAATAGTGTGAACAACAGGACAGTCAATAGAGCATAGAAATACGAATTCTCTCAGCGTACGTTAATCAGTCTTATAGCCTGGTGGAAGAAGCTGTCCTGGAGCCTGTTGGTCCTGGCTTTTATGCTGCGATACCTTTTCCTGGATGGTAGCAGCTGGAACAGTTTGTGGTTGGGATGACTCAGGTCCCCAATAAACCCTCGGGCCCTTTTTACATCTGTCTTTGTAAATGTCCTGAATAGTGGGAAGTTCACATCTACAGATGCACTGGGCTATCTGCACCACTCTCTGCAGAGTCTTGCGATTGAGGGAAGTACAGTTTAACAGTATAAAAACAAGAAACTGATGAACAAAAACAGGCAAGAATAATAAGTTAACAATGATTTACATTCAGCCTGAATATATTTTTGTAGCTGCTGTTATTTTGTAGTTGCTGTACATGTAATAGTATCAAACAAATGATTTTGTAAAACTCCAAAGGCACAGAACAGCTACAACACAAAAGCTGAACATTTGTCCTGTTCAGAATATATCAGCTCTTTTGAAAGTGCAAACCATGTAGTGCTATTTCTGTCTTCATACAGTAGTCCTATAAATGTTTTAGCTTTAGATAATTACCCAATGTCCTTTTGAACACCATTGAATCGGCTTCCAATCCTACTTCCCACTGTGCAAAAAAAAGACAACTAGAATCAGTTTTGATTATTTCATCAACCACCTTCCATTTAAGTCACATTGTCTTTGACCCGTCCACTTAGGGGAAGAGTTTCTTTTTGTCTACTCTGTTTATACCCCTCAGGAATTTTAAAATCTCTGTTATATCACCCAGTAAGCTCCAGATTCTCCAATCAATCCATAACAAAATCCTCTCATCCTTAGAGTCATTTTTGTAGATCTATTCTGCACTTTTTCCATGACTACTTGTGTCTACATTTGTAAAACACAGGATTCTGTATGGATTTTAAAACTATTCTCTCAGTTAGCACTGTTACTTTCAAACACTGATGCCATTGCATCCATAAGACCACACAGGACAGAAACAGACCATTCACCCCAATTGCCCCATGCCAGTCAAGATGCCCCATCCAGGCTAGCCCCAATTTGGCCCATAACTTTCTAAACTTTTCCAGTCCATGTACCTGACGACTATTGAATGAAAGTTACTACTCTGCTTGTCTCAAACACTTGTTATGGCAGATCATTTTATCCCATCTTTAGTGGGATAAAAAAAATCCCTTTGATGTTCCTATTAAATCTTCCTTCTCTCACCCCAAATCCTTTAGTTCTTAATTCCCCAGTCCTGCAAAAAAACTGAAAGCTTTCTATATCATTCATCATTTTATAGACCTCTCAGTCTCTAAAGAATAAGGCCTTTATGCTGTCCAACTCTCCCTATAGCTCAGTGCCTTAATGTTCCTGTAAATCTTTTCTGCACCTTGTCTGATTTAATACCATCTTTCCTATAACAGGACGATATAATACGCCAAGTGTCACCTCACTAGTGTCCTGCGCAGCTGCAACATGACCTCCCACCAGTGCCCTGACTCATGAAGGTCAGTATGCTAAAAGCCTCCTTCAAAACCTAGTCTACTTGTGACTCTAGCTTCAGGGAACCAGATCATTGTACACCAATGTCCCTCAGTTCTGCAGCACTGCTTAAGGGCTTACCATTCACTATGAGAGTCCTGCCTGGATTTGACTTTCTAAAAATGCAAAAGCTCACACTTATTCAAGCATGCCTATTCACCAACATCTCCCTTGTTGTACCTTTAGAATTGGGACCCCTAATTTTTATTGCTTCTTCTCATTTTGCTGAACCCAAATGCGGAACTTTGCATTTTTCAGCATTAGATTCCACCCCCTATCTTATTGTCCAAACCACTAGCCTACCTACATCTCTTTGAAATATGTTTGTAGCTTAGAATGCATGTCATAAGGACATCTACTTGTGTTTCTAGGATCTCCTCTTAAAAAATTTCTAGCTAATCCAGAATCTCAATAGTATCCTCTTGAGACTCCAGCAGCATCTCCTTTCTTGGTGGAGGATGGGGTAAAATTGTCTGGTCTTGTGGATACCCAGTGGGCAGAGTCCATTACATTGGAAGTCAACTTAAAAATCAATGTACTTGCTTAGTCAATCTTGGAATTTGTAAGAAAATTATTTATTTTTTTCCTAACTCTATCAACCTGCTAACTCTTGCTGATTTCCAAATGTTGCCCAGTGAAAAATGTGAGAATAGAGGATTCCTTGGGTATCACAAATATCAAAATTATAGGTGAAAAGAGCATCTTAGAGGAAAAGATAAAGATAGAAAATTGATAAGATTAATGGAAAAGAAGTACCTAAACCTTGGGTTTGGTCACCAAAAGGCATCAATGGTGAAGCACAGATAATTTGTAAGAGCCCAGAGGCAGAGAGCTGAAAGGTGTTACTGGGTGTAAGGAAGATTTAGATCCAAGGAGGCAAACGTCATGGATATGAAAACAAGGAAAAAATATTGAAATGGAGACTTGTGTAACCCAGGTTAATTAAACCCAAAGAATGTAATGTTCGAAAGTTTTAACTGCAGAGTGATGAAAACAAGGTTTACCGACTTTTTAAAAAGGTGAATTTGAAAAAAAACACTATGCAAGGGTCGGGCGGGCTGACACAGGATGGACAAGGAGAGAAACACAGCAACGAATAGAAGCTGAAGACATGAACTGTTAAGAGTGGAAGTAGTAATGAGTATCTTTACCCTACTAACTTGAAATCCTCAGGGTGAAACCCCTGGAGGAGAGTCAGTAACAATAAACAATAAAAGATTTATTGAAGCCACAGATATTACATATAGCAGCTATAACGAGACAATATCATCAGTGTCCAAAATCCCTACCGTGCAAAATCATACCAAGGCACCTGGTCAAGTTTGTCAATTGACTTCCTGTGGATGATCAACTATTTCATTCCAATTAACCAAGAAACAAGATGGTGAGCCACCCAAGATGAAGAACCAGCACAAGAACAGATGTGTAATGATGCAGAGGAATTAATACAGTTGGATGTATAAGTTTATTTTCATTCAAAGAATCTGAATTTGATTTTCTGCAAGAATTGACTATTTTTGTAAAGACTTTGATAAGTTACTGAATGAGATTTACTTTGTTTAAGAGTTGTGATGTTGGAGAATTGTCATGAAAGGTGTTAAAATGTATATATATAATTTTTGAATTTGAACTTAAACTTGTAGATATACTGCCTGAACTGAAATTGAAATTAACTTAAATACTTGAGAATAGGAATTATATTTGGTTTTCTAACTAACTAGGGATAAGTGAAAAGGAAAAACACGAGGAAATCTGCAGATGCTGGAAATTCAAACAACACACACAAAATGCTGATGGAACACAGCAGGCCAGGCAGCAACTTTTAAATAGGGAATAACACTAGATCTAATTAGTTAGAGAACTGGAGTAACAAAGGTTATTCTAATGAATATCACTGATTCTAACTAAACAGGAATTTGGCTTTTGTTGATATTCTATCTAAGATTTGGAACATAAACAATGTTTGAATTTTGAATTGTTCTTGCTCATTTAAATATTTTGTACATATTATTCTTTTTTTGTAAACAAAACTTATTTCCAGAAGTGTGTGGTTTCTATCCACTGCCTCCTTCGAATACCTACCAGACGGTCTACTAGCACCCAGTGTAAATTGATTTTCTCAAAAGAGTGTGACAACTAATCACACACGATAAGACCAGTGCTACACAGGTATTACACTTGGAACTGATATTTTTCAATAAACATCAAAGTGAAAGAGAATCACGACTTGAGCTTTTGATAAGAAAATGTTTATAATGGGTGAAAGGTAGAATGCTGATCTGAAAAGTATTGGAAGAGTACAGTGTAAAGTTCAAAGAAAGAATGGAAATATCACTCTTCTACTTTACAGCAAAATCACCAAAGATTCAGCTATGGGAATCTTCTCTTAAATGCCTGGTCTGTTTTGCAAACCACAATCTGATTTCTTACTTGTAATTTCGAGCATGGTGAATTTTGGGGAATGGAAAGTAGTGCGTGTGCTCTGGTGCTTCAGTGACCCAGTACGTTGATTCCCACTGCCCACACTATCATGAGTGAATATCCAAAACTGGTCAGCAACAAAATTAGGAAGATAGCTCTCACCCATTTTGTTTTCTGTTACTTTTCTGATTATTATATTTGTTACTGGACAGAAAACTACTAACATAAATGAGAGAGATTCCAAATCTTCACCCAAGTTACTGTGTGAATTGGACCATCAAGCTTTCAATTAAATTAAATTTGTCTCAAGAATTGATTCCCAGAGCACCCTTCATTGAATTTGTTCCAATTATCTATTTAACAGGATACAAGTCAACACTCACAGGAAGCACTCCCCATTAAAAGAATTCTTCTCTGAAAATGCCATGAGTACCTTGCCTTTCCCCTGTTTTGTACGGCATCCAGAATTGATTGATGTCAAACATTTTAAACTGCCAGAGTTAATGAGTTACCCATCAAGTTAATGTTGGGTGCCACGCACTAATGAAAACAGCATTGCAGTAAATCGGAATAACAAAGTAGTGAATGGGAAGGTCAGTTTTTCAAGCACAAAATCCAGTAAATTCAACTGGTATGAAAAATATGCTTCATTGTTCCTGAATCAGAGTCAGAACTATGTTTATTATATCTTACAAATATATTGTGAAATTTGTTGGCTTGTGGCAGCAGTATAGTGCACAGATATAAAATTACTATAAATTACAGTAAAGTGCAAAAAAAGGAATAACAAAATGGCATTCATTGGCTCACAAACTGTTCAAAAATCTGAGGTGGAGAAGAAGAAACTGTTCCTGAAGTGTTGAGTGTGAGTCTTATGGTCCTTCACATTCTCCGCAATGGTGGTGATGAGAGGAATCCATGGATGGTGAGGGAATTTACTGATGGACATCACCTCGTGAAGATGTTCTCAATGGTAGGGAGGGTTATATCCGTGATGGAGTTGGCAGAATTAACAACCTTCTGTGGCAAGTTGTGATCCTGTGTATTGGTGCCTCGATACCAGGCTGTGATGCAACAAGTCAGAATGATCCCCACCTCACATCCATTGAAGTGTCTTCAGTGACATACCAAATCTCCGTAAACTTCTAATAAAATAACTCCACTGGTGTCATCATTGGATCAATATGAGAGTACCCAGGGGACATTGGGTAGTGCATCAACCATCTCCCTTGTGGCCTGCACCAGGGAACCCAAGGTACCACAGTCATAGGAGGACAGGCCATGTGGCAGGCACCACCGACACTGCTGGAGCAAGAGGAGGACCAATGGGTCTCAGTAATTCACACCACAAGGTCCAGCCTGAAGCTCCCTAGATACAATGGTGCCAGCTGTCTGGATCTGTACCTGGCGAAGTCAAACGCCACATAGCACGATAGGAGGAGCCCCTCCGAGACAGCAGTGTACCCTGCCCTGACACTGGAGGGGATGACCTGTGGGCCCTCATTGACCTAATGCCAGTTCAGCAGCATGACTACTGGACCCTCATAGTGGCACTGGAGCAGTATTTTGGGCAGAGGCCTTTGGAGGAAGCAATGAGGGAAGAACTGAGCAGCAGGCAGCACCATGTTGGAAAAAGCCCAAGGACATTGCAGCAGATCTCTACCACTGTGCTCAGCGTGACTAACCCCCTCCCCAGTTCCCTCGCATGGCCCAGGAAGAGCCTGCCCTCCACACCCTTGCAAAGAGAGCCTTCAGCAGCATGTTTGCGTGACATTACCATCATCACTGGCAGAGGCAGAGAGGGCAGAAGCAATTTTAGCCCACCAAGGTGTTCCAGTGTTGCCCTGCACACCGTGAGCCTGGGCTTGTGTCACCGAGGCAGAGGAGAAAACTGACAAGGAGGAGCCTGTGAGACAGATCTGACCAGCACCCCGCTGGCCCCATCTTGTGCTGTGGAGTGAGCTCTGCTACCGGTGTGGCGAGGCAGGCCATGTGTGCACCAGCGCCATGCCACAACCCAGCTCAGCCATTGGGAAATGCTGTCCTGAAGCCTTATACTCTCGTTGGGACTCACTACAGATTGGTTGCTGTTACAGCAATGGCTGTTTCCCAAAGATGGCAGGCATCTCTTGCAGCTGCTGGTCCCCCAGGGATCCTCGTTGGAGCACGGACTGGCCGGGGCCAGCCATTTCGGGGTTGCAAAGGTGCTGGGAAAACTGCACGAACAGTTTCATTGGCCTGGGTACAAGCAAGATGTGGAGGTTGCTTGTGCACTGTTGAACCACTCGCAGGTCCCTCAAGGAGCCGAGCCGCCAGTCTAGGGTGCCAATGCAGCACTACCTGGTGGGGGGCCCACCCAGAAGAAGGGACCCCAAGTTTTAAAGCTGTTGTAAGCAGCCAGGAGGGGTGCTCGATGACATTGCTGAAGTGGTAAACTAGGCTTGGTTGCCTGAACAGCAGAAGGCAGTCGTGATGCACCAGGACCAGCTGGCACCGTATCAGCTCTCGGCTACTACTGACCCAGTGAGGCGGAAGGAATGAAGTGACTGCCTCTTTCCTCATCAAATAGCGCCTCGTGTAGGGGAGCTACAGACACCCAACAGCGACCCAGGCAGAAGCATTGACAACCACCTGGACTTCTGGACTTTGTTGTGGACTCTAGGGTTACCAGGGACAGCTGTCTCCTCAGGTGGGGGCAGTGTAGTGCCCCAGGAGGAGCATGGTTGACTGCCAGCCCCAGCAGTCCTAGTGGCCAGCGCTATTTATTATTCTTATTTGAAAGTGCTTTTGTGGGATTATGATGAGATGTTCATGTTCATTTATTGTTATATTTTAGCTTCGGGTATACAGTTATTTGCATGTCTGGTTGTGGGTCACCCTGACTGTCACTGGGGTGTGTAATAATCACCTCCCCATCTGTATGTGACTGAGTGGGTTTTCTTCCTGGGCTCATTGCAATAAAAACCATGGTTGAATTAAATGAACTTCTCTCATCTGTCATCATGAACCAAATGCTCACCACAACATACTGTATTTGAATTAATAGCAATTATAGATTTTTTTATGTATTATACTGTACTGGTGCCATAAATTTGTTTGCAGTTATAGTTTGCAAGATACGTTCTTTTTTCCTACACATTGGCTGTTTGATGGTCTCCTTTATTTTTATGGGCACAATGTGTTTTATTTTCTCTCTGTACATTTGGTGTTTGACGGTCTTTTTTATATGGGTTCTTTTGGGTTTCTCTGTTTCGTGGCTGCCTATTAGGAGACAAATCTCAAGGTTGTACAATGATTGCATACTTTGGTAATTAATGTACTTTGAACTTTGAACTTTAGAGCATTGGGCTAAGCACACATCCTTGAGGCGCACCTGCTCTGTCAGTAAGGTGGGAGATGTTATTATCAATCTGTACTGACTGTGGTCTCTGATGAGGAAGTTGAGGATCCAGTTGCGGAAGAAAATACCGAGGCCCAGGATTTGAAGCTTGTTGATTAGTAGTGAGGAGATAATGATGTTGAATACCAAACTGTAATAAATTCACAGCAGCCAGGTGGATTTACTGCTGCTGTCCGAGTGCTTCAAAGCGAAGTAGAGAGCAAGTGACATCAGGTCCATTCTAAACCTGATACAGTGTTAAGCAAACTGCAGCTTGACCAAGTTTTTGCTCAATCATTGTTAAATCCAGCCATAATCAATCTTTCAAAGCTGTTGGTTGATATTTGTTGAAGTAGCTCACTTTGCTTTTCTTGTACACTGTTTCAATTGATGTCCTTTAGATGGAGTTGTGAGTCTCTGACCATAACAGTGAAAGATTGAAGATGTCCATATACATCCCAGTCAGATGGCCAGGACATGTTTTCAGTACCCGGCCATGTACACCATCAAGGCCTGACATCCTACAAGAGTTCACCCTCTTGAAGGATATTCTGGCATTGACCTCAGGGACAGCGATCACAAAGTTGCCAAACACAATGGAGATTCACACAGGTGTAGCATTATACTCCCTTTCAAAGCGTGCGTAAGTCCTTCAAGCTCTTATATTTCAAATTATACAGAGTAATGGCATGCAACCCTGCCACGGTTGTGTCCTGCATCAATTGTGTCTTTAACTTCACATAAGAATTACCTTTACACTCTCATATGGTCTTCCGTCGGTCATGCCTGAACATTTTGCAAGATTCTGGATCACTACAGATCTAGCCCTCGGCGGATTTTGAAACTCCAAGTCCATCCAGAACTTCTGTCTTTGGAAAATTCTGTATGTTCTCTAAGGCCCACACTCATCCATAGAGGTCTTGATGAAGTTAGTTATGGCTATGGCATATCCATTCAAATCTGAAAATGAATCTTTGAATATAGTCCAGTCTACTGATTCAAGTATAATGTTTAACATGGGAAATCATTCAGAGTGAACATATTGCAGTGCTTCCTTCACCAAAGGCCACCACAACAGTACATTGTAGGAAACACTGGGACATGCTGAGCAGATAGTTAATAGACTTCTAGGCCAATGAACCAGAGGCAAGGGTTCAAATCTGAGCACGGTCAGTTGAGAAATAGGAATTCAAGCAGTTAAATAAATCTGCCATTTTAAAAAAAAGTTGACTTAAGTAATTAATAAAATCCTTGATTATTATGAAAAAGCTATTTAAGTCACTGCACTTGAAATGAATTTTACTGAAGCTATAGAGCTCCAGGTCTTGGTGAATTTATTCAACACTTCAGGTCAGGGTAAAACTAAAAGCTCAAATTTGCAAGCTAGAAAAGCAAATCAAATTGGAAAATACATCTGACTCAGGATTGTTTCTCAGTACTGTGGAGTCCGAGTGTACTGTGCTGATGTGAATACTGATCAGGGACAGATAATTCGGTGTTTATATTATTATATGTTTATTAGTTATTCTCTTCTTACTGAATGAGGATGGAACCAGATTCAGGCAAACAATGGAGGAGAAGCTTTGGAGGAAAAGTTTCTGGATCAAAAAGGACCAACAATTCACCCCAATTACATCCAATGTGAATGTGATTTGAAAGTTGCTTCAATCTTTATTATTCTTCTCATAGTTTACAAAAACAAAATGATGCCCCTTGATTAATTTTTAACCAAAGTTTAAAGAAACACTCTTACTCTAGAATCCATCATCAATTGTATAAAGTCCTTCTTTTTACAATGAATGGACTATTTTGGGTTCAGAGCTCCTGTATTATAAGCGAAGCAGGCAAATAAATATGGACAGTAACAAATTATCTGTTTTATTGGTATTGACCGAGAGTTGAATCCTCAAAATATCTCTACCATGGGCTCATTTAAAAAGCAATTTGAACAAGTTGAATTTCCCTGCTGGCTGGAATATGACTTGGACTTATTAAGTAATTACATGTGAACTCCTAAAGAGTTAATTCTGGCAACAGTGCACTCTTTTAAATGGTTGCAACAAAATAGTGAACTGTTTTTTTTGTACAGCACTGAGACACAACCCTATGCCAAGAGGATACCTCAGATATATTGACCTCTTTGATTGGCTGTCTCTGGATTCTCTGCCCATAATGTGAAATATTTAGTAAATTCACCAAGCTTCGGGTGCTCCAACAACTATAACTGTTTATGACAAGGGCTCATCCAGGTAATTTACTGAAATTTCTTCAAAGTTGTAGCCCTGGGAATAAACAATTACCTGACACTGTATTTAAAGATGTAACTACCAGAAAGCAACAAGTGTCTTTTTACAACCAAGTATCACATGCACTCGATAGTTATAACTAAACAACTTGACAGACCATTTTTTTTGAAAATTTTGCAGAACAAAAAGAACATAAGCAACTCAAAATATTAATTGATATTTTGCAGCATCTGAAGATTATCTTTTGACAATTATTGTTCCAATCCCAGATAGCTCAGAGATTAATAATGAAAAAATATGCCATTTAAATAATAACATATTGAAAACTTTGTTTGGCACAAAGTCTATTGAAGTGATTATTTGTATTTGCACATTGATTTGCAGTTGTTTGATTAAAATGTTTTATATTACGTTTCAAATGTTAAGTCAATCAACTGAAGCCAAAATTTAATGTGTGTGCTTTGTTGACATCATAAGGAATTCAATACATCAACTAATACAGTAAATTTATTCATTTTTGTCTGAAACTTGGTTTCATGTTTGGTTCATGTCTCATGCTTGACAGTAGTGGCAAAGTATTGAAAAAGAAATAATCTCAAACCTATCAAATACCAAAGCATACCCTACAGACCACATTGACAAATGAAGTAAAAGAGTTTTAATTTAAAAAATATTATTCATTTTCTCAGTCATTGAACCATTCCAAGAGTGTTTTGGATAAAGACTAGGCTGGCACTCCAGTATGGTACAAGAGAAGTACTACTCTAGCCTGTGAAATAAACTGAGTCCCTTTGTGCTCACTGAGAGGGACATAAAAGACTACCTGGTGACAATTTTAGAAGTAGAGGAGCTTTCCTGATATCTATTCAAATACTTATCCTTTAATCAGCGGCTAAATGGATGATCTGGTAAATCTCAGAGCAATTGACAAGACTTTCCTATGCACAAATTGCAGCAATACTTACTTTGGAGCAATGATCTTTCTGGCCGTTGAACCTGCTTTGCCACTTAATGGCTTATATGATTGTACCCCATTCCCATTTATTGTCTACCAACAATTATTTTTCACTCCTTTGCCTATCATGAACCTACCTACTAGGACCATAATTATATTTAAAAACTTCACTTTCACCACTCATTGAGGAACACAATTCCAAAGATTCAATAGTTCTCAGAGGGAAAAGTTCAACTCACCCTTTTTTCTTAGGTGGGGGTTTCTTACATTTAAATAGTGGCTCCCATTGCCAGATTTGGTCACAAGATGAAACATCTCCACCTCTTTCATATAGGTTTTTACATGTTTCTGTCAAAGTTGTTATTATTTTAAACTCCTGCGTTGTCCAACTTTTCCTCACAAGACAGCACACCCATTCCAGATATTAATCTTTTCCAAACACCTTCCAAAGCATTAAAGACATCCTAAGTTGGAAGACCTGTAACCTGCACAATCCTCTACAGGTGCTCAGCCTGGAAAAAGAATAGGGCAAACACACCTTAAGTGCAACCACCCTACTTTAGTATTCAGTTCTCCCGCAATGAAAGATAATATTCTGCTAGTTTTTCTAATTACTTGCTATACCTGCATACAAACCTTTTGTGAATTATGTACTTTGGCAGCTAGGATCCAAAAGTATTCTATCTGCTTCAAAGCATTTAAAAGTATAAAAGGAGTCTCCCTGAAAACCTACATTTTTAATAGGCTTATTGTTGGATTACTACCAGGTGTAAAGACTTAACTATGGATATGTATTAAATAACCAAAAAATGAAATTTCTTATTCAGAATTTGGGAGATATTGAGTTACAGTAATCTTAACATTACAACTGACAGTATGCCTCACAATGCTTGTGTTTCTTATGCTTGACAGTGCAGATGTTAGAACAGCATGTTTATTGACCCGAAAGGCCCTGTGCTCAATCCTCAACTTGGCTGCTACCCGTGTGGAGTTTCTACATTCTTTCCATGTCCGTTTGGGTCTCTGCCAATTGCTCTGATTTCCTTCCCATACCACGGCAAACTATTAATTAAATTTAGTGTAGGTGAATGGCAATAGAATTAAAGTGGTATTGATGGGCATGTGAGATGGAGAAAACTGCAGGGCTGAAGTGAAGAGGGGAATGCAATTGATGGGTTGCTCTGTTCAGAGCTGGCGATGGATCTAATGAGATGTATGCTTCTTTTGTGTTGTAATAATTAAGTAGCTTTGTTGTTACTTATATTTACCATATGTATACTCATACATAGGTCAACCTGCTGAAAATCTCATGTAGCAAAGCCTCTGGTGACTGACCTAGCCACCTGTTATGTTTTGTAACTCCAAAACATGAAACTAATTGAAAGGAAAATCAGTGAGTCTGCAATGAGGCGAGTCTTTGTTTTTGCTTTAAGTAAGGGTTCACATATCACATGGTGAGGTGATGACGTATGACATTATTCACTTTTACAGATAATCCACCATGCATAATGTAAACAACGAACAACATTTAATCAAACAATATATTTACAATATTACTCAAATATTACTGCAACATTAAATACACAACGAACCTCCCTGCTTAGTTATAAACTCCAACTCAATATAGAATGCATCTCAACTTATATACATAGACTTACATAGACAACTTAAATATAAAGTCGATGCACCTTTGGCAGCAATTACGGTGTTGAGTCTGTGTAGATATGTCTCTATCAGCTTTGCACATCTGGACGCTGCAATTTTTCCCCATTCTTATTTACAAAACTGCTCAAGCTCTGTCATATTGCATGGGAATCATAAATTGACAGCCTTTTCAAGTCCAGCCACAAATCCTCAAATAGATTGAGGTCTGGACTCTGACTTGGTCACTCCAGAACATTAACTTTGTTGTTTTTAAGCCATTTCTGTATAGATTTGGCTTTCTGTTTGAGGGTCATTATCTTACTGGAAAACAAGTCTTCTCCCAAGTCACAGTTCTTTTTAGCAGACTGCATCAGGTTTTCCTCCAGGATTTCCCTGTATTTTGCTGCATTCATTTTACCCTCTACCTTCACAAGCCTTTCAGGGCCTGCTGTAGTGAAGCATCCCCACAGTACGATGCAGCCACCACTGTGCTTCACGGTAGGGATGCTGTGTTTTTGTTGATGTACATATTTAGCTTATGCCACGCATAGCATTTGGTCTGATAGGGAAAAAACTCAAATTTGGTTTCATCAGACCATAGAACCTTCTTGCAGCTGACTTCAGAGTCTCCCAGCTGTCCTGATGAAAGGTGTCAGCCCAAAACATTGACTGCTTGTTCCACAGATGCTGCCCAACCTGCTAAGTTCCTCCAGCGTGTTTTTACGTGTTGATTTTCCCACATG
Source organism: Hypanus sabinus (assembly GCF_030144855.1). NCBI lineage: Eukaryota > Metazoa > Chordata > Chondrichthyes > Myliobatiformes > Dasyatidae > Hypanus > Hypanus sabinus. The sequence goes on along the minus strand of NC_082711.1, from coordinate 90,831,321 downwards.
CCTTCTGGCAAACACTAACCAAGATTTCATGTGAGTTTTTATCAACAGTGACTTTCCCTTTGTCAATCTCCCATAAAGCTGTAACTGGTGAAGATCCCGGGCAACAGAGGTTGTATGGGTAGTCTCTCCCATCTCAGTCGCTGAAGTTTGTAACTCCTCCAGAGTTATTACTGGCCTCTTGGTGGCCTGCTCATTAGTCCCCTTCTTGCACGGTCACTCAGTTTTTGAGGACAGCCTGCTCTATGCAGTTTTACAACTGCGCCATATTCTTTCCATTTCTGGGTCATTGACTTAACTGTATCCAAAGGATATTCAGTGACTTGGAAATCTTCTTGTATCCATCCCCTGACTGGTGCTTTTCAATAACCTTATTGAAGAGTTGGTAGGAGTGTTCTTTTATCTTCATGGTGTAGTTTTTGCCAGGACACTGACTCACCAGCAGTTGGACATTCCAGATATATGTGTATTTTTACTACAATCAATGGAAACACCTTGACTGCACACAAGTCTCCAATAACAGATCTCCATTTAATTAATTATGTGACTTCTAAAACTAATTAGCTGCACCAGTAATGATTTGGTATGTCATATTAAAGAGGGGTAAATGCAATCAATTATTTTGTGTTTTATATTTGTAATTAATTTGGATCACTTTGTAGAGATCTGTTTTCACTTTGATACAGAAGTCTTTCTGTTGACCTGTGTCAAAAAAGGCAAATTAAATCCTGCCAGATTTACAAACTCACTCTCTGCTCTACATCTTAAACACCCCAGCCATATGTAAGTGCTGAAGGTTTTTGTACAGTAGTGTAGCTCCTCCAACACTTTAGCTCTCAGCTTGAATGTTACAACAACTCTCATTCTCCACATAAGGCAACATCCGCCAAGAGCAAGCTGGTAAAAATGGGGGACTGGAGGTTCTGCTGCACATTCTGAACATTTTGGGTGGTCATTTCAAGCTGAGACTCTGGGGGGTCTTTTTGGTTTCCCTTTGGTCATCTTTGCTGTGAAAGGGTGACTTTCGATTTGCTATAGGGAGTATACGTTTAGAGGCGTGTCCTGTTTCATAAATTTTTTCCGGTATTTGCCTTCCCAAGAGTAAACTGCATTTCCATGATTAGTAATCCTCTTAGATTCCATTCTTAATTGTGCCCTCCAAGAAGCAGAGCCCATCTCTGCATTTGTGCTGCTGCTGTTAGTGGGTCATTCTTCTGTAGATTGAAAATGGACACTAGTGGTTGATGATCAATAATAAGGCTAAACCTTCTCCCATACAAGTATTGGCTGAAAAGCTTTGCACCCCAAACAAAGCTCAAGACCTCCCTAACAATCTGTGCATACCTTTTTTCTGCATCATTAAGGGAACTTGATGCAAAAGCTATGAGACATGACTGCATCTATGTTATAAGGTGAAGTGTCACAGGCAGGACGATGTGAATCATTGTTTGAGTATAGTGTCAGACGTCATCATTTTCTTTATCTTTTTGAAAGCCAACTCACACTCCTTTGACCATTGCAGTTTCTTCCTGATCAGTAGTACTCAGTTCAAGTGGTGGAGCGCAGTAACCAGATTTAGCAGGAACCTGTTATAGTAGTTGATGAATCCTGAAAAGGACCACAACTGTGACAAGTCTTTTGTCTATGGGACATCCACCACTGCTTGAATTTTCTCAGCACATTTATGTAATTCTTGTGTGTTAATGATGTGCCATAGTTACTGATGCTTGATGTAAGGAATTCACATTTGTTATGCCATGCTCTGGGCCCATGATTATCTAATCTTTTTATCACCATCTTGAGATTTTGGAGAAGTTCTTGTCATCTGCACCAGTAACAATGGTGTCCTCCAGGTAACAACAACTGCCTGGACAGCCTTGCAGCACCTGGTCCATGGCTTTCTGACTGAGAAGAGGTGCTGATGCCACTCCAAAAAGAAGCCTATTATACCAATAAATCCCTTAGTGGATGCTCTTGGTGATTCACAGTTTGGACACTTCTTCCATCTCCATCTATAGGAACTATGTTCACTTTGCTGAAGTTCTTCCTTTCATAAAGGTTTACAAAGATATCTATCCTGGGCAGAGGGACTTGATGCAATTGGTCTCAGTCTTCTTGGCTATTAGAACCACTGGCATTGCCCATGGGTTCCACTCAACCTTTCAAAGTATTCCTTCAGGCTCCATGTGACTAGCTCATCGGCTATTTTATCACAGAACTGGTATAAGGAACTGCGTGGGCCTTGCAAAGCTGGTGTGGCAGTTTCATTTCAAACTATCTTACCCTTAATATGTTTTGAGTTTTCAAATCCCATTCTTGAACACTGCTGTGGTATCATCCAATACCATTCTTAATTCACTTTCAGTTGAGTCTATTGCAGGAGATTTGGCTGTAAATGGTGGATGGATCTCCAATCAAGTTGTAGTTGTCTCAGGCAGTCACATCCTCACAATGCTGGCCCTCCAGTTTTCACCACTTCTAAGTCCAGTGTGGCTATGAATGTCATTCCCAAAGGAGTTAGCTTTTCTTCAGTGAAGTTCTTAGTTGGATATCTGCAATCTTCAGTTCAGTTTCCTTGAAGTATCATTCAAATTCATTTTGTGAACTGACTGAAACAGCCATGCCAGTGTCCAATTCGATTTTAATTAATCTGCCATTCACTTCTGGTGTAAGCCATGTTGTTTGTCTGTTGTTCATTTTTACTTTATAAATCTCAGGGTTATGCAGTCCTGTGTCACTTTCATCATTGTCAGATTTTTGATCAACAGCATGTTGATTAGTGCTTCTTGAAGCTGTATCTTGGCTTTTTATTTTTATATTTCCCTGTGCAGCCCATTTATTTTTGTCTGCCCAAAATGTTCTTTGTATGTATCCTACTTTGTTGCATTTTCTGCATTTTCTTTTAAATCTGCCTTTGTCTTGCATATGTAGGCCCCTGCCATGATGGTAACACAATTTGTTCACCAAACTGGTTTCTGTTTAGACGCTGCAATTTTGTTTATGTTCACTTTCTTTCCTGACTGCAACTCAATTGCACCTCTACTCTTTCCATTAAAACAACTATTACAAGTGGTCTTTTAAATGTGAACGTGCTTCAGTTATGAGGCATTTTTGAGTGCTTTCTTGTAAGATTCCACAAACTAAACAATCTCTCAGTGCATCATGAAGCCCATTACTGAACCCACAATGCTCAGCCAACTTCTTCAATTCAGCCACATAAACTGAAGTGGACTCCCCAACTTTTTGATTCCTCTATGAAATCTAAAGCATTCTACAATCAACCATGATTTCAGTTCTAAATGTTGCTGCAATACTTTCACAAAATCAGCTAAGCTAACTTCAGCCAGTTTGGTTGGAAGAGTCGAACTTCAAAGCAAACTGTATGCCTTTAAATCCAATGCACTCAGGAAAAATGGGTGCTTGTTTCTTATTGGCTTTCATTTGCTTGAAAATACTGCTTTAATCCATTCATTATACAAAATCCAGTTATTAATTTGCAATCAAACGTGTCAATTTTTCTGATGAAGGCAGCATTTTTCTGCTCACTTTTAATGATTATTATCACCTGGTACTCATTGTTTATAAACCAGTGAATTTGTCTGTTTTTCTGCATTTTTTTTAACTCAACAGTTTCTGTCTCTTTTTCAAAGAAGAGAGTATTGTACTGATTTTTTTTCACTTAACTGTTTCTTGCTGCACTATTTTTTAACTTGAAAGACTTGCTGTACTTTAATGGGTAGGTAGCCGTATAAGTGTTGTATTTAGTGTTTAGTATTATAGCTGTATTTAGTTTTGGCACATGGCCTGGTGGATAAGGCATCGGTCTAGTGATCTGAAGGTCACTGGTTCGAGCCTCAGCTGAGGCAGGGTGTTGTGTCCTTGAGCAAGGCACTTAACAACACATTGCTCTGCAACAACACCGGTGCCAAGCTGCTTCGGTCGTAGTGCCCTTCTTGGTGGCGTGGAGAGTGGAAGGCTTGCAGCTTGGGGAACTGCCGGTCTCCCATACAACCCTGCCCAGGCCTGCGCCCTGGAAACCTTCAAGTTCTCACGAGACTAACGGATGCCTATTTCCTATTTTAGCCATATAAATACCTTGTTGCCACTGTTAGTTTTAGAACACCAAAACACCAAATTAATTAAAAGGAAAATTAGAGAATCCATAATGATGTGAGTCTTTGTTCATTTCTACTTTAAGTGCACCACATATCATGTGGTGGCATGATGACGTATGCAATTTATGTACTTATACAGATAATCTGCAATGCATTATGTAAACAACAAAGAGTGCTCAATCAAACATTATCATCTTGTTAGCATTTCTAAAGGCCCCAGGATGGAACTACAGATGTGGAGCATCTATTTAAGATACTTTTTCACACTAAAGGCTCCAATATACAACTATAGACATGAAGCCTCTATTTAGGATACAACTGTACTCTAAAGGCTCCAGGATGGTACTACAGGCATGGAGCTTCTATTTTGGACATTATTGTACATAGAATTACTCTCTGGGCAACAAAAAACTGAAGGGTATCAGAAAAGTAAGAATGCACTTAAGCCTGCAAATTATTCCTTCATCTCCCGTCATTGTGTGTTCACAGCACGGACATTCATAAAACCTTTGCTTTCTCAGTGCACACAGTGCAGTTGTTAATGGGAACACGAGTAGATAAGCTGATGAAGAAGGCAAATGGAATACTTGACTTTCTTGGCCAGGGCATTGAATATGAGAATTGGGTCATCATTTTGCAAATTTACAAAACTCCACTTCCACCGCACTTGGAATATTATGTGCAGTCCTATGAACACAATAGTATAGAGGATGTTGTTGTGCTGCAAAAGATGCTGAGGAGATTCACAGGATGCTGCCTGTATTGGGGACTGTCAGTTATGTGAAGAGACTGGATATTCAGGGTTTGTTTTTACTGGAGTAAAGGAGGCTCAGGGGTGCCCTGATAGAAGTATATGATTTTGAGAGGCATAGGTAAAGTAGATCATCAGAACCTATTTTTCATGGAAAGAATAATAAAAACAAAATGTCAGAGGCTTAAGCTAAGAGGGTGAAAATTTAAAGGGAATCTAAGAGGAGTTTTTGTTTTCTCACACAGAGAATGGTTGATATTTGGAATGCCCTGTCAGAGGAGATGACACAGCAACTACAATCACAATGTTTAAGAAGTACTTAGACAGTCAAGCGTAAAAAGATTTAGATCTAATGTGGACAAATGAGATTAATATTGACCATTACAACAATTGATATGGATGTGGCGGGTCAAACAGTTTATTTCTGTACAGTACCACTCCATGATTTTAAGCTCTGAATTTGTGGACGACAAACTTCCTCTACTGAACAGCCATCTATCTCTATTGGTGTCTGCAGATTTAACCATTCTTTCTGCAGGAGTTACTGCATGAGGAGTACAGATGTCATAAATGGCATCATTCCAAGTTCACTTTTTCTTAATAAAAATTAAACTGCAATTTTAAGAGGCACTTAAAAATAATCTTGCAGCATGGAAGGGGGAACAAAAATTTCTGTGGATTGAGTGGCGTTGCTTAACACCAATGTAAACAGAGGATAATGCAAATGAGTAGCTGATTTTACAAATTACAAAGGAGAATATTTATTCTAAGTTTCTCTAAAACCTCTACCAGGGTAAACTGTACACAAATAGCTTTTTGTTGAATGTCTCTCTAGAGTGATGTGTCAGAGTTGAAGTAAATATATTATCGAAGTACATATATATCGCCATTAACAAACCTGAGAATAATTTTCTCATGGGCATATTCTAAGAATCCAAGACACACGATAGAATCTATGAAAGAATGCACTCAACAGCAAAAAAGCAACAAACTGTGCAAGTACAAAAGAAAAAGAATAATTATAATAATAGATATATAAGCAATAAATATTGAGAACATGAGATGAACTGATTTTGAAAATGAGTCCATATGTTGTGGGAACAGTTCAGTGAAGATGAGTGAAGTTATCTCCTCTGGTTCAGGAGCCTGCTGGCTGAGGGGTAATAACCATTCCGGAACCTGGCATTTTGGGTCTGGAGGCTGCTGTACCTTCTTCCTGATGCCAGTAGTAGTAAGAAGGCAACTTGGCCAGGGTGCAGGGGGTCCTTGATGATAGCTGCTGCTTTACTAAGACAGTGCCTCTGGTAGATGTGCTCAGTGGAGGGGAGGGCTTTACCATGATGGACTGGGCCATATCCACTACTTTATGTAGGATTTGCTGTTCAAAGGCATTGGTGTTTTCATACCAGGCTGTGATGCAACTTGTCAATTTCCACTATATATCAATACAAGTTTGCAAACTTTTCTCAAGGGCGAGGATGAGCAGCCAGAAGTTATGGACTGTGGTCTTATGGATGGGAAGCGGAGTGGTAGTGCAGAAAATGGGGTAATTGGTTTGCAGACAGAGGCAATGTGTAGTGAGACTTCTAACAAGGAGAGACTGATAATAGGACAAAATAATAGTTAACAGGATGAGCTGTAAAGTAAAAGCTGGACAAAATTGAAAAGGGTAAATGCAGGAATGAAGATGGTATATTTGAATGTGCACAGAATACGGAAAGAGGTAGATGAACTTCTACTACAGTTACAGATTGGTATGTATGATGTTGAAGGCATCACTGAACCATTGAGTCATAGCTGAGAGACAATAGCAGGGAGCCTAATGTCCAAGGATACACATTGTATCGAAAGGACAGGCAAGAAGGCAGAGGGGGTGGATGGCTTGGCTTTGTTGGTAAAAACTGAAATCAAATCATTAAAAGGAGGTGACGTAAAGTTAGAAGGTTGAATTGTTGTGGATAGAGCCAAGGAACTGCAAGGGTAAAAGAACCTGATGGAAGTTGTACACAAACCCCCCACCCAAGCAGTAGTAAGGAGTTGGTCTACAAATTACAATGGGAGATAAAAAATGCATGCCAAGAGAGCAATGTTACAATAGTCACGAGGTACTTCAATATGGAGGTAGATTGGGAAAAGCATTTTGGTGCAGGATTCCAAGAGGAGGAATTTCTAGAATGCCTCTGAGATAGCTTTTCAGAGCAGCTCATGGTTGAGCCCACCAGGGGATCAGCTATTCTGGATTGTGTGTTGTGCAATGCACCAGAATTGGTTAGAGAGCTGAAGGTAAAAGAACTCTTAGGGGAAAGTGATCATAATATAATCGAATTCACCCTGAATTTTTGAGAAAGAGAAGCTACAGTCAGATGTATCAGCTTTACAGTGGAGTAAAGGGAATTACAGAGGCATGAGAGAGGAATTGGTGATTGGAAAAGAACACTGGCAGGGATGATGGCAGAGCAGCAATTCAGAAGGCACCAGGATATATGCAACCCAAAGAGGAAGAAGTACTCTAAAGGCAAGAGGATGGAGAATAGGGTAAAAAATAGTGGGAAGTTATAGGACTGGGAAGCTTTCAAATACCAACAGAAGGCAATGAAGAAGTCATTAAGAGGGTAAAGATAGAAAATGGAAGTAAGTTAGCCAATAATATTAAAAAGGATACCAAAAGTTTCTTCAGATACATAAAGTGCAAAAGAGTGGATATCGGACCACTGGAAAACACCGCTGGAGAGGTAGTAATGGAGGGCAAGGAAATGGCAGATAAATTGAATAAGTATTTTGTATCAGCTTTCACTGTGGAAGACACTAACAGTATGGTGGAAGTTCCAGGTATCAGGAGTTATGAATTGTGTGAAGTAACCAATTCCAGGAAAAATGAAAGGTGTGAAGGTAGGTAAGTCACCTGGATCAGATGATGTGAACCCAAGAGTTCTAAAAGGTGTGTCTGAAAAGATTGTAGAGGCATTAGTAACGACGACATGCATCAATAGATTCTAGAATGGTTCTGGAAGACTGGAAAATCGCAATGTCACTCCACTCTTCAACAAGGGAGAGAGGCAGAAGAAAGGAAATTATAGTTCAGTTAATCTAAACTCAGTGGTTGGGATGTTGCAGTTGATTATTAAGGATGTAATTACAGGGTACTTGAAGGCACATGATAAAGTATGCAATATTTAGCATGGTGTCCTCAAGGAAAAATCCTGCTTGTAAAATCTGTTGGAACTCTTTGAAGAAATATCAATCAGGATAGACAAAGATGACCATAAGACAATAAGACATAGGACCCATCGAGCCTCTCTGCCATTTAATCATGGCTGATCCCTTCTTCGCCTCCTCACCCCCACTCCCCAGCCTTCTCCTTGTAATCTTTGATGCCAGGTCTGATCAAGAAGCTATAAAGCTCTGTCTTAAATACATGCAATGATCTGGCCTCCACAGCTGCCTAGGGTACTAAATTCCATAAATTCACCACCCTCTGGCTAAAGAAGTTTCCCTGCATCTCTGTTTTAAATGGATGTCCCTCTATACTGAGTCTGTACCCTCTTAGGAACATAACAACATAAGAAATGGGAGCAGGAGTAGGCCATCTGGCCCATCAAGTCTGCTCCACCATTCAATAAGATCATGGCTGATCTGGTCATGGACTCATCGCCACCTACCTGCCTTTTTCCCATAACCCTTAATCAGTTGATGTTGTGTATTTGGATTTTCAGACTTTCTTTGACAAGGTTCCAAACATGAGGCTCCTTAACAAGCTACGAGCTCATGGCAATGTAGGAAAGATTCTTGCATGGATAATACAGTGGTTGACTAGCAGGAGGCAAAGATTGGGCCAAAAGGGAGCTTTTTTTGGTTGGCTGCCTGTGACTAGTAGTGTCCCACAGCAATCTGTGTTGGGACCAATTCTTTTTACATTATGTGTTAATGATTTAGATGTTGGAATTGATGGCTTTGTTGCAAAGTTTGCAGACAATACGAAGGTAGGTGGAGGACAGGTAGATGTGAGGAAGTAGAGAGAATACAGAAGGACAGGCAGATTAGGGGAATGGACAAAGAAGTAGCAGATGGAATAAGGGGTCGGGAAGTATATGGTCATGCACTTTCATAGAAGAAATTAGAGGGTAGACTATTTTCTAAAAGAAAGAAAATACAAAAAACTGCTGCGCAAAGGGACCTGGGAGCCCTTGTGCAGAACTCCCTTAGTGTTAATTTGCAGATTGAGTCTGTGGAGAGGAAGACAAATGCAATGTCAGCATTCATTTCAAGAGGACTGGAATATAAAAGCAAGGATGCAATGTTGAAGTCACATAAAGCCCTGGTGAGGCCTCGCTTGGAGTACTGTGAGCAGTTTTGGGCCCCTTAGCTTAGAAAGGAGGTGCTGAAACTGGAGGGAGTTCAAAGAAGGTCAATGAAAATGATTCCAGGTTTGAATGGCTTGGTAATAGCATCTCCATGTTGCTGACAATCAACACAGGCTCATCTCAGGGGTGTGTGCTCAGCCCACCGCTCTGCTCTCTCTACACCCATGAACGTGTGCTTAGTCATAGCTCGAATGCCATCTATAAATTTGCTGAGATACAACCATTGTTGGCAGAATCTCAGATGGTGACAAGAAGGTGTAAAGGAGCAAAATATTCCTGCTTCTCCCAGTTTGAGCTCAACCATGCACTCAACATCAGTAAGACCAGAGAGCTGATTTTGAACTTCAGGAAGTGTAAGACGAGGGAGAACACACTAATCATCATAGAGGTATCAGAAGTGCAGAGAGAGCAATTTCAAGTTTCTGAGTGTTAATATCTCTGAGGAACTAACCTGGCCACAACATATCGATGCAGCTATACAAAAGGCAAGACAGCAGCTATACTTCTTTAGGAGTTTGAGGAGATTTTGTTTGTCACCTAAAACACTGGAAAATGTCTACAGATGTACCATGGAGAGCATTCTGACTGGCTGCATCACCATCCGGTATGGGGCGAGGAGGCACTACTGCACAGGTTCGAAGTAAACTGCAAAGAGTTATAAAATAAGTCATCTCCAGCATGGTTACTAGCCTCCATAGTGTCCAAGACATCTTCAAGGAACAGTGCCTCAAATAGGTGTCATCATTAGGGTCCCCACTGCCTAGAAAAAGCCCTCTTCTCATTGTTATCATCACAAAGGAAGCACAGAAGCCTGAAAGCACACACTCAGTGATTCAGGAACAGCTTTTTGCCCTCTGCCACCTGATTTCTAAATGGGCATTGAATCCATCAACACTACCTCACTACTTTTTTTATATTTCTATTTTTGCACTACTTACTTAATTTCACTATTTAATATACATATACACTTACTGTAATTCAGTTTTTTTTCTATATTTGCCATGTATTGCATTGTACCACTGCCGTCAGTTTAACAAGTTTCACTACACATGCCAGTGGGATTAAACGTGATTCTGATATGGCATTGAACCCTTGCTGAGCCTCACAGTCCTATCTTTAATAAGTCATTGATTATGGCACATTTTCTACTCTCGTTTCAAAAGAAACCTGCCATATACTATAAATAATGGGTTTTCAGCCTTGATGGCTTAACATGATCTGCAAAAGAAAACAAGTTCATTTCAGTTGAATATTTAATAAAACTTGATCTCCGGATCCATTGTCTGCTCCTCTCTCGGCCCGAGTAGGACAGTCCACAAATATAAATATTACTTCTTTGTGCATACTGAGTGTAACGCAAGCTTTGAAAAGGCATTTCAATGAACTTCTCATCCTGTTTTTCTTTCAGAGGTAATACACACAGTGGCCACTTTGTTAGCTACCTACCGTACCTAATAAAGTGGCCACAGAGTGTCTCTCTGGGGTCTGCAGCTGTTTTCGCCCATCTACTTCAAGGTCTCATCTCTTCCCCATTCTGATCAACAACTGAACTTCTTGACCATGTCTTCATGCATTATGTTGCTGCCACATGATTAGATATTTGTCTTAATGACTATAATGAAACCATATATTTCAATCCTTTTATCTCTTTTATGTTTGTTTTTCTTTTGTCTTGAATGTAATTCTGGAACAGTTGGAGCCTGGATTTTGCAATTTGAAGATGGTTTGGATGTTTCAGCACTCTGCAATCTCCAAGGGGCTTCTGGAAGGCAGAGGCAGCATGGGGGAACCTGATGACGAGAAGGCTACGATCCAATGCATGACTCAATTTTGCCGATTAAAACACTGGCTGCCTGCCTTTTTATTGCTGGGGGATCGCTCTGCTATAGGAAGGGGTGACTGCCTTTTTATCACTGGGGGATCACTCTGGCACAGAGAGAGACACTGCTTTTTTATCACTGGGGAGATTGCTGTGTTACAAAAAGGGGAGGCTGCTTTTTATTGCTGGGTGAATCACTCTGCTACAGAGAGAGAAACTGCCTTTTGATCACTGGTGAGGTCACTCTGCTACAGAGAGGGAAAATATTGCCCAGGTTTTCTGTGTTTTGAATGTGGACTTGGACTATGGACTTTTTTCTGTCTTATGGATTTTTTTTGTATTCTCTGTTTTACACATGATCTTTCTCATTTTTTGATGTGCAGGGGAAGGTGATTTGGGGGCTGATATGCCTGTTCCATTTTTGTTTGCTTTTTTGTGCTGGGGGAGGAGATTTGGGTGTTGATGATGGCGCTGCTGTTCTTTTCTTTCTTGGTTTTGTGGCTATCTGGAGAAGAAAAATTTCAGAGTTGTATACTTTGGTAATAAATTAATCTTTGAACCTTTGCACAATGACAGTCAGAAATACAGCCAATCAATTTAATTTTTTCAACTCGAGTGTAATCATTTTCAAGTAATTATTTACTTCATCAACTTCTCTGCTTTTAGTCCTTAACTGAATTTCTTTTGAACCCATCTGTTATAATATTAATGGGATGATTTATTTCAACCTTATTAAGAAACCTATCCACGTTCATCTTTGCTTGCTGAAACACAAATGGAATTAATGGTCTATTTCCTTGTATTTTAATCGCTGATACAGTCTGAAATTTGTGTGTCATATTTATCTGAAAATTTGTTCTTAAAAATATTTTTTTGTTATAGAGTTATAAATTTTTGCCACAAAGCTTATTTCCCAAACACAATCTCACTTTCTGAGCAAAATATCTTCAAAATACGGTAATTTATTTTTGGCTTCATCTCCATATGTGCTGCTTGGGATTTCAGCATCTCTAGTCTCTTGTGTCTCCAGTTGATATTATATATTTATTTAAATGGGACATTTACCTAGGCATGAAACTTTGCAGTTGCTCTAAGGGTTCATATTAAATTACAAAAAAAAGCAAATGACATGAGAACTTACAAAAGATTATCTTTTTGTTCTGTTAGAGCTGCATCTGGATTGAGATCAGCTATTCTAATCGGCATAGTTTGAAATTAATCCATTATCCAGTGACTCGATTGTACGAAATGCATCTGAGTCATTCAGACAAGCAGATCCGTGAAACCAATTTTATCCATGGTAGTGATACTGAGCCTGTAATTGTATGAATCATCCCATAGTAACATGTGCATTTTTGCTTGAAATCCTATAGGTAGCTGGCTGCCCAATCCTCCTCCAAAGATACTCAAATCATTTAATTTTGGTCAATGCTGAAAATAATACAGCATCTGTAAAGTTATTCATGATTTTCTGACACCAAACTTTCAAAAAAGCTTACATTCAGTCATGCAGATTTATGGTATTGAACTTAGAAGGTTGAAACAACACACACAAAATGCTGGTTGAATGCAGCAGGCCAGGCAGTATCTATAGGAAGAAGCACTGTTGACGTTTCGGGCCGTGACCCTTCACCAGGACTCAGCATCACAAAGTCTTAACGAGGGGTCTCGGCCCAAACGTCGACAGTGCTTCTCCGTGTAGGTGCTGCCTGGCCTGCTGCATTCGACCAGCATTTTGTGTGTGTTGCTTCAGTTTCCAGCATCTGCAGATTTCCTCGTGTTTGCAACTTAGAGGGTTTATAGTTTTCATGGTGACAGGGAGGAGAAGGCTAATACTAAAATTGCGTAAAGAATTTGGCTGAGCTTGGACAGTGGAGACATACTGATTTCTTTAAAGTCTCATTCCCGTCCAAAGACAGGCTATATAGATGCGCTAATCAATGAGTACGGGGCAACATTAGCAGCAGAAGGCTGGAGAAATCACATGTGATGACATGTTTGATAAGAGTTTCACAAACTCCTATTGGCTTCACAACCGACTACCCCAATGGGGTAGAACTTCTGTCTCATTTCGACTGAATATTTTGCATATGTGCTCATTTTTTAACACTATCCCTTAATTACTTCCTCATGTTTGTCGTGTTCAACACGTCACTCCCCATCTTAAATTACTACTGTGCTGAGATGTCCTATATTCTCTTCTCCCATTACATCCCTGAGCAAATATCAGTCCAGCCCTATAGTTTCCAACTCAACCCAACTAGTTCTTTGATCTCCAGTCCCACAACCCTCAGCTCCATTCTTTGTCAATCTTGGTACAAAGATAGATCATCACCTTTCCTGCATCATCACAACTTGAGCAAGTATCCAATTCCACCTCATCCAACTTTACTCAAGGCCCTCAATATTTGCTGAAGTTTTTGATAAAATCATCAAAAAATATCACGACCAATCTCATAAAAGGGAGGTAGGTTGCTTCTCAAGCTTAGTTCTATCACTTTTAAAAGTCTCCATTCCAAAATTTTGAACTCAGTTCTTCTTGATGCCATCATTATCAATGTGTGCTGTGTCATATGTCATGGGTGATCATGATCTTCCTTTTGTCTTTAATAAGTCTACCGAGCGAGGAATCATTGCCAGTGGGGAAGATCTGCTTCCCTCTGTTGCTCTAATTATGACCATGATTCTTTTTGGCAAATTTTTCTACAGAAGTGGTTTTTCATTGCCTTCTTCTGGGCAGCATCTTTATAAGGCAGGTTATCCCAGCATCAGTATCATCAATATCCCAGTATCATCAATACTCCAAAGATTGTCTGCCTGCCGTCAGTGGTCTCAAAACCAGGACCTGAGACATGCACCAGCTGCTCCCATGGCTTCAGGCCACCCTGTTTGGAGAGCTAAGCAGGTGCTACACCTTACCTGGGGTGACCTGCAGACTAGCAGAGAGGAGGATCACCTTACGCCTCCTTTGGTGGAGATGTATCTCCAGCCTACCACCAGCTCTCCACCCCACCATCCTTGATGCACAAGACTTAATTTATCATTGCTACTTCTTTGTTCTCATGGAACCACTGTACTGTAAACATTGGCTTGACATCATATCTGTACAGAACAGCTACCTCTAGGCTCTTTATTCAAATTGCACCGGGATGGTAAGGCTTTAGTCTGTTCTGAAGACCAATTCCTTGGCATGGACTGGATGAAAAGATGTGCTTGTGAACCCTGAGCATTCTCTCTTATCCCCATTCCTTCAGGCAGAAGATACAAAAGCTTGAAAACATACATCAATAAGCTCAAGGACAGCTTTTAGTGTGCTGTTATAAGAGATGTAAATGGACTCTTGTACAATTAAACCAAACTCTCGATCTCACAATCATGACTTTTGCACCTTTTTGCCTACTGGCACGGCACTATCTCTGAAACTGTAACTTTAACACAATATTCTGCATTCTGTAATTTTGTTTCCCTTTGTACTACCTTGATAGACTTTTGAAATGATCTATATGAATGGCATGCAAAACGGAGGTTTTCACTGTATCTCGGTACATGTGACAGCAATAAATCAACTACCAGTTAGCATTGTTTTAAATATGGCAAATAGTTGATAGAATCCAATTTCCTCCCTGTCCTGTCTCCAAGGTCATGAAAAGTACATTTACTCTTCTTAAGTTAATTTTGATAAATTTTCCAAGCCAGCCATTAGTGATCTGATAAAAGTCAACAGTGCTTAAAACCGGTAGTGCTGCTTTGTAATTATAATGAAAAACAGAGTGCAGTTACATAAGCTGTCTTGAAGAGTTCTTTTAAGGTGACTAGGAGTTGAGGATGCCATCGTCTACCTGCTGAACCATGTCTACACCCACCTGGACAAGCCGGCGAGCATTGTGAGGGTCATGTTTTTTGACTTCTCCAGTGCGTTCAACACCATCCGCCCTGCTCTGCTGGGTGAGAAGCTGACAGTGATGCAGGTGGATGCTTCCCTGGTGTCATGGATTATTGATTACCTGACTGGCAGACCACATTACACTGCTTGTAACACTGTGTGTCAGACAGAGTGGTCAGCAGCACTGGGGCTCCACAGGGGACTGTACTGTCTCTCTTTCTCTTCACCATCTACACCTCGGACTTCAGCTACAGCACAGAGTCTTGCCATCTTCAGAGGTTTTCTGATAACTCTGCCATAGTTGGATGCATCAGCAAGGGAGATGAGGCTGAGTACAGGGCTACGGTGGGAAAATTTGTCACATGCTGCTAGCAGAATCATCTGCAGCTTAATGTGAAAAAGACTAAGGAGCTGGTGGTAGACCTGAAGAGGGCTAAGGCACCTGTTTCCATCCAAGGGGTCAGTGTGGACATAGTGGAGGATTACAAATACCTGGGGATATGAATGGACAATAAACTGGACTGGTCAAAGAAACCTGAGGCTGTCTGCAAGAAGGGTCAGAGCCGTCTCTCTTTCCTGAGAAGACTGAGGTCCTTTAACATCTGCCAGACAGTGCTGAGGATGTTCTACGAGGCTGTGGTGGCCAGTGCTATCATGTTTGCTGTTGTGTGCTGGGGCAGCAGGCTGAGGGTAGCAGACACCAACAGAATCAACAAACTCATTCGTAAGGCCAGTGATGTTATGGGGGTGGAACTGGACTCTCTGACGGTGGTGTCTGAAAAGAGGATGCTGTCCAAGTTGCATGCCATCTTGGACGATGACTCCCATCCACTCCATAATGCGCAAACATGAGGAAATCTGCAGATGCTGGAAATTCAAACAACAACACATACAAAATACTGGTGGAACACAGCAGGCCAGGCAGCATCTATAGTGAGAAGCACTGTCGATGTTTCGGGCCGAGACCCTTCGTTAGAACTAACCAAAAGGTACTGGTTAGCCACAGGAGTACAATCAGCCAGAGACTCATTCCACCGAGATGTAACACTGAGCATCATAGGAAGTCATTCCTACCTGTGGCCATCAAACTTTACAACTCCTCCCTAGGAGTGTCAGACAACCTGAGCCAATATCCTGGTCCTGGTCTTATTTCCAGTTGGCATGATTAACTTGTTATTATTTAATTATTTATGGTTTTGTATTGCCATATTTCTTCACTATTCTTGGTTGGTGTGGCTGTAACGAAACCCAGTTTCCCTCGGGATCAATAAAGTATGTCTGTCTTTCTGAATTTAAATATTGTGGCAGGATATTGGTGTCAGCAGCGATGTGGGAAGGTGGAGGCAGATCTGAAATTTTCCCGAGCTTATTTTTCAGAGCCGCTTTAATGCAATCAGTAATACTTTATTTCTGAATTCCCGTCTAATCAGGATGAAAAGGTATGATGATGATGCAGTTTCAATTCTATAAAATAAAAGGACATTGTCACAGAGATATTTGATGGGTTCTAGAGTTGACTACATCACAGAGAAATGAGAGAAAATGGACTAAAGACTAAAAGTTTAAATTTATTATCAACGTATGTTTATCATATACAATCTTGAGATTTATCTTCTTGCAGGCACAGAAAAAAACAAAGAAAACATAACACAATTCACTAAAAAACACACACAAGACTGCCACTTATCCAATTTGTAAAAAAGAATAAATCACGCAAATAATTTGTAAAAAGTAAACAAAAACATGTGAAACATGAACTGCAAAAGCCATGGAGCCAGTTCAGCTGTGGCACGAGTGAACCAGTCCTGGCTATAGGGCAACAACTGCTTCCAAACCTGGTCGCATGGGACCCAAGATTCCTGCACCTTCCACCCGACGGTACAAGTGAGAAGGAAAGGAGACCAGTCAAATGCAGGCACATAGTGCTGAACACCTGTTCATTATCTGCTCCCGTCCTCAATGATTTTAATCTTGCTCGACGCTTTAAACATCGCGGAACTTATAATGGCTCTGACTTCCACTATCAGATCTCGATGCAGCGTCCACCCACTGCAATAGCTGCCCCAGCTGTAGCAGCAACTTCTGAACGTCTAGTTCACTGGATTAAACAGGAGATAGTGTTATGAACCCCGTAACTGGGTGTCTTACCAGCAAAGATAGGAGTAGCCGTTGAAGTCTGATGATACTATTTTAACAGTATTTATTAGTAAAAATACACAAAAATAATATCAATGCAAATATACAGATAATATACGTCATCAATACTAAACCTAAAAGTGTGGGTATAATATTAATCAATAAGAAATAAGCTCTATCATTGTCTAGGGAATAATGAATTGTCCGATGGAAATATAAAGTTCAGTTCATACAGTCGTTGTTGATCACTGTGTTGCAATTGTTGGAGAGAGAGAGAGAGAGAGAGAGAGAGAGAGAGAGAGAGAGAGAGAGAGAGAGAGAGAGAGAGAAACTTGCTGACATTCCTTTCACGATCTTGATCCGTATCCGTCCTTTAGCTAGACCGTTCCATGGAGAACTTGTCACCCAGGCAAGGGTGGACACACAGACAAGCCCCCACCAGTCTCGTAGCATCTCTCCTGGTGCGTCTGAAGGGGTTGTTCCCCAGACCCTTCTTTTATCCCCACTCACGGGTCTCAGGTGTCAATCAGGTTGGGATGATGCAATCCCTCAACCAGACCACTCTGGTTGCCCCCGAGGGGTTTCGTGAATAGAACAGTACTCAATACACAATTCCTTCTTCAAGAGATAATAGCAGTAATCTCTCTCTTTGTCAATAGGAGACATTCCACCTTTGTGTATCCCTCCGTTGTCTCTCTCTCATTACTGACATGCTGTCTATCTCTCTCATTTCCTGGGTATCAGACCCGAAATAATGGTGATTTTGCGATTCTCAAAAGGGGGGTGCGACTTTGCGATTCTGTACCCTTCTGCCGCTCAGAGTTGCTCTCATTTGTTACAATAGCAAAAGCATCCGATCTTTAAGTTGGTTCAAAAGTACATCCTTAAAGGTGAAGTTACCGCAGCATTCACAATTCAGAAGTGTATCAAATAATTCAGAAGGTTTTGTGAGCTGTCATTGCCATTGGTCACCTGCTAGAGATATTTCAAGATGGCCCCACTATTCTATTACTGGTAGCCATAATAGGTACTAAAGTCCCCACAGGGACAGTATATGGCTGGTAAAGAGAGGCTGCACAGGCATCATTAGCACATCAGTATGCCTGGAGAACTAGTAGGATGAGAGGCCCCTGGATTCAGTTCTGCAAGAAATGTAGCCGCCAAGGAAGGTGACAGCTGTGGCACATTCACCAATACCCTGAAGTGCATTTTACTGCAACTAAGGTGCATGAATTTTCCTTTTAAGTCAACTCCAAACCGTCACTCTTTACAGCAAGTCAGACTGTGGGCAAATTTAAACCTTTCTCATCTCGTCATGTTGTCACATCGTATCGTCATCTTTCTCATTGCACAATACCATACACCCACCATGAGCGGCTGCTGAACCACACAGCTGAGGGTAGGACAGATACCTGGTTCAGAACTCACAGTAATCCACCCAGGCGAGACATAGCTGACTTCCAAATAGAAATTCTGCTGTAAGTGAGAGGTGTTCAGATGCACGATGACAATTTTAGTATAAGGTTTAGACCTGTCATGTTTCCGGAGGAGGAACTCTTGTGCGAATGTATTTTTAGTGTTCGCTGTGCAATTGTAAGTACTAAAATTGTATTTAATCACCTGCTGCTCTCTCTGTATAAAACATGATGCACTTTGAGTTCAGAGGGATTCTACAAAGAAGCTCTGCTAGGAGAGAGTCTTCCACAGTGTCTTCCTAAAGGCTAAATAAAGTCCTTTTACATCTACAGCTCCAGTTTCTTGTGTGGCTCATTCAGAGTCATAACAGCACTGACACATCATAAGAAAATGTATTGAATTGATAGTACAATGAATGTAAAGAAAGCCATGTACTGAATTGTATTTCTTCTGTATACTGTATATTATGAATAAAATATACTTCTGAAATTGAAAAAGGCTACTTGCAAGCTATTACTGAGTGAAAGGGGCAGAAGTGGAGCTGACAGCAGCAGCTTGATAGAAGTCAGGATTAATTCTCTTCCCCAGTTCCTTTTCTTTCTTACTTAAAATTTGACCATGACTTCTAATATTCTTTGTTCCCTGGGACAGCAGGGACATCAAAACGGCTCCACTTTGTTTGGAACAGACAGGAAGCAGCCTCAGATCAGTGTTCACCATGGCAACACATGTTGGCAACAATCAGACAATGCTCGTCAGTGTTTAGAAGTCAAGCATGGTCCTCATAATGTAGAAATGACACCCCACCACTTTGCCTCTCCATAATGTGTGGTTAAGATGTTTCCAATTAAATTACGTACATATAAATTAAGCTGTACTGTGTACATCATTACAACAAGGTCCAATCAAACGTGAGGAACATATCCTTATCTTCCATACCGGCACATTGTAGCCTTTCGAACTCAAACTGAATTCTCCAGCTTTAGGTAATTCACTTTCTGTGTGTTTTCTGTAGACTGTCATTCTCTGACAGTCATAATTCCGACAGAATTCTGGCTCAGTTCTTCTCTCTATATGTCCCACAGCCCTGCTGTGAGCAACAAACGGCACAGACACACAGACAAAGAAATAATTATCTCCCTCTAACTGCTGAATTAACCCATTTGTTCTCTTCTTATCAGAGTTATTTCCTTTGTCCACTCTGCCTCAGAGACTATAAAACATAGGACCAAATTAGGCCATTCAACCCATCAAGTCTGCTCCGCCATTCCATCATGGCTGGTCCAGGGACACACTCAAACCCATACACCTGCCTTCTCACCATATCCTTTGATGCCCTGACCAATCGGGAAACTATCAACTTCCACTTTAAATATATCCAAGGACTTGGCCTCCACCACAGTCTGTGGCAGAGCATTCCACAGATTCACTACTCTCTGGCTAAAAACTCTCAACTTCTCTGCAACTGAAAACTAAATTGTTTTCTCTCTTTTCTGGATCTTAGAGCTGAAACATAACTCGCTTTCTCCTTGCAGCGTTTTCTGTTTCTTGTTTCAGATCGGACCATTCACTGTTTTTGATCTATCTTCCTTCACTGCAATTGAATGCCCAAATTGACCAGGTAGCAAAGAGTGGAAATCAGGATAAATGACATTCTGTCACTGCCTTGACTGGATGCCAGGACAAAGCTCCCATGAGGACCGAAGTTGTGAACAAACAGTGCAAATGATATTTGGGCACAGTATGTGAGACAATAACTTCTAAAAAAAGAATTTTGGATAAAATATTATTCCAGCCTTGTTGAAAACACAATTTGATTAAGCTAGATTTAGTTTGCTTGGTACTTTATTATACATATTAATGTTATTTATGATCTAATTATTCAAAATATAAAATTGTCCATTTTTACACTGTTCTAAACTAAAAGGTCAGTGTAAACAAATAAGCATATTCGTTGCATACATAAATTCTATTCCCAAAGCGTTCAATTCATATTCTAGTTCAAAGTCAGGTCATAATATCACATCTCATTGTCCATCTATATTCAGAAAAAGACAAGTTAAAACTATACAACCTTCACTCCCACCTTTTAAATCAACCGCTCAGCTTTTTCTCTCCAGACCTTCCAAAGGACTTCGGCACTAAATGTGAACTGTACTTTTTTCCATAGATGCTGCTTAGCCTGCTGAGTTCCTCCAGCATTTGGTGTGTGTTGTCAGATTTCCCTCATATGTAGATTTTCTCTTGTTTGTGGTTTGACAACCTTCACTTGGTATTTCTCCTTTCATCATCCATCTTGTCTTGGTGGAGTGAGCAATGTAACCTCTTCAGCGTATAATGTCACTCCGTGAAATCATAGATAATTTTTTGAGTTGGAAGAGCTACTTTTTAATCAGAGCAGCTTGAAGGAGGCAGATAACTGGGTGACTGTCAGGAGAAGGAGGGAAAATGCATAACCAGTGCAGAGTGCATCTCTGGCTGTTCCCATCTATAATAAGTATACAAATTTCAATACTACTGAGAGGGGCGACCTACCAGGGGAAGCTACAGTGACCAGATCGCTAGCATTGAGTCTGATGCATCACTCAGAGAGCAGAGAGGTGACGAGGACTGCAGTGTTGACAGCAGACTCCTTAGTCAGAGGAACAGAGGTGAGGTTTTGTGGCATGATAGACACGCCCGGATGGCCCGTTGCCTCCCTGGTGTTAGGATCTAGGATGTCTCAGATCGTGGGCGTGGCATTCTCGAGGGCAAGGATGAGCAGCCAGAAGTCTTGGTACATACTGGCATCAATGAGATATGTAGACAAGGTGAGAAGATCCTGAAGAGAGACTTTTGGGATAGAAAGCTGTGAAACCAAAATCAAAATCATAAAGGTGAATACAGGTGAATGATTAAAATCACTCTGAAATTAGAAGGAGGAGCTAAAGTCAGTATTGGAGTCAGATGTTTCAGTATTACAGTGGAGTAAAAGGAACTACAGAGGCATGAGAGAGGAGGTAGTCAGAATTCTTTGGGGAAAAAAACACTAGCAGGGATGATGGCAGAGCACCGATGGCTAGGATTCTTAGAAGCAATTCAGAAAGCACAGGATATATATATCCCAAAGGGGAGGAAGTATTCTAAAGGCAAGATGACACAACCATGGCTAACAGGGAAGTCAAAGCCAATATAAAAGTCAAAAAGAGGGAAATAATGGAGCAGAAATTAGTGAAAAGTAAAGGGATTGGGATGCTTTTAAATACCAACAGAAGGCAACTAAATAGTCATTAAGAAAGTAAGCTAGCCGATACCAAAAGAGGGTACCAAAAGTTTCTTCAGATACATAAGTGTAAAAGAGAGGCAGGAGTGGATAGGAGACCACTGGAAAACGATGCTGGAGAGGTAGTATGAGGGACAAGGAAAAGGCAGATGAGCTGAATAAGTATTTTGCATCAGTCTTCACTGTGGAAGACACTAGCAGTATGAAGTATGTGACATTACCATGACTAGAGAGACAGTTCTTGGGAAACTGAGAAACTGAAATTTCTGGAGGTATGTAAGTCACCTGGACCAGATAGGACAAGCCACAGGGTTCTGAAGATCGCTGAAGAGATTATGGAGTCATTAGTAATGATCTTTCAAGAATCACTAGATTCTCAAATTGTTCCATTAGACTGGAAAATTACAAATGCCACTCCACTCTTCAAGAAGCAAGAGAGTCAGAAAGGAAATTATAGGCCAGTTAGTCTGATCTCAGTGGCTGGGAAGATGTTGGAGTCGATTGTTAAGGATGTGCTTTCATGGGATTTGGATGCACATGATTAAATAGGACCTGCTCTGCAAAGATTCAACAAGGGAAAATCTTGCCGGGTAGATCTGCTGGAATTCTCTAAAGAAATAACAAGTAGGATAGACAAAGGAGAATCAGTTGATGTTGTGTACTTGGATGTTCAGATGTGAGGCTGTTTAACAAGCAATGAGCTCATGGTATTACAGGAAAAATTCCTGCATGGGTAAAGCAGTGGTTGATCAGCAGGAGGCAAAGAAGGTGAATAAAGGGAGCCTTTTCTAGTTGGCTGCCAGTGACTAGTAGTGTTCCACAGGGGTCTGTGTTGGTACTGATTCTTTTTATATTATATGTCAATGATTTGGATGATGGAATTGATGGCTTTGTTGCAAAGTTTGAAGATGATGTGAAGATAGGTAAAGGAGCAAATAGCTTTGAGGCAATCGGGAGGCTACAGAAGGACTTGGACAGACCAGAAGAATGTGCAAAAATGTGACAGGTGGAATAGAGTGTCAGGAAGTACTTTAGTGGAAGAAATGAAAGGGTTGACTATTTTCTAAATGGAGAGAAAATACAAAAATCTAAGGTGCAAAGGGATTTGGGAGTCCTTGTGGAGGATTCTCTAAAGGTTAATTTGCAGGTTGAGTCTGTGGTGAAGAAGGCAAATGTGATGTTAGTATTCATTTCAAGAGGAATAGAATATAAAACAAGAATGTAATGTTGATACTTTACAAAGCACTGGTGAGGCCTCACTGGGAGTATTTTGTGCATTTTGGCCCCTTATTTTAGAAAGGATGTGCTGAAACTGGAGAGGGTTCAAAGGAGGTTCACAAAAATGATTCCAGGATTTAACAGCTTGCCATATAAAGAGCATTTGATGGCTCTGTACCGGTATTCACTGGAATTTAGAAGAATAAGGAGTGACCTAATTGAAGCCAATCAGATGGTGAAAGGCCTTGATAGAGTGGATGTGGAAAGGATGTTTCCTGTAATGTTTGGTTCTATTTATTTTAAGAGCAATGACTCCCCTTAACGCTACTCATGGAATGATAACTTACCAATGTGCATTGATCTGTTGTCTATGCATACATGTTGATCTACGCTCTCTCTCTCTCTCAATATCTCTTTCGCTCTCTCGTTGCAATGTGAATACACCAGTTAAAGCCAACTTCCGCATGTGTTCTTTTACTTATTTAATATGTAGTTGCACAGACACAACATTTCCTATGGTAAGAGTGTCTAAGACCAGAGGACACAGTCTCAAAGTAGAGGCGGTGTCTGAGGTTGGAAATGAGGAGGAATTTCTTTGGCCAGAGAGTGGAGAATCTGTGGACTTTGTTGCGAGAGGTAGCTGTGGAGGCCAAGTCTTTATGGCAGAGGATGATAGATTCTTGATTGGTCAGGGCATTATCAGATGATGGGGAAAGGCAGGAGATTAGGCCTGAGAGGAAAAATGGAACAGCCATGATAAAATACTGGAACATACTTGATGGGCCAAATGGTTGAATTCTGTTCCTATATCTTATGGTCTAATGATTTATGATCTATCTCCACTCTTTACCTGTAGCACTGCACAATATTCACTAATAAAAATCTTACAATTCCTAATCAAAAATTAACAACTAACCTAGTACATTTTACCACTTACAGAAAAGAATTCCAATCATCTTATTAGTAATGCAAGTCAAAGTGTTTCTAATCTTCGTTCCTGAAGTTGTTAGTGAACTCTCAATCCTGGACTCTCCAACAAACAGAAACAGTTTTTCTCGATCTAAATGTTCCCCTTAATATAAATAAAATATTAACAAAAATCACCTTTTAACTTACTAAATTCCACGAATGCATCATCAAGTCATAGTGTCATAGATCTCTACAGCATGCTACAGTATCAGTATTTTATGTAATCTCTTCTCAAAGTGTATTCCTTATGTCCAAGTTTAACTTTGTTAAATTCACGCTGATTTCCTTTAATTTTACATAAAACTTTGTGCTCAGAACTGCTGACAACACTCATAGTAACTTGGTAGGTAGTAAATTGGTTTATTGTTGTCACATGTACAATGAAAATAATTGCTTTGCATGCCCTCCATACAGATCATTTCATTACAATAGTGCATTGAGGTAGTACAAGGGGAGAGAACAACAGAATGCAGAATAAGGTGTCACAAAGAGAGAAAGTGCAATGCAGGCAGGCAATAAGGTACATGGCCATATTGTGATAGACTTTGAGGTCAAGACTCCAACTTATTATAGTAGGAGACTGTTCGATAGTCTAATACCAGCAAGATAGATGCTGTCCTTGTGCCTGATGGTATATACATTCAGACTTTAGAATTTTCTGCCCAATGGGAGAATGGAAAAGAGAGAATGTCTGGGGTGGGTTTGGTCTTCAAGTATGTTAACTGCTTTACTGAGACAGCAAGAAGTGTAGAAAAAATCCTTGATGGGAGATTGGTTTATTTGATATGCTGAACTGTGTCCACAACTCTGCAGTTTTGGTGGTCATGGGCGGAGCAGTTGCCATCACAAGCTATGATGCACTATGGCACATCAATAAAAATTGGTACTAGGCGAAGGAGAACATGCCAAATTTCTTTAGCTTCCTAAGGAAGTAGAGGCACCAGTGCTCTTTCTAGACCATGGCATTTACTTGGTTGGGTAAGAATAGATCATTGCTGACGTTAACTTCTAGGAACTTAAAACCTTCATCCATCTCTACCTCAGTACCGATGATGTTAACGGGAATGTGTGCACTGCCCCTGCACCCCCCCCCCCCCCCCCCCGAAGTCAATGAACACCCTTTTTGTTTGATGACATTGTGGTGCAACAGATGGGAGAGGATGACATCATCATCATTAGGAATGATTTTTTTTACTGTGTTACTTACCCATAAACAAATACAGGTCTGCAACTAGAGGATGAGCAGGACTTCTGTGGGATAGAGGACAGGCAGCTGAGACTTGGGGGAGAAAGAAGTCTTCCATCAGTGATTTAAAAAGCTAGATTCTGCCAACTTCCATTTTATTTTACTTCTGAATGTGTCTGCTTTCACTCAGTTTTGGAGTCTTTGAAAAGCCTTTCCTGATATTGTGTTTTAAAGTCCATAAAGGAAGATTCCAATCTAGTCTATGCTAGTGATGAAAAAAGTGATCTTTGTCACAGCCATCAGCCAATTAAATCATTGACCTTACAGTGATGGTCAGGTAGAAAGTGATGTCCGATCAGTAGCAAGCAGGAGATGTGAACATTGACAACAGTGATATTGTATAAATCAATAACAGTGGTTCAAAGACAGCATTACATCAAAATTCTGAAATTTGTGCTGCACTGCAAGAACCTCTTGTAAAAAAAGCTAGAAAAGTTGTCAAAAGAGAAAAGAGCTCCATGAAGGTCACCATTGAAGACGCATAATCCATAGTGAATAATGCCAGTGCTATAATTTAATTAGGGGCCCATCTGTCACTTTTTGTTTGATGAGCACTAAATGTCCAATTATCATTTAATATCTGCTCTAATCAGTTCTGGCAAATTTCTCATGCAATGGAAAGCTGACATTAATTGATGGAACAAGAATGCAGGTGGCACGATTCAAGGAGCTGCTACAACTCTGCAGAGCTAAAATGATTGAACACCAAGTTTAGAGAGGAAATGGCACCAAAAGCATAAGTTCTTAAAGTAACATAATCATCTAATCAAGCACAATGACAATTTATCACATGCAAAACAAACAATGTTTTAATTATTATCACCTAAAAATAAATCTTAAAATATGCAAACTGACAACCTTACATTTTTTCTTATGCTTATGAGGCATATTTATATTTGGTAGTATATATTATTCTCTCCATGGAGTGATACATATAGTTGGTGATAAGAGCCTGACCTAATTTTTCAAGTCTCCATCCACATTCAGAGCAAATGTAAGATTGTGAACTTTCCACATAATCTTAACAGTGAATGCCTTTCTATGTAACAAGTTGAAACTCTTGGTTAAATAAGGATTTGAAAATGAACATGATTGCATTTCCTTGTAATTGTAGATTGCATTTTTAATGTGTACTTTCCACACAGCAGTGATGTTCTTATACTCCATAATTTTATGAATTATCACTTCATTCATTCATTCCCATTCTATTTTATACTTCATTCTCCTGCCACGAGGGAAATACCAGATCCAGGAGTGACTCTAAAAGCATGTGAACACTTGAAGATGATCTTGCATTTCTAAACAGAGAGGCCTGAAATTGAACGACATTGGAAGTAACTTTCAACAGTGACAGAAGTATCCTCGCTGACTCAGACTTTAATAAATGGATTGTAATCCATTCCTTGTTCATTCTGAATCCAAATTCAACTCCGTCATATTTCAAGTTTAGGATATCTTCTTTAGTGTTGGAAACAATAACCACTATGTGGATTCTCAATAAGCTTGCCATCCTACATTGAAAAACAACCTGGAAGTATAATGCTAATATTCCAGTTACATTAAAGAATCACTGAGCAAACATACTGCCTGACCACTTTTCATTAAATATATCTCCTAATTAGTATCTCAGCAGAATGGCTTTGAATTATAACCATTTTTTCCTAGTTTCTCTATCTTATCAAAAACATCTTTACAGCTTACTTTACTTTTCTAAAGAAGTAATTACAGATCCTATCAATACCTTTCCCTCAGTCCTATATCCAAACAAATAAAGTGCATCATAGATGTGACAGTCTCAGTGTTTGCAGGCACCTTAGCCTTCTTTCAACAATTTGACAATTGTCCTCAACACCCCATTCATAAATCTCTGGCAGAAACCTTTCATTGGTAAAGAATTGTGATCTGCTCCAATTTAACCATATAATCCAGATTAACATGCTACTCAGTGCTAGAAGAGTGTTGCAGTAGCAGAGATGCTGTCTTTCAATAAGATGCCAAACAAAGATCATTCCTGCCCATGCAGTCGGTCTGAGAAGTACTGAAGGTGCTATTAGAGATGAGTTTTGTTGGCAGGTGGAACACATGGCTGCAATGGTCAATGACAGGATTCAAAATATGAACATCTAGATTAAGTGCTGCAAAAAGTTCTAAATTCTCATGGTCAGTTAAAGTCAGTGTATGTGATGTTTTGCACCACTAGCCATGGATATTGATCAGTTCACCATTCTCTCAGCAGTCAATAATCTCCTTTGGTAAAACTCATATCTAATATTCACTATCTTTACCATGCCCTCTGATACTGAGTACTAATAGCAACTTTATTCAGTGCCAGCAATATAGTAGCCAGATTTGCAACATCAGCCAAACTGATCGTGCAAGTGTGTCCTACACTTCACTCTCACTTGAGGGAAGAAATGATGTATAAGCAGAGAACTCAGTTAGTTTTCTTTCCCCAGAAAGAGAAACTCAGCCAATTTATCTTTCCTGACAGGTATTTCTGGTATAAATTTTGCAAATATTGTTTGTGTTTGCTAGTTTAGCATAACATTCACACTTATCAGTTCCATTGCTCAAGAAACAAGCTCGTGCAAGGAAAATGCTGCTTTCTCATTATATATAGCCTTTTGGAAAATCTATTTGTTTCCTTTCATTCTGAAGATTCCTCTAACTTTCTTCAGTAATCACTGTGAAGACTGAACCACAAGTTGGCTTCATCCTAGAACATGATGAAGTAGAACTAAACACTCCGAACTAAACACTTCTCTTACAACACAGAGTAAAACTTAATGATTACAATTAGGGTGAAAGTGACTGTTGCAGATTAGCCCAAGAGGACAATGGCAGCTCTTCTCAACCTCCTTTGCTTATAAGAACAGAGGCTCCTGGTGAAAGGTCTCAGCTCAAAAAATTGAGTCCTAAATCCCTCTCCATGGATGCTGCCTAACCTACTGAGTTTTCCCAGCATTTTGTGTGCTCTGCTCCTGGTGTCCATGAATGCCACCAGCTCCAGTTTACACACCATGACAGCATGACCATAACACACAATTCCTTCATTGCTTCCAGGTGTAAAGTCAGAATGTCCCAGGATTATAGAACTCCATGTTTATTTAAATTTTCACAGTTTAAGAAATAAAGATAACAATAATTGCTGGGGAGTGTATTGGGAAGTCTTTCCAACAGATGGACCAGGATGAACTAGAGACAAAGTATATGCTGTCTGACTCACTATCCCCAATTCCCAATTTAGATTTCTTTTTACTTACTCACGTGCTCCCCTCTTCTCCTCCCGTCAGGCAGAAGATACAAAAGTCTGAAAGGAGGTGCTACCTGGCTCAAGGATAGCTTCTATCCCACTGAGATCAGACTCTTGAAAAGACATCTTGTGCAATAAGATGGACTCTTGACCTCAAAATCTACTGCAATTTATTGTTTACCTGCACTAGGTTTTACACTTTATTCTGCATTGTTATTGTTTTACCTTGTTCTGCCTCAACGCACTATGTGATGAATTGATCTGTGTCCACAGTTTGCAAGACAAGCTTCTCACTGGATGTAGGTACATGTACCAATAACTTTTTATTTAATCTCTCCTTTACCAACTTTTCCTTTTGTTTCATTTTTTCTATTGTTCTCACTTTCTCTGCCACTGTACTTTCTTATGCCCTATTAAACTTTAAGTTTTTTCCGTTTTGATCATTGTCAACCTGAAATGTTAATCCTATTTATATCTCCAGTAACACTGCCCTTTTTACATAATTTGACATGTTTAATTGAATTTGAAGATAAATTGATGTTGTTGTTGCTCACTTATATTGTTTACATGGTTTGTTTTTATTTTCTCTTTCACTCTGTGCATTGGTGGTTGGTCTTTATTTTTTAATTGGGCTCTTTCAGGTTCCTTGCTTTGCGATTGCCTGTAAGGAAATACATCTCAAGGTTGTATAACTTATACATTCTTTGATAAAAAATATACTTTGAATCTTTCAAATGCAGCCATTTTGAGCAAGATATTAGGAAAGGAAAAGTGGTTGGTTGGTTTTGGAGGGAGAGGGTGAAAAAACCATAGTGATTGGACACATACTGTACAGGGGTGCAATGTCAAAATTTTTAGGTGCCGGAGCTGTACAAGTGATGATTGGTAAGTTTGTGGCCTAAAGTTATACA
Organism: Hypanus sabinus; assembly: GCF_030144855.1. Taxonomy (NCBI): domain Eukaryota; kingdom Metazoa; phylum Chordata; class Chondrichthyes; order Myliobatiformes; family Dasyatidae; genus Hypanus; species Hypanus sabinus. Next base: position 90,801,984 of record NC_082711.1, on the reverse strand, counting down.
GCTCTCATTACACGCACATGCAGTTCAACTCTTTGAGTGATTATGCAGGAAGTTTGAAGTTAATAACTTTTGTGGTATTTCTGTTTCAGATAATTGAAAACTGCTAGGTTTTCTAAAATTGACTCTTTCCCCCTTAGGCCACGACTTATCAACCACCCCTCATGTCACACCTAATTTGTGTACCTTCTCATTTCAAGTACTGGGCAACTTCCTTGCCCCATTCATGTAATGAGCAGGTACACAAATCGGGTGTGACATATATATCTGAATAGGGCTTCTTATAATGTCAAGCACTAATCCAAGATGAAAGAAATATATAAATTCCAGAGCTCCACAGAAATATAGTGATAGTTAATACATTTACAAGATTATAGCCTATCACTACATTTCAGTGTATAACTGGTACAATAAAACATCTGAACACAAGCCTGACTTTGAAGGACCACGACTTTCAGAACTGCATTTGAACCCGGTTAGTAAAGTTGTACTAGAAGCAGGCGAAACACAGCTTTTGACACTTTTACTGTCATCAGTCTCTTGTATATTATGAAATATTTAGACTTACCATGTTCATACATATATTTTATGGCTTATGTCTTGGTAAACTCATTTATATTGTAACTATTATGTATGTTTTTTTTCATATGTAATGGAATTTGTATGTTGGTAATTTCTTTATCAATATATCATTTGTATTCTGTCCATATTACTAATAATAATAAAAAGATTTAGAAAGAAAAAAGTCTCTTGTATGTTATTCTTGTTATGCTCCTCAGCTTATTTACAAAAGAAAGAAGTTAAGATTGTTTGCTTAGAAGCCATAGGGTTGTTAGTGAGAAAAATATACTTTTGTATTAGCGAGTAATCCACAGACCACCACAGAAGTAGCCTTACTGATACGACTGAGTCAGAGCAGACAGCCCACAGTGCTCAACAGTGTTCCTAAGCAGGTATAAAAGTGACAGAAATAAAGCAAATAAACTTTTTACACTTTTAGCCACCTAAATTGGAACAAAGTAATCAAGTATGAAAAAAGAATATCTAATGAACTATTGCTAAAGCCACGAATATTGCTGAATATTAGTATCAAAAGTGGGAGGTTGGCAACTCTGCCTCATACCGTTTCTCTCACAGAAATGGTTGGATGGGAAATGTACCTGTGAGTGTTGATACTCACAATATCCTCACACGTCAGGTATTACATGGTTAGACCAATACATATCCCGTTTAGTATTTAAATATATTAAAAGTTCAAGAAGCTTGAATCTTTACATAAATTATCATCATATCAATACAAATAAAAAATATCGTATTTTGGAAGTGAGAAATGTTAATGGGGAGGAGAGCAACTATTTGGGAGGTTTGGAAATATGTTTTGTCTTGTTCATTGCCTCACTAAAGTACTCTTTTTCCAATCAACATGAAGAGAAAAAGAGCCTCTTTCCAATGAACTACAGTTGGTGGAGCTTGGCCAAGGGGTTGATACCCTATTAATGATAGTTGAAATGACGTCAAACTAGCTTATAGCCTGGAAATGTTTTTTGTTCCCATTTGGTTTATAAAATAAAGCTAAATTCACTTTATCAAAGTGTAGAAGAGGATTTTGGATGATTACCTTGAATATTTTATCAAAATCAGGCCGAAGATAAGCAAGCAGTGAATTTTTCTTTCATTAGTTTTGACTTTTAACCTTAGGTGTCGATGTTCATTCCTTGCTTAACATAGCTCCTACCTGGAGTCCAATGGTATCCATTAGAAAGAGCAGAAAAATGCTCACACTTGTGTACATCGGCCCTCGGCTGGAGAGAGACTGAGGATCTGTGAAATGGCGGGAGCTACAGCAGGGTATGCTGGGAAAACAATGGGTCTAGCGAAGATGAATTTCACAAATACCTATTTAAAAAACAGTCTCAGCTCCAGGATTTCTCCAAAAAAGATCAAATATCCTATCCTAATGTTATTCGTGGAATTTTCCCCACCAGCCACCAACCCCTCTCGCCAACCCCCGCTTCCATAAAATTCCTTCTATTTAATATGCGGCCACTGTTAAACTCCCCGCTTGTTTATTTTGACTTTTTTTTGCAGAGGTGCTGGAGCGGCATCCTGGTGAGCTCTGGCAGAACTGCATCCCTGATACCATATATAAAAGAGGGAGGAATAGACATGATTAATGGCAGCTATTGGAGTAAGGAGTGGAAGAAGAGAGCATGGTAATGGAGTACAACAAAATGACAGGAAATTGGGTGGACTAAAGCAAACTGAAGGTGCAGGAAAGAAGAGAAATGCCTGTAACTTCCTCAAATCTCCAATGGAAATTGCAAAGTTTTAACCTTGCGTGCTCCAGGTACTGTCAAACTTCATACCACCTTCCACCCAAAATACAGGTGAAAACAGAGTGGAAAATAAGAACAAGAAAAGTAACACAAGTTCAGTTAATGAAAAAATAAAGAAGTAGTCCTGAATCAGAAAATAACTGACAGAAATCACAACAGAAAACATTCCTCATGATCAAAACCATGGAAGACAAAATTTGTCACTCTCAATCTGGCTGTGCATCATTGTCTTTCTGCAAGACAGATACAAGTCTATCAAAAGTTCCAGGAAGTTTTCCTGTTCTGCAGCAAGTATGTGGCATGTAGGCAGCATCTCTACATGTCACGTACTTGATGTCGACACATTTATACATAACAAATCCATCTTCATTCTCAGTCTAATCCCTTTTACAGCTTGCAGTCAGCAAGTTCACCCTCACAGTGCCATGTGCCACAAGGTACTCCTGCCATTCCACACTAACTAGTTGAATTTTTCTAATTAAAGTGCATTAACTAATTACTTTAAATTTGTAAATGGGTGATTATTGATTATATGTTTTTTTAAACTTTTTTAATTAAGTTTTCAAATAATTACAGAAAGAAAAAGAAAATATGTAAAAAAAATAAAAAATGTATATGTATATACCTTCCCCCCCCCCTAAAATCCCTATAGAAAAAAAAGAAAGAAAGAAAGAAAAAAAAGAGAGTGCCTGGATATCGGGAGATCCCCACATGCTCCATGGAGTTCGTAATAACTTTAGTATATATATTTATTTATTTCCCCAAATAACCAATTATTTTATCTTCGGAGAACCTATATATTTAATCCTGTCTTTTGTAAATAAGGGTGTCAAATTTTCAAAAACGTTTCATATTTATCTCTTAAATTATAAGTAATTTTTTCTTTCTTTCTAAATCTTTTTATTGATATTAGTAATATGGACAGAATACAGATGATATATTGATAAAGAAATTACCAACATACACATTCCATTACATATGAAAAAAAACATACATAATAGTTACAATATAAATGAGTTTACCAAGACATAAGCCATAAGATATATGTATGGACATAGTAAATCTAAATATTTCATAATGTATAATATAAAAAAAAGAAAAAAGAAAGAAAAAAAAACAAAAAAAAATTTATATAATGCAGAACTAGCTAATCTAATCTAATAACTATAACTAATAAGTAATATAAAAGAAAAAAAACAAAAGAGAAGGAAAAAAAAACGGGCTGTTTATAATATCTCACAAAAATAAGTATTCATCAATGCCGTCACTTCCGGTCCTCTCAAAATACATAAGCTGAAAGCTGGGAAATCAAATGAACTTGGCACAGGGTCATATTACATCATATGAAAATGTTGAATAAATGGTCTCCATAACTTTTCAAATTTAATAGAAGTCTCAAAAGTACCATATGGGCCCATATGTCCAAGGATAAATTAGCTCATTTTTACTCTCATTTAAGTCCTATTTGTGATAGATGTCATTCTGAAATTGCGTCTTTAACTCACATGTTTTGGTCGTGTTCATTTTTGGAGAAATATTGGAAAGATATTTTTGATATTATTTCTGCGGTTTTGAATATTGATTTACAATCTCATCCTATTACTGCAATTTTTGGTTTACCAATGTTAGATTCACTGCATTTATCTTCTTCAGCCCGTCGAATGATTGCATTTCTAACTCTGATGGCTAGAAGATCTATATTGTTGAATTGGAAAGAAATTGATCCTCCCACTGTATTTAATTGGTTCTCTCAAACTATGCTATGTTTAAATTTAGAAAAAATTATAAGTAATTTTTTCAAGTGAAATACAGCTGTAAATTTCATTCTTCCAAAGATCTATACTTAAGTATGCATCCGATTTCCAAGGAACTGCAATTTCCTTTTTGGCTACTGCCAATGCAATTTTTTATAAATTCTTTCTGATATTTATTCAATTTGGGTTTCAATTTTATCCCTTCAATGTCACCTGATAAAAATAATATTGGATTCTGTGGAAGTTGTGTTCCAATAAAACTCTTAAATTTGTCCAAAAAGGTTGAATTTTAGAACAAGACCAAGTAGAATGTAAAAAAGTACCAATTTCTTGGTTACATCGGAAACACTGATCGGATAAATTTGGGTTTAATTTATTTATTTTTTGTGGTGTAATATATAATTGATGTAAAAAATTATATTGCACTAATCTTAACCGGACATTTATTGTATTTGTCATACTATCAAGACATAGTCTTGACCAATTTGTTTCTTCAATTTTAATATTCAAGTCACTTTCCCATTTTTGCCTTGACTTATGGACTCCTTGTTTAATTGCCTGTTTTTGAATCAAGCTATACATACAAGAGATAAATTTTTTAGTCTTTCCTTTTTGAATTAAAGTTTCTATTTCATTAGATTTTGGGAATAACATTGTTTGACCTAATTTTTCTCTTAAATAAGCCCTTAATTGGAAGTAACAAAAAAGAGTGTTGTTTGATACTTTATATTTATTCTTTAGTTGATCAAATGACATTAATATACCTCCTTCAAAACAATCTCCTATATATCTAATCCCTTTTTGAAACCAATTAAATAAAAGTTGATTATCCATTGTAAAAGGAGTAAGTCTATTTTGAATTAAAGATCTCTTTGCTAATAAAGATTTCTTTGTCTCATCATCAACATTTATCTTATTCCATAAGTCAATCAAATGCTTTAATATAGGAGATTCTTTCTTTTCCCGTATCCATTTAGATTCCGATTTATATATAAAACCTTCTGGTGTATTTTCTCCTATTTTATCTAGTTCTATTCTAATCCATGCCGGTCTATCTCTCTCAAAAAAAGATGCAATAAATCTAAGTTGATTTGCTTTATAATAATTCTTAAAATTTGGAAGTTGTAACCCTCCTAGATCAAATTTCCAAGTCAATTTTTCCAACAATATTCTTGACATCTTACCTTTCCAAAGAAACTTCCTCACATATTTATTTAACTCTTGAAAAAACTTCTGGGGTAGTTGTATTGGTAATGATTGAAATAAGTATTGTAGTCTAGGGAATATATTCATTTTTATGGTATTTACTCAACCTACTAATGTTATTGGTAATACCATCCATTTATCAAGATCTTCTTGAATTTTTTTCAATAATGGTAAGTAATTAATTTATATAAGTTCTTTATATCATTATCAACTCTTATACCTAAATATTTTATACCATTTGCTGGCCATCTAAATTGAGTTATTAATCGACATTGACTATAACCTCCTTTAGTAAGAGGTAAAATTTGACTTTTATCCCAATTTATTTTATAACCATTGATTATATGTTAATGTTAAATAATAAAATAACATCACCCTTTATGAAAAATCAACCTTTTCATAACAAGTAATGCTATTTCATCATTTAACATTAACAGATGTTTTAGAAATCTATTTTACTTATAAAATCCATACTGAATCTTTAAGACGTATGAGCACACTCAAACACCACAGTGTTTTACAAGCTCTCTGGTATTTGAACCAGATACAACAGACTTAAAAAATCATGTTTCCCATCTCCATGTTAACCCACTGCAGCAGTCAATCAAAACTTTTTAATCTGCCATATCTGGCTGAGAACTGAAGACCTATGCTAATCAATGGTCTGGAGTGTTTGCAGACATCTTCAACCTCTCGTTTCGCAATTTGAGGTTCCCATCTGCTTCAAGAAGGCTTCAATTGTAGCAGTGCCCAAGAAGATTGTGGTAACCTGCATCAATGACTAACATCCAGTAGTACTTACATCCACTGTAATGAAGTACTTTGAGAGTTTGGTCATGAAGCATGTCAACTTTTCTCCTCAGGAGTGACATAGTTCCGCTCCAATTTTACTACCGACACAATGGGCCGTTTCTTTGGCCCTTCACTGTGCTCTGGAACACCTGAACAATAAAGATGAATACTTAAAGGATGCTCTTCATTGGCTACAGCTCAGCTTTCAACACTATCATCCTCTCAAAACTCATCACTAACCTCCAAGACTTGGGCTTCTATATCTTCCTGTGTGACTGGATCCTCAATTCCCTCTCTTGCAGAACCCCCATCAACACAAATTGGCAACATCATCTCCTCCACAAGCACCCCCAGAACAGGTGCACCACAAGGCTGTGTGCTTAGCCCCCTGCTCTACTCACTTTATTCTTATAACTTTGTGGCTAAGCGCAGCTCCAATGCCGTATTTAAGTTTGCTGAGAACATCACTGTTGTTGGCTGAATCGAAGGTGGTGATGAATTGCCATTTAGGAGGGAGATTGAAAATTTGGTTGAACAGCACCATGGCAACAACCTCTCACTCAACATCACCAAAATCAAAGAGCCGATGATCGACTACAGGAAGAGGAATTCTGAGCCAGTCCATATCTGGAGATCAGAGGTGGAGAGGGTCAGTAACTTTAAATTTCTTGCTATTATCATATCAGAGTATCTGTCCTGGGACCAGCACGCAACTTACTTAATGCCCACTGCGGTATAGGGCAGCAATGAAGGTCCTCCAACTCTGGTGGTACTCAGGGCTTCCTTCGTCAAGTCAATAGCTTCCTCTTGGTTTTCACTACCGTCAGTCATGCAAGCCCCGGACAGAGACCTATGAATACCATCATACTCACAGTTGTTTTACTAGTCAGGGTTGTTAGCCTTGAGCTGAACCCGCACACCTGGAGAACTAGCAGACCACTCTTAGTCTGTACGCTACGCTTGACCAGTTTGGCATGTGTGACCCTACCAAAAGCGTAAGCGTAAAGGCTGTCTCTAGCCAACATGGCTCTCCACATCATTGAGGCATGCAAGCCTCCAAAACACGACAAGATTGTGGTCCTCTTGGAGGACAAGCACGTAAGTGCCATCACAAAAAAGGCAGACAACACCTCTACTCTCTTAGAAGTCTGCATGGATTCAGCATGTCATCTAAGTCTTTGGCAAACTTCTATAGATGCACAGTGGAGGGTGTCCTGTTTGCATCATGGCCCGGCATGGAAACACCAAAGTCCTGGAACAGAAAAGTCTACAGAATATGATGGAAACAATCCAGTCCATCACAGTAAAGCCCTCCCAATATTGAGTACATCTAATAGGAGCAACATTGCAAAAATGCAGCATCCGTCATGAAGGCCCACACCTTCTAGTCCATGGTTTCTTCTCGCTATTGCCACCAAGCAGAAACTTTAGGTTCCACAACACCAGGTTAAGGAACAATCATTACCCTACAACCATCAGGGTCGTGAAGCAGCGTGGATAACTTTACTCATCACAACTCTGAACTGATACCATAACTTACAGACTTACTTTCAAGGACTCTACAACTCATATTCTGATAATTATTTATCCTTTTAGATTTGTACAATTTGTCTTCTATTACATATCAGTGGCTTGTCAATCCTTGTTTATGTAGAGATTTTCATAAATTATATTGTATTTTGTTATTTCCTGTAAATGCCTGCAAGAAATTGAATCTCAAGGTAACATATACAGTATGTACTTTTATAAAAATTTGCTTTGACTTTGACTTAATTTCATGTGATCTTAGGTCGCAAATATTCTTCTAACAACTGATCAACATTATTGAAATCACAGGATGTAAAATCAGCATTAAATTATACAGCAGCAAACTAAAACTCTGAACCAGATTAGCAGCATTCAATTTTCAAATTTAAAATCTCAACTTTTTTTTTAATAAAATGAACTTTTTTAAATTATATGTTCATGAAGAGATGAACATATTGAGCTAGATCGTGCTGGGCCCAACCAGCTACCCTGCCTCACCATTCACACTTCTTGCCTACTAGCATTTATATTTTCTGGATGTAGAGAAGTGATCAAGCTGATCCACCACACTTGACAGCTCTAGATATCATATCCAGAGGCTCTGAGATCATATCAGGAGGTTCCACCCCAGTGACAAATATCAAGCCCTGACTGGCCATAAAGTTCAGGGGCCTATCTAAACCCTTTGTTCAACAATCCTCTGCTCAGGACTGAATTATGCCTCAATATGACTCAGCTGGAAGTTTACATCAGCAAGTCTGGATTGAATATGAATCTATCTTACTGATCTTCATTTAAAAAGCCAACAAGCTGTTGAGCAAGTAAATTAACTGTTTCTTGCCAAGTCATGAAAGAGAAAGTCAGAAAGCACATCACACACATACGTTATTTACTGACTACTAATTAAGTTTGTTAATTACATCAAATTAAAAATAGAATATATACAATTTTTTGGCAGAAAGGGTTACTTAAATAATGAATAGCAAGTTGTCAGGTTTGTCCATTGAGATGTCTTGCAAACCAATAGCATAGCAGTGAAATCAAAAACAACAACAATGAGCTAATGAAATTTAAAGTAGAAAGAAACTCAAATGCTGAAGAAGTAAAGGCAATCAGGTGCATGACAAAGAAAGGAGGGAAAGGAAAGATTAAGAGAGAAAAACTGTGCAAAAGTTAGAAAAGTGCAAACGTCAAATATTTTAAAATACAGTAGCAACAATTTACTATAGGTAGGAATTGGATGCTAGAATTTCAGTATTGACTTCCTGCATCAAAGGCATTAATTGGCATTGTAGGTGCATGAATCTTGTTAATTAAAATGTTTACAGGTGTAAAATGGAAGACCTACCTTTCTACAGCAAATGCTATTGTCAATTAATAGGTGGCAGGAAATTCAATGAAACTCAGGAGGAGGGTGGAGGGAACGTTGTCACTGCCCCGGAGCTAACAGCGAAGCAGCACTGGTTGTCTAGCAACGTGCATCAGTTCCCAATTCCCTCAGTATCTTCTTCATGACAAATTATCGGATGATTTAAACATTCATAACAGAAAACATCAATGAGCTCATTGTTGTTTTGGCAGTAAAATCTGGGCCAACGTTAAAACAAAATGAATAGCTGAGATTGCAAAGGCAGCTCAGTGTAATTAAACATTAAATGGATTGGTGAATTTTAAATTATATTTGGGATCAGAGTGTGTGACTACTGCGGATTGATGAGACTACTTAGGATTAAACTCCTTAGGAAACTGACAAATTAACAGTGTTGGATAAGCAGTCTATTAGATGGATTAGAATCTGTTTGCTGGCGGTTATCAATGTTTCCAGAATACATACGAATTTGTTCCTTGGAGCACTGAAGTTGAGCCAACCTTCCCTCCCTGGAATGATGGTGTTAGCTTCTGGGATTGAACCCGCTAAGTCCATCAGATATAACCTATACTCCTTAAATTCATGCTGATGCCCATAATAATTTGCTGAACTTTTCTGTCTCCAGTGAGGGGATTCAGTAATTTTTCTGCATGATATCAAGTTGATATCTCTGTAATTATCTTAATCTTTCCTCCTACAATTTGTAAATAAATTAATTAAATTGGCAGCACTAAATTGGAAAGACCTTAAATTTTAACATTTTCAGCTCCCTCAGCTAATAATGTGTTGCTTTCCTGCTTCAAAGTCACTAAGCAACATCCCCTCCTATTAATTGCACTCAATTCCATGAGACAGGCGAGAAGAGATTCAAATTGTCAGGATGGTTCAGAAAAGTTCATCTTGGTATCAGTGCATCCCAGTAGAGAAACAGCAAATTGAAGCTGGGAAGTCATAAGTCAATCGCTGATTACTGGAATGCTGGGAGCCAGAACATGGCTGACGCTGTAAACTTATTCATCAACTAAATGTGCAGACTATTTTCTAAGTGGGTAGAAAATCCAAAAATCTGAGAGGCAAGAACACCCTAAAGGTTAAGTTGCTGTTAGAGTCGGTGATGAGGAAAGCAAATGCAATGTTAGTATTTATTTCAAAGGGTCTAGAATACAAGAGCAGGAATGTGATGCTGAGGTGTTATAAGGAACTGTTGAGGCCTCAACTTGAGTATTGTGAACAGTTTCTAACTCTTCATCGAAGAAAAAATATGCTGGCATTGTTGAGGGTTCAGAGGAGGTTCACAAGGATGATTCCGAGAGTGAACGGGTTATCATACGAGGAACGCTTGGTGTCTCCAGCTCTATACTCGCTGGAATTTAGGATGAGGGAGGATCTCATTGAAACCTTTTGAATGGTGAAAGTCCTAGGCAGAGTAGATATAGAAAGGATGTTCCCTAGGTGGGGGAGTCTAGGACAAGAAGACACAACTTCAGGATAGAGGGGCATCCATTTAAAACAGAGATGGTGGTGAATTTGTGGAATTTATTACCACAGGCAGCAGTGGAGACTGGGTTTGCTGGATGTAGTTAATGCAGAGTTTAACGGGTTCTTGATTGGACATGGCATCAAAGATTATGGGAAGAAGGCCATGGACTGGAGCTGAGGAGGGAAGAAAAGGATCAGCCATGAATGAATGGCAGAGCAGCTAAATGCAGATGGCAGATGGGCTAAATGGCCTAATTCTACTCTTATGTCTTATGGTTTTGTGGTCTTATAATTCCCAAAACTTACAGCCCAACTTTACGGTGTTCCCTAATTCTATTTCCCCTTCCATGTTCAGAATCACAACAATGAATAAAGATAACATTGAAATTATTTTTAAAATTCAATTGTTTTAAGACCAAATGCAGACTGCATGTAGGCACATAGTGCATATATTGAAGTACACACACACACCTTAATTCTATCAGACATATTTCTTCTGACTATTGATTTTAATCGGACTATGGGACTGCCATACTACCACTAGGTTTAATCTGGCACAAGGTTAGTAGGCAGATTTTCCAGCCCAAAATCTGGGAATTCTGCCAAAGCTGGTGCTATCACCCGCACAGTGCTGGTGTCCTGTGGTTGGTGTACCATTGTAGAGAAGGTTAGGCTACAGCTTATGCTTGGAAGAATAGCACAGCAATGGGCTTGTTTGCCAACAAGCCTGGGTGAATCTCAGCTGAAGACTGTCAATTAACACAGGTTCTGGATCAAGCTCCATCTACATTTACAAATATCATATCAGGTTCAGACAGAAATGCTAGAAGATCATTTTACAGGCAGCTGACTAATCCTAGCATTTTTTTCCCATTCTATATCAACGCATTGTTGTTTGAGGGGAGAAAGTATCAGGAAATGGTTACCTCTGAAGGGAAAATAATAATCTCAAACTAAATATCCACAGTGCACATTATCATAAGTCAGCATTTCTGGAAAGAAGTAACCCAGCTGAAGTAGCAGATTAGCTACGATAACGCCAGAGATCAAGATCTATAGTCATACAGAAACTGTTGAATGTGGACTCGTTATGTTGAAGCTGCTAAGGACAGTGATCACCTCACTTAGACATCATTGGCAAGTACAGTATATGTTACAAATCCCTAAATACCTTTGACAAAGTGATTATGAGCTACCCTCTTGATCTACTACCATTCTTCAGGTGCAAGCATGCCTGCAGTGCCTTGGCAAAGGAGTTTCAGGACCTGTGGTGTTGAAGAAAATTGATATATTGTTATGCCAGGATTTTGTATGTAAATGTGTTCTTGCACCTGTCTACTTTGTTTACCAGGTTTTGTGTTTAGGAGTGCTGTCAGAATAGCATTGAATGTAAATAATTGTAGTGCATTTACCCAGATAGCATTGTGATAATATAAATAGTAAGTGCATATCATTGCTGAAAGGTGAGACAATAATAAGAAAGTAGATTGTAAAAAACAACGGACTAATGAAGAGAAGACAAGCCCATGTGTATAGTGTCTCTGAACCAGTAACTGTAAATCAGGAAGAGGCTTTTCAGGAATACATCACAGGATTGTAGTGATAAGCCAAAGGAAGGAGCTGCCATGTGTTTTCTGGTGGATCCCCGTGAAGCTTGCCTGTAGAAGTATTCCTGCAGCAGTGGAGAGGTTCCTGTGGAAGCGCACGAGCGTGTGTGAGAGTGGTTCCTGTTTACGTGGAAGTAGATGCTATGGCTGCAGCAGCACTTGTTGGGGACTGGATTTAGGCCCACATCTTCTCCCAGGTCGCCACCTTATCATGGTGTCATGGCCTGTGAGCTCCTGAGATCCCGAGAGTGATGCCATCCAGAGGTTGGCTCCTGTTAGGGTAACCCACACCTGTAAGGTCCAGGGGGAAGTTCCAAAGAGTGATCCGACCAACACTCCAGCAGTGGAGCTGCCGGAAAGTAATGATGTATCACAATGATGGTGAAGGTACAGAAAGGGATCCCACCCCAAGCTCATTTTTACCTCCCCCCACTTCCTGCAGTGATTGCTGCCTACACCACCCTCTTGTCCATTCACCCCACTGATCTCCTGCTGGCACCCATCCTTGCAAGTGGAACAAAAGCCACACCTGCCAGACACCTCCTCTTTCACTACCATTCACAGCCCTTCCAGGTGAGGCGACACTTCACCAGTGAGATTGTTGGGGTCATCTACAGTATCCGGTGCTCCCAGTGTGACCTCCTCTGTATTAGTGAGATCCGATGCAGATTGGAAGTCCGCTTTGCTGAGCACCTCCACTCCGTCTGCCAGGAAAAGCGGGATCTCCCAGTGGCCACCCATTTTAATTCTACTTCCCATTCCTATTTCAACATGTCAGTATATAGCCTCCTCTACTGCTCAAATGAAGTTGGAGGAGCAACAACTTATATTCTGTTTGGGTAGCCTCCAAACTGATGGCTTGAGCATCAATTTTTTGAACTTCCAGTAATCAGCCTTCCCCTCTCCTTCACCATTCCCCATTCTTATTTCCCTCTTCCACTTTACCTCCATACCTGTCCATCACCTCCCTCTGGTACTCCTCCCCCTTCCCTTTCTTTTATGGCCTTCTGTCCTTTCCTATCGGATTCCCCCCTTGCCAGCTCTTCCTTCCTTCTTTCCTTTTTGTTTTACTGCTGTTGGCACGCAGCTTAATGTTGCATTACAGCCACCCTCTGCTCCGGAGTGTGGATCAGACGACAGACTTACCCATTCACACACATGCACATATACCCTAATCTACACTTTATCCTTCCTTCTTTGGCCATCCTCTTACCCTATTCCTGCTTATCTATCATATCCCATAAAAAAAACAATATCAGCCCTACAGGTAGAATTGGGAGTAATTGCCAGCTCTTTATCTCTTTGTCCAATCAATTTTACTTCACCACTCCCCCTTGCCCAGTTTCACCTATCGCTTACTACTGTACCTTCTATTTCTTGCTCCCCTCCCCCAACTTCCTCACTCTGACTTCTCATCTTTTCTCTCCAGTCCCGATGAAGGGTCTCGGCCCTAATCATCGACTGCTTACTCTTTTCCAAAGATGCTGCCTGACCTGCTGACCGCCAGCATTTTGTGTGAGTTACTTGGAGGCAACCATGCTTGTTCCTCAGTCAAATCCACATAAGTCCTTTATAGAAAGCATACTCACCTGCAACTGAATAGCAGGTGGCCATTCCTCTGATGTCCAAACACTCTTTCTTGCCTTCCTCTTGCCTCTCTTTCAAACAACACTTGCACATGCAGGCATATTTTTGAAAACAGGTAGCACATTACCTATAACAAGCACTGTGGGGGGAATGAAAGTGAATGGGCATGGATGGTACATCTTTGTTCAAATCTCGGTTCTTAGCACAGGATCGAATATGCCAACCTTTTATCCAATGCAAATGAAGCAAGCCACAAATTTCTGAAATTTCTCAGCCAGGTGAAAGTGATCATGATGGAAAATAATCCTCCATATTTCACACAACAGATGCTAAATTTTCAGTGCCTACCAGACATGAAGCTGAAATGCAATTCATGAAGGCTACCCCCTGATGTTCACATGAAAACAAATTAATAAATTGTAAATGGACCAATTTCTACTCAGTCAGATCTTTCATGACAAGGTGATTAAAAGTCAGAACTATCCCTAATATTAGATATTATACATTTTTAGAAAAGCAAAATGACATCTTAAACAACAAACAGAGATGCCAATAACAATAAAGATTTCTGTAGAAGCGTTGACAAACAGAGAATTTCATTCAAGTACGAATGACAAATATACACTCAGCCAAAGGGAGAGCAAGGAAGAGGGCTTGTAGATCCAAGGAATCTAACTGTAGTTAAGGATTAAGAAGACCTCAGATCCTGGTAGGTATTGGTCTATAAAGTAAGATCAATACTAAAGTAAGGGAACTTGTTGGTTAATGTTGACTTCATTGGCCAATGGGCCTGTCCCTCTGTTATATCTCAATATCACTCTAATGATGGCACTGCAATGGACTCCTCTAGGATGTGAAGTCATTCCACTTCTATTTATTTTGCAAAATATTGTAGTGCTCTGAAGGTGGGGGGTGGTCTACAGCCTGTCCCAGCATACCTGATAGCCAGTGCTATTTATCGTTCTTGTTTTAAAATGATTTCATGCAATTTATCGTGGGATGCTCAAGTTGATTTCTTATTAAGTTTTAGCTTGGGTTATACAGTTATTGGCATGTGTGTTTTGGGCCACCCTGACTGTAACTGGTGTGTGTGATCATCATCTCCCTGATCGTTATATGACTGAGTGGGTTTTCCCCTGGGTCATAGTGCCCGGTCTGTTTTTGTGCTTGTCGTAATAAAAGTAGCTAGTGAGTTAAACGAGCTTTTCTCATTTAACATTGGTGTCAGAAGTGGGATTAGAAATTGATGAGACTGAAGAGCTATGACTTCAGATGGAACACCTTAAAATACAAGAAATAAATCAAGGTATCGAGCAGGATGCCTCGCCTGCAGCCCCAGGCCGGGCTCCCGAAGATCGGATGCTGACCTGGAGGGAGAACTTGGGAACCAAGTATCGTAACTTCTCAGGGAACCCCAACAGGAAAAGTGTACCCAGGTTCCCCAACTCGGGGGACATGACAGGGCACATCACCCACTTCCCTCGTGGCCTGCGCCGGGGAATGCAAGATACCACAGCCGTGGGAGGATAGGCAATGTGGTAGACACCGTCGATGCCACCAGAGCAAGAGGAAGACCAATTAACACTACAAGGTCCACCCAGAAGCTCCCCAGATGCAATGATGCCAATGGCCTGGAGCCTTACAGGAGGAGCCCCACCAAGACTGCGGTGTACCTTGGTCTGGTGCTGGAGGGGGATGTCCTGCTGTCTCTCCTTGACCTAAAGCCAGCTGAGTGGTATGACAACAGGGCCCTTGTGGCAGTGCTGGGGCTGCGCTTCAGGCAGAGGCCATTGGAGGAAGCAATGAGGGAAGAACTGAGCGGCAGGAGAAAACTTGGTGTCATTTGCGGCAGATCTCCACAACTGCGCTCAGCATAGCTATCCCCAATTCCCTCCCCTTTGGCAGCAATGTTAGCTCCCAAAGGTGTTCCAGTAACACCTCGCACGCCATGAGCCTGGGCTTCCATCATCGAGGCGGAGGGCGAAACTGCCAAGGAGGAGCCCATGAGATAGGACTGACCAGCACCCTGCTGGACCCTTTTCATGCTGTAGAGCGATCTCTGCTCCCGGTGTGGCGAGGCAGGCCACATGGCCCAGGACTGTCCCACAGCCCAGCGCAGGCATCAGGAAACCCCGAGCAGGTGGCACCGCCCAGGACCTCCAGCAGAATATCTCCATTGTCGCCCCTCCGGGTGGGCCGCTTGGGTAAAGAGTAGGGCTTATTCGTGGATTCCGTGGTGGAAGGTGTCAGATGCTGTGCATTGGTGCATGTGGGGTCAACCATCACCATTGTACATTCCGTTGTCCTCCCCAACGGACCAGCCATCCCTGCCTGGGTAGACAGTGACAGCAATCCAGCCGGCTATGGTCACCAGAGACTGTGCGGCAATCAGAGAGAAGAGGTAGCCATGCAGCGCAGTGGAGAAAAACACCCATAGAACATGAGATCCAAGAGTCCTGCATCATTGGTCTGGACCTGCTCTCCCGTTGGGAGGCCCATGTGGATGGTCGGGAGCAACTCTCTACCTCGGTACTGAAGCTGTGGCTCTCCAGCAGGGCAGCTCCAGGAAGCGGACCCAGCGGGGGCAGGAACAACCACCACTGGTCTCGCAGTGGCCCATGGCAGTGCAGCACAACCCTCAGGGGCCCAGCACAACACCACGGAGCCAGGTGGCTGCTGGCGGTGAGGTAGGCCTCCCTACCATTGACCAGCAGCTGTGCAGTGCACAGGTGAGCGATCTCGTGCTGGCCCAGGGAGAGGAGATGGCTGAGCACGGGAAGGTGGCTGGAGTGGGCAAAGGTTTCCACCCTGGACAAAGACCAAAGCCCTATACTCTCAGAGGGGCTTGCTGGAGATTTGTTTCGGGTTGCTATCCTGGTAGTGGCTGTTTTCTGACCATGAGAGACATCTCCTGTAGTTGGTGGTCCTCCTGGGGCTGTGCGCTGATGTGCTGTGGCTAGGCTGGTGGGGGCTGGTCACTTTGGGGTCTCAAAGGTGTTGGGCAAGCTGCAGGAATGCCTAGGTACAGGCAGAACATGGAGCCGTTCGGGCAGTTTTGCAATGCGTGCACGTCCCAGAAGGGTCCGGGCTGCCGGTCTAGGGTGCCAGTGCAGCAGTACCTGGTGGGGGCCCCAGTATGGTTCTACTGGCCCGCTTGGAGGAAAGGACTGTCTCCCAAGTTTGGAAGCTCCTGGAGAGACCAGGAGAGGGGATCAACCACATCCATGATGTAGTATACAAGGTGCAGTTACCTGAGCAGCAAGAGGAAGTCGTGCTGCACCAGGACCGGCTGGCACTGTATCGGCCCTCGGCCACCTACCCACCCAGAGGGGCTGAAGGAAGGAACAACACTCCAGGTGCCCTGCATCTTGCCTCACCAAACAGTGCCTCCCATGGTGGGGGGAGGGGGCTACAGACACCCTACAGTGACCCAGGCAGCAGCTTTGAGCACCACTCAGGCTTCTGGACTTTATTGTAGACTCTGAGGTTGCCGGGGACAGCTGGCCCGTCAGGTGGGGGCATGGTCGACATGGCCCTAGCATGGCCAGTGCTATTTACTGTTCTTGTTTTCATGTGATTATAGTGGGATGTTCAAGTTCATTCATTGTTACGTTTTCGGTTGGATAATACAGTTATTTACATGAGTGTTTGTGGGGCACACCCTGACGGTAACCGGTGTGTGGCATCATCACTTCCCCTGAGTGGGTTTTCTGCCTGGGTCATAGTGCCTGATCTGTTTTTGTGCCTGCAGTAAAAACAACTGTTGAGGTAAATGAGGTTTTCTCCTCTAATCGTGGACCAAATGCTCACCACAATATTAACTCTTTAATAGCTTGAAATTTTTACTCTACTTATAGCTGATGAGTAAACCTGCAGGCTTTGGATAATTTTGCGGAAATAGTTAACTTTTTCATTGCATCATGTAAATAAGCTAACTGTAAACCAATTATTTAAATTGTGTTCTAAAATATTATCATTATCCATGGCTGTTATAAATCTAATAATGTATTTTGTTACTAAAAATAACCATGTTTCATATTTCCCTTTCCAATTAAATCAATAAATTCCCCACAGCTTTGCTGACACGTGGCTTGAATCAGATGATTTCTAAGTGGCTTATTGAGCGTAATGCCCCAGTCGCAGATTAAGAAATCCAGATAATTATAAATGGGAAGATAATCTGAGTTTGAATGCAAACTCTCCTTCATCTGAATCATCACCAAACCTACTTTCTTGATTCCAATAACAGTGAGGCTCAGGTTTATCGTTGTTCATCTGGTTGTTTCACTACTTCAGGCAACAGCTTCACAAGCTGCAGCTCAACCATATGGTGACTTTATATTTCTTCATAGCTGCAAAAATGTCCCATATTTTCCACCTTCTCAAAAATATTAGTATTGACTGCCCTCTTCTTTACTGAAACAATATTAATAACCTCATCCATAGCTATGAAAGTGGGCAGAAAGATGGCTGCTGTTGACTGGTGGAGTTCTGCGGGGGTCAGAGTTGGGACCACAGCTTTTCACTTTATCTGTGTGGTGAACTACATGTACCTGTCTGGACACGCCCCTCTGCTGACTGCTCCTGTGGCTCCTCCCACAGACCCCTGAATAAAGGCGATTGGAGGCACTGCTCCTCCCTTAGTCTCCGAGATGTTGTGTGATGGTCTCTTGCTGATGACAGTGCTTTCTTCCAGCTAATAAAAGCCTATCTCTTGCCTCACATCTCCGAGAGTTATTGATGGTGCATCAATCTGATAACGAACTAGATGAAGGAACTGATAGCATTGTGACCAAGTTTGCAGATGATACTAGGACAGGTGGAGGAACAGATAATGTCATGGAGGTAGGATATCTGCATAAGGACATTGACAGGTTGGGGGAGTGGGCAAGGAAGTACAGCACAGGGAAGTGAGGGATTATGCAGTCTGCTAGGAAGAATAAAGGTGTACACTATTTCTAAATGGGGAGAAAATTCAGAGAGCAGAGTAGCAAAGAGATTTGAGAATCCTGCTTCAGGATTGCTTCAGGTTACCTCGCAGTTTCAGTCAGTAGTAAAGCTGTCAACTGCAATGTTAGCAATCGTATTAAAAGGGTAGAATATAAGAGCAGAAACCCAAGCCATTGTTTATCTGTTCCCAGTATTTGCCACTTGTGATCCTGTATTCTGCATCCTGTCATACCGTTACCAGTGGCGAGAGTTGCTGGGACTGTGCCCTACCTGCCAGGACTTTATTAGATGTTCAAGGGCATTCTTAATCCCTACAGTATACATTCCTTGGACCTACAAACCCTCTTCCTTGCTCTCCCTTTGGCTGAGTGAATATTTGTCATCCATACTTGAGTGAAATTCTCCCCTGTTTGTCAATGCATCTATGGAAAGCTTTATTGTTGTTGGCTTTCTGTTTGTTGCTTAAAACTCATTTCCAGTGACTTTATTGTCGACTGTTTGTTCATTTCCATAGATGCTACCTGATCTGCCGAGTTCCTCCAGCATTTTGTGTGTGTTGCTTCGGATTTCTAGCATCTGCAGAATTTCTTGTTTTTGATCCTACCTTAATACGTTTTTCTCCCTACGTCGACTCCCTCCCCCAGATTCTACCTCTCATAAACACACAATGGGTAATTTATATTGACCAATTAATTAACTATGCTGCATATGTTTGAGGTGTGGAAGGAAATGGGAACACCCAGAGGAAACAAACACAATCACAGGGAGAAAACTCTATTCAGGTTGAGTATCCTTTATCCAAAATGCTTGGGGCCGGAAGTGTTTTGGATCTTAAATTTTTTTAGATTTTGGAAGGTATAAAGACATTGCATAGGATCGCCATAATTTCTGACTCTGAATTTATGTGGAACTGATAAGCTTTCTTTGTCTTACACTTGTCCACCACACATACAGTACGCACTTAACAGTAAAAGTTATTACAAAAATTATTGCAAAATTATGACAAAAATATAATGGAAATATAATGTGTGTAGGGTAACAAAAGGAGAATATCTGAATCAGCTGTTGAACAGCAACAAATAATAGCAGGCTTTCAAGTCTCCACCAATGATGCCATGTTTTGATTTAAAAAG
This sequence comes from Hypanus sabinus, assembly GCF_030144855.1. Taxonomy (NCBI): domain Eukaryota; kingdom Metazoa; phylum Chordata; class Chondrichthyes; order Myliobatiformes; family Dasyatidae; genus Hypanus; species Hypanus sabinus. Next base: position 90,782,247 of record NC_082711.1, on the reverse strand, counting down.
TCACAGTTCACTGTTTTGTACCTTATTTTGTTTTAGGTTTTATGTAGGGTATAAAATCGAGCAGCATTGTAGACTTGCTCTGGTTTTAGATTTTCATTAGCAAGGCTTTAAAAATGTAATGCCGTTAAGTAAGGTGTGAAAACAATCAGCATTGTCGACTTGCTCCTGTGCTCAATTTTATACCATACCTTTTTTAAATTTCTGCAACCAGCCTGCTGAATATTCACAATTATCTTCAATCTTGGGCTCATCGTGATAGATCTGTTTCATGATCAGCATACCCCGAAACGGCACATGTCCACTCCAATGCTGACGATGCATGATTGAGATCTCTTTTCACTTTATGCACTGTCTTTCTATTTTCCTTTAGCTTCTGTTCATTACAGATGCGAAGTCACTTCTCAGAACTGTCGACAGTGTGGTGAGATCTGCGCATCACCTGGGACAGCTTCCCAGCACCTCGTGGAGTTTTCCTTTTGTGATGTCATATCGGCGCTCAAAAAAGAATTTGGATTTTGGAAGCTTCGGGATTTTGAAATTTCGAATAAGCAATACCCAACATGTACAGACAACATCAGAGGTCAGGACTGAATAAAGAAATAAACGTTTTCATTGCTGACTGCAATTCCATTTTCTTTCTTAATGCATATACAGTGGATTCTGGTTAATTGGGACACATCGGGACCAATACATTTTGGCCCAAATAAATAGCTACCCCAATTAACTGAAGTTTTATGGAAGTAGTTAAAAGGAAATAAAAAGACAAACTACCATTTAACTGAGTAATTATTTATATATTTAATATATATACTTAATTTATACTTAGACAACTACTAATACTTCTACAGTACTATAAAACTGTATATTAGTTCCTAATTGTAATTGACCATGGTATTCATCTGCTGTGCTCTTTTGCTTGACTGTAAATGAACAAAATCAGTGCAGATAATAGATTGCCTTCATATAATGTTTTAGACAATTGCAATCTTCATTTTCAATTGCAACACTCAAGATGATTGTTGATACCTTCATAATTGCTAACTTGTTGAAGTTGTTCCATTCTGTGCATTGTGATGCATCAGACGGCAACCTTGCTGCTTATTTGGTATTTTTGTCTGTTTTTCACAAGGCTGAATTGTTAGCTCAATGGTCAGCATAGCACGGATGGAAAGTGTGCAAGGAGCTGGCTGGATTCGAACCCAGGAGCACTCGCCTCAAAGTCTGCTATGGATGCCAATACGTCATCAACCGGCTAACATGTTGAAGTAGTAAAATATTTCGCTGTCATTCCCGGTCATTTCTGCCATTCCAAGCCTGGATACAGGAAACAGTGGTGAGCAAAACAGTTCTGAATTATCTTACTGCTTTTTTCCCGGCAACTATCAGTGACAAAAGTCACTGCTTTTTGAACGCAAACACACGCAACTGATTGCTCTAATCACTGAGTAGTTTCTAACAGCCACACAAGTGCACATAACTGTCATGAATTTGAAACTGTTCAGTACAGTCCGCTGCACCAACTATGCGGCACTGTGTCCCAAATAAGTGAAAGGTACTATGGCTATTTTCTTCATTTTATTTTTGTTCTATAAGAGTTGTCCCAAATAAATAACTGCCCAATTAACCAGAATACACTGTATACAAGTTCTCCTAAAACTTTCTCAATTCTTCTCAAAACAATTTAGAAAAGCACCAAGTATGGCACATTAGACATAGCTTTAATTACTTTCCTACATGGAAGTCAAATTATTGAAATAATACTAATTAACTGTAACCAGTGAAAGTTCATACAGAATCCCTTCCTCTACTTCTCCCAAAAGCAGAATGTAATAATAATCAAACAAGCAGACATTCTGTTTTTCATTTATGTTTGTCAGGACATCAGTGATAATGTTTCTGGTCATTTTAGAAATGGAGCTAAATCATTCTTTATATCCACCTGATGTAGTAGTCAGAATGCTGGTGAGCTTCCTACCCAGTGATGCAATTCCCCCTTATTGCTACTTTCAAGTGTCAGCATTAATTCTGAACACTTAATATTTTGAATCTGAGACAAGAGCGCTATTACTAAACATAGAACAGTATTGTCATGAGCCTCGAGAACCTCTGCAGCTTGCCCGGCAGCATTAGGTTTCTTGGTTTCTCAAGCATTTGTATTTACTAATTGCTACTTTAATGAAAGTCATTAAGCCCTTGTGCTTTCTGTTTAATTTTGTCAAATTAATTGTGACCGGCTCAGGTTTTCATTTTAGACCATAAGACATAGGAGCAGAATTAGGCCATTCAGCCCATCAAGTCCACTCTGCCATTACATCATGGCTGATCCTGGATCCCACTCAACCCAGTATACCTGCCTTCTTGCCATATTGTTTGATTCCCTGCCCAATCAGGAAATTTATCAACTTCCGCTTTAAATATACTCAAATACTTGGCCTCCACTGCAGTCTGTGGCAGAGCAGTCCACAAATTCACTACACTCTGGCTAAAAATAATCCTGTTTTAAAAGGTCATCCCTCAGTTTTGAGGCTGTGCCCTCTAATTCTGGATACCTCCACATCCACCCTATCTAGCCCTTACAAAATTCGGTAGGTTTCAATGAGATTCCCCCTGCATTCCTCAAAATTCCAGGGAGCACAGGCTCCAAGCTGCCCAATGTCCCTGAAATGCTCTCCCCTTCATTCCTGGAATCATCCTCGTGAACCTCCACCGGACTCTAACCAATGACAACACATGGGGTATGGGGCCAAAAATTACTGACAATACTCCAACTGTGGCCTGACTAATGTCTTACAAAGCCTCAGCATTATCTCCTTGCTTTTAAATTCTATTTCCCTTGAAATAAATGCCAACATTGCATTTGACTTCTCACCACAGACTCAACCTGTAAATTAACCTTCAGGAATCTTGCATGAGGACTACTAAGTCCCTCTGCACCTCTGATGTTTGAACCATCTCCCCATTTAGATAATAGTCTGCACTATTGTCCCTTTTACTGAAATGCATTATTGTACACTTCCCAACGCTGTATTCCCTCTACCACATTTTTGCCCATTCTTTCAATTTGTCCAAGTCCTGGTGCAATCACATTGCTTTCTCAGCACTACCAATCCCTCCACCTATCTTCATATCATTTGCAAACTTTGCCACAAAGTTATCAATTCCATTATCCAAATCATTAACTAGCAATGTGAAAAGTAGCAGTATTACTGACCCCTAAGGAACACCATTAGTAGCTGGCAACCAACCAGAAAAAGGCCCCTTTTGTTCCCACTCACTGCCTCCTGCTTGTCAGCCATTCCTCTATCCATGCCAGTATCTTTCCTGTGATGCCGTAGGATTTTATCTTGTTAAGCAGCCTCATGTGTGGCACCTTATCAAATAGCTTCCAAAAATCCAAGTAAATAACATCCACTGCCTTTACTTTGGCCACCCTACTTAGTACTTCCTCGAAGAACTCTTACAGATTTGTCAGGCAAGATTTCCCTTTACAGAAACCATGCTGACTTTGAATTATTTTATCAATAGTCTCCAAATATTCCGAAGCCTCATCCTTAATAATAGACTCCAACACTTTCACAACCACTGTAATTAGGCAAACTGGCCTATAACTTTCTTTCTTTTGCCTTCCTCCCTTCTTAAAGAGTAGAGTAACGTTTGTAATCTTCTAGTCCTCCGGGACAATACCAGAATCAAGTGATTCTTGAAAGGTCATGGCCAATGCATCTGTTATCTCTTCAGCAACCTCTTTCAGTACTCCAGGATGTAGTCTACCTGGTCCAGGTGACTTATCCCTCTTAAGATCTTTGAGTTTGCCTAGCACTTTTTTCTTTGTAATAGCAATGACATTCTCTCCTGCTCCCTGATACTCATGGACCTTTAGCACACTGCGAGTATCTTCCACAGTGAAGGCAAATGCAAAATACCCATCAAGTTCATCTGCCATTTCTTTGTCCCCCATTACTACCTCATCAGCACCATTTTCCAGTGGTCCAATATCAACTGTCATCTCTTTTTTACTTTTTATATAACTGAAAAAACTATTGGTACCCTGCTTTATATTTGTGGCTAGTTTACCCTCATATTTCAGCTTTTCCCTTTTTATAGCTTTTTCAGTTGCCTTTCATTGGATTTTAAAATCTTCTCAATAATCCAACTCCCCACTCACTTTTTGCTACTTTATTTGCCCTTTCCTTGGCTTTTATGCAGTCACTAACAGTTGCCTACCCCTGCAATTTGAGAAGTTCTTCTGTGGGACACAGCTTCCTGCACCTTATGAACGATTCCTAGAAACATCAGCCACCTCTGCAATGCCATCATCCCCATCACTATCCTCCTCCAATCCACCTGGGCAATGCCTCTGTGATTCCCTTTATTCCATTAGCATGTACATGCATGTGAGTTATGCTTCTCCCTCTCAAAATGCAGTATGAATTCAATGATATTATGATCACTGCCTCCTAATGGTTCTTTTACATTAAACTCCCTAATAAGATCTAAGTTATTACACAACAATCTTGAATAGCCTTTCCCCCGCGTAGGCTCAACCACTTTCTGCTCTAAACAGCCATCTCATAGGCATGCAACAAATTCTTGCAATCCCGCACCAACCTGATTTACCCAATCCCCTTACATATTGAAGTCCCCCATTACAATTGTGTCATTACCCCCATTACATGCCTTCTCCAGCTGCCTTTGCAATATCAACCCCACATATTGGCTACTATTTGGAGACCTATATATGATTCCCATCATGCTTTTTTTCACCCCTGCGGTTTCTTAACTCGACTCACAAAGATTCAACATTCTCTAACCCTATGTCCCCTCCTTCTATGATTATTTAACGTGGACTCCTATTAAATGCTGATTGCAGAGTCCTTGTGGGAATGATTTGTCTAGTGGTGTAGCTCAGTCATGCCACCAAGACTTTATTGCTGTTCCTATGTAGAAACTCTTGTTTCTGGAACAAACCCTTGTGAAACACTGCTAGTCACCCACCTCTAAGCAGGATACGCTCCATCTATTACCACCCTCTGCCTTCTGTGGATAAGCACATTCTGAATCCATGCAGACAATTCAATTGGTCCCGTGCCTCATGACTTTCTGAATGAGCCCACCATGGGGTTGCCTGTCGATTATCTGACTAAAACTCATACACACGACATCCACCTCACTACCTACATTACTTTGTTCTGCCATTTCCTCAAAAAAGTCAATCAGCTCATGAGGTAAGACATGCAACTTACAAAGCCATGCTAATTTAAATCCTTTCTTTAAAGCCATTTAAATCCTTTCTCTAAGAATCCTCACCATTAGTTTTCCCTCTGCTGATGTAAGAATTATTATTCTATAATTCCCAGGATTATCCCCATTACCTTTCTTGAACAGCAGAATAAAATTTGCCAACCTCCAATCTTCTGGTAATACCTCGTGGCCAGTGAAGACACAAAGATCATCATTAATGCTCCAGCAATCTCTTTCCTTGCTTGCTTCATTAACCTGGGGAACATCCCATCCAGCCATTGGGACTTAACTCTATTTCCTTTCAAATTGTGTGCTTAGTTACTTAGATTTCTGGATTTGGCAGAAGCAATTTTACTGCCAAGTTGTGCTGCAGTTTGAAACTTTTATATTTTTGGCAACAGAAAAGTCAAAGGATCTCCGGTAAACTAAAGCTCACAATTTGTAAAATTCAGAAGATGAAAAACCAGGAACAAAAAAATTAACTATTTATATTTGGATGCATTGTGCGAAATGGACAATATTAATTCAAAATTCTGCCTGGATTTTGTTCCCATTAATATTGGAAGTTCCAAGCAAGATCATTCAAGAAGGTTTAAGACAATATGAAGCTTCAATTCAAAAAGTGATTAAATAAGTTTATTTAATTTAAATGCTGTAGAATGTTTTCCTGGCCTTTGGAAAGAATGTGTTTCTCTAGTAATTTGCAGCAAGCATCTTTAGCATATTAACAATCAAACAATTTTACATGAGAGATTTATAAATAAGTCTTCCATTAACTTCAGTTTGAAAAATAACCAAATACCAATTTTGTAAATTACGGAAGGTAATATCTGGTGATGTTCAAAATTATCTTGATGAAAAAAATAAATTGTTAGCAAAACCTGAAACTAATTAGGTTAATTGCAGTTTGGTAAAGCCTAACAGAGATTTTGTTTTAAATTACCTCAAGATTTAGCTAATTCTACTGCAAAAACTCAGGATGCATAAGTGTAAACAATGTAATTAATAGGTTTATAATCGAGATTAAGTACGAAAAAAAAGTCATTTAATGTTGGGATATGAGCCCAAAACATAAACCGCAAAAACGTTATGCTTTAAATCATGCAGCCTGATGGAAAGCTGAAAAACTGTAACCCTGCTACTAAAGAATATGTTAACAAACAAACAATACTGGAAACATAATGTGCCCCTTGATGAAACTGGTTGATGCATTATGAGGTACCATTTCAGGATCAAATCTATATATTTTCAGCAGCTTTGAACCTTTTACTCAGTAGTTTTTTTTTATTGTTTTTCAACCAGAATACAGGAGCCACTTTATTCTTATTCGTTTTACTATGTGGTTTGATTTCATACATCCTGTTGTTTAAAAATGTATTCCATTAGACTGTAATATATAGAATCAGAATTAGGCCATTTCACCGATTGAGTCTGCTCCTGCCATTTCCCTCTCAGCTGTAAACTCCTGCCTTCTCCCCATGCCCCTCATGCTCTGACCAGGCTGCCAGTGAACAGATTATTTTTCGGAGAAAAGGGAGTTTTTCACTACACAGGGTAAAAGAGAGACACATGACATCAGCCAGTAGAGCGCTAAAGGTTTAAAAAGGCATGGAATCTTCAATGGTTTTTAATTCGAGTGAGAAGGCTGCGAATGAACGGCTGATTTTTTGGAGAAAAGGGAGTTTTTTATTACTTGGGGTAAAAGACAGGCGAGACTGTGCAGGCACGTGATGTCAGCCAGTAGAGCGCAAAATGTTTAAAAAGAAGACCGCCATATCCAGCGGGCAGCGTTCAGAGTGGGCAGTGGAGGGAGAGGCAGCAGAGTGATAGGGCTTTGGCTCAACGGGCTTAGGTGGTAATGGGATGAGGTGAGGCAGGTTTACCAGTGTTATTTATGGAAAGGAGGAACTATGTGTGTAAGGCCAGTTTTCTGTGCTCGGTGTCAGATGTGGGGGGTCCAGCCTCCTGGACAGCAGGTAAACCTGCACCAGGTGTGTCGAGCTGCAGCTCCTGAGGGAACAGGTTAGGGAACTGGAAATGCAGCACACTGACCTTTGCCTAGTCAGGGAGAGCGAGGAGGTGATAGAGAGGAGTTATGGGCAAGTGGTCACACCAGGGCCAGAGACAAACAAGTGGGTCACAGTCAGGAGTGGAAGGGGAAGAGTCAGGTACTAGAAAGTACCTCTGTGGCTGTACCCCTTGACAATAAGTACTCCTGTTTGATTACTGTTGGAGGGACAGCCTCCCTGGGGGAAGCGAAAGTGGATGTACCTCTGGCACAGAATCTGGTCCTGTGGCTCAGAAAGGTGGGGAAGGGAAGAGAAAGGCAGTAGTGATAGGGAATTCTATAGTTAAGGGGTCAGACAAGCGATTCTGTGGACGTAGGAAAGAAACTTGGATGGTAGTTTGCCTCCCAGGTGCAAGGGTCCAGAATGTTTCAGATCACATCCAAGATACCCTGCAGTGGGAGAGAAAACAGCCAGAGGTCGTGGTATATATTGATACCAATGACATAAGTAGGGAAAGGGAAGAGGTCCTGGAAAAAGATTACAGTGAGTTAGGAAGGAAGTTGAGAAGCAGGACTGCAGAGATAGTAATCTCAGGATTACTGCCTGTGCCACATGACAGTGAGAATTGGAATAGAATGAGGTGGTGGATAAATGAGAGACTGAGGGATTGGAGCAGGGGGGCAGGGATTTAGATTTCTGGATCATTGGGGCCTCTTTTGAGGCAGGTGTGACCTGTACAGAAAGGATAGGTTGCACTTGAAATTCCAGAGGGACCAATATCCTGGTGGAGAGATTTGCTAAAGCTACTGGGGAGAGTTTAAACTAGAATTGCTGGGGGGTGGGAACCGAACTGAAGAGACTGGGGAAGAGGAGGTTAGCTCACAAATAGAGAAAGCTTGTAGGCAGTGGGAGAGAGAGGATAGGCAGGTGATAGAGAAGGGACACGCTCAGACCGAAGGCTTGAGATGTGTCTATTTTAATGCAGGGACTGTTGTGAACAAAGCAGAGTTTAGAGCATGGATGAGTACTTGGAGATATGAAGTGGTGGCCATTACAGAGACTTGGATGGCTCAGGGACAGGAATGATTACTTCAAGAGCCAGGTTTTAGATGTTTCAGAAAGAACAGGGAGGGAGGCAAAAGAGGTTGGGGCATGGCACTGTTGATCAGAGATAGTGTCACTGCTGCAGAAAAGATGGACGCCATAGAGGGATTGTCTACGGAATCTCTGTGGGTGGAGGATAGGAACAGGAAGGGGTCAATAACTTTACTGGGTGTTTTTTATAGACCGTCCAATAGTAACAGGGATGTCGAGGAGCAGATAGGGAAACAGATCCTGGAAAGGTGTAATAATAATGGAGGTTCCTAGTTATATATATATATTTGCGTCCTCAGTATTGCATGAGTGAACAGAGTTGCCATATTGGGAAATTTTAATTTCCCAAATATCGATTGACATCTCCCTGGAGCAATGGGTTTAAGTGAGGTGGAGTTTGTTAGGTGTGTTCAGGAAGGTTTCTTGACACAGTATGTAGATAAGCTTATAAGAGGGGAGGTTGTACTTGATTTGGTATTGGGAAATGAACCTGGTCAGGTGTCAGATCTCTCAGTGGGAGAGCATTTTGCAGATAGTGATCGTACTTCTATCTGCTTTACAATAGCATTGGAGAGAGATAGGAACAGACAAGTTAGACAAGCATTTAATTGGAGTAAGGGGAACTATGAGGCTATCAGGCAGGAAATTGGAGGCTTAAATTGGAAGCAGATGTTCTCAGGGAAAAGTGCGGAAGAAATATGGCAAATATTCAGGGGATATTTGTGTTGAGTTCTGTATAGGTATGCTCCAATGCGACAGGGAAGTAATGGTAGGGTACAGGAACCATGGTGTACAAAGGCTGTAATAAATCTAGTCAAGAAGAAAAGAAAAGCTTACAAAAGGTTCTGAGAGCTAGGTAATGTTAGAGATCTATTACATTATAAGGCTACTAGGAAGGAGCTTAAGAAGGGAATAGGAGAGCCAGAAGGGGCCATGAGAAGGCTTTGGCGAGCAGAATTAAGGAAAACCCCAAGGCATTCTACAAGTATGTGAAGAGCAAGAGAAAATGATGTGTAAGAAGAGGACCTATCAAGTGTGACAGTGGGAAAGTGTTTATGGAACAGGAGGAAATAGCAGAGGTACTTAATGAATACTTTGCTTCAGTATTCACTATGGAAAAGAATCTTCGTGATTGTAGTGATGACTTGCAGCAGACTGAAAAGCTTGAACATGTAGGTATTAAGAAAAAGGATGTGCTGAAGCTTTTGGAAAGCATCAAGTTGGATAAGTCACTGGGACTGGATGAAATGTACCCCAGGCTATTTTGGGAGATGAGGGAGGAGATTGCTGAGCCTCTGGCAATAATCTTAGCATCATCAATGGGGATGGGGAGGTTCCAGAGGATTGGAGGGTTGCGGATGTTGTTCCTTTATTCAAGAAAGGCATTACAGGTAGCCTAGGAAATTATAGACCAGTGAGTCTTACCTCAGTGGTTGGTAAGTTGATAGAGAAGATCCGGAGAGACAGGATTTATGTACATTTGGAGAGGTATAATATGATTAGGAGTAGTCAGCATGGCTTTATCAAGGGCAGGTCGTGACTTACAAGCTTGATAGAAATTTCTTGAGGATGTGACTAAGCACGTTGATGAAGGAAGAGCAGTAGATGTAGTGTATATGGATTTCAGCAAGGCATTTGATAAGGTACCCCATGCTTATTGAGAAAGTAAGGAGGCATGGGATCCAAAGGGCATTGCTTCGTGGATCCAGAACTGGCTTGCCCACAGAAGGCAAAGAGTGGTTGTAGATGAGTTATATTCTGCATGAAGGCCGGAGACTAGTGGTGTGCCTCAGGGATCTGTTCTGGAACCCTTACTCTTCGTGATTTTTATAAATGACCTGGATGAGGAAGTGGAGGGATGGGTTAGTAAGTTTGCTGATGACACAAAGGTTAGAGGTATTGTGGATAGTGTGGAGGGCTATCAGAGGTTACAGTGGGACATTGATAGGATGCAAAACTGGGCTGAGAAGAGGCAGTTGGAGTTCAACCAAGAAAAGTTTGAAGTGGTTCATTTTGGTAGGTCAAATATGATGGCAGAATATAGTATTAATGGTAAGAATCTTGGTAGTGTGGAGGATCAGAAGGATCTTGGGGTCTGAGTCCATAGGACACTCAAAGCAGCTGCACAGGTTGACTCTGTGGTTAAGAAGGCGTATAGTGTGTTGGCCTTCATCAATCGTGGAGTTGAACTTAGGAGCCAAGAGGTAATGCTGCAGCTATATAGGACTCTGGTCAGACCCCACTTGGTGTATTGTGCTCAGTTCTGTTCGCCTCACTACAGGAAGGATGTGGAAACCATAGAGCAGTTGCAGAGGAGATTTACAAGGGTGTTGACTGTATTGGGGAGCATGCCTTATGAGAACAGGTTGAGTAAACTCGGCCTTTTCTTCTTGGAGCGAAGGAGGATGAGAGGTGACCTGATAGAGGTGTATAAGATGATGAGAGGCATTGATCGTGTGTGAGGTTTTTTCCCAGGGCTGAAATGGTTGCCACAAGGGGACACAGGTTTAAGGCTCTGAGGAGTAGGTACAGAGGAGACGTCAGGGGTAAGTGTTTTACTCAGAGAGTGGTGTGTGTGGAATGGGCTGCCAGCAATGGTGGTGGAGGCAGATCCGATAGGTTCTTTTAAGACACTTTTGGATAGGTACATGGAGCTTAGTAACATAGAGTGCTATAGCTAAGCCTAGTAATTTCTGAGGTAGGGACTTGTTCAGCACAACTTTGTGGGCCGAAGGGCCTGTATAATGCTGTAGGTTTTCTATGTTTCTAATCAAGAATCTATCTATGTCTGCCTTAAATATACCCAGTGACTTGACTTCCATATCTCCATTCTAAATGGACGTCCCTCTATTGTGAGGCTGTATCCTCTTGTCTTATACTTCCATCATCATAGATTTAGATTATGAGGACACTCAGCCCTCTCCAATGCCAGCAGAGCCTTTCTCAGATAAAGTCCAAAAACAACTCACAATACTCTGTGAGGACTCACCAGTGACTTAAAAAAGACTCAACATGATATACTTGCTTTTACAGTGTATTCTAATCCTCTTGAAAAGAATGCTAACTTTGCATTTCCCTCAGCACCAACTCAACCTGCAAAGTAACCTTTAAGAAATCCTGCATGAGGACCCCCAAGTCCCTTTGCACCTCTGATTTTTGAATTTTCTCTTCATTTAGAAAATAGTCTACACTTTTATTTCTTCTACCTAAGTTCCTGATGATACATTTCCTAACACTGATTTCCAACTGCCTCATCTTACCCGAAGTCCTTTTGCAGCTTCTCTGCTTCCACAACACAACCTGCCTCTCCACCTATCTTCATATATCATCCACAAACTTAGCAACAAAGACACCAATACCGTCATCCAAATTATTGACATATAACAAAAAAAGAAGCAGTCTCAATACAGACCGCTGTGAATATTCCTTCCAATCTGTCTGACACGATAGCAGAGTCTGCAATAGTTTTTGAGGGAATTTGAGAAGCGTAACCACACAGCAAATGGAGTGGCATCTAGAGATCTGATACGGAGGGGGAAGTAGGGTCCTGATCTGCCTCTATCAGTGTTCACTCATGCAATACTGAGGACGCAAATATATATATAACTAGGAACCTCCATTTAAGCTTTAATAAAGTAATAGATTTAACAACTTACTTAAAAAAACTAAAACTAAACAGTGAACTAACTGCAGAAAACAATAATTGATTACATATATAAAACAGTGTTGCAAGAGAAGTCATGCATCAATGGAATGTGAGAATGGAGAGCAACATGATCTCAAGAAACCACTTTAGCAATACATGTTGCAGTAGGAGCTTTTGGACATGAATCACCATATATTAGTGATGGAGAGGCTTACCTGGTCATTTTGGCCTTGGAGGCACTTGGACTCTACAGGTTGAGTAGAGGCTTCATGTCAAAGAGTGGTCAGGGCAGATATGCTACCAGCTAAGGGGACTGCAACTGGAGTAGGGAAGGGTCGTCACCCTTTCCCACTCTCCATCAGGTATGAAGTACTTGATAGTGTAAGAGAAAACATTCAACAGATAGAATCAAAAGAAATTATCAGAGTTCTAGTGGACAAAAGAGACAGGAAGATAGAAAGGTGTCTTTAAATTCACTCCTAGTTAGTAGCACTGAACATACGGTGCTTATAAAAAGTATGCACCCCCCCCCCCCCCCCGGAATAATTCATGTTTTATTGTATTACAACACTGAATCACAGAAAAAGACTTTTTCCTGAAAAAGTGAAAATACATCTCTACAAAGTGATCTAAATTAATTGCAAATATAAAACACAAAATAATTGATTGCATAAGTACTCAACCCCCCCTTAATATGACTCATCAAATCATCACTGGTGCAGCTAATTGGTTTTAGAGCTCACATCATTATTTAAATGGAGGTCTGTTATTGGAGACCTTGGTGCAGTCAAAGTGTTTCAATCGACTGTTGTAAAAAGAGCTCCTGTATTTGGAAGGTCCAACTGCTGGAGAGTCAGTATCCTGGCAAAAACTACACCATGGAGACAAAAGAACTCTCTAAGCAAATCTGCAAAAAGGTCAGTGAAAAACACAAGTCGGGAGATGGCTAGAAGAAAATGTCCAGGTCACTGAATATCCCTTGGAGTACAGTTAAGCCAATCATCAAGAAATGGAAAGAATATGCAGAGCTGCGATCTGCCTAGAGCAAGCTCTCCTTCAGTGGCTGAGGTGGGAGAGATTGTGCATACAACAACTGTTGCCCGGGTGCTTCACTTGTCGCAGCCTTTTGGGAGAGTGACAAAGAGAAACCCACTATTGAAAAAACTCACTTGAAATCTGAGCTGGAGTTTGCCAGAAGGCATGGGGGAGACTCCGAAGTCAGCTGGAAGAAGGTTCTATGGTCTAATGCAACCAAATTTGAGCCTTTTGCCCATAAAACTAAACGTTGTGTTTGGCATAAGCCAAACATCACACATCATCAAAAACACACCATCCCTACCTTGGAACATGGTGGTGGCTGCATCATGCTGTGGGGATGCTTCACTACAGCAGGCCCTGAAAGGCTTGTGAAGGTAGATGGTAAAATGAATGCATCAAAATACAGGGAAATCCTGGAGGAAAACCTGATACACTCTGCAAGAAACTGCGACTTGGGAGAAGATTTGTTTTCCAGCAAGATAATGACCCCAAGCAAAACAGCAATGTCAACGCTACATAGGAGTGGCTTAAAAACAATAAAGTGAATGTCCTGGAGAAGCCAAATCAGAGTCCAGACCTCAATCCAATTGGGAATTTGTGGCTGGACTTGAAAAGTGCTGTTCACTCACGATGCCCATGCAGTCTGGAAGAGCTTGAGCAGTTTTGTGTAGAAGAATGAGGAAAAATTGCCGTATCCAGACGTGCAAAGCTGATAGAGACCTATCCACGCAGACTCAAGGCTGTAATTGCTGCCAAAGATGCATCTACTAAATACTGACTTGAAGGGAGTGAATATTTATGCAATCAACTGTTTTGTGTTTAATATTTGTAATTAATTTAGATCACTTTGTAGAGATCTGCTTTCACTGTGATACAAAAGGGTCTTTTTCTGTTGATCAGTGTCAAAAAAGCCAAATTAAATCCACTGTGATTCAATGTCGTAAAATAAAACATGAAAACTTCCGGGGGGGGGGGGGAGTGAATACTTTTTATAGGCATTGAATATAATTGTTTCAGCATCTTATACCCTTCTAAGAAATCCAGGCATTGCATACAAGAATAGAAAAAGAGATTGTAACAGTTTCCACAACCATGCAAAAAGGATTTTATACTTTGCAGTTAGTACATCTTTTATTCTTCAAAATCCCAGAGAACAAAGAATAATTCTATTCAATCACTCTCATCCCAGCAATTAATCATAATATATATATATATACACACACACACATACATATGTATAAAGGTGGCCCTGCAGGGAAAGAATATCTTCCTTTAAGTAAAGCTAGATCTGTGCTCAGAACATCATTGATAGTTCTACTAAAGCCCCTAGAAGTACAGTTGGATCTTCCTACAACTACCTAAGCATTTCATCTTCCTAATTACTTGCTGGATACATTGTCAAAAGCATACCCTCATCCTAGATCTCCAAACTCCTTATTCTGTCACCTCATTCTTCAGTTTCCCTTTCCAAACTTTCTCCACATCTGTCCCATTCCTCTTGTTGCCTCTTACCCCATCCCTCTATCTACCTCGTGTGGGCTCCTCCCTCCCTTACTTTTCCCTACCTCTCAATTGATTCAATTCTTCCTCTCTTATCCCTTTCTTCGTATTCTTACCAGGCATTTTGATTCTCAAGTACTTTCTGGTATGTTTTGTAACTTCAAAAAATAGAATTCAAATAAAGACACAGAAGTCCAAATTGTGCATCTAGTTTCATGTTTTCTTTAAGTGAGGCACACACATATCACGTGGTAGTGTGATTACCTACGTAATTCATATATAACTTGTAATTAATTATTTAAATGAACATGAATGCTTAATCAAACTATATATATATATGTTTATACACAAGATTACTCAAATATTACTGAAATATTAAATACACAACATTCCTCCCTGCTTAGCTATAAACTCCAACTCAATAGAGAATGCATGTCAACTATATAGACAGTATATTATGTAATACAACTACTGTATACAGATGTCCAGAGCATAATAAGTTTTAAATTGTCCCATTCAGACCTAAAAATATAACTGAAGGATTTCTTACTCTTGTGGGATAATGTCTTTCCTGACAAGGGAGGTCACTCTGCTTGCCTGGTGAGACTTGTGGCTATGGAACAATCTCAGGTTCTGATGGTGTTTATAGGAGTTGACTCTGAGACTGCAAGATGTGGTTCTGACAGCAGTAGCCCACTTTCTCCATTTTCTAGCTTGCACATCTTGATCTTAAAAAGGTGCATTTAGTTCATTTGAGTATTCCCTTATTTATCTTTCTATTGATCCCTCCCCTTGTTTCCTCATCCACAACACCATCTGACAAATCATCCCTTTTCGTATCTCCATTAACTCCATTCTTTTTGACGTTCCATTCATCCAGCTGGGCTTTGGTCTTGGTGTCTACTTGAACAAGCATCTTTTTGTCTCCCACTTGAAGTTCACATACACAGAGTAGATCTTGTTCACAGTCACTTTCATTCCTGACTGCAACTCAATTGAAGCAGCAATTTCAACTGCTCTTTTAAGTGTAAGTTGTGCTTCAGTTGGAAGCTGTCTTTGAATGCTTCCTGCAAACTAAATGATCTCTTAGTACATCATTAAGCTGATTACCAAACTGACAGTGCTTAGACAATCTCTGCAATTCAGCTACATTTGCTGAATTGGACTCCCCTTCCTTTTGATTCCACTTGAAATCTAAAGCTCTCTGCAATCAACAATGGCTTCAGTTCTAAATGTTTCTACATTACTGCTCCAACCATTGTTACTTACCCCGCTGGCCGACAGAATTCCCAGATGCCCTCAGCACCAGCTGCATCATTTGAAGCCTAAATTCCAAGATCTTGGTAATAGAGCAGGGAATGAAGGAGTAGCAGGCATGAGACTGCAAGTCATTAGGTGGGGTGGGCAAAGGATTTGAGGGAGGTTGGGAGGAAGTTGGGAGATGTTTGAGTTAGCGTTGTGAGGGAGGCAGGCTGAGGGAAGCGAAGAGGAGGTTAGGATATGATAAGAATATTAACGAAGAGGACATTTAGTGATAGGGAATGTGAGGAGTAAAAACAGAGAGGGGAATGGATTTTGTGCCTAATCACACCCAAATGAGTAAGTGACTGTGCATGTTCACCTCCACTATGTTAACATCTGCACCTAGCCTGGGCTGTAGACTGCTTAAATATTCTTCACACTGCATCAGACCTTGCTCCATGGTAAGCTACAGCCACCTCTCCACAGAAAGGCAGAAGGAAACAATACAGAGATCAAGGCAAAAGTTAAGAAAAAGAAAAGTAAGAATGAAGTACAGAAAAGTAAAATGTTACCAGATTCTTAAAGGTCAGTGAGTGTAAGGGCACTTTATGTGAATTCTCATAGTATTCAGAGCCAGATCAGTGAACTAGAGGCTCAAATCAATACAAAACGGTATGATTTGGTGACCATTACAGAAATGTGATTGCAAGGTGGATATAATCAGGAATTAAATATCCAAGGGTATCAGGTAATGTGGAAGGATAGACAGGAAGCTACGGGAGGTGGGAAAGCACTTTTAATTAACTATGAGATCATGGAGATATTGGGAGACAATGTAAGGTCTAACAAGCAGGACACTGAGTCCATCCATGTAGAAACTAGGAAGAATAAAGGCAAAATAAAATCACTGATGGGAACTGTCTATAGGCACTGAAAAGTAACCTTACCGAGGCACAGGAAAAACCAAAAACTATGCGATGCATGTGAGAATGGAATGGCAATTGTCATGGGGGGTTTTAACTCGCATATGGATTGGGTGAATCAACCTCTATGCAGTTCTTGAGAAGGACTTCATAGAATGCATCCATAATAGCTTTCTTGAACATGTTAGTGAACCTATAAGGGGAAATGTGATCTTAGATCTGGTCCTGTCCAATGACACAGCTAAAATTAACAATCTTGTAGTTAGGGATCCCAGTATGATTGAATTTCTCATACAAAAGAAGAGTGCAATAGTTCAATCTTAAAATAATGTATTATGCCTGAATAAGGGAGCCTACAAGGAAGAGTTAGCAACTATAGACTGGCTACACGATGGGACAGTTGAGGAACAGTGGAAGGCTTTCAGAGATTTTTCATAGTCTTAACAAAAGTATATTCCAGTTAAACTCAAGGACAGTAAAGGAGAAAGGTCCAGCCTGGAATAATTCAGAAAGTAAAAGAAAGTTACAAACTAAAAACTCATGGATACAAAGTCACCAACAGCAGTGGGAAACTGGAAAATTGGGAAAACTTTAAAAAACAACAAAGAACCAATTAAGTAAGCATTAAGGAAAGGTAAGATAGGTTATGAAAATAATAAGCAAAAAATTTCAAAACAGATAGAAAGAGGTTTTATATAATTGTATAAAGCAGAAAAGAGTGGCTAAAGTGAACATGGGGGTCTTGAAAGATGAGAAAGGGGAATTAATATTAGGTAATGTGGAAATAGCCAAAGACATGAACAACTGTTTTGTACCAGTCTTTATGGTGGAGGACATATCTAACATGCCAAAGAGGCGCTATGAATGGAGTGGGAGCTGAGGACCTTGATGCAATTGCTATCAACAAAGGGGTAGTAAAAAGCAAACTCTAGGGTCTAAAGGCAGGAAAGGTAGGATCCTGATTGGATGCATCACAGGATACTGAAAGAAATGGCTGCAATTATAGTAGACACAAATAAACTCTTCTCAGACTGGCAGCCAGGTACAGGTATCAATTTTAACCAAAGTTTTAATGACAAACTCTGCCATTTAATCAGAGATGATTCCTGGGCATGTCTAGTCCAATAGTACTTACACCCCTGTCATCCGTCACTCCTGATTGGTCAGTCCTCATCCAGTCAGGTTTCCGCTCTCACACCTTGTTTACAATCATACTCCAGTGCCTACTTAGAATGAGATGTTCATCTTAGATAAAATTCTTTTCCTCTAGTTTTATTTCAATGGCTTCCTTCACCAGGTTGTCACAAAAGCAACTGGCATGGCACAGTAGTTTTGTGCCATTGAATCAATGCTATGGCCATTGCAAATGCAATGTTCTACTTTTGGGACTAGATAGCACCAGATCCTTTTTAACAATAGACACATTTGTAATAATTTACCATAATTCTCTGGACTCTACACAGCTCTCAACAGAAGGGAAGATGGCATATGTCATTTTGTTGTTTTAAAAAAATGATGTAGGCAAAAGGTGGGCAACTATTGGCCAGTTGGTTTAACATTTGTAGTCAGGAAAATACTTAAAGCAGTCACTTAAGGAAGAAATAGTGAGACATCTGGGTAGAAGTGGTCCTTCAGGCAGGTATTACATAGGTTCATTAAGGGCAAGTCCTGTTTGACAAAATTACTGGAGTTCTTTGAGGATACAATGAGTGCAGTGGATAGAGGTGAATAGGTGGATGTTGTATGCTTGGATTTCCAGAAGGTATTTGATAAGACACTGCATAAAAGTCTTATCCATCAGACAAGGATACATGGAGGTGGAAGTAATATGTCAAATGGATAGAGGATTGGTTAAACCATAGAAGGCTGAGAGCTATAAATACACGTTTCTCTGGCTGGCAAACAGCAGAGAACAGAGCACCACAAGGGTTGGTGCTGGACCCACAGCTTTTCATGATTTACATTAGCGATTTGGAAGAGGGAACTGAGTGCTGCGTACTAAGTTTGCTGATGACAGAAAATTGAGTGGAAAGCAAATTGTGCAGAAGGTGCAGAGAGATATAGATTGCTTAAGTGAGAGTGCAAGAGTATAGCAGATGAACTACAATGAAGATCATCAACGTTGGGAGGAAAATGGAAGATCAGATTATTTAAACAGTGAAAGATTGTGCAGAGGGACTGGGAGTCTGTGTGCATGAGTTGCAAAAGGTTGATTTGCAAGCGCAACAGACTATCAAGAAGGCAAATGGAATGCTGTCCTTCATTGCTAGGGGGACTGAACTTTACAGCAGGAGGTTATAATGCAACTGTGCTGGCTACAAGTGAAGCCATACCTGGAGTACTCTGTGCAGATCTGGTCTCGTTACTTAAGGAAAGACATACAGTACTAGCTTTGGAGGCAGTGCAGGGAAGGTTCAGTATGTTGATTCCAAAGATGACGGGCTTAGTCTTTGACAGGGGTAGGCAACCTATGGCCTGTGAAGGTATTTTGACAGGCATACAAGCAAATATTTGGATACTATGCCTATCCAGCCCGCGAGCAATTTTTCCTTATTCTGAGTGTTTCACGCAACCACATTGATGGACATCTATGGCGTCTTGTTACACTGGCCCCAGATTCTGTTTTGTTCCAAACCAAACACTGGTATACACGAATCACGATAAGGCGGACTACCGTATTAATATGTATTAGATACTCTCCGTGCATGCGCAAGTTTTCAGATGTGATCGTTCAAATTTGTAAACAGAAACAGCGTCACTGTGTTCTAACAAGAAATCCACACTAAATATCCAGATATTTACCTGTACTACGATACTTGTTGAATAACTCACATTTCAAAATAAAATTGAAGAAAAAAGTTCCAATGGCAACGGATGCAAAATGCAGAAAGGTAAACACTGAGTGCCGAAATTTCCAAGTCACTTGGACAGTAGATTACTTCTTCATCGAGCAAGCTGGGAAACCAGTTTGTCTCATTTGCCTAGAAAATGTTGCTGTGAAGAAGTTGGCAAATATCAGGCGACATTACAAGACCTGCCAAAGTGGGAATTTTAAAAAGTTTACTAAGCAAGCAAGGAAAGATGAAATTGAGCGAATGAAGGCTAGTTTTGGAAAACAAACGTCATTTTTTTGCCAAAAAAGGCAGTAAAAATGAAGGAAATACCCATGCCAGCTACGAAGTCTCAAAACATATTGTCTCAAAAAGTGGACACTGCATCAGAAATTTTTCAAATGGAATTGATTGAGATGCAGTGTGACGACATATTGAGATCGAAATTTCAGTCTGAAGATGCGTCAGTGCTTGACTTCTATAGAAAATATATTCATCCAAGTGGGAAGTATTCTAACTTAGTGGACCATGGAAAAAAGATGGCATCATTGTTTGCCAGCACTTATCTGTGTGAGCAATTATTTTCAAAAATGAAGCGCACCAAGAACCATTTGAGAACAAGATTGACTGATGCCCGTCTGGATAATGACTTGCTCTTGGCAACACCAAGTCTGACACCCAGTATTGAGAAGCTTTCAAGCAACAAATATTTGATAGAATCATAGGGGCAAGAGAGGTTGGTGTTGCATTGCTTGTCCGAGAAATTATTACAGCGGTGCTTTGGCAGGATGGATTAGAGTTCTCGTCTAGGGAGACTATTTGGGTGGAATTGAGGATTGGGAAAGGTGTAGTAATACTTATTGGGGTGTATTATAGACCACCTAATGGGGAGCGAAAATTGGAGGAGCAAATTTGCAAGGAGATAGCAGATATTTGTAGTAAACACGAGGTTGTGATTGTGGGAGATTTTAAGTTTCCACACATTGACTGGGAAGCCCATTCTGTAAAAGGACTGGATGGTTTGGAGTTTGTAAAATGTGTGCAGGATAGTTTTTTGCAGCAATACATAGAGGTACCAACTAGACAAGGGGCAGTATTGGATCTGCTGTTAGAGAATGAGAAAGGTCAGGTGATGGAGGTATGTGTTGAGGAGCACTCTGGGTCCTGTGATCACAATGCCATTAGTTTCAACATAATCATGAAGAAGTATAGGTCTGGACCCAGGGTTGAGATTTTTGATTGGAGAAAGGCTAACTTTGCGGATATGAGAAAGGATTTAGAAAGAGTGGATTGGGACCATTTGTTTTATGGGAAGGATGTAATAGAGAAATGGAGGTCTTTTAAAGGTAAAATTTTGAGGGTACATAATCTTTATGTTCCTGTTAGGTTGAAAGGAAAAATTAAAAGTTTGAGAGAGCCATGGTTTTCAAGGGATATTGGAAACTTGGTTCGGAAAAAGAGAGAGATCTACAATAAATATATGCAGCATGGAGTAAATGAGGTGCTTGAGGAATATAAGGAATTTAAAAAGAATGTTAAGAAAGAAATTAGAAAAGCTAAAAGAAGATATGAGGTTCTTTGGCAAGTAAGGTGAAAATAAATCCAAAGGGTTTCTACAGTTATATTAAAAGCAAAAGGATAGTGAGGGATAAAATTGTTCCCTTAGAGAATCAGAGTAGACAGCTACAAGTGGAGCCAAAGGAGATGGGGGAGATTTTGAACAATTTCTTTTCTTCAGTATTCACTAAGGAGAAGGATATTGAATTGTGTAAGGTAAGAGAAACAAGTAGGGAAGTTATGGAAACTATGATGATTAAAGAAGAGGAATTACTGGTGCTTTTAAAGAATATAAAAGTGGATAAGTCTCCAGATCCTGACAGGATTTTCCCTAGGACCTTGAGGGAAGTTAGTGTAGAAATAGCAGGGGCTCTGACAGAAATATTTCAAATGGCATTAGAGACGGGGATGGTGCCGGAAGATTGGTGTATTGCTGATGTGGTTCCATTGTTCTAAGAGTAAACCTAGCAATTATCGGCCTGTAAGTTTGATGTCAGTGGTGGGTAAATTAATGGAAAGTATTTTTAAAAGTGGTATATATAATTATCTGGATATACAGGGTCTGATTAGGAACAGTCAACATGGGTTTGTGCGTGGAAGGTCATGTTTGACAGATCCTATTGGATTTTTTGAAGAGGTTACTAGGAAAGTTGAGGAGGGTAAAGCAGTGGATGTTGTCTCGATGGACTTCAGTAGGGCCTTTGACAGAGTTCCACATGGAAGGTTAGTTAGGAAGGTTCAATCGTCAGGTATTAATATTGAAGTAGTAAAATGGATTCAACAGTGGCTGGATGGGAGATGCCAGAGAGTAGTGGTGGATAACTGTTTGTCAGGTTGAAGGCCAGTGACTAGTGGAGTGCCTCAGGGATCTGTACTGGGTCCAATGTTGTTTGTCATATACATTAATGATCTGGATGATGGAGTGGTAAGTTGGATTAGTAAGTATGCAGATGATACTAAGGTAGGTGGCATTGTGGGTAATGAAGTAGGTTTTCAAAGCTTGCTAAGAGATTTAGGCCAGTTAGAAGAGTAGGCTGAATGATGGCAGATGGAGTTTAATGCTGATAAGTGTGAGGTGCTACATTTTGGTAGGAATAATCAAAATAGGACATACATGGTAAATGGTAGGGCATTGAAGAATGCAGTAGAGCAGAGTAATCTATGAATAATGGTGAATAGTTCCCTGAAGGTGGAATCTCATGTGTATAGGTTGGCGAAGGAAGCTTTTGGTATGTTGGCCTCTATAAATCAGAGCATTGAGTATAGGAGTTGGGATGAAATGTTAAAATTGTACAAGGCATTGGTAAGGCTGAATTTGGAGTATTGTGTACAGTTCTGCTCACCGAATTATAGGAAAGATGTCAACAAAATAGAGAGAGTACAGAGAAGATTTGCTAGAATGTTACCTGGGTTTCAGCACCTAAGTTACAGGGAAAGGTTGAACAAGTTAGGTCTCTATTCTTTGGAGCATAGAAAGTTGAGGGGGGACTTGATAGAGGTATTTAAAATTATGAGGGGGATAGATAGAGTTGACGTGGATAGGCAACCACATTACCCATGCTACAGCAGGTGATGATGACTGATGGACTACCCATTATCTAATATGCTTCATTGTCACACCCTCCATGTAGATAATTATCAAACCACCCTACTGCTTAGACCCAATATCTTCCTCAATCTTTCTCACTGTAATATTGCACCTTATGTCCAACGAGTTTCATACTGGAGTTGACTAATCTATAGGATAAATGAGAAATGGTTCAATTTAAGCTTCCCCTGCTCCAGAAATAAGATCACTACAACTTCATTCACTGAACTATAGTAAATAACTGATGATTAAATTTGCAAGCACCGAAGCCAAGCTTTAATTAACTGTTGACCTTATTATTTAAGCACAAAAGAGAATGGGCTTAACATTTAATATCCATAAAACAAAGCACCCCAAAAAGGCCTGCTTCATTAAAGTACTATGGTATGAAAATGTGGATAGCTTCATAGATTTCTAAAGTTCAAATTCAAATTCAAGTTTAATTGCCATTCAACCATACACATGTATGCAGCTAAAAGAAACAGTGTTTCTTCAGGGCCAAGCTGCAAAATGCAGTGCATACAGTTGTACACAGGGCACAGCACATACTGTTACGATAGCACATACAGTCTCAAAATAATATTAATACAAATTACTGAGGCATAGCCTGAATGTCGATAATGCATATGATGGTGTCCTGGAGCCACTAGAACAAACGCGCAGCAGTTCCTCATCTCGTGCTGGGTCAGCCGCAGAGCAGGGCAATCCAAGGAGCAGCATAAGTGGGAGAGCCAGCCTATGTGGGCCTGCACCCAAACCGGCACAGATGCCAGCATGCCTGCCATGGCTTTGTTCTCTCCCACACTGCCTCAGGCACCTTCTCTCCTGGGTGGCTGTAATGCTGCAGCAAGAAGGTCTGATCCGCCATACAACCGAGGCCACACAGCTTCCCCGCCTCCGATCACACCAGTGAACTAATGAGCCAGTATTTTGTGTTACCAATATCCAGCAGGGTTTTGTGATCACAAGAAAAATGTCTAAGACAAACCTAAGAAGAATTACTTGCTGTAGCTATATTTAAAGTTATGAAGTCGTACATCATGGAAATAAGCCCTTCAGGGCACTAAATCCACACTGATTATTCTGCAACAGTTTGTCCTAATCCCATTGTATTTTCCCACGCTGCCCTCCCCTGCCACCCCACCCCAGGCAGACTGCAACAATCACATGGGATGAAACCAAAGCACCTGGAGAAAATACACAGAATCACAGGGAGAACTTGCAAACTCCACAAAAGCAGAGCCAGCATATATGAAGAATGGTCTTAAAGAGCCAACTCTTGGTGAACAGTTCAGAAATCAATAACATGCATGTGGATTGATGCAGCAATTTTTAAACATGGGATTGACATTACCAGCCATCAGCAAGCTTCAAAAGTGCAGACAGTCCTGAATACTATAGTTCATCAAACCTATAACTCTGTAAATATTTGAATGGGTTAATCCATTTTCTCTTCTTGATACTACCATCAGGGAGAAGGCATAGGAGTCTGAAGATCCACACTCAAAGTTCAAAGTTCAATGTATATTTATTATCAAGGTATGTATATGTCACCATAAACAATCCTGAGACTCATTTTCTTGTGGGCATACTCAATAAATCTATAGAATAACAGCCTTAACAGAGTCAATGAAAGACTGCCTAACTAGCAAGTTCAACCAGAGTGCAGTAGACAACAAATACAAAAAAGAAGGGACAATAATAAATAACTAAGCAATAAATATTCAGAACATCAGATGAAGCATCCTTGAAAGCAAGTCCATTGCTTGTGGGAACATTTCAATGATGGGCAAGTGAAGTTGAGTGAAGTTATCCCCCTTGGGTCAAGAGCCTGATAGTTGAGGGATAGTTCCTGAACCTGGTGGTGTGAGTTCTGAGGCTCTTGTAACTTCTCCCTGATGGCAGCAGCTAGAAGAGAGCATGTCCTGGATGATAGGGGTTCATGATGATGGATGCTTTTTGGGAGGGCTTTACCTGTGATGGATTGTGGCTTATCCACAAACTTCTGTAGGATTTTTCATTCAAGAGCAATGGTGTTTCCATACCAATGTGTGATGCATCCGGTCAGTATACTCTCCACAACACATCTATAGAAGTTTGTCAAAGTTTTAGTTTTCATGCTGAATCACTGCAAACTCCTAAGGAAGTAGAGGCTGGGCCCAGGGCAGGTCCTCTGAAATAATAACACCTAGGAATTTAAAGTTGCTAACCTTCTCCACCTCTGATCCTCCAATGAAGACTGGCTCATGGATCTCTGGTTTTCTTCTGCTGAAGTCTATAATCAGCTCTGTGCTCTTGCTGACATTGAGTAATAGGTTGTTGCTACGACACCACTCAGCCAGATTTTCAATCTTTCTCCTATATGCTGATTCATCACCATCTTTGATTCAGCCAACGACAGTGGTGTCATCAGCAAACTTGAATATTGCATTCTAGTTTCACACTCCTATATTAGCGACTTAGGAGCAGCTTCTTTCCCGCACCATCAGATGTCAGAAAGGTCTGTGAACTTATGAACACCATCTCATTATTCCTTTCTTTGCATACTTTCTTTATTTTTGTAATTTATAGATGTTATATTGTGCAGTGTACTGTTGTCATAAAGCAACAAATTTCACACAATATGTCAGTGATAATAAACCTGATTCAGATTCTGATCTTCTCTATTGTGCCTTGAATGTGTGGGCTGCTGAATTATGAGTATGCAAGAGATGTAATGGAAGAGCTGTAAGATTGAATGAAAGCCTAATCCCTCAGGTTCCACGTTGTCTGCCACTTTCCACCAAACATTAATAGCTTTCTGGAAGGCTGACAAATTCTTTCACATTATTTTTGTTTCATTTTTGTTAAAGGCTACAGAAGTTGTTCCTTGGGAAGAGAAATTCATTATTCTGAACTTATAACAACATTTTCAACAAATATTCAAGAATAGACCTATTCTTCTACTAGTTAGATTATTATCCTAGAAATTATACTGTAAACAAATTAACTTGTCAATAATTACTTAGTTTTCCTTTCTCTTTAAATCTGGCATATTGAGTTTGTACAGAGACCCTTGAAATGCAGACCAGAGTTATACCGAGTTCATCAGGATTGTGGTTGAAAATTCATGGTTTTGAATGTGGCCTCAATTTTTTTTTAATTCAATTGTCTCTTTCGGAATAAGATCTCGAATTACTGGGATTGCTCTTAAGAGGACACCAGGCAGTGGAAAATCTAACAGTGAAGGTTACATCCTAAATTTCTGCATCACCTGGCAACTAAACGCAGTAATAGTGCTATAAATTGAAGTGAATTTATGTAGTCCATTTCTGCTTAATCTTTCTGTGGAACAAAATCATGACGAAGTAAAACACCTATATTACCTATGGATGATATTCACCACCTTTTTTCTCTTTCTGGGTAAATATCAATTTAAATCATCAATATTAGAAGACTGATTATGAGTAGCAACAAGTAGCCTTTTGCAGATGGAATTCTTCCTGCACACAGACGAGAGCCGAAAAGATTTCCATTGTTGCTTATTTCTCCAGCTCACAAGGAGAATCAATCCAGTATCTTCACACTCCTGTACTAAACAGATGATTGTTCAAATTCCAGCAGGCCCAGAGCACATTTGTTGTGAAGACAAGCAGAAAACGAAGAAGACATGGTTCAATTTATGAACAATTAATCAGCATGTGATGCCTTCAATACATTTAAATTGAGCATTCAGGGAACTGTGAAAGATCCAGAAGGCAGACAGCCACAGCCGAGTTTGGTAGGCATTTGCACGGATGAGTTTTTTCCTCCTCAGAAATGAATGTCTTTATTGCCTGCTTCTGATTCACAGCATTCTGTCAACCCTTGTCAGCTCAGGGAAGCTAATCAATGCAGTAATTATTCCTCTCCTTTGATCTGGTAATGGATTCAGTGTGGTCTAAGGAGGCCCAAGCACTTGATAAGTTGCCTGTGAAGTCCTTAGGAGTTGTTTGAATTAAATACCACCTACTACAGAGAAAAAATCAATACAGCAGTTAAAATGGTTTCACAGGGACTTTCAAGTGATTGAATACTACTCCTCTTATGAGACCAATAGCTGCCTTTTTGGCAGATATTTAGTAGCTAAATAATGTTATTAAATTTTCATAGTTTGTATTCTAACTGAAAGGCAGCATTTTCAACTGATACATTGATCATCTCATTGATTTTGACAATGTCTTTGAGACTGACGCTGCACAGATTCATTAGAATTTATAGTTTTGGATGTATTTTTTACTTGGTAGTTACAAAGTCATTCATAGCTGATTCCTTGCATATAGCTGCAGCAGTATAACTGGATCTGATTGAAAGTTTTAATAAACGTTGAGAGATAAAATACACATATAAATTTATTTGAATAGAATGTCTCATAACCATCTCTGGAAAGTAACTATTCATCATGAGAGAATTTGCAACAATCATGTAAATAAAGCCATACATATTAAATCAGAAGATTCTAACACAGCAAATGGAAAAAGTAACCATACCAGCAGACATGAGATCAGAAGGGTCACATGTGGTATAGTTTGGTCTGCAGGTCTGAAGCATGTTATGCAGATAAGGCTGATCACTTAGAAGGAATTATAAATTAGCCACTTGATATTTTTGTATGGAAATGATTGGAGATTTTTGGAAGTCGGTGAAGAAAGGTATCTCAAGTTACAATTGATAAAGGAAGAAGAGTTGTGTGCACACGAGAACAGCAAACCGGTCAGGTGTACTTTACAAATGAAGATAGAAGGGGTATACCACAACAATGGAAGTCACAGAGTCTGTTTAAGTACATAAAATGCCCAGGTTTAAAAAAACAAGTAAGATGATAGGGAATAGCAGATCTCACCTGATCTCCCACATTCAGAAAGCCCACCTTGCATGCTTCTTTCCTCTCATACATACCGTGCAGGCCATATCCCTCATTCATACTCGATGCCCCATCCCCATCATGTACTACACTGACAACTGCAAGTGCCCCATCCCCAGAAGATTGGCTGCATAAGTTCCAATCACTCTCACATGCTAGGAAGGCACTGTGCTTGCCTCAGTCACTCACAATACAAGAAGGTAAATGCCCCTGCCCTCATTTCTCACATACACCAGAGAGCCGTCGCTGTGCAGCCCCATTTCCTGCAGTAGGCAGGAGTGGACAGAGCTGCAGTGCTTGACAGGGAGTAGCTTCTGTCCCAATCTCTTGCACACATGAAGAGTGGCTTTACATAAGACAAAAGCACATAAAATAATGGAGCACAATCAGGCCATTCGACCCATCAAATCCACTGTCATCCAATGATCCCTGATTATGTTTTTAACCCCGTTGTCCTGCCTTTTCCACATAACCCTTCACCACTTTACCAATAAAAAGCTAATCAATCTCTGCCTTAAATACACACAATGACTTGGCCTCCATCGTTCTCTGTGGCAAAAATAATTACAGGTTCATCACCTGAAAACATTCCTCCTCATCACAGTTTTAAAAGTTCCTTTTTTTCTGAGGTTGTGCTCTCAAATTCCAGACTAATGGAAACATTTCTACATATACTCTACCCAGGTCTTTTGGTATCTAGTAGGTTTCAATGAAATCCGCCTCACCCATCTGAACTCCATTGAACTCAAGCCCACAAATATCAAATGCTCCTCAAACATTCCATTATTTCATTCCAGTAATTACCCTTGTGAACCTCCTCTAGATTCTTCCTTAGATATGGCATCTAAAATTGCTCACAATATTCCAAATGCAGTTTGATGAAAGCCTTATAAATCTTCAGGATTACACCTTTGTTTTAATGTTCTAGTTCTCTTGAAATGAATTCCAACATTTCATTTGCCTTCTTAACCACCAAATCAACCTGCAAGTTAATCTGAATGGTAAATTGCACCGGGGTTTACAAGTCCCTTTGCAGCTTTGATTTCTGAATTATCTCCCCATTTAGAAAATAATCTCCACCTTTATCCTTCCTACCAAAGTGCGTAGTCCCACACTTCCCAATGCTGTATTTCATCTGCTATGTCTTTCTCCACTCCTGAAGACTGCCTTTCTCTGCGGCACTACCTATCCTGGCATCATGCCATTCTCACTCAATCGCATGTCCTCATTTCTCGTGCACAACAGAAGACAGTCAACACTCATCCCACCTATCTAACGTACAAAAGGCTAACCATGTGAGCCCTTATCTCTTGTATACACTAGACAACAACATTGCCATTGCACATCTCCCACACACATTAGCTGGCAATGGCATGTCTTATAACCAATCACACAGGGCAGACAGGCAACTGTATTTTCTCAAACGTACCTTAAGAGTGACTGCATAGACCACCATTTCTTACACGTTCTGGAAGAGCAGCTGCACAAACTCCAATCTACCACACGAGCTAACCTGCATGGATCCTCACTTGGGCTAGAAACATGTGAAACGATATGAGTATACAAACTCTCACACGCACATGAATGGTGACTGATTGTGCCCCCATCTCCAGAAGAGCCCCTATGTATGCCCTTATCGTTAAGCATAGTAGATGGACAACTGCATTCATTCCATCTCTATCGTATAATACACATGCAATTGCATGTGTCCCCATATTTAGCATGTACTGATAATCATTGGCATTGCCCTCTCACTGCTGTTAGAAGACCGTCTATGTATGCCTTTGCACATATTATAACTGTCTGTTCCCCGATCATTCTAATATAGAAGATGTCCAAATTTGCATAATCTCATTTGTTACACCACCAAGCACACCCCAAATAAATTGATCATTTTGCATATGCCCCTCTAACACACCTAGAAGATATGTGGTTCCACACGTTGCCACCTCTCTAATATATTGCAACATCCTCTGTGCGGGCTACATTGCTCTAATGTACTGTACATTCAGCACTACACCAGCCAGGCTGGTGATTGAAATTCCTTCACTAACATAAAGGAAAAGGTAAGTCAAAAAGAGTATTTGCTTATTTTAATTAATTTTAGTATCCTTAATTAACTTAACTTAGTTAAATCTACTTTAAAACAACAGGTCAGGCTACCTTATTTTGCCATAATCTACCTTTACTTAAATTTGAGAGATTACTGTAATCTTAATGTAACAGCTGACACAAACTTAACCTTTTTTACCCTCTCTAAATTATGAGATTAACTATGCACACTCACTGCCATCTTGAAGGTCAATTTGCCAGTACTGTTAGGCCTGCACCCAGTCTCCAACCAGCTAACGGGAATCACCTGCCACTTGTTTCCAACTCATCACCTGCAGCCTATTTAAACCCAGATCACTTCCACAGCCCTTTTTCACTCATCGAACCAGCCAGCCTCAATCTTTTGTCCTAGCCTTCAGCTACCGCATTGCCTGTTGTGTTTAGTATCTGTTCTCTCTTGTTTAGTGGCCCTGCATAGCTCATTAATATTGCAGTTTATACTTAAAGTTATCACTCACCACTGAATTGTTTCCACTGTTCTGTTTTTGGATCAAGCCTCTTCTACATTTCCTGACAAGATGGGTGAACTAGCAATTGACCAAGCAGAGTTTGCTGTCCTAAAGGAAGTTGCCCATCACACAATACAGAAGCAGCAGGAAACTACTGACCATCTGCTTGGCACTCTCAACTCTTCATCTTGCCATCAGTCAACCTGCTCCCTTGGAGCCCAGGATTCCAGTACCCAAATGCATTGGTGCATCTCCAAACCTAATGCTGTAACTTCCTGTCCCAGTGCATCCTACATTTCGAGTTCTGGCTAATTGAGTATTCTATGGACCAAGCCTAGATTACCTTCATCATCTCTCTCTTGAGTGGGCAAGCTCTGAACTGCTGCTGCTAACTGGGACAATAACACCACCATTAGCAATAAATATAAGGAATTCACTGCTGAGATGCAGCGGGTTTTCGACCATCCAAGAAGTGGAAGGGAGGCAATGATCATGTACTTCGCCTGTGTCAAGGCTCTCTCTCAGTGCTCAATTACTCTGTGGAATTCCGGACACTCACAGTCGAGTGTGGCTGGGATGTGAAAGCGTGGCTGGCCTATTACCTTCACGGCCTGTCGGAGTGCTATAAAAGACAAGCTCTCTACCAAGGAGATGCCCACTGATCTCGAAAGCTCCATCGTTCTGGCCCACTGTACTGACAAGTGTCTGAAGGAACAGCCTTCCTAATCACAGAACCCCAGTTCTGTTCCAAGAATCATGTCAGACCGTAGGACTCTCATCAGCAACACCTCCAGATCTACACAGCTAGGAAGAGCTCCCTCCAAGAGCGTAACTGTCAGTGGAGCAACAACTTGTGTGCCTACCGCCGAACAGGCGATCACCCATGTAGCAGATGCATGCTACTTCTGAAAAATGCACCAACAGGTAGAGACGAGGGGCCTTCTATCCGATAAGTTCACCCCACCCCCACACACACAACCGCATTCCAGCACCGTAGCCCAACTCGCTCTCTCCGTCCTCCTCCACACCCCAGTGGCTCTACATGCACAGGAGACTCTGGTGGATTCCGAATCGGTGTGTGCAGCTTGAACCCTGTATTGAGCCTATCTCTCACCCCTTCTGTATCTGATGGGCATCCCTTCAGGTCTGGAATGGTCAGAACGTGCACATGGCGTATGCTCATCAGCATCAGAGAGCACCATGAGCCCAACCAATTCCTCCTTACCAACTTCCTCAACACTCCTCTCATCTTCGGTCACTCCTGGTTCTCCACTCATGATCTTCACTTTCCCACTGCTGAACTGGGAACCCACCTGATGGACCATCTGCCTGCAACTTCAGTTGACTTTAGCCTGTATATCTGTGGAGACAGAAGAAACCCTTGACCTTACAAAACTCCCACAGGGATACCACGACGTAGATAGATAGAACAGAATAGTACAGCACAATACAGCCCACCTTAAATTCCTCCATATACCTGCCTAGTAGTCTCTTAAACTTCACTAGTGTATCTGCCTCCACCACTGACTCAGGCAGTGCATTCCACACACCAACCACTCTCTGAGTGAAACACCTTCCTCTAATATCCCCCTTGAACTTCCCTCCCCTTACCTTAAAGCCACGTCCTCTTGAACTGAGCAGTGGTGCCCTGGGGAAGAGGCGCTGGCTGTCCACTCTGTCTATTCCTCTTAATATCTTGTACACCTCTGTCATGTCTCCTCTCATCCTCCTTCTCTCCAAAGAGTAAAGCCCTAGCTCCCTTAATCTCTGATCATAGTCCATACTCTCTTAACCAGGCAGCATCCTGGTAAATCTCCTCTGTACCCTTCCCAATGTTTCCACATCCTTCCTATACAGAGGCGACCAGAACTGAACACAGTACTCCAAGTATGGCCTAACCAGAGTTTTATAGAGCTGCATCATTACCTCACAACTCTTAAACTCTACCCCTCAACTTATGAAAGCTAACACCCCATAAGCTTTCTTAACTACCCTATCTACCTGTGAGGCAACTTTCAGGGATCTGTGGACATGTACCCCCAGATCCCTCTGCTCCTCCACACTACCAAGTATCCTGCCATTTACTTTGTACTCTGCTTTGGAGTTTGTCCTTCCAAAGTGTACCACCTCACACTTCTCCGGGTTGAACTCCATCTGCCACTTCTCAGCCCACTTCTGCATCCTATCAATGTCTCTCTGCAATCTTTGATAATTCTCTACACTATCTAAATCACCACCAACATTTGTGTTATCTACAAACTTATCAACCCACCCTTCTACCTTCCACATCCAGGTCATTAATAAAAGTCACAGAATGTAGAGGTCCCAGAACCAATCCTTGTGGGACACCACTAGTCACAACCCTTCCATCCAATGTACTCCCTCCACCATGACCCTCTGCTTTCTGCAGGCAAGTCAATTCTGAATTCACCTGGCCAAACTTCCCTGGATCCTATGTCTTCTGACTTTCTGAAAAGCCTACCATGCAGAACCTTGTCAAATGCCTTACTAAAATCCATGTAGATCACATCCACTGCACTACCCTCATCTATATGCCTGGTCACCTCTTCAAAGAACTCTATCAGGCTTGTTAGACTTGATCTTCCCTTCACAAAGCCATGTTGACTGTCCCTGATCAGACTATAATTCTCTAAATGCCCATAGATCCTATCTCTGAGAATCTTTTCCAACAGCTTTCCCACCACAGATGTAAGGCTCATTGGTCTATAATTACCCAGAGTATCCCTACTACATTTTTGAACAAGGGGACAACATTCATCTCCCTCCAATCCTCCTGTACCATTCCCGTGGACAACAAGGACATAAAGATCCTAGCCAGAGGCTCAGCAATCTCTTCCCTTGCCTCGTGGAACAGCCTGAGGAATATTCCGTCAAGCCCCAGGGACTTATCCATCCTAATGTATTTTAACAACTCCAACACCTCCTCTCCCTTAATATCAACATGTTCCAGAACATCAATCTCACTCATATTGTCCTCACCGTCATCAAGTTCCCTCTCATTGGTGAATACTGAAGAGAAGTATTCATTGAGGACTTCGCTCACTTCCACAAACTCCAGGCACATGTTCCCACCTTTATCTCTAATCAGTCCTACCTTCACTCCTGTCATCCTTTTGTTCTTCACATAATTGAAGAATGCCTTGGGGTTTTCCTTTACCCTACTAGCCTTCTCATGCCCCCCTTCTTGCTCTCCTCAGCACCTTCTTAACCTCCTTTCTTGCTACCTTATATTCCTCAATAGACCTATCTGATCCTTTCTTCCAAAACCTCATGTATGCTGCCTTCTTCCACCTGACTAGATTCTCCACCTCATTTGTCACCCATGGTTCCTTCACCCTACCATTCTTTATCTTCCTCACCAGGACAAATTTATCCCTCACATCCTGTGAGAGATCCCTAAACATCGACCACATGTTCATAGTATATTTCCCTGCAAAAACATCATTCCAATTCACACCCACAAACTCTAGCCTTATAGCCTCATAATTTGCCCTTCCCCAACTAAAAATGTTCCTGTCCTCTCTGATTCTATCCTTTTCCACAATAATGCTAAAGGTCAGGGAGCGGTGGTCACTGTCCCCAGATGCTCACCCATTGACAGATCTGTGACCTGACCCAGTTTGTTACCTAATACTAGATCTGGTATGGCATTCCCCCAGTCGGCCTGTCAACATACTGTGACAGGAATCCATCCTGGACACACTTAACAAACTCTGCCCCATCTAAACCCTTGGAACTAATCAGGTGCCAATCAATATTAGGGAAGTTAAAGTCACCCATGATAACAACCCTGTTATTTTTTAACCTTTCCAAAATCTGCCTCCCAATCTGCTCCTCGGTATCTCTGCTGCCACCAGGGGGCCTATAAAATACCTTCAATAGAGTAACTGCTCCCTTCCTGTTCCTGACTTCCACCCGTACTGACTCAAAAGAGGATCCTGCTACATTACCCACCCTTTCTGTAGCTGTAATAGTATCGCTGACCAGTAATGCCACCTCTCCTCCCCTTTATTCCCCTCTCTATCTCTTTTAAAACACTGAAATCCAGGGATATTGAGAATCCATTCCTGCCCTGGTACCAGCCAAGTCTCTGTAATGGCCACTACATCATAATTCCATGTATGTATCCAAGCTCTCAGTTCATCACCTTTGTTCCTGATGCTTCTTGCATTTAAGTACACGGACTTTAGCCCTTCTACCTTACTACCTTTACACCCTTTATTCTGTTTCTTTTTCCTCAAAGCCTCTTCATATGCTAGATCCGGCTTTATTCCATGCACTATACTTGCAGTTCTCACATGACCTTTATCCTCCTCCACCTCACTTTCTGCTCTAACACTCTGGTTCCCCTCCCCCTGCAAATCTAGTTTAAACTCCCTGGAGCAGCACTAGCAAACTTTCCTGCAAGGATGTTAGTCCCCCTGCAGTTCAGGTGCAACCAGTCCTGTTGGAACAGGTCCCACCTTCCCTGGAACAAGGCCCAATTGTCCAGAAACATGAAGCCACAACTCCTTAGCCACATATTTAGCTGCATTATCTTCCTCTTTCTAGCCTCACTAGCACATGGCACAGGTAGCAATCCTGAGACTGCAACCCTGGAGATCCTGTCCTACAACTTTGTACCTAACTCCCTAAATTCTCTTTCTTCCTATCAACATCATTGGTCCCTAAATGGACCATGACATCTGGCTGCTTACCCTCCCTCCTGAGAATACGGAGAACTCGATCCGCAATATTGCAGACCCTGGCAACAGGGAGGCAACAGACTATCCGGGAATCTTGATCTCTCCCACAGAACATCTTATCTATCCCCCTAGCTATCGAATGCCCTATCACTGCTGCTCTCCTCTTTTCCCTCCTTCCCTTCTGAACTGAGGGTCCGGTCTCGGTGCCAGAGACGTGACCACTACAACTTGTCCCTGGTAGGTCGGCCCCACCAACAGTATCCAAAACGGTATACTTATTGTTGATGGGAATGGCCACAGGGGTGCTCTGCTCTTCCTGTCTATTCCCCTTCCCTCTCCTGACAGTCACCCAGCTACCTGTCTCCTGACTTTTAAGGGTGACTATTTCCCTGAAACAGATGAGTATTTCTACCTCTGCCAAAGTTCATCCAGCTCCAGCTCCGATTCCCTAACACGGTTTGTCAGGAACTGCAGCTGGATGCACTTTTTACAGGTGTAGTCAACAGGGTCAATTGTACTTGCCCTGACTTCCCACATACTGCAAATGGGGCACTCAACTGCCCTAACTGCCGCCTCCATTACCTTCTCCTAAGCTAATTAGATCAATTAAAGGAGCTTTCCCGGCCTTACCTGACTGGGAGCAAGCTCGTCCTTGGCCTCTGCTCCCCGAAGCCTCTCGAGCCAAAGCCTTCCCACTCTATCTCCACTACTCCATCGCCCGCACCTACGACACCCGCTCCTTTAATCTGCTTGCCTTTTAAACTCTCCCGCTGTTCTCACAGGCCAACCTTCACGCGCTTGCACAGTCATGCCTGTTCAAACTGCCGAAGAAATGGCCACTGCCTTCTGTAAAAGGAAAGCCCGCACCCTGCTGCCTCACAGACCCCAGTACTCTGAGATTGACCTCTTCCTGGACACTACACATCCCCAAAGTCATCTCTTCTCCCTCTCCACTTCTGAGGCCCAAGCAATGAATGACTGCACCGCTGAAGTGCTACAGCACTGCTTCCTTCGAGTATCCCAGTAGCCAGCTGGTTCTGGAATCTTTTTTGTCTTAAAGACAGATGGGGGTCTCCATCCCTGCATCAGCCACTGTGGACTCAACAAAATTAATGCAAAGAAGTGGTATCCACTACCCTTGAATGATAGCACTTTCAAAACACTCCCCGGGAACTAGATCTCCAC
Source organism: Hypanus sabinus (assembly GCF_030144855.1). Taxonomy (NCBI): domain Eukaryota; kingdom Metazoa; phylum Chordata; class Chondrichthyes; order Myliobatiformes; family Dasyatidae; genus Hypanus; species Hypanus sabinus. The sequence continues at coordinate 90,746,243 of NC_082711.1, read as the reverse complement.
CGCATCTACAAACCTGATGCACATCCATCGAGGAATGACTGCAAGACAGCATTCATAACACTCATTGGCCACAACGAATACTTGATCATGCCTTTTGGACTTTAAAACAGTACAGACATTTTACAGAATTTCTTTAATGAGTTCCTCTGAGATGTGCTACGCAGGTATTTACTCATCTACCTCAACAACATCCTCATCTTTTCTAAGGATCCCAAGATCACATTTGTAACGTCCATTCAGTCCTTTCAGCATCTCTTTGAAAACCAACTCTATGGCAAGCTGGTTGCGTTGCACCCTGTTATGGAAATGCCAGTGCCTTTGAATGGAAAATCCGACAAAAGGTAGTGAGTGGATTTGGGCCAGTACACCACAGTAAAGCCCTCTCAACTACTGAACACATCTACATGAAACACTGTCACAGGAAAGCAGAGTCCATCATCAGAGACTTCCTACTCCCAGGTCAGTCCCTCCAATCGCTACTGCCATGAGGTAGAAAGTACAAGAGCCAGAAGACTAGAACCAAATTTCAAAGTATATTTAATATCAAAGTATATATACATTATATAAAGTTGTGATTCATCCACAAAACAAGGAACTCAAAACAATTCATTAAGCAAAGAAGACTAACAAACAACCAATGTGCAGAGAGGGAAAAAAATCATTCATGTAAAGAAAGTAAGTAACTGGCACTTAGGACGAAGGTGAGTCCTCAGACACGAAGCCCGGTGCAGCCGGAGCAGGCCCACAGCCTCAGTCTGCGTTCAGCTGCAGCGGAGTAGAAGTTGAAGGGCTCACAGACACAGAGACCAGAGCAGGCCCACAGCCTTAGGCTTAGTGCAGTGAAGAGTGGCGCAAGCGTCACAGAGCATCGAGCAGAACCAAACGGACATTTGCCTCTGGTCCTGACACGCTGCTTTTTCAATCCATCTGGTCCGGTGTTTACGTCGTCCAAATATCAGGTTGTTCCTCGCACGAGGATCATTGATACACTCTGAGCCTGGACCCCATTGCAATATTTTGGCCTGTACCCGAACTTTCCAAATCAGCCTGGCACTTCGATTGATAAAACCTTGCTCTCGGTTTAGGTGGACAGGCCCACAAGAAGATGAACCTCAGGGTTGTATATGGTGACATATCTGTACTTTGATAATAAAATTTACTTTGAACTTTGAAGTTGGCAGTTCCACGTCCCAGATGTTTCCTTCCTGGGTTACGTCCTTTCACCCCAAAGCATAACCATGGACCCAGGGAAAGTGTGAAATGGCCCAGTCTGCACAAATGGATATTGTGCTGCTTGAGCTGCTCCAACTTCTACCACCAGATTGCTGCTCCTCTCACCTACCTCATGGATAACGTGGACTGCTGCTGCAGATCACACTTTCGAGGTATTTCACCACCACTCCCATTCTCCACCATTTGAACCCCTTCCAGATTTTTTGTGGTAGAAGTGGACACATCTGACATAGCCTTCCTCTCCCAATGAAGACTTACTCTTTTGCCTTCTTCTCACACAAATTCAACTCCACTCAACATTGTTATGGAATAAGAGACAAGGAGCTACTAAATGGCTTAAATTTCAGAAATGTCTGTACTCCTTCAATCCTGGACTTTTACATGTTCCCTATTTAATCCACCTGCCATTTGTGGCCTTCACTTTAGTCACCAAGATCCCAAGATCTGGAAAGCTGACTATCTTTCTTCCTTTAAGATATTCCTGAAAACCCAACTTCATAGCTCAGTTTTCAGTTTTGGATTTTATTTTAAAATCTCTCTAAGTTTTAAGGTGGTAGGGCAGTGAAAGCCAATCTGCACCCACCATTTAAAAGGGTGTTTAATTAGTGATTGAAATATAATCAATGAAGGAGAAGGAGGGCACATAATTAACTGCCATAACCTTGCAAATACTTGACAGATACTTAACAAGCCAAATGGACACTTTCTATCCTGTAACCATTCTGATTCCATGAGCTAAATTTTACTAAATGGGGTCAGAGCGGGAATTCATTGTTGCATTCCAATTTGTCCTGACTTTACTGGAACTAAGTTCTATCCTGGAGGTAAGTTTTGTGTCAGATAGAACTCCTCCTCACTGACAGTCATCATAGACTCACATCAAGGATGCATCCTTGGTGGAGTTTCAAGATGGCGACGTAAACATCTGCCTTTTAGGCGCTCTTCATTTTTTCAATTATAATCACCCTTTAATCAAATCTTTTCGAACTTAATCATATGAGTTGATACTTTTGATTAACTTTTTTTTTCCTAAAACAATATTTGATTTAATCTTGTCAAACTTAAAATGGCTACAAGCAAGAAATCGTCCTTTATCCATCGACGCAATTTCTCATCTTCTGGATGCTAAACTTGCAAGTTTGGAAAGCAGGCTAGAAAGTAAATTGGAAAGTAAACTGGCAAGTTTGGAAAATAAGCTTACCACGAAAATGTCTGAACTTGAAGGAGTTGTTAGATCGCTTGATACTAAGCTTCAATCGCAGGCATCAGATATTCAGCGGCATGAAGATAAGATCACGACTCTTGAAAAATTAATTTGTGAAAAAGTATGTACAATTGAAGCGCTGGAGAAGAAGGTACATTCGACTGCTAAAACAATAGATCAGTATAAGTTTAAAATTACTGATCTTGAAAACCGATCTCGCAGACAGAATTTGCGAATCATCGGGTTCCCCGAAAAAGTTCAGTCCGGTGATTTAACTGAATTTTTCTCTAAATTATTGTGGGAAATTTTTGGTGGTGAAGGTTTGCATACTAAACCTGTTATCGACCGCGCTCACAGAGTTGCGAGATTTTCGGCTGCGAGTGGCAAACCACGAGCTGTGATTGTTCGCCTTCATTATCCTCGGGAGAAAGAGCTTTTAATTCGATTAGCTCGTAGAAAAGGTATGATTTCTCACAATAGCAACACATTTCGAATTGTTGAAGATTATTCATTCGAAGTAATGAGAGCGAGAATCGCTTTTAAACCAGTGATGGCAGAGATTCATTCGATTGGACTTAAACAAGCTTTAAGATATCCAGTGAATCTTAGAATTACGTTGAACGACAACAGTCAGCAATTTTTTAACACTCCGGAAGAAGCGAAGAAATTCGTTGAAGAATATCGATCTTCTAGTGCAAGTTGAACTATGTGTTATGCTGAAGATTTTTTGGAGAGAAGATGCCATTTCATTTTAAGTTTTAACCTATGAAGCTGGGTTATAACTTCTTATCCTGATCTACGGGTCTGGTTTTTTTTTACTATCATCATCGTTTATAGATGCTCTTTTAATTTTTTATAATATCTTTTTTTTATTCTTTTTTCTGTTTCGGATATACACGTTTATATTTTGTAATAAGGATTTACTTTTTTTAAGATGTCGTTTCTTCTTACCATAAGACTTTGCTTTCTGTAAGCATTTATTTGTTTGCCTGCACTTGGAAATGGGATGAATGTTTTGGATTTTTTGGTCTTTTTTTTATATATTGTAGTGTCTATTAAATCTTTTTTTAATCCTATTTTGATAACTTTTTTATTAAATTTTTTAATAGATTGCTGAACTTACATTTATATTTTGTAATATGGCTTTTTCAAAACGTCGTTTCTTCTTTCCATAAGTCTTTGCTTTTGAAACGTCATTTTTCTTGTATTTGAACATGGAATTTTTTTTTAAAGGTATATTACACTTTCAAATTTTAATGTTTATACTTTTTTTATTAATGATCGTTTGTTTTATTATATTATTTTTTTTCATTCTGATTGATATATATTCTCTCTTTGCAACCCTATATTTAAATCTGGGTGTTATATAGTTTTTTTTTATCTTTTTATAGAGCAGCCATCTTGAAATTGGGGTAATATTAGTGTTAGTTTATGCGCCTGCCACTTGGCTTTCTTTCGAGGGGTGGGGGGAGGGGGTAGGGATCTTATTTCACGCTTTTGCTTTTTATTTTTTTGCTTTTAGTTCATGGGCCGACTTCAAATTATTAATATTGGTGAGGTGTCATGTTCTCCGGTTGCTCCTGTATTATTTTTCCTTCTTCCTGAATTATGGGTTATGTGTTTTTTTTAACCTTTCATGATATATACAATTAATATTAGCATGATGGATAAGTCTATTAATTTTATTTCTTGGAATACTAATGGTTTAAATCATCCGATTAAACGTAAAAAAATATTTAAAGTATTCCATAGACTAAATGCTAATATTATCTTTGTACAGGAGACCCATATTAGGAGGGAGGATAATCAACGCTTTTTTAGGTTCTGGAAGGATCAACAATTTCATTCAAATTGTACTGCTAAAATTAGGGGTGTGTCTATTTTTATAGACCCCTCAATTTCGTTTATACATCATGAAATTATATCTGATCCACAGGGCAGATTTCTGTTGATTACTGGTTCACTTTTTAACCGAAAAGTGGCTTCAGTTAATATTTACGCTCCAAATTTTGTCTGCCCTGATTTTTTTAAATGTTTATTTACTGCCCTTCCTAATCTAAATGAATATATGTTGATAATGGGTGGAGATTTCAATTGTTGTTTGAATCCTTTGATGGATAGATCTAAACCTATTCGAACTCTTCCAAATAGATCAGCTTTACTTATTAACTCTTTTATGGTTGATTTGGGAATTACTGAAATATGGCGGTTTTTGAACCTTAAAGATAAAGAATTTTCATTTTTTTCACATGTATATCATAGTTATTCTAGAATTGATTATTTTCTTATTGATCATCGTTTATTAGCAGATGTTATTGATTGTAAATATGATTCTATTGCTATTTCGGATCATGCACCTTTGAAGTTATCTATCAAGATTTCGGACTCTTTCATTAATACTAGATCTTGGAGACTCAACGCTACTTTGCTTCAAGATCCAGAATTTATTACCTTCATAAAACAGCAAATTGACTTATTTTTTTCAACAAACTATACCGAAGAGATTGACAGAGGAATACTTTGGGACTCTTTTAAGGCTTTTATTCGTGGACAAATTATCTCATATTCTGCTGGTAAAAGAAAACAAAGATATTTAGATATAGCTTTATTGGTGAATAAAATTAAAGAAATTGATAAGATTTATTCCGTTACTCCTACCAAGGAACTTTATAAGAAGAGAGTTGAACTGCAAATGGAACATAGCTTACTGTTATCTTCTTCAATTGAGAATCAATTAATTAAGACCAGGGCTCAGTTTTATATTCATAGTGATCGAACTGGTAAATTGTTAGCTAATCAATTAAAAGCTATTTCGACTAAGCGACAAATTATTAAAATTCGTAAACAAGAGGGTAATCTGACTACTGATCATAAAGATATTAATAATACCTTCCAAGATTTTTATAAATCTTTATATCAATCAGAATTTGATGGTGATCTGTCAATGATGGATAATTTTTTTAACAATTTGAATATTCCCAAACTGACAGATGAAGATCGAAGTTTATTTTTTTGCTCCTATTTCTATGGCTGAGGTAGGAGAGGCTATTTCATCGATGAATTCAGGGAAAGCTCCTGGCCCTGATGGTTATATTATAGAATTTTTTAAAACTTTTTCTTCTTTGCTTTCCCCTTGGGCTATGTGAAATCTTTAATGATGCATTTATTAAGAAGAGACTACCCCAGTCTTTTTATGAAGCTACTATTTCTTTAATTCTTAAAAAAGATAAAGATCCTACTTTATGTACATCTTATCGCCCTATATCGTTACTAAATGTAGACTCTAAGATTCTTACAAAAATTTTAGCTATTAGGTTAGAAAAGGTACTATCACAGATTATTTCAGGAGATCAAACTGGTTTCATTAGGAACCGATACTCCTTTTTTAATGTTAGAAAATTGATTAATATAATTTACACTTCCTCACCCACAACCCCAGAATGTGTTATTTCATTAGATGCTGAAAAAGCTTTTGATAGAGTTGAATGGACATACTTATTTAATGCCTTGAAGAATTTTAATTTTAGTTCTAATTTTATATCATGGATTAAATTAATATATTATAAACATGTTGCTTCTGTTCTTACGAATAATTATAGATCCTCTTTTTTTCAATTATCTCGTGGTACGAGACAAGGTTGTCCCTTAAGTCCTTTATTATTTAATATTGCATTAGAACCTTTAGCCATTGCTATTCGTGAATCCCCTAATATTTTTGGTATTACCCGTAATGAGAAATTATACAAGTTATCGCTCTATGCTGATGACTTGTTGTTATATATTTCTGATCCTGATAATTCTATTCCCGCTATTCTATCCTTGTTGGTTCAATTTGGTAGTTTTTCTGGTTACAAATTAAATTTGGATAAGAGTGAACTCTTCCCTTTAAATGCACAAACTTTACTGAATGACAGGATACCATTTAAAATTGTTACTGATAATTTTATTTATTTAGGTATAAAAATTACCAAGAAATATAAAGATTTATTCAGATTGAATTTTTTACCTATGCTTCATCAAATTCAACAATTTACTACTAGATGGTCTCCTTTATCCTTATCATTGGTTGGTCGGATCAATGCTGTTAAAATGATGATTTTACCATAACTTTTATATTTATTTCAAGCCTTACCAACTTTTATTCCTAAGTCTTTTTTTGATAGCATTGATTCAAAGATTTCCTCATTTGTGTGGCAAAATAAAAACCCCAGATTAAGTAAAAGACAGTTACAGAAATCTAAAAAAGATGGTGGTTTAGCTTTACCCAATTTTAGATTTTACTATTGGGCGAATAATATTCAGAATTTATTATACTGGAAATTAGATTCAGATTTACCATTGTGCCCACAGTGGGTAAATTTAGAATGTAATGATACACAAGGATATTCTCTATTTTCTGTTCTTGGTTCTTCTCTCCCTGTTGATTTAGTTAAACTTAATAAACAGATCTCTAACCCTATTGTCAAACATACACTACGAATTTGGTTTCAATTTTGTAAATTTTTTACTCTAAAAAACTTCATTCTTGATAGCCCTATCTTACTTAATTTTTTCTTTAAACCCTCTTTAACAGATCAAGCTTTTAGTATATGGAAAAGGAAAGGTATAATATGTTTTCGCGATCTTTTTTCTGAAGGTAGTTTGAAGTCTTTTGATCAACTTTCTAACAAATTTAAATTACCTAAATCTAATTTTTTTAGATATTTACAAATTAGAAACTTTTTGTATAAAGTTTTACCATCCTTTCCTAATTCAACTTTGATAGATTTTTCAGATATGATTTTTACTTTAAATCCCTGTCAGAAGAGATTAGTGGCTCTTATTTATAATATGATTATGAAGATACAACCAGAGATATCAGGTAGAATTAAACAGGAATGGGAAAAAGAACTTCAATACAATATTTCAATGGAAAATTGGGAAAAAATTTTACAAATGGTTAATTCTTCTTCTATATGTGCTAAACATGCTTTAATACAATTTAAGGTTGTACATAGAGCTCATATGTCTAAAGATAAGCTTGCTCGGTTTTATTCTCATGTTAATCCTCAATGTGACAGATGTCATTTAGATGTGGCTTCATTGACCCACATGTTTTGATCATGTCCTACTTTACATAATTATTGGAAGGACATATTTGCTACCATTTCCTCAATTTGGAATATTGATTTACAACCTCATTTTATCACTGCAATTTTTGGTATACCAAATGAAGATGATAGTCGATTCTCCCCTTCAATTAGACGAATGATTGCCTTTGTAACATTAATGGCCAGGAGATCTATATTACAAAATTGGAAAGAAGTAAATCCTCCTACCACATTTCAGTGGTTCTCTCAAACTATTTCTTGTTTAAGTTTAGAAAAAATTAGTACTATTTTTGATTCATCAATTAAATTTGAAGAAACTTGGGGACCGTTCATTCGACACTTTCATATGAATTAATTTGACTTCTTCCAGACCTTTACTCTTATTATTCTTGTTCTGGTATGGAGTTCCAGAGTTTTTGACACTATCATATACATATAAACTATTATTACCGCCCATGTTAGTTTAGGTTTATTTTTTTTTATTATTTCCTTAAATATACATTTTTTCTTATATTTTATATTTTTTTTCTTTTGATGATTATTCTTAATCTTTTCATGTATAATCAATATAGATTAGATTGATTATTGTATGATCCTTTTTCACTGATAGTTTAATAAGATATTGTTATCTTGTTACTAATTTAATTTCAAATCTATTGTATTCATAACCTGTTTAATATAATATTATGTTATGTTTTTTTTAAAAAACTAATAAAAAGATTGAAAAAAGAGGATAAGATGAGAAATTGGAAAACTGAATCGCTTATAATTCTGATTTTCCTTCTATGGCAGCTGCTTTACCAGAATATTTCCAACAATTTGAGTTTTTATTTTAGATTTCTAGCATCTGCAGTTATTTGATTTAATTTTGGAAATAAAATATGATTAGTAAAAAAGTTAAAAAAAAGGATGCATCCTTAGCTCCCTGCTCTACTCTCTCTACAGGCATGACTGTGACATGTGACTTCTATGTGATTATAAATCTGAAGATGACACCATCGTCGTTGGTAGAAATTCAGAGGGTGAGAAGGAGGTGTACAAGAATGAGATAAATCAGCTGGATGAGTGGTGTTACAACTATCTCAAAATCAGCAGGACCAAGGATTTGATTGAGGACTTCAAGAAGGCGAAGTTGGGAGAACACACACCAGTCCTCATTGAGGGTTTAGTGGTAAAAAGCAGCTTCAAGTTCCTGTATGTAAGCATTTTGGAGAATCTATCCTGGGCAAAATACATTGATGCAATCAAAGCAGTTCTGCTTTGTTGGAATGTAAAGAGATTTTGTATGCCATTAAATATTCCTGCAAATTTCTACTGATGTAAGGTAGAGAACATTCTGACCTATTGCATCCCATCTGGCATGGCGGTTCCACTCCACTGCACAGGAATTTAAGAGGTTGCAGAGGGTTGTAGACTCACTAGCTCCATCATGAGCTCAAGCCTCCCCAGCAATTAGGACAACTTCAAGAGGCAGGGTCTCAAAACACTGGCAGCCATCATTAAGGACCCTCACTATCCAAGACATACCCTCTTCTCATTTCACCCATCCGGGAGGAGGTTCAGGATCCACAATCCACAGGATGTGGCAACAGCTTCTTCCTCTCCATCATCATATTTCTGAATGGTCCATGAAAACCTCTTTTTTGCACTGTTACCTATTTTTGTAATTTTATGCCTTTATGCTGTACCGCCATCACAAAGCAAAAAATTCCATGGCATATAAGTCAGAGATTATGAATCTGATTCTCAGCTAGGCCTTGAATGTCATGATTGTAGACCAAAGTAAGCTACACCCCAAAAAATGATCAACTTCTTGAATCATGGCCTCACTTTGATTTCAGTCACAACTGTTCATTGTTTCCAATGATTCTGGCATCCAGAAATATTTAACTACTATTAAGATAAAATAGAAGAATATACATGTTCAGAAATTATTAAAAAATGTTCTCTCAATCATTAAGAATTTTAAAATTTAATTTTAAACATTGAAAATAAATAAAATAACTTAAAAAGCAGTAATATTTCTTTCTTACAACATGCTGCTGACAGTCACATGAATGGGCTTCTGGATCCCACGCCAGATCTAACTTGGCACAGGATGAGAGAGCCGAATCCCAAGGGAAATTAGCTAGGGAATTCCTGCCGGCATCATGGCACACTGCTGGAGCACTGTGGTGGAATGCAGCTGAGAAGTCACTGGCAGGTCTACACCAACACAGACTTCAGCATTCACGCAAGAACTCCAAAACTTACAGTCATTGCAAGGGTGGCTGTAATAACTTTAATCCGAACTGCAAAATCCGTTTCACTCAATAATGTCCTGTAAAATGTTATGTTAAAAGCTCTACACAATTTTGGTGTTGCTGCTTTTGTCAACACGGTGCTTGAAAGTGTTAACCCTTTCCTCACCTTCACCTGAAACAGCCATAAGCTGGATAATAATTATTTTTATGCAAGGTTTTCAGAAGTGTTGTTGTGAGAATTGAAAATAAGTGATGTTGTCAAAATTAAGAGGGGGGTCAGAAACAGATGTGTTCTCTCACCTGGCCTATTCAACTGTTACAGCAAGAAGATTCCAAGTGAAATTAGCAGTATTTCAGCCATGATAATTGATAGATACAATTTGAACAACTTTCAATACACAGATGACACAGTGCTGATAACTACTTCTGAAGAGAAACTCCAGGAAATGCTAAATAAAGTCATTGAATAAAGTAGAAAGAGAGGATTGGCCATCAATGGCAAGAAGACCGAATGTATGGTTGTGACAGAGAAGAAAGAAATACAGAAGTGTGAAATGAAATTGGGCAATGAAACAATTAAACAAACATGGAAGTTTAATTACTTAGGGAACATGATAACGTCTGACAAGAGGGCAGATGTTGAAATTAGAAGGATTGGGATTGCTAAAAGCACGTTTGACTGTTTGAGCAAGATACTAAAGAATAACATAATTTCTATGGGTACCAAAACTCAGAGTGTTGTGGTGACAGAATCATTCCACACTAACATATGGAAGTAAATGTTGGACAATATCAATGCAAAATGGGGGAAGACTTGAAGCTGCAGAAATGTGTTTTTTTTTTAGAAAAATGATGAAAATATCACAGAAGAACAGAGTAACAAATGAGGGAGTGTTGCAAAAAGCCAGAATAAAATGAAAGCTGATATCATCAATCAGGAAATGGCAACTGGAATTTCTGGGACATGTACTGAGGAAAGAGAGGCTCAAACATCTTGCAGTGACAGGAAAAATTAATGGAGGAAGAAGTTATGATCAACAGGCATGACATTCATGAATTTCATCAAGCCATGATGGACAGGCAGAAGTTTGGAAGAGCTTATTAGAAATTCTAAGATTAAAAACAGATGGAAGACCATGATTACTCACATCATAATGATGATGATGAGTTGTCAGATCTTAGAAAACCAGTTAAAATTACTACACACTTTCACACTGTTATCCAGCTGCTGTCATACTATTGAGGGGCCGACCTTTGATAACTGAAACAGACCTTATAGAAAACATCCAATGGTAGCCCGCTGTTGTTGGGTACAACGCTGCCATTCAGTTTCATGTAAGATTCAGCACAGAGACAGATCATTCCTCCAATCATTCTGTACTATATGTATGCCGCACTCTTGCCTCCTCCTTTTTTTTAATCTTTTAAATCTATCAGAATGACTTTCTGTTGCTTTCCTCTGCATTTGCTTTTCCAGCCTCCCTTAAAAACATCTAAATGACTTTACCACTCTTTGCTAGGGAGGGACAGCTGACATGTAGAGGATATACAAAACTCTTATCCCACCATGTTCTGTGTCCGTGCAACAAGTAATCTAAAACCATGTGCAGTATGACCTTATCACGGAGCCTCTTCACAGAATCCTGCACGGAGACACATGATAGGGTGATTCTCTGATGTGGCTCACACACAGACTTGGGCTGTAATAGGACTTTTATTCTGCACAGCAGAGGCCTGGTAGACAAATCTCCTTGGAGAATCTCTTGGCAAAATGTCCATGCAATCAAAGTATATTTAGTTTTAATACTGTGCCAGAACAAAAATAACAGCAAATGATTCAGTACATTTTTTATTTATAATTGCACAGTTTATTTCGATATTTTAGGTGCAGATAAACAGTTCCATTCCAATATGTGTTGTCAATGGAGCATGTCTTAACTGACAAAACTACCCATACAATTATATTGGGCAAAATAACTCACATGGATTGTCTTAAAGCTTCTGAATACATAATCCCAGATATTCAACATATATTTATTTTATTACTGTACTGGGGAATGGTTCTCCAAGTAAAAATATATCACATATTGATTGACAGAACAAATATGATTATATTTCTTCAGCTACATGGCAAAGTAGCCTGCTTGGATCGTACTTTGATGCATATTACAATGGTGTAGAACAGCTTACTTATAGATGTTTGGTGTCTTTTTGATCTGGGCCAATTAAAGTAGCCACCTTATCTTATATTTGACCAATAATTATAAGAATGGTTATGTCACTTTCAGACCAAATTTCTAAAGTGGCCTTCTGCTGTCTGCCGATACCTGCTCTCTTCACAGAATCTGGTGTTTGTTCAAAGTCAATTTTATTCTCCTGTGCGCAAGTACGTATTGTGGTGGTTCAGTCCGAAGTCCGTGGTCCGGTCCGCAGACTCCGGACTCCGGGTTTTCCGGCGGTCCCTTGCTGCGGTTGGACTTAACTAGAAACACCTGAGGCTCATTTTGGAACTGGGAATATAAGTGGCCCTGGGATTGAATGTGGTTGGTGTTGTGTTGTCAAGGTACTCATGGCACAGATGGCTGGTGGAAGGCTAGAATGGGCTCTTGCCATCCTTGGGGCTGCATTGGGGAACTATGGCTTCTGGGAGCTTTGCTGGTGGTAGTTGGAGCAGTCATTGTGGTATTGATTCAGCTGTTTCTGGGGCCAGCTGGGTGGTTGTCAGCCACTCCAACTAGACAGGGATCCAGTTGCTTCTGTAGCCAGTCAGGGCTGCCGGCTGTAATGGCTACTTGGAGCTACCCCGATGTGGAGGTGGAACTGTCTGTTGTTCCTTGGTGTTTGTCTCTTCCTGTCCTTGCCCCTTTGGGGTAAGTCCAGTTGTTCTGCTGTTGCCCTGTGGGGGATCTGTCTTGTCTTGTCCTTGCCTCTGTGGGGTAAGTCTGGCTGTTCTGCTGTTGCCCTGTGCAGGGATCTGTCTTGCCTTTTCCTCACCTCTGTGGGGTAAGACAGGACATTCTGCTGTTACCTGATGGATGGTCCTGCCCACCTTGGTGTGGAGTTATAGATAAGTCCCAGCTTGTTGGAGTATATGTCCCAGCTCTGTGTCTGTGTACTGTCCTGATTCATGTCAGTGCCTTGTTAAAGATGATTCCTGACTTGTCGGAGGATAAGTCCAGGCTCCATGTTGATGTACAGTTCCTAGTCTGCCCCTAGCTCCAGCCTCTGAGTTCCCCAAGCTCCAAGCCTGCTGCTTTGAGCCTCGACCCAAGCCTGGGTTTGGGGGTGTGAGCCTGAGGAAAGACCCAGGTTCTGGGTCCTTGTCCAGTCTCGGGCTTGGAGTCCACCCCAGGCTCCTTGTTCCCAGTCCCTCATCCTGTACCTGCTTCCCCTGCCTAGACTGAATCCTGTCCCGTCCTTGGGTTCCGTCTCGTCCTGTATCCGGGACTCCAGTATCTGTGTCCTGCAGTTGGGTCCTGATTCAACACCTGACTTATGACAAGTATATGCACAGTTGCAATGAAAATTGTATATGAAGCAGCAACACAGGCACAAAGCAACAGACATGCAATGTGCACAAGAGAAACACAAATTAACAATGAATATATATATATATTTACAAGAAAGTACGTACTAAGAACAAGGAAAAATCCATTGTAGTTTAGTCATGCAATTGTTCCATTATTTCAAAGTTGATTTCTGCTCATACAGGTTGCATTTGAAGTAAGTTGCATGCTGTTTTTTGTATTAATGGCTACTATATCTTGGATTTTATACTCTGACCATAACTGCTTTGCTTTGAACTGTTATCATTGTTTGTGATGTTTATCGATTATTGGCAGCACATAAAACCGTGTCAGGCAGAGGACATGGGTAGCATCCTGTCAATAAATGTAGAAGTGCCCTCTGTTTTCTAGAGGACATCACTGGATGCACCCCCAATTGTGAGCAAACATCAGATATGAAGAGTTGACCTGCAGAACTACCAATTTCCCAATGTTGACTAACCAACCTGGTAAAACGCTAGCTCAAGCTGATGAATTCATAATAGCCTTTATGCACATAGGCACAAAAAGCATGCACATGCTGATTGGACTTCAGGTGGATTATTATATCGATAATGTGTAATCTAAATAAGGAAATATATTGTCCCTGATAAATGATAGTGACATGGACTTTGCTTAAGTGAAGAGTCAAGGAAACAAGAAATTTCTCCTTAGAGGGAATTTTAATTCATTGAGCCATTGAAAATTATAAAGTTTTTTGAAATGTTTTGTATTGGGCAGATGTATCCACATGACTATAATATTGCTAGTTAGAGGTTCTCCAGAAATGGTATGAAGGAGAGGCAAATAAGGAGAAAAAATAAATTAAAACTTTGTAAATGCTGGGAATCTAAAATTTTTAAAGCATAAAATGCTGTAAATACTACACAGGTCAGACAGCATGTGTGGAAGAGAAACTGCTTTTGTTGCAGGCCCAGGACTTTTCATCAGAATTGTAAAAAGACTTTCCCATACTACAGTTTATTAGTTTGGTCTAGAGCAAATGTGTGAAAAGGTAAAGACATTATAAATTTTGTAGCAATGATAAAAATTCAAAATGCATTCTTAGAATTTTAACAGCCATCTTTTGCCACTTATTCTGACAGCTCATTGACTATACTGACCACCCTCTATTCAAAACATTTTTCCCTTAAATCCATTTTAATTCTTTTCCCTCTCACTTTAAACCTATGCCCTTTAGTCTTGGACTCCCTTACTCTGTAGAAAGCACTTTATAAATTCCCCTCACAATTTCATCCCTCAGCCTCCTGAGCTCCAGAGGCAAGTCCAAGTCTATCCAACCTTTTAATCTAATCCATGCAGTCCCAATAACATCCTCACAAATCTTTTTATACCCTCTACAGTTATTCTTCCTATAGCAGAGTGGCCACAAGGGCACACAGTACTCCTTATCAATGTCTTAAACAGTTGTAACAAGAGTCCCACACTTGTACTCTATTCTAACCAATGAAGGCAAACATACAAAAAGCCTTCCTCTCTGGCTGAGATGTTACTTTCAAGGAACTGATCTTTCAATTTCATTTTCAAGTCCACACCACGGCTAATATGTGACTGTTAATGCATTTGGATCTCTCACCCATGCTTGAGTTGGAAATTAAATCATATATTCTTGGTGTTCTAAAATTTATGCATTACTCTGAGAATAAATTAAATACTGTATATTTGCTTCAGAGATGGCACAGGAAAAGTCTCCCTGTGAATTTGAGAATTGACATGAGAAACCGGATTCAATGTGGCTTTTTATAACTTTAAAGTAAAGTTTAGAAACACCAAAGGCAACAAAACAAAATCCTTTATAACAATTGCAGATCTTGAATTTGAAAAAGATTTGAACTGGATGACTGTAAAATAAAGATCACAGCAGAAGCTTCTGAAAGTACCAACAGGTCCAATGGAATCTGTGCAAAAGAGAAGAGCCTAATATTTCAGATCAATAACCATTCATAACTTGTGTAAAACTAAGATATACATTTAATCATATCACAGCCATTTTGTGAAAACTGTGACCAAATATCTAAATTATTAGCTAATACTGTTAGTCAAAACTACTAGCTTATCCCTTCTACTTCACCCCTTCAAGCCAAATACTTAAGACTCCCAAGAAGTAAATACCCACTTTACAGAGTGTTACAGAAGATTATATACTTCAAAGTGTTCAAGGATATAGAAGCTTTTTTTTTTCTCAATTTGAACTTCCCTTCAGTCTTTAATGATCAAAGGGATTTATTGGACAGGCCACAGCAGATTAGAAAGTATCAAGTTTTATCTGTCTGATTCCCACAAGCAAATCTTCAAGTCCAACTGTGTCTATAAGCAGTACTTACATAAAACATGTTCAGAACCAGATTTTTTATCCTGCACTTTTCAAGTGTGTGGAGCTATGGATTGAAAGTTTTACAGTTAATAAGCCTCATGTTTCTAAATGTGTTACTGTGATTTGGTTTGAAAACATTTAAACAGCAGGTAAATGTAGCCTAGGACATTTAGCGAAGTTTATGGCCTTTTGTTTAAGTAGGTGGCTTTAGTAAAGGATCTATTGGCCAGAACAGGTAGAAGGACATTATAAAGATTATATTATTGCCTTACACTAAGAAACAGATCCACCTTGTGGTATTACAATGTCTTTCATACACTCTGTTTAATTCTAGATCTGACATATGCTCCTTTAGGAATTCCCTGCATTGAGTCCAGTTTGACCTTTTGAGGCCATATGAGCATTGCACGAGCATCTCCAAGAAATGGCATGAGAAACAATATCTGGCTGAAAAATCACTCAAGAACTCAAGCACTGCTTCTCTGCAGCAAAATATCCTGCAGCATGCAGGAAAGGGATGGTTATCCATAGTTTTTTTGTCTTTTTTTTTAAAAAAAAAGATCCTGCTGCCATGGCAGGCCTTCCTCACAAAAATGTTGCCTGTTTTTCACTGCTATATTCGATTCAAGATTGTTTAATGTCATTTCCAGAACACAATGTAAAGGAGCATGAAATAATTGTCACTTCAGATCTGATATAGCACAAAAAACACAATAAGATAAAGAGCACAACAATAAATATAAATACATAAGATAGCTTATACACATAGATTGATTGTATGTCCGTAAAGTGATGCTAGGCACATGAATGTCTGTACATAAGGTGACTCTAACAGGAAATGATAAACCAGTGGTAGTGGGGTGTGTGTAGGAATGGGTAGTGGGTGGAGGTGTTGATCAGCCTTACTGCTTGGGGAAAGTAACTGTTTTTGAGTCTGGAGGTCCCGGCAAGGATGATATGTAGCCTCCTGCTTGATGTGAGTGGGACAAACAATTGATGACCAGTGTGGATGGGATGCTTCATGATGTTACTGGCCCTTTTCCTGCACCTTTTATGTCTTTGATAGTGGGTAGGATTCCTGACCTTCTGTTCATTTTTCTATTGTAAATCTTAAGGCTGCTCCGTCCTATGCAACTCTCATCATTATCTTTTTTTTTCATAAATAGTATGCAGATTAGTGCTTTCTGAAACTGAAAATTGACTTTTTATATTTTTCTATTCACTGTTCAGTCCCATTTGTTTTTGTCTGCCCAAAATGCTTTTCGGATGTATCCACTTTGTTGCATTTTCTGCAAGTTTCATCCTTAAACCTGCATTAGTCTGGTTTATGTGAGCCCCTGTCACAATGGTAACACAATTTGTTCAACCAGGCCTGTTTCTGTTTGACCATTGTAATTTTGTTCACATTCACTTTCATTCATGATTGAAACTCAACTGTGTCTTTCTCTGCTGTTTCCATTGATACAGCAATTTCAACTGTCCTTTTAAATGTAAGTTATGCTTCAGTTAGTAAATGTTTTTGAATGTTTCTAGTAAGATTTCCTAAATGAAACAATCTCATATTAAGCCCTTCACAGAACTGACAACGTCTCAGACAATCTCTTCAATTCAGCCACATACACAGCAATGGATTGCCTTTCTATTTGTTTCTGCTTATGAAACCTAAAGCACTTTGCAATCAACAATAGCTTTGATTCTAAATGTTCCTGCAATACTTTCATGATATCAGCAAAAACTCATTTCAGCTGGTTTGGTTCAAGCACTCAAACTCCAGAGAAAACTGTACGCTTTTCCACCCAATGTGCTCAGCAAAATTGGTACTTGTTTCTCATTTTCCATTCCATTTGCTTTAAAATATTACTCAATTAACTCAGTATATATATTCCAATTATGTGTTGTGTAATCAAACGAGTCAATCTTTTTGATATAGTCAGCTATTTCGGCTCCTTTTTATAACTATTACCATTCAGTGCTCACTGTTCATGAACCCAGGAATTCTGTTTCTATCTTTGTTTAACTCAACAGTTCGGATCTCCTTTTCTGAAGAAGCACATGCTACACTGCACTTCAACAGTTAGGTAGTTGTCTCGAGTTTGTTTAAAACTTATGTTTTGTTACTACAAAACATAAAAACTAATTGAAAATAAAACAAAAGAGCTGAGACCTATCAATCTTAATTCATTGTTTTTACTTTAAGCAAGCTGTAATACATATCACATCATAGCATGATGACATGAGCAATTTATGCACCTTTATGTATAACCTACAAAGTAAACAACAACAAATGCTTAATCAAACAATATATTTACAATATTACTCAAATATTACTTAAATATTAAGTGCACAGCTGGATGTGAGTGGTGCAAGTTCTCCTGAAGTCAATAACCATCTCCTTTGACTTGTTGACATTGAGGAAGAGATTATTTGCCTGGCACCATGTCCTGAGCTCTTCCACCTCCTCTCTATAGGTTCAGCTGAGAGTTAGAGGCTGATTCTTCTTGCCTTTATCTTCATCGGTGCTTTGATGGTCTTTGGGACAAGTAGCTTTGTTAAAACAAACTATTATTGATCTTTACCAATTAGAGTTCCTTTAAAAACTTGTAGATGAACCGATGCACAACTCTTATATTCAAGTTTGAACATATTCTGCTCCAAACATTGACAATTGCCTTGTAAGTGTTCATCACTTTTTCTTGATATTGCTTGATTTCTGACAAGAGAAAATCTGCAGAAGCTGGAAATCCAAGCAACACTCATAAAATGTTAGAGAAACTCAGCAACTATGGAAAAGAGTACAGTTGACATTTCATTGTCCTGCTGAAGGATTTTGGCACAAAACTTTGACCGTACTGTTTTCTGTAGATGCTATCTGGCCTGCTGAGTTTCTGTATTGTAAAGAGTTAACCTTTATTCTTGTTGAATGTCTCAACACCACCGGTTGAATGTAACAGAACAGGCTGCAGGAGCTTTAATTACACTCTAGGAATACAGCCGTGGATAGATTAAAGTTAGGTGATTACGGGGGTGATGACAAGTTATAATTTATTCTGGTTTGGTGGTTTCAGCTGGTCCACATACTACAACATTTCTTATCCATGGAAACGGTATAAAAACATAGTGGTCGGGGTCTTGAGGATAGTTCTTTGAAGCCTCACTGAAGGGCTGGATGTAAACGGTGCCGTGGGTCACTTTGAGTGGAAGGTGTGCTGCTGTTAGTGTAGAGAGAGTAGAGCAGTGGCCTAAGTATACATCTGAGTTGTGCCAGTGTTGAATATCAGTGAGGAGGAGATGTTATTTCTGATCTGCACAGACTGTGGTCCCCTGGTGAGGAAATCAAGGATCCATTTGCAGTAGGAGGTGCAGGGGCCCAAGTTTTGGAGCTTTGTGAGGGTAAAATTGTGTTGAACGTTGGGCTGAAATCAATGACCATCAGCCTGACATAGATATTGCCATTGTCTATGTGATCCAAGGCCAAGTGCAGAGACATTGAGATTGTATCTTATTGTGGCAAAAGGCAAATTGCAGTGAGTCCAGGACCTTGCTTTAGCAGGAGTTGATTCTAGCCATGACCAACCTATCAAAGCATTTTGTCACAGTAGATGTGAATGTCATTGGTTGATAATCGTTGAGGCAGCTCACCCAGCTCCTCTAGGGCACTGGTATGATGTTTGTCCTTCTGAAGCAGGTAGGAGTTTAAAGATGTCCTTGAACCCTCCCACCAGTTGGTTGGCATAGGTTTTCAGAGCTCTACCAAGTACACCATCAGGACCTGACACCTTGCGAGGTTTCACCCTCCTGAAAAATGTTCTGATGTTGGCCTCCAAGACAAAGATCACAGGGTGACCAGATGCTGCAGGAATCTGCGCGGGTGTAAAAGGCATTGTGCTCATCAGTAAGTGAAGCACCACTGTCATTTCTGATGCTAGGCTTTGCTTTGTAAGAAGTACTAGACTGCAACATCTGCCAGAGCTGATGTCCATCTGATTCTGTTTCTAACCTCAATCAGAATTGCTTTTTAACTTCTAAAGTAGCTTTCTGTAGGTCGTACCCAGCCTTCTTGTATAGTTCTGGATCACCAGTCTTGAATGCGACAGACCTAGTTCTCAGCAGACTACGAATCTCCTGGTTCATCCACGATTTTTAGTTTGGGTATGTCCAGCATGTTCCTGAACACGCACTCTTCCACGGAGGTCAGAGAATCATAGAACACTAAAGCACAGAAACTGGCACTTTGGCCCACCTAGTCACTGTCAAGCTAGTCAAATGCCTAGTCCTATTGACCTGTACCTGGACCATAAACTTCCATGCCCCTCCTGTCTGTGTAATTATCCGAAATGTTGAAATCGAACCCACTTCCACCACTTGCACTGGCAGCCTGTTCCACACTCTCACCACCCTCTGAGTGAAGAAGATTCCCCTCTTTTTCCCCTTAAACATTACACCTTTCACCCTAACCCATGCAGGTTTAAAAGTGTTCCCTCTTATGCTGTAACCTTATAGGTTTTCACAAGTAAAAGCACCAGAGATTCTTTATGGGGAAAAAATAGTTTTTACCAAAACAAGTATTGTTGTTTTAAAAGTTAGAGAATAGTAACTCCAATTTTATTCTGAATGCTTCATAAATAACATATTCTTAATTTTTAAGTGAGTTAAAAACTTGGATGTGCCAGAACTTTACTATTTTGGACTTGTTCCCTACCAAGACTCTACAGCTTAGTCTTCAAAATAAAGTAATAATAAATATTCAATTCATGAAACTTTTAGTTTTTATTTTCTCACAAGAACTTTTAAGGCAAATGTCAAATTAATGTGGGTTATTTATACAATTTGTACATTTTTTATGTCAAAGAAACATGGTCCCCAACACTTCTATCATTACCAACATGCAACACATTTTAGAGATTTTTTTCAAACTGCTTATGCGGTTGCCATGGAAAGGAGAAGTGACAGGGGAGCATGGGGCTGTCATGGTTGATAACTAACATTTTGATGTCCAGAAATATCAGTATTTTAAAGGTTTATACCTCCTAATCTGTGAGTATGTTCATTACATGTCAGTAACAAAGGAGTTACTATTTGAGTGTTTAACTGAGAAACTGAAGGTTTCACTTTATTTCTTTATTACATTTACAAGCTAACTATCTAGTTGAGTTAGCAGTGCGAAACTTCGTCAACTTTTTCTTTTAAAATCATTACCATCATGTCTTTACCATCACACAAATGGTGCTGAAGTTGTCAAGATGGCCTCAAAATCATCAGCAGACCAATCAAAAAATGCACAATTAAAGAAGCTCCAGTCAAATATCAGCAGTACATTGAAAGAGAAAGAGAGCTACCAAAATAAGAGACAGGAACACTCTAAGATCATTTCACAATTACCAAAGCACAAACAGAGACTGAAGAGATGACAATCAAGAGTTAATCAAAGAAACAAAAGGGCTACTGATAAAATAAGTCAAGCAATACAAAGTTTCCTAGCAGAGAATACTCCACTAGAATCTCCAGTAGGCCAGCAACAACAACAGAATGAACTCCATCTTCCTGAGGCTTCACCTATACAGTAATAGAGATTACAAAAAGGTGCTTTAAGTTTTAAGTGTTGTTTTCTCAGAGTTGCTGAGATTTCTGTATATTTTTCATACAGAAAGTCTTACTGATTTTTAAAAAAAAGTGTGTAGAGAGTTGAGTAAATGTTTTGTCAATGTTTAAAAATGTTCTCTTATGGACAGTTGAAAAATAATGATCCCTATAACCTGTTAGAAATTTGAATTGCTGATTCCAGAGTTGCGGAGGGTTAGGCAGATGTTTTGTAAGCATTATTATATTTTTAACAAGACTAGACAATACCTAGTTTAGCTAGGCTGCCAATGTTCATGGCCCAAGTAGATGTTTTTAACAAAGTTCTCTAGCCACCTGCCTTAAAAACTGTGATCCCTTATGGAATTTTGATAAATAGTGCGGACTGTAAGGATGTGTTTTTAATTGTAAGCATTGCTTCTATTTGGAGAGATGCTTTAGCAGAGTTAATGATAAAGTAAGACCATTATTTCTTAATGTCAAAAGCATTTTGTCATTACCGTCATAGTGCTTATTTTGATGGGAAGTAAAGTTTTGTTTAGTAACATTGGTCTCAACTCATTTGCTGGAGTCAAGTGTTTTGATGCAAAAATCAGCATTGTGTCAACAAGGGTTAGTAAATAAATGTTTTGCTGTTTAGCCAAGGAAAATATTGACATGCTTCAGAAAATGTGTCTCAAAACTATATTTTGAACATGCTTAAAAATGAGTTAAAACAAATTTATTAAAATGCATGTTTTTTTATTTTCAGAATTGAATTTGGAAGCTTTGGAAAAAGATCTAGTGCTTTCCTGGCGTATATGATAAATAAACTCTTCTTGGGCTTCCAGCTGGGTATGGGTATCAATGATAACCGGCATTTCGATGACAGGCACTGTCACCTTCTTCGGGGATGTTGTCATTTCATTTTAACTTAAGTTCAGTATTTTGATGCTGTGATGATAATGACACTCATCTTTAAAAACTCTAAAAAAACACCTTAAAATATTAAAGTTCTAGAAACATAGAAAACCTACAGCAAAATACAGGCGCTTTGGCCCACAAAGTTGTGCCAAACAGGTCCCTACCTTAGAAATTACTAGGTTTACACAGAGCCATCTATTTTACTAAGCTCCATATACCTATCTAAAAGTCTCTTAAAAGACCCTATCATATCCTCCTCCACCATCGTTGCCGGCAGCCCATTCCACGCACTCACCACTCTCTGTGTATTAAAAAAAAAACAACTTATCCCTAACATCTCCTCTGTACCTACTTCCAGCACCTTAAACCTGTGCCCTCTTGTGCTAGCCATTTCAGCCCTGGCAAAGAGCCTCTGACTATCCACATGATCAATGCCTCCAATCATCTTATACTCCTCTATCAGGTCACCTCTCATCCTCCGTCGTTCCAAGGAGAAAAAGCCGAGTTCACTCAACCTGTTTTCATAAGGCATGTTCCCCAATCCAGGCAACATCCTTGTAAATCTCCTGTGCATCCTTTCTACAGTTTCTACATTCTTCCTGTAGTGAGGTGACCAGAATTGAGCATAGTACACTAAGTGGGGTCTGACCAGGGTCTGAAATAGCTGAAACATTACCTCTCAGCTCCTAAATTCAATTCCACGATTGATGAAGACCAATACACCATATGCCTTCTTAACCACAGAGAAAACCTGTGCAGCTGCTTTGAGCATCCAATGGACTTGGACCCCAATATCCCTTTGATCCTCCACACTGCCAAGAGTCTTACCATTAATACTATATTCTGCCATCATATCTGACCTACCAAAATGAACCACTTCAGACTTATTTGGGTTGAATTCACTGAAGTAATACTCACTGGTCTATAATTTCCTGGAATATCTCTACTCCCTTTCTTGAATAAAGGAACAACTTTCACAATCCTCCAATCCTAAGGAACCTCTCCCATCTCCATTAATATGCAAAGGTCTTCGCCAGAGGCTCAGCATTCTCCTCCCCCGCGTCCCACAGTAGCCTGGGGTACATTTTATCCGGCCCGGTGACTTATCCAACTTGATGCTTTCCAAAAGATCCAGCACATCCTCTTCCTTAATATCTACATGCTCAAGCTTTTCAGTCCACTGCAAGTCATCACTACAATCACCAAGATCCTTTTCCATAGTGAATATTGAAGTAAAGTATTCATTAAGTACCTCTGCTATTTCCTCCAGTTCCATACTGACTTTCCCACTGTTACACTTGATATGTCCTATTCTTTCATGTTTTATCCTCTTGCTCTTCACATACTTGTAGTATGCATTGGAGATTTCTTTAATTCTGCCTGCCAAGGCCTTCTCATAGCCTGTTCTGGCTCTCCTAATTTCCTTCTTAAGCTCTTTTCTGTTAGCCTTATAATCTTCTAGATCTTTAACATTACCTAACTCTCTAAACCTTTTGTAAGCTTTTCTTTTCTTCTTGACTAGATTTATTACAGCCTTTGTACAGCACAGTTCTTGTACCCTACCATAACTTCTGTCTCATTGGAATTTACCTATGCAGAACTCCACACAAATATCCCCTGAATATTTGCCGCATTTCTTCCATACCTTTCCCTGAGAATATCTGTTCCCAATTTAAGCTCCCGAGTTCCTACCTGATAGCCTTATAATTCCCCTTAGTCCAATTAAACACTTTTCTAACTTGTCTGTTCCTATCTCTCTCCAATGCTATTGCAAAAGAGATAGAATTATAGAAGCATAGAAAACCTACAACACAATACAGGCCCTTTGGCCCACAAAGTTGTGTCGAACATGTCCCTACCTTAGAAATTAGTAGGCTTCCCTATAGCCCTCTATTTTACTAAGCTCCATGTAATGATCACTATCTCCAAAATCCTCTGACACCCGACCAGGTTCATTTCCCAATACCAAATCAAGTACATCCTCTCCCTTTGTAGGCTTATCTATATATTGTGTCAAGAAACCTTCCTGAACACACCTAACAAACTCCACCTCAAACCCCTTGCTCTAGGGAGATATCAATCAATATTTGGGAAATTAAAATCTCCCATCACTACAACTCTTTTATTATTACACCTTTCCAGGATCTGTTTCCCTATCTGCTCCTCAATATGCCTGTTACTATTGGACGGTCTATAAAAAACACCCAATAAAGTTATTGACCCCTTCCTGTTCTAATCTCCACCCATAGAGACTCCATGACATCCACCTTTTCTGCAGCCGTGACACTTTCTCTGATCAACAATGCCACACCCCAAACTCTTTTGCCTCCCTCCCTGTTCTTTCTGAAACATCTAAAACCTGGCACTTGAAGTAACCATTCCTCTCCCTGAGCCATCCAAGTCTCTGTACTGGCCACCACATCATAGCTCCAAGTACTGATCCACGTTCTAAGCCAGGCATGGGTAAACTACGGCCCGCGGGCCATATGTGGCCCGTTAAGCTTTTTAATCCGGCCCGCAGAACTTGATGAAATTATATTAATAAACCTTGTTAACGTTTTTTCCCCGCAATTCTGGTGTTTTCCCAATAGATGATGCATTCTATATACATTGACCTTTGTTGAGGTGCAGCGTATAACTCCACATTTGCGCTTTACTCTTTGTTCGGCTCGACCTATTTGTGTGAACAGGCATTCAGCGTCATGAACATCAACAAAGCCAGCCACAGATCCAAGTTAACTGACCAACACCTCAGATCCATCCTGAGAATCGCCACAACAAAACTAAATCCAGACTTGATGCGCTGGCTAAAAAGGGAGACCAACAACACTGTTCCCACTGAAATTAAAAATAAGTTTCTTCATTGAGTTATGTAAAAAAATGCATTTGAAAATATTTTTTCAATAAGCCTTACATGTTACATGTCATTTCTGTTAAGTGATGGACATGAGTAGTGCGCAGGTGCACGTACGTTCTCAAAATAAAAAATGCTCTCCAGATCAAATAACGCGCTCCGCATACTGGCGCGCTGTCAGTGTTCTGTTCTTGCGCTGGTTGTTGTTGAGTTTTGGCACAGGGGACAATTGAATAAGAAGGAGCAGTCCAAGTAGACCTGCATCTCCTACCGTTTTTGAAATAAAGACAGTCAGGAGGAGAGTGATGATGATAATATCTTGAAGGATAACAGAATTTTCAGTGCTTTAAAATAATAACTGTTACTATTAAAAAAAAGCTGTATTTTATTCATTTAATTTTCAGTGTTTTAAAAGTTATTTCAATAAATAGCTAAATACCATGGGACTTCAAAGACAGATATTTCGTTGAAATGTATTTGTTCATTTTCAATTGAAATTAAAGCACATGTTTTCTACATATCCCATGATATTTTATTTTCTCTTATGAGGTGTATTACCAAAACACTCCATCCATTTGCTCCTCATCCGCCCCCCCCCTGTCAAATTTTAGAACCCTTTGTGGCCCACAAGTCAAAAAGTTTGCCCACCCCTGTTCTAAGCTCATCCACTTTGTTCACTATACTCCTTGAGTTAAAATGGACATACCTCAAACTGTCGGTCTGAGCATGTCCTTTCTCTATGAGCACATCCTTTCACTATCACCTGCCTATCCTCCCTCACACACTGTCTCCAAGCTTTCTCTATTTGTGAGCCAACTACCTCTTCCCCAGTCTCTTCAGTTCAGTTCCCACCCGCCCCCCCCAACATTTCTAGTTTTAACTTTCCCCTGTAACCTTAGCAAACCTCCCTGCCAGGATATTGGTACCCCTGGGATTCAAGTGCAACCTGTTCTTTTTGTACAGGTCACAACTGTCCCAATGATCCAGAAATCTGAATCCCTGCCCTTTGCTTCAATCCCTCAGACATGCATTTATCCTCAACTTCATTCTATTCCTATGCTCACTGTCATGTGGCACAGGCAGTAATCCTGAGATGACTACCTTTGCGGTCCTGCTTCTCAACTGTCTTCCTAACTCCCTGTAGTCTGTTTTCAGGACCTCTTCTCTTAAAGGTTGACAATGCCAAGATCTGGTCTTTATTTCAGAGCCTAAAAAAAGGTTATAGCATAAATAAAACGGAGTTTCAAGAAAATTCATTTTTCAGAATTTTTTGTAGTCAGAAGTAGCCCTAATTGAAGAATCACCCAAAAACAGCGGAGGCATTTTATGGTTAAGAAGAGCCGTAACAACTCGTTTATTGTACTCCAAACATTGAACACAAAGTGAAGTAAAAAAATTATGTAATCACATCATCTCATCAGACCAGCCTCTTAATGTGAAACCCCAACTCAATGTCCATGATCATGAATTATGCGCATTTCCAATCACATTACCCTACACAGCACCACCACAACTTTTGGTCCCCAACCCCAGAATTCACCAAAACCGGCATTGTGAGCCTGTCCAGAGATCGGTTGAGCCACCCGGCTCAAATCCTTTGTTCCATGGGTGGAGTAACAACAGGTGGCTTTGGCTAATCCCGAGCGAGGTGTGTTGACATGCTCGTCATGATGTAGAATCCTCCAAATCTCGCTGGGCCAGTTTAAGGTAATCTACCAAAATTGTTCAAGTTTACCTCTCTTGTCTATGATAGAAGTCTTCTCTCCCCGTTCCAAGCTGCTGAGCGGAGCATTGTAAGGAAGCCAAAGGGTATGTTGGTGTGCAATATGGAAAAACAAAAACAAACAAGGTGGAATGTAGCTCAACAGGAATCCAAGAGTGCTGTACACCACGATGGGAGGTAGAAATTGGTGCAAAGGAATTGAACTTACTGAGGAGGGTGGAACGCTGTTCAAGGGCCAACAAGGTTGTCGTGACGTCAGGAATGAAAGTCATCTAACACTCAAAACAGCTGCCCATATACCAACTCAGCCATTGACAACTGCAGCTCCTCTTTGAGAGTTATTCTGAGCCCCAGCAGGACCCAAGGGAGACAATCGTGCCAACATTTATTGGTCAGGGAAGCTCTCAGAGCAGCCCTTAAGGAGCAGTGAAATAGGACTTTGGGTGATAGGCTTTGGTGTAATGTAGCCTAACATTGAATTTTCAGACCTTCGCGGCCCAGCGGTCTGATATGAATTGGGGACGGCAGCCAGAGGAAATATCAGATGGGATGCCAAACTGAGCAACCCAGGTGCTGATGAATGCCCGAGCCAACTCTGTGGCCATCACCGATGCGAGAGGGTTAACCTCTGGCCACATGGTACGGAGCTGCGTGAAACCGCAGCAGAAGGGAAGAAGGCCAACAAGGTTCACATTGACCTCAAGAGGTGCCAATGGCGCCTGAAAATGAGTTAGTTTTTCCTGCTGGCACTCCACACAAGCTGTACTCCAATCACGTAGGTCCTTTCTAAGGCTGTGCCACACAAACTTTAACACAGTCAGCTTCTGTAAGCCCTTCCAGCATGGATACAGCAGGCCACATATGGTGTCAAAAAAAGGCCTGCGACCGCTGTTTGGTAAGCCTGGACCTCTAGGTCAGTAGCTTGGGCAACTGCCATATCAGCACAGATCAGCCTTATGTGTACGGCCTTAACAGATGGCCATGAGAGGCAATCAGCCAGGGCATTACTTTTCCCTTGATATGTTATACAATGCATCATTTGGAAACTCAGATATGTAGGCCTGTTGGCATTGCTGCTGTGCGCCCAAGGGTCTGATATTTTGGTTATCAAAGGGCTTTGAGGGCAACGGATGCTGTAAAATGGCAACCCGCTGGAAGAAAACAAAAATGGCGGAGAGCCAGATAGAGACTGGGAAGCTTGTGGTCAAACACGCTGTACTTCTTCTGGGGGGACAGAGCTGCTGGCAGAAGAAGGCGAGCGGCTGCCACACACCACTGACCATCTGTCCATGCACAGCACCCACCGCATTGTCTGAGGCGTCAGTGGTAATGGCTATGGGTGCATTGCGGAGCAGGTGCACCAGTAGGGTCGAGTTGTGAAGAGCTTGGTCGGTATCATGAAATGCCCTGGTGATGCCTGCTGACCAGTCAAGCATGTAACTAAGGGTGTTGCCTTTAAGCGCACTGTACAGGGGGAGTATAAGTCCAGTAGCTCACAGAGTGAAGTGGTGATAGAAATTCACCATACCTGAAAACTCCTGTAGTTTTTTTAGTAGTATAGGGTGGTGGGAAATCCATAACAGTGCAGTCAAGGGTTGACAACCCACAGGCATTTAGCAGTTTTAAAAATCAACCTGTGTTGGGCTTAAGCATTAGAAAAATGGGCAGAGATGAGATAATAAGGACATATATGTCATCCAGGTAAACAATAAAAAAATCTAAATCTTTTAATACAGAGTTCATCAGCCATTTTCAGCTCAAATGGCATAAGCAGAAACTCAGAAAGGTTAAATGAGGTTATCACACCTGTTTTGGGAATGTCCTCTGAGCACACAGGCACCTGACGGCAGCCTCTGGTAAAAACGAACTTTCTAGCTAAACGTGGCGAAAAGTCATGAATGTGTGGAACCGGGTAATGATCAAGGGTAGTGGCCTCATTAAGGCATCGGTAATTACCATGTGGGCAGTAAACACCATCAGTCTTGGCGACCACATGGAGGGGAAAAGCCCAGGTGCTACTTGAATGGCGTGCAATATCAGTCTTTCCGTGTTGGTAAACTCAGCCTTCATCGCTGCCAGCTTTTCTGGATCCAGTCTATGAGCATAGGCAGAGATTGGTGGGTCAGTTGTAGAAATGTGGTGCTTGACCCCATGTTTAGTAACTATGGTGGAGAATGTGGGTTGGTGAGGTTTGGGAATTTGCTCAGCAGTTGAGTAAACTCACATGTGGTGATGCATGCTCTTTACAGAATTGTTGTGGAATCCTTGACATCCACAAGCTGTCAGTTCTTAGGACTGACGAATACTCCTTGGACATGTTAGAATTCTGCACCAAGCAGAGGTCTTAGCAAGGATGAAGTCCCATGTGTATTGTCACCCACTGAAGCAAAGTGTCACCTGTCATGTCCCACAAGACTGGATCCTGCCACAATTGGTGGCCTGCAGCAAAGGTTCATCACTCTTTGCTTTCCCATTAATAGGTGATGCTGGCAGCACACTCACTTGAGCACCTGTGTCACACAGGAAGCATTGCCCTGAAAGGGTGTCCATAAAGTACAGTAGATGACTCTATCAGCATGGAGTCCACAGACCTCTAATGGCTTGTTCCACTGGCACTGCTGAAGCTGCAAGTGGTCAGCATTTGCACCAAAGCAACTGTGATTCAACCACAGGCCCGGCATCATCTGCTTCACAGCTGCAGGTGGATTCTTCTGTTTGGAGCCTTGTTGGCTGGGTTTATTGAAGTATAGAAAGGAGGAGGAATGATGCATTGCCGTCTAGATGAGTGTAGACTATCAACCATTTTAGCAAGATTCCTATAGTCCTTCACAGCTTCACAGCTGCATTAGTGAGGGCTATGTGAACTTGATTAGGCATGAAGAATTCTTTAGAAGTAAAACAAGGATGGTGGTTTACCAGGAGGGACAGCATGTAGTCCATTAGCTCTCACAGCTCAGCATTTTCAAGGCTGGGCAAGGAGAGGAACTGATTGGCATGTGCAGACTCCGATAATCCAAATGTCCAAAAAGGTGAGTTTTCAGTGATCGGTATTTATCACATTCAGGGCGGAGGGGGGGTCTAGTAGAATCACCACTGTCACAGCTGTAAAGTTGTTGAGCAATGCTACCACTTCAAAATACCTGGCTTCGTCGGTGGTGATTTCTTTCAGTGTGAAATAGGCCTCAGCCTGTACAAACCAAGCAACAGCATTTTCCTCCCAAACCTCTGGCAGTTTCAAAGCAACTGTGTTTGCCAACATGTTCAATAACTCTTTAAATGAACTACAGCATCGCGGTCACCAGTGTGGGTTATCACAATCAAAAACGGTGGAGGCATTTTATGTTTAAGAAAAACCATAACAAACTCACTTATAGAACTCCAAAAGCTGAACACAAAGTGTGATAAAACTTTACATAATTACATCATCAAATTAGACCAACCTCATAAAGTGAAACCGTAGCTCAATGTCGGTGGTTGTGAATTATATACCAATCACGTTACCCTACAGTCTCACCCAACCTCAGTGGAAAATGCCTGTTTTCATTTACCCTATCCACACCCCTCATAATTTTTCATACCCACCCAGCCAACACACTTTTTGTCCCTCTTCCCTCCAGGAGAAGGTTCAGGAGCTTGAAGATTTGTACGGCCAGATTTGGGAACAGCTTCTTTCCAACTGTGATAAGACTGCTGAACGGATACTGACCCGGATCTGGGCCGTACCTTCCAAATATCCAGACCTGACTTGCAATACCTTACTTGCCCTTTTCTATTTTCTAATTATGATTTATAATTTAACTTTTTATTATACTTACTTCGATTTGTACTTCAGGGAGCGCGAAGCGCAGAATCAAATATCGCTGTGATAATTGTACGCTCTAGTATCAATTGCTTGGTGACAATAAAAGTACAGTACTTCTATCAAATTTCCCCTCAATTTTCAACACCCTAGGGAATAAAGTCCTAGTCTATTCATCCTTACATATAATTCAAATGCTGAAGTCCTAACAACATCCTTGTAAACTTTCTTTGCACTCTATCAATTTTATTTATATTTTTGCTACAGGTCGGTGACCAAAACTACACACAATTCTTCAAAGTAGGCCTCACCAATGTCTTAAATAATATTAACATAACATCCCAATTCCTGTAAATATATTGATTTAGGAAGGCGAATATGCCATAAAGGTCTCTTTACAACCCTATTTAACTGTGACATCACTTTCAAGGAATTATGGATCTGTATTCCCAGATCCCTTTGTTCTAGCACACTCCTCAGTGCCCTACCACTCACTGAGTAAGATCTATCCTGGATAGTCCTCCTCAAAATGCAACTCCTCGCACATGTGCATTAAATTCCATCTGCCACTCTGCAGCACATTTTGACAGCTGGTCCGGATCCCACTGCGCGCTTTAATTGTCTTTCTCGCTGCCCACTACATTCCCAATCTTGGTGTCACTCACAAATTTGCTGATCCAGTGTATCACATTATCATCCAGATATCTGATAGCGATTCAAACAACAATAGACCCAGCACACAATAGACCCTGAATCACACCACTAGTTGCAGACTTCCAGTCAGAGAGCCAACAATCTACAACCACTCTTCAGCTTCTCCTGCGAAGCCAAAATCTAATCCAATTTTCTATCTCATCTTGAATACCAGGTAATTGAACTTTATTGACCAATATCCCAAGTGGGACCTTGTCAGATGCCTTACTAAAGTCCATGTAGATAACATCTACTGCCTTGTCTTTATCCATTTTCCTGGCAACTTCCTCAAAAAACTCTATAAGATTGATAGTCAACCTACCACATGCAAAGTCATGTTGACTATCCCCAATCAGTCCATGTCTATCCAAATACTTATATATCCAGTCCCTTAGGATACTTTCCAATAACTTTCCCACAACTGATGTCAGGCTCGCCAGCCTATAATTTCCTGGCCTGTTCTTAGAGCCTTTCTTAAACAACAAAACAACATTAGCTTTCATCTAATCTTCTGGCACCTCACTCATGGCTAAGGATGTTTTAAGTATCTGTGTTAGGGTTTCCCACAGGGTCCAAGGAAACACCTTGTAAACTCTGGGGATTTATGC
The DNA here is from genome assembly GCF_030144855.1 of Hypanus sabinus. Classification (NCBI taxonomy): domain Eukaryota; kingdom Metazoa; phylum Chordata; class Chondrichthyes; order Myliobatiformes; family Dasyatidae; genus Hypanus; species Hypanus sabinus. The sequence continues at coordinate 90,714,436 of NC_082711.1, read as the reverse complement.
ACCTTAATTTGCCTCAAGGCAGCATGCAGCTCCTCCTCTGTAAACTGTATAGGGTCCATGAGCACACTGAAGCTTTTCCTCACTTCTATAGACTTTGTGTCTATCTCCCAAATAAATATGGATGCAAAAAAAATCCATTTGCGATCTCAAAGTTCAAAGTAAAATTTATTATCAGAGTACACACATGCCAACACATACAACTCTTTTTTCTGCAGATGTACTTGGAAAATCTATAGAACAGTAACTGTAAATTGTAAACATCAGGAACTGCAAACAAACTGTGTAAATACAGATATAAATAAATAGCAATAATGAGCATGAAATAACAATGTAACAGATTATATTTATCTTTAAATGAATGTAGCCATCCGCTTTTGTTTAAGAGTGTGATGATTGAGGGGTAGTAACTGTTTTTGAACCTGATGGTGCAAGTCCTGAGGCTCTTGTACCTTCTACCTGATGGCAGCAGTGAGAAAAGAGCATGGCCTGGGTGGTGAGGATCTTTGATGATGGATGCTGCTTTCCTATGGCAACATTTCATGTAGATGTGCTCTTTGATTGCAAGTGTTTTGCCCATGAGGTACTGACTGAATTCATGACCTTTTGTAGGATATTCCACTCAAAGACATTGGTGTTCCCATAACAGGCTAGTGAGCACACTTTCTACCACACATCTATAGAGATTTGCCAAGATTTTCGATGACATGGCAAACCACCACAGACTCCTTAGAAAGTAGAGGCACTGTCATGCTTTCTTCAAAATAATATGATGGGTTAAGGACAGGTCCTCTGAGATAGTGACACCCAGGAATTTTAAAGTTACTGACCCTCTCCACCTCTGACCTTCTGATGAGTACTGATTTAAGAACTTCTTGCTTCCCTCTCCTGAAATCCACAATCAGTTCCTTGGTCTTATTGACATTGGGTGAGAGGCTGTTGCTATTACACCACTCAGCCAAATTTCAATTTTTTAAATCCCTTATGCCTTTTGGCTCCACGCATAGGTCACCACATTGATCTTCCAGAGGACTAATTCATCCCTTGTTATCCTTTTGCTCTTAATATATCTGTAGAAGCCTGAAAGATTCTCTTACATCTTGTCTGCTAGAGCAACCTCATGCCCTCTTTTAGCCCTTCTGATTTCTCTCTGAAGTGTTCTCTTTTATACCTTATACTCAAGTACCACCTTTGCTCCTACCTGCCTATACCTAATATACACCTTTTTTTAACCAAGGCCTTAATATTTCTCAAACACTTTTGATCCATAAGCCTATTATGTTGTTATTCAGTTGTTTAGTCGAGTTCGACACTTTGTGACCTCATGGACCATGATTCTATGGACCATGAGGTTCTCAAGGCAAGATACAGAAGCAGATTGCCAGGCCTTTCTTCCACGCAGACACTGCTGCTGCCCAGGTTGGGACGCAGCTGGGTTTGAACTCAGGACCGTCTGCCTTGAAGTCCAGTGCTGATGCCGCTACACCACCAGCCAGCCCCAAACCTGTTATATTTGCTTTTTATTCTGACAGGGATGTACAAACTCTGTACTCTCAAAATTTTACTTTTCAAGGCCTCCCACTTTGCAAGCACACCTTTGTCAAGAAATATGCTGTCTCAATCCATGTTTACCAGCTCCTTTCTGATACCATCAAAATTGGCCTTTCTCCAATTTAGAATCTCAACCAGAGGACTAGACCTATCCTTTTCCATAATTACCTTAAAGCTAATAACATTATGATCACTAGATGCAAAGTGTTTGATACAAACTTTTGTTAACTGCCCTGTCTCATTCACTAATAGGAGATCTAGTATCACACTCTCGCTATTTAGAACCTCTATGTACTGATTAAGGGAACTTTCCTGAACAGATTAGAGAAACTCTTTTCCATCCAGCCCTTTTACAATATGTGAATCCCAGTCAACATGTGGAAAGTTAAAATCATCTACTATCACAACCTTCTGTTTCTTGCAACAGTCTACAACCTCTCTACAAATTTGCACCTCTCAATCCCATCGACTGATAAACGGTCTATAATATACTCCCATTAACGTGGCCTTACCTTTCCTACTCTTCAGTTTTATCCATAAAGCTTCACTAGACAACTCTCCAATCAACACACACAGAATGCTGGAGGAACTCAGCAGGCCAGGCAGCATTTTGTGTGTGTTGCTTGAATTTCCAGCATTTGCAGATTCTTTCTTGTTTGAGCTGTCCAACCTGTCTTGTCTAAGGAGACATTTTCCCTGACTAGTAATGCCACCCCTCCCTCGTTAATCCCTCCAGCTCCATCATGTCTTAAACAATAAAAGCATGGAACATTGTGCTGCCACTTCTGCATCTCCTGCAACCAAGTCTCACTAAGGGCTGCAACATTATATTTCTACATGCTGATCCTTGCCCTAAATTCATCCGCGTTTTCTACAATACTGTTTTCTTTGAGGTCCGAGGGCTGGCACTGACACCAAAGCTGCAGCTGTGAATTGCTCAACATGCCAGCAAGTGAAGCCAAGGTGTGAACCAGTGGGCCCCTGGGGATAAATCCAGAGAGGGTATGGGGGCAGGCCAAATTTGTCAAGCGCACTCAGGGAGGGTCACCAATGAATGTGACAGAAGAGGCTGCAGGAGGTTTGATTACACTGTGGGAATGCAGCCATGGGAACTTGAAATTACAAACAAAATCAGAGTGAGAATATTAAACAACCTAGTCAGGGCTTGAAGGAATGCAGGGAGGAGGCAGGAGATTGGGGCTGAGAGAGAAAATGGATCAGCCATGATGAAATGGTGGAGCAGACTCAATGGGCTAAAAAGGCCTAATTCTGCTTCTATATCCTATGGTCTAAATGTACTCAACGGTGGAAGGGGCTGTGCCTGTGGCGGACTGGGTTGCTACCACATAATTCTGTAGTCTTTTCCATTCCTCGGCATTGGTGTTTCCATCTTTCATTTAAAGCTGCATTCTTTTAAAGTTTCAGAGTGTCCCTGTATGCTGTTCATCCCACAGTCCTGCTTTTTCTCTGGGTATTATATGGCAGAGAACAAAGTGCATCAATGATGAATGAAGTCTTTCCCATTTACATGTGTACAACTGTGCACAACAACTCAAAGTCAAATGTTATGTATCTCATGTTCTCATTATGTATTGCTATTTATTTATGTTTGCATTTGCATAGTTTGTTGTCTTCTGCACCTGGTTGATCTTTCATTGATCCTGTTATCGTTACTATTCTATAGATTTGATGAGTATGCCTGTGAGAAAATGAATCTCAGGGTTGTATATGGTGACATATATGTACTTAGATAATAAAATTTACTTTGAACTTTAATGTGCAGGACATATGCTACAAGGAAACACTTTATGTAGAATTATAATATATAAATATTGAGGTAGATTTGTTTTTGAAAATGAATGGTGCATAGAAATAATAAGGATGATTAGGAAATGACAGATGTGTCAAATTAATTTTTCACATCAGTCCTTACTAATAAAGAAAGTGTGACAAGTACCAAATCCAGTCGAATTAATTCAGAAATGTGCAATAGAAATTTATATGGTGTTGAACAATTCAAATATTTCTCTATGATTTATAAGATAAACTCTTCAATAGTCAAATAAACAAGCAACAAAATAAATACTGAATATCTGCTGTTAGAAGGCTTTAAGGGATGTATCTGGACCTGGGCATTGATGAATTCTTTCTCTGGTGCTGCTAAAAGAAACATGACACAAAGCAGCCAGTTACACATCACTCGTCAGCAGACCAGTAACAGGGAAATTGTTTCACAAACATTTGTCAGGAATCTGTTAATATTCATTTAAAAAATACGGACACCATAAGACAATGTCAGCATCAATTTAGAAGCAATAGGTCATGCTTCAAAATCAAATTAAAAAATAATTGTGGCAGTAACTAAGTTGCAGGATGGCTTGTTTCAATTGATACTAATTTCCTTTCATTTTCAGAGGATATTTGATAAATCAAAGCTGTAGACTTATGGAACGAATTCAAATCTGATCATTGTTCCTGGCAGTATTCTATTAATTAACAAGCCAAGTTCTTAGATGAATAACAACAATATTTTTATTGGATAAAGAAGTTTTTAAGCTCACTTTGTAGAAAAAGTCAAAAAATCAAACTAGACAATTATTAGGAGAGATTCAGAATAATTTTTCCAAGAAACACATAAGCTTTGAAAAAGAGTATGAATCATCTTTAAAAAGGTCAATGGCTATTGATTATGTAAGTACAAAGAAGGTATTTAAATTGGACTATTTGAATAACTCTAGAGGGTATACCTGCAAATTGATAATTTTTAAGTAAGAATCAAGAAGATTTTTTTCCCATTAAGTAATGGTTTTCTGGCAAGCAAGATATTTAATGCCAAGTCAATTAACTCAAGTAAAATGGAGCTTAATAAATGCCTATTTAAGGATGGGATTAAATGGTGCAGAGATAAGCAGGAAGACAGATGGCCAAATAGCCAGAACACAATGGCACCTGCACTACTGGGATGATAAAGGCACCATCTGTGGAATGCAAGGTTGGATTGTAGGTCAGGGTTTTTATGACTGCCCCCAATCATGGGTCAAAGGGAAATGTCATAGTTTAACACCTCCTTCAGCTCAAAAGAATCACAGAGCTTCATGGGATACAAATAATTAATTTGACCTTGTTTATATCAGTTTTCAATTAGAGTCCTAGCAACTTTTATCTGCATATATTTATCCACTTATATTTTAAAAAGTATTATGATTTGGTTTTTGCATTAGTTCTATAATTATATATCACCTCAATCTGTAACCTGATGAGCTAGCATAACACTCAAGCTATCGTTAACATCAAATCAAGGAACTACACCTGTTTCAAGGAGAAGGCATCCAGGACCAGTGCCAAGAGAAACTAACCAGGTGAAGCTGCAGCAGGAGGCCTAATACATATTGAACTCTTCAGTGCAGCATGCAATTGACTGAGCTAAGTAATCCTGCGGTCAATAGAGTAGGCCAATGAATGGCAGTCCTGCCATATATATTTGTGGAAGGTGGTGATACAATTAAGCAGTGAGAGGGAAAATATTCCATGAAAAGCCTTTCCCTAAACAATGGCAATGTTCATCATGTGAATGCCAAGGCTGAAGCACTTGCAATCATCTTTATTAAAAGAGCTGGGTGGATGATCCATTTTGGTTTCTTCCTAATAATCAGTCCAACCAAAAAAAATGAGCCTTCAGCAATTCAATTTACTCAATATGATATTAAAAAGTTGGCTCAGTGTACTGGTCACAGCCACAAGAACTGCTGCAGATGCTAGAAATCTTGAATAACACACACAAAATGCTGGAAAACTCAAGCAGTCGGGCAGCATCTATGGAGGGGAATAAATAGTCAACATTTTGGGCCGAGATCCTTAATCAAACCAATCATAACATAGGCTATGGACTGCCAATATATCCAATATGCAATGATGGTGACATGCTCCAAATCTAAACAACAGTTGAATAGAATAAAAGTTGTTACCAAAGCGAAGGCCATAGAACAATACTGTTTTTATTGTTACTTGGGCTACTTCCATTTGGAACTGCCACAGGTTAGTCAGATGACCATGAGCCATTGGGTTTGAAATAAGACCATAAGACCACAAGTCAAAGGATCAGAAGTTGGCCATTCGGCCCATCAAGTCTGCTCCGCCATTTCATCATGAGCTGATCCAATCTCCCCTTTAGTCCCATTCACCCAATTTCTCACCATAACCTTTGATGCCCTGACTACTCAGTTACCTATCAATCTCTGCCTTAAATACATCCAATGACTTGGCCTCCACTGCCACCCGTAGCAACAAATTCCATAGACTCACCACCCTCTGGCTAAAAGAATTTTTCGCATTTCTGTTCTGAATGGGCGCCCTGCAATCCTCAAGTCATGTCCCCTCGTACTAGATGCGACTCTTGAATTGATAAGAAGTATTTCGAGGTACGGAGCTTCAAATGCAAGGCAGTGACAACTCTCCAGAGACCAACCATCATGGATGTGGAAGATTCCATGTCAGACTCATGGAGATTAGGTCAGGTTCATGAGGAAAATCAGTCCAGAAGAGACTCCTTTCCCAGGTTTTACCTTTTCTATTCTTTTACTGCTCTAGCTGACTTGTATTCAATTGCCTCTTTAACAACTCAGATTTGTATTTCTACTCTTAAGATAGCCTTCTGATAGCTTCTGCCTTTACTTAACACTGCTATTCAATCCCTGTGGTGGAAGGTGAAGATCTCAGGCTGAAGCACTGCATCTAGAATACTGGAAGTGAGTCATATCTCTGTGAAGCTAAGTACTCAGCAGCCCCCGATGTCACTCTGGTACAGCAATCTTGCTCTGACGTCTTCAATTTTAATTTCTAAAGACTGTACATTAACCTGGAGGATGGTAGGGAGTGGGAGCTGCAGAGCACAGTGTTTCGGTTTTACCTACAGCCCAATTCATTGACTGTGTTTTCTTAAAGGGAAACTGACAACACTGGCTGAGTGATCTGTGGTTCGGAGTCTATCAATTTTGAAGATTAATAGGTTTTTTAAATGTCTGAAAACAATGTTGCTTACTAAGTTACCTCTATGACTGTAGTCATAGTAGTCTTAAATAGGAGCATGTGATGATTCCATTCAGAGATGCACTATTTCCAATGCAAAGAGAGAGTCTGAACATTTACATTTTATGTTCTCTGTCATTGTCAACAGCAAGTCAACTAGCATCAACTTTCGGAAATGACCACTGACCGGACACATAAACCCTGTACTAAAGAGAAGTCTGATGCTCTGTGTCCTGCAGCAAATATTCATTCCAGGACTCTCCTGTTCTGTTCCACCATCTAAAGTCATAAGTGAAAAATGTAGAGAAATAGCTTCCACCTCTCTATACACATGTAATAACACACAATCTTGACATCACCCAAGATAAGCAATTCAATTGCTTGGCAGCCATCCACAAATGTAAACATTCATTCCCTCCACCATAGGAGCTGCACAATTGAAATGTGTTCCATCTACAAACTAACAACTAAGCTTCCAAAATCTATAATCTTTTTACATAAAAGCAAATTCCATTCTTCCAAAGTCACTCAGCTCCTGATTTTTCTGTAGACTTTGACCAAATGAGGGTGTAAGAGTTGAACTCCAGTGGCTGGATAACTGCCCTTGACATCAAAGCAGCACTTGATTGAGTCTGGCATCAAGGAGCCTTGGCTAAGTTGGAATCAATGGATTCAGAAAGGGATACCTTCTGCTGGCTGAAATCATACATTGCACAAAGGAAGATGGTTGTAGTGGTTGGAGGTCAATCATCTCAGTCACAGAATATCTCTACTTGAGTTCCTCCAGATGATGTCTTTGGCCCAACCATTTTCAGTTACTTCATCAATAACTTACCTTGAATGAAAAGGTAAGAATGAGGGATGTTCAGACCATTCACATTTCCTCAGAGAAAAAAGCAGTCCACCTCCAAATGTACAAAAACATAAACAATATCCAGGTTTGGGATGATAGGAGGCAAGTAACATTTGTAATCCATGAATGCCAGCTGATGACAATATCCAGTAAGAGACAATCCAAATATTCAATGCCATTACAATCACTGAATCTCCCAGTATCAATATTCTTGAGTAATTATTTACACAACGTGGCTATAATAACAGGCAGAGGCTAGGACTCCTGCAGCAAGTAGTTCACCTCCTAACTCTCCAAAGCCTGTCACAATCTATAGGGTTCCAATCAGGAGTGTGTGGGAATACTCTTCACGAGCCTGGATGAACACAGCTTTAACAACATACAAGAGCACACAGCAGTCTATTTCATGGGCATCCCAACCACAATCATTCACTCACTCCACACCTCAAAGACCGCAGTATTTCATAAAAGCTGACCAGCTGCACCTTCTCAGGAGTAATTAAGGTTGAGCAATTAAACACTGTCTCAGCAGGCAAAGCCCACATCCTTCGAATGCATATAAAGAAACAAGGTTCACACCAAATCCAAGTTCTCCTCTAAGTCATACATTATTGTAACTTGGGACTGAAACCTACATCACGTTAATTATAGGGGAACCTTTGCAATATCAACAGAAAAAATGCAAGAAGCCACCTTATCATCTGTGAATTGTGTTCATGTATTCAAGCTAGGAGTCTTCAGTCATAGCATGCAGAATTTTGCTATTATTAACTTCAATGTGATGTTTAATGAACTTGTAAAACACAGCTTCATTAAAATATTTCTGTAGCATTCATTTAGATCTTCATATCTGTCACAGTTTTAGAAACTTGTCCTATATCTAAATTAAGACAAACTGTTTTGCTATATTCAGTGTATATATGTTACTTTCCTCAAGTTACTTTGGAACCAAGTAGCCTTGCCAAGAAGCTAATCAGCTGCAGTTACGTAAATGCAAAATATGTTATTAAATCGGGAAATTACATTTTTATACAAGGAACTTGGGCACTGTAATAAAAAGACTGAAAATGGAAATGGTAAAAGAGTGAGAAATTTCAGATCTGGGATTAATCAGGGCACTAAATGGATTCCTAAAGACAGATGAGTGCCAGATAGATAATAATCAGTTACTTCTTTACTGATTACCAGTTAATCATAATGCTCCAGCCTCAATGTAATTATGAATATATTTTCAAACCCTTCTTTAATCCCCTGACTTTTCCCGCACAAAAGGCATGATCAGGTGACCACTAAGTATATCTGAAACCTATTTTTTTAATGCCTCTCTTGTGTAAATATTTAGTTACTGATTTCTGGTTCAAGCATGGTTAGAAGACAAAATATTCTTAAAACTAGTGACATTCGTGTAAAGAAAGAATTCTTTCAGATGATACAATATTTAATCTTGATTATTATTTAAGCAGAAGAGAATTTTTTTCATTTCATAATGAAAAATTACAAAAGGTGAAACAAAATAGTGCAGGTATCAGAAATTCAAAAGCAGACAATTTGCAGCATTACTTGGTATTATCATGAGTAAAAAAGAATTTTTCAAGACTTTCATGTTGAACTAAAGCTTAGCTGATAGAATATTCTTGTGTTCTAGAAATAAACAAAACAATGGAAAGGTGCGATAAATAAAATGCTGGAGAACTCAACTGGACAGGAAGTATCTGTGGAGGGAAATGGATAGTCAACATTTCAAGTCAAGACCCTTCATCTGGACTGAGATCTGAAACCATATATTTACCTCCACAGATCCTGCCCAAGCTGCTGACATCCTCCAGCGCATTAGTTGTTGATCCAGATTCCAGCATCTGCATTCTATAAGACCATAAGATATAGGAGCAGAATTAGGCCATATGGCCCATCAAGTCTACTCAACCATTACATCATGACTGATTTCAGCCCCAATCTCCTGCCTTCTGTCTGTATCTATTCATGCCCTTACCAATCAAGAATCTATCTGTCTTAAGTATACATAAATACTTGGCCTCCATAGCTGTCTATGGCAAAGAATTCCACAGGTTCACTGCTCTCTGGCTAAAGGAATTCCTCCTTATCTCATTCTAAAAGTACACCACTCTATTCTGAGGTTGTGTTCTCTGGTCTTAGTTTCTCCCGCCATAGGAAACATCCACACCATATCCACTCTATCAGAGCCTTTCACCATTCAATAGGATTCAATGAAGTCACCCCTCATTCTTCTGAATTCTAATGAATACAGGCCCAGAGCCATCAGATGCTCTTCATATGTCAAGCCATTCAACCCTGGAATCATTTTCATAAGCTTCCTTTGAACCCTCTCCAGTTTCATCACATTCTTTCTAAGATAGGAGGCCCAAAGCTGCTCACAATTCTCCAAGTGAGGCCTCACCAGTGCTCTATAAAGTTACATGACACTCTTGCTTTTATATACTAGTCCTCTTGAAACGAATGTTAACATCACATTTCCCTTCTTCACCACAGGCCCAACTTGCAAATTAACCTTTAGGGAATCCTGCACAAGGACTCCCAAGTCCCCTTGTGTCTCAGAGTTTTGCATTATCCCTCCATTTAGAAAATAGTCAACCCTTTCATTTCTTTTACCAAAATGCTTCACCAGACATACACTTCACAACTCTGTAATCCATCAGCCATTTCTTTGCCCATTCTCCTAATCTGTCTAAGAGCTTCTGTAGCCTCTCTACTTCCTCAAAACTACCTGTCCCTCCACCTATTTTCAAACCACCTGCCATTTTGCAACAAAGCCATCAATTCCATCATCTAAATCATTGATATATAATGTAAAAAGAATTGGTCCCAATACAGATCGCTGTGGGACACCACTTGTCACTGGCAGCCAACCAGAAAAAGCTCCCTTTATGCCCAATTGATCCCAACACCATCAGTTAATGTCAGCCAGGCAAAAAAGGCTCCTTTTATTCCCACTTTTTGCCTCCTGCCAATAATCCATTGCTTTATCGTGCTAGAATCTTTCCTGTAATATAATGGGCTCATAGCTTGTTAGGCAGCCTCATGTGTGGCACCTTGTCAAAGGTCTTCAGAAAGTACACTACAACAATCAATTCTCCTTTTTCTATCTTGCTTGTTAATTCTTTGAGGAATTCCAACAGATTTATCAGGCAAGAATTTCCCTTGAGGAAACCATGCTGACTACAACCTGTAATATCATGTACCTCCAAGTACCTTGAGACCTCATCCTTAATAGTCAACTCCAACATCTTCCGAGCCACTGAGGGCAGACTAGCTGGCCTACAGTTCCCATTCTTTGCCATCTCTCATTTTTTGGGGAGTAGAGTAACAGTAGCAATTTTCCAGTCTTCTGGAACTATTTCAGAATCTAGTGATTCTTGAAAGATTATTACTAATGCCTCCACGATCTCTTCAGCCACCTCTTTCAGAACACTGTGGTGTACATCATCTGGACCAGGTGACTTATGTACCTTCAGACCTTTCAATTTTCCAAGGACCTTCTCTTCAGTTACAGTAACTTCACACACTTTACGACTCCTGACTCCTGGAACCTCCACCATATTGCTACTGTCTTCCACAGTGAAGAGTGATGCAAAGTTATTCAGTTCACTCGCCATTTATTTATCCCTCATTACTACCACTCCAACATTATTTTCCAGTGGGCTAATAACTATTCTTGTCTGTCTTTTACTTTTTATGTATCTGAAGAAACTTCTGGTATCCTCTTTAATATTATTGGCTAGCTTACCTTTCGTACTCCATCATTTTCTTCTGAATGACTTTTTTAGTTGCCCTCTGTTGGTAATTAAAAGCTTCCCAATTCTCTAACTTCCTACAATTTTTTTTCTATTTTATGTCCTTTCTTTGGCTTTTATGTTGGCTTTGATTTCTTTTGTTAGCCACAGTTGCATCATCTTTCCTTTAGAATACTTCATCTTCATTGGGATGTATATATTCTGTGCCTTCCAAATTGCTCCAGAAATTCCAGCTGTTGCTATTCTGCCATCATCCCTGCCAGTGTTCTTTTCCAATCAATTCTGGCCATCTCCTCTCTCATGCCTCTGTAATTCCCTTTACTTGACTGCAACACTGATACATCTGACTTTAGCTTCTTCTTCTCAAAACTCGGGGTGAATCTGATCATATTATGATCACTTTTCTCTAAGGGTTTTTCTACATTAAGCACTTCAGTAAACTCTGGTTCATTGCACAACCCCCATCCAGAACTGCTTATCTTCTAGTGGGCTCAACCACAAGATGCTCTAAAAAACCATTTTGTAAGCACTCTAGAAATTCCCCCTCCTATAATCCAGCACCAAACTGATTTTCCCAAATTACCTGCATGTTCAAGTCTCCCATGACTATTGTAACATTGCCCTTTTGGCATGCATTTTTTTTCATCTCCTGTTGTAATTTGTAGGCTACACCCTTACTACTAGTTGGTGGTCTGTATACAACTCCCATCAGTCACCCTATGTCACTTCTTTCTAATGATTTGATTTTATGTTTTACCAACAGGGCAATGCCACCCCCTCTGCCTTCCCGCCTATCCTTTCATAACAATGTGTATCCTTAGACATTAAGCTCCCAGCTATAGTCTTTCAGCAATGATTCTGTGATGACTACAACATCATACCTGCCAATCTCCAACTGTGCTACAAGTTCATCTACCTTATTCTGTACACTGTGCACCTTTAGGTACAACACCTTCAGCCCTGTATTCACCTTTTTTAATTTTGTCGCACTAAGCTCAACCTTTTGATTCCTAACTTTGTCTGAAGTCTTACCAACATGTACCTCCACAACCTCTACACTAACTGATCTGGCATTCTAGTTCCCATCCTCTTGCAGCATTAACCAACCTTCCCACTAGGATATTAGTCCCCTTCCAGTTCAGGTGCAAACCTTTCCTTTTGTATATGTCCCACATTCCCTGGAGGAAAGCCCAATGATCCAAAAATCTTATGCTTTCCCTCCTACACCAACTCTTTAGGATGTTTATTCGGTTTAATATGTGTCTAGTTCTGGTTTCACTAACACAAGGCACAGGTAGCATTCTTGAGGTCACAACCCTGGAAGTCCTGTCCTTTAAAATAGCACCTAACTCCCTGAATTCCCTATGTGAAACTCGTCACTGGTCCTGTTGTTGAGAGAGATGGCCACAGTGGTTCTCTGCCCTGGCTCCTTAACCTCATTCCCCTTCCTGACTGTCACTCAGTTTCCTGTGTCCTGCACCTTGTGTGTAACTACCTTTCTTATGTTTTATCTATCATCCCTTCAGCCTCCCAAGCTCCAGCTCTAACTCCTTAATGCAGTTTGTTAGAAATTGCAGCTCGATGCACTTCTCGCAGTTGTAGTGGTCAGGGATACTGGAGGTCTCCCTGCCTTCCCACATCCCACAAGAGGAGCATTTCACTATCCTGCTTGAAATCTCTACTGTCCTGAGTAGATATAAAAAAGGTAAAAACTTGAGTTTTTCTTTCCTTTGCTTTCTCTGTGAAGCCACTCTTCATTGCAGCCTCCAAGAGCATGCAATGGCCATTGAGACGATGGCCACTGCACTTGCCCCTGCCTTCCTTTAATTTTCTCTCTCTAATTAATCCCAAATTCCATTGGCCACTGATCTAAGCCCAGTTACACTCCCGTGAATCATTCCTGCCTTTTATCCTTGGGCAATGGACCTGATTGAAGCCCCCTGCTTTCCAAACTTCCAGTGTCTAGAATAGTCACTGCTACAAAGCTCATTTGTCTGTGTCTCTACAATGGATCATGTATTTGATGTCATATTGCTAATGTGGAAAATAGTCCACTGAATGGACCACATTGTTTTTAAATTCTGCAGAATAAACATTCATTGTATCTCAATTTGCAGTTATCAATTTGCAGGCCATCTGACCCATTGGAATCTGCCCTGCCATTCAATGGCTTATCCTTTTTTTCCCTATCATCTGCAACATAGAACAGTAGAGCACAAAATAGACCCTTCAACGTAGGATGTTATCCTAACCTTTTAACCTACTCTAAAATCAATCTAGCCCTTCCCTCCCACATAACCCTCCATTTCTTTCATCCACTTGTCCAAGAGTTTCTTAAATCTCCATAATGTATATGTTGCTACCACAACCCCTGCCAATGTGTTCCACACGCCCACCACTATGTGTAAAAAAAACACAAACAAACTACCGTTGATATCCCCCTCACTGTACTTTCCTGCATTCACCTTACAATTGTACCCTCTCATCCACCCTGGGAAAATTCTCTGGCTGTCCACTTTATTTATGCCTCTTATGATCTTGTACACCTCTATCTAGTCACCTTTCAACTTTGATCAAAGAGAAAAGCCCAAGGCTGTTCAACTTTTCCTCGTAAAACATGCTCTCTCATCAGCCTTTCTCCTGGTATATTTCCTCTGCACCCTCTCTAAAGCTTCCACATCCTTCCTATGATGAGGCTTCCCCTCCATATTTCTTGCTGCCCCAGTAAAATAGCCAAGAACCCACTGAACATTCTCTCTCTCTTCCTCTCTCCAATAGGGAGAAGGTACAAACGCCTGAAAGCACGCACCATCAGGCTCAAGGATAACTTATATCCTACCGTATCTGATTCTTGATCAGACTCTTGTATGATCACTTGGACTCTTGACTTCATAGTCTACCTGGTTATGATCTTGCGCTTTAACACTTACCTCCACTGCAATTTTTCAGTGCTTTTACAGTTAATTCTGCATTGTTATTGTTTTACCCTATTCTTCCTCATACACTGTGTAGTGATTTGATCTGCATACACAAGACAAACTTTTCACTGAATACATGTGACAATAATAAACCACTACCAATACCAATGGTCAAAGGCAGTACATGGTCACCTCTCACTTGGATGAGTAGACGTGCTTCTACTCTACTGAAAACATTTTCAGTGGCTCATGTTGCACCATTTGCAAACCGCTATGGGAGCATGATATTGTTATTACCATGAGTCACCTCTCATGTTATTCACCCTGGTGTATAACAAGTCATGTTCCATAAATGGCCACATGTAACTCACTTTTTTTACCTGGGTGTAGAACAGGCTCTGATCCACTACTGTCACGAGTCTTCTAACTCTAAGTAGGGAAACTATCCCACTGAACTTTTCTGTTCAGAACAACTAGTGCCGTAATTTCAAGGCTCTTACTTCAGAGTAGCAGTTCATGCTAGCACAAACCACCTCCAGGAAGCCACCACCCCTGCAGTCCACTGCATTTTCTTTGCTTCAGATGCAGAAGAGTAAAACCCTTTGGTAATGCAGAGCAAGGCTGTGAGCAACTCCAAATCTTATCAATAGATTTAATAATTCCAAACACATTGGACAATCAGTAGCTGATGCACCATCAATAACTGTAGGAGACGGGAAGTGAACGATAGGCTTTTATTAGTAGCAAAAAGGGAGCACGACATCTCGGAGACTGAGGGAGGAGCAGTGCCCCAATCGCCTTTATACAGGGGTCTGTGGGAGGAGCCACAGAAGCAGTCAGCAGAGGGGCGTATCTAGACAGGTATACATAGTTTACCACAGTAGCATTTATGAATTTGAAACAAAAATTAACTAAAACAGATAAAAAATGAATACATTAAAGTAAATCCTAAACAAAAATCCAAAGATTACTGCTACAGTTCCTAAATGTTTGTTCTAAAAACTCTTTGATGTTTCTATGCCTGGTTTGTTTGAAGGATCTGAAATGTAACTCCATAGCATAAAGCTGAATTGGCCTGTTTCCTATGTCCTACTATAGTCCTACTGTAGCAGCCTGGGCTCACTGACAGAAAAAGTTGACAGTCCCAAGCTCATATCCTTCAGTGCACATATACAAAGTCAGAGAATTAATCTCAGTTTCAACGGACAGACAGTCAATAAAAATAAGGGAAAAGATTGCACATTGAAATAAAAACAGCATGTACACTCAGTAGGCTGTCAGGCCTGAAAGAGTAATTCTGCTTTCCCTTCTGTAGATGCTGCCGAACCTGTCTGAACTGGACACACAAGCGTCTGCAGATGCTGGAATCTGCAGTAAAGAATAAACAGTTGAATGACTTCAGTGGGTTGAGCAGCATGAAGGTGATCAATGTTTTACTCTGAGACCTAGCATCAGGTCATAGAGTGTAGAGAGAAGATAGTCACTATACAGCAGTGTGAGAGAGCAGAGTGACAACTGCTAGATAAAAGATAGAGCCATATTGAAGCAGGTGGGAAATATGATGAGCTAATGAAACCAGGGAGGGGAGAGGAAGAGGTGAATGTTGAGACAGGAGTTGGTTATTGATTACTTAAAACAAAAGAAAAATTTTTAGGCGGATCGAGCCAAGCAAGAGAGGAGGAACTAAATAGGTGCAACTTGGTAAGGGAGGAATTAGGGGTAGATTGAATCAGATGGAGGAGAAAATATGAAAGGTGAGCCAAATCAAATGAAACCCCTGTAGGAGGATATGTGGGCAGATGGAAAAGGGTGAATGATAAGTCTCGGTAATGAGAGAGATGGAGTTAATGGAAAAGATGAATAAATTAAAACATTCCCTGGGTGGACTGGTAGGAACAGGAAGGGAACAGAGAAGTAGTGGAAAATTCATACCATCGGGCTGTACTCTATCTACATGGAATAAGAGTTGCTATTCTAGTTTGTGTTTGACCTCACTGTGGCATTATAGGTGGCCAAAAACAGACAAACCAGTGTGGGAAAGGGAAGCAGAGTTCAAATGGCATGCTGGAAATGAGCAGGTGCTCAGCTAAATGAGCATTGAGTCTGCACTTGGTCTCGAAGGGGTCGCATCTGGAGCATAAATACCATCGATAAGGTTGAAGAATGTGCACATGGATCTCAGCCTCATCTGGAAGGGCTGTTTAGGTTCATGGATGGTGGTGAGGAAGGAGGGAGGAAACGTAAGACCTGTGTTTCAAAACCTACAGTTGCAAAGGAAAGTGTCAGGGAAGTGCTGGGAAGCGATGAACAGACCTGAGAGTCACAAGGAGTGTTGTCCCTGCCTACAACGGAAAGGTGTGGGGTAAGGGAAGATGTAGCTAGTGGTGGGATCCTGCTGGAGCTGGCAAAATTGGTAAAGAATGACATACTGACATGGAATCTGGTGGGATGAAAGTTGTGTTCTGTCTCGACTAAGGTGGGTTGAGGTCAGAACTATGGGAAGTGGAGAAAATCTGTGTAAAGGCTTCATCGACTACAGCAGAGGGGAAGCCTATTTCCTGAAGAAGGAGGACATTTCAGAAGTCCTGAAGGGAAAGGCTCATCTTGAGAACCAAGAGAAAGAAATGGCATCCCTAGACTCATTGAATTACGCAGCACAGAAACAGGCCCTCAGCCCAATTCAACCATGCTAACAAAGGTGCATAACTGAGGTTGACCTAGGTCCCTCTAAACCTTTCCAATTGTGTACTGTACTTGTCTAAATATCCATTGTCATTTCTTTTAAACATTTTTTAAAATTTCATACTCACCTCTACCACTTACTCTGGCAGCTTGTTCAATATATCCACCACCCTCCATGTGAAAAAGCTTGCCAGTCAGGTCCCCTTTAAATTGTTCCCCTCTCTCTTCAAACTGATATCCTCCAGTTTTAGACTCTCCCACCCTGGGATAGAAACTGACAATTCACCTTACCTGTGTGCCCTAATGATTTTATACACTTCTACACCACGAGCCTCCTGAACTCCAGGGAAAACAACTGCAGTATATCTAGTCTCTTCTTATAAGTCAAGCTGTGCAGTCCCAGCAACATCTATGTGAATCCGTTCTGCAGTCCTTCCTATAACTAGACAACTAGAACTGTTCACAATATACCAAATGCCACTTTATCAATACAGCTCTAACATGGTGCTCAACTTACCACCCTAACTACGTATGTCTCCACTATCAGGGCACGCAGTACTCATACCCCTAAGCCTCTGTGCCCTACAGCATTCCTCAGGGCTCTGCCTCCTGTGTGGTTCTTGCCCTTGTTTAGATTTCAGTCCAGCCCTGCTTTAACTTCTGGGAAACGAGGTAGGAGGTCAAATAGTTCAAGCAGCTCTGACAGACTATAGGTGAGAATAGATATCAGTGGATAGTTTGTCTCTAAACATGGAGACAGAGAGATCTAGGAAAGAAGGACAGTGTCAAAGATGCCACAGGAAAGTTTGAGATCAGACTTGAGGTTGCAGGTGAAGATGATAAAATTGACAAGTTCCACACAAGTGCACAAACAGGCAGCAATTCAGCCATTGTTATGGTGGAGAAGGAATTGGCAAAGGGTGTCAGAGTTGGTCTAGAACAAGGACAGTCCATGTAGCCAACAAAAAGACAGGTGTAGCTGAAGCCCTTATGATGCCAAAGACTACACCTTGATTGGAACATAGTGGGAGGAATGGAAAGAGAAGCATTTGATGGTGAGAACAAGTTCTGCCAAACAGGTATAATGGTGGAGGAGAATGTTTGAGAAAGGAGTGGAGGACCCTACGACCTTTCTGCTAAGAGATGGAAGTATATAAAGACTAGAAATCCTCAGTAAAGATGGGGCAGTTGGGACAATTTCTCTCCAGGCCTGACCTGATCTGTTTTTATTTCACCAACTGAACAATGAATTTTTCTTTTTCCAAACAGAATAATTTTAGGGTTCATGCTATTCATGCTGAACTCAAATACAGCACTGAAGAATGTTGCTTTTTAAGAGGTGTCTCTATTTGGATAGAATGTCAAACATAGAGCCTGTTTCATCTCTCACCTTTATGCAATGATCCTGTGGGTACTGTTCCACTGAAGAAATATTCCAGTGCCTGACTATTTTTCATCCTTCTGTCAAGTTTGCTAAAAAGCAGATTATCTGATTTCTGCTACATTACTGGTTGGGGAGTGTGACATGTGTAATTGACATTTGCAAGAGTAGGGACAAGACTTCAGAAGTGTCACCAGATATTAATTGCTTTGCAAATGTGCAGAGGTTAAAAAGGCATCACGTAAATGTATGTTTCTTCTTGTAATGTGGTCACTGAACTAATGTGGGAGACCACTTATACAAGAAGAACTGATGAGAAATTTGGATATACTTGCATAGGATTCTCACCCCAGGTCGAGCTGTTCTTACACTGGCTTCTAATAAATAAATCTTCCTGCAGTCAATGCAGAGAGAAAATCAGCATTTCTATGTCAAGGTAACGCCTGGATCAAGATCAAGACGTATATTCTCTGGAAATCTAAAGATGTAGCTTTATGTTTTCTTTGATTTATCTTCTTTTCTGAAAAATACACTCCAGTTCCTGTAAAGCCGGTGAAATTCTCCAGAACTTACAACCACTTTTTATAACAAGGATTGCATTGGGAACTAAGAATGAATGAACAGATGGCTGGCTTGTTGTGTGGGTGGGAACAAAACTTTAGGTGACAGATGGCTGTTATTGGATGGGAGTTTGGGTAAACATATAGTTCCTCTAACAGTTTGCATTTTTTAGTTTCAAATGTAAAATCAGTGAAATTTCTGTTTGTGTGAAAGAAGTTAGGGCTTAAATTCATATGTGTTAAAGCTGAAACATCTGGCAAAGAACCATTAATAGTCAATCCAGTTTAACTTTTACACTAGCCCAGGGTTTTTTGAAATCAAAGCTAATTTAAATGTTCATTATGTTAGATCTAATTCTTCACAAGTATCCCATTTAGAATCATTGAATAGTCTTCAAATGCAGTCCTGTTATGCATGTGAACATTAAACAGTGACACATCGGGTAAGTGGGTCCTTCCCCCTAATCTGCTCAAGTTGATGGCGACTCTGTGTATATTATGAAGACTCGCTTATAAATTAGGCTGGCTTGTTCTATCTCTGGTACTGACATGCCTGTAACAAGAGAAAATGGCATACCATGAAAATACAAAAACAAAACCTGCCAATGCTGGAAATCTAAAATCAAAACACAAAATAAAACCATTAGACATAGGAGCAGAATTGGGCCATCTGGCCCATCGAGTCTGCTCCACCATTCGATCACGGCTGATACTTTATTTTCTGTCCTCCTCTACCCTAGTTCCCAGCCTTCTACCCATAGCCTTTGATGCAATGTCCAATCAAGAACCTAACAATATTGCCTTAAATAACCCAACAACCTGGCCTCCACACCTGCACACTCAACACCACCCTTTGGCTAAAGAAGTTTCTCCGCACTTCTGTCTTGAAAGGGCACCCCTCTATCTTGAGGCTGCACCCACTTGTCCTAGACTATCCCACAGTTGGAAACATCCTTTCCACATCTATTCTGTCTAGGCCTTTCAACATTCAAAAGGTTTCAATGAGATCCCCCTCATCCTTCTGAATTCCAGCGAGTACAGACCCAGAACCATCAAACGTTCCTCGTATGATAACCCTTTCATTCCTGGAATCATCCTTGTGAACCTGCTCTGGACCCCCTCCAATGCCAGCACATCTTTTCTAAGATGAGGGGCCCAAAACTGTTCACAATACTCAAGGTGAGGCCTCACCAGTGCCTGATAAAGCCTCAGCATCACGTCCTTGTTCTTCTATTCTGGACCTCTTGATGCTACAGAGAACGGAAGAGTATCAAATTTTCACAGGGACCATTCACTTCATGGCTTCCTGGTCCATTCTTATGTTCCCATAAAATGAGGTCCAATACAAGCCTGAGGAGCATCATCTGTTCTGACACATTTATGCCTTCTGGACTCAAATCTGAATTCAACAACTTGACATTATTTGATTTCCCGTCTTCCTGCTCTGCATTCACAACTCCGCCATTCTTTTGTCTGTGTTCTCACTCTCTAACTGCTCCCATTCACTCATTGACCAGATAGCCTCATTTACATTTTATCACCATAGTTACTCAGTTTTATTCCACTGGGGAAACCCCTCCCCCTACTCTCTGCAGATGAGCAAGCTCCTTTTGTCTGCCTCCCAGTGATGATGAAGGGTTTTCAACCTGAAACGCTAATCCTGTTCCTCCTCTCACAGATGCAGACTGACATGCTGAGCATTTCAAGATTTTCTGTTTTTATAAAAAAGGCATATCATAAGTACATACTGTCATGGAGATCGTCTTCATGGTTGAAGAGCAGAGCAAAAAGTGGTGACATATACCTCTGCTGATAACTAATCTTAAATGACACATTGTCGGTCATTCAATCCAGGGCTGTGTTCCTCCTGTCCTTGTATTCCCCACTCTAGGCATTGTGTCCTAAAGAAAAGCTTTATTGAACCTTAAAAGTGGATGAGAGAGGAAGTTTAATTAGCTGGGAGTTCTTGTATATTTGTGCATTGTGCCTTCTGTTAAGCTAATTGATTTTTTTTCTGTAGAGAATGTCAAATGCAAACTAAGAGGACATTTGATGTTGTGCCTGGGTTGTGTAGTGTGGTTTTATGGCTTTATGCACAAATTATTGTAAAGTTTCCTGGGAGCCACCTCTCAGTGAAGGCTTTATCAATATCAAGGCTTTACCAACATGTCCTTCAGCACAGACTTCAGTTGACTAAGGAAAGGAGTACTCAGAGACTAAACCCAAACTTGGCACCAGGCTCATAACCTGATAAACTGTAGTAAACCTTCCTCCCTGATAGCTTCTGTGATATGTATTATCTATAGCAAAACTTCACCTGCAGAATCCATTGGTAGAGTTCTTCCTCAGCCAAGTTCTGATCACAGTCGACCAGCTTCAGCAGGTGAGAAACATTCTCTAGGTGGCTAACAACAGTACTTAAAATAAATATGCTATTCCAAGCTCGATCACAGCAAGAGATTTCCAGATGACGTCCATAAAGTCTCCGTGAAAAAAAAAGTTTAACATCCTCAGAATGCGTAAGAATCCCAGTCCTGTATGCTCAAGTTGAAGATGCAGCATTCAGGAAGGCAGTGGATGCTTCAAGCCCCTGTGAGAGGTTGCAAAGGTCACAAGCAAACAATGGAAGGAGCACACCACATCTGAAAACTACCCACCTGTTCTGGCCCCACATTGTCATCATTCTCTACCTCAAAGCACATACTGGGTTGATTTCTAAAGAGGAAATTAAGAATATGTTCCAGCCACTGGTGAGGTACCAGATGACTGGAGGACAGCAAGTGTGGTCCTTTCATTGAAGGAAAGCCAGGTAATTATAGGCCCAAAGGCTTAACATTTGTAGGGATGTTTTTGGAAAAAAATATCCTGAGGGACAGGATTGATCTCTATTTGAGAGAGCAGGAATTGATCAAAGATAGTTAACATGGCTGTATGACTAACTTGATTTAATTTAAAAGAGGTTACAAACTGTGGTTGGTTCACTCTACATGAATTTCATTAAGGCCTTTGACAAGATTCCACATGGAGAACTGGGCCAAGAGGCCAGAACCCATGGGACACCAGGCAGGCTGACAAATAGAATCCAAAATTAGCTAGGTTACAGAAGGCTGAGAATGATGATGAAAAGCAGTTTTTGTGGATTAACGCCTGTGATCATTGCTGCTTCACAGGGACCAATGCTGGGACCCTTATTGTTTGTTATATATATTGATGAGTTGAATGTGAGTGTAGGAGAAATGATCAGTAAATTTGCCGATGCACTGGAACTTAGTGATGCTGTTGAGCCTAGAGAGGAGAGTCTTCAGTTACTGATGAATTTATTCAATGTGTAGAGCAATGGAAAATGGGAGAAAGCAGCCCACTCTAATCATGGACCCCTCCCGAATTGGTCATTCCCCTTTCCCTCTTCCATTGTGCAGTAGATATAAAAGCTTGAACACACATACAACCAGGCTCAATGGATAGCTTCTGCCCTGCCCTACTATTGAACAGACCATGCGTATGGAAAATCATGAACTCTTGCTCTCCCAATCTATCCCATAGTGACCCTTTGTCTACCAGAACTGCACTTTTGTTTTAATCACAAAACAATATTCTCATTCTGTGTTTTTTTTAAACCACCTCAATTTTACTTACACATGGCATGATCTGTCTGGACAAACAAAAAAGTGTATTTCAATAATAATACAATAAACATCTCCAACAATATAAAAAAATAAACTTAATCCTGAAAGTGTCAGGTGGTGCATTTTGGTTATGTCAAAAATGGTGTTCATTGTGCATTCAACACACACAAAGTGCTGGAGGAACTCAGCAGACCAGGCAGCAGCTATGGAAAAAAATACAGTCAACATTTCAGGCCAAACCCTTCAGCAGTACTGGAGAAAAAAAACCTGTGGAGTAGGTTTAAAAGGTGGTGGGAGTGGATAGAGAACCACCAGGTGATGTTTCTGTTCAGTGTGCATTTTGTCATGTTACTGGAAGGGCTTGATTGCACTGGAAGTGGTGCTGAGGAGATTATTCAGGACCTTGTTTTGAAGATAGTCTGCAAAAGCTGGGTTTGTTTTTCCACAAGTTGACGAGGCTGATTAACAGAAGTGCCTAAAAACCAAAGGGTGTTGGCTTATGAGAAATTAGAGAATTAGAAGAGACTTGAAAATGATTTTCTTAGCTTGACAATGGTTGGAATTTGGAACCTAATGCCTGAGACGTTGGTGAAAACTGCTACTTTCACACATTTAAGAAATACTTAAACAAGCATTGGAATCAACAAGGCATAGAAGACTACAGACCAAGAGCTGAAAAATCTGATTGGTATATCAGAATCCAAAAAGCATCAGGTTTAATATCTCCAGCATATGTCATGAAATTTGTTAACTTTACAGCAACAGTGCAATGCAATACATAATAATAGAGAAATTACAATATGAATATATAAATATATATATATATATATATATATATATATAAAATTGTTGAATTAAATAAATAGTGCAAAAAATAAACAAAAAAGGGTTGAGGTAGTGTTCATGGGTTCAATGTCCATTCAGAAATCAGGTGGCAGAGGGGAAGAAGCTGTTCCTGAATTATTGAGTCTTCAGGCTTCTGTACCTCCTCTTTGATGGTAGCAATGAGAAGAAGGTTTGTCCTGGGTGATGGGAGTCCTTAATGATGGAGTCCGCGTTTTTGAGGCACCATTCCTTGAAGATATCCTGGATTCTATGGAGGCTAGTGCCCATGATGGAGTTGACTAATTATACAAATCTCTGCAGCTTACTTCAATCCTGTGCAATAGACCCCTTCCCCACAACCACCCCATTCCAGGCAGTGATGCAGCCAGCTAGAATGCTCTCCACAGTACATCTGTAGAAATTTGCCAGTGTTTTTGGTGATATACCAAATCTCTGCATACTCCTAATGAAATATGGCTGCTGTCTTCCCTCCTTTATAGCTGCGTTGATATGTTGGGTTCATGATTGGTTGGACAGGTGAACTGAAGACCATTTTCCCGAGCTGTAGGACATATGGCTCTGGTGTTGAAGAATCTTTGGTGAAATACTGATATAGTATGTAAATGGAGAAACTGTGGCAATTCTAGTCACAGGTCCATTGTCCAAGATTTCTGTTGTGCCCAGAACCCAAAGCTTTGCATATATCTAAAGCAAAACAGTTCAACTAGGTTGTCCTTTCCTCCGGCTGGGCTTCGGAGTTCATTGATTCATTGATCTTCAATCAACCAAAGGAGAAATCAAAGACTACCATCTCTTTGATGTGTGGGGGAGTCAGGAGTTGTCAGGACTAACCCAGCTGGGGATTGGCAAAGGGTAGCTGGCAATGTGTGTTTAGCATCTTTCAAAGAAGAGTAGTGTATTAGAAGAAATGGGTGGATGACAATTTCATTACAACACAGAAGGCACATATTTAGCCCATCTCATCAAAATAATCCCATTCTCCACTAATGTTGTCTGTACCTTTTCCCTCTATTTCCCATCAATTCCCACAGGTTCTACCAGTTACTTAAACACTAAAGGCAAACTAAAGTGGCCACCTGAACTGCCAACCAGCTCATTTCTGGCATGAGTGAAGAAATGTGCAGTAAACTGGGGAATGGGTGTGTGTTTTTGGCAATGGTTGGATGACGAGCTGCAATGTTGGGGAAGGGGGAGGAACCAAAAATATTTTGGGCAAGTAAGGGTGAAACAGGAAGTGAGGGTCAGCTCAGTGGTGCCACATCTGTCTCACAGCTCCATGACTCGAATTCCATTCTGATCTCTGTTCCTGCTTCTGTGGAGTATGCACATCTTCCCAGCGACCATGTTGGTTTCTTCCCATGGTCCACTTCACTCCCACATCCCAAAGACAGCTGATTGTTACTTGATTTGTAGCTGTAAATCACTGCTGGCATGGTAGCTCTTGGGATGTGAATTATTAGCGAGGGAATAGATTAGGGAGAGCCAGTAGGAGGATGGGTTTGATAAGATCTTTCTGAGAGTTGGCTTGAATTTGTTGAGAGGAAATTAGAAAGCAGTGGTCTTTTACCAGAGGGCTTTCATTTAAGGTGCGAAGGGATAAGTTCAAAGGAAACGTGCAGGACAAGTGTTTTACGCTGAGTGTGCTAGGTGCCTGCGGTGGTGCTGGACATAAATTACACAGAGGTATTCGAGAACTCTTGGGCACCTGAATGTGCAGGTCAAGGAAAGATGTGGATGTTGCGCAGGCAGAAAGGATCCATTCAGTTGGGCATTTGATTGCTAATGTAATTAATTCGGCACAGTACTGTGAGTGAAAGGGCCTGTTAATTTGCTGTGCTGTTCAGCCTCTTAGAGGGGGAGGCAGTGTTGAGAGAATTGCAGAACACAAGTTTGCAGAATCTTAACAAATAATGCATCCAATTTGGAAAATACAAAGGTGCTACACATATAACTCACAATAGGAAGCACATAATCAAGTTTAATCCAAGTGATGCAAAACGGCCCAGAAAATATTGTTATTGTGTTGCACTGCAAAAATATATCAGTTTCCAATTGCATAGTACCTAATAAAACAAATCTCTGCAATTGGATTTCTAGACACCTGTCTATAGCATTATCTAAAGAATGATTGATGGTGATAGATATGTTACAGTCTGCCTTATGAGTGAATAATTATAATTAGACTTCAACTTTTCTCAATTGCAGCTTACTCGATTACCCTTTACTGGCCTCTTGCACCAGTTCTGAACCACCTGAATTACTTCCCTTTGTGTTTCAATTTCAGCAGATTACCAAATCAATCATGCCCACTGTAAAAAGGCACTCAAGCCAGCTCATCTAGTAACTACAATTTCCTTTGATTGGCATCACTTCTCATGGAGATGAACAAATGCTTCTGAGGATTGGACGGCCAGTTTTCAGCTTTCCACTTGTTTTTAAGCATTCTTACTGAACAGTGGGACAGGCTTCCCAGGTATTGGTCACATGGTTAATCTTATGAGGTACATCTGAAATAGTAAATGCTGGAAATGCTCAGCAGGTCAAGTTGTATCTGTGGAAGGAGAAGTAATAATCAGCTCAACTTGAAGATCTTCATCTAACAACCTGAACTGTTTCTATCTCCACAGATAATGCATAACTTGCTTGGAGCATTTTTTGGATTTATTTCATTTTTCTAGCAATGGAGTTTTTGATTTTAATACCTAAAGTAGTCTTAAATCCAGAAATAACAACTTAACTTCAGTTCATGTCCCCTTTCATAAAGGTTGACTTTTAGGCTACGACTTGTTTAAGGATTTTCTTGACCTAATCCATGGCCAATCCAAAATATTTCCTGAAATATACATTAAACATGTTCTTGTTCAGCCAAATTACTTTGCAATAGACCAAAAAACTGCTGGGGGAATTCAACTGGTTAAGCAGCATCTGCTGAGGGAAGGCAATAGTTGCTGTTTCAGTTCATGACACTGCACAAGAAAGAAGATCACAGTTGGAAGTTAAACATTCAATGATATGCATAATTTCTAAAGGACAGGCTGGAGGACAAAGGGTGGCATTGTTGGTTAAAAAAAATCATATCCTTGGAAAGAGTTGACATTGGATATGAAGATGTAGAATCTTTGTGGATTGAGTTCAGAAGCTGCAAGGGTTAAAAGACCCTGGTGAGAGTTAAGTACAGGCCTTCAGACAGTAGCCTAGATGTGGGTACAAATTACAATGGCAGATAGAAAGGGCATGTTAAAAAACAATGCTGTGATGGTAATGGGAATTTCAATATGCAACTAGAATGGTGAAATCAGGATGGTACTGGGTCCCAAGAAAAAGAATTTGTAGAATGTCTAGAAGATGGATTTTTAGAACAGCTTGTAGTTGAGCCTGCTAGGAAAAATGCAATCCTGGATTGGGTGTTGTGCGACAAACCAGGTTTGATTAGGAAGCTTAAGGCAAAGGAACCCTTAGGAGACATTATCAAACTATGATGGAATTCAACTTGCAGTTTGAAAGGGGAAAGTGAAAATTGGATGTATCAGTATTTATAGTTGAGTAAAGGGAAGTACAGAGGCCTAAAAGAGGAGTTTTCCAAATTTGATTGTAAAGAGACGCAAGCAGGGATGATGGCGGAACAGCAATGGTTGGAATTTCTGGGAGTAATTCAGAAGATACAGGATCAGTTCATCCCAAAGAAATAAAAATCATTCTAAAGGGAGGATGGGGTAACCATGACGGAATAGGGAAATCAAAGGAGGCATAAAAGCAAAAGAAAGGGCATACAATGCAGCAAAAATTAGTAGGAAACTAGAGGATTGGGAAGGTCTTAAAACCAAAAACAAAGTTCAAGTTTGTTAAAATTTATGGTCATTCAACTGTACACATGTATACAAATAAACAAAATAACATTCTCTGGAAGCAAGGTACAAAATACAGAATATATATCTCATACAACACATAAAGAAATTATTCTGCAGATTTACAAGTTGACATAAAGTGTATATACAATGTATAGTTAAGTATACAACTGTATATTTTTTTCAGTTTGTTAGATGAAATATAATGCTACTGGCACTGTCATAAATAATGTGTACTGAGTGGTAGCGGGGTGTTCAGAAGTCTCAGCCTGGAGGAAGAAGCTGTTGCCCAGCCTAATAGTCCTTGTTTTCATACTGTGGTACCATCTGTCTGATGGTAGGAGTTTGAAGATATTGTGGCATGGCTGGGCAGGGAGGGGTTCCTTGGCAATGCTGTGGGCTTGGCAAATGCAGCATTTCAGGTATATGTCCTGGATGGGGTGGTGGGGGTAGAGTAGAGACCCTGATGATTCACTCAGCAGTCCTCACAGCGCATTGCAGGGTCTTGTGGTCGAATGCCTCACAAACAGTGAATCAGCTGGTCAACACACTTTCGATGGTACTCCAGTGAAATGTAGTTGGAATGGGGGTGGGGAACCTCACTCACCTCAATCTCCTCAGGAAGTGGAGGCGCTCCTGTGCTTTCTTGACAAAAGAAGTGGTGTTAAGAGATGTTTTGAGATCTACCATGATGTGCAGTCCAGGAAACATGGTGCTCATAACTCTCTCCATGGAGGAGCTGTCAAAGTGCAGTAGGGAGTGGTGAACGGGCAACTTCCAGAAGTCCATAATTGTCTCTTTAGACTTGCCACTTTGAGTTTCAAGTTGTTGCATTTTCACCGGTCCACAGGCCACTCTACCTCTTTTCTGTAAGCTGATTGATCATTGTTGCTGATGAGGTCAACCACTGTTGTGTCATCAGCAAACTTAACGATATGGTTAGACCAGGATCTAACAACACAATCATGTGTTAGCAATACAAACAGCAGAGTGCTGAGCAAGGGGGCCCTGTGAGTATGGGGTGGGGGTCAGCATGATGTAGCTAGAGATACTGCTGCCAACAAAAACTGTCTGAGGTCTCTCCATTGAGGCATCCAAGATCCAGTTACAGAGAGAGGTGCTGAGAGCCAACAGGGACAGTTTACCCACCAGCTTCTGAAGAACGATTGTACTGAATGCCCAACTGTAGTTGATGAACAGTATTCTGACATAGGAGACTCTATCTGAGACAGGATTGAGTAGAGGGCAGATGTTGGTGGATGGATTTGGGCATTATGTAAGCTGGTAAGGATCCAATGGAAGGCAGGATTTAATGCAGTTCATGACCAGCTGCTCAAAGCACTTCATTTTTATTGAGGTCAGTGCCACCAAATTGAAAGGTTACCATTGGCCCCTTGAGCACTGGAATGGTGGTAAGGCCTTAAAGCCTGCAGAGATGGTGGACTGTTTAAGAGCGATGTCGAAGATGTTCATGGGAACATCTGCTAATTGGTTGGAACATTCTCTCAGCACCTGGCCTGGTGTGTTGTCTGCCCACACAGCTTTGCGTGGGTTGACTGTGAATCGGGTTTTCCTCACCTCAGCTGTAGTGACAGAGAGTGCCCACTCCACTTGGGGAGGAGGCCATTCCTCACCAGCACATCATTCAGAGCATCAAATCATGAGCTGAAGATATTCAACCTATCAGGAAGAGAGGTGTTACTGTCATTGATATGCAGTGTAATCTTAGAGGCCATAATGTCCTGAATGCCCTGCCACATTTGCCATGTGTCCCTGGTATCATAAAGGAGGCTGTAGACTTTCTGGGTGTAATCCTGTTTTACCTTCCTGATGGCATGAGAAATCACAGCTCTTGTTGACCTGAGAACCTTCTTATCACCCGAATGAAAGGCAGCATCCTGTTCTTTCAGTAGTGCCCAGAATTCTGCTGTCAGACATAACTTCTGATTGGTCCAAATACTGATGGAATTAATGACAGAAATGTCCTCGATGCACAGCCATATAGCTAACTATAACAGAAGGCAACTAAAAAAGCAATGAGGAGAGAGAAGATTAATTATGAAAATGATCTACCAACACGTATAAAAGAAGTTACAAAAAAAATTTCTTCAGATATATGAAGAATAAAATAGAAATAAGGGTGGACATCAGACCATTAGGAAACAAGGCTGTAGCTTAGTAATGGGGGGGGAGAACAATGAAATAGCAAACTGAATAAGTATTTTGCATCAGTCTTCATTGTGGAAGATACCAGCAGCAAGCCATAAGTTAGAGAGTGTTGGGAGAAGAAGTGTACGTAATCACTACTTCTAAGAAGAAGGTGCTGTGATATTCACTGTCCTGAACAGTAGCCTCATCTTTGCTAACATCAGATTTAATAAAACATGGCAGCTGCCACTTGTAAGATCAGAAACAGATGTAAGTAAACTTCAAACTAACATTTGTCTTCTATTCGTAAATGAGAGTCCGTCTTCAGTTGTTAAAATGTAAATGGACAGCAGTGATCGGTTTGAAGTTAAAAACATAGCTTTGCAAACAAGCACTCTTTATAAGTTCATAAGATATAGGAATCAAATTTGGCCATTTGGTCCATTGAGTCTGCTCTGCCAGTTCATCACGGCTGATCCAATTTTCCTCTCAGCTCCAATCTCCTTCCTTCCACACCACCGCCCCTCCCCCTTGTAACCATTCATGCTCTGCTGCCCAAGAATCAAGAATCTATCAACCTCTGCCTTAAATATACATACAGATATGGCCTCAACAGCTGCCTGTGGCAACAAATTCCACAGATTCATCACTCTCTGGCTAAAGAAATTCCTCATTTTATTTCAGAAGGATGCCCCTCTATTCTGAGGCTGTGTCCTCTGGCCTTAAACTGTCCCTCAATTAGAACATCCTCTCCACGTCCACTCTACCAAGGCCTTTTACCATTCAATAAGTTTCAATGGGCATCACCTTTCATTCTTCTGAGCTGCAGTGAATACGTGCCCAGAACCCTCAAATGCTCTTCATATGACAAGCCATTCAAACCTGGAACCATTTTCATGAACCTCCTTTGAACCCTCTCCAGTTTCAACAGATCCTTTCTAAGATAAGGGGCCCGAAACTGCTCCCAATACTCCAAGTGAGACCTCACCAGTGTTTTGTAAGATTTCGACATTACATCCTTGCTTTTATATTCCCGTCCTCTTGAAATGAATGTTAACATCGCATTTATCTTCCTCACTGCAGTCTCAACCTGCAAATTAACATTTAGGGAATTCTGCACAAGCACTCCTATGTCTCTTGGTGCCTCAGATTTTTTTGTATTTTCTCTCCATTTAGAAAGTAGTCAACCCTTTCATTTCTTCTACAAAAGTGCATGACCATACACTTCCCAACCCTGTGTTTCATATGCCATTTCTTAGCCCATTCTCCTAATCTAAGTCCTTCTGTATCATCTCTACTTACTCACATCTACCTGCTCTTCCACCTATGTCTGAATCATCTGCAAACTTTGCAACAAAGCCATCAATTCCATCATCTAAATCTTTAACATATAATGTAACAAAAATCGGTCCCAACCCAAACAGCTGTGAAACGTCACTAGTCACTAGCAACCAATCAGAAGAGGCACCCTTTATTCCTATTCTTTGCCTTCTGCCAATCAGACATTGCTTTGTTCATGCTAGAATCTTCACTGTAATACCATGGGCTAGTAGCTTGTAAAGCAGCCTCATGTATGTGTGCTACCTCGTCAAAGGCTTTCTGAAAATCCAAATGCACAGCATCAACTGATTTTCCTTTGTCTATCGTACTTCTTCTTTCTTCAAAGAATTCCAACAGATTTATTAGGTAAGATTTTATCTTGAGTAAACCATGCTAACTATGGCCTATTTTATCATGTGCCTCAAAGTACCCAAAACCACATCCTGAATTATCAACAACATCTTCCCTACCACTGAGATCAGACCAATTGGCCTACAGCTTCCTTCCTTCTGCTTCTCTCCCTTCTTAAAGAGAGCAATTTTCCAAACTTCTGAAATCTAGTGATTCTTGAAAGATCATTACCAATACCTCGCAATCTCTTCAGTCACTGCTTTCAGAACCCTGAGGTGTACACCATCTGGTCCAGGTGACTTAACTACATTCAGACCTTTCAGTTACCCAAGAACCTTCTCCCTAGTTATGGTAACCGCACATTTCATGACCCCTGACACCCAGAATTTCCCCATACTGCTAGTATATTCCACAGTGAAGACTAATGCAAAATATTTATTCAGTTCATCCACCATTTCCTTGTCCCCCATTACTACCTCTCCAGCATCGTTTTCCAGTGGTCCGATATCTATACTTGTCTGTGTTTTACATTTTATGTATCTGATGAAACTTTTGGTATCCTCTTTAATATTATTGGCTAGCTTACTTTTATATTCCATCCTTATATTCTTAATGACTTCTTTAGTTGTCTTCTGTGGGTTATTAAAATCCTTTATCCCAATCCTTTAATTTCCCACTAATCTTTGCTCTATTTTTACCCTCTCTTTGGCTTTTATTTTGGCTTTGACTTCCTTTGTTAGCTATGGTTGTGTCATCTTGCCTTTAGAATACTTCTTCCTCCTTGGAATGTGCCTGTGCCTTCCAAATTGCTTCCTGAAATTCCAGCCCTTGCTGCTCTGCCATCATCGCTGCCAGTGTTCTTTTGAAAACAATTCTAGCCAAATCCTCTCTCCTACTTCTGTGAATTCCTTCATTCCACTGTAATACTGATACATATGACTTTAGCTTCTCTTCAAATTTCAGGGTGAATTTGATTGTATTATGGTCACTTTTTTTTAAGTGTTCTTTTACCTTAAGCTCCTTAATCAATTCTGATTCATTGTGCAACACCCAATCCAGAATAGTTGATCCCTTCATGGGCTCAGCCATGAGCTTTTCTAAAAAGCCAGCTCGTAGCCATTCTAGAAATTCATCCCTTTGGGATCCTACACCAACCACATACCCACATATTGAAGCCTTCATAACCATTGTAACATTGCCCTTTTAGTATACATTTTCTACTTCCATTGTAACTTGTAGACCACAGCCCTACTACCATTTGGAGATCTGTATAAAACTCCCTCCAGTGATTTTTTTTTACCCTTGCAGTTCCTTAGCTCTATCCACAATGATTGAACATCTTTTGACCCTATGTCAAATCTTTTGAGTGATATAATTTAATTTCTTCCAACAGAGACACACCAGCCCTTTGCCTTCCCGCTTACCCTTTCAATACAATGTGTATCCTTGGATATTAAGCTCCCAGAAATAATCTTCCATGATTATAGCCATGATTCAGTGTTGCCTACAACATCACACTTGCCAATCTGTAACTGTGCTACAAGGTTATCAACCTTATTCCATATACTGTGCTCATACAAATATAACACCTTTTGTCCTGGATTCACTTCTCTCGATTTGTTCCGCCTGTTAAATTGCAACTCATCCTGTTGAATGCATTTTTACCCTATTATCAACATCTCCTTGCTAGGAGGCTCATTACACACTGCCTTTGTTTGTAAACCAACTACCTCATCTTCCACACTATCACTCTGGCTCCCATCCCCTGCCAAACAACTCTAAACAACCTGCCTGCTAGGATATTGGTTCCCCTCAGGTTCAGGTATAATCTATCCCTTTCTACAGGTCAACACGAGGAAATCTGCAGATGCTGGAAATTCAAACAACACACACAAAATGCTGGTGGAACACAGCAGGCCAGGCAGCATCTATAGGGAGAAGACCTGTCGACATTTCAGGCTGAAACACTTCGTCAGGACTAACTGAAAGGAAAGATAGTAAGGGATTTGAAAGTAGGAGGAGGAGGGGAAAATGCGAAATGATAGAAGAAGACCAGAGAGGGTGGGGTGAAGCTGAGAGCCGGAAAGGTGATTGGCGAAAGTGATACAGAGCTGGAGAGGGGAAAGGATCATGGGACGGGAAGCCTCGGGAGAAAGAAAGGGGGGGGGGGGGAGAGCACCAGAGGGAGATGGAGAACAGGCAGAGTGATGGGCAGAGAGAAAGAAAAAAAAACAAACAACTAAATATGTCAGGGATGGATAAGAAGGGGAGGAGGGGCATTAACAGAAGTTAGAGAAGTCAATGTTCATGCCATCAGGTTGGAGGCTACCCAGCCGGTATTTAAGGTGTTGTTCCTCTAACCTGAGTGTGGCTTCATCTTGACAGTACAGGTCATACCTTTCCCAGAAAAGATCCCAATGAAACTCCACTCTGCACCAGTGCTTCAACCACACATTTACCTACCAAATCATCCTATTCTTACCCTCTCTGGCATGTGCCACAGGCAGCAATCTAAACATCACTCCCCTGGAGATCTTAGACAATAGACAATAGGTGCAGGCGTAGGGCAATCGGCCCTCCTAGCCAGCACCGCCATTCACTGTGATCATGGCTGATCATACACAATCAGTACCCTGTTCCTGCCCTCTCCACATGTCCCTTGACCCCGCTATCTATAAGAGCTCTATCTAATTCTCTCTTGAATGCATCCAGAGACTTGGCCTCCACTGCCTTCTGAGGCAGAGCATTCCACATATCCACCATTCTCTGGGTGAAAAAGTTTTTCCACATCTCTATTCTAAATGGCCTACCCCTTATTCTTAAACTGTGGCCTCTAGTTCTGGATTCACCCATCAGCTGGAACATGCTTCCTGCCTCCAGTGTGTCCAATCCCTTAATAGTCTTACATGTCTCAATCAGATCCCCTCTCATCCTTCTAAATTCCAGTGTATACAAGCCCAGTCGCTCCAATCTTTCAAAATATGACAGTCCCGCCATTCCAGGAATTAACCTTGTGAACCTACGCTGCACTCCCTCAATAGCAAGAATGTCCTTCCTCAAACTTGGAGATCAAAACTGCACACAATACTCCAGGTGGGGTCTCATCAGGGCCTTGTACAGCTGCAGAGGGATCTCTTTACTCCTATACTCAATTCCTCTTGTTATAAAGGCCAGCGTGCCA
Source organism: Hypanus sabinus (assembly GCF_030144855.1). Lineage (NCBI taxonomy): Eukaryota > Metazoa > Chordata > Chondrichthyes > Myliobatiformes > Dasyatidae > Hypanus > Hypanus sabinus. The sequence goes on along the minus strand of NC_082711.1, from coordinate 90,680,382 downwards.
TTAGCTTTCTTCACTACCTGCTGTACCTGCATGCTTGCTTTCATTGACTGATGTACAAGAACACCTAGATCTCATTGTACTTCCCCTTTTCCTAACTTGACTCCATTTAGATAGCAATCTGCCTTCCTGTTCTTGCCACGAAAGTGGATAACCTCACATTTATCCACATTAAACTGCATCTGCCATACATTTGCCCACTCACCCAACCTGTCCAAGTCACCCTGCATTCTCACAACATCTTCCTGACATTTCACACTGCCACCCAGCTTTGTGTCATCAGCAAATTTGCTAATGTTACTTTTAATCCCTTCATCTAAATCATTAATGTATATTGTAAACAGCTGCAGTCCCAGCACCGAACCTTGAGGTACCCCACTGGTCACAGCCTGCCATTCTGAAAGGGACCCGTTAATCGCTACTCTTTGTTTCCTGTCAGCCAGCCAATTTTCAATCCATGTCAGTACTCTGCCCCCAATACCATGTGCCCTAATTTTGCCCACTAATTTCCTATGTGGGACTTTATCAAAAGCTTTCTGGAAGTCCAGGTACACTACATCCACTGCAGTGCCAGTTACTTCTCTCAGGAGCTGAAGCTCTGTGTACCTGCTGAAGATGTGTCTATCTAGGAGCCTAGAGGTCTCCCATATTTCCCACATCCCACACACAGTACAAAACACTACTCCTGGAGCCATTCTCATTGCACCATGCATTGATAGATGAGGAATGAACAAATGAGAATACAGAGAGAGTGACTTGCAAGACAATCTACCTCACCCAAGCCTGATGAGCCAAAGTCACTGTAAAGACTGGCCACCCTGCTTGCACTGAATTATTCTTCTTGACTATTTCTAATGTCACCCTGACTAAAAGATCATTCTTTTCATACTCCCCTGGTGTGAATTGTCCAACTCAAAGAAAACTAGCTCGCAGCTCTTGTTTATAATTTTTGAAAGTGGACCTGACTGAAAGTTTGCTAGTTTTGCACATTGCCACTTGCTGATTGGCTCTCCTGAAATCAGAAAAAACGGCTGCGAAACTCTGCCTTAAAAATCTCGTTCACAACCTCTGACTATAAAGTACCTCTTTTCATGCACCCCTGGTGTGGAGTGTTCAACAATTTGTAGCACAAATACTCTGTGAGAAGTAGGATGCTATCTTACTACACCTAATTTATTATTGCTCGAGAGTGCAGTATAAGACAATGGGTTGTTTAATTTAGTTTATTTCAAACAGACGAGTTGATTCTAAATTGCTTAGTTCAAGAAAGCTTGCTGAGCAAATGGATAACATTATTTAGCTTATCAATAACCAATGTGTTTATAGTTGGGAGTTTTATGTACTCAAGGAAGTTAGTTTCACCTCATTAATTGTGAAGCTGTTAGTCCATTTATGTTAAAAGGGTATCTGAGGAAATATCATATGCATATGAAGTCACCCACGTGGAGAAAAGGATATAAATATAGAGAGCAGTTCAGACTTATTAGGAATGGGGTAAGGAGCATCAAGAAGCATGGAAGAAACACAATGTAAAGCAGAATCCACTCCTCCAGGTTCAATTTATGTTATGAGTGACTGGTTTTTTTGCACCTTTAGTATAGTTTATAGGAATTATATCTGTGTCTTGGAAATCCTCTGTCCTGAAGCTTTGTGATTTGGAAGTAGCTTGTGATTTAGAAATGGTTTGCAATTTGGAATTGTTTAAGATAGAAATCTTCTGTGAGTTTTAAAAGTGTTTTAAGAGTGTTATGTGGTTTTAAAAGTGTACCACTAAAAATAGATTAACTGTATTTTAAGCTACTTTTTTAGCTGGAGGTATATTCTCCTTGGTAGGAAGCAGGGACACAATACTCAAATAGTGGGTATTGGCAGCTAAACTCACCATGGAGAATAAACAGGGAAGTAAACTAGACTTTGAAGATTGGGTAGTTACAGTATAATCTCTCTTTAGTGAAAGTACCCATGGCTATTTATGTCAAATAGGGCTTAAGGTCTTCGTTTGAGATTAGAACTTCACTGTCATCAAACTCAACACCATCACAGTGCTTGGGAAGAAGTAAGGTCTGAAGGTAGCAAAGTCCTCTGGGCCAGATGGACTACACCGTAGGATTCTGAAAGAGTTAGCTGAAGAGATTGTGGAGGCATTAATAGTGATCTTTCAAGAATCACTAGATTATACAAACTTTGTAGAATGGTCCCAGAGGACTGGAAACTCACAAGAGTCACTCCACCCTTGAAGATATGGGGAGGTAAAAGAAAGGACTTATAAGCCAATTAGCTTTACTGCAGTAGTTAGCAAGATGTTAGAAACTATTATTAACTATGAGGTTTTCCTCAAAGGAGCAGGTAGTGTTGAGGAAGCAGGGAGCCTAGGAAAATTAGGCAAATGTGAAAAAGAAGTGGAAGATGGAATGCTATGTAGGGAATTGTATTATCATGCACTTTGGTAGAGGGAATTAAAGTGTAGAATAGTTTCTAACTGAGAAGCAAATTCAGAATTCAGAGGTGCAAAAGGACTTGGGAATCCTTGTGCAGGATTCCATATAGGTGAACTTGCAAGTTGCATAGGTAGTAAGAAATGCAAATGCAATTTTAGCCTTCATTTCGTGAGGACTAGAATATTAAAGCAAGGATTTAATACTGAGGTTTCAGAAAACATTGGTCTGACAATATTAAGAATATTATTAGCAGTTTTGTGCCCATATCTAAGAAAGGATGTGCTGGATATGGAGAGGGTGCAGAGGAGGTTTATGAAGATGTACCCTGCAATGAAAGTTTAAAGTGTGAGGGGTCTTTGGAGGCTTTGGGCCTGTACTTGCTGGAGTTTGTAAGAATGAGGGGAGATCTCACTGAAATCCACTGCATATTGAATTTTGAAAGGCTTTGATAGAGTGTATGTGGAGAAAATGTTTCCATTAGTTGGAGACATCATTTACTCAGCTCTGCACTAAACTGAGGCTGAAGCTGTGGCCTGCTCACATTTTTCCAGGTTTTCCAGGTTTCCAGAGTACAGAGCGAAGATAGCCAGTTTAAAGAGTTCTGAGTGAAAAGTGAGATAGGGACTGGCAAGTGATAGGCAGAACACCCTAGGTGTGGGGAGGGATAATAGGGAAATGGAGCCAGGAAGAACAGAGGGAGGTGGAAGGGAGGATTTTAGAGACAAAGACTGGTAGGTGATAGGTAGAAAAAGATAAGGAAAAAGTAAGTGAGCAGATAAAACCAGGTGAGGGAGGGTTATGAATGTAGAGACAGAGCTAGGTTACTGATAAGTGAAAGCATAAAAAGTAAAATAAAATTTCATGAATGTCGAGCCAGGGAAGAAAGAGCTAAGGGCATAGACAAAGGATGTCTTTGTAGAGCCTGTTAAGGGAAGGATGATGGGCAGGTGAAACAAGATGGGATACAATGAGTAAGCCAAGGTAGAAAATACAAAGGTGGGTAACTATGTAGATAATAGACATGTGGAATTAGATGTGATAGGTAAATGAATCTGGTAATAGGAGGAGAGGGAATGAACAAGCTGAAAACAGAATGGGAGAACCTTGGTGGACTGGTCGGTATGGCAAAGGTACTCAAAGAATGAGGATGACATGAAAACAAAAAATTTAGTGTTGACACCAGTGTTAGCTACCCACATGAAATGTGAGGTGCCATTCATCAAGTTTGTCTTTGGTCTCACTGTTGAAATGGAAAAGGTCAAGGACAGATTAGTCAATGTGGAAGTTGAATGGGACCTAAAGTGACATGCCACTAGAAGCTCAGGATGGTCCAAATGCAGTGCTCAGAAAAATGATCACCTAGTCTACACGTAGTCTCACCAATGCAGAAGAGGCCACGTTGAGATAATCAGATAAAATAGACAAGGTTGGGAAAGGTGCATTTGAATATCTGCTGAATATCTAGCTGTTTTTTTTTTACTCTAGATTATAGGATCTTCATTCCCTTTGTGTCTCTGCTTTGTAACATGATTAACCATACCTGACCCCAGCTCTCATAGAATTGTCTCGTATTCCACAGGTTCCATTAGTAGGCAGAAAGCGTTGGATTGACATCTTCACTTGGCCGAGCTACTCCTGTGATTGAATATGTGAGAAGACCTAAGGGTCCATTTCTGCGGGATCTTTACTCTTCTTGTTTCAGACGTGAGCTGCTCACAAGTATCTATTCAGCTATTTTCTGTTTCTGGTGCATTCACAACAAAAATCACTTTTGGTAGGTCACTTCTAGGTCTAGAAATTATTACATGCAGTACATCATTTTTAGGAACAATAGACAACCTAATTTGTCATAATTTTCCTGGGTTGTTTGGGTGCATGGCTTCCTTCATTAGATGCCTGATCAGCACTGTCAAATAGCAAGCAATGTGTTTGAATGCCTTTTCCACAAAATTCAATTGCGCATGCATACTTCAAGAAGCACCAGTCACTCAAGCTGAACTAAACCTTCACAATGCACATGAAATCTAATTACCCACATTTTAAAGGGCCAATATCAGCAACAAAAAATTGCAAACAACCATCAATTTCAAAGACAGTAATTAAAATATTTTTGTAATAGTCTGTTAGTATTAAAAACAGGTTTAAAGTATTCTATGAAATACTCTCCATACTGTACAAACCATGCTTTATTCTTTCCATTCATTCACTAAAGGATTTTTCTTTAGCACATGGATTTAAATCATCCTTCATCTTTAAACAAATTGCATGTAAGATACTGACCATCAGTACGTATACAGATTGAGAATACACTGGCTGAAGGTAAATGGTAAGAGTAAGATAGTCTAACAATCTAATTAATGTTTTAATATTCAATCACATCTGATATCAAATGCTATTAACGTATGCTTTTTTCGTATTCCTACTGCAAATTATACTGTTACATGTACCTTTTCTGTTTCTGCATTAGGCATAAAATGAATGTAATATATTAAGATGAATATTGCTACAGAAAAAATAACAATGCTGATCACTAAACAACCTTTGCAGAGTTCCACTAAATGTTAACTGTATTGAATTACTGAAGAGCATTCCATTAAGATTTCTCTTTATCCCAAGTAACATCAGAAGTTATCAGAAGATGTATCTTCACTTGCTAAATCACTTACCATCACAATGAAGTTGTTTATTTTGACTTTCTTCCAACCACCCAATTGACTTGATTAACCAGTTCCCTTCCACCACCACCCTCCTTCATCTACAATTGTACCCGTTACAATTTTTCCTTCAGCTCCTCCCACTTTCTCCAGATTTGAAGGGCACCCAGATGTTCCGCAGCTATGCCTGCAATTTTGTTGGCTATGTAGAACAGCCCATGTTCCATCCCTCCTCCGGTAATGCTCCATAACTTTTCCTCTACTACATTTTCAGCTACATTGGTACTGCTTCATGCACCCATGCTAAGCTCAACAATTTTCTCAATTCTGCCTCCAACTTCCATGCTGCCCTTAAATTCACTTGGTCCATTTCTGTCAGCTCCCTTCCTTTTCTTGATCTCTCTGTCTCCACCTCTGGAGATAAACTGTCACTGACATCTTTTATAAATCTACCAATTCCCATGGCTATCTTGACTATTCCTCTTCCCACCCTATCTCCCGTGCTATTCTTTTTCCCCAGTTCCTTCTTCTCCATCGCATCTGTTCCCAGGATGAAGCTTTCCTTTCCAGAACATCAGAAATGTCCTCCATCTTCAAAGAATGGACTTTCCCTTCCTCCACCAGTGATGCCCTCACCCACATCTCAACGATATCCCGAACATCCACACTTACCGCATCTTCCTGCTGCCCTAACAATGATAGAGTTCCTCTTGCCCCTACTACCACTCCACAAGAGCTGCATCCAACACATCCTTCGCAACTACCAGCATCTCCAAAGGGATTCGACAATCAAATGTTGAAAAAAAATGTTTCACTCCTCCTCCCCACTTCTTCTATTCCCCTCACCTGCCTCGCACCTCCCCCTGGTGCCCTTCTCCTTCCTTTTAGACAATAGACAATAGGTGCAGAAGTAGCCCATTCGGCCCCTCGAGTCTACACCGCCATTCTGAGATCATGGCTGATCATTCACTATCAATACCCAGTCCCTGCCTTGTCCCCATATCCCTTGATTCTCCTATCCATCAGATATCTATCTAGCTCCTTCTTGAAAGCATCCAGAGAATTGGCCTCCACTGTCTTCCGAGGCAGTGCATTCCACACCTCCACAACTCTCTGGGAGAAGAAGTTCTTCCTCAACTCTGTTTTAAATAACTGACCTCTTATTCTCAATCCATGCCCTCTGGTACTGGACTCTCCCAACATCTGGAACATATTTCCTGCCTCAATCCTATCAAATCCTTTAATTATCTTAAACGTTTCAATCAGATCCCCTCTCAATCTCCTCAATTCCAGTGTGTACAAGCCCAATCTCTCCAATCTCTCTGCATAAGACAGCCCTGCCATCCCAGGAATCAACCTAGTGAATCTACGCTGCACTTCCTCAATTGCCAGAATGACCTTCCTCAAACCTGGAGACCAAAACTGTACACAATATTCCAGGTGTGGTCTCACCAGGGCCCTGTACAAATGCAAAAAGACATCCTTGTTCTCAATTCCCCTTGTAATAAAGGCCAACATTCCATTTGCCCTCTTCACTGCCTGTTGCACTTGCTCATTCACCTTCATTAACTGATGAACTAGGACTCCTAGGTCTCTGCATTTCTCCCTTACCTAATACACCGTTCAGACAATACTCTGCCCCCTCATTCCTGCTTCCAAAGTGGATAACTTCACATTTATTCACATTGAAATGACATCTGCCAAGTATCTGCCCACTCAGATGCTCCTATGCTCCACTCTCCTCTCCTATCAGATGCCTTCCTCTCCAGACCTTCATCTGTCCCACCCATCTGGCCCCATCTATCACCTTCTAGCTACTCCTCTACCCTTCCCCCACCTTTTCATTCTGGGATCTTTGCCCTTCCTTTCCAGTCATGATGAAGGGTCTCAGCCTGAAATTCATTTCCATGGATGCTGCCTGACATGCTGAGTTGCTCCAGCATTGTGTGTGTGTGTGTGTGTGTGTGTGTGTGTGTGTGTTTGTGTGTGTTACTTTGAATTTCCAGCATCTGCAGAATTTCTCATGTTTATGATTTTATCATCTACCTGTCTTTAGGAAAATTATTATCATATCACTGGGTTAAAGAAATGTGTATTATAAAACAGTTATAAAGAGAACACCTTATTTAAAAATTAATTAAAGATAGCAAGTAATGATACAAATACTAAGAAACTAACAACTTAAATGAAGTGAACAGAATCAGCAATTTTTGACATGATGGGTGGAAATTTATCTCTGACTGCAGGTGCCAACTTGTGGCTTTAGCACTCCATCCTTGTCTTTGCTTCGAGTCAATGTATTGGACCATGTTCAAGGACTCATCAGAGCATCTGAACTAATACACCATGATGTATTAATGGCTGTCAAGGACTTTATAGACACAATTGCGGATAACTTTATAAAATCAGAGACTTCCCCAAGCAGAAGCCCTTGAGATTTGAAATTTGCTGAGCGCTACATCAGTGGTGTTCAGGACTGGTGACCCAGGAAAGTTCAAGAGGTTCGGGTATGATCTCCGGAAAGCTATCTCAAATGCAAGGTGGCAATTCCAGACCAAACTTGAATCACAGAAGGATGCTTGACAGCTTGAAAACCATCACCTCCCACAAAGCAAAATCAAGCAACATAAAGGTTTTGATCTCAGGTGAGCTGAATGCCTTTTCTGCTTGCTTTGACCTTCAGAGCCTCCAGTGCCCCCAATGACCCTGTGACATCAGTCTTTGAGGCTGATGTGAGAACATCCTTCAGAAGGGTGAATCCATGGAAAGCATTGGGCCCAGACAGTATTCCTGGCTGAGTACTGAATTCAAGCAGGTTTCAGTCGGTGCCCAGAAAGAATGTAGTAACCTGCCTCATTGACTATTGTCCAGTAGCACTTACATCCACCTTGATGAAGTGCTCCGAGAGTTGGTCGTGAAACATGTCAACTCCTGCCTGAGGAGTGACCTAGATCCACTCAGATTTGACTACCATCATAACAGATCGACAGCAGAGGCCAGTCGCTGGCCCTTCACTCAGCTCTGGAACACCTAGTCAATAAAGATCCATTCATCAGGATGCTCTTCATTGACTACTCCTCAGATTTCAACACTATTAATCCCCTTGAAACTTATTGTTAAGCTCCAACTCCCTCTGCAACTGGGTTCTCAATTTCCTCACTTGCAGACTCCATTCAATGCCGATTGACAACAACTTCTCCTTCACAATCGTCATCAGTTCAGGTGTTCCAAAAGGCTGTATGATTAACCTCAGCTCAACTCACTTGAGTTTGACTTGATTGTCTGTCTAAGTACAACTCCAATTCCACATTTAACTTTGCTGACAACGCCACTGTTGTTGACCGAATCAAAGATGGTGAAAAATCGGCATATAAGAGGAAGTCTGAAAATTTGGTTGAATGGTGCCACAACAAGAACCTCTCACTGAACGTCAGCAAAAAGAAAGATCTGATTATCAAATCCAGAAGGAAGAAGCTGGAGGTCCATGATCCAGTCCTCTTCAGAGATGTAAATTGATCAGTAAAGACAAATACCTTTGTGTTAACATATCAGAGGATCTGTCCTGGGACCTGCAAAGAAGTGCCATCACACAGAAAGTATAACAGTGCCTCTGCTTTCTCAGAAGTTTGCATAGGTTCAGCATTTCACTTAAAACTTTGACAATTTTTTATAGATGCACAGTGAAGAGTATCCTGGCCTGGTATGGCTCAGGAAGGGAACAGCCCATAGGGAGTGTTATATACAGCCCAGTCAATCGCAGGCTAAGCCCTCCCCACCATTGAGCATATTTGCATGGAGTGCAGTCACAAGAAAACAACATCCATCATTAAGGATCCCCACCATCTCTTTTTGATATTTCCACCAGGAAGGAGGTACAGGAGCCACACCTCTAGATTCAGGAACAGTTATTACCCTACAACCATCAGACTCCTGAGCTGGTGTGGATAACTTCACTCACCAGAACTGAATCAATAACCTACAGACTAATTTTCTAGGGTTCTACAACTCACATTCTCAGTATAATTTATTTACTTTTATTTGCACTATTTGAATTCTCTTGTACATTTGCTGTTTGTCAGTCTTTGTTTATTCATGGATTTTCATAAATTCTACTGTATCTCTTTATTTTCTTGTAAATGTCTGCAAAAATGAATCTCAAGGTAGTATATGGTAACATATCCAATACTTTGATAATAAACTTACTTTGACCTTGTCTTTGTGCAAGACAAAGGAGATGGTGATGGGCTTCAGGAAGAGTAAGCCTGCTCTGCCCTGTTACTATCAATGGTGCGGATGTGGATGTGGTGAGGACCTTCAAGTACCTGGGGGTGCAACTGGATGACAGACTTGAGTGGAGCACCAACACAGAGGCTGTATACAAGCAGGGCCAGAGCCACCTCTCCTTCCTGAGGCCCCCTCTTCACTTGCTCTATTAGTCTGTCATTGCCTGTACAATATTCTATGCAGTGGTGTGTCAGGGCAATGACATAGACATGGGCTCAATAAACTGATTAGAAGGGCTGGCTCCGTTGTTGGAGTCAAACTGGACACACTGGAGACTGTGGTAGAAGAAGGGACCCTTTGAAAAATCCTGGCAATTCTGGACAATGTTTCTCACCTTCTGCATGCCACCTTGGCGGAACAGAGGAACACTTTTAGTGACGGACTAAGAGAACAGCGCTGCTCCACAGAGTGCTATCTGAGGTCATTCCTACCACTGGCCATTAGGTTCTACAATGATTCAACCTATACGCGGGGAAGTGATAACCCCCTTCTGTTGGACTGTTTGAGGTAATTTATTTTTAATTCTTTCTTACTTCTCTTCTAATATTTGTATATCTGTGCACTTGTAATGCTACTGTGACACCAATTCCCTTTGAGATTAATGAAGTATCTATATATCTATCGAACTATGTAATTTAACAGAATTCTGAAAAAGAAGTGTAGGGTAGAAATGAGTGATTATTAACCACAGGAGGAAGAAGCTGGAAGTTCACACATTTCTACCCTATTCTTATGTTGCGCTTCTTACTGTAGAGAAAGTCAAAGAGGTCTAATAGTGCAGCTGAATTTGTAAATTATGTTTATAGTGTAAATAATGAGAAATCATTTTCTATGGGTCAGGTTTTCCTGTCCATGAAATACATGAGCTGTACAGACGTGGTAATTTAAAAAAAACATGTTTTTCACATAATAATTTGAAATGTACAGCTTACATGAGAAATAGATACTTTTTTTTCAAATGGAAATTGGATTTGTCTGGCTATTGGATAGTGCAGGATGTTGAGACCAATTGGACAAATCTCAACAGTAGCCAATATGGGCACCATGGAAGAAAAGGCCTCCTTTAAGCTGTGTGACTTACAGACTCCGCAGCCCAGAGATTGTGGTCATTGGATAATCACTCACATTGCTACTGAAATCTGAAGAACGATCAGAATTCTGTGCAGAGGAAAGCAGGCTCTGAACTAAAATAAACCTAAAGACTAGTGAAAATATTCAATAAAAACTTGAACAGTTAAAAAAATAAATCTACATTAGCTAATATTTAGTTATGTTCCTCATAGTCACTCCCTTCTGGTGCAGGATGTTAGAACAAGGTCCCCCAAATAAGGAGTATGAACAAGCTGCAATTTCAACTCCCACACACAAAAGCACAGACAGGAAAACTACTTCAAAAACACAACTACAATTGTATATTGTTACATTAAAAAGTGGATTTTTGCCTAGCTGTCCAATCAGCGTCAATAATTATTTGACTGTTCGTTGAAAATTTTTTTTAAATTACAAATGCTGAGAGTCTAAAGTAATGCAACAATGTTGGAAATCCTCAGTGTGTGGGAAGAGGAACAAAGCTAACATTTCAGGTCACTGACTTTTCATCACATTTAGTGAAAGATCATTGACCTGCAGTCTTGCTTTCACTCTCAGCTGAAACTGTAGAACCTGTTAAGGTTCCCTCTTTATTGATGCTCCATGCTAATAATATGTGACATTCCTCAATGGAATAAATCTCTTTGAAAATCTTCTCAGTTGAACGTGTCTTCTTGACTCAGCAGGATGAGTATAAATCCGGATATTCCTCTACAAGCAGCTCAGAAAAATGTCAGGCAATCAAAGTGCTGTAATATCCGGAGTTGAACTTGTAACTTCTTGCTGGCAACAAGATTCCTTAAGAAATGTATCAACCTTTTCCTCAATGTCAAAAGCTTGACACCATATCTTAAAGCTCATAATTGAGGCTGACAGTTCAACATATTACAAAGGAGATGTTAAGTTTATTTGGTGAATTGCCATCAACCTAGGATTACTCATTGATATAGATAGCTCAGATGAATATTCCAGATCTGATTCCACTATTTAATGAGTATTTCAGGTTCTGGACCCTGACCAACAATTCTTCCTCAAATTATATTGTTAGATTATTTTTATTTTCACATAGAGAATCATTCACTATTTGAGAAATCAAGCTGTATAGACCAGGTATGGTATATTGTGTGATTACAACCACCACTCAATTCACTCTCAGGGACGCGCAAGATTTTATCTAAATAAAGAATAAAATCAAACTTATTCCAGATATGAGAAAAAGATTAAAGTATGCACAGCTTTTGGTATTTTAATAAATAATGTACCTCTGCAATATATAGAACTCTCTGGATCTAAAGATTATTTCTAACTTGAGAAAGTCTGGCAATACTGAAGTGATTCTTCAATCCTATTGACTTCTCTCCCAATTTAAGTAAATTTCAACCAGGAAAAGACTAGATCTCGTTTTCATCAGCCACTTTCATCGTCGGACCTGAGAGTCATGAGAATGGGTGGGTGAGTGCTGGTGTGTAATTCCATGGTGCCACATTGCAAGTCAGGAAATGTGGGAGGGGGTTCAGGAAAAATAAAGCTGTAGGACTGCGGGGAAGGTGCTGGGGGAGGGGATATATCATGCTTGACATTTTATTCTCTATTTTCTGCAACCACCTGCCTGTTTTCAAGAATTAAGAATTTTGTCACTAATTACAAATTTACTCAATTTTTATATAAATCAACGATATAATTTACTTGTAAAGAGGTTTTAAATAGGACATGTTAGGTTGCCCTATCACCCACAAACATTGTCCAGTATGAAGGCTGAGACCTCATTAAAAAGTTTGCATGAGCAAAATATTTCTCTGCATGTATCAGAAAGGAAATCCATTCAAATCCATTTCACATTTTCTCTTCAAAAATTCATTAGCTTTTCCATAAGAAGAATTTTCATTTATTTATTTTTTAAACATTGCATCTTGTGACAGATGTTCACATTGGGAACAAGCCAGAGAGGAGAAGAAAATGTACAAATGCTAATTATTTGGAGCATTATTGTCATCAATAAACATGCCACACATCTGTGCAAACCTTAAAAAAGTATGCTGGAAGTTGTCAGGGATAGATAGTTTATTAAATTTCATATTAAATAGGCTTTATTTTTCTTTCTGCTGTATTCATTTTGCAGGCAACCAAAAAGAAATTGGATGCACAGTGAACAGAGAAGGATATTAATAGACCAAGAGGATGCAGGCAGGCTGGTGAAATGGGCAGTCATGTGGCAGATGAAACTTAATGTAGAAAAATGTGATGTGTTACGTTTTGGTAGAAGGTACAAGGAGACACAATGTGGAATAATGGACAAATTAAAACATAACAACTCTTAAAGATTTATTAAAACAAAAAGATCTTGAGGTATACATGTGTATTTCATAGAACATGACAGATATATTTGAAAAAGTAGTTGAACAAGCAAACTGGACTTTTATAAAGATCACAATGGGTCATTATAAAACATCGATTTGACAATACTGGACTATCATGTCAAGTTTTTAATTCTGTTATGTTCATTTTTCAGGCAAGAGTAACTGAAAGCAGAGTAAACAGTGAGAAGGACAGTTATGAGGCCTTAAACAGGATAAGAAGGAAATTTACAGGAAAAACACTGGCCTTGAGATCATTCATTATGTGGCTGGACTAGTAAAACTGGGCTTGTTAGAAAGGGGAAATTGTGAAGGGATAAAGTGAGAAATCAAGTGAGACTGGAGTGAGTGAAAATGTTACCATTGATATACTTTCTTTTCAAGAATACCTGAGCTGTCCTCCTTTTTCAAAACATGGGGTTTCCCTTCTGCCACCATCAACACTTCTTCACCCATATCTACTCCATTTTCCATACATATGCTCTCACTCCTCCTCCCACTTCCTCAGCATTCACATCACCAAGGGTCTCACATGGTCTGTACATACCGGCTGTGTGGTGAAAAAGGCACAACAGCACCACTTTCATCTCAGACGGTTGAAGTAGTTTGGTCTGGGCCCCCAAATCCTAAGAACTTTCTACAGGGGCACAATTGAGAGCATCCTAACTGGCTGCATCACTGCTGCCTTGTATGGAAACTGTACTTCCCTCAATCGCAATACTCTGCAGAGAGTGGTGCGGACAGCCCAGCACATCTGTAGATGTGAACTCCCCACTATTCAGACATTTACAAAGACAAGTATGTAAAAAGGGCCCAAAGGATCATTGGGGATCTGACTCACCCCAGCCACAAACTGTTCCAGCTGCCACCATCCGGGAGACAGCACCAAAGCCAGGACCAATAGGCTCCCGGACAGCTTCTTCCACCAGGTCACCAGAATGCTTAATTCATGCTGACTCAACTGTATTTCTATGTTATATTGACTGTCTTGTTGTACATACTGTTCATTATAAATTACTATACATTGCACATTTAGATGGGGATGTAACATAAAAATTTTTACTCATGTATATGAAGGGTGTAAGTAATAAAGTCATTTCATTTCAATTTAATTCACTTTGGTAACAGTGATAGGATTTCCTATATTCTTACTTACTGCCCCTTGATCCTCCAACTCTAGCACATCTTTCCACGTAATGCTGCCATCTAGAAAGGGATTCTACTCTTTCCCTCCTCCCACTCTTTGCTTTCCATTGGGTTTACTGTCCATGTGACTCCCTTGTCCACTCATCCCTCCCCACTGATCTCCTTCCTGACACTCATCTGTGAAAGCATGACAAGTGTTACACCTGCCCCTACACCTCCTCCCTTACCACTATTCAAGGACCCAAACAGTTCATCCAGGTGAGGCAACACTTCAAGTCTGTGGGGTCATCCATTGTATCCGATGCTCCCAGTGCAGCCTCCTCTACATCAGTGAGATCTGACATAGACTGAGGACCACTTTGTCAAGTATCTTCACTCCATCTGCTGCAAAAGATGGGATTTCCCAATGGTCACCCATTTCAATTTGACTTCCCACTCCTATTCTGATGTGTTGATCCATGAATGCCACAATAAGGCCACATTCAGGTTGGCGAAGCAACTCTTCATATTCCATTTGGGTGGTCTCTGACCTGATGGCATGAACATTGATTTATCTAACTTACTACAGTTTTTCTCTCCTCCCCTTCTCTCATTTTCCATTCCCCATTTTCATCCCCTTGTCTCTCCTGTTCATCTCCTAACCTACCCATCAACTCCCTCGGGTGCCCCTCCTCATTCACCTTCTTCCATGGCCCACTGTCTTCTCATATCATATTTCTTCATCTTCAGCCGATTACCTCTTCCACCTATCACTTCATTCCTCCCACCTCCACCCACACAGCTTCCGCTTCACCTGGTCTCACCTGTCACCTGACAGGTTGCACTTCTTCCCCTCCACCCAGCTTCTTATTCTGGCTTCTTCCCCCTTCTTTTCCAGTCCTGTTGAAAGGTCTCAGCCCAAATCATTGACTGTTTGTCCCCTTCCATAGATGCTGCTTTGGCTACTGAATTCATCCAGCATCTTGTGTGTGTTGCCCAAGAACAAGGGGACTTGGAATGAAAGTACAGACAAAAGATCAAGAAGGGACATAAGATAAAAACACTTTTAACACTGCAGTTGTTTAGAATTCTACCATGATTTCCTAGATCACACTTCCATCTCAAACACTGCCACTCCCCTTCTCACGACATCTTCCCTTGCAAGTATAGGAATGGAAGCATGGGTCAGATGAATATATAGCTGAAGAGAAAATGCATGCAGGTAGAGTTTAGGTTCTTAGGTTATTGGGACATATTCTGGGAAAGGTGGGACTTTTACAAATGGAACGATTGCACCTTAGCCAGAATGGGAACAACATTTTATATTAGGGAGAGATGAATTTCATTAAAATAAGACAGGACCTTGCTAAGGTTGACTGGGAGCATTGACTTACCTGCAAGTTTAAACCTGCACTGTGTGAGGTATTCAGAGAAGAAATAACAAGATATCAGGACTAATGTGTTCACATGCAGTTTAAAACCAAGCATAGGGAACTCAGAAAGTAGGGTCCTGATAATGGTTCTCAGTCCAAAATATTGACTGTTTATTCCCCTCCATAGAAACTGCCTGAATTGCTGAGTTCCTTCAAGATTTTGTGTGTGTTGCGAAATATCTTGTCTTTAGGGAATCCTGTATCTTGAGGGTTATTGAATACCTTATAAAGAAAAAAAAGGAAACGCATTGTGGTTAGGGAAAGGAAGATTTGTGAGGTTGATTAGGAGTACAAAACATGTATGGTAGTGCTTAAAAAGGGAATTAGAAAGACGAAGAGGAGTACTCTATCATCCTGCCTGCCTTTGCTGAGGGGTGGCTCTCAATATATTGGAGGAGTTCAAAAGTTCAAAGTACATTGATTACAAAAGTATGTATACTATATACAATCTTGAGATCAGGCTCATTCCAGGCAGCCACAAAACAAAGAAACCCCATCGAACCCATTAAAAAAAGACTGTCAAACACTCAATGTGTAGAAAAAAATGAAATTGTGCAAACAGTACAAGTAGCAAATAACATTCAGAAGAGAACTTCACAAAAGGGAGTTCACAGCCATGAAGCCAATCAGGAGCCCATTAGTAGCAGAAGCAAGGATGAAGTTGTGAAATTATAAAATAAGTTCTCCTCTGCAAATATCAGATCTTTAATGAAGTTACCATATACTCTCAAGATATTTTACTTGGCCTTTCAGATACGTTGGTGGCAAGGCTGAACTGGATGGTTTGATGTCGGTCATGATAAGGACAGAGTCATGGTTGGGGAGTTCTTCGAATCATTTCTTCCATTGTATCCAGAATGCCTTTTTCGTCCTTGATCACTTCGCCTTTGGTCACCTGGAGGCTATGACTAAGATATTTGGAGCACCAATAGCCCTCTGTACTGAAAACTCATTGTTATCAACAAATTGTGGACGTCCTTTTTCTTACATCTTGTTATTCCTTAAGTGTTAAAGTTTGTCACCTTTTCCCAACTCTCTACTGATTGCCTCAAGGGATAGTGGCATCATTTAGTTTTTAAAAGCTATGAAGGGATAAAATCAATGATGGTCTGATTAATATAGGGTTGCTTCAGTGAAGGACTAGAAGGGACCCACATGGAACTAAAGAATTCTAACCTAACAACTGGATTAAGCTTAAACCATATTCAAACAAATAGCATTTTGTCTTTTTAAGTACCTACAAGAAATATGTTAACCTTTCAGATATCAGTACCAAGGCTGAATTCAAAGTTTTGAAGAAATAGAGAAAAATACATTAATTGCATTGCCTGGTGGCAGTTTGATATATTGTCTAGTAACTATGTTTTGTTAATAAATAGAATTCTGCAGTCTTGCTGTGCAAAATTTAATGCAAAATTCCTTTTATTCAGTGGACAGAACACTGAAGTTAGCTGATTCAGGAAATATGCTTAATATCATTGTATCCATAAAATCCTAATTTTCTCTGTCTCGTTGATACACCTTAGTACTTGATGAAGTTAGCATTTGTTTACATCAGCACCTTTAGCTTTATAGCTAGCTAGAATATGCGCCTAAAAGAAATAACTTGCTAAAATTCTGCTATTACAGATTTCTTATTTCATCTGAAATCTATGCACAACACAAATTAATTATATATTTATGAAGATTTTCTGGGTTTGACAAGAATTCTGCTAAATCTGTAACGATCAGTCACGCAGCATCTGTGGAATGATTACTGTTTAGCACCCATGATTTTTCCATGGAAAAGGCAAAGGAAGAAAGCAAGCATGTTGCAGAGACGAGAAGGGATGGAGAGAGCAAATGGAATCTCGGATAAGGTGACGTCAACAAAGAGGTGATAAGAATGCTTGTTAATCACACTGAAATGTTTGGTGGAGAGAACATCAAGCAAGATAACAGAGAGAAATAAAACGTGGAGATGAAGTCACCCAATATGAATCTGGCTTCCCAAATCTAGATGTCACTTCATGTAATGCACCCTATTGGAAGAAGTTATTGCCTCACATGGAAGGACCAAAACCAATTGTTGAGCTCCAGTTACCTTTCACCTCAATTCACAGTTTGACTCCCAATCTATCCCCTTTGTCTGTGGATGAATGTCCAATGAAATTTAACAGAGGTTTGAGGAACAGCACATCACCTTCCAGCAAGAAACACTGCTGTCCTCAGTTGTATTCTCCAATTCAGATAACCAGCTTTTCCTGTCTCATTCATAAATGGATACATTCTCGTGTAAGGTTACCCACCTAATATATTAATTCCATTTTATCTGTCTCTGCAAATACTATTTGAATTGCTGAATATTTCCTGCATTCTCTTTCACTTCAGGTTTCCAGCAAATGCAGTATTTTGAATCACATACTGTCCTCAATCACCTTCCTCAATTTACACTCCTCTTGGTTAGCTGTAATTAACAAACATTCTTAACCCTCCCTTATAAGGCAAAGAAAAGCTATTACGTCACCTGGACAACCTTTTTGTGCACCGTATCAGAGGCGTTCCCTTCATCCTTTCTATTGTTTTTCTCTGCCATTTAAAACACACAGGGTCATAGAACAGAAATGCTCTCTCTGCAGATGCTGCACGGCCTGCTGGTTATTCCTAGCATTTTCTATTTCTATATCAAATCCCCAATATCTACAGTATTTTTGTTTAAATTTAAATCAATAATCTTGTGTATCAGCCCCCCCCCAGGAAAGTGTAGCCATAATATTACATAACTTGATGTTAATTTGATAAAATGATACATTTGAAAGTACACAATAAGTGTACTTTTATGTATTCAACCCTGAGATTCATCTTCCCACAGACAGCCACAAAACAAAGAAACACCAAGTAACCAGTTCAAAGAGAACATCAAACACTCAACATGCAAAAAGAAAGAACAAATCGCTCAAGTGGTAAAAAAAAACGACCAAACACACAGAATATAAAACATCAAACCACAAATTCATCATAACAGGCAGGAATAAGTTCAGGTTAATTCAGTTTATTTCAATTTAGTGCTGGGTCACTTGTTGGCTACAGGCCAGAGAGCCAATCCCCTAGATCAAAATCGCACAAAATCGCAAAATGAAAGAGGAATAACCGGAACCGGAAAGAGGAACAACATGAATTACAGAGTCCAATCCACAAACCAGATTGGGTTAGCCTTGCCCAAGACCCAAGACTCTGGCACCATTGAGCAAGAAGGAGACACAAACTGGTCAGATGCCAGCACTTTTTTCCAGGAGCAGCAAGTCAGAGGGAGAGAGAGAGACCAGTCAAATACAGGCAGAAGGCGCTGAACACCTGCTTGCCTTCCGCTCTCATTCTCGTTGATTTCAATCTTGTTCAACATTTTACTCGGCAAGATCAGCAAGAAATGGAGTCACTCATGGGTTCATACCCTGCCTCCGGGCTCATTGGCCCCCAGGCCACACAGTCCAGTCCAAACCTCACCGAACTCCCTCGGAAACTGCGAAGTGCCAGATCGCTGAATCGACCTGAAAACACGCCATCGAAATGTAAAACGCAGGTTCCAATAGTAGCAGAAACACAGTTGAAAGAAGAAGAAGAAATAAAAGAAGTAGTTTCACGAAGTGTTTGAAGGACGTCACCGTTGGTTGTTGGTCTCTGGTGCCAGTTTCTTCAGTTTCATTCATCATCCCTCTTATCTTCCAGTTTTCCCTTTGTTTAATATTCTTCCACTACCCTCGTCATGTATGTTTCAAAAAGATCACCTCTCATTCTTCTAAATTCCCAGGAATACAAGTCCAGATTTTCAACCACTTTGTGACAATCCTCCCATCCCAGGAATGAGCTGCGGGGTTTCTTTTAGAATGCTCTCAAAGCCAAATTAGGGGACAAAAGCAGTACTCCAGGAGCAGACTCACAATTAACTCCTACAATTGTAATACTACTTCCTTATTTTTAAACTCCAACCCCCTAGTAATATAGGTCTCATGCCTTTTAGACCATAAGAACACAAGACATAGGAGCAGAATTAGGCCGTTCAGCACATCGAGTCCCCTCCACCATTTCATCATGGCTGTTCCTGGATCCCATTCAACCCCTTACACCTGCCCTCACACCATATCCCTTGATGCCCCAACCAATCAGGAATCTATCAACTTCCACCTTAACTATACCCACAGACTTGGCCTCCACCGCACTCTGTGGCAGATCATTCCACAGATAAACATTCCACATTTGTCTTCCTAATGATCTGCAATACTATCATGCCAACATTTTGTGTTTCACCTAGATCTATCTGTATTCTGCTCTTTTGCAATTTTTCTCCATTCAGATTATGGTTGGCCCTTTCATTCCTCCTGCCAAGTTTAGTCTTTCCTATATTAAACACTATTCATTAAATATTTGCCAATGCTGTCAACCAATCTGCATCCTGCTACGGATTTCAAATATCCCAATTGCAACATGTTCTTCCCTATGAAACTTCATGGGTTCCAAAGTTTACGCAATATGGAAATGTTGTGAGGTTTCAAGCAAAATATGCCGCCTGGAGGCCAAGAAGCCTGAAGATGGGGCACGAGCCCAAAATTGACTTAATTTCTCACTGATTAAAGCATTAAGGAAGATTGAAATCAGCAAAGACAAGAGCAGAAGGTGAGTGGGTTCAGTGCCATCTGCCTGTGTTTGACCGGTCTCTCTCTTGCTCTCATTTGTGAAAGGTGCCGGTGTTCCACTGGTCTCTTTCTCTCTCTCTCCCCCTTTCACTCATTACTGCTAGAAGATAGTGCCAGAGTCTTGGGTCTTGGGCAAGGTTTAATTGACACAGTTTTGGATTCTGTAGCTCGTCCTATGATGTGTTTCCGGTTGCTCCTTTTTTGTTGCTATTTTGGGCGATTTGGGTCGGGCAGCCCGGCTCTGTGGCCTGCAGCCAACAAATGTGCTAGATTGAACTGAACTGAACCGAAACTGAACTTTCCTGGACTGTTTCAATGACATTGTGGTTGATGTTGCATTTTGAATCTCAAGTCTTGAAAGCACAGTGGTGTTTGCTTTTGCATTGTTAGTTCATGAAAGTCATCATACAACATTAATGGAAACGCATAGTTTTGCAAAGAAAAATCAAAGGTAGCAAATGTAAAAACTTTCAGGTAGCAAATGTAACAACTAAAATAGTATATTTTTTAAAATTTATTTTTGGCTTATGAAATGTTGCTTAAAAGTTAGTCAGATTAGATCTGTACATATGGGGAAATAGTAAAAATTCACTCACCAGAATAGAACAGATTGTACTTCAACAAAATTAATGAAGCTTAAAGAGTCAGTAGATAATGGCACACCTCCCACCAACACAGCAATTTAATCTTTTCACCAGTTACAATAGAGAACAGAATATTTCATTGCCAAAAGGATCTAACAATATGATTTGTTTTACTTTAAAACTTGCTATTTGCTTTCTTAAGCACAGAGGACACAGAGTATTCAATATCAATCAAATAAAGTGAATTAATTCATAACCAGACAAAAATTCAATACCTCAATTCTTTAACTTAATATCTCTCAACAGTACTTATGCAGGACTTCCACATTTTAAAAATTGTTCTTCAGAACATGCACTGCTCTAGTCATTATTCTGACTCGTCTTCCCTTCAAACACATCTATAAATTCATCTTTTATTATCAATCAGTAGTATTTATGAAACCGCAAGTTGAAGTATTGACTATGCTTTGTAAATGGTACTCTTACCTCAGAGTAAAAGACCATGCTAGACTTTAAGGCTACAGAGCATGCTTAACTTTGCTCTTAAATGATCCGTCATTTCTACCAGTATTCAAAGAATAGTGGTACCACCATGGTTCATTTGCCAGCCTTGGAAACCAGAGCCCTGGACTAACAATGCATTTACATTATTAATATTCAGGAATTCAAAATAATGAAGACTTTAAAACCATTGGATGGCCATGAAAATCCAAGAACTTCATTAATCCTCTGTAAATGCAAGATGAAAGCTGTCAACTATACCTGGTTTATACATCAATTCATACTCAGAGCAATTGGAAGTAACCAGATAGTTACATCACAACTCCTTAACTGAAACAGAAAAAAATGTACTTGCACAAAATTGGGTGGTCCACACAACATTAACCAGGCACTGAATTTGATTGCTACTGAATGTGAATACAGGCTCCCATCCCAATTAAACCATCCCATATAAGGAGCGGTATCTAAACACATCTCCCACTAAATGGTCAAGCAACAGTCTAAGATTACCATGCCCAGAGAAACGCAATGGGAGACTCCTCCAGAAGGACTGTATCAATTCTAGAATCGATAGAATTCTATCATATTCTCCCTTCATCATATTCTCAAGGATAATTCAAGAAAGCTAGTCTTGCCAGACAATTCCAAGCTCCAAAAAATTATGTTACAAAAAATCTGGAGGATTGAATGTTATTCTCCACCATTTAAGAAGTTAAGAAAATATGCAATCTAAGATATTTATTCAGCCTCAGCCCTCTGGTGTGGAACAAATTCTATGTTCTGAAGGACCTAAGTGGGCAGGGTAGGATCCAACATATCAGAGACCAAAACCAACTGTGGATTTCTAACTACAGATCCTCACTCAAATTAGATGGCATCATCACCATCCATCTGCTTTCACAAGTTGATATAAAAGATCAAACAGCAGTAATTGCATCTTTGGTTTATCCTGAGCTGAAATTATTTAGTGTACCCAGCAGATATTCCATAAAAGATGAATTTGCTTCTGTGTGTATATTTGTTAGTAACTGAATTTCAAACGTAATCCATTTGAAGTAGTTGAAATGTGATATGTTCTGTAGAGTCAAAATCACAGAGCACCAAAGCAGACCCCTCTGTCCAATGGCTCCATTATGACCAAGATTTGCATCTAAACTAGTCCAATTTGCCTGCATTTGGCCCATATCTCTCTTACCTTTTCCTATCCATATACTTGACTTAAGTACTCTTTAAATGTAGACGTAGTAATTAATCCTTTGAATTGATTAATGAGCAAAGAGATTGTATTGCCATGGAAAATAATGTTGCAGGAAAGCTGCTTTTAAAATAAAATCAACAATTTTTTGTTGATCCTGTGCAATGGGAATCCATGGCATGTTATATTTTCTGTCTTTCAAGCTATTCAAAAATACGAGCCAACACGGGCCACAATTACAAGCCATCGGCATTCATAGCTGGCATTCTGTGAGCATGGACACATATTCTGCAAGTCAGCCAATAGCGGTTTATATGTAAGTAGGAAAGAGCTTCACACTTACTGCCCAAAGACAAGGTCCCTTTCCCTGCTGCTGACTTTTTTGTAAGGTGCAGTCACATAGTGATTACTTTTTGAATTTGAAAATGTAATTTGGAGAAATTTGGAAATAATTTGCTAAAATTTTGGTATTGACGCTGCTGAAGATTGCATTTTGACCATCACTTCATTTATGAGGCTTCATAAGACTTAGGTAAAAATCATTCCTGCAAGACTCTGAACCAAGAACTGTAAAGAAGCAATATAAATTAGATTTTAAAAAATCATGGGCAGAAAGCAAAATTAAGATTTGGAATCACAGAAGGATTAGTGGGTGGTGGCTGTATTTAGAAATGTAAAGGGTAAAAAAGTTATTATAATCAGTTTCCTATCATTTCCACTAAATTTTGAAATGTTCTGAAGAAACAGATGGGCTAACTTCAAATAACATGGAAGATCATTTTAATTCCACGTCCCATTCCCGTTCTGATATGTCTGTCCATGGCCTCCTCTATTGTCAAAATGAATCCAAACTCATGTTGGAGGAACAACACCTTATAACCGGCTGGTTAGCCCCCAACCTGATGGCATGAACATTGACTTCTCTAACTTCCGTTAATGCCCCTCCTCCCCTTCTTACCCCATCCCCGACATATTTAGTTGTTTGCCTGTTCTCCATCTCCCTCTTCTGCTCCCCCCCCCACTCCTTTCTTTTGCCTGATGTCTCCCATCCCATGATCCTTTCCCTTCTCCAGCTCTGTATCACTTTTGGCAATCACCTTTCCAGCTCTTAGCTTCATCCCACCCCCTCCGGTCTTCTCCTATCATTTCGCATTTCCCCCTCCCCCCACTACTTTCAAATCTCTTACTATCTTTCCTTTCAGTTAGTCCTGACGAAGGGTCTCGGCCCGAAACGTCGACAGCACTTCTCCCTATAGATGCTGCCTGGCCTGCTGTGTTCCACCAGTATTTTGTGTGTGTTGTTGGAAGATCTTATAACAAGTGCTCTCAGGAGGGACAAAGAACTGCAGAAACTAATGAGACCAAAGGCATTCAAGTCACCAGGATTCAATGGCATGTGCACCTGAGGCGTTTAAAGGAAGTACCTGTAGATTTAGCAAAGCCTTTGGTTGAAAGAAACTTCTGGACTATTAGCTTGACATCTGCTGATAGTGAAATACTATAGATGGGGTGGTGAACCTTTTTGAGAGCTTTTGCCCAAATTGGCAATATTCTTCAGTAAAATTGTAATTTTCTAAAGAGATTATCATTGATTAATGAATTAGTAACAAATATGTATAGACTTTTTAAGGGAAAAAAGAGTCCTGTTGCTTATTGATGTGTATCCAGTGTTTTACAATTAAAGTATAACAGAGGCAGATTGAAATAAATGAAGCATTTTAGAAAACCTGTTCAAAATTACTAATATTAATCTTTGAAAAAGACAGCTGGAAAATAAGATCATTTCTAAATGCTATTGCTCTTGCTCCTCAAATATAAGCATAAAAAAGTGAATGTGAATGACAGAAGTTGGCGATCTGGGGTCTGATGTTTGATGTTCTTGTTGGTGCTTTTCTGTGTGGGTGAGTGGATTGCGGGTTTTAATGTTATTGTCGCTGGGTTTTTTACAAGGGTGGAGGTGGGGTGTTCTGGGGTTTATGAGTTTTGTTTCTTTTCCTTTTTATGTCATTGGGGGGAGTGATGGCTTTTCTTTTCAACAATTGTCATGTTTTTTCTGTATTTCATGGCTATCTAGAGAAGACAAATATCAGAGATGTAGTGTACATGCATACTTCGACAATAAGATTAACCTTTGAAATTATAAGCTTTAGTAAAAATTCACAAAAGATCAAGCAAAACTTAACTCTCAATGATACCTTTATTGCTGAACTAATGAAGACAAATGTTTTATACCTGGTTGTTTTTGGACATTTGCATGTAGCAGTAGCTTCATCAATAAGCAATAACTACATGAATATTCATGAAGGCGCTAAACTACATACAGTATTTGCTGCTATTGTTGATAAATATCCAGTGTTTACTCACAAATGATAGAAGAAAAAATAAAAACAGAGTGAAGCCAGTGCTAACAGGTCCAACTACTTACTCTCCAAATACTGATTTGTACTCTGGCTCTTCAAGGATTTCAAAATGTATCATCGAACGTCACATGTTCTTGAAACCATCTAGTTGACACCAAACCAGAATGAGATGTTTCAGGTGAAAACATCTCACAGCACTTGGGTCGTAAATAATGATTTGCGCTTCATTTGGCAGTAAAGATCATCATTATGTATATTTCTATTATGGGTGGTGTTTAAAGATTCAAAGAACAGCATTGCATGATGCATGGCAACACATCTTTTGCACATGCCAGCGAGGGCATATGTGCCATAGGTTTACCATCATTGTTCAGGGAAGAAATAACTCATCAT
The DNA here is from genome assembly GCF_030144855.1 of Hypanus sabinus. NCBI lineage: Eukaryota > Metazoa > Chordata > Chondrichthyes > Myliobatiformes > Dasyatidae > Hypanus > Hypanus sabinus. Next base: position 90,655,305 of record NC_082711.1, on the reverse strand, counting down.
TCCAAGAAGTATAATGCAATCAAACCTAGTTATATCGGTTTTATGAAAGGATAAGGTGTCATATAACAAGACAAATATTTATGCCATCCAATTAAGTGTATTAGTTTAGGTTAAAGAGTAACTATCACAGAAGACAGAGTCAAAGAAGACACAAGAGAGACTGCAGAAGCTGGATGTTTAGAGTAACATCCAAAATGCTTGAGTAACTCAGAGTGTCAGACAGCATCTGTGGAGGGAAATGAACAGTCAACTTTTCAGCTCAAGATCCTTCTTTAGAGAGTCAAAATAAATAGATTCTTTCTCAGGTTAGAAGAAGGTAAGTAACAGAATGCTCTAAGGATCAGTTATTGGCCCTGATATTTTTATGATTTATATTAATGACAGAGGGGTGAGAAGTGTACAGGGTATCAGAGCTTGCCAGTGTCATTAACTTAGGTGGGAGGGCATGTTGCAATGATATTTGGACTCTACAACAGAATATAGATAGAGTGACTGAGTGAATGAATGAGTGAGTGAGTGAGCAAAAGCTTAACAAGTACATTTTATACTGTATGGAGGAAATGTAAGGTGACTTAACTAGGTGAAAATAATCAAAAGGCTGGGGAACTGCCTATACAGAGAGGAGATGTAATAAGTGTAGTGAAGATATCTCATTGTTCTTGTGCATGAGTCACAGAAAAATTTAGCTGACATGTTGCAACAAGTAGCTTGGAAGGCAAATAGCCCATTGGCTGTTATGGAAAGAAGATTAGAGTTTTGAAATAGGGAATATTGTAATATTGTAAATGGTGTCAATGAGGCAAATATCATCCAAATGAAATTCTCTGCTATTTCCTTGGTGGAGAGGGTTGCTCTATCATGAATGACCGAAGAAGTAAGATCTGTTTTTTTTAGCTATAAGATTGTAAGATATCATCACAGGTTAGATGTTCTGATGTTTATAAAGGCAGGAGTCTCAAACAAAGAATTATAGTTACAAGAGAAAGTGATGGTCATTTAAAACTGAGGTGCAAAGTAATTTTTTTTCTCACAGAAATTCTATGCCCTGGACGATTGTGAAGGCTGGATCATTGGAGTATCTAAAGAGGAGGAAGATAAATTTTTGCAAGTTCAGGGAATTGAGAGCTATGGAAAACTGGCATGGAGAAACTGAGGCCAAGGCATGATGATATAGCATGAATAGGAAAATTTGAATACTCAGAGATACTTGTATATCTGATGCACAGCATGTAATATTTAACTTCCAGACAGATCATTTTGAAATAATTTATCACTGTTAGGAATTAAGTTACTCTTAAGTGCCCCTTGGTTTTCCAAAGACATTATCTGGTAAGTACCACAATTTCATCCTGTTCACTGATCCATCACTGTGGTATAGGACAGCCATCGAGAAACTAGGTAACAACATGCAAATTTTCAAATTTTTACATTTAACTTTGTCAACACCAGAGATTGATAGGTGATATTGTCATGATAATATTGCTATCACTATTAATATAAAATCCATGTCAAAATACCATGAGTTTGTGTCATTTGACACAGAAGATTTACATTGCCAGACTTCACCCATCCTTTTTTATTCTTCCATATCTTTTTTCATCACATCTGTGTCTACACTTTTCAATGTTTCATTAAAGCTCCCAAATGCCCAGACGTACTGTATTGTTTTCCCTTGTACCCTCAATCCTCTACTGTAATGAAATGATCTGTGTGAATGGCAAAGATTTTCACTGTACCTTGGTATGTGACTATAATTAATGAATTTCCCAATTTAAATGTATCTTTCCTTCACGGTGTAGAGGCTAATAACTAGTACAGAACTTGTGGCCCTAAGTACGTCAGAAAAGTACAATATGCACCAGTGGTTAATAAACCATTAGCTTCACTAAGTCCATTACTGTCCCAGCCTTGTGCAGAATTTTACTGTGTAAAAACGTTTTAACAGAAATGAAGATTCTTTTCTGACTTTGCTAGCACTTCAATTCTTTTTTTGTGGCATCCCTAATAAAGAACACATGACATGGGACCTCAAGATAGGTTTCCTTATTTGGAATTGAAATCTCCTTACTTTAACTTATTATTCTTTTGTGCACATAAGTAGAAATGATATATAATCATACAGAGAGAATGAATCATGTTAATAGTTGGAGACCATTGGCTATAAGTATAGTTTAATACATTGAAAGAATTGATGTCAGAAATACAAGCTTGAATGTGCATGAAATGTATAACTAGATTCATAGAGTCATTGAGCTATACAGCATTGAAATTGGACCACTGTATTTTGGTCCAATTACATCACATTCACCAAGATGCCCTTGTATTCTAATTTCATTTACCTGTGTTTGACCAGTATCCCTCTAAACCTCTTCTATACGTATAACTCTTCAAATGCCTTTCAGAAGTTGTAATCGTGTCTATCACTTCCTTTTGTAGCTTGATCCATATATTCTTCAACCTCTGAAAAACCACACCGCAGATTTCCTTTACATCGTTCCCCACTCAATTTAAATCTAAGCCCTCTACCTTTAGACTATACCCCTGCCCTGGGAAAAGGACTGTCAGAATCTACACTGTTTACACTCCTCATAATGTTGTATATCTCTATCAGGTCATTGTTTAAGCTCCTTCACTCCAGGGAAAATAGTCCCAGCATATCCAATCTCTCCTGATAATTCAGGCTCCCCTGTGCTGGAATCATTCCTGTGTATCATTTCTACATTCTCTAGCTTACCACGTAAGTAGGAATGGTACATTATGCTTTTCAGTTTCGATCATTAAAAATTACACATGGGTATGAATCAAGCTCATTGATGCCACTGCAGCTTCTTTAGTCCCAGCATGCAATATTTCAGCAGTTCTGCATTATAGAGAATGAGTTTCCTTCCTTCAGATTTTGAAATTTTAAAAAAAGCATTGTATCATTGATGGAAGTTGAGCAATTGAGGCAGGAGTCACCAGCACACATGTAAAAGTTGACCACACACACCCAATTCATATTAAAATGTGCTTAGCTATATTGTAGAGAGTAAAGAGGAAAGGTTTACAGATGGAACCCTGGAGATGACCAAAGTAATCACTTGAAGCTTAAGTAGAGTTACAAAGTACTGTATAATTATTATAGAAAACAGTAATAAAAGCATTAAGTTATTTTATAAATTAGTTTGAGTAAGTGTGGTATGGAGCATACTACAGTCATCAGAATCAGGTTTATTATCACCGGCATGTGACGTGAAATTTGTTAACTTGGCAGCAGCAGCAGAAAAAAATACGTATTATAGAAGAGAAAAAAATAATAAATAAAATAAAAAACATAATAAATAGTTAAATAAATTACAGTATACATATATTGAATAGATTAAAAAATGTGCAAAAAATGAAAATATTGTATATTTTTTTAAAAATGAGGTAGTATCCAAGGATTCAATGTCCATTTAGAAATTGGATGGCAGAGGGGAAGAAGCCGTTCCTGATTCACTGAGTGTGTGCCTTCAGGCTTCTGTACCTCCTACCTGATGGGAACAGTGAGAAAAGGGCATGCCCTGTGTGCTGGAGGTCCTTAATAATGGACACTGCCTTTCTGAGGCACCGCTCCCTAAAGATGTCCTGGGGACTTTGTAGGCTAGATGGAGCCAACTAAACTTATAACCCTCTGCAGCTTCTTTCGGTCCTATTCAGTAGCCCCCCCCCCCCCTCCCCATACCGGACAGTGATGCAGCCTATCAGAATGCTCTCCATGGTACATCCACAGAAGCTTTTGAGTGTATTTGTTGACATACCAAATCTCTTCAAACTCCTAATAAAGTATAGCTGATGTCTTGCCTTCTTTATAACTACATCATTATTTTGGGACCAGGTTAGATCCTCGGAGATCTTGACACCCAAGAACTCAAAACTATTCACTCACTCCATTTCTAATCCCTCTATGAGGATTGGTATGTGTTTCTTCATCTTACCCTTCCTGAAGTCCACAATCAGCTCTTTCGTCTTACTGATGTTAAGTGCCAGGTTGCTGCTTTGGCACCACTCCACTAGTTGGCATATCTCACTCCTGTACGCCCTCTCGGCACCACCTGAGATTCTGCCAACAATGGTTGTATCATCAGCAAATTTGTAGATGGCATTTGAGCTATGCCTAGTCACTGAGTCATGAGTATACAGAGAGCAGAGCAGTGGGCTAAGGACACACCCCTGAGGTGCACTAGTGTTGATTGTCAGTGAGGAGAATATGTTACCACCAATCTGCACAGATTGTGGTCTCCCGATGAGGAACTTGAGGATCCAATTGCAGAGGGAAGTACAGAGGTCAAGGTTCAGCAATTTTTCAATCAGGATTGTGGGAATGTTGGTATTAAATGCTGAGCTATAGTCAATGAACAGCATACAGAAGTAAGTGTTTGTGTTGCCCAGGTGGTCTAAAGCAGTGTGAAGAGCCATTGAGATCGCATCTGTCATTGACCTATTGTGACAATAGACAGATTGCAATGGATCCAGGTCCTTGCTGAGGCAGGAGTTCAGTCTTGTCATGAGCAACCTCTCAAAGCATTTCATCACTGTAAATGTGAGTGCTACTGGGCAATAGTCATTAAGGCAGCAAACATTATTCTTCTTAGGCACTGGTATAGTTGTTGCCTTTTTGCAACAAGTGGGAACTTCCGCCTGTAGCAGTGAAAGGTTGAAAATGTCCTTGAATACTCCTGCGAGTTGGTTGGCACAGGTTTTCAGAGCCTTACCAGGTACTCCATCAGGACCTTCTGCCTTACAAGGATTCACTGTCTTTAAAGACAGCCTAAAATTGGCCTCTGAGACAGAAATCACAGGGTCATCAGGTGCAACAGGGATCTTCACAGCTGTAGTTGTGTTCTCCCTTTCAAAGCATTGAGTGCATCTGGTAGTGAAGCATCGCTGCCATTCATGATATTGGGTTTCACTTTGTGGGAAGTAATGCCTTGCAAACCCTGCCAGAGTTGCCGTGCATCCGATGTCGCCTCCAACCTCGTTTGAAGTTATCTCTTCACCCTTGAAATAGCCCTTCACAAATCATACCTGGTCTTCTGGGTTGCCAGACTTGAATGCCACAGATCTAGCCTTCTGCAGACGACGTACCTCCTGGTTCATCCATGGCTTTTGGTTTGGGAATGTACAGCAAGTTTTTCTGGGCACACATTCATCCACACAGGTTTTAATGAAGTCAATAACAAATGCTGCATACTCATCCAGGTTCAAAGGTGAATCCCTGAATACAGTCCAGTCCACTGATTCAAAACATCCCTGTAGGCGCTCCTGTGCTTCCCTTGTCCATACCTTCCTGGTCCTCGCTACTGGTGCTGCAGTCTTCAGTCTCTGCCTGTACTCAGAGAGTAGAAGTACAGCCAGGTGATCAGGTTTCCCAAAGTGAGGCCGTGGAATAGCACGGTACGCATTCTTGATGGTAGCGTAATAATAGTTCAGTGTGTTGTTTCTTCTGGTATTGCCAGTGTGAAGAGCCATTGTGAAGCAATTGATAGTAATTGCTTAGTGATTTTTTCAGACTGGTCTGGTTAAAATCTCCCAAAATGATGGTGAAGCCATTAGGATGTGCTGTTTCGTGCATGTTGATCCCATTGCTCAGATCATCTAAAGCCTGCTTGACATTGGCCTGAAGTGGGATGCATCCTGCTACCAAAGTGATCCTGGGGAACTCCCTAGGTAGGTAAAAAGTATAGCAATTAACTGTTAGATATTCCAGGTCTGGTGAGCAGAATTGGGACAGCACTGATATAGTTATGCACCAAGAAGCATTGATCATGAGGCATACTCCTCCACCTCTGCTTTTGAGAGACTCTATAGATCTATCCTGACGGTGTATAGTAAACCTGTAATCTGAATCGCTGCATCCATTATGGAAGGGGTTAATGAAGGAGACATGGGGTCCTAAAATTTATTTTTGCACTTTTAGGGTCTCAAATTATATTTGTGTTGTCAGTTGGTTGAAATGGAAGCTGACAATGTCAGCACGAGGAAATGAGAGTATCTTGTGATGAAGTGAGCAAGGAAAGCCCTTGTGCACCTTCAACTCACTCTGAAACATTGAGGAGCTCGTAGTGCTAGAACACCAAACAGTTCCTCACAGGAACAGGCCCATTGGCCACAATATTTGCACTAATAATGCCACCAACCTGATTAATTCTGCAGATGGTGTGTATCCCTCTATTTGCTGCCTGTTTGTATGAGTTTAAATGCCTCATTAAATGTTTCTGCTTCTACCAGCGCCCCACCAGAATAGTCCACGCACCTACCATTAACTGTGTGATAAACCTGCTTTGCAAATGTCCTTTAAACTCTCTACCCTCACCTTAAACCAGTACAGATTTCTACCCTGTGAGAAAGACTCTTGTTAACCATCATATCTATGCTATTCATAATGTTATATACTTCTACCAGTTCACCTATCAGCCTCTGATGCTCCAGAGAAAACAATCCAAGTCTGTCAAACCTCTCCTCATGGCTAATACATTCCAATCCTGTCAACGTCCTGGCAAGCCTCTTCTGCACCCTCTCCAAAGCTTCCACATCCTTTCTGTAGTGTTGTGACCAGACTGCAAATGGAGCCTAACCTAATTTTGGTATAGCCACAACATGACTTGCCATCTTTTATAATCAATGCCCCTACTGATGAAGACACGTCTATTCAATGGCTTTACCACTTTCAGGGAGCTTTAGACAGGTCCTACATGATTTTCCTGTATATCATTGTTCCTAAAAGATACATTTACTGTACAGTTACTTTTTTGCATTTGACCTCCCAAAATGCTGCCCTTACCACTTGAGAAGAAAGAGTGAATTACATTCAGTGAAATCAATGTCCAATCAGATAAGGAAAGAGCACAGAGTATTGAGCAATTGGATGAGATTAGATTGGTTTGTAAAAAAAAAGACAGAAATGGACATTCATATTTTTCCCTCACCACCATTCAGGGCCCCAGACAGTCCTTCCAGGTGAGGCGACACTTCACCTGTGAGTCGGCTGGTGTGGTATACTGCGTCCGGTGCTCCCGGTGTGTCCTTTTATATATTGGTGAGACCCGACGCAGACTGGGAGACCGTTTCGCTGAACACCTACACTCCATCCACCAGAGAAAGCAGGATCTCCCAGTGGCCACACATTTTAATTCCACGTCCCATTTCCATTCTGATATGTCTATCTATGGTCTCCTCTACTGTCAAGATGAAGCCACACTCAGGTTGGAGGAACAACACTTTATATACCAGCTGGGTAGCCTCCAACCTGATGGCATGAACATTGACTTCTCTAACTTCCATTAATGCCCCTCCTCCCCTTCTTATATTCATCCCTGATATATTTGGATTCCCCCCCCCCTCCTGTTTTTTTCTCTCTCTCTGCCCATCACTCTGCCTGTTCTCCATCTCCCTCTGGTGCTCCCCTCCCCCTTCCTTTCTCCTTAGGCCTCTCGTCCCGTGATCCTTTCCTTTCTCCAGCTCTGTATCACTTTTGCGAATCACCTTTCCACTCTCAAATTCACACCACCCCCTCCGGTCTTCTCCTATCATTTCGCATTTCCCCCTCTCCCCCCTACTTTCAAATCTCTTACTATCTTTCCTTTCAGTTAGTCCTGACAAAGGGTCTCGGCCCGAAACGTCGACAGTGCTTCTCCCTATAGATGCTGCCTGGCCTGCTGTGGTCCACCAGCATTTTGTATGTGATTCTTATTTTAACATGTTTAATTAACAAATTAGTCTAACAAAATTAAAATCTGTTGGAATTGTACTCCACACTACTAACAGGTTAAAAGAGATCAACAATCAATATTTACACTAAATGTAGAGATTCTGCTTCAGATTGATATTTACCATCACATGACAAGAAATTTGTTGTTTTGCAGCAGCAGCATAAAATATAAAATAACAATTTAGAGTACAAACTGTTGAGTTGGATTTCAAATTAATTGAATCCATTTTCTGTTGTACATTTAGTCTGCACCAATCATGCACTAAACACCGTACAATATTCCTGATACATTAAACAGCTGTTTCCATGACTTTTAGATTCCAAGATTTCACCTCATAATTGAACTTGCCTGAATTAACTAAGGCATTCCCATATAGTTAATGAAAGCATTTGGCCACAAGGTTCTTTTAATATCAAATTATAGGCCATCCTTTTAGCTGTCATATTTTGGACCAAGCTTTGAATGGATCAAATACACATTTAAAACCTGATGCTGTATACTGTTCACTAATAACTGCAACACTTAGTGCAGAAATAACAGCATAAATGATATGTGTGCTCATCAAATCAGATGAATGCTGTGATTTCTCCTTTGATTAATTTAATCATATAGATGCAAAAACCTCATTTGGTGCTTTGAAGAAATGCAAAAGCAAATAAAAAAAATTGAACCACAACACACAAAGAATTATTACTGAGCCATATAAGAAAAAAAAATCCAGAATTCAATTGCATTGAATGTCCACAAACTCTTCTCTTTATGTCAAAAAAATAACCAACCACATCAAATAATTTCAAGTGATCTATTGCAAGCAGATATTTAATAGTATAATTTGAGCAAATCCATCTATGTGAAATCATTTGAATTAGATGACCTTATTGATAATAATTTAGGCTGCAGTGTGCAGCAGCACAAGGATTAATTATGTTTGTACGATAAAGGTAGTTGTGGAATTACAGCAACATCATGGGATGTTCAGCCAGTGCTTTCTCTTATTTCACTAAATATCCTGGACCCTGGATAAGACTGCAGAAAGAGCTATTTTTAAAATAAATTGTTCTCATTTTTTCAGCCTTACAATGACACATACCTTTAGATAAATTATTTTGATCCATTACAAAAATAAATCTGTATTTTATTGTAATTAGTAGCTTCACAATTTGGCATTCACACTTTGAATAAAATGCTATTCCAAATTGGTATCTGAGAGATTGAATGACAATATAATTAATAGGTGGTAGTATTTATATCCTTTTAATCGAGTGTAAGGTATTGCTTATAAGGAGAATATTAAGGCTACACTTATCCCTATATTTCCATACAATAAATAAGAATGAGAATTCTTCAAACCATCAGAACAGCTGTTCTGTGTCTCTGTTTGGTGTCTAGCTGACATGAACCTGCTTTGCATTCTGATCTCCAGAACATTGATTAATGTGGTCTAGAGAGAGACTGTCAGAAGTGGCAGACTGAATCAAGGGATTTTTGTTCAACATCCAAATGACACAGAGCAGCAAGAGAATTAAATAGATTACTTACCAATGGCTTTTTGCCTGCAGATGAAGATGAGATTGCAAAGTTGTAAACCTCAATGTGATATTTCAGTGGATTAAGTATCCCTGTGATTCTACTGTAGATTTTAATCATCATGCTTTTTTGATCTTAAGTGCTTTAGTTTGAGATCTGTGTGTTTATTGAAGCCCTCGCTGGAGCATCTCACAAGCATATATCCACAGAGAAGTCACAAGCCATTCCTGAATGAGGAGAATAATGGGCTTCTTGCTATTTAATTAAAAAATTAAGCAGAAAAGCTTCAGTGTCAACATTCACAAGCAGTTAGTGTAGTGGAGTGCCACTATAATTGAGTTTACTTGCAAATGTTTACATGTGAGCTGCAGTAGATTCAGGTTCATTTTGCCTCACGCTGTTAATTTGGGATCTGAATCCATGCCCCTTGCTGATCTTTTCAATTTGGCAGAGTCATCTGGTAAGTTTATTTGGAAATAAAGTAGAACCAGAGTGGATTTGGCAATGTTCACAGAGAATTTACCATACTAGCATTCATCTTGGATTTTGAAAATATTCCCTTCCTTCCTCTGAACCAGTGCCTGCAGAAATAAAAGAAAAATACAGTGGCTTGGACTTGCCTGCCAAAAGACAATGAAGCCAATTCTTTCATGTTATTTAAGCAGAAAGGGAATCACTTCTGGCTGGGGTTTGGCATTTGACTAACCACCAAAATCCAAATGTTGTTTTGTGAATTTTGACACTCTACAGTTGGTTTCACAAAAACAGGATCTTGCAATCTGCCACATAAGTGAAATGCATGAAGTTACTTTATTTATGCAGTAAATACAAAACTGAAATAACTACATTAAATTATTATAAGTCAAAATAACCATTTAAAGATATGCTATGTGTTAAATGCTAGCAAAATACCATTTCCGCTCTTAAAAATAATAAAATGGTTTACCGAGAAATTTAGTGGCATAGCATACATTATTTTGCATAAGTCGCAGCATAAAATTAATCACAAGGCACTGTCGTAAAAATACTGTACTCCTGTATTTCTATAATATTATTATTAATAATATTTTTTATTATTGTGAATATTAACAAACCACTTAGAGAGTACAAGGATGATAATAAATTTTTACTCATGCAAGACTCAAATGGGATTTCCCCAGTGTGCTTGATTCAAGAATATGCAGTTATCACTCGGTACAGCTACTCTATTTTAGAATAATCAATTGGCCAAACAGAAATGAGCAAATAGCAGAAGGATTTCAATTATCAATTCCTAGACATTCAAGTTCTTGCACAAGGCATGTGGATTTATGGTCATGCACTTAGTGCTCACATGAACCAGCACGAAAGCCTCCATTGTAGCATTTTAGATTTCAATTTCTGATGAAAATATTAAAGGCATTGTATGTATTTAATATTTCAGGAATATTGTAAATATATTGTTTGATTAAGCATTCTTTGTTGTTTACATAATGCATTACAGGTTGCATGTAAAAGCACGTGAATGGCATACGTCATCACGCCACCACATCATGTGTGCGCATCTCACTAAAGTAAGAACGAAGTAGACTCATTATTCTCAGTTTCTCTGAATTAGTTTTATGCTTTGTTACAAAACGTAATAGCATTTTCATTCTATACTCTGTCAAAAAGTAAACAAAATCATGGCCAAACAAAGAAATAAGCTCTTGCTGTATCTCAAAATCACACATAGAGATTGACTCCTTACAAAATGTTATTGACAAACAAGAGAAAATCTGCCGATGCTGGAAATCCAAGCTACATGTGCAAAATGGTGGAGGAACTCAGCGGACCAGGTAGCACCCATGGAAAAGAGTGAACAGTCGACATTTCGGGTAGAGACCCTTCATCAGGACTTTCCTTGTGTAACATTTCATGACTCCTGATGAAAGGTCACGGCCCAAAATGTTGACTGTTCACTCTTTTTCATAGATGCTGCCTGGCCTGCAGAGTTCATCAAGCATTTTGAAAATGTTATCCACAGTGACTTGGACCATTTCAGCAAACAACTTAATCGGCAGGCAACTTATAAGATAATACTCTGGTAGTCAAACATTATTAGCATCATAGAAGATATTAAATAATGCACACAAATGAGAAAGGTTCCCCTCTGTAAAGTCTTTAGCGGGCTGGGCATGTAAACTTTGTGGTGTTTGTTGTGTAAGTAAGCAGCTTGGCTTGTTGTTGAGTAACCTACAGTTGTGCCAGTGCTCAAATTCTAAGTTCAAAGTAAGTTTCTTATCAATGTACATATATGTCACCATATACTACCTTGAGATAGATTTTCTTGCAGAAGTTCAGAGTAAATACAAAGAAACACAATCAGAGATTGTTGCTCTGTCTTGTGAATCTGGAAGGAGGTTTCTCGCGGTCTTTGTCGAGGAGAGATGAAGAGGGAAGACACGTGTGGAGAGAGCTGGTAGATCACCAGACAGAGAAGACTGGGATCTGAGGGTCCGAAGGTCAGTGACACTCAGAAGAGATCGAAGGTGGAAGATTGACGACTGAGTGAGCTCCAACGTGTACTTTTGACTTTTCTTTGAACTGGGCCCTTTTTTTATTTTCATTACTAGCCCTATATTCAGATTAAGATCCATAAAGTTCAGTCATTTAACTGCAAATGGTGTACTGTCTGATATTTTGCATTGTGGGTTTGTAACTGGGTGGTACATTACACAGCATCCACACAAGCATGATTTCTCAGTTTGGCAGGGCCAAAGGCTGTTTTCCCCTAGGTGAACACGAGCTGGCCGAGCCTGAGGGTTACATAACAATAAATAAATAAGCAATAAATATCAAGAACATGAGTGTAGAGTCCTTGAAAGAGAGTCCATAGGTTGTGGAGTCAGTGCAATTTTGGGGTGAATGGTTCAAGAGCCTGATGGTTGAGGGGTAATAATTGTTCCTGAACCTGGTAGTGTGGGACCTGAGGATCCTATACCTCCTTGTTGATGGAAGCAGTGAGAAGAGAGCATGACCTAGATATTGGGGGTCCTTGTTGATATTTGCTGCTTTCATGAAACAGCACTCTTTGTAAATGTGCTCAGTGATGCGGAAGGCTCTACTTGTGATGGACTGGGCACATATTATTGATTAGAATCCTTAACTTGAAGTCTGGATTCACATAGCAGATGAACTATCCATTAACAGATTGCATATTATAAAAGCTGGTTAATTCATTATTATCAGTTTCCATGTATTGCAGCATATACATTGGGATGTTACTTGAGTTTGGTCATCTTCTTTCTGGCTTCTGGAATATGGTCTCCTGTTTTAATTTGAAGCCATTGACTGTTTTGAAATTATGTTGCTATTCTGCAGAAAACGCAGCAAAGTTTGACACATATAAAGGGCATGCTAGGCAGAGGAAAATGATTGGACTTTACAAAAATAAAAAGAGACAAAGTCAGGTTGCAGTTTCAAAAAGAGCACTAATCTGCATGCTGCTGATGAAAAATCTGATCATGATGAGAGTAAGTAAGGACTGGGTAGCCTTGAGATTTATAATGTGAAAATTAACAGGAAACAAGCACTATGGCTTACACCAGAAGTGAATGGTAAATTAATTTAAATGGAATTGGACACTGACTCGGATGCTTCCATCATTCCACAAAAAGAATTTGAATGGCATTTCAAAGATACTACACTGAAGCCTGCAGGTATCCAACTAAGAATTTATTATGGAGAAAAGATAACACCTGTGGAAAATATATATGTAACAGTAAAATACAACAACCAACAAACCAAATTGGGCTTGTATGTGGCAAAAGCAGGAAGACCAGTATTGTGGGGCTATGACTGGCTGAGACAACTACAACTGGACTAGAGACCCATCCACTATTTGTGTGTCATATCCACTGCAATGGAGGAAACTGGAGGTAAATTAAGAAATGTACTGGATGATGTCACAACAATGTTCTTGGATGGCATTGGAAAACTCAAACATATCAAGGATATAATAGTATTGAATGAAAGTGCCCCACCAGTTTTACAATGCCTTCTGGTTCCTCATACCATCCGTGATCAAGTAGTCAGTGAGCTAGACCATATGGAGGCTTGGATTCTTTCCAAGTCTGAGTGGAACCCATGAGTAATACTAATAGTCTCAGTAGCCAAGAACGATGGGTTTATCAGGATCTGAGGTGATTTTAAGGTCGCCATCAACCCAGTACTGAAAGTAGGTCAATACCCCCTGTACAGGATAGAGGATATCTTTACAAACCTTTTAAAAGGGAATCAAATCAGCAAAGAAGACTTAGCTAAGGCCTACGTATAGATGAAAATGGAAGAAGAGTCCAAAGTGTTTCTCACCATAAGCACTCACAAAGAGCTTTATAATAGGCTTGAAGTAGAATCCACACCTACACTCTGGCAGAAATCCACAGAGCAGGTGCTACAAAGCTCTTCGGGCAGTCAGTGGTACCTGGATGACATTATTGTTTCTGGTGAAGATAACAAGGAATATCTCCAAAAACCTCAAGACAGTGATAAAAAGATTAGAAGATTACGGGTTCAGGGCACAATAAAACAAGTACTGTGGTCACACTATTGAAGCACAAGGATTACACAAGTGTGCTGAGGAGATTCAAACAGTGGTGAATGCCCCAAAGCCAAAGGATGTGTCACAGTTGTGGTCCTTTTTCAGGATGTGTTAATTACTATTACAGGTTCCTGCCAAACCTGGCTACTGTGCTCCATCCCTTGAACTGATTACTACAGATAGGGAAGAAATAGCAATGGACAAAGCAGTGTGAGATGCCTTTCAAAAGGGTAAAGGAAATGGTGACGTCAGGCAGTGTACTCATTGTGATCCACATTGCCCAGTGAAGTTTGCCTGTGATGCCTCACCTTATGGACGCCACAGGGATTAAACTTTGGTGTGATTCAAAGAGATTACCCACAACTTTGCTGATTAGCATACTAATTTCAGTGAAAGTATTGGAGGAAGTTATGCTGGTGAATGGCGGTTTGATCAAGGATGTCGCTTTGGTCCAGTCTAGCATTGATGAGACTGAAGTTGCACTGCCTGACAGGGTACACCCTCACAGAGAGGTAGGGCCATGGGTCATCCATACTTTTAGAGAAGGGGGGCATGTAGATGATGGAGACAACTTTAAAGCCAAATTGTATGCAGCTGAAGGTGAAGACTTTGAGAGCAAGTTGTTCTCATTTCTGTAAAGTCAGGGGAAAGAGTTGTCTAATGCAAAAGGTCTTATGGGTCCTTCAGCAAGTAGTGGACATTCTGAGTTGGTTTCGGCAATCAAATCACTGATAGGTAAATGCCAAAGTGTACTGGAGGAGAGTCAAACTTATCATAGGCTGGGAAGGAGGCTGGGAAGGAGTCCAGCCCACCTCCTGATGGGGAGGAGAAATATGGGTGGAGCAAACATATCTGTGACTGGATGAGTGGCAGTGCTCAGAAAATGTGACAAGACAATGGCTGGTAGAGAGTCTAAAAGGTCTGGCTGCTGAGGTGATGGGGCCCTTAAAGGCAGAAAACCCACTGGTCTGTGGGCCACATGCAAGTGTTAAAAAGTGTTTTTGGCAAGACAGACAGCCCAGTGGAGCTTATGATGCGGTTCAGGCTCACATTCCAGGAGAAAGGGGAAAAGTTTTCTGCCTACATCTTCAGGCAAGAGGGACATAAAGGGGCCATTCACCTAGCTGATATAAATCAATTAAGGATGGAAGAGGGGTGAAGGGCATGCATTCACATGATATGATTGCTTTAAGCATACAAATGTGTCATGAGACGTGCTCCCTCCTTTGTTTGTTGAGCTGTTCGGTGAAGTAAGAGAGCAGGAAAACACAATGGAGGAATAGGAGGCCTCCATCAGCAGGGCAAAGTCTCAGAAGTAGCCCCCGTTGCTGAAATGGCCCTTGATGCCATACATATGGCGGTTTTGCAGGATGTAGAGAAAAACCAGCACGCCAAGGTATCTCAATTGATGTCGTCTAGTGTTGTTACCAAGTGTGACGAGTCCAATAGGAAATTGGACTCACCAGTATGACATATTAAGCACAGGGCTGCTACTGACCAGAGTCTCTTGACGAGGGAAGCAACTGGTATTTTCTGTTAGAAGTGTGGTGAGGATGGACATTTTCTAGTGAGAGTGTGAAGGACAGGAAAACCTTCGGAAAGTAACCCAACAGTTACTTAAACAGAAAAGGAAGTTGGGAAACTACAGAGAGACCCAGTAAGGGAACAGTCTGTTGTCTCAGAGGGGAACATGTTCCAATCAATGTATCAAGGAGTACACTAAAGTGCAAAACCTTATGCCTGAAGGCTTGGTGAGGCCAAGCTGCAGTGTATCCATACAGATTGAGGGTATTTATGGCAGAGCCATACTTGACACAGATTCTCAGGTTACTTGACCGTACAGATCCTTTTACAACCAGTTTTTGACATATTTACTATTAACACCATTTTGTGCCCTAGAAATCTGGGGCCTGAGTACTGATGATTACCAGTATGATGGTTACTTGTTGAAACTGGAGTTTTTGGAAGCAGATGTTGCAGTAGCTGAGACCCTTGATTCATTAGTGTTAGTCTGTCCGAACCCGGTTGAAAGGGGTGAAGCTTCCAGTATTGTGTGAACAAATACTCCCATCGTGAGAAGACTTGTGGGAGCATGCAAGGAGAAAAATGGACAGATTCTTTTTGAAACCCTTACCCATTCACTGAGTGTTCAGAACTGCTTGTGAGAAGGTGCAAGTTCCTCCTGAATTGGCTGTTGAGCATAAACAAGAAACTGTGTAGTACACCCAGTCTAAGCCTGTCATGTTACATTCTGGGGAAGAAGCTAGAGTGACGGGAAACCCCAAATTCCCTAGAAGGTCAGATGCCGAGGCCCTCCAGATGGATGCTCCGGAGGATCATGAAGAAGAGTCGCGCTTACTTGCTGGGGTGCTGGTGAGGTCTGATCTGCAGAAAACTTCGACTGTGCATGCAAACAGGATGACTGTGCTTGTCAGGAACACCTCACAGAGAGAGCGGGCAACTCAGACCTGAGAGGCTGATGGCACATTTTTTTCCCTGTGAGGGTAATGTCTAGTTTTCCAGTAAGAAAACTGGGAGAGAGACAGTCTCCTGGATCGAGAAAGTTAACTGTAAAGTCATTCAACTTTGGTGACTCCCTCTTACCTGAGGGATGGAGGGATTGATTACTTACCAATGTGTTGTGGAGAAGACTGTTGTGGACATGAATTTGCTTGAGGTACTAGTGTACTTGGATGATCTCATAGTGTTCCGGTCTACCCTGGAAGAACACAAGATAAGGCTACTGAAGGTGTTAGACTGCCAGAAAGCTGAAGGGTTAAAATTGTCACTGGACAAGTACTTGTTCTGTAAAACATCAGTCAACTACACCAGGCACATGGTCTCACAAGCTACAGATCCAAGATAGAGACAGTGACCATGGTAAAGCCCAAGAATGTGAATCTCTACACTCATTCCTTGGAATCTGTGAGTACTATTGGAGATTTATGAAGGACTACCCTGTGGTTACCCTCCCTTGGGGAAGAAATGGAGGAGAACAAAAAGAGAAGAAGGTAACATTTATCTTAGCCCTTCAGGAAAAGATGGGATGCAAAATGTGAAGAGGCTTTTCAGCTGCTGAAAGAGTTGCTGCCTAAAGCACCTGTGTTACCCTCTGCAAACCCTCAATTGCCATATATACTGTATACAGACGCCTGCCGAGAGGGACATTCTATATCACTATCAGGGCACAGGGCTGGAACCTGTTGCTTTTGTCAACCAGAGTCTGTCACTCTCCAAGCGAAACCACCTCATGCAGATATTGGAGTTTCTTGCATTGAACTGGGTCATGGTGGATAAGTTAAGTGACTATCTATATGTGCCAAGGTTGAGGTGAGGACTGACAACAATCCACTGACCTACATGCTGACCTCGGCAAAGTTGGATGCCAAAGGTCAT
This sequence comes from Hypanus sabinus, assembly GCF_030144855.1. Lineage (NCBI taxonomy): Eukaryota > Metazoa > Chordata > Chondrichthyes > Myliobatiformes > Dasyatidae > Hypanus > Hypanus sabinus. Next base: position 90,638,091 of record NC_082711.1, on the reverse strand, counting down.
CATTGGTTGGTGGCTTTGTCTGCTTTTGATTTCAGCCTGAAATATCGGCCAGAGAGCTGGAAAATTGATACAGGTGCGTTCTCCCAACGTTGGCATGAGGTGCTGGAAATGGACAGAGAGTGGGAGAGTGATCCTGCTTCTGGTGTAAAAGCAATGTGCCAGTTTTCTGCCAAGGAGAAATCAGAGGCAAGGCTACGGCATGATGGAGCTGTCGAACATTTGGGAGCTTCTGGTTGTGCCATTCCACAAGCTTATTGAAACTTGACTTCTCTGGATACAAAGCAATTGCCTGCCTTGAGTCCTGTGGAATTGGCAGCAACCCAGCGAGATGACCCTTGCATAAATGCCCCTATTGTGCCATCTATTACAGAAAGGGATACGGCCAAAGTTGAAAAGACAAAACACAATACCATGCTCCTACTGTTGAGAGAGTGGGACAAACTGGAGTTGAGGAACCAGATTCTATATTGGGTCATGTCTTTTCCAGATAGGCCTTGGGCTTCACAATTGGTTTTGCCTGAGAAGCATCGCAGGATTGTGTTGAAGTTACTTTGTGATGATTCAGGTCATTTGGATCTTGACAAGACCTACGGATTGTATGAGATCAGTTCTTTTGGCCCTGAATGAAGCCTGAGTTTGAAGAGTACTGTAAGTCATGCATCCAATGATTTCAGAGGATAATGCTGACTGCAAGAGTTACTCCATTATTCTACTTACAGAGTGTGGGGCCACTTGATTTGGTGTATATGGATTTCTTTTCCATAGAGCCCGATTCCAACAATGCTGCAAATCATCACAACACCAGATCTGCCCAAGCCTTCCCCATAAAGATCAGAGGTGTTATGGGAGAAGTGTTGCATTCAAATGGAGGTGTAGTATACGTTACCTATGAAACTTCCCCAAGAATTGATATGGAGATTTCTGAATCTGACTCAGATGTAGCGGGGGGACTAGCAGTGGACAGGAGGATGTGCTGGTAGGCAGTGAAGGGAAGCTGGGCTCCATTGTGATTGGGAATGAAGCTGAGCTCAGTCAGGTGACAAGGGTCCTGAGTTGCAGGAAGACATGAGTAATGGATAGGGGGAGGCATCCCCAAGTAGACAGGAAAGGTCCCAAGGAGTGTCTAAGGCTGAAGAAGCTGAAGATGAGATTAGGAAGTCTCAGAGAGTAAGGAAAGCCCCAGCTAGGCAGGCATATGACATGGCAGGTAAACAGTGTTATGTCTATCCCCATAATGAAAAGGTTTAGGGGCCTGAAATCATGAAATTCATTTGAATACTATGATATTAATAATGACGATATATTTCAAAGTCATGACGACATGACTTTTGATTTGGGGAGAGGGGGAATAGAATGTAATGCCCAGGTTAAGATTGTTACTGCTAATGCAGTAGGGTATTTTGTTTTGTAGCATTCTGTAGAAGCAGTTGTCCTGTTTGGGTTTTCAGCTAAACACAAGGGCCTTGATATTCAACTTAGGAACGTTTGTTAGTCAATTAGGATGGTGGAATTGGGAGAAGGTTGTAGAGATATCTGGACAGAGAGAGATTTGTGACAAACACTGGTGTGATTGGGTTCACGGACTTTTTGACAGGAATGCAGAGAGAAGAGCGGGAGAGACAGCTGTAGGATTTGATCTGACAGGAAGACACAATTGAAATGACTGCTTCACGAGGCGAAGGAAGCTGAGATGGGAAGTTCTACCAGTGATTGGTGATGAGACTTCTGCGTCGAGAGTAACAGTCACACCCAGCTTTTGGACAATACGAACTTCACCAACATGCACACTTAGATTGGTTTAATTGTAATGTGTCCTTTTATTTTCTCTTTTTTTCTCTTAATAACAGCTTGATGAAGCTGAAGTTTGTAAATGCACATATTTTATGTGCTGTACAATCTGTTATTTCTTGCCAGTGGATAATTGTGTATGGGCAGTAATTACACAGCATTTGCTCAAATTGAGCTTCTGTTAATCAAAGCATCCTAACTTTCCTGGTTGGTTGGACCCAAATCATACCAACCCTAGATGTATATTGTTTAAGAAAGGCGGGCATCTCAACACTGAGTCCAGTGGTTGTTAGCAGAACCAGCTAACAAGCCAAGTTTCCATTTGAGCCCAGTGATGGGCCTTCACCGGTCATCTAGGCTTGGTCAACATCTCCCAGTGGCCACACATTTCAATTCCATGTCCCATTCCCATTCTGATATGTCTATCCATGGTTTCCTCTACTGTCAAGATGAAGTCACACTCAGGTTGGAGGAACAACACCTTATATACCGGCTGGGTAGCCTCCAACCTGATGGCATGAACATTGACTTCTCTAACTTCCGTTAATGCCCCTCCTCCCCTTCTTAACCCATCCCTGATTTATTTTTATATTTCCCCCCCTCCCCCTTTTTCTTCTCTCTCTCTGCCCATCACTCTGCCTGTTCTCCATCTCCCTCTGGTGCTCTCCCCCCCTCCCCCTTCCTTTCTCCCTAGGCCTCCTGTCCCATGATCCTTTCCCTTCTCTAGCTCTGTATCCCTTCTGCCAATCACCTTTCCAACTCTTAGCTTCACCCCACCCCCTCGGGTCTTTTTCTATCATTTCACATTTTCCCCTCCTCCTCCTACTTTCAAATCTCTTACTATCTTTCCTTTCAGTAAGTCCTGACGAAGGGTCTCAGCCCAATACATCAACAGTGCTTTTCCCTATAGATGCTGCCTGGCCTGCTGTGTTCCACCAGCATTTTGTGTGTGTTACCTCAAAACTTTGTCTGGTGGCCTGGGATGAAACAGCAGATTGAGCAGTTCCCCATGCACTGCTTGGGATGGCAACATGTCCTGAGGATGCCAAGGGTAGTGCCTCTCCATTCCTGGGAATGGCCTGCATTGCCCTGGCAGAGGATTCATGTGGATTTTGCTGGACCATGTGCAGGCAGAAAATTTTTGGCAGTAGTGATGCAGCTGCAAAATGGCCAGAAGTGTTCCCAGTAGCCTCCACTACAACCTCACACACTGTTGATGTGTTGAGAAGCTGCTTCTCAAGAACTGGTGTTCCAGAACAGCTAGTCAGTCACAATGGACCACAGTTTCAGTCATTCCTGAAAATGAATGCATTTAGACTGATTACATCAGCACCATGCCACCTAATTACAAATGGCTTGGTGGGAAGGTTTGTCCAGAATCTAATGTACACACTGTGAGTAATGGCTGCAGAACACACTGAATCAGAAGCTCACCAATTTCCTCCTTGCATATTGTAATGCAGCAGACTCCACAACCAACAACTTAGCAGCTATACTGGTCGTGGGTCACCCCTTGCACTGCACTTGGATCTCCCCAAACCCATTCTGAGAAGGAGGATGCAGGACAAAAAGTTGAGATAAATTGAGGGCTTCTCAAACAAAGAGGTTCAGAGTTTCACTCCTGGACTAGCAGCCCTGGCAAGGGATTGCAGAGGTGATCAAAGATGAGTACTTGAAAAGATTAAGGACAGAATTACACCACTTTGCTACACAGTAGAGATTGTATCTGATCACATCAATCAGTTGAGGAGAGCAGAGTCAATTGTTGAAGATGAAAGGAGTCCAGAGCTGTCAGAACCACTTCCTGCAGTCCCAGAGTCAATTCCTACAACCACTATGCAGGAGGATCGGAACCTGGGATTTTTCACAGCTGCGAGTCTCACCTTCCAAGCAGAGTGACCTCCTCCCCTTGTCAGGAAAGACATTGTCCCACAAGAGAAAGAAATCCTCTACAGTGATTAAATTTTCAGGCCTGAATAGCATGACTTAAAATTTATTATGCTGTGGATATCTACATAGTATTTATTGTACATAGTATACTGTGTGTATATTATATATATGATGACTAGAGAGTAATACGTTACATATTTGATTTGGGATATGTTCTATATTGAGTTAGAGTTTATTGCTAACCAGTGAGGAGTGTAGTGTGTTTATTTTTTCAGTAACATTTGAGTAATATTTTAAACACATTGATTGATTAAGCTTTCTTTGTTGTTTACATAATTCATTATGGGTTACATGTAAAAGTGTGTGAATGGCATACGTCATTATGCCACTACATCTTATGTGTGCACTTCACTAATAAAAAGGGGAATAAAAACTAAGTGGACCTGGTTCCTGGCTCCTGTGTTCTTCTTTCAATTAGTTTCAGCAGTTAAAAAATGTAACAGGCTTCATATTTAGAACAAAAATAATTAAAACTTTATTTTTTCCTCCTCAGTCTAATCTTTCTTTTTAATCACTCAGTGAATAAGGTTCAGAAAATAAATAAGCATTCGCCCTGTTCATTCAAGATTCCAGATGCCCATTTCATTCTGTGTTCCTATCACATCAGAATTTCAACAGCTCACAAAGCATTTTTTCCATATATATTTGGAATTGTATTCGGTACAAACATTGTGGGCTGTCCAGCCTGTTCTTGTGCCACGCTGTGTTCTATTTTACTGAACAAGTCTTTTTAACACCATCAATTCTGTCAAGTAACTTGCTATGGCAAAATCTAGCCCAACCCCCGATATGGAATACATAAAAAATCCTATTTAAGCCTCTGTTAAATGTTCTATATAAATGATAATTATGGTGGATTGGTCTTCCTTATCCTCACTAACAAAAGAGGCTTTAATCCATGGACAAGAGAAAATCTGTGGATGCTGGAAATCCGAGCAACACACACAAAATGCTGGAGGAACTCAGCAGGCCAGGCAGCATCTATGGAAAAGAGTAAACAGCCAACATTTCAGGCCAAAACCCTTCGGCCATAGATGCTGTCTAGCCTGCCGAGTTCCTCCCGCATCTTGTGTGTATTGCTTTAACCCACTAGTTAGATATGAGAAAACATAGCATCTTTAAAACTAAAGGACTGGAGACCAAGAGCCTGACTTCCAAGAATGTACATACACCAACATTATTTGTGTACTGCTGCTGCTCAGTGACTGAGGTTGATGTGACCTTGATTCTGGAGTTAAAGTGAATCAAATTAAACCATTTCCTATTTGTCCTGTAGATGATTTGCCTCCAGCATAGGTTGTAGGTGAGAACCCACCAGTACATTAACCCAAGTATGGGAAAATCTTCTGTATGGAATAACCTTTATTTTGTTTCCCAAGGTTTTGCTGGCTTCCACATACATTGTGGGAGACTTTGACAACAACTGCATTGGAAATCAATCATATAACTCTCATGTTCATATAAATACTGATCATTAGGTCAAAGTACCAAGAAAGATACTTCCTGAAGGACTTATACCCAAAGCAAAACTAATCCTTAACAAGAGAAAAGGTAATCAGAGGGATAGAAGAGGACATTCCTATTGACAATATTTGAAAATATTTCGATGTTTTTAAATATACTGTTATTAGTTTGAAAGAATGGATTACAATTTTTTAAATTGTTAGGCTATGATTATGTGAAATCAAAATCTAAGCATCATATACAGGCAACAAGAAACATAATTTGAACAAGGGTCTCAGCCCGAAATGTCAACCGTTTACTCTTTTCCATAGATCCTGTCTGACTTGTTGAGTTCCTCCAGAATTTTCTGTGTGTTGCTTTGGATTTCCTACATACTTTCCAGCACCTACATACTTTATCGTGTTTGAACATAATTTTCTGTTCATTGTACTCCAGACGATTACTTACTTCATACGCGACTTGTTTTCTTTTGAACATCTGTGCAATTTTAGTGAGAGTTACTGGGATTGAAAGACTTGTCACTGAAAGGAGTGAAATGAGTGTTTGATGACAGTTTAGTGACAGTTACTGGGACTGGAGCGTATGCATTATAAGCAAAGATTGGATAGGCCAGGGCTTTGCTTCCCTTGGAGGGTAGGAGGCTGAAGAATACCCTAAATGAGGTACAAAATATAAAGTCATGAGGAGCATTGATGAGGTGAATGGTCAGAGTTAGTAGGAGTGTCAATGCCCTCTTCTTTTAATGGGGGCATATATTTAAGATGAGAGGGGAATGATTTAAAAGAGTCTTACGAGGTAACAGTATTCTGCACAAAGGGTGGTAGGAAAATGGAATAAACTGCCAAAGGAAATGATAGAAGACGGTACAATTATAATACTTAAAAGACATTTGGACCATAAGACCATAAAATAAAGGAGCAGAATTAGGCCATTTGGCCCACTGAGTCAGCTGCACCATTTCATCAATGCTAATCCAATTTCCCTCTCAGCCCCAATCTCCTGCCTTCTCCCTGCATCTCCTTTTATCATCTCATTTATTCTTTGTAATTTTCTAAAATTTAATAAATAGATATATTAAAAAAAAGATGCCAGAAAATGTTAGGAAAGTTAAAATCGCCCATCACAACAACCCTATCATTATTGCACCTTGACAGAATCTGCCTCCCTATCTGCTGCTCAGTCTCTGTTACTATTGAGGGGTCTATAAAAAAACACCAGGTAGAGTTATTGCCCTCTTCCTGTTTCTGACTTCCACCCACAAGACTTAGTAAACAATTTCTCCATGACTTGCTCCTTGGTACAACCATGGTACTATCCCTGATTAGCAATGCCACTCTCCCACCTCTTTTGCCTTCTTCCCTGTCCTTTTTGCAACATCTAAAGCCCAGCACACTCAGCAACCATTCCTACCCCTGAGACATGCAAGTATCTGTAATCGCCACAACATCATAGTTCCACATTTTGATCCATGCTCTAAGTTCATCTACTTTGTAGGTTAATTGGCCACTGTAATCTCCCCCTGTATGCAGATGAGTGGCAAAATCTTGGGGAAGATGGTGGGAGTGAAGACAGAATAAAATTAGTGTAAGATTAGTGTCAATGGTCAGTATAGATTTAGCAGGCTGAAGGTAATCTTTCCATGTGACATGATTCTATGAATTCTCCGTCCACACACCTGACCAATGCCAAATGATGCTATGCAATTTAGATTCCAGTCCCAGTCCCTTCTACCTATATGCTGGATATCTTCCTCTCTTATACTCACACCCTTCAATCTCTTTAACTGAGGCTATCACTGCATGAAGCAACTCTCCCAGTGTCATCTCCTGTCAATCAAACTGTCTGTTGCTTGGGAAAGATACCAGGCATTATATTTTGTTGGACATTCCATGACTCCACATAAAACTTGCCTCCAGGCTAGAAATCAGTCCTATATTTTAGACTGGAGCTCTTCTTGTCAAAATTGGAAAATATCTCAGATACAACAGGTTTCAAACATTTGCAGATATAGGAAAGGAGAAAGGGAGGAAAGAAAAAGAAGACCTGTAATAGGATGGAACACCCAAGAGGCAAGATGAATAATAGAATCATTATGAACAAACCTTGCTCAAGCAAAATCTATGCCAGCTGTGTTTGCAAATTGAAATGACTTATCTCAGTGCTGATTCTGAATTTCTGTTGTAAAGTGCCAGAAATCTTATATGTTCTGCAGCTAACAATAATGCATCAGGTGAGAATAAGTTTACTGTTAAAAATTCTAATAAATACATTTATTAGCCTCTGTATCGAGAGTAAATAAATGTTATTTATCTATTTTCAAAAATTCTATTACTGGCAATATAATGAGTAAATGATATTTACCCCTCTGGATAATTAGTATTAGCATCTGCAAGGACGTATGCTGTGTGAGGATGAGAGTAAATTCTTTCATCGCGCACATGTTAGGCTGATTAAATAAATTCTGAGATTTAAATATGAGTTGCAAAACAATGTGGAATTCCTGTGTGTCAATTAAAAAACTGCTCAATTTTTCATTGCATACTAATGTTATCTGATCTCTTTTGCAGATTATGAAAACATAATTGAGCTGTCTCATATTTCACACTGGGAGAATATCCAGAATAAGGAAAATATTTGACCATCACTTTTCACCTTATTATCAGCTCTTGCCTAAGAAAAGCCAAAGGGATGTGATTTATCACCTCATCATTCCCCAGGGAACAGCAGTACTGTAGAGATTGTAATTAGAAGAGTTCATCTCCTTTCTAGATTTTAGGTATAGTTTGGATTTCACTTTAGAAGCTTTCATATGCACAGAAACTTAAGACACTTTACTAGAAATTAATGCAATTAAAATAACATTATTCTGGAATCCAAAGGACATATCAGGAGAGAATTCTCATGTTATAGAGTAATAGGCCCTTGCATCCAATTTGTTTATGCTGAACAAGTTCCATTCCGGAGCTAGTCTAATTTGTTTGCATTTGGTCCATGTTTCTCACCATCCATGTACCTGGGAGTCCTCTTGCAGGGTTCCATAAAGGTTAATTTGCAGGCTGAGTCGGTGGTGAGGAAGGGAAATGTGATGTTAGCATTCATTTCGAGAGGACTGGAATATAAAAGCAAGAATGTAATGTTGAGGCTTTATAAAGCACTGGTGAGGCATCACTTGGAGTATTGTGAGCTGCTTTCATTCCCTTATCTAAGAAAGCATATAATGACATTGGAGGGGATTCAAAGAAGGTTCACAAAAATGATTCTGGGATTGAAAGATTTGTCATATGAGGAGTGTTTGATGGCTCTGGGTGTCTACTCACTGGAATTCAGAAGAATGAGGGGTGACCTAATTGAAACCTGTCCAATGTTGAAAAGCCTTGATAGAATAGATGTGGAGCAGATGCTTCCTGTGAGGGGAGTGTCTAAGACCAGAGGACACAGCCTCAGAATAGAGGAACATCCTTTTAAAATGGAGATGAGGAGAAATTTCTTTAGCCAGAGAATGGTGAATCTGTGGAACTTACTGCCACAGTCAGCTGTGGAGGCCAAACCATTCGGTATATTTAAGGCAGATGTTGATAGATTCTTGATTAGTTCGGGAATTCTTGATTAGTTCGGGAATGCAGGGAGAAGGCAGGAGATTGGGGCTGAGAGGGAAATTGGATTAGCATTGATGAAATGGTGCAGCTGACTCAATGGGCCAAATGGCCTAATTCTGCTCCTTTATTTTATGGACTTATGGTCCAAATGTCTTTTAAGTATTAGAATTGGACCTATGTATTTAATCCTATCTTTTGTAAGTATGGAAGCCAAATTTTCAAAAATATATCATATTCATTTCTTGGGTTGTATGTAATTTTTTCAAGTGGAATACAACTATGTATTTCATTATTCCAACGATCCATAGTTAAATATAAATCAGATTTCCAAGTAACTGCGATAACTTTTTTGGCTACTGCCAAAGCAATTTTTATAAATTTTTTCTGATACTTATTCAATTTAAGTTTCGGTATTGTCCCTTCAATGTCTCCTAATAAAAATAATACTGGACTATGTGGGAGATGTACTCCAGTAATTTGTTCCAATAAAAGTCTTAGATTTATCCAAAATGGTTGAATTTTAAAACAAGACCAAGTAGAATGTAAAAAAGTACCAATTTCTTGATTACATCGAAAACATTGGTCAGACATATTTGAATTTAATCTATTTATTTTCTGTGGTGTTATATATAATTGATGTAAAAAATTATATTGTACTAATCTAAGTCGAACATTTATTGCATTTGTCATACTATCAGAACATAATCTTGACCAGTTTTTTCCATCAATTTTAACATTCAAATCAGATTCCCATCTTTGTCTTGATTTATGAATTCCTGATTTAATTGTCTGTTTTTGAATCAAATTATACATACAAGATATAATTTTTTTAATTTTTCCTGTTTGAATTAATACTTCTATTTCACTAGATTTTGGCATCAACATTGTTTGACCCAGCTTTTCTCGTAAATAAGCCTTTAATTGAAAATAACAGAAAAGAGTGTTATTTGATATTTTGTATTTATTTTTTAATTGATCAAATGACATCAATATACCTCCTTCAAAACAATCACCTATATATTTAATCCCCTTTTGGAACCAATTACGTAGAAGTTTATTATCCATTGTAAAAGGAATAAGCCTATTTTGAATTAAAGTACTTTTTGCTAATAAAGATTTCCTTATCTCATTGTCCATATTTACCTTATTCCATAAATCAATCAAGTGTCTTAATATAGGAGATTCTTTTTTTTCCCTTATCCATTTGGATTCCCATTTATATATAAAATCTTCTGGTATGTTTTCTCCTATCTTATCTAATTCTATTCTAATCCATGCCGGTTTTTCTTCATCAAAAAAAGATGCTAAGTTGATTTGCTTTATAATAATTCTTAAAATTCGGAAGTTGTGACCCTCCTAAATCAAATTTACATGTCAATTTTTCCAATGATATTCTTGACATCTTTCCTTTCCGAAGAAATTTCCTTACATATTTATTCAGTTCTTGAAAAAACTTGTGAGGTAATTGTATTGGTAAAGTTTGAAATAAATATTGCAATCCAAGAAATATATTCATTTTTACAGCATTAACTCTACCTATTAATGTTATTGGTAACATCATTCATTTATCAAGATCCTCTTTTATTTTTTTAATAATGGCAAATAATTTTGTTTATATAAATTTTTTACATCATTATCAACTCTAATACCTAAATATTTTATTCCATTTATTGACCATTGAAATTGAGTTACTAATTGACATTGATTATAATTTCCTTTAGTAAGGGGTAAAATTTCACTTTTATCCCAATTTACTTTATACCCTGATACTTTCCCATATTCTTCCAATCTAAAAGATAATCTTTGCAAAGATTGCAATGGGTTTGTTAAATAAATCAAAACATCATCAGCAAATAAATTTATCTTATATTCTTCTTGATTAACTCTAAAGCCCCCAATGTCTGAATCTGTTCTAATTAATTCAGCTAATGGTTCTATTGCCAATACAAATAAAGCAGGTGATAATGGGCAGCCTTGTCTAGTTGACCGCGTTAAGCAAAATGGTGTTGAAATTTGACCATTTATAACTACTTTAGCTTGAGGATTAGTATTTAAAGTTTTAATCCATTGTATAAAAGATTTTCCTAACTCATACTTTTCCAATACCTTAAATAAAAAATCCCATTCCAATCTATCAAATGCTTTTTCTGCATCCAAAGCAACTGCCACACTCATTTCCTCTCTTTTTTGTGCCAAATAAATTATTCTAAGTAACCAGGTTATATTATTCATTGATTGTCTGTTTTTAATAAAATCTGTTTGATCCATATGTATTAATTTTGGTAAATATTTAGATATTCTATTTGATAAAATTTTTGTTATTATTTTATAATCTGTATTCAACAAAGAAATAGGCCTATATGATGTTGGTTTTAAAGGATCTCTATCTTTTTTTGGCAATACAGTTATGATCGCTGTTAAAAAAGATTGTGGGAGCTTATGCATTCTTTCCACGGTATATTAATTCCATAAAAGGAGGAATTAATAAATCTTTAAATTTTTATAAAATTCAGGAGGAAAACCGTCTTCTCCTGGGGATTTATTACTCTGAAGTGATCCTAAAGCTTCTTCAACCCCTTTTAATGTAAAGGGTATATCTAATCCTTTCTGTTCTTCCAAATTTAATTTTGGAAGGGTTATTTGTGATAAAAATTTATCTATCTCAGCTATTTTATTTGTGATTCTGATTGATATAGTTCAGTATAATTTTTTTTAAAGTTTCATTAATTTCTAAAGGTTTATAAGTAACCTTATTTACACTTGTTCTAATTGCATTTATTGTTTTAGAAGCCTGTTCTGTTTTCAACTGCCAAGCAAGAATTTTATGTGATCTTTCACCTAATTCGTAATATTTCTGTTTAGTTCTCATAATTACTTTTTCTGTACAATATGTCTGGAGTGTATTATATTGTAGTTTTTTATTAACAAGTTGTCTTCATTTTTCTTCTGTCATATATCTTTGACATTCTTTTTCTAACTTTATAATATCTTTTTCCAATTGATCTGTTTCTGCCATGTAATCCTTCTTAATTTTAGATGTATTGGAGCGGTGTGCTACACGCAGCGCTAAAATTACGACACGGAGTCGGTAACTGCAGTCGAAGGAAAAAACTTTATTCGAAAACTTCAGCCTCACTTTTAAGACTCTGTCAACCGGCACCACATGGCGCAGAGGCTCCAAAGCTCTGTGCTCGCAAACCCCCGTAGGCTATCTAATTGTGAGTCGGTTCGGATGTGCTAGGAAATGGGTCGCCACATAACCCCTCCCCAGAACCGGCGATACACCCCCCAATGTCCACAGTCTGGGCCAGAACCTGCTTGGGAGGTCGACCTCTGCGCCGAGGCGCCGGAAACTCGGCCGGTTGCGCCAGGTCCAGATGGGCCGGTTTGAGGCGGTCCACCGTGAAAACCTCCTCCTTCCCCCCAACGTCCAGCACGAACGTGGACCCGTTGTTCCGGAGCACCATAAACGGCCCCTTGTATGGCCGCTGCAGCGGTGGCCGATTCCCGCCCCTTCGTACAAACACAAACTTACAGTTCTGTAGGTCTTTGGGTACGCAGGTCAGGTGCCGCCCGTGCTGTGAAGTGGGTATGGGGGCCAGGTTACCGAGCTTCTCGCGTAGTCTGCCCAGGACTGCTGCGGGTTCTTCCTCTTGCCCCCTTGGGGCTGGTAGGAACTCCCCGGGGACGACCAGGGGCGCGCCGTATACCAACTCGGCCGACGAGGCGTGCTGGTCGTCCTTGGGCGCTGTGCGGATGCCGAGTAGGACCCAGGGAAGCTCATCCGCCCAGTTGGCTCCTCGCAGGCGGGCCATGAGGGCCGACTTCAGGTGACGGTGGAAACGCTCCACTAGCCCGTTCAACTGTGGGTGGTAGGCAGTTGTGTGGTGCAGCTGAGTCCCCAAAAGGCTGGCCATAGCTGACCACAGGCTGGAGGTGAACTGGGCGCCTCTGTCGGAGGTAATGTGGGCCGGGACACCAAAGCGAGATATCCAGGTAGCGATCAGGGCTCGGGCGCAAGATTCGGAGGTGGTGTCGGTGAGCGGGACCGCCTCTGGCCATCTTGTGAACCGGTCCACGATAGTCAGGAGGTAACGCGCTCCGCGCGACACTGGCAGGGGGCCCACGATATCCACATGAATGTGGTCGAAACGCCGGTGGGCGGGATGGAACTGCTGCGGTGGGGCTTTGGTGTGCCGCTGCACCTTGGCCGTCTGGCAGTGCATGCACGTTCTGGCCCATTCACTGACCTGTTTGCGGAGTCCGTGCCAAACGAACCTGCTGGAAACCATCCGGACAACTGTCCGGATGGAGGGATGCGCCAAGTTATGAATGGAGTCGAAAACGCGGCGCCGCCATGCTGTCGGGACGACTGGACGGGGCTGGCCGGTGGCGACGTCACAGAGTAGGGTCCTCTCACTCGGGCCTACGGGGAGGTCCTGGAGCTGCAGACCGGAGACTGCGGTTCTGTAACTCGGAATCTCCTCATCCGCCTGCTGCACCTCTGCCAGTGCCTCAAAGTCTACCCCTTGGGAAAGGGCATGAACGGTAGGGCGAGAGAGCGCATCCGCCACGACATTGTCCTTACCCGAGACGTGCCGGACATCCGTCGTGTATTCAGAGATGTAGGACAGGTGGCGTTGCTGGCGGGACAACCAGGGGTCGGACGCTTTCGTAAACGCAAAGGTAAGCGGTTTGTGGTCCGTGAACGCGGTGAAGGGCCGACCTTCTAAGAAGTACCTGAAATGCCGGATTGCCAGGTAGAGCGCCAACAGTTCCCGGTCGAAAGCACTGTACTTGAGCTCGGGTGGCCGCAGGTGTTTGCTGAAAAACGCCAGGGGTTGCCAGCGACCTGCAATGAGCTGCTCCAGCACCCCACCGACTGCCATGTTGGATGCGTCCACTGTGAGGGCGGTAGGGGTGTCCATTCTGGGATGTACTAGCATTGCGGCGTTCGCCAAAGCTTCCTTCGTTTGAACGAAAGCGGCGGCGGACTCCTCGTCCCAGGTAATGTCCTTGCTCGGACCTGACATCAGGGCGAACAGGGGGCGCATGATCCGGGCAGCTGAAGGGAGGAAGCGGCGGTAGAAATTGACCATACCTACGAATTCCTGAAGGCCTTTGATCGTGGTGGGTCGGGGGAAGTGGCGGACCGCATCTACCTTAGCGGGCAGAGGGGTTGCCCCGTCTGTAGTAATCCTGTTGCCCAGGAAGTCAATGGTATCGAGTCCGAACTGGCATTTGGCGGGGTTGATTGTAAGACCGTACTCACTCAGTCGGGCGCAGAGTTGACGGAGGTGGGACAGATGCTCCTGACGACTGCCGCTGGCTATGAGGATGTCATCCAAATAGATGAACGCGAAGTCCAGGTCCCGTCCCACCGCGTCCATTAACCGCTGGAATGTCTGTGCGGCATTCTTCAGGCCGAACGGCATGCGGAGGAACTCGAAAAGGCCGAAAGGGGTGATGAGAGCCGTTTTGGGGACGTCGTCAGGATGCATCGGGATTTGACGGTATCCCCGGACGAGATCTACCTTGGAGAAGATCCGTGCGCCGTGCAGGTTTGCCGCAAAGTCCTGAATGTGCGGCACAGGGTAGCGGTCCGGTGTGGTAGCCTCGTTCAGCCTGCGGTAGTCGCCGCACGGTCTCCAGCCCCCCGTCGCTTTGGGCACCATGTGCAGGGGGGAGGCCCATGGGCTGTCGGACCGCCGGATGATCCCCAATTCCTCCATCCTCTGGAACTCCTCCTTCGCCAGTCGGAGCTTGTCCGGGGGAAGCCGCCGAGCACGGGCATGGAGGGGTGGTCCCTGGGTCGGGATGTGGTGCTGTACGCCGTGCCTGGGCATGGCCGCTGTGAACTGCGGTGCCAGAACCGATGGGAACTCCGCCAGGACCCTGGTGAAGTCGTTGTCGGACAGCGTGATGGAGCCGAGGTGAGGGGCTAGCAACTGGGCTGCACCCAGGGAGAACGTCTGAAAGGTCTCGGCGTGTACCAGTCTCTTCCTGGGCAGGTCGACCAGCAGGCTGTGAGCCCGCAAAAAATCCGCACCCAGAAGCGGTTGGGCTACGGCGGCCAGTGTGAAGTCCCACGTGAACTGGCTGGAGCCGAACTGTAGCTGCACCTGGCGGGTGCCATAGGTCCTTATGGTGCTGCCATTCACGGCCCTCAGGGGGGGACCCGGTGCCCTGCTGCGGGTGTCGTAACTCGTCGGAGGTAAAACACTGATCTCAGCCCCAGTATCGACCAAAAACCGGCGTCCCGACCTTCTATCCCACACATACAGGAGGCTATCCCGATGGCCAGCCGCCGTAGCCATCAGCGGCGGCTGGCCCTGGCGTTTCCCGGGAACTTGCAGGGCGGGCGACAACGGCGGGCTTCTGCGCCCCACCGCTGGTGGTAGAAGCACCAGTGTTCATTGGGCCGGGGGTTAGCAGGCTCTGCGGCCGGGCCTGGACTGGTTTGCTGCCGGGAGCGTGGCTGGGAGATCTGTGCGATGGACACCCCGCTCACCTTTTTGGCGTTCCACAGCAAATCCGCCCGGGCTGCCACCTTCCGGGGGTCACTGAAATCCGCATCGGACAGCAGCAGGCGTATGTCCTCGGGCAGCTGCTCCAGGAATGCCTGCTCAAACATGAGGCAGGGTGTGTGTGCGTCGGCGAGAGACAACATCTCATTCATTAAAGCCGATGGAGGTCTGTCGCCCAAGCCATCCAGGTGCAGTAAACGGGCAGCCTGCTCGCGCCGTGAGAGTCCGAAAGTCCTGAGGAGCAGGGCTTTGAATTCCGTGTACTTGCCGTCTGCCGGGGGCGACTGTACGAACTCCGCGACCTGGGCCGCTGTGTCCTGGTCGAGGGAGCTCACCACGTAGTAGTAGCGGGTGTCTTCTGAAGTGATCTGGCGAACGTGGAATTGGGCTTCGGCTTGCTGGAACCATAGGTCCGGGCACTGTGTCCAGAAACCTGGCAGTTTCAACGAAACCGCATGAACAGAGGCGGCATCGGTCATTTCTGGTCCAAAAATCGTTTGGACCGTCGGGGTCACCAATTGTAGCGGTGTGCTACACGCAGCGCTAAAATTACGACACGGAGTCGGTAACTGCAGTCGAAGGAAAAAACTTTATTCGAAAACTTCAGCCTCACTTTTAAGCCTCTGTCAACCGGCCCCCCATGGCGCAGAGGCTCCAAAGCTCTGTGCTCGCAAACCCCCGTAGGCTATCTAATTGTGAGTCGGTTCGGATACGCTAGGAAATGGGTCGCCACAGTATAACATATAATCTGACCCCTTATATATGCTTTCATCGCTTCCCATAATACAATTTTATCCTCAACTGAATGTAAATTTGTATCCAAAAAAATTGAATCTGTTTTTTCATAAAATCACAAAAATCTTGACGTTTTAATAAAATTGAATTAAATCTCCATCTATAAATCGATTCTTCCTTATCCATCATAATCATTGTCATTATCAAGGAGGAATGATCTGACAGTATTCTTGCTTTATATTCTACACTTTTCACTCTATCTTGAATATTTTTTGATAATAAAAAAAATCAATCCTTGAGTAAGTTTTATGTCTATTTGAATAAAATGTATAATCTCTTTCTCTTGGATTAATTTTCCTCCATTTATCAATCAGATTTAAATCTTTCATTAATGATAAAGTTAATTTTATTACTTTTGATTTTATAGCAATTTTAGTTGACCTATCCAAAACTGGATCTAAACAAAAATTAAAATCTCCACTTATTAATATTTTATCATGTGCATCAGCCAAGTTAAAAAAAAATCTTCTTGTGTGAATTTTGCATCATTTTCATTTAGTGCATAAATGTTCATAAAAGTCCATAATTCTGAAAAAATTTGACAATGTATAATCACATATCTCCCCCCAGAATCAATTATTACATTTTGTATTTTAATTGGTAAAGATTTATTAACCAAAATTGCAACTCCTCTCGATTTTGAATTAAAAGCTATATCGCCTTTCATTTTCTTAACATATGTTAAAACTCTTTTTCTTTTCACAGGTCCATTAATTCCATTAACATTAAAACTTTAAAAATTAAGTAAATTAATCATTCATTATATCTTGGGAACTCTTTAAAATTCTCCATGTTGCTATGAGTTTCTCCCCAGCCATCCAGGCAAAAGAAAAGAAAAATAGAAGAAAGGTAACTAATATATAAGAAAAAAAACAAATTCCCCCCCCCACTAATGTTGCGAATAAAAAGAGCACAACATTACATTTTCTGGCATCTTCTTAGAGCAATGGGTTCAGATGGGGTGGAGTTTGTTAGGTGTGTTCAGGAAGGTTTCCTGACACAATATGTAGATAAGCCTGTAGATAAGGAGGACAGGCTGTACTTAATCTAGTATTGGGAAATGAACCTGGTCAGGTGTCAGTTCTTTCAGTGGGAGAGCATTTTGGAGGTAGTGATCACAAACCTATCTCCTTTACCATAGAGCTGGAGAAGGATAGGAGCAGACAATTTGGGAAAACATTTAATTGGGATAGGGGGAAATATGGTGCCATTAGGCAGGAACTTAGGAGTGTAAATTGGGAGCAGATGTTCTCAAGAAAATGCAGGGCAGAAATGTAGCAAAAGTTCAGGGAACACTTGCATGGCGTTCTGCATAGGTATGTTCCATTGAGGCAGGGAAAGGATAGTGAGGTAAAAAAATCATGGTGTGCAAAGGATGAAGAAAATCTAGATAAGAAGGAAAGAAAAGCTTACAAAAGGTTCAAGAGACTGGGTACAGTTAGAGCTCTAGAAAATTACAAGGTTACCAGGAAGAAGCTCAAGAATGAAATTAAGAGAGCTAGAAGGGGCCATGAGAAGGCCTTGGCAAGCAAGATTAAGGATACAAGTATGTGAAGAACAAGAGGATGAGCCGAGTGAGAATAGGACCAAGTAGGAGTGATAGTGGAAACATGTGCATGGAGCCAGAGGAGGTAGCGGTGGTACTTGATGAGTACTTTGCTTCAGTATTCACCAGTGAAAAGGAACTTGGCAACTGTGGATTCACTCGTGTTGGCAACTGTGGGGATGACTTACTGTGGACTGAAATGCTTGAGTGTGCAGACATTAAGAAAGAAGATGTGCTGCAGCTTTTGAAAGATATTAAGTTAGATAAGCCAGCATGACCAGGTGAAATATACTGTGGGAAGCAAAGGGGAAGATTGCTGAGCCTCTGGTGGTGATCTTTGCATCATCAATAGGGGCAGGAGAAATATCAGAGGATTGGAAGTTTGCAAATTCTGTTCTCTGTTCTAGAAAGTGAGTAGAGATATCCCAGGAATTTATAGACTAGTGAGTCTTACTTCAGCAAGTTGTTGGAGAAGATCCTGAGAGGTAGGATTTATGAGCATTTGGAGAGACATAACCTGGTTAGAGATAGTTCAGCATGGTTTTGTCAAGGGCAGGTCATGCCTTACGAGCCTGATTGAATCCTTTGAGGGAGTAATAAAGTACTTTGATGAAGGTTGAGCAGCGGATGTAGTGTATTGTAATGATGTGCTACACACAGAGCTAGAAATAACGACACGCAGTCAGTAGGTTACTAGTCAGTAGACTAGCTTATTCAAACTTCACGGCACTGGCTTTTACACAGTTCCATTCCCGCCCTCTCCGGGCGAAAATGACGACAGAGGTGCATTACAAAAGTCTCTTGCTGCCCGCGGGCTTTCTCCCCCTTGCTGGTGAAGAAGGCAGCACCATTTTGGGGCTGGCCTCTCTGCCAACGCACGCACCATTTTGTGAGCTGGTTCACCTGCATAGAAGGTGGGTCGCCACATAATCCCTCCCACTGAACTGGTGATACATCCCCCAATGTCCACAGTCTGGATTAGTCTTTGTTTGGGAGGTCTGCCCCTGCGCCGCGGTGCCTGAATCTCAACCGGCTGCGCCATCCACATGGGCTGTTTTGAGTTGGTCCACCATGAAAACCTCCTCTTTCCCCCCAATGTCCAGAACGTACGTGGACCCGTTGTTCCTGATCACCTTGAACGGCCCCTCGTACGGCCGCTGTAGTGGTGCCCAGTGTGTGCCCCTTCATACAAATATAAACTTACAGTTCTGTAGGTCTTTGGGTACCCAGGTCGGGATCTGTCCATGCTGTGAATTCGGTACGGGGGCCAGGTTGCTGAGACTTTCGCGTAGTCTTTCGCGAAGGGTTCAGGTTTTTGGATAATTGGTCTTTGTTCCAGGGACATTGGGATCTGTTTCGAAGGGACGGTCTACATCTGAACCGGAGGGGTACTAACATTCTTGCAGGAGTATTTGCCAGTGCTGCTCGGGGGGGTTTAAACTAGATGTGCAGGGGGCAGGGATCCAGATCCAGAGGGTTGGTCAGAAGGTGCATGGGGTTAAATGTGTACAAGGTTTGGGTGATCTTGAGAAGGTCATCAAAATTCAGGGTGCAATTTGCCCGATGGAAGTTCAAGGAGCTGGGTTAGGTACAGTAGACAGTGTTTTAAGCAAAGAGAGGAGGAATGGGCTAAGAATTCTATACTTGAATGCGCGTAGTGTCAGAAATAAGACAGATGAGCTTGAAGCTCAGATGAAAATGGGGAACTACGATATTGAACGGAGACATGGCTGCAAGGGGATCAGGCCTGGGAATTGAGTGTACCAGGGTATACGTGCTATCGTAGAGACAGAAATATGGGAAGAGTGGGTGGGGTGGCCCTGTTGGTGAGGAATGAGATTCAGTCCTTGGCAAGAGGTGACTTGGGAACAGGGGAAGTAGAGTCTGTGTGGATTGAGCTGAGGAACAGTAAGGGTAAAAAGACCCTAATGGGTGTTGTGTACAGGCCCCCAAACAGTAGCGTGGATATTGGGTACGTTGATTAGGGAGTTAACATTGACATGTGCTAAAGGTAATGCAGTCGTTATGGGAGATTTCAACATGCAGGTGGACTGGGAGAATCAGGTAGGTGCTGGACCCCAGGATAGGGAGTTTGTGGAGTGTCTAAGGGATGTATTTTTGGAACAGCTTGTGCTTGAGCCAACAAGGAACGAGGCTATTTTGGACTTGGTGATGTGTAATGCACAGGAATTGATAAGTGATCTTGAAGTAAAGGAGCCATTAGGAAGTAGTGATCATAACATGATAAGTTTTTATCTACAATTTGAGAGGGATAACGGCAGATCAGAGGTGTCAGTGTTGCAATTAAATAAAGGAGACTACGGAGCCATGAGGGAAGAGCTGGCCAAAATTAAATGGGCGGATGCCCTGGCAGGAAAGACAGTGGATCAGCAGTGGCAGATATTCTTGGGCATAATACAAAAGATGCAAATGCAGTTCATTCCAATGAGAAGGAAGGATTCAAAGAGGGGGAAGGGGCCACAGTGGTTGACAAAGGAAGTCAGAGATTGTATAGCATTAAAGAAAAAGAAGTATGACAGGGCTAAGATGAGTGGGAATACAGATGATTGGGAAAGTTTTAAGGAACAGCAGATCTTAACTAAAAAAGCAATACGGAGAGAAAAAATCAGGTATGAGCTCAGTCTAGCCAGGAATATAAAAGGGGATAGCAAAAGCTTTTTTAGCTATGTGAAGAGAAAGAAGATAGTTAAGAACAATGTTGGCCCCTTGAAGAATGAATTGGGAGAAATTGTTATGGGAAACAGGGAAATGGCAACAGAATTTAATGCATACTTTAGATCTGTCTTCACCAGGGAGGACACAAGCAATCTCCCAGATGTATGGATGGGCCAGGGTCATAAGATATCAGAGGAATTGAGACAGATTGACATTAGGAAAGAAACTGTGATGAGTAGACTGGTAGGACTGAAGGCTAGTAAATCCCCGGGTCCAGATGGTCTGCATCCGAGGGTTCTAAAAGAGGTGGCTCAGGAAATTGCGGATGCATTGGTAATCATTTTCCAATGTTCCTTAGATTCAGGATCAGTTCCTGAAGATTGGAGAGTGGCTAATGTTGTCCCACTTTTCAAGAAGGGAGGGAAGGAGAAAACTGAGAACTATCGTCAGTCGTGGGGAAGATGCTTGAGTCCATTATTAAGGATGAAATAGTGGCACATCTAGATGGCAGAAATAGGATTAGGCGAGCCAGCATGGATTTACCAAATGCAAATCATGCTTGACTAATCTGTTGGAGTTTTTTGAGAGTGTAACAAGGATGTTAGACGAGGGTAAGCCAGTAGATGTTGTGTACCTAGATTTTCAGAAGGCATTCGATAAGGTGCCACATAGGAGATTGGTGAGTAAAATCAGAGCTCATGGCATTGGGGGCAGGGTTTCAACATGGATAGAAAACTGGTTGGCAGATAGAAAGCAAAGGGTAGCAGTGAATGGGTGTTTCTCAGACTGGCTGGAGGTGACTAGTGGGGTACCACAGGGCTCTGTATTGGGACCACAGCTCTTTACGATTTATGTCAATGATTTAGATGAGGGCATTGAAAACTATATCAGCAAGTTTGCTGATGATACTAAACTGGGTGGCAGTGTGACATGCGAAGAGGACGTTAGGAGAATACAGGGAGACTTGGATAGGCTGAGTGAGTGGGCAGATACTTGGCAGATGTCATTCAATGTGAATAAATGTGAAGTTATCCACTTTGGAAGCTGGAACAAGAGGGCAGAGTATTGTCTGAACGGTGTCGAGTTAGGTAAGGGAGAAATGCAAAGAGACCTAGGAGTCCTAGTTCACCAGTCAATGAAGGTGAATGAGCAAGTGCAACAGGCAGTGAAGAGGGCAAATGGAATGTTGGCCTTTGTTACAAGGGGAATTGAATACAAGAGCAAGGATGTCCTTTTGCATTTGTACAGGGCCCTGGTGAGACCACACCTGGAATATTGTGTACAGTTTTGGTCTCCAGGTTTAAGGAAGGACATTCTGGCAATTGAGGAAGTGCAGCGTAGATTCACTAGGTTGATTCCTGGGATGGCAAGGCTGTCTTACGCAGAGAGATTGGAGAGATTGGGCTTGTACACGCTGGAATTGAGGAGATTGAGAGGGGATCTGATTGAAATGTTTAAGATAATTAAAGGATTTGATAGGATTGAGGCAGGAAATATGTTCCAGATGTTGGGAGAGTCCAGCACCAGAGGGCATGGATTGAGAATAAGAGGTCAGTTATTTAAAACAGAGTTGAGGAAGAGCTTCTTCTCCCAGAGAGTTGTGGAGGTGTGGAATGCACTGCCTCGGAAGACGGTGGAGGCCAATTCTCTGGATGCTTTCAAGAAGGAGCTGGATAGATATCTGATGGTTAGGGGAATCAAGGGATATGGGGACAAGGCAGGGACTGGGTATTGATAGTGAATGATCAGCCATGATCTCAGAATGGCGGTGCAGACTCGAGGGGCCGAATGGTCTACTTCTGCACCTATTGTCTATTGTCTATTGTCTGTCCAGGACTGCTGCGGGTTCTTCCTCTTACCCCCTTGGGGCTGGTAGGAACTCCCCTGGGACGACCAGGGGTGCACCGTACACCAACTCGGCTGAGGAGGTGTGCAGATCCTCTTTGGGCGCTGTGCCGATTCCAAGCAGGACCCAGGGAAGCTCGTCCACCCAGTTAGGCCCTTTGAGGTGGGCCATGAGAGCTGACTTCAAGTGACGGTGGAAACGCTCCACTAGTCCGTTCGACTGTGGGTGTTAGGCAGTTGTGTGTTGTAGCTGTGTTCCCAACTGGCTGGCCACAGCTCACCACAGGCTGGAGGTGAATTGGGTGCCTCTGTCGGAGGTAATATGGGCATGCTACCCAGGTTGCGATCAGTGCTTGGGCGCAGGAATCGGCAGATGTGTCGGTGAGTGGGACGGCCTCTGGCCATCTCGTGAACCAGTCTACCATAGTCAGGAGGTGCCGCGCTCCTTGCAACACTGGCAGGGCCCCACGATATCCACATGAATGTGGTAGAGCCTACGGTGGGTGAGTTCGAACTGCTGCGGCAGGGCTTTGGTGTGCTGCTGCACCTTGGCTGTTTGGCACTGCGCGCACGTTTTGGCCCATTTGGCAAACTTGCTGGAGACCAGCCAGACGGTTGTCCTGGTAGATGGGTGCGCCAAGCTGTGTATGGAGTTGAAAACTCGCCACCTCCAGGCTGCCGGGATGATGGGGCGAGGTTGGCCGGTAGTCACGTCACACAGGAAGGTCCTCTCACCTGGGCCTACAAGGAAGTCTAGCAGCTGCAAGCCCAAGACTGTAGTCCTGTAGCTGGGCATCTCATCGTCTGCCTGCTGCGCCTCCGCCAGTGCTGCATAGTCCACCCCCAGGGACAGGGCCTGGACAGCTGGTCTGGAGAGGGCGTCCGCCACGACGTTGTCCTTTCCTGAGACATGCTGGATGTCCGTAGTGTACTTGGAGATGTAGGACAGATGTCGCTGCTGGTGAGCTGACCAGGGATCGAACACCTTCGTGAATGCGAAGATCAACGGTTTGTGGTCCGTGAACACGGTGAACGGCCTGCCTTCTAAGAAGTACCTGAAATGCCGGATTGCCAGATATAGTGCTAACAGCTCCCGGTCGAAGGTACTATACTTGAGTTTGGGTTCTTCAGCAAGAACTCCAGGGGTTGCCAGCACCCCTCGATGAGCTGCTCCAGCACCCCACCGACTGCTGTGTCAGATGCGTCCACCGTGAATGTGGTCGGAATGTCCGTTCTGGGGTGCACCAGCATTGCGGCATCTGCCAAGTCTTCCTTGGCTTTAACTAAAGCGGCCTCTTCGTCCCAAGTAACGTCCTTGCCTTTACCCGACATCAGGGTGTACAAAAGGCACATGATACGGGCCACTGAGGGGAGGAAATGGTGGTAGAACTTCACCATACCAACGAACTCCAGCAGGCCTTTGACTGTGTTGGGCCACGCAAAGTGGCGGATCGCGTCTACCTTGGCATGCAGAGGTGTTGCCCCGTCTTTGGTAATCCTGTGGCCCAGGAAGTTGATGGTGTCGAGTCCGAACTGGCACTTGGCCGGGTTTATCATGAGGCTGAAATCACTCAGGCGGGAGTTGAGCTGGTGGAGGTGGGACAGATGCTCCTGACTACTACTGCTGGCTATGACGATGTCATCCAAATAGATGAACACAAAGTCCAGGTCGCGTTCCACCGCATCCATTAGCCATGTCTGTGCGGCATTCTTCAGGCCGAACAGCATTCGGAGGAATTCGAACAGGCCGAATGGGGTGATGAGTGCTGTTTTGGGGTTGTCTTCAGGGTGCACTGGGATTTGATGGTATCCCGGGATGAGGTTTGTTGCAAAGTCCTGTATGTAGCAGTCTGGAGTTGTAGCCTCATTCAGTCTGCGGTAGTTGCCGCATGGTCTCTAACCCCCGGCTGCTTTGGGCACCATGTGCAGAGGGGAGGCCCATGGGCTGTCAGACCGCCATATGATCCCCAATTCCTCCATCCTCTTGAACTCCTCCTTCGCCAGGTGGAGCTTTTCCGGGGGGTGCCTTCATGCGCGGGTGTGGAGGGGTGGTCCCTGGTTTGGAATGTGGTGCTGTACTCCATGTCTGGGCACGGCTGCCATGAACTGTAGTGCCAGAACCGATGGAAAGTCCACCAGGATTCTGGTGAATTCGTTGTCCGACAGCGTGATGGAGTCCAGGTGTGGGGCCGGCAACTTGGCTTCACCCAGGGAGAACGTCTGGAAAGTCTCGGCATGTACCAGTCTTTTCCCTTGCAAGTCGACCAGCAGGCTGTGTGCTCGCAATAAGTCCGCCCCCAGGAGTGGTTGGGCCACAACTGCCAGTGTGAAGTCCCAAGTGAACCGGGGGACTCTTCCTGCGCGTGGGCTTTCTCCCCTTGCTGGTGAAGAAGAAGGCCCAGCGCCATTTTGGGGCTGGGCTCCCTGCCGACGCGCGCACCATTTTGTGAGCCGGTTCGCCTGCATAGAAAGTGGGTCGCCATAGTATATGGATTTCAGTAAAGCGTTAAGTAAGGTTCCCCATGCAAGGCTCATTCAGGAAACAATGAAGCATGGATCCAAGGAGACCTTGCTTTGTAGATCCTGAAGTGGCTTGCCCACAGAGGGCAAAGGGTGGTTGTAGATGGTTCATATTCTACATGGAGGATGGTGACCTGTGGTGTTCCACAGGGATCTGTTCTGGACCCCTCCTCTCTGTGATTTTTATAAATGACCTGAATGAAGAAGTGGAAGGCTAGGTCAGTAAGTTTGCTGATGACACAAAAGTTGGCTGTGTTGTGGATAGTCTGAAGGGTTGTCAGAGGTTACAGCGGGACATCAATAGGATGCAGAATTGGGTTAAGAAGTGACAGATGGAGTTCAACCCGGATAAATGTGAAGTGATTCATTTTGGTAAGTCAAATTTGAAGACAGAATATAATATTAATGGTAAGACTCTTGGCAATGTGGAGCATCAACAAGATCTTGGGGTCTGTGTCCATAGGACACTCAAAGCTGCTGCGCAGATTGACAGAAGGCATATGGTGTGTTAGCCTTCAACAACCGTGAGATTGAGTTCAAGAGCTGAGAGGTAATGTTAAAGCTATATAAGACCCTAGTTAGACCCCACTTGCAGTACTGTGTTCAGTTTTGGTCACCTCACTACAGGAAGGATGTGGATACTATAGAGAGAGTGCAGTGGAGATTTACAATGATTTTGCCTGGATTGGGGAGCATGCTTTATGAGAATAGCTTGGGTGAACTTGGTCTTTTCTCCTTGGAGCATCGAAGGATGAGTGGTGACCTGTTTGAGGTGTACAAGATGATGAGAGACATTGATCGTGTGGATAGTCAGTGGCTTCTTTCCAGGGCTGAAATGGCTAGCATGAGGGGGCAGAGTTTTAAGGTGCTTGGAAGTAGGTACCGAGGGGATGTCAGGGGTAAGTTTTTCCATACAGAGAGTGGTGAGTGTGTGTACTGCCAGCGACGGTGGTAAAGACAGATACCATACGGTCTTTTAAGTGACTCTTAGATAGGTACATGGAACTTAGAAAAATAGAGGGGTTTGTAGTAGGAAAATTCTAGGCAGTTTCTAGAAGAGTTTACATGGTCGACCCAACATTGTGGGCAAAAGTGCCTGTAATGTGCTGTAGACTCCTATGTTCTAATTCCACACATCAAAGTCAGTCCAGTATATTGCAACATGCACAAGTATATGTAAGCATAGACATAATAAAAATCTTAATTGCAGCACCATCACAGGCACATAGCATCATAGTAGCAATATTCACAAGAGAAACATAAACTAAGCATACATTATGGACTTTTTTTTCAGGACCTGAAACCGTTTTATTGTCACTGTTATATATGACATGAAATTTATTGTCTTATAGCAGTAAAGCAGTGCAAAGACGTAAAATTTGTATAAATTATAAAATAAGTAGATAGTGCAAAACAGAGGAAGAACGAGGTAGTGTTGTTGTGTTTATGAACCATTCAGAAATCTGATAACAGAGGGTGAAGAAACAGTTCCTAAAATATTGAATGTAGGTGCTGTAAATCTTCAGGCTCCTCGACTTCTTTGTTGATGGTATTAGTGAGATGAGGGCATGCCCTGGATAGTGAGGCTCCTTCATGATGGATGTCACTTTCTTGATGCACCTCCATTTGAAGATGTCATTGATGGTGGAGAGGGTGATGGAGGGGAGGGTGAGTCTACGACCGTTTGCAGCCTCTTACGAAGCATCGGTCCCTCCATACCAAGCTATGATGCAACCAATACTGCTATAAGATGGTACTGGTGAACCTCTGTAACTGCTGGCTGGTGGCAGACGAAACAAAGATAGCAACTAAATACTTTGTAAACCACACTTTTTCTAATGATCATTGTAAATAATAGTCTGTAACTTCCCTTTGGAGATGGAGGTGATTCAAAGTGGCAAGGCGAGGTGGCAGGCCTGTCAGTGAGAGCATGGAAGAGTGTGAAAGGTCGGACACAGGCCAAACCGAAACCATGGGGTCCAGGCCCCCAGACACGACTGAACATGATGCTCAGACCGCAATTTACAGGCCAGATCGAGGCAGCGAAGTCCGGTGTTTCCAAGCAGCAGAACCCACTGTTCAGACAGATGTTTGAGCACCAGGCCAGATTGAAAAGGTCAGGATGGTGAGGAGTGAGCTGGTTCAGATCACTGCTCAAATCAGCAGAACTTGATGTTTGGACGGAGAGGTAAGCGTCAGGCTAGATTGAAAAGGTCAAGGTGTCAGGGGTCCAAGGCAAGGTACAGGCCAATTAAGATTGCTGCTGCCTCACAACGTTGACTTGGCTCCGCACTGAACTATGGGTCTTGGACTCTCTCTGCGGACTTCAATTCAGAAACACTCTTTGCTTGCGGTTACTATTTGCATGATTTTTTTTATTGCACATCAGGTGTTCGACAGTCATTTTTATGGGCTTTTTTATTCTCTACACATTGGGAGTGAGACAGATTTTATATATATATATATATATATAGGTTTGTTGGGTTTGTTTTTGTGTTTTCTTGGTTCATGGCTGTCTGTTAGGAGACAAATCTGAAGATTGTATGATGGCAGCATCATCTATGGAATAGAGTACAGTTGACATTTCGGGCCAGAACCCGAATAGTTGACCGTATACTTTTCCATAGATGCTGCCTGGCCTGCTGAGTTTCCACTATCGCACCTGATTGGTCCTATTCTCACACGGCTCATCCTCTTGCTCTGCACATACTTGTAGAATGCCTTGGGGTTTTCTTTAGTCTTGCTCACCTAGGCCTTCTCATGGCCCCTTCTGGCTCTCTTAATTCCATTTTTAAGCTCCTTCCTAGCAACCTTATAAATTTCTGGAGCCCTAACAGTTTCTTGAACCTTTTGTAAACTTTTCTTTTCTTCTTAATTAGATTTTCTACATATTTTGTACACCATGGTTCTTTAACTCTACCATCCTTTCCCTGCTTCAAAGGAACATACCTATGTAGAACTCCATGCAAATGTTCCCTGAATATTTGCCACATTTCTGGAGTGCATTTCCCTGAGAACATCTGCTCCCAATTTATGCTCCCAAGTTCCTGCCTAATAGCACCATATTTCCCCCTACTCAAATTAAATATTTTCCCAAATTATTACATTATATCACTTTAGTGTTGCTTTTTGCACTACTTGAGAATGCACTTCTATCCTTGTATCACTGTATTGTTTTTTGGTTTATTTTGTATTCAATATTACTATGTATATTGTTCACTGTGAGCTTCATGCAAGCAGGGAATTTCATTGCATTCATTCATATGACAACAAACTAATCCAAACCTGAATCTGTATCAGATTTTGTAGAGGAGAACACAGTATAAGCAGAGAAGGGAGCCTGCAAACTTGGAAGCATCGGTAAGACTCTGTTTCACCTGAAAGTAATGTTGGGACACAGAGTAGTTTAATCTCATGCAGTTGTTACGAGTATGAATACAATTGGAGGAGGAGAGGTCTTCATGGTAATTGACTGAAAATGAAACATTCCTCTGGAATGCCTAAATGCAAGAGTTGTGCAGTTTGTGGAGTTGGAGCTGCACTGGAAGTGCAGGAAATGATAGGGGATGATTATGTGACAAAGAAGCTGAAAGACAAGGAGAGAACGACTGAAAACACAAGTATAGATGCAGTCAAGTGCACTGTCAGCTATTGTGAAGAAGAATGCTTTGTCGAGGCAATGCAATGGAAACTCTGAGATGACAGGTTACATTCCCAGAGGAGATGACACAAAGACAAGCAATCTGAGAGTACAAAATGGAGACCTTTACAAGGACTAGTGTGGGAGGAATGGTTGTTAGCTGGATATGACAGTCAGTGAATGTCAAATAAGTATTGATCAGCCTTTGGTCAAATATAGAAGATAAGTCAAGGAAGGGAAGGGCAGAATCAAGGATGACCACATGGAAGCGAAGAAAAAGCAGAAATCAGTTCTGTTGATGACATTTTCTAGCTTGGGGCATGAGAAGTATGAGGTACTGATACAGTCATTAAAATACCAGCATACAAGTTGAGGTAGGAGAGCAGAACGGGAATGCAGCCAAGTGTGCTCCACATATCACTACAATGACAGAAGCATAGCTTAGACTCAGAGTACTTCACATAGGTGTATTTTTATGAAGAAGTAAGATTGTTAACATGAGACCAAGTTGAGCCAGGTAGAGGAGAGCGATGGTGAATAGAAATAGGGTTGGTCTCATCCCTTTCCTGGAAGAAATGTTTTAATAAAATCCCATCAAGCTGCAAAGTTAACTCCAATTATTGTTTCATCAGTGTTGCCTGTGCTTCTGAGTATATCTACTTTTTGATGTTTTTATCTGTTTCTATTTCTGTATTTTTTTCCTTTAGCAACCTTACTAATTACATAACTAAAAAGTTTTGCAGTTTACATCTATGGCTTTGAAGATGACTCGAACGGTGAATCTGCGCATTATTTTAACACGCCTTTTGAAAGGAGACATTTACATGACAAAGAACTGTCATAAAGTAAAGATTTATGATGCAACAGAGATGCTGAAACATGTGATGACCTACAGTGACATTGATTGTTACTCAAGCCCTGCAGTGGGCAGTAAAGGCTATAACTGCACAAATGCCTTCTACTGGTATACAGTATAGTACTAGTCAAAAGTAACAGAGACCTGTATTGCTACAGTATAAACTGATGTATAGAATCCCTTATTGTGGCATATATTGCAAAAAATGACGTGCAAAGAATGAATGAGTAATAAAGGAATTCGAAAACCTTCATTCACATAAGGTCTATGCACTTGTAAAACACTGTCAAATTATCACAGTTGCTGAATTGACATAAACTACATTAACAAATCGTGACTGCACTCATGATGTCAGAAAGAAAGATTTCACTGACAGATTTTCTTTCAATCCTTGACAGATCACTTACTGTGAACTACTGCAGGTATGTCATTTATCAACCAGCATACTGAAGAGTTTTATTTTAGCCTATGAATATAAAACAACCAGGTTAGGTTATTTGATTTCCTAAATCTTCCATTCAGTATTCTCCATTGTATTCAGCCTCAAGCCTTTCTGCACTTGTAGTCATGTTTCAATTCACTGTTCCTTTTAAACTAATTTTTGCAAGCATTTAGTTGAATTGCTGCAATGTAGACATGTAAACTTCCCCAGATCCTCTAAATCAGGGGATCCCAACCTTTTTTATGCTACAAAGTTTTACCATTAACTGAGGGATCCATGCACCTCAGTTTGGGGATCGCTGCTCAAAAGACATTAAATTGGAATCCAAGTCAAGTGCCTTTGCTCCATCTGTAACTAGCAGAAACTCACCGGTGGCTAATCACTTTAATTCCAACCCCCATTCCCATTTTGACATGTTAGCCTATGACCTCCTCTACTGCCAAGATGAGGTCACCCTCAGGCTGTATAAGGAACACCTCATATTCACCATAAAGCCGATGAGCTTAGAGCATGGATCAGTACTTGGAACTATGATGTGGTGACCATTACAGAGACTTGGATGGCTCAGGGGCAGGAATGGTTACTTAGAGTGCCAGGATTTAGATGTTTCAGAAAGGACAGAGAGGGAGGCAGAAGAGGTGGGAGCATGAAATAGAAATAGTTGACCAGAAATAGTGTCATGGCTGCAGAAAAGGAGGAAGACATGGAGAGATTGTCTACAGAGTCTCTGTGGGTGGAAGTTAGGAACAGGAAGGGGTCAATAACTCTACTGGGTGTTTTTTTATACACCACCCAATAGTAACAGGGACATCGAGGAACAGATAAAGAGACAGATTCTAAAATGGTGTAATAATAACAGGGTTGTTGTGGTGGGAGATTTTAATTTCCCAGATATTGATTGGCATGTCCCTAGAGTGAGGGATTTAGATGGGGTGGAGTTTGTTAGGTGTGTTCAAGAAGGTTTCTTGATACAATATTTAGATAAGCCTACAAGAGGAAAGACTCTCCTTGATTTGGTATCGGGAAATTAACCTGGTCAGGTGTTAGATCTCTCACTGGGAGAGCATTTTGGAGATAGTGATCACAATTTCATCTCCTTTACCTTAGCATTGGAGAGGGACAGCAACAGACAATTTATGAAGGCATTTAATTGAAGTAAGGGGAAATATCAGGCAAGAACCTGGAAACATAAATTGGGAATAGATGTTCTCCGGGAAATGTATGGAAGAGATGTGGGAAATGTGCAGGGGATATTTGCGTGGAGTTCTGCATAAGTACATTCCAAAGAGACAGGGAAAGGATGGTAAGGTACAGGAACTGTGGTGTACAAAAGCTGTTGAAAATCTAGTCAAAAAGAACAGAAGAGCTTACAAAAGGTTCAAAAAACTAGGTACTGGTAGAGATCTAGAAGATCATAAGGCTAGTAGGAAGGAGTTTAAGAAAGGAATTAGGAGATCCAGAAGGGGCCATGAGAAGGCCTTGGTGGACAGGATTAAGGAAAACCCCAAGGCATTCTACAAGTATGCGAAAAGCAAGAGGACAAGACATGAGAGAATAGGACCAATCAAGTGTGACAATGGAAAAATGAGTATGGAACTGGAGGAGATAGCAGAAGTACTTAATGAGTACTTTGCTTCAGTATTCACTATGGAAAAGGATCTTGGCGATTGTAGAGATGACTTACAGTGGGCAGAAAAGCTTGAACATGTAGATAATAAGAAAGAGGATGTGTTGGAATTTTTGGAAAACATCAAGATGGTTAAGTCACCAGGACCAGACGACATTTACCCCAGGCTATTGGGGGGCAAGGGAGGAGATTGCTGAGCTTCTGGCAATGATCTTTGCATCATCAATGGAGACGGGAGAGATTCCGGAGGATTGGAGGGTTGTGGATGTTGTTCGTTTATTCAAGGAAGGGAGTAGAGATAGCCCAGGAAATTATAGACCAGTGAGTATTACTTCAGTGGTTAGTAAGTTTATGGAGAAGATCTTGAGAGGCAGGATTTATGAACATTTGGAGAGGCATAATATGATTAGGAATAGTCAGCAAGGCTTTGTCAAAGGCAGGTTGTGCCCTAAGAGCCTGATTGAATTTTTTGAGGATATGACTAAACACATTGCTGAAGGTAGAGCAGTAGATGTAGTGTGTATATGAATTTCAGCAAGATATTTGATAAGGTACCCCATGCAAGGCTTATTGAGAAAGTAAGGAGGCATGGGATCCAAGGGGACATTGCTTTGTTGATCCAGAACTGGCTTGCCCACTGAAGGCAAAGAGTGGTTGTAGACGGGTCATATTCTGCATGGTGGTCAGTCACAAGTGGGGTGCCTCAGGGGTCTGTTCTGGGACCCCTGCTCTTTGTGATTTTTATAAATGACCTGGATGAGGAAGTGAAGGGATGGGTTAGTAAATTTGCTGATGATACAAAGGTTGGGGGTGTTGTGGATCATGTGGAGGGCTGTCAGAGGTTACAGCAGGACATCGATAGGATGCAAAACTGGGCTGAGAAATGGCAGATGGAGTTCAATCCAGATAAGTGTGAAGTGGTTCATTTTGGATGGCAGAATATGGTATTAATGGTAAGACTCTTGGCAGGGTGGAGGATCAGAGGGAGCTTGGGCTCCGAGTCCATAGGACACTCAAAGCTGCTCCACAGGTTGACTCTGTGGTTAAGAGCACATACGGTGCATTGGCCTTCATCAATCGTGGAATTGAGTTTATGAACCAAGAGGTAATGTTGCAACTATATAGGACTCTGGTTAGACCCCACTTGGAGTACTGTGCTTAGTTCTGGTCACCTCACTACAGGAAGGACGTGAAAACCATAGAAAGGGTGCAGAGGAGGTTTACAAGGATGTTGCCTGGATTGGGGTGCATGCCTTATGGGCTGAGTGAACTCGGCCTTTTTTCCTTGAAGTGACAGAGGATGAGAGGTGACTTGATAGAGGTGTATAAAATGATGAGAGGCATTGATTGTGTGGATAGTCAGAGACTTTTCTCCCGGGCTGAAATGGCCAACATGAGAGGGCACAGTCTTAAGGTGCTTGGAAGTAGGTACAGAGGAGATGTCAGGGGTAAGTTCTTTACACAGAGAGAGGAGAGTGCATGGAATGGGCTGCTGGCAATGGTGGTTGAGGTAAATATGATAGGATCTTTTAAGAGACTCCTAGACAGATACATGGAGCTTAGTAAAGTAGAGGGCTATGGGTAACCCTAGGTAATTTCTAAGGTAAGGACATGTTTGGCACAGCTTTGTGAGCCAAAGGGCCTGTATTGTGCTGTAGGTTTTCTATGTTTCTATGTATTCCGTCTGAGTAGCCTCTGGCCTGATAGCATGAACATTGATTTAGAACATAGAAATTTACAGCACAGGAAAAAGGCCCTTCTGCCCACAATTTTGTGCTGAACCAATTCAATTAATAATCAAGAACTGTCCATTTCCCTCATATTCATGTGCCCATGTAGTTTCTGATGTTCCTGCCTCTACCACCAACCCAAGCAGCACATTCCAGACACCCACCTTTCTCTGTGTAAATAAAACTTGCCCCTCCCATCTCCTTTGAAATTACCTCCTCTCACCTTTAAATGGCATTTCATTCCTTGTAAAAAGATGTTGTCTGCCTACTCTATCTATACCTCTCATAATCTTATAGCCTCTACCAGATCTCCACTCAACATTTGCTGTTTCAGAGAAAACAACACAAGCTTGTTCAAACTCTTGTTATAGCACATGCCCTCTAATTCAGGCAACATCCTGGTAAACCTCTCCTGCACCCTCTCCAAAGCCTTAACACCTATCCTATCATGGAATGGCCAGAACTGTATGCAATACTCTAAATGCAACCTAACAAGAGTTTTATAAAGCTGCAACATAACTTCCTGAAGTTTGAACTCAGTGCCTCAACTAATAAAGACAAGCCTGCCATAAGCCTTCTTAAACATTTAATCAACCTATGTAGCCACTTTCAATTAACTTGGACCCAAGACCCCCTTCCCCCGCTCATCAACATTGTTAAGGATCTTGTCTTTAACAATGTACTGTCTCTTTCCATTTGACCTACCAAGATGCAGCATTTCATATTTAGCCAAGTTAAACTCCATCTGCCATTCCTCCGCCCATATCTGCAACTGATCTATATCCCGTTGTATTCTCTTCCAACCTTCTATACTAGTGACAACAAGTTGCAATAAGTTGCTGTGACCAATACCCTCTGTCTTCTGTGGAAAAGCCAGTTCTGAATCCAAATGGCCAATTCACCATGGATCCCATGCAACCTATTTTTCTGGATGTGTCTCCCATGAGTGATCTTGTCAAACACTTTACTAAAATCCATGTAGATGACATTCATACCTCTACCTTTATTGATCAACCTAATCACCTGGTTAAAAACCTCAATCAGGTTATTAAGACATAACTTGCCCCACACAATGCCATGTTGGCTCTCCCTAATTAGGCCATGATTTTCCAAATACTCATAAATCTTATCCCTAAGATTCTCTCCATAACTTCCCTACCAATAATGTGAGCCTCACCAGTCTACAGTCTCCAGGATTATACCTGGTTCCCTTCTTGAATAATGGAATAAAATTAGTTACTCGCCAGTACTCTTTGACCTCTTCTATGGCTGAAGATTTTGGTCAAGGTCCCAGTAATCTTTTCTCTTACCTCTCTCAGTAACCTAGGGTACTGGGAACATACATCTTACTGCTCTTTAAGAGCCCCAATACTACCTCCTCCTTTACCTCATAATGTCCTAGCTTATCAATACGTTCAGCACTAATCTCCCTACCCTCCACTTCCTTCTCCTTGGTAAATACTGATTTAAAGTACTCATTAATTACCTCACCCACTTCCTCCCCATCCAAGCAGGTGCTCCCTCCACCACCTTTGTCCTGGAGGTTCTATCCTCTCCTTAGTTCTCCTCTTCCTCCTGATGTATGTACAGAATGCCTTGGGATTCTATCCTCTCCATAGTTCTCCTCTTCCTCTTGATGAATGTACAGAATGCCTTGGGATTCTCATTAATCCAATTTGCCAAGGACTTTCCATGGCTCCTTCTGTCTTTACTAATTCCCTTCTTGAGTTCTTTTCAGGCTTCTTTATAATCCTCAAGACCTGACTTTGTTTCTAGCTTCCTAAGCTTTGCAAATGTCTCCTTTTTCTTCTTGACTGAATTAATCAATATAAATAGTTGTTCACATTACGGCAGCTTATATACCTCCCCGGGCCAACACAGAGTTAGTATTAGCTCAACTGCATGATGCTATTGTTAAATAACTAGCTGATCTTCCTGATGGTGCATTCATCATACTGGCAATTTTAATCAGGCTAACCTTAAAATAGTATTCCCTAGATTCCATGAATTGCCCTACAAGGGGTAATAACACACCAGTTCAGGTGTATACCAACATTGCAGGCACATACACGGTCTTGCCACACAGTCACCTGGATTTGTCCAATCACCTGCCTTCAAATCTGATCACAGAGGTAAGGAAGGAGAAACCAGCCTCCAGGACAATGATGAGGTGGCCTGAGGGAGCCATTTCCAGTCTTCAAGATCGCTTTGAGAATACTGACTGGAGTCTGTCTGCAGCCAGGCTGTGCACAACTCAGGCATTGATTTAGAGAAGTACACAACCACAGTTATGTGCTACATCAAACTCTACATAGACAATGCCACCACCACCAAAGATGTTTGGCTATTCCCAAACCAGAAGCCATGGAAGAACAACGAGTTATGAAACCAGTTGAAAGCTCGTCACACTGCTTATCGACCTGGGGATGCCAAAGTATACAGTGAGGCCAGATTGAATCTTATGAGAGGTATCAAGACCACCAAGTATGGACATAAAGAACAGATTGAGACATATTTTGATAATGCTACCTATCCCTGCTTGGGAAGGCACCCGATCCATCTCAGATCACAAAGGAAAGCTCTCCTGCTCTGCTCATGGTGATGCCCACCTAGACGAAGAGCTAAACAACTTTGTTGCTCACTTTGATAAGGACAATAATGAACCAGTGATGAGGGTCTTAACACCAGACAGAGGAACTGTGCCGACACCAAACATAAATGAGGTGAGGCGTGTACTCCGTAATGTCAATGCACGCAGAGCAGCAGAACCAGACAGCGTATCTCGACAGGTCCTTAGTCTGACCAGCTGGCAGGAGTTCTGACATACTTACAACCAAGCTACGGTTCCGGGCAAGCTTCAAAACAGCAACAATCATTCTAATCCCCAAGACATGAGCAGCAACATGACTACAGATTGGGGGCACTCATCCCCATAGTTGCCAAATGTTTGAAAAGACTGGTCATGTCCCACATCAAGGACGTAATCCCTGCTACCTTGGACCAGCACCAATCTAGTCTGCCTACAAGGCGAATAGACCAACTAAAGGTGCTATTTCTATCACCCTTCATACTATCTTGGAATACCTGGAGCACAAAGTCACCTTTATCAGGATGACCTTCATTGATTACAGGTCAGTCTTTAACACCATACTACCAAACAAGCTAACGTCAAGCTCCACAACCTAGGCCTCGGCACATCAACCTGTAACTCGATCTTGGACTTCCTCACTAATCATACCCAGATGGTTAAACTAGGCAAGTGCATACCAACCCTGAACACCGTTGCCCCACAGGGGTGTGTACTGACTGCACTCTTGCTCATGCTACAAATTCGACCATCAAATCTGCCGACAACACAACTGTGATTGGCCCAATCACAAACAATCATGAATCTGCACATAGAGAGGGGGTGCTGAAACTGTCCGATCAGTGCAGGAACCACAACCTATCACTCAAGAAGACAAAAGAAATGATAATTGACTTCAGAAAGGCAAGAGGTCCCGAACAAGCCCCACTATTCATAAATGGTGAGGGAGTGGAAAGAATCTCCAGTTTCAGGTTTTTGGGGATAAACATCACCGAGGAGCTCTCTTGGTCCGTCAACACAACCTGGGTAGTAGGGAAGGCACAACAGTGACTGTACAACCTGACGTGCTTAGGAGAGCTAATATGCCCCAAAAATTGCTGGCCAGCTTTCAATCAATGTGTGTCAGTGAGCATACTGACATACGAAATGACAGTGTCATACTCTAACTGCCGCAAGACAGATCACAAAGCACTCCACCGGGTGATTAGGGTGGCTCAGCACATCACTGGGACTTAACTAGCGAAGCTGGAGTCAATCTACAATGCCTACAGTGGGCTCATTACCTCATTAAAGACCCATCCCATCCTGGACACTCTCTGTTCAATTTCCTGCCATCTGGTTAGTAGGAGATGCAGAAACATCTTCGCCAAGACAGTAAGACTGAAGGATAGCTTCTTCCCTGAGGGCTGTTGTGCAGCTAAACAATGCTGCACCCCAGCTTGCCAATGGCCTTTGAGTGTTTTGGATTGTTATGGAGTGTTAGTATTTTCTTAATTAATCCATATCACATGCTTTGTAGATATGTGTTCAGCATGGACTGGAGTAGCACCGCAATCTCATTGTTGAGCAACAACAACGAAGTTCTGTTCTATTCTATTTCTCTTGACATCCAAGATTCCTTTACTCACCACCTTTGTCTTCCTTTCTTACTGAAACATACCTGTCCTGCACTCTGTTCACTTGATCTTTAAACATCCTCCATCTGTCAGATGTGGGCTTGCCCACAAACAGCCGTTCTCAGTTATTTCTCCCCAGTTCCTTTCTAATGCTTCTGTAGTTTGCCCTGGTCCAATTTAACATTCTCCAGCAAGGTTTATGCTCATCCTATAACTACCTTATAACTGAAGGTGCTGTGGTCACTGCTTCCCAACTGCTCACCCACTAGTAAGTCGATCACCTAGCCATCACCCAACACAAAGTCCAGTACAGCCCCTCCTCCTGTTGGACTATCTACAGCGCATATTGATTTAAGAAACTCTCCTGGATGCACCAAACAAATTCTGCCCCATCTAAACCTCTTACACACATAAGGACCCAGTTTCTATTAAGGAAGGTGAAGTCCCCAGGACAAAAACCCTTTTGTTTTTACACCTTTCCTTAATCTGCCTACATATCTGTTCCTTGATATCCAGAGGGTCTGCAATACAACTCCATCAGAGTTATTGCATCTTTCCTGTTTTTGAGTTCTACACATATGGAATCAGTGGACAAGCCCTCCGTTATATTCCTTCTGACTGCTGTTGTGATATTGTCCCAGATTAGAAGTGCAACTCTTCCACCTCTTTTAACTCCCTCTCTATCTTTTTTAAAACATCAAAACCCTGGAAAATAAAGCACCCATTCCTGTCCCTCTCTAAACCAGCTACAACATCATACTTCCATGTACTGATCCTTGCTCTGAGTTCATCTGCACTACCCAAAATACTCCTAGCATTACAATATATACACTTCATGCTATCCATCCCCTTGTATCTACCACTTTGTTCCTGCCTGTTTTTACTGGCCCTGATATCTACCTTTCTCTCCATCCCTCCACTTTCTGACCAGGTGTTCTGCTTCCCATTTCCCCTGACAAACAAGGAAGATTGAAACCAGACTTTCAGTCTAACTTCCTCGAGCTTCTGATAATTTCTCCCTACTACCCTTCTCTCTTTTTCCATTGCTCATTCTGGCTGCCCTCTTACCTCACCTGCCTATCAACCCCACTCTGGTGCCTCTCCTCCTTCCTTTTCTCCCATGGTCCACTTTCCTCTCCTATTAGATTCCTTCTTCTTCATCCCTTTGACTTTTCCACCTCTCTGTTTCTCGCTTCATCACCCCTCCCCCAGCCATCAACTTTTCCCCTTTCTGGCTTCACCTATCATCTTCTGGCTTGTACTCCTTCCCCACCCCACATCTTCTTATTCTTGGCCTTCCCCCTTTACAATACAATTGTATTTCTATGTTATATTAACTGTCTTGTTGTACATACTATTTATTATAAATTTCTATAAATTGCACATTGCACATTTAGATGGAGATGTAACGTAAAGATTTTTGCTCGTCATGTATATGAAGGATGTAAGTAATAAAGTCAATTCAGTTCAAGTTCTTTTCTCAACCTCATTAAAGGTCTTGGCCCAAAACATCGACTTCTTATACATTTCCATCGATGCGCCATGATTGGTTGTGCTCCTCCAGCATTTTATGTGTGTTAGCCCAAGATACTAATATTTTTGTTCTGAGTGCAGTACAGAATATGATTATCATCAAAGCTCAATTTAAATCATCACTTTGATTTCAAGGGACATGCATCTCTGGGTAAAATTCCTCGTTTGGTAAAAAGCCTTTCAAAGTGAGTTCAAAGTAGGGCAAGAGAAATTCACCTGAGTTTACAAAAGTAAACTCATTATATGGCAGAAATCTTTTAGGGAATAATGACCTGTTTGCTTTATCTTCCTTAGTAAAACTATTATTACTTGAGCTTTGTACACTGCCAGTCAGCCCAGTATGCAAAGATTGACTTCATGGCAAAGGGTGAATTAAAAACAAGCTTATGTTATTTAAATAGCAATTATCATGGAGAGTTCACTTAAATTAGCATTTCATTCATTAACTACTTCCAGGGACTGATGACAGAAAAAGCTAATAGCTCCATTATCCATTTGTCCTTTGACTAATGTAGTATTGTTCATTTCCAAAATTAAGCATACGAATACCTGTAACTGAATCCTGGACTTCCAAATTGGGATACCACAATCAGTGCAGATTAGTAATCACATATCCTCATTGCAGACAGTCAACAAAGTGAACCCCAAGATGCATGCTTAGCCTACTGCTCCACCCTCCAGGTGGCACAGGTCAAATGCCACCTATGAATTTGGAGTTGTTGGCAGAATCTCAGATAGCATCAAGGAGGCAGACAAGAGTGAGATAAGCTGCCTGTCTGAGTGGTGTCACAACAACAAAATTGGACTCAGCATCAGCATGACCAAGCAACTGATTGTACAGATGTACAGTGGGGAGAATTCTGAACAGTTGCATCATAACCTGGTATGGAACTTCCAAAGCACAAGATCACCAGAGGATGCAGAGGGTTGTTGTAGATTTAGTCAGTTCCAAGATGGATGCAACCCTCTTCACTATTGAGGACATCTTCAAGAGGCAGTGCCTCAAAAAGCCAACATCTGCCATTAAAGACCCTCACCATCTGGGACATGCCCTCTTTGCATTACTACATTGGGAAGGAGTTACAGGAGCCTGAAGATCTGTAGTCAATGTTTTAAGTATAACTTCTTCCCTATGGATCACCAGATTCTGTACAGTCCATGAACACAACATCATTATTCATCTTTTGCACTCTTGCATTCTTTATTTTTGTAACTCACAGTAAATTTTATGTACTGCACTGTACTGCTGCTGCAAAAGCAATGAATTTCATGACATATATAAACTTGATTCTGAAAAATTGATAACAATAAACAATCTGTGAGAGCCCCTGCAGGATCACCTTTATTTATAGAACTCTGAAGAAAACATATTTGTGAATTCAAATTAATAAAGAATTTACAAAGATATAAATTTTTGGTTTGAAGATTTTCTTTCTCACTGGATAACTGTAATCAGCTTTGTCAAACCATTCATCATTTGAAATGAGATGATAACAGCCTGTAATATGGAAACTTGAAACTGCAAATGATGAAAATATATAATATTGTGATGGCCATTTTAAAAGAATATAGGCAAGTGACCGTAGGAATTTACAAAAAATAAAGTAAGTTTGAAATTTAAGTATCCTACATGTATTAAAAATCGATTTTTCCAAAGGTTGAAATCTCAATAATCCTCTAGATTAAGAAAATCATGCAAAGCACACACAGCAGTGCTGCTCATTTCATCAAAGTTTACCTTGAACTTTCATAGAGCTATTGAGGCTGAAATGTGGAGCAACAGACAACCTGCAAGAGGAATTTGTGAGTCAAGCAGCATCTGTGGAGGGAAGAGAACAGTCAATGTTGAGACCGTGCATCAGTATGATGCTTTTCTGTTTGGAGGGAGGCTTGGTGAAAGCGGAAGTCCAAAGAGCAAAAGGAATAAGGAGGAGGGCTGTATCAGCCACAGAAGAAGGAAGCCATGTTTCCTTAAGAACATTCTTAATCTGAACTTCAAGAGTAACCTTAGCTTTGGAGCGTTTGCAATGGTGACAGAGAAACTGGAAGAAAGGGATGGCATCCTTACGAGAGTCAGGGAGAAAAGAGGTGCAGTCTAGGCAGCTATGGGAGTCAATTGGTTTATATTAAATTTCAGCAGAGAGCTTGTCTCCTGAGAAATGTCAAAATTGGTGAAAGTAAATTTAAGAGTTGGTGGAATCTAGTAGTAAAGGTGATAAAATTGACAAGTTGTGCATGAGGGCAGGAAACAGAACCAATGCTGTTATCAATGTAATGGAGAAAGAGCTGGGGAGTAGTACTAGTGATGGCCCAGACAAGTGCACCATGTCTACATCTTTGATTGTGAGAGGAGTCAGAAGAAATTACTCAGGGTATAAACAAATTCAACCAGGTAGGCGATGGTGTTGGAGCAGGGGATCTGATTGGAATCAATGCTGCAAAAAATGTTGATGCTGTTTTTCAACTTTAATTGTCAGCAATTCCTTTCCGCAGATAGGTGCTACTTGTCCAACTGAACTCCTCCAGCAGATTATTTGTTGCAGCCTGTCACTGCGTCTGGCATTCCGAACCATCAGTCCAGAAGCTGATCTGTTGTAAATGAAAGCTTTTGGCTAGATCTACTCATAAAGGTTAACTTAGACACAACTTCCAGGAGGGTATCGCATATATGACCTGTGCTCAAAAGGTCTCTAATAAGGCCTTCAATGTGCCAACACTGTCAAAAGCAATGAATCTGCAGATTCATTCATGCAAACATGGTCTAATTGACCAAAAACATATCTAAAACTTGTAGAGGATTGAGGAGACTGCTGCACATGGCTTTGTGTGCAGGCTGAAGATTATATTTCCCATGAAAGTGTGACCAATACCAATTCAACCCTTGTGGATCCAATCGTGACTGACAATCCCAGGCCTCCTTTTATTGTTTTCTTTGCAGCTGAAGCAAAGACTTCACAGGGTCCGAAAGTCGTGCAATGGAAGCTCAAAGATCTGCTCTGCAATCTGTCCATGCAACATTTGTTCCAGGTAGAATCATTCAAATGGGTTTGGTTAACACAGTAGCACTTCAAAGTCATTGTTATGGAGATTACTGAGGCACAGACCAGAGGTGAACAAATTTATGGTTTGCTCTTAAAAGGCTACATTTGGGATTTTAATCATCTGCTCTGACATTCCGGAACCAGAACTGACCAAAGGTGTCCTCAAGTACTTTCCATTTGCCCAGTGCCTGCCACTGGGAAGTGGTGGGACTGACATGGACCCCAATGCTGTAGTCTCACCTGCTGTGTTCGAATAGTGTTGCACTTTCTGAGATATGTGTAAGGCAAGAAGCAGAATAATGTGAGTGAGGATGAGGTGGACCCTGTGAATGTTAGATACAAGTGTTTATTGATACAGATTGTTAGCTGGAGAGCAAAGCGGTGTGGGGCTTTGAGCAGCAGTTCAGACAGTGGTATATAATAATTGCTGATCTCCTCACAAGCCTTTTCCACTTGTATGAAAACTGAACATTCTCTGGCACTACAACTGGACCTTGAATGAATACGCAATACCACAGTTATTGCTTCATTGCTTACTGTATTCAAGCAACCCTATAATTCTTGAATGCACCTTCGAGTTTTTTATTCAATATTCCAAATGAGATCACACCAAATCCCTGCCTAAAGCAACAAAATATCCTATTTTTGTGCCTTAAACTTTTGACATACAAGATGATATGCATTCACTGGCCACTTAAGTATTTCCTGTACTGGATAAAATGGACATTGAGTGTATGTTCATGCTCTTCTGCCACCCATCATCTTCAGGGTTTGACGTGTTGTGCATTCTCAGATGCTCTTCTGCATACCACCGCTGTAATTCATGGTCATTTAAGTCACTGTCAACTTCCTGTCAGATTGAACCAGTCTGGCCATTCTCCTCTGACCTCTCTCATTAACAAGGCAATTTCACCCACAGAACTGTCACTCACTGGATGTTTTTTTTTTTAGGGACTGTTGTGCATGAAAATCTCAGGAGATCAACAGTTTCTGAGACACTCAAACCATCTGGTGTGGCACCAACAATCATTCCATGGTCAACGTCACTTAGATCACATTCCTTTCCCATTCTGGTGTTTAGTTTAGACAACAACTAAACCTCTTGACCATGTCTGCAAGCTTTTATGTGTTGAGTTGCTGCTACACAATTGGCTGATTAGTTATTTGTACTACTGAGCAGGTGTACAGGTGTACCTAATAAAGTGGCCACTGAGGGTATAATTTGCTTTACAAATTGTGTAACTTTTGTAATTCATGAGCTGACAGTCATCGAAATATGGAATCATACTGCAGGGAAGAAAGCTATTCAGCACATCATGATCATCTGAAACAAATATCTAGTTAAACCCCAGCCCCAGCTGTTTCTCTGAAGATTATTCATAGAATAAGTACAGAATACATGAACAGACTGTATGGACATACACTTGTAACAAGTATAATGCAACAAATTACACCAATGAAAATATCACACTCGTTACTGAAATGATTGCATTTATTAATAGTGCTGTGCACAAGTTAAGTCTGATGGGCAAGCTGGAAAGGTTCATTAAACTGTTTAATTGTTGCCCTGCCCTTAGTCTTTCGATTTCAAATGTACATTTTGAACCTCATAGGTAAGATGGATTTAGGGGAAAGTGGGTGAACCACAAATGGGACTAGCTTGGCAAGCATCATGGTCAACGTGGATAGGATAGGTCAAAAAGCCTGTTCCCATGCTGAGTTTCTCTTTGATTCTAGTACCTTCCATATTATGCATAAAATACATTCTTATATTTTGGACTGAGTGCACATGATTCATCCTAATCATGTGCAAGTATCAATGGTTGCTGCTCATTTCCAGAAAAAGTTATATCTTCCTTCCCTTTCTCCCCTGGTCCATTCACCTCTCCTGTCATATTCCTTCTTCTCCAGCCCTTAACCTCTCCCCCCCACCCCCCCACCTGGCTTCACCTATCACCTTCTAGCTACTCTTTCCCCTCTCCCCACCTTTTTATTCTGGCATCTTCCCCCATCCTTCTCAATCCTGAAGAAAGGTCTCAGCCCAAAACAACAACCGTCTACTCCTCTCCATAGATGTTGCCTGACCTTCTGAGTTCTTCCAGCATTTTGTGTGGGGTGCTTTGGATTTCCAGTATCTGCAGAATTTCTTGTTTATTCTATCCAAGAAATCTGTTACAAAAAGTAGAATACATGACATCAGTGATAATACATCCCACTTACTATTTGGTTAAGAGACAACTGTATTTACCTGAAATGGAAATGATAGGTGCCATATAAATGCAAGGCCTTTATTCATAAGCTGAAGGTATTTGTTAATCATAGTAATAGAAATCAGGTGAAAATATTCTCCAGGTATCTCTGCTTAAGAATTAGGTTTCATGACAGCATCCAAATGTTTTCCAGGCAGTCCTATACTATAGCTGTAAGATGTAATTTTTTTATCACTATAGTAGTAATCAGGATAACATTATTAATTACATATAAATATTTTAATACAAGATCTTGAAAATTTTTAATGCACTATTTTCAACGTTATATCAAAATGCTACATGTTCAATCTTAATAAAGAGGCTAGTCTGCTTATTATAGAGGAAATACTATAGAGCATTTTAGACATTCAATATTTGAAAATTTTCCCTAAATAAATCTGAAAAGTGAGTTTGAGGT
The DNA here is from genome assembly GCF_030144855.1 of Hypanus sabinus. Classification (NCBI taxonomy): domain Eukaryota; kingdom Metazoa; phylum Chordata; class Chondrichthyes; order Myliobatiformes; family Dasyatidae; genus Hypanus; species Hypanus sabinus. The sequence goes on along the minus strand of NC_082711.1, from coordinate 90,593,645 downwards.
GATTTACCACAAGCTAAATCACCATTTGAGGTGATTAAAGTTGTTCCAAAAAAAAAATCCTCTATAACCCTTAATAATATATAAAATCTTTCATGATAGGAGAGTAATAAAGATAAATAAACCGTTACCTAGTTCAGAATAGCACCAGTTTCTAATTGACTGCAGCCTATTGTACAATGAATTTATTTCTTACCAAATGCCTCCAAACTTAATGATATTGGATGGAATAATGAATGCTTGACATTAGAAGAACAATAGGGACTATTTAAAATGTAATATTGTTTCATAATCTAATTCCTTTCCTCAGATAATTATCTGGAATCAATCACTGTCTGATTTAGAAATAGTAATCAAATTTAAGTTCAGATACTGGAGAGATACATATATCTCAAATTCTGTTAGTCTACAAGGACTGGAAACATTAGCTAGCTGTGGCTGCTTAAAATTAGTATGGAAAAGTTTTCATCAAAGGAGCTTTCTTTATTACAATGATTTTTTTCTGCACCATGAACTAAATTGTCAATAACATCATAATAAAAATTCCATTGAACATCAAGAACAACAGATGTTGAGGGCATAATTCTCCCTCACCAGTTGCACAAACTACCCAGTATACCCTGAATGGAATTTAGATGAGAATCATTCAAAAGATATTTTATGTATTTCACACTCACTTGCATCATTTCAGATGTTTTTTATCAGGAGTTGATAAAGAGTGTTTAATCATCCTCCTAAGATATGTGAGCTAGTGCATTCAAATGTTTTCCAGGGCTTTTAAATATCCTTCAAAAATAGCACCTCACACATTTCTAAGGCCGATTGCAATAGCCCTCCAATATCTGCTGCCTCCATCTCTACTCACCACAACTGTCTAACCCCACCCTGGATCAAGCTGAGATAACGCAAGAACGCTTAAAACCAATGAGCTGTAAGCTACTGATTGTGAATACAGCCCTCAAGTTTAAGTTCAAGTTCGGGTTTAATTGTCATTAAACCTTATATGAATATCCCTGTACACAATCAAACAGAACAGCGTTACTCCGGGGCCAAGGTGCAATACACAGTTCTACAGTACACTCTGCACAAGACTCATATCGCACACATAAGATATCAGTAAAATAAAGTCACACAAAAAATATAGTCCAAGATCCCGCATCCATGAATGTTGCAGCAGTCTGGAGTTGAACACAGTACAGCTTGACTTGGTGCTGGAAAGATGCAGTTGGACAGTAGATCAAAGTAAAATAAAATGAAAGAGGAGAGTGATTGGATTATGTAGTCATGACAACAAAATATGATGTGAACTGACACACTGCTTTATTATTCACTGCAACTGCAGTCAGACAAGTTACCGCACACATTTCATACAACACTGAGAGTGGCCATCCAGTCTATCAAAGACATCTCATCAGTTCCAGCACTCCACTTAATTCCCAGTGAACTGTTCTCTTGCCATTTGCCTCTCCCATCGCCAATCTACACTAGAAACAATTCATAGTAGCAATTAATCTACCAACTAATGTGGCTTTCATATATGGGAGAAAATGAGGCCACTGTGAGCACATACAAACTCACCATAAGGCAGCACCCCAGGTCAGGACTGAACCTGTTTGCTGGACCTGAGATGCAGCAGTGTTGCCAATCCATCCTGATGATAATGACTGGCAAGCTTATGTGGCAGCAAAGATTATTTTGGTGACTAAAAAAGGCACTTATTTTTCTTCTGAAGAGGAAACTACTGAAATATGGACAGGAGGCTCCAGGAGGCCAGTGAGTGAGTGGAGATTTGAGGCTTTGACTCGAGAGGCTGAGGACGAGCTTCACTCCAAGTGAGGTAAGGCTGGGTAAGTTCCTTTCAAAGGAGAAAGTTTCAAAAATTGAGGCAAGTATTGGGTAGGTCATGGCAGCTGAGATCGGCCCCGCGGTTTGTTCATCCTGCAGCATGTGGGAAATCAGAGATACTTCCAGTGTCCCTGACAACTATGCGTGCAGGAAGTGTGTCCAACTGCAGCTTCTGGCAGACCGCATTGAGTGTCTGGAGCTGCGATTGGATTCATACTGGAGCATCCGCGATGCTGAGAAAGTCGTGAATAGCACATTCAGTGAGTTGGCCACACCGCAGGTAAAGCCTACACAGGCAGAAAGGGAAGGGGTGGCCACTAGACAGCGTAGCAGTAGGCAGGTAGTGCAGGAGTCCCCTGAGGTCATCTCCCTCCTAAACAGATATACTGTTTTGGATACTGTTGGGGGAGATGTCTCATCAAGGAAAGGCAGCAGCAGCCGAGTTCATTGCACCGTGGGTGGCTCTGCAGCACAGGAGGGAAGGAAAAGGAGTGGGAGAGCTATAGTGATAGGGGATTCGATTGTAAGGGGAATAGATAGGCGTTTCTGCAGCCACAAATGAGACTCCAGGATGGTATGTTGCCTCCCTGGTGCAAGGGTCAAGGATGTCTCTGAGCGGCTGCAGGACATTCTGGACTGGGAGGGTGAACAGCCAGTGGTCGTGGTGCACATGGGTACCAACGATATATAGGTAAAAAACGGGATGAGGTCCTACAAGGTGAATTTAGGGAGTTAGGAGATAAGCTAAAAAGTAGGACCACAAAGGTAATAATCTCTGGATTACTACCAGTGCCACGTGCTAGTCAGAGTAGAAATAGAAGTTTATTTCAGATGAATATGTGGCTTGAAAAATGGTGCAAGGGGGAGGGATTCAAATTTCTGGGGCATTGGAACCAGTTCTGGGGGAGGTGGGACTGGTATAAACAGGACGGTCTGCACCTGGGCTGGACTGGAACCAATGTCCTAGGGGGAGCATTTGCTACTGCTGTTCAGGAGGCTTTAAACTAATGTGGCAGGGGGATGGGAACAAGTGCAGAGAGACCAAGAGATGTAAAATGAGGGTAGAAGCAAAAAGTAGGAAGGTGAAAAGTAAAAGTGGCAGGCAGGCAAATCCAGGGCAAAAAGCAAAAAGAGGCACTTTTCAACATAATTGTATAAGGGCTAAGAGTGTTGTAAAAACAAGCCTGAAGGCTTTGTGTGTCAATGCGAGGAGCATTCGTAACAAGGTGGATGAATTGAATGTGCAGATAGTTATTAATGAATATGATATAGTTGGGATCACAGAGACATGGCTCCAGGGTGACCAAGGATGGGAGCTCAACATCCAGGGATATTCAATATTCAGGAGGGATAGACAAGAAAGAAAAGGAGGTGGGGTAGCATTGCTGGTTAGAGAGGAGATTAATGCAATAGAAAGGAAGGACAAGGACATTAGCCTGAATCGATACGGGTAGAGCTGCATAACACTAAGGGGCAGAAAACGCTGGTGGGAGTTGTGTACTGGCCATCTAACAGTAGTAGTGAGGTTGGGGATGGCATTAAACAGGAAATTAGAAATGCGTGCAATAAAGGAACAGTAGTTATAATGGGTGGCTTCAATCTACATATAGATTGGGTGAACCAAATTGGTAAGGGTGCTGAGGAAGAGGATTCCTTGGAATGTATGCGGGATGGTTTTCTGAACCAACATGTCGAGAAACCAACTAGAGACCGGTTAGTCTGACATCGGTGGTGGGGAAAATGCTAGAGTCGGTTATCAAAGATGTAATAACAGCACATTTGGAAAGAGGTGAAATCATCGGACAAAGTCAGCATGGATTTGTGAAAGGAAAATCATGTCTGACTAATCTTATAGAATTTTTTGAAGATGTAACTAGTAGAGTGGATAGGGGAGAGCCAATGCATGTGGTATATTTAGATTTTCAAAAGGCTTTTGACAAGGTCCCACACAGGAGATTAGTATGCAAACTTAAAGCACATGGTATTGGGGGTATGGTATTGATGTGGATAGAGAATTGGTTGGCAGACAGGAAGCAAAGAGTGGGAGTAAGCGGGACCTTTTCAGAATGGCAGGCAGTGACTAGTGGGGTACCGCAAGGCTCAGTGCTGGGACCCCAGTTGTTTTCAATATATATTAATGATTTAGACAAGGGAATTAAATGCAGCATCTCCAAGTTTGCGGATGACACGAAGCTGGGCGGCGGTGTTAGCTGTGAGGAGGATGCTAAGAGGATGCAGGGCGACTTGGATAGGTTAGGTGAGTGGGCAAATTCATAGCAGATGCAATTTAATGTGGATAAATGTGAGGTTATCCACTTTGGTGGCAAGAACAGGAAAACAGATTATTATCTGAACGGTGACCAATTGGGAAAAGGGGAGATGCAACGAGACCTGGGTGTCATTGTACACCAGTCATTGAAGGTGGGCATGCAGGTACAGCAGGCGGTGAAAAAGGCAAATGGTATGTTGGCACTCATAGCAAAAGGATTTGAGTACAGGAGCAGGGAGGTTCTACTGCAGTTGTACAAGGTCTTGGTGAGACCGCACCTAGAATATTGTGTGCAGTTTTGGTCCCCTAATCTGAGGAAAGACATTCTTGCCATAGAGGGAATACAGAGAAGGTTCACCAGATTGATTCCTGGGATGGCAGGACTTTCATATGAAGAAAGACTGGATCGACTAGGCTTATACTCACTGGAATTTAGAAGATTGAGGGGGGATCTTATTGAAATGTATAAAATTCTAAAGGGATTGGACAGGCTAGATGCAGGAAGATTGTTTCCGATGTTGGGGAAGTCCAGAATGAGGGGTCACAGTTTAAGGATAAAGGGGAAGCCTTTTAGGACCGAGACGAGGAGAAACTTCTTCACACAGAGAGTGGTGAATCTGTGGAATTCTCTGCCACAGGAAACAGTTGAGGCCGGTTCATTGGCTATATTTAAGAGGAAGTTAGATATGGCCCTTGTGTCTAAAGGGATCAGAGGGTATGGAGAGAAAGCAGGTTCAGGGTTCTGAGTTGGATGATCAGCCATGATCATACTGAATAGTGGTGCAGGCTCGAAGGGCTGAATGGCCTACTCCTGCACCTATTTTCTATGTTTCTATGTTTCTATATGCATTAAATGCAATAATATTTACAGGTAAGACATGATCAGGCATCAGTCATCAAGTCACATAATCTGACCTTCCAGTCACAACTGCATATGCATCTGCATTTCCATACCTTAATATTTTCATTGTTGTATACAACACTATGTGACATTGATGATGAAAAAAGTCTATATTTGTAAATCGGCTGAGCTAGAAACAAATGATTTCTGTTCATTATGAAAGATACTTTATACTGAACCCAAACTCAATTCCATAATGATAAAAGAAGAAAAGACTAATCATGTCATAGGAAATACAAAATTCTTTGCAGAATATTAAGCTTAGTACAATACAGTGAAAGAAATTACAGTTTACATTGCAGAACCTCTTAAGAATTTCTTTGGAATATGTTAATACTAATAAATAATGGTGCAAGTTGTTTATTTATCAATTGGAAATCTTTGTAACACAATTGTAAATAATTTCCAAGTATAATTAATTGTGAAATTAGAGTCATAGTCATAGAGTCATTGAAACATTATGCTGTCTATTATGCTGATCTAAACTAATCTTATTTATCATTAATTTCTTATCAATTTCATTCCTATTAATTTATCATTAATTTCCTATTAATAGGCATTAATTTCTTACTCCTCTTCATTCAAGTACCTGTCCAAGTGTTGTTACTCTTCCTGCCTCCAACACCTCCTCTTGCAATTCTTTCCAGATACCAAATACTCATTTTGTTTTTAATTTGCCTTTCAGCTCCCCTGTAAACCTTTTGCTTCTGACCTCAAACCAATGCCCCCTAGTCTTAGTTACCTCTACCATGGGAAGAAACTCTGGATATCTATACTGGATGATGCTTCTCGGTTTTTATTTACCTCTATCATATCATGCCCACTGCCTTCCTCACTCCAGTGAATACTGAACCCACCCGTCAAACTCTCCCTATAATTCAGGCCCTCCAATCCAGGCAACATCCTTCTCAATCTTTTCTGCATACTCTCCAGATTCAACATATCCTTTCAATAGTGCAGTATTTGTTGATAACAATTTTCAATAATACATGTCACAATTTGAGTGCTTTTCCCCTAGAAGGAAAACTTGCATTTAAACAATGAAAAATACCACCGAGCGCATTTAAATATAATCTTGACTGATCATTTTAGTTCTTAGACCAGAACCACTCACTTAAGAGTTACATTCCCTTCCATGAAATTACAGAAAAATGAATTGAAGCTGTCATAAGAGTAATGACTAAAACCATTTTCCTTTCATCACGTTTGTGGTGAAAGGGTTTCATTACCACTGTATTTTGTCTGCCTCTTGTGACTTCACAGATCTGTAAGTATTAAAAATGAGAGAGTTGTCATGATGCCCTGAACTTGACGCTATGGCACAATGTAATTTCCTAGAAGCAACTTCTCTAACAAACCTTCTCATCAATCTTATTCCTGTCTATTAAAGCTGACAACACTAAATTAAAGGCTTTTATACAAATCTTAATTGTAACAGTCAAAGCACCACAATAATACATCAGTGGAAAATGGTCACATCTTGTCTTCGGTCTGAGAAGAATTGTTTTGCTGTCTATATCATTACTTTGTCACACTTGTTTTCGCTGTGGCTATTTCTCTGCATTGTTGAAAAATAAGCAGATAATGAGAGGTGAGATAAGTAAAGGGAAATCTCTAAATTACAAAAGCACAAAACAACAGGGAAATATCTTTTAATAACATATTATAAGGTATGATCTTAAGATTTCTCAAGCTTTGACTTATTATTCTGGGCAACTGTTATTGTATGTAATCACAATTACTGTCCACCACCATATTTTGTTACATTTAAAATCTAATTTTGTTCTTATGAATTCTTCACATTGTATTAACCAAAGCATGGCAAATTATACAGTGGCAACACGAGTGAATCTGCAGATGCTGGAAATAAATAAAAAACACAAAATGCTGGCAGAACTCAGCAGGCCAGACAGCATCTAAATAACGATGTTTCGGGCCGAAACCCTTCATCAGGATTGAAGTAACATGGGATGGTCGAGGGGGGATAAAAAGTGGGGAGAGGGATAAAGTAGAGAGCTGGGAAGTGATAGGCTGGAGGGAAATGGGCTAGGGGGGGAAGGTGGAGAATTATGGGAAATAAAAGAGAAAGAAAGATAGGACTGGGGGGGAGAGATTATAGTGAGGGGGGAAAAGAGAGAGAAAGAGAACCAGACTAAAATAATAGATAGGGATGGGGTTAGGGATGGGGTAAGGGTGGGGGGCACAGGTATCAACGGAGGTCAGTGAGTTGGATGTTCATGCCAGCAGGAAGGAGGCTACCTAGGCGGGAGATAAGGTATTGCTCCATCAACCTGCGTGTGGCCTCATCTTGACAGTAGAGGAGGCCATGGACAGACATGTCGGAGTGGGAGTGGTCTGTAGAATTGAGGTGTGTGGCCAAAGGAAGATCCCGCCACTGCTGGAGAACTGAGTGCCGGTGTTCGGCGAAGTGGTCTCCCAGTCTGCGGCGGGTCTCCCCAATGTATAAATGGCCACATCAGGAGCACCGGATACAGTATATCATCCCAGTTGACTCGCAGGTGAAGTGGTGCCTCACCGGAAAGGACTGTCTGGGGTCTGGGATGGTGGTGAGGGAAGAAGTGTGGGGGCAGGTGTAGCACATCTCCTGTTTGCAGGGATGAGTGCCCGGAGGGAGGTCCGTGGAGAGGGATGTGGGGGATGAATGGACAAGGGAGTCACGTAGGGAGCAATCCATGCGGAAAGCCGAGAGTGGGGGGGAGGGGAAGATGTGGTTGGTGGTGGGATCACGTAGGAGGTGGTGGAAGTTACGGAGGATTATACGTTGGATCTGTAGGCTGGTAGGGTGATAGGTGAGGACCAGGGGGACTCTATCCCTGGTGGGCTGGCAGGGGGATGGGGTGAGGGCAGAAGTGCGTGAAATACGGGAGATGCGATGGAGGGCAGAGTTGATAGTGGACAAAGGGAAGCCCCTTTCTTTAAAAAAAGAAGACACCTCCTTTGTCCTAGAATGAAAGGCCTCATCCTGAGAGCAGATGCGGCAAAGGCGGAGGAATTGAGAGAAAGGGATAGCATTTTTGCAGGAGACAGGGTGGGAGGAGGAGTAGTCTAGGTAGCTGTGGGAGTCAGTAGGTTTGTAGTAGATGCTGGTGGACAGACTGTCTCCGGAGATAGAAACAGAAAGATCTAGAAAGGGGAGGGAGGTGTCGGAAATAGACCAGGTGAATTTGAGGGCGGGGTGAAGGTTGAAGTTAATGAAGTCGATGAGCTCAGCATGTGTGCAGGAAGCAGTGCCGATGCAGTTGTCGATATAACACAAGAAAAGAGGAGGACAGATACCGGTGCAGGCTTGGAACATAGATTGCTCCACATGGCCGACAAAAAGACAGGCATAGCTCGGACCCATACAGGTACCCATGGCTACGTCCCTTTCTCTCAATTCCTCCGCCTCTGCCGCATCTGCTTTCAGGATGAGGCCTTTCATTCTAGGACAAAGGAGATATCTTCCTTTTTTAAAGAAAGGGGCTTCTCTTCCTCCACTATCAACTCTGCCCTCCATCGCGACTTCGGTATTTCACGCACTTCTGCCCTCACCCCATCCCCCCGCCAGCCCACCAGGGATAGAGTCCCCCGGTCCTCACCTATCACTCTACCAGCCTACAGATCCAATGCATAATCCTCCGTAACTTCCGCCACCTCCTATGTGATCCCACCACCAACCACATTCCCCCCCCCCCCGCCCCACTCTCGGCTTTCCTCAGGGATCGCTCCTTATGCGACTCCCTTGTCCATTCATCCCCCACACCCCTCCCCACGGACCTCCCTCCGGGCACTCATCCCTGCAAACGGGAGACGTACTACACCTGCCCCCACACTTCTTCCCTCACCACCATCCCAGACCCCAGACAGTCCTTTCAGGTGAGGCACCACTTCACCTGCGAGTCAACTGGGGTGATATACTGTATCCGGTGCTCCCGATGTGGCCATTTATACATTGGGGAGACCCGCCGCAGACTGGGAGACCGTTTCGCTGAACACCGGCACTCAGTTCTCCAGCAGTGGCAGGATCTCCCTGTGGCCACACACTTCAATTCCACAGACCACTCCCACTCCGATATGTCTGTCCATGGCCTCCTCTATCGTCAAAATGAGGCCACACGCAGGTCGATGGAGCAATACCTTATCTCGCTCCTTCCTGCCGGCATGAACATCCAACTCACTGACCTCCGTTGATACCCCTGCCCCCCACCCTTACCCCATCCCTATCTATTATCTTAGTCTGGTTCTCTTTCTCTCTCTTTTTCCCCCCTCACTATAATCTCTCCCCCCAGTCCTACCTTTCTTTCTCTTTTATTTCCCATAATTCTCCACCTTTCCCCCTAGCCCATTTCCCTCCAGCCTATCACTTCCCAGCTCTCTACTTTATCCCCCCCTCCCCCCATTTCTTACCCCCCTCGACCATCTCATGTCACTTCACTCCTGATGAAGGGTTTCGGCCCGAAACGTCGTTATTTAGATGAATTCTGCCAGCATCTTGTGTTTTTTATTTGCAAATTATACAGTCCTGTTTATTGTTAGCCTTACAACAATTGACCCCACAAAGTGAATACAGTCTGCTGGTCGCGAAGGTAATCCAGTTCAGAAAAGATTCTTGTCACCCATCAACAAAAGCTGAACACATTATGTCATTCCAACAATGTGATATTTGTTCTTACAGTTTCTAGTAAAATGTTAGTGGTAGGTCTGGCTTCGACTATTTATATTTATGTTCAACTCAGTATTTTTATTTTATTACGTTATACTGACTTAATTAAATCGCTCATTAAATTATTCACTAATTGGACAGTCATATTAACAATTATATAAACCAGCAATCACTGCTAATAGAAATTCAATAAATGTTGCCCAGAACAGATCTGTTGACCTTTTAATTCAACTATATATTGCAATAATCCAACAATCAGCAACAGGAAATGATGTGAACCTTTGGCAACCCAAGTTAGACACTTGCTACATTTCACAGGGCCATGGATCTGAAGCATTTTGAGAATCAAGCTTACAAACACTTCTCGTACCACTTCTACCCCAGCACTAACACTGTCCTACACACGCACATGATCACTGAAGTATGAATCTATGGTTCTGTAGAGATTTAGGGCAGTATTTTAAAAAGGAGGTGCTCCTAGTATCCTAGCCTTCACTCGTCAGTTGAACTAGATACTTTGATGTGTAAATAGAATATTTAATTGAAATAAATATGGAGTAGAAGTGAAGAGGTCAAAGAAGCTATAATTCTTATTCTTCGATTTGTAACTCTAATGGAAGCATGGTGAATACAAATTTGTCCAGGCGCCACAAATAATGAATACTAGCCATCCAGTCTTACACGTGCAAGATGTAATGAAGGCAGAGCTTCTGCCCTACCCACAAAAGACCAATGGTCTAGGTGAAGCTTGCCAAACGTTCTTAGATAGGGAGTAATGTTCCAGATCTATTTAAGAAGATGACAGTACTTTGATTAAATTTGGTCCATCCAGCCATCCAGCTGGTGAAAGCAGCAGCTGATCACAGGTCAAAGCTTGCATAATGATGTGATATCCTGAAGTTTTGTTGCTGACATCTGTATGGAAGCTGGCTGGTGGCGTAGTGGTATCAGCACTGGACTTCGGGGCAAGAGATCCAGAGTTCAAATCTGCCCGTCTCCTTTACACGCTCTCCATATGTGCCTTGGGTTGAGTGTCGAGCCAGCAACTTGACCTCATTTTAAAAAAAAACCTGGTGAGGGATGGGCTCCACCAGGTTTCAGACGCCATACGATGAGCAATCACTAAAAAGATCGGTGCAAAAAGCTTGTCATGATGGTGCCCCGATGATTCCACCAGGAGTTAAGGCCAAGCACACACACACACACGCGCACACGCACACGCACACGCACTTGTGTGGAAAGGAAGGCCAAATTGGAAGTGAGAGCTACTTTTGAAGACCTGATGTACACATCACTTTATGATGCACTTGAAGCCTCTTAAGAAATTTAGATACTTGATTTGCACCCTTAAGGTGGTTACTTAGACCTCATGTACATTAGCAGGTTCTGTGGAATGTGCACCCATACTCTCACTGATGAAGTTATCCAATGGAGCCCATGAAAGCTGGTTAGTGAAGCTAGCATAACTTATTCCTATGATCCCCTAATACATTATTATTAACAGAAGTGTAACTTTATGAATGTAAAATACTTCTTACATTTGGAAAATTTTGTTGTTTCAGTGTTAACGTAAACACTCTTATTGGATTATTGATAATGGGTTGGAGGTTCCATGAGGGTAACAATGTTATTGCAAGAACCATTACCAGGGACACAAATTTTGGAAGTTACTAATATAATGCACAAAACAATAAACAATGCTGAAAGTAATGTGACTGTCATGTGTTGATGGACCTGAGGTCAATTTCATCAGATTTTTGACCCCAAACCTTTCAATGCAATAACAATATATTACTACACGAATAAATAGGCAACCCTTACATGCAGAAATGGGAAAAGACAAGTAATGGAAAAAAAAAGCAGGAGGCAATATTTTCCTGTTATTTAGTTTTTGCTTTCATATGCCTGTTATTTGTTTGGTCAGATACCTCCTCGTGCTAATATCAGCATAGTCCAAAATTTCAGGAAGTGTAGGAATAGACAAAGCAATTCCAGCCAAATTATATCTGAACGTTGACAGAGAGTCCCGTAATTTTGGTAAAATCTGGAATACATTTTCCATTGGAGAATTCCACTCATCCAACTACTGCAAATCAACTAGAGTCAAAAGTAGAAGACAACTTCAACAATAATTATGCTTATTACGATCAATAGCAAGCAGCACAAGCAAAGGGACATTATGAGAAACTCCTGCAAGGTTCAAACTTACATGCCCAACACACTGGAGGAACTCAGCAGGTCGGGCAGCATCCGTGGAAATGAACAGTCAGCGTTTCGGCCGAGACTCTTCGTCAGGACTGATGAGGGAGGGGGCAGGGGCCCTATAAAGAAGCTGGGGGACAGTGGGAGGGAGAAGGCTGGTAGGTGCCGGGTGAAAAACCAGTAAGGGGAAAAGATCAGGAGGTGGAGGAAGGGAAAGGGAGGGGATAGGCAGGAAAGGTGAGGAAGGAATGTAAAGGGAAAGCACTATGAGTAGTAGAAGGAGGTGGATTCATGAGGGAGGTGATAGGTAGCAGGAGGAGGAGGCAGAGGGAAACTGGGATGGGGGAAGGGAGGGGGAGGAAATTACCAGAAGTTGGAGAATTCAGTGTTCATACCAAGGGGCTGGAAACTACCCAGACGGTATATGAGATGTTGTTCCTCCAATCTGAATTTAGCCTCATCATGGCAGTAGAGGAGGCCATGTATGGACATATCCGAATGGAAATGTGAAGCAGAGTTGAAGTGGGTGGCAAACAGGAGATCCTGTCTGTTGTAACAGACAGAGCAGAGGTGCTCGACGAAACGGTCCCCCAATCTGCATCAAGTCTCACCGATGTAGAGGAGGCCACACCAAGAGCACTGGATGCAATAGATGACCCCCAACAGACTCACAAGTGAAGTGTTGCCTCACCTGGAAGGACTGTTTGGGGCCCTGAATGGTGGTAGGAGAGGTGTAGGGACAGGTGTAGCACTTACACTTTCAGGGATAAGTGCCAAGTGGGAGATCTGTGTGGATGGACATGTGGACCAGGCAGTCGCAGAGGTAATGATCCCTGTGAAAAGCAGAGAGGCATAGAGAGGGAAAGATTGCTTAGTGGTGGGGTCCTGTTGAAGGTGGCGGAAGTTGCGGAGGATAATATGCTGGATCCGGGGGCTGGTGGGATGATAGGTGAGGACAAGGGGAGCATGGTCCATGTTGTGGTGACGGGAGGATGGGGTGAGGACCGAAGTGAGGGAAATGGAGGAGATACAGGTGAGGGCATCATTGATGATGGCAGAAGGGAAACCACGGTCCTTAAAGATGTCCTGGAATGGAAAGCCTCATCCTGGGAGCAGATGTGGCGGAGATGGAGGAACTGGGAATAGGGAATAGCATTTTTGCATGTGGCAGGGTGGGAAGAGGTACTGTTGAGGTAGTTATGAGAGTCAGTGGGTTTATAGAAGATGTCAGTGACCAGCCTGTCTCCGGAGATGAAGACCGAGAGATCGAGAAAGGGGAGAGGAGCGTCCGAGATGAACCAAGTGAATTTGAGGGCTGAGTTAGAGGCAAAGTCGATGAAATTGATGAGCTCAGCATGGGTGCAGGAAGCAGCACCAATGCAGTCGTCAATGTAGCGAAGGAAAAGTTGGGGAGCAGTACCAGTATAGATTTGGAGCATAGACTGTTCCACATAACCCACGAAGAGGCAGGCATAGCTGGGGCCCATGCGAGTGCCCACAGCTACACTCTTGGTCTGAAGAAAGTGGGAAGAGCCAAAAGAGAAGTTATTAAGTGTGAGTACCAGTTCCGCCAACCGGAAGAGGGTGGTGGTGTGGGGGAACTGGTGAGGTCTATTGCCCAGAAAGTAGCGGAGGGCTTTGAGGCCTTCTGGATGGGGAATGGAAGTATAAGGATTGGACATCAATAGTGAAAATGAAGCGGTCAGGACCGAGGAACTGGAAGTTATTGAAGAAGTGGAGGACATGGGATGTATCCCGGATGTAGGTGTGGAAGGACTGAACTATGTGTGACAGAATGGAGTCCAGGTAGGCAGACACAAGTTCGGTGGGGCAGGAGCGGACTGAAACTAGGGTTCTACCGGGGCTGTCGGGCTTGTGAATCTTGGGGAGGAGGTAAAACCGAGAAGTGGGGAATGTGGGAATTATGAGTTTTTTGGCTGAGGATAGAAGGTCTCTGGAGTTGATAAGGACGGTGAAGGCACGGCAGACAACGGTTCGTTGTTTTTTGGTGGGGTCCTGTTCCGGGGTAACAGGTTTAAACTTCTTGCAGCTGCAGCTAACCATAATAAATGCATCCCACCCTGAGGATATAAATAGTAGAGGTTAAGAGGTGAACCTCTGTCTTGCAGTTGTTATGTCTGGTCAAGTTACTAAGGCTACTGATCAATTTTGACTCTCAGGCTGTTGCTTAGCTTTGTTTTATGCTTCTAAATATCAACGTTTGAGATGCTTATTTTTTTGTCACAGTATTTCTCAAGCCAAGGCTCAGAGCCACATGCATCTAGTTGCAGAAAGACAATTGTGCTTTGAAGTCTGAAGTGGCGTAAAAAGAAAGTTGTAGCAATGAACCACAGCCCTAGAATTAATTTCCTGCAGTGGAAGGCTCACCTAGACGATTGAAATAAAGCTCCCCAAGGATCTTTGATTGTGATGCTCCTTCCTGCTCTGTGGTCCAAGAATAACTCTCACCACTGGCATTCTTTCTCCATGGCCTCACTCTTATTTAGGTTCTTTGCTGACACATCTAATTAAATACCATCTTGATAATAGAATGTAGCTACACTTATTAATGATTGAAGCAAACAGGACAGGTTTTATCTTTCAAATGATCCCCTATAATCCCTCTTTGGAAGGGAGAGGGAAGAAGGCATGGTGGGGAAAGGGGACTATACGTCATTAAAAGGAGCCTGGACCCTGCAAGAAGAAGGAGAGGGGTATTGGCAGAGACAAAAAGAGGGAGGCCTGGCAGGGAGAAGGAGGGAGGCATGGACCTGGCGGAGGTTTTTGCCTAGCCCATTTGGGGAGTTGTTGTTCTGGAGCACCATATCAACTGCCCGCGGAATATGGTGGGGTGCACTAGAGGTACCCTGCCTAGGAAGAATCTGTAGTAGGGGATGTACAAGCCAGTACGTGAGTTCAAAGAAGACAAAACTTCCCAGCCTTGAGTAGTTGTCAGTGATCTTTTTTGTAACTAAGTCCATTGGGGCCTTCAGTCTGGATTAAATTAATGGAGAACAGTCCTGTTCTCAATGCTCCAATGTTATAGATCAAATCAGTAATTTTGGGCCTAGTTATTAGGCTTAGTTATGGTCATCTGGGGAGTAGGTTGTGTTCATAGGCCTAGTTCTTAAGCTTTGGTTAGACCGTTTGGCAAGTAGGCTTATAATGCTTCAATCCATTTCCTCTTTTCTCTTTTTCTTTGAATGTTTGACCAGTTCATGTTAGGTTTCAGGCCCAGGATCTTAGCATCCATTGCACATGAACAAACAAGATTAGAAAAATGCTTATTTCAGTAGATAAGTCCTAGCAGTCAAAACTGAGTGAGAGAGCAGACTTAAGTGAAGAAATCATGCACTAAGGCAGATGCCTGAGAACGACTTCCCAAATCATGACAAACTGTTAACCTAAAGTTGAAATTAATGTTTTTTTTCTGATTCAATAACACCAACATAATTTAGTTTCAAGGCTAAACATAATGTCAATATTTAAAAGAAATTGGAGAGATTTCATTTCTTGATCTATTTTATTTGCCCTTCATGGGAATTGTAAATAGTTGCACCGTGTGGTACTTCATCATTGTCAAGCTGCATAATTATTTCTTTACAATTTGAGAATTGAAGTATAATAAATATCCTTATAAATAGTTACGTTGGAGAGCTTTGTGCAATTTGGCCTCATATTGGGAACTTGGGGGCAGTGGTTAGACCACCCAGTTCGCAACCCTTGTAATTTTATATTATTAAGATTAATGAGTCCATTAAAGTTAACAATCACGGATGCCGACCAATGCAGCTGAATTCTCAAAATGAACCAGTTCCTAAGAGTTGTACAGGAAAAATCTACACTGCATAAATATTTGATGTCGAACTGTAGATCAGCAAAAGATTTAAGGATAATATATCCTTCTTAATAATGCTAATACTATTAATTTAATGCTGATATTAATTTTCATATTATCATGCCAGATGGGCTTTGGGGACTAATGAGGTAAATCAGTTAATAAAAGGGTTTAAAGGACCATTTTTATTATGAGGATATCATGCAGGACTCACCCACTACCCCTGAGTCAATGCCCACATTCCCTGCCTTCCTATAGTCACTCAGCCAGTATGCAGAAGTGGAAAGCTGAATTCATTGACCCTCAGCATCTGAGACAAACAGTTACCTCCAAATGATGAATCGGCCTCAGGCACATTCTTACCCAGGAATGTCATAAGCTGCTCAGACAGAAGGGAAAGCTGAGTTGGAGCTTCACCTTCTGTCATAACTGTGCGGCAATTTTTATAAGTTTCAAATGACAGAAAACCATGATATATAAAAACAATTAAAATCAATGTAAATAATGACAAAATATGTATTTGCATAGAAAGGCATCCAAACTTTTAAAATGTATTACAAATATTTAAGTAAATTAAAATATAAGAAAATACTCCTATATAATCTAAGAACATGCTTTTGATGTTCCCCATTTTGCAGCCCAGGAAACACATAGAAAAGTATTTCCAATCCTTTGCTACATTTGATCTGCTATATTACTACTGAGGATGAGATGAAGTACATTTACCTAGCAATTTCTAGCACAAAACAATAAATCTTATAGTTGCGCAGCACCTTGCAATTTAATAGACTTTAATGAAATGAAGTTTGGATTATGTGCCGATGTTACGATATATGGCAAAAAAAAACGATTGACAGTTAATGAAATTCTAGGAAATTATTCACTTCCTCATAGTTATGTCAGAGAATGAAAAATTCTACTTACAAATTTATAAGATAACAAGCTTCAAAGATGCTTTTTGGCTTTCATAGGATTTAGAAAATGTTAACTGTTAACTACAATTGCCAGTGATTGATATTAATGTAACACATTATTTTTTTAGAATGTTCCAGCTAGTGGATAATCCAGTTTATGCCAACTAAAGGGGTTCAGTTGTCCTTACACTCCTCATTTCACTTTTTTTCACACCAGTTGTGCATCAATATGCATTTTGCTTTCTTCATCAAATCAGCCACTGTCATTGTAATTTACAATAACTAGAACATAGAAGATTACAGCACATTACAGGCCGATTTGCCCACAATGTTGTGCCAAACCTGTAGCTTATACTAGAGACTGCCTAGAATTTTCCTAGCACATAGGCCTCTATTTTTCTAAGCTCCAAATACCTAACTAAGAGGCTCTTAAACAATCCTGATGTATCCACTTCCACCACCACCGCCAGCTGTGCAATTCACACACCCACCACTCTCTGTGTGAAATCTTACCCCTGACATCGCCTCGGTACCTATTTCCAAGCACCTTAAAACCGCCTCCTCTCGTTAGCCACTTCGGCACTGGGAAAAGGCCTCTGGCTATCCACACGATCAATGCCCCTCATCATCTTATACCCTTCTATCAGGTCACCTCTCATCCTTCGTCACTCCAAGGGGAAAAGGCCGAGTTCACTCAACCTGCTTTCATAAGGTACGGCCTCCAATCCAGGTAACATCCTTGTAAATCTCCTCTGCACCCTCTCTCTATAGTATACACATTCTTCCTGTAGTGAGGTGACCAAAACTGAATACAGCACTCCAAGTGGGGTCTGACCAAGGACTTATTTAGCTGTAACATTACCTCACGGCTCTTGAATTCAGTTCCATAGTTGATGAATGGCATGCTTTCTTAACAACATTGTCAATTGTCAACCTGCACAGCAGCTTTGAGTATCCTATGGACGGACCCCAAAATCTCTCAGATCCTCCACATTGCCAAGAGTCTTACCATTTATATTTTATACTGTCTTCAAATTAGACCTACCAAAATGAACCACTTCACACTTACCTGTGTTGAAGTCCATCTGCCATTTCTCAGCATCCCATCAATGTCCCCCTGTAACCTCTGACAACCCTCCAGACTATCCACACCACTCCCAACCTTTGTGTCATCAGCAAACTTACTAATCCATTCTTCTAGTTCTTCATCCAGGACAGTTATAAAAATCACAAAGAGGAGGGGTCCCAGATCAGATCCCTGCGGAACACCACTGGTCACTGACCTCAATGCGGAATACGAACCAGCTACAACCACCCTTTGCCTTCTGTGGGCAAGCCAATTCTGGATCCACAATGCGAGGTCTCCTTGGATCCTATGCCTCCTTGCTTTCTGAAGGAGCCTTGCATAAGGAACCTTATCAAATGTCTTACTGAAATCCATATACACTATATCCACTGCTCTATGATCATCAATGTGTTTTGTTACTTCCTCAAAGAATTTAATCAGGCTTGTAAGCCATGACCTGCCATTGGCAAAGACATGTTGACTATCCCTAATCAGATTAGATCTCTCCAAATGTTCATAAATTCTGCCTCTCAGGATCTTCTCCAACAACTTGCCCACAACTGAAGTCAGACTCACTGGTCTATAATTTCCTGGGTTATCTCTACTCCCTTTCTTGAACAAGGGAATAACATTTGCAACCCTCTTATCCTCCAGTATTTCCCCCGTCCCTATTGATAATGTAACAGTTTATAACAGAAGACTTATAAACGGAGTCATCCAAATGATTTTTAAAAATAAATAGTTAAACACTGCATTTATTTTAATACATTTAATAATTTCTTTAACTCTCTAATTATCTATCACATGCCAAGTGTAGGAATAATGTCCCTTACATCCTGGCTACCTCAGACTGTGAGTATAATTATGCCACATTCAGTCTTAGAGTCATACAGCGCAAACACAGGAATGCTACCCAACCCTGTTAATTTTGACTGCCAAGTAGCCATCTATATTAGTCCCATTTACCAGCACTTCATCTGCAACGTTCCATGACTTGGTGAATCAAAAGCTCTCCTATTGTTGGAGTCTATCCCTCCAATCATTCTCATGTGAAAGAAAATTCTTCCTTATTTCTTATTTCTGAATCTTTTACTCCTTACCTTAAATATATGCCCTCTGGTTTCAAACACATAGAAACATAGAACAGTACAGCACAGAAACAGGCCTTTCGGTTCATGAAGTCCATTATGAATCATTTAAACTGCCTAGTCCCAATGACCTCCACCAGGACCATAGCCCACATACCCTTCTCATCCATGTTCCTATCCAAACTTCTCTTGAATGTTGAAATTGAAATCTCATCCACCACTTGTGCTGGCAGCTCTTTCCAAGCTCACACCACTCTTTGAGTTCATCTCATGCTCCCCTTAAACATTTCACATTTCATCCTTGACCTCTAGTTTTAGTCTGACCCGACCTCAGCAGAAAAAGCCTGCTTGCATTTACCCCATCGATATGCTTCATAATTTTGTATACCTCTATCAAATCTCCCCGCTCAATCTTTTACATTTGAGAGAATAAAATTCGTAGTCTATTCAATCTTTCATTATAACTCAAGTCATGCAGTCCTGGCAACATCTTTGAAAATTTTCTCTGTATTTTTTCAATCTTATTTACATCTTTCCTGTGGTTAGGTGACCAAAACTGCACAAAATTCTCCAAGTTAGGCCTCACCAACTGTTGTACCTGTGCACCACTACATATCGATTCGATAAAAGTCAGGAGATAGCTGTATTTACATTGCAGCAAGGGAGTGAGAAAAGACTAATGCATGTGCATAGACAACAGTGCATGTGCATACAAGAGATTAATATGTAATGCTAAGGGGGCAGGAGGGCATTACTCTAAAAGAAATAGATCCATACATTACACTTCCACCACCTTTAGATTAAATTAACGTAAAACTGTATATAACCAAAACATTCAATCTCCATTTCATAAACCCATATTCCAAATAAACATGCTTTCAAAATAACAGTATTTTGGGTGGTGCTCTGTTTCTATCAGGAGGGCGCCTCTGGACCTGTGGAGTGACATTAGGTTTGGTGGGTGTCTTGTCTAAGACAACGTTCTCAGTTTCTGGTGTCACGTTGCTGTCAGTGACATCACCACTGAGAGGTAAGTCCGGTGACTGTAACATGTCCATCTTGTTGGATGCAATCAACTCAGGCATGTTCTTCCATTAAGCATCCAGTATCTGGTCCACATGACATCTCCATGTCTGATCTCCAACATCCACTGTGTATATCAGTGGTTCTGTTCTTGTAGCTATCCTACTGGGTGTCCACCTATCTTCTCAGTAGTCACAAACTAGGACTTCCTGTCCAATCACAAAGCTCCTTGCTGCTTCACTTGTCAACTGGTTGAACTGTTTATTCTGCAATTCCCTCCGCAGAACTCGTTTCAGGAGGTCTATGTGAGAACTCAGATTCCTGTACATGAACAGCATTGCAGGTGTTTGATTTGTCGTTACATGAACTGAGTTCTGATACACAAAAAGGAAGTTGTCTACTTTGGGCTGTAGAGAAATGTCCTCCTTTGTCGTGGCTTTAATGGACTTCTTGAAGGTTTAGATAAACATCTCAGCGAACCCATTCATTGCTGCGTGGTGAGGAGCTGAGTTGAAATGTCTGGTGCCATTTTTCTTCATGAACAGTTGGAATTCTTCTGACATGTATTGTGGTCCATTGACACTCACAGTTTGTTCTGGTAAGCTATTTCTAGGGAAGATAGTGCTAAGAGCAGACAGAGTCTTTGCGGAGGTGGTTGACTTCATTGGTATAACATTCGTCTACCAAATGATCATCCACAGCAATCAGAAACATGGAGTCCATGAATGGTCCAGCAAAGTCAATATGAGCTCTTTGCCATGTTGATAAAGGCCTCTCCCACGGGTGTAACAGTGCCTCTGGGGGTGCAATTTGAACTTTTTGGCATCCTGAAAAGATTTGGGCCAAGTTTTCAATCTGTTTATCTATTCCTGGCCACCACAAGTAGCTCTGGGCAAGATTCTTCTTCATCTTGATTGCACCCAGATGTCCCTCATGCAGATTTTCTAACACTCTGGTCCACAGTTTAGAGGGAACCACAACATAAGATAAACACATCTGCATTCTTTGACATACCGACAGTTAATCTCGTCTCGCTGAGAAATGTGAAAACATTGGGTTACCATGAGCTGGCCATCCTTGCATGGTGATGTCATAGACAATGTCGGATCATTCCTTATTTCCCTTTGTATTTCAGAATTTGTTACCAGCAACTGTTCCACCAATGCTGTGTGGAGCACTTCTGCTGGGTCACAGTATGAAGACTTCTCTTCTTCAGTTGCCAACAATGGAAGGTGTGACAAGTCATCAGTGTTGCTGTGGTGTATGGTACCCTCGAACTCTATGTCATAAGAGTGGGCCCCTAGAAATAGTACCCAATGTTGTAACCGGGTAGCAGACATCACTGGAATTCCCTTCCTGGGATGGAAAATGGAAACAAGAGGCTGGTGATCTGTCACTAGAATAAAATTTTGCCCGTAGAGGTAATGGTGGAACGTCATTATTCCTCATACGAGACTAACAACCTCTCGGTCAATCTGTGTGTAATTACGCTCTGTGCCCATTAATGAACTGGAAGCAAAAGCAATTGGGCATTCAGATCTATCTTTCATAACGTGAGACAAAATGGCTCCAATGCCATAAGGGGACACACTGCATGGCAGTCTGATGGGCAGTGATGGGTCATAATGTGTGAGCAGTGCATCGGCTGTCATTAGTCTCTTTGTTTCCTTGAATCCTATTTCACATCTTTCAGCCATTCAGAATCAGAATCAGGTTTATTATCACCAGCATGTAATATGAAATTTGTTAACTTAGCAGCAGCAGTTCAGTACAATATATAATCTAGCAGAGAGAAAAAAAGTAATATAAAAAATAAAACAATATTAAACAAGTGAATCAATTATGTATATTAAATAGATTATTTAAAATGTGCAAAAACAGAAATACTGTATATTAAAAAAGTGAGGTAGTGTCCAAAGCTTCAGAGTCCATTTAGGAATCGGATGGCAGAGGCGAAGAAGCTGTTCTTGAACCTCTGAGTGTGTGCCTTCAGATTCCTGTACCTCCTACCTGATGGTAGAGGAAAGGGCATGCCCTCTGTGCTGGAGGTCTCTAATAATGGATACTGCCTTTCTGAGACATTGCTCCCTAAAGATGTCCTGGGTACTTTGTAGGCAAGTGCCCAATATAGAGCTGACTAAATTTACAACCTTCTGCAGCTTCTTTTGGTCCTGTGCAGTCACCCCTCCATACCAGACAATGATGCAGCGTCTCAGAATTCTCTCCATGGTACAACTGTAGAAGGTTTTGAGTGCATTTGTTGACATGCCAAATTGCTTCAAATTCCTAATAAAGTATAGCCACTGTCTTGCCTTCTTTATGACTACATCAATATGTTGGGACCAGGTTAGATCCTCAGAGATCTTGACACTCAGAAACTTGAAGCTGTTCACTATCTCCACTTCTGATCCCTCTGTGAGGATTGGTATGTGCTCGTTTGTCTTACTCTTTTGTCTTCCTGATGTTGTTCCATTCCCACTTTGCTTCTGTCTGTAACGTTGCATTTAATGGATGCAGTACTGTAGCAATGTTTAGGAGAAACTGGTGGTAGTAGTTTACATGGCCCAAGTATGGCCAGAGTTGAGACACATTTTCCTGTTTGGGGCCCTGTAGCACTGCTTCAATCTTCTTGTGACTTACGTAAGCCATGCTTATCAATGACATTGTCTACAATATGAGAGTTCATTCTGAAAAACTCACTTTTTCTCTCTTTGCATGCAGGCGATACTCACCCAGCCTGGTAAGGACTCTACCAAGGTCCTGGAGGTGATCTTCATCATTCTTGCCAGTAACGATGATGTCATCAAGGTAACATTGTGTTTCCAGGATATCTTGGAGCACTTGGTCCATTGCTCTTTGCCAAATTGCTGGAGCTGATGCAACGCCAACGACAATGGAAAAGTGCGTGTGGAACCAGAGGGGACAGCAGCGGTACTTAATGAGTACTTTGCTTCAATATTCACTAAGCAAAAAGATCTTGGCGATCGTAGGGATGACTTACAGTGGGCTGAAAAGCTTGAACATGTAGATATTAAGAAAGAGAATGTGCTGGAGCTTTTGGAAAGCATCAAGTTGAATAAGTCACCGGGACTGGACGAGATGTACCCCAAGCTACTGTGGGAGGTGAGGGAGGAGATTGCTGAGCCTCTGGCAATGATCTTTGCATCATCAATGGGGAAGGGAGAGGTTCCAAGGGATTGGAAGGTTGTGGATGTTGTTCCATTATTCAAGAAAGGGAGTAGAGATAGCCCAGGAAATTATAGTCCAGTGAGTCTTACTTCAGTGGTTGGTAAGCTGATGGAGAAGACCATGAGAGGCAGAATTTATGAACATTTGGAGAGGCAATATATGATTAGGAATAGTCAGCATGGCTTTGTGAAAAGCATTACCTCTGATCTGGGACCCTTACTCTTCATGATTTTTATAATTTTGAATAATGGAACAACATCCACAACCCTCCAATCCTCCGGAATCTCTCCCTTTCCCATTGATGATGCAAAGATCATCGCCAGAAGCTCAGTAATCTCCTTACTGGAACAGTGCCTTGTGAGTGTTGATTGTGAGAAACTTGCTGCATGACTCCTCAATCTGCATTTGCAGATAGGCTTGTGACAAATCAATCTTTGAAAACTTCTCCCCACCTGCCAAAGTTGCAAAAATGTCTTCTCCATGGTAGGGGGTACTGCACAGTATGCAGCACTGGGCTGATGCTCACCTGGAAATCCATATATATGTGAATGGCTCCAGCCTTCACTTTCTCGATCACCAGGACAATGGGTGTGGTCAATCACTCCACTCAACCTTGGAGGGAATTCCAGGTGCCTCCAAGCTCTGCATTCAGCATCCACTTTAAGATGCAGTGCATAAGGTACTGGACACGTTTTATGGAATTTTGGTGTTGCTGTTTCATCCTGTTCAATTGTGGCTTTCGGGCCTTTGAGTTTACCGAACCCTTCTCATTAGCATTAAGCAGCTGTGCCAGTCTCTGGTTAGTGCTACCATTTGGGCTGCCATTGCCTGTTAATAGAATTTTTTGAAGATGTAACTAGTAGAGTGGATAGGGGAGAACCAGTGGATGTGGTATATTTGGATTTTCAAAAGGCTTTTGACAAGGTCCCACACAGGAGATTAGTGTGCAAACTTAAAGCACACGGTATTGGGGGTGTGGTATTGATGTGGATAGAGAATTGGTTGGCAGACAGGAAGAAAAGAGTGGGAATAGATGGGATGTTTTCAGGTTGGCAGGCAGTGACTAGTGGGGTACTGCAAGGCTTAGTGCTGGGACCCCAGTTCTTTACAATATATATTAATGATTTAGACGAGGGAATTAAATGCAGCATCTCCAAGTCTGCGGATGACACGAAGCTGGGCGGCTGTGTTAGCTGTGAGGAGGATGCTAAGATGATGCAGGGTGACTTGGATAGGTTAGGTGGGTGGGCAAATTCATGGCAGATGCAATTTAATGTGGATAAATGTGAGGTTATCCACTTTGGTGGCAAGAACAGGAAAACAGATTATTATACCCAATTTCCCTTGGGATCAATAAAGAATGTCTGTCTGTATCTGAATGGTGGCTGATTAGGAAAAGGGGAAGTGCAACGAGACCTGGGTGTCATTGTACACCAGTCAATGAAAGTGGGCATGCAGGTACAGCAGACGGTGAAAAAGGCAAATGGTATGTTGGCATTCATAGCAAGAGGATTCAAATACAGGAGCAGGGATGTTCTGCTGCAGTTGTACAAGGCCTTGGTGAGACCTCACCTGGAGTATTGTGTGCAGTTTTGGTCCCCTAATCTGAGCAAAGACATTCTTGCCATAGAGGGAGTACAAAGAAGGCTCACCAGATTGATTCCTGGGATGGCAGGGCTTTCATATGAAGAAAGACTGGATCAACTAGGCTTATACTCGCTGGAGTTTAGAAGATTGAGGAGGGATCTTATTGAAACATATAAAATTCTAAAGGGATTGGACAGGCTAGATGCAAGAAGATTGTTCCCGATGTTGGGGAAGTCCAGAACGAGGGATCACAGTTTAAGGATAAAGGGGAAGCCTTTTAGGACCAAGATGAGGAAAAACTTCTTCACACAGAGAGTGGTGAATCTGTGGAATTCTCTGCCACAGGAAACAGTTGAGGCTGGTTCATTGGCTATATTTAAGAGGAAATTAGATATGGCCCATGTGGCTAAAGGGATCGGGGGTATGGAGAAAAAGCAGGTACAGGGTTCTGAGTTCGATGATCAGCCATGATCATACTGAATGGTGGTGCAGGCTCGAAGTGCTGAATGGCCTACTCCTGCACCTATTTTCTATGTTTTTTGTTTTTTTGATATCACACTGAATGCTTTGATTGAGTGTTTTTCCTCCATATGTCACATTTACTTTCAGTTAGCCTTTGTGCGACTCTTTTTCTCCTGTGTAAGTCTTTAGTACCACTAAGGTCTTCTCTAATGACCCCTTAGAAAACTGTCTGTTGTACTCAGCCTTTGAAATTATGGACAAAGCTAACCATGTATCCCGTTCAGTTTTAATTTTTGCACCGGACACATCCGCTGTGATCAGGCTGAATTTGTGATCTGCTTCAGTTATACTATGCAGTTCTAGGCATGACAATTCATCATTGCTTGACTCCATGTTGTCTGATTCTGTTTTACATTCGGTAACTTTATGCATTTATTTAGTTTTGTGTTTGAGACTTTTCACTTGGTTGTGCTTTTTGTCTGCCTTGTATATTCTCTCTATATGACTTTGTCTGGGACACGTCCTTCAGACTTTTTCTTTGAACCAACAGTCATTTGCATCCTGCGAGGATTCACCTCATTGATAACATTTTTGGCATTTTGCACCATTCAGGGACATTTCATGCATGTCATGTTCTTTTCTGTAGTTCTGCTTCATCCTTTGCTGCAGTCTCTAATGATATTGCAATGGTCAATGCCCATTCTGATGTTAGGCCTCTTTTGGACAGTAGCCTCATTAGAGTGCTTTGACTAAACATGCCACATACAAGCCTGTCCCTAAATGCATCAGAAAATCTATCTCTAAAGTCACAGTACTGGGCGAGTTTGCGTAGATCTGCAACATATTCAGAAATGCTGTCATCTTTTGACTGGTTCCTTTTGTAAAATCTAAATCTTTCAGCTATTACCCACAGATTAGGGCTCCAGTGATTTTGTAAAAATTGTAACAATTTTGTCGAACATCTTGCTTGTTGGCTTTTCAAGGGTTACTAGGTTGCGTAACAGCCTATACATTCTTCAGCCCATTAAGCTAAGAAGCTCTGGGGGTTTCTTTTGCTTCCCCCATATTGTTTGTGTTACAGTACAGTTCCACCCTCTTGACATACGACTCCCAGCCTTCATTAGCACTATTAAATTCATCAACTTTCCCGACTGAAGCCATTACCATGTTACTTTCACTTTAAATTCAGCACATGATTTACTGTTATTCACGGGTCCTTCAGATTTATCGTGCTGTTTAGTTCAGTAACTGTTGGTGCAGCTCACAACATTTTCTGACATTCAGGTTCATACTTGTCACCAGTTTGTTGAGTCTGTATGCACTACTGCATATCAATTAAATAAAAGCATACATCCGGGAGATGGTTTTAACTGGTGTATTCACACTGCAGCAAGCGAGAGAGAAAAAGAACAATGTACATACATAGACAAATGTTCACTGTATAAAACCTAACTTGGTTGGTCCTCCCAAAGTGCAACACCTCACATTTGTTTGCATTAAATTCCATCTGCCATTTTTCAGCCCATTCTTCCAGCTAGCCCAGATCCCACTACAAGCATTGATAGTCTTCCTTGCTGTCCACTACATCCCCAATCTTTATGTCATCCACAAGTTTGCTGATCCAGTTAATCACGTTATCACCCTTTTCATTGATATAGATGACAAACAACAATGGACTCACCATCCCTGTGGCACTCTACTTGTCACAAGCCTCCAGCCAGGCAAGGCAACGATCAACTACACTTTCTAACTTGTCCTGAAAAGCCAATGTCGAATCCAATTTACTATCTCATCTGGAATGCCAAGCAACTGAACCTTCTTGACCAACCTCTCATGTGGGATCTGGTCAACTGGCTTTCTGAAGTCCATGTAGGCAACATCCACTGCCTTGTCCTTCATTAACTTACCTTGTGACATCCTCGAAAAACTCTATAAGTTGATTAGACTTGATCTACCATGCACAAAGCCATGGTGACTGTCCCTAATCAATCCGTCTATCCAAACACTCATACACCCAGTCTCCTAGAATACCTTCCAAGAGAATCCATGTGCTATCAAGTTCATTTCTCAGTCTGTTTTACTCCAAGGAAAATAAGCCCAGCCTATCATATCCCTCATAAAAGAGAAACTATTCCATGCGATATTCTTAAAAGTATCGTTTTGATCTCTCTCCAGCAGTTATGGTCGAAATGACAATAAAAGTGACTTGACTTGACTTGACAATTCAGTCACATCCTATTAATTCAGAGGTGAACAAAACTGCATTACAGTTGTGGCTTTGGCAATGTTTTATGAATTTATAACATCATTTCCTCAACGTATCTTATGCCTCGGCCAAATAAGGCTATGCCATCTCTACTAACCTATCAGCCATATTGTTTCCATCAAGGGTCTCTGTACATGTACACCAGTCTTTCTGTTCCTTAATACTTCAGAGGGCCCTACCATTCACTCCATATGTCCTGCTTTTATTTGACCTCCTGAAGTGCATCATCTGCACAAATTAGGATTAACACTATTGGACACAGGCTTCTAATCACCAAAGCATGCCTTCATCTTCTGCCTCCATCCCCTATCACCAAACCAATTTTGAAACTAACATACCTTGGATCCCGTGGGCTCTAACCCTTTAGACAATAGACAATAGGTGCAGAAGTAGACCATTTGGCCCTTCGAGCCTGCACCGCCATTTTGAGATCATGGCTGATCATCTACTATCAATACCCGGTTCCTGCCTTGTCCCCATATCCCTTGATTCCCCTATCTATAAGATACTTATCTAGCTCCTTCTTGAAAGCATCCAGAGAATTGGCCTCCACTACCTTCCGAGGCAGTGCATTCCAGACCCCCACAACTCTCTGGGAGAAGAAGTTTTTCCTTAACTCTGGCCTAAATGACCTACCCCTTATTCTCAAACCATGCCCTCTGGGACTGGACTCTCCCAGCATCTGGAACATATTTCCTGCCTCTATCTTGTCCAATCCCTTAATACTCTTATATGTTTCAATCAGATCCCCTCTCAATCTCCTTGATTCCAGCGTGTACAAGCCCAGTCTCTCTAACCTCCCTGTGTAAGACAGTCCAGACATCCCAGGAATTAACCCCGTGAATCTACACTGCACTTTCTCCACAGCCAGGATGTCCTTCCTTAACCCTGGAGACCAAAACTGTACACAATACTCCAGGTGTGGTCTCACCAGGGCTCTGTACAAATGCAAGAGGAATTCCTTGCTCTTGTACTCAATTCCCTTTGTAATAAAGGCCAACATTCCATTATCCTTCTTCACTGCCTGCTGCACTTGCTCATTCACCTTCAGTGACTGATGAACAAGGACTCCTAGATCTCTTTGTATTTCTACCTTACCTAACTCTACACTGCTCAGATCATAATCTGCCTTCCTGTTCTTACTCCCAAAGTGGATAACCTCACACTTATTCACATTAAACGTCATCTGCCAAGTATCTGTCCACTCATCCAGCCTATCCAACTCACCCTGAATTCTCCTAACATCCTCAACACATGTCACACTGCCACCCAGCTTAGTATCATCAGCAAGTTTGCTGATGTTATTCTCAATGCCTTCATCTAAATCGTTGATGTAAATTGTAAACAGCTGTGGTCTCAATACCAAGCCCTGTGGCACCCCACTAATCACCACCTGCCATTCCGAGAAACACCCATTCACCACTACCCTTTGCTTTCTATCTGCCAACCAGTTTTCTATCCATGTCAATGTCTTCCCCCCAATGCCATGAGCTTTGATTTTACCCACCAATCTCCTATGTGGGACCTTATCAAATGCCTTCTGAAAATCGAGGTACACTACGTCCACTGGATCTCCCCCATCTAACTTCCTGGTTACATCCTCGAAAAACTCCAACAGATTAGTCAAGCATGATTTACCCAAGGTAAATCCATGCTGGCTCGGCCCAATCCTATCACTGCTATCTAGATATGCCACTATTTCATCTTTAATAATGGACTCTAGCATCTTCCCCACCACCGATGTCAGGCTGACAGGTCGATAGTTCTCTGTTTTCTCCCTCCCTCCTTTCATAAAAAGTGGGATAACATTAGCCATTCTCCAATCCTCAGGAACTGATCCTGAAACTAAGGAACATTGGAAAATGATTACCAATGCATCCACAATTTCCAGGGCCACCTCCTTTAGTACCCTGGGATGCAGACCATCTGGACCTGGGGATTTGTCAGCCTTCAGTCTCATCAGTCTACTCATCACCGTTTCCTTCCTAACGTCAATCTGTTTCATTTCCTCTGTTACCAGGTGGTATCGTGTCCAACTCCTGGGACACTGGTTGACAGGTTTTATGCCGTGTCTATTGTGTAAGCCATCACTTCCAATTTTTGCATCAGTATCCAGATGTCAGTGAGAAGGGCTTTGCAGAGCCCAACTCTGTGTGCATTTTTATCATGTGTTTGATTAAATTTTGTTGTCATATTGCTCAAAACAGCTTTTTATTTGCTTGGATATAAAAGATAAAGGGTAATTTAACTGATGAAAGGAGTTATTAGGCAGATAGATAGAAAATACTACCCCTAATGAGGGGATCCAGTGTGTGAAGTAATGTTGAGTATTTACATAGATACCTTGTTTGATGTTGCACGTACAAATATGAAATGACATTTGATAATGTATCACACCCCAAACTTATTAATAATATTGAACCCCATAGATTCAAAAGGTAACAAGATGTAAGGATACAAGACTAGCTCATAGGCACATAGGGAATAACGTTTTCATATTCAAGATATTTTGTGGCCCTTCCAGAGTTGCTGTTGAGACACCAGCTGATTTTGACATTTATAAATACCTAGCACAGAATTTCAAACTTTGTAGAAGACTTCAGGAGTCTCTCCCTCCAACCTGAAAATTTATCATGTTTTCTGAATTCTTACATATTCTTAAATTTATTGGCAGGAATGAGTGTATCAGCAAGATCTGCTTCATCAATGCATACACTAACTACATTTGGACCTGAAAACTATAATAGTAAATCAGTAATGCATAATGGGTTCCAAATATGCAGTGTGTCATAACTCAAAAATCAAGCATCATAGTACATTGTCATAGGTAGTGACTCCTCTGATCAACGTGGTTACTGTGTAGCCGGATTAACAATGATGAGCCAACATTTTTAAATAATTAGATCAGTAAAAGGATTCCCAAATGGCTTTCTATTGGTTTATATTCAAGCAAAAATAGTACAATCCTACACCCTTTAGCAAAATAAGCTATTCAACAGCTCACACTAATTTCAGATTGATCAAAGAAATGTCAGTACTTATGTAAAATCCTGTCATTTTTCATATACTTGCTAATGCTCTCATTGTGTGATTTTAGTTCCCTGTACCACAATATAAAATAGCAAGAGATGAGTCAGCTTAATAAAATTTATTGATATTATCTGCCATTAAATTATGCAGCCATTCCTCAAAGCTTTTCAAGATAACGATCTGTTTTCCATGAGTTCTATCTGAAGAGTTTAGGAAAAGAAGAAAATAGAGCTTATCCTTTAATCCTCTGGTTTTACTCAATCCTTTGACTGGATTTCTGTGTGCCTTATCATGAAGCAAAGGTCTTGCTTCTAATTTGTCTTTTGTAATTCCTCATTCTTTGCAACTTTATCAAGTCAGCAGACGTTATTTCGGCAGAAATATGTCAGTTGGATTAATGAAGTTAAAACATTCATTTATAGAACACTTTTCATACTGCAGGATGTTCCCAACAGGTTAACTTTGAAGGGGAGCTACTGTTACTCTGTAAGCAATCATGCAACAAGGTCTGATAAGCAGTCTATTGACCTGAACTACTATATTAATGAAGTTGACCAGAGCATTCAGAGGATTTCCTTGATTTCCTGCAAAATATCTCAAGGTAACCTTTACCAGAACAGGTCAAAGACATCTTTATTAATAACCCACTTTTGAAACAAGCCAGCTGCAATGCTTACTCAAAGATGTAGAGAAAGCAAGAGCAATTAGATGCAGCTTTGCAGCAGTCACATACAATAACCAATTGTAAGCTATAATCAAGTATATAATAACACTTGGAAGGCTGGGACAGCACCAGTACTGACTTATTTCCTGCCCTACCCACCATCAAGGGCATGTATACAGAAAGGTGACAGAAAAAGGCCAGTGACATCATGGAAGATCGCACCCACACTTCTAATGGACTGTTTGTCCCACTCCCATCAGGAAGGAGGCTGTGTAGCATCCACGCCAGGACCACCAGACTCAAAAGTAGTTACTTTCTCCAATCAATCCACCAACTAACCCATCCTTTCGCACTTCCCACCACCACTATTTTATTACTTCCCATCAAAGTCACTCTATGTACAGATGCTCCTGTGTCTAATGTCACTTTATGGACATACAATCAATCTATGCATTTATATTTATTGTGTTTGCTTATTAATATATTCTTCATCTTATTGTGTTTCATTTTGTGCTGCATTGGATTGGAGTAATAATTCGTTTGTTCTCTTTTACACGTGTGTACTGAATGACATTAAACAATCTTGAATATTGAAAGGTAATACACTTTTCCATTTCATATTTTTCGGTATACATTGGCAGTTGTTGTAAGATCAACACCTGTTCCTTATGTTTGTCCAAGTCTAAACTCTCTCCCATTGTCTTTAATTTTACTCTTAGATTACACGTTAGATTGTCCGCTTAACAATATTACAGCAGAAAAAAATCAATTTTAATTTTATACATTTGAACAATCTGGATAATATGTTTTGCATATGTACTGAAATCCTATTCCTCATCTACCACCAATTACGTTAGCTAACTTTGCTTTGTTTCAGAAAATCTAGGTTCTTACTTGTTTTCAAATCACATCAATAATACTGATTCACCATGTTTTGGCATGGCAGTCATTTACTATTGGACTTTTCTCTCTCATCAACCAAAGTTAACAAGCCCTTTGTAAAGCTGCTTCACCATGTTTTGATATGATAGTGGTTTACAATTGGACTTTTCTCTCTTAAGAAGCCCTCTGTAAACTCTTGACAAGATTTGACAAGATGCCAAATTGTGGAGATGTTGTCCTCAAGCAGAGAGCAGGCTGAAAAAATGTTGCCTATTCTCAGCACAATGCTGGGTCTCATTATTACAGCATCCCACCATTTCACCATACTAACAACAGAGATTGTTCTTCATCCTCCAAGTAGTCATTTCTCCTCTGCTTTCTCAGGAAGTTGGTCAATTGCCCAATTCCCCATTCTTTCTGTCCTAGTAAACCAGTACTCTTAACTAAATGTGGTCAGACTAAGTATTATGGTAACAAATAATGACTACATTTCCCACTATTATAAGACTAATGAATTCACATCTTGTACAATAAGACTCTCAACCAAACAATCTGCCTCAGCAGCAACTTGCCCCTTACTGTCTGTCTGCACTACATTTTCTCTATCAAATCAAAATCAAGTCAAATCAAGTTTAATTATCATTCAATCATAATAGATACAGCAAACAAAACAGCGCACTGCTGGAGCCAAGATGCAAAACAAACAAAATAGCTCATTAAAAATAGTGAGCAAGGAAGCATATTCATGTGTAAAAAAAATTATATATATATATATATCCCAAGACCGTCAGTAACATGCCCTAACCCTATAACTATAAAACTGCATTCTGTTATTGCTTTTTCCCTTGTACTACTGCAATGTACTGATGTGATTAAATGATCTGTATGGATAGCAAAGTTTTGCACTGTACTGTGGTACATGTGACAATAATAAACCAATTATCAGTCGAATATCTGTAACAGATCTTTAAATCTCCCATGGACCAGAGTTGAACTTTCATGGCATTTCACTTACTGCAATTTTCCAAGAAACCTCCAGGACTTCTACATTTATGTAAAAGATCTTTTTCTTGCAAAAGAAATGAACAAATGCCAAAGGAGGCCATGTAAAGATGTCACAACAGAACCTGCCATTCATATTCCCTGCATAGGAGAAATCAAGGTAATTACCTACAGATTATTCCACTTTCACATCAGTGACCTGGGCTCTGAAGTATTGGCTAATTCATTTTTAGGATATGTGCTTTGTTGGCAAGGCTTAGATTTATTATACATTACTGATTTCACTTGGAAATGACTGACCTTCTTAAAGGTGATTCTTCTGATGACCGTTCCTCAGCTACTATTGGGCAAGGTGCTCAACAGTTTAGATCAGTAAAAAAATTTTAAAAGCTCTGATATACTTACAAGTCATGATTGTGTGTGACTTGAAGCAGATCAGCCTCTTGCGCCCGAGCCAACAGAGAAGTCAGAACCATTATAACCATTTGTGTTTGGACACCAGGTTTTCCATTGATGAGAGAAGTGAGTCTCCAAAATGGACCCAAACAGTGGTGAAATCATCTGGTCTATGTGAAGGCAGCCAAAAGCTTGACTCCATGTTCTATGATATCTTTGTGCAGGGTTTGATTATCATTCAGCATCTTTCTAGTCAAATAAGCAAGGAAGGGTTTTCAAGTCGGTTTCTGGAAGTTGAAGTAGGGTATTCAGAGTGTGTGAAGGCAGAGGAATATTTGAGTCTCAGTGATCACAGTTTGATTAGATGTGGAATAATTACAAAATGAAACAAAATATAGTACCAATAAAAGTAGACAACTACATTAAAATATACTGATTAAAACATGATAAATAGATTTGAAAAAAGTGATTGTAATATAAAGCTCTCAAAAACCAACAGAAGGCATTCTGAGAAGAAACAGTTTAAGTATAAGATAGGGATGTTAACGGAAAGGAAAAAGTGGGACAGTCCATAATTATGGATTTGCACAATGCTAAAGCAAGTTGAATGCAAAGTGCAAGACAGGAATGATCACAAGAAGTTACATGGAAGTGGAATGATCCCTCAAGAACTCATCCTCCTCATCTTCTGAACATTGCCTTCCCTTCAGCCAGCCCATGACTTATTTGTTCGTCTATACATTGGTACATTCCACACAAGATCGAGCAGTCATAAATTTCAGGATGGAAATGCGGTGGATAAGCTTTCAGTCTGTCCAAGTAGATACTCAAGGCCTTGACTTGTACTGGAGGGAGAGAAAGACATTTTGCAGACAAGTGAAAGTGACATCAGCACAATCATTGAAAGCTAACATCACAGCCGAACACATCAACTGTAGATCTGAGATCTGTGTGGCTTCTGATGAAGCATTAAGGCTGCAGTCTGGCTTCCACAGAGCCACTTCCAGTTTAAATGAATGCTGATACTGAAGCATTATATAAGCAAGGTCAAGGTGGCAACATTCTTCGATTTAAAGTAGAGTTGAGGGTAATGTGGAATGGGCAGAAATGTGGTGATGAGACTAAGATCAACTCAACCCAGTTCTTTTCAAATAATGAAGCAAACACAAAGGGTTATTTGTGCTTCTGCTGCTCCTATTTCTAGTGTTCTACTGCATGCATCAGAGAGAAGGGCTTGGAAGTACAAGAGAAGCAACTATAATCTTCCAATGATATGCATCTCCTGACAAGCTATTACGTTTTTAATTTTCTTTTCCTCTATTAATAAGTAACACCACATTGTGGCCCGATATATATATAGTAGTGAAGGAACCAATTCATTATTTGTGATGCGTAGGACAGGACACAAAGGTCCTCTACATTGGTGGGACTGTTGTGAACTACATATACCTGTCTGGACACGTCCCCCACCCCTCCCCCTCCCACTGACTGCTCCTGTGGCTCCTCCCACTGACCGTGGCTCCTCCCACAGACCCCGGTATAAAGGCGATTGGAGCCTGAGCCCTGCCTTCAGTCTCCAGGATGTAGCATGGTGGTCAATTGCTGCTTGTTCTTTCTTCCAGTCAATAAAAGCTGACATCTCGCCTCCCATCTCAGAGAGTTATTGATGGTGCATCAGGGACCTAACGCAGATTGGGGCACCACTTCGGCAACCATCTTTGCTCCATCCACCACAGCCAATGAGATTTCCCTGTGGCTACCCATTTTAATTCTACTTCCCACTCCCATATGTCGATCCATGGCCTACTCTACTACCACAAAGATGCCACTCTCAGGTAGGGGAGGTCAGTACCTCAATTTCCATCCAGATAGCCTCTGACCTGATGGCATGAACATTGATTTCACTGACTTGCAGTAGTTTCTCCCGTCTCTCTGTTGCCATTTCCCATGCTGGTTCCCCTTTTTACCCCTTCTCTTCTCCTTACCTATCTCTCCCCTTGGTTCCCCTCCTCTATCACTTTCTCCTATGGTCTACCCACCTCTTCTATCAGATTCCTTCTTCTTCAGCCTTTTACCTTTTCTACCCATTACCTTCCAGCTTCTCGCTTCATCCCACTGCTCCACCAACCCACCTTGTTTCACCTATCGCCTGCCAGCTTGTACACCTTCTCCTCCCACCCACCTTTTTACTCTGGCATCTTTCCTCTTCCTTTCCAGTCCTGATGAAGGGTCAGCCTGAAAATTCAACTGCTCATTTCTCTCCATAACTGACCTGCTGAGTTCCTCAAGCATTTTTGTGTGTTCCTCTGGATTTCCAGCATCTGTAGAATCTGTTGTGTTTGCAAGAGCCTATGCAAGGTTAAAAGGCTGATTAGTACAAATCAAGTAGAGGGATTCTAATGAGACAAAAAATGGGGACAGACTGCAGGATTTCACTGAGAAAGGCAAACTGCTATGTTACAGGACCATCTGCAAAACACTGGGTTGCAAAGTAAACACTGCTCTAGAAATGGTTATTCTGTCTTTGTCCAGCTACTCCTTTGGTTCTAGAATTCTACCCCCTTGCAAAGAGGAGAGAAAAGCCCCATCAACCTCAATCAAAGGAACCCCTATCTGAATTTATGCTGATTTCACCATTCATGTCAATTGCACTGGGGACGTTGGGTGGACTTCCTCATCTGATGTGCTGTATCTAAAGTTAACTCACATATGAAGCTGAAACTTTCAAAATTTGAAACGAGTCCAGAAAAAACACCTTAAACATTTACCACAGCGAACTGACAACGCAATTATAGAAAGTTCAAAGTTAATTTGTTCTCAAAATATATGTACCATAGACAACTTTGAGATTCATTTTCTCTCAGGCATCCACAGTCAAACAAAGAAATACAATAGAATCCGTGAACACCCACACACAACAAAGGCCGATGAACATCCGATGTGCAAGAGTGGACAAAATATGCAAATAGTCAAAAAACAGAGTGAGCCCATGGGCTGCAGGGTCAGTTCAGTGCTAAGGTGAGTGAAGCCGGTCCAACAGCCCAATGGCTGCAGGACAACATCTGCTCCCAAACCTGGCAGCCTGGGGCCCGAGACTCCTGTACCCCACGCCCAATGAGAGGGAAATGGGTCAAACAGACAGACAGAACTGGCTCAGGTAGGGGATTTTGGCTGGCATAAAGCAATGGGTCTGAACACCAGTTTGTTTTCTACTCTCAAGCCTCAAGGCTTTAATCTGGCTTGAAGTCTGTCCCAGCAATGGCCTACCTTCATCCACTTCAAGGTGCATTCTGGAGAGTCAAGTTCGTCAAATCCTTCAGGAAATCGTAAAATTGATAGCTTGTTCAATTTTAAAATTGCATTTCTTAAAGGGAAATTACAGGCTGCAGACTGCAGCAATCATAGTTCAAAAAACCTATATCTAGTAGTTCCGAGATCTGTCAACAAAGCATCATCCTGTATCGCCAACACCATTTTAGTAAGCAAAATGAGATTTTATTCATATGGAACATTGGTAAGATAATTATCCATTTTAACTGCTTCTGAACCTCAATCCAATTTCCTTTGTCAATATCCTGAGCCTCACATTAAAAGCTGTTGCTGATTTAAATATGATTTGTAAATAGCCCATTAATCTCAAATAGTGAATAGGTTTCTCACTAGCAGGCAAGCAACCTGGAAGAAGTTTGCAGAAGCAATGGTAGATTCTCAAAATAGCTTCCACAGATCATCAGATGATAGGACTAAAATCCATCTACTTCCCTCATATCATATACATACAATGACCACTTTATTAGGTATCCCCTGTGCCTAATAAAGAGGCCACTGAATGTATGTTCATGCTCTTCTGCTACTGCAGCCCACCCACTTCAAGGTTCGACTTGTTGAACATTCAGAGATGCTCTTCTGCACACCACTGCCGCAAAGCATGGTTACTTGAGTTACTGTTGCCTTCCTGTCAGCTTGAACAAGTCTGGCCATTCTCTTCTACCCTCTTTCATTAACAAGGCATATTCAACCACGGAACTGAACTGCTACTCATTGGATTTTTTTGTTTGTTTTTCACACAATGTTAAGTAAACTCTAGAGTTTGTTATGTGTGAAAACCCCAGGAAATCAGCAGTTTCTAAGATACTCAAACCACCCCATCTGGCACCAACAAACATTCCACTTAGATCACATATTACTTTTTTCATTTATTTAGAGATACAACACAGAACAATTCTTCCATCCCAATGAGCCATGCCTCCCAGCAACCCACTTATTTAACACTAACCTAATCATAGGACAAATTGCAATGACCAATTAACCTACTAACCAGTTCACCTTTGGATTGTGTGAGAAACACATGCAGTCACAGGGAGGATTACAGACAGCACCTGAATTGAACTCCAAATTGCAATGCCCCAATCCTTAATAGAGTCATGCTACACATTAAGTTACCATCACACCCCATTTTAATGTTTGGTTTGAACAGCAGCTGAACTGCTTGACCATGCCTGCCTGCTTTAATGCATTGAGTTGCCGCCAAATGATTGGCTGATTAGATATTTTTAAATTAACAAGCAAGTGTACAGATTAATAAAGTGGCCACTGAGTGTATATTACATTGCTTTAAGCAAGTCTATTATCTTGACATTTTCCAGACTCCATTCATTTCATCTCCAAGCTCTGGGAATGCTGGACAATTACTGCTCCTATTTATTTACACCAGCTATTTTGTTCCCCCACACAAAACATTCAAAGCTGATTTTCAAACAAAATTTTGTTTCTTTCGGGAAGCTGGAAGAAAATTAGGCATCTCACTTTGATTGGCTGCTGCCTACTGCACCATCAGAACCTGAGCCCAACAACGACTCCTTGGTCTTCCATGAGCTTGCATAGAAGCAGGGCAACTATCCTTGTAGATCCTCACACCATCATATAAAATCAGTTCCTGCCTTAACTTCTCTTATTCCTGCCATTATTGTCAATATAAACTGCTTTGCTCCAAGCAATGTGCAGAAATGTTTAACTATACCTTAAAAATGCTGCTCAGGGTCTTTGAAAGCTATCTCAAAGTTTCTTTGCAAATGTGGCTTCTATCTTTAAATGATTAAATGCACATGTGGAATTAAACAGTCCTTTAATTGTGCTCAGGAGCTCAGTGGTTCTTAAGTTAATTGTAGAACTTTTATCTTTCTGCAACTGGGATTAGTTAATTCAGTACAGACAATACAGCAGAATTTTCTGCCAAATTAATGACAAGCTGAAATGTGCTCATTATTCTTTACGAGTAAAGGACACAGTAACTTCAGGCAATGTGCACCTGTACAGTTAAATTTAAATACCCAGAAGTTCATGGCTACATCCATGAAAATGTTGAAGCAGCTACAGATAAATAGCCTATCCTCCATAAATTATATAGGAGCTTTCTGAATTTATCTACAAAGCCTGGGACACAGTCTAGCTGTTATCTGTAAGTGCACCAACATGATAAATACCAATCAACTGCTGCGGCACTGGAAGTTAACTATTGAACGAACAGCACCTCATTCACTGAAAATTTGATTTTTAAAATTAGATCCCCAGACAGCAGCAAGGATGCTTCTTAGCAACAGCTGTGCATTGCATTCTGGTTTGAGATTCGGGTCCAGGGTGGGATTGCATCACATTAGGGGAGGCAAGGTGGAATTTCTACCATGTTATGCGTTTGACACTACTGAATACAATTGCTTTTAATGATTGGGTGTGTTTGCACCCCACCCCCCACAATTGATGGAGCCCTCGCACACGTCTCCTCTATTTCCTGTACTTCAGTCCTCATCTCATCATGCCCCCACACTCCCAGCCAGAGCAGGGAGAGAGATTTCCTAATTCTCACCTACCTCTCCATCAGCCTACACATTCAACATATCATTTTTCACAACTACTGCCGTCTACATCGAGAACCCACACCAGACATGTCTTCCTGCCTTCCCCTCCCCACTCAGCTTTCAGTGACTCCCATATCTGCTCATCACTCTCCACCCATTCCCACTCCCTCCCTCCACAGACATTCTCCCTTGTAACAACAAAAAAAGGGTAATCACTCCCTCACCAAATCAAGGATCCTAAATAGCCTTCCTATATAAGGCTGTTTTTCACATGGGAATTCTATGATGTTATTTATTACATCTGGCCTCCTCTACAACACAGAGACCAATCATAGATTGGGCAACAACTTGACCAAGCATCTTCACTCCATCCACCAAACCAGCCAGGCCTACTAGAGGCCAGCTATTCCCCATTTCTATACCAACCTGTCTGTCCTCAACATCCTCCACTGCCAAGTTGAAGCTAAGTGCAAAGGAGAGGAATAACACCTCACATACAGCCTGGGCAATCACCAGTTTATGATTTGAATATCAAATTCTCAGACTTCCAGTAACTGCTCTCCCTTTTCCTTATCACCTCGGCCCCTATCAACATATCACTTCCTGTTCCTCCATTGTCTCTATCTGCACATCATGTACGGAATCTTTCCTCTACCCCCTGCCCTCCCACCTCCCTCCCTTTATCCCATTCTCCAACTTCCCCTCCTAGCAGACTCCATCATCTTCAGCCCTTTGTCTATCAACTACCAGCTTTTGACATTAATCCCACTCTCCCCCTTCTCCCATCTGCCTATCACCTGGATCCACCTATTTTTATTTTTTTTTAACTTTTTTTTATTGAGATAGAGCATGCAATAGGCCTGTCCAGCACTGAGCCACACTGCCCAGCAACCTCCCGATTTAACCCTAGCCTAATCATGGGACAATTTACCTACCAACATGGATGTGTTTGGACTGTGGGAGGAAACCAGAGCCCCAGGAGGAATCCCATGTGGTTATGGGGAGAGCATGCAATTTCCTTAGACAAACAACAGGAATTGCACCCAGATCACTGCTACTGTAAAGAGTAGTGCTAACCACTTCGCTAATATCTTGCTCCACCCCTTCCCCACCACCATTTTATACTGACTATCTCCCCCTCAATTTTCAGTTCAGATGAAGGTTCTAAGATGGCAATGCCTATATCTCTCCATGACTGTTGCCTAACCCATTCAGTTGTCTCAGTACCTTGTATGTTGCTCCAAGTATCATCTCTTTTGTGTCCACAAATATTTTTATGTTTCTTTTCAGTGTCTTTGCCCTCTCTCTTAACTCATATTTTTCTTTCTTCTTTTATCAGTTTCTGTACCTGATCTGATGTTGAGTTAAGGTTATATAAGTTATATACATTCTCTTGTGTTGAGTCCATAAATTACCAATCAAGGAAGCTGGAAAAGAACTCAAGAAGGGAATTAGGAAAGCCAGGAGGGGCCAGGGTGAGTAGGATTAAAGAGAATCCCAAGACTTTCTATACATACCTCAAGAGTACAAGGATAACTAGGGGGAGGGTAGAACCATTCAAGAATAAAGGGGGAAATATTTGTTTTGATGCAGAGCATGTGGGTGAGGTCCTTAATGAGTACAGTATTGATGCACCATCAATAACTCACTCTGAGACATAAAGGCGAGATATCGGCTTTTATTGACTGGAAGAAGGAACCAGGAGTGAGTGTCTATCATACAATGTCTTGGAGACTGAGGCCGAGCGTCAGGCCGCAGATCTCCTTTATACAGGGGTCTGTGGGAGGAGCCACAGGAGCAGTCAGCAGGGGGCGTGTCCAGACAGGTATATGTAGTTCACCACAAGTATTTTACATTAGCTTTTACCAAGCAGAAGATCAAGAAATCTTGACTATTGGGTCTCTGAGGAAATAACAGGCAGGATACACAAAGGAGAGTCAGTGGATGTTGTTTCCTTGTATTTTCAGAAGGCCTTCGACAAGGTGCTGCACATGAGGTTGCTAAACAAGGTAAGAGCCAAATTAACCTGGGTAGAAGATTGGCTGACCAGCAGGAGGCAAAGAGTGGGAATAAAAGAGGTCTTTCCTGGTTGGCTGCAGTGACTAGTGGTGCTTGGTAGGGGTTAGTGTGGAACCACTTCTTTTCACAATGACAGAATTGATGACTTTGTGGCCAAGTTGGTGGATAATACAAGGATAGGCAGAGAGGCAGGTAGTGTTGAGGAAGCAGGGTGCCTGCAGAATCACTTGGATAGATTGGGAGATTGGGCAAAGAAGTGGCAGATGGAATCTAGTGTAGGGAAGTCTATCATCTTGTACCATGGTAGAAGGAATAAAGAAGTAGACCATTTTCTAAATGGGGAGAAAATTCAAAAGTCAAAG
Organism: Hypanus sabinus; assembly: GCF_030144855.1. Classification (NCBI taxonomy): domain Eukaryota; kingdom Metazoa; phylum Chordata; class Chondrichthyes; order Myliobatiformes; family Dasyatidae; genus Hypanus; species Hypanus sabinus. The sequence continues at coordinate 90,552,125 of NC_082711.1, read as the reverse complement.
GTTCAAAGGAATTTGGGAATCCTCGTTGAGAATCCCCTAAAGGTTAACTTGCAGGTTGAGCCAGTAGTAAAGAAGGTAAATGCAATGTGAGCATTCATTTTGAGAGGACCAGAATATAAATGCAAGGATGTAATGCTGAGGCTTTATAAGGCATTGGTCAGACTGCATTTGGAGTATTTTGAGCAGTGTTGGGCCCCTTGCTAAGAGAAAATGTGCTGGCATTAGAGAAGGTCCAAAGGAGGTTCTGGGAATGAAAGATTTAATATATGAGGAGCATTTATAGCACTGGGCCTATACTCACTGAAGTTTAGAAGAATGAAGGGGGAATCTCATTGATACCTATCGAATATTGAAAGGCCAAGATTGAGTGGATGTGGAGAGATTTGTCCCTATCGTGGTGTAGTCTAAGACCAGATGGCACAGCCTCAGAATAGAGGGGTATCCATTTAAAACAGTGATGAGGAGAAATTTCTTTAGCCAGAGTTAGTGAATCTGTGAGATTCATTGCCACAGATAGCTATGGAGGACATCAATGGATATATTTAAAGCGGAGGTTAACAGCTTCATGATTAGTAAGGGTGTCAAAGGTCAGTGGTAAGGCAGGAGAGTAGTTTTGAGAGGGATAATAAATCAGCCATGACGAAATGGTGGAGCAGACTCAATGGGTTGAAAGGCGTAATTCTGCTCCTATGTCTTACGGTCTTTATAAAGCTCTTGTTAGTCCGTAACTGGTGTATCACATACAGTTCTGGGTGCCCATAATCAGAAGGATGTCGAGGCTTTAGAGAGGGTGCAGAAGAGTTTTATCAGGATGCTGCCTGGTGGGGTCTGTCCTATAAAAGAGAGGTTGGACAAACTTGGGTGTTTTCTCTGGGGCACGAAGGCTGAGGGGAGATCTGATAGAGGATTATAAGATTACGAGTGGCATAGAGTAGACATACAGTATAATTTTCCCAAGTTTGAAATATCTCATACCAGATGTCATGCATTAAAGGTGAAAGAGAATAAGTTCACAGGAGATGTAAGGATCAGCATTTTCACTCCGGGAGTGGAGCGTACCTGGAATTCACTGCCTAGGATGCTAGTAGAAGCAGACAATTTGGGACTTTTAAGGGACATTTTGAAAGGCACATGAATGTGAGGGAAATGGAAGGATATTGACATTGTGTTGGCAGTAGGAATTAGGTTAGTTGGCCATTTAATTGGTAATTTACCTGGTTCAGCACAATATTGTAGGCTGAAGGGCCTGTTCCTGTGCTGTCTTCTTTTATGTTCTATGAAGGTCACAGAGTCGTACAACACCACAGCCATGCTGGACTACCATCCTCCTCTCAACTAATCTGCGGCACATTCATACCATTTGATTAAATGGACACTCTCATGCCAGGTTCCCAGCTTTCTTCAGAATGCCATTATCAGATTTCAATATTGTGGGAAAAGCTTTATTGAGTTGAAGGGTAGCCCTGATCCTGCAAATTCTGGTCTTGTGATGTAAAATGTTCCCTGACATTTTCAGATCAGTTCCACCGAGGGTCACATACCTACCTCCTAATGATTGGGTGCCTGAATCCTGAAGTCAAAAACTGTTCTAGTTAATTAATCTGTCTTGATTGATAATCTGAAACTCATTAATCACTGCTACTGAACTTTCTTCTCTGACATCTGAAAGCCATTATTGGGTTATGCTCTCTGTGGTGGAGAAATTCAGCTGTATTAGACAATAAGCTACAGGGACAGAATTTAGCCATTTGGCCCATCGAATGTGCTCCACAGCACTTTATGCTGTTTACTGATGTTCTGAAAACAAATTGTAAAAAGCAACCTCCAACACATAGCCTGGAACAAAAGTCTGAATTCATCCAGAATGTGCATTGCCAGAAATACAATTTCAAAACAGGAAATCCAGTGCTGAATTAATGAATCATTTTCCCAGCATTTTTAAAACTGTCTATACGTCTCATTCAGCTCTATTTGTTGATGATAAATTACTTTGGGACATCCTCAGGCCATAAAAGGCAATAAACAGAAGTCTCCCTTAATTACTGATTTACCAAAAAAACATACAAAAAGCTGATTTTTTTGGGCAATCTATAATTAATCTGCAATTAAATCAGGAAACATTTAATGTTGCAGTTCAAATGAGGAAGTTTTATGGTTTATTTTCAAATTCATTAAAATACCTTCAAAAGAAGCACTTTTTCAAGATTTTTTCTTGAAAATTATTGAATATTTCTTTCTCTTCCTCATACAGATACATGCCACAAGCTCAGAGGAGTCCATTTGTCTTAATGCAGTCTAAAATTCAGTTATGATTGATAACATATTTAACTGTTATTTCAGGAACAAAAGAATATGTGTGGCTTATATTGGAAATTATCAGCCAGCTCTACTTGAAAGGTTTGTACAATAATCACTATGACCATAAAAGGAAACTGATATGTTATCACAGTAGTTTCAAATAAAGAAACAGATCACAAGTATTTCCACATCATCTATAATAACTGCATTAGGGAATTTTATATACCATTATATAATTAATTAGTTTTTGGAAACATTTTTTTGCAAACAGTTAAATAATTATTAAAGAAACTATATTTTAAACATTATTTTAGGTACCAAAGAATATGTGAAAATATTCTAGTAGGAAAGATTTTTATAATACTCTATATCGTATTTAACTACTTAGAGCCTATGAGATAAATGAATGATTGGAAAAGATAAGGCAACAGGAAGCTGTGCATCAAAACAAATATAATCCAAGTTTAGTCTATACAAAAAAAAATCAAACCAGAACAAAGGATTGGGTTTGAATTCTCTTTGAGTTCAAATCTAAAAATGAATTCTCTCTAAAAAAAAGAAGTTATCAGAAGTCTGATAATCCAGTGTAATCCAATGCTACTGTATATAATTGAAATCAGTGGAGAATTGTCATCATAGATGTGTAGCAGATCAATATGATTGTAATTCTGTCTTTTTCACTAATAGATGCAGTCGTATTATCCTTTTTGAGAACAAGCCAACACTAAACTGAAGAGAAGATGGTTTATATATGAACAACTAATAAAAAAAGCTCAAAGGTATTTCACAAGTAAATTTGTTTCAGTGGAAGGCTAAATCCTTTCTATTAATGAGACTATTCTCTGTTGTATTTTTCTTTGTTACTGGTATGGCTTGTCACAATAGCATGAAAAATTTCTTATATTCTGAAATGTTTCAACAAATCTTTATTGAAATATTTTAAGATACTGCACCACTGTTAATCCACAATTAAATTATTTTCATTTAATTCCTTTCCTTCTACTGTACTCAGCAGCAGCATAAACCCACTCAGCCATGCTCACATGGCCTCAGGGAATGTCACTTTCTAGTCTTTGGAGCCTTCCTCATCTGTGTCTACAAAAAATTAATTAATTGATGCTCTGACTAGCCTCATCTTGACAAAAACATACGATGTTCAAATGTTAAACATGGAAGCAGAAATGAAACTGTCAGAAAACGGTTGAAAGCAGTTATTAATACAGTTTTTGATAAATTTCTGTGCAGGCTCACACTGTGTCTCATCTGGCTTCATCTCTGAAAGTAGTTAATCTGATTGATGAAGATCCCATTTCAGATTATCTCCCCTGCTGAGTTTAATAACTGCACTTTTGCAAAATTCCCCATCACAATGCAGTGAACTTCAATCAGTCATGTGTTTCAGTCATGTGAGCCCTAAGTCCCTGCAGATGCACACAGCCTTGTCTGTTCCTCTGTGATAGTAGCTGCAATTTGCACCATAAGGGGATGCAGGGAGCTATTTCCACCTTCTTGTTATGTACTCTGCATCAGCAGAGTGCTGGAAAATGGTCTAATATTGTTCTTGTCAAAACCATTGTTAAGTACATACTGGCAAGTCTTCTTCAAATTCTGAAGGGATATCCATTCCTATATACGGATTAGAAATCAGGATTGTTGAAAGCACCAATTCCTCTGTAAGTCAAATTGTTATCTTTTCAATTTCTTGCAAATAAATTTCAATTGCATTACCAATCTTGTATTGCGATAGTTCCGTCAAATCACAGCAACTGTGGTTCAAGAGACGTAAACAAATGGAATAGGCCACTCAGTCTCTGAAGCTTATACCAACACCCGGATCATGGCTGATCGGTCCCTAAACACATCTATTGTAAATTTGCTTGGATAATAAAGTTTACTTTTATATCAACACTGCAATTGTTTCACTTAGCACTGATACAATAGTGTAAATGTTATTCAGGGCCTGAGCAAGCATAGCTGAAAACCCATCCTGCAGCAGCCTCATTCTGTTTGGAGCTGGAGACAAATAGTGCAGAGTCTATCACACCACAACATCTTCTTTACAGTATTTCCCTTGATTCAATCTTTCATGCCAATGTGGCAAAACCCCTTTGTGAACGCCGTTCTTGACTCATCTGTCCTTGCAACTCTACCTCGTGTTACTTTACAATGTCTTTATTCAGATCAATCCTTCACAGAACTTTTTGTTTCGGCTCTTCATCATGTTTCAATCCCTGCCACAGTGTAAGAACAATTCTTATCAGATGCACATATACATCCTACATGATAGTAACAATGGGAATCTACTCCTTTACATGCTGTAGGACATTTCTGCATAATTAGTTACACCATCCTTCTCTCCTATCACCTAAAATAGTCTCACATTCCATATGTACCAGGCCTTTGCTCACAACCATATCTCTACTGTCAAATGAACATTTCATATTGGATGAGCTAATTTACCTACTGCTAAATATTGTAAAAAGAAACAATGCCATTGTCTTGAGTCCCTGCCACAAATACTGAATGTCAGCAGCAATTCTCTATCCGTGACTACTAATGGAAGTTAAATTCAGGATAACCTTCTGACGAGTCCCCTTTGTTTTCTATTTTTGCAGTATCACCTAACTCAAAAATTGCTGCTAATGTATAAACAATATTATTACTTACACCATTTGTATCCCTAAGCAATGCCTGGTTTTTAATCACTCTTTGTGTTTGAATCCCTCCATGGGCATTATAATTTTCTGCAAACCTGCAAACCTCTAAGAGCTATGTGTTCCCCTAATATTGTTTTTTTCACATCCTTGATTTTAACTACTCCATTATTGGCAGCCTTGCCTCCAGCTGCTCAGGAATTCCCACGCATAACCTCTCCAACTATTGACTCTTACTTCCTTTAAGATGCTCCCTAAATCCTATTTTACAAAGCTGTTGGTCATCTGCTCTTTCATGTGTCTCTATATTTACATTTAATTTCATCATGCTTCTGTAATGAACCATTCACTGCTCTACAAATAGGAAACAACCAAATAATTGACTGAAACAACAGTTCACACAATAATTTACCTAATAGTGAATGGTGCAATATTTGGTGTTTCGGGCAGTTAATTAGGACTAGCCCTATTAGTTGCTAAAATGAAACCACAATTGTGTTGAGGAAGCAGGTTTCAATGAGTAAAACCAATACATTTCTGTCAAGTAAAGAATTGGGTTGTATGCAAATCCTGCAACTTAATGTAAAGGTGAATCTGATGACATGAATGTATCTGAGTTTTCATTAAATCTGCCAAACTCCAGCATGTGGTTACATTTTGACCAATGTAATTATTCACAGATCAGTGGCTAAATGTCAAATATTTGTGTATTCTGCCCTGAGATAGTTGTGGGAGCACCAGTCAATCTCCCTTGGTTTTTGCTCTTGAACTATCTAAACACTTGACATTGTTCAGTATGCTTGGAGAGTGGAACACTATTGGAACTCATTGAAGAGTAACGGAGAGGTGGAGAAGAAGGAGACACGGGGGGTGCATGAGTAGAGGTGAATAGAGTTCTAAAATGAAGAAAAGCAATGAAACAAGATGAAGAAAAGAGTGAGGGAATTTCTGATGATAAGCAGAGGGACAAGGAAAGCATAAAACAGAGCAAGGAGTGGGAGGGATAAGAGATGAGTGGGAAAAGAATGAGAGAGAACAAGTGAGAAAGCTGCGGGAGAGTGGGAGAGGAAGACATGAGAATGAAGAACAGGGAGAGCTTAGTTCAATGAAATTGGAGATGAAAGCATGGAATTAGCTGAATTAGATTTGTAGCACATAAAGGTGAGAACACTATGAAATGTGATCTAGAGAGGTGAAGAAGACTTAGTGTAAACAGAGGACACAGAGATATCCTGAGATGGGTAAAAATTGCTTGGTAATCAGTAGGTGGGCTATCATAAAATGTTCAAGTCCAATTCCATTTAGTACTGTTATCTTCAGAGACACCTATGTGCAGCAAGTGATACTTTTAAAATGAGTGTGATAGATTGGAACGATTGTCAGTGAAGTATGTTGGCTGCGTGCCTTCCACTGGTGATAGGTAGCTGCCTGCACTTTCACAATTCAGCCTCAGCAGGATTAGACCAACGTGATAATGCGACCCAAATAGTCTGCCATAAATTGATCACAGGAAGAAGTGCGATCTGCTTGATACTGGGGTCAGATGCCTGAAGCAGAAAAAAAAATCATCTGCCCTATAGAAATATTGTAGCATTTTCCTATGTAATCTCCTTTGACTACTGTACTCCTTCGACTGAACCCAAGTGGAATGAGTGACCCAGACCCTCCAACCCAAATGTTCTACAATGTAATTTGAATTTTCTTACACAAGTGTTATGGCACTCTGATTTGTATTGTAAAAGAATCTATCTCCTCACTTGGTCATGTGTGAAATCTTATAAAGACTAAACTGCCTTATGATAAGTGTACTTTGTATTTTGTAAAAAATGATTTGCATGCTGCCCGATCCATGCTACTAAACTACTTTGGATCTTCCATCTGTGCCACATTCAAACCTAGTCAAAGGGTAATATTGAACATCTAAGCTCATTGTTAACGTAGTCTCATACAAATTCCTGTTAAATAAAACCTAAGTGGTAGTACAGCTTACACTGCATGCCTTATGAAAATCATGTCCAGAGATTTCATTATTTTCTGGATCATTTATTCTTTCAGATGCAGAGAGATAATTTTTCATTTGTTCTCACCGTTAGTACTTACTAGTATACACCAGTGCATTCCGATCTACAATAGGCCTGGCAATATGTCTCAGCATTTATATGTCACACAGTTTTTGGTCAATTACTTTCTAAACTGTGTGCTGTGCAAATGGTGACATCAGAGTTGCCAGGTTGTTGCTAAATGAATGTCAGAAAGGCTGTAAAAAACACTGATGGGAAGTGAAACAGGAAAATGGTTCTCAGATGAACAGACCCATTTTATTACCTTGATATCCAACTGCATACAAGAAGCTATTGTGACAGTTCAGCCATACATTTCTTTAAAATTTAATAACTTCATGTTGTAAGTATTGTATGATAAGAGTATAAAAATTCTAATAGCATAACTGGTCAACTGTTATGTTGAAAGCGTAACTGCTCAATCAAAAAAAAACAAACAGCAGAGGGTCAAGAGATCAAAAATGATCAATATAAGCTTTTAAATTGAACATTCACATAGATTCCTATTATTGCCCTGTCGTGTTATGGAAGATTTGATTGTATTAACCATTCAAAGGAGACTTATAAAGTGTCCTGTAATGACTTCTTAAAATGCATTTTCAACATATGAATGATTTTAAAGTGCAATTAATGGTTTTATGATAGCAAACAATGAAGCCATTTGTGCAGAGTAACATCTCACAAGCAGCCAGCAGATAACAACCAGTGTTGATGACAGAATGTTGTCTGAGAAACTTGAAGTTTCCCAAGGTTTCCAAATAGTTGTCTACTGCAAATATTTAATTTTTCTGTAATACCTTCACTTTGTGGAAAGGAAACTTGGAAATCATGGGCTTTCTCTAGCCTCAAGCCTTAACGGTGATTGACTTTGGATAATACGTGGGTGTCCCTGTGGAATTACATTACAGATTAGGCCAGTGATGTAAAAAGAGCAACATGGTGAAAACTGGACTACACACTACCCAGAACATACACATACTATATACCAATACTATGCATTTTTATGACAATATCACTGGGTCTCTGCCAACTTCAATACAAAGATTTACAAATTTATCAATGTGCCAGAGTTCTCAATCCTTACAAATGTTTGTCAGCATTAAAGTGGGGTATAAACAAAACAGCAACTGCTTCTGTGCAGCAAGATCAAGTCTTGGCAATATGTAGGAGGGCAGGGACCATTGCTGCCTTGTAGATAATGAGCTGGTTACTAGATGTGACTTTGATCTTAACACGTTCTTTTCCTCAGATGACCAAAGTCCCTGCAGGCATGCTGGGGGTAGCGATGGATTTCAGCAATGAAGTCTGAGGGGTGGGATGCTGTCCACATAGTCATGGACCATGATTACTGGAAGGTGATATGATACAGCAGGGCAGCTTAATGGAGGATCTTTGTTTTGTGGATGTTATGTTTCAGGTCTGTTGTTTTACCAGCTGCCGTGTGACAAGTCAATAATAAAGATCAGCTTGTGAGCATGCACAACGTAAATGTTACTTGCTTACAAAGAAAGAACATCTGGAGGAACGCAGCAGGTCAGGGAGCAAATAAAACCATGTGAGCAGGTGGTGGATGGTCATATGAGCAGCTAGTGCATATCACAGGTCCTGTTTATGTGACCATTGGCGCAGGCAGGCAATCTCTGGAGAGTATTTATAATGCCTGGGGTCGCCCATTTTGAAAACGCACTGCCCAGAAGAAGGCAATTTCAAACGTCTTCTGTAGAAAAAGTTTGCCAAGAACAATCATGATCATGGAAAGACCATAATCACCTATATCATATGACACAGCACATAGTGAACGAACAACTCTCAATTCACAGAGCCAAATTATTTTCTGAGGTCTGAAAAGGCCATAAATTGTGGTGATGGAGGTGAAATTCAGTCATGGTTATTGTATTTCTCGTCAGGTAAAACATACAATGCAATGTGAAAGCAGCTCTTCTGACTCTGGGAAGAAGGGCCATGCCAATGATTTTCCACATGTCAGACAGAAGGAAATCCTTCCATAGTTATTGTAACTCAGTTTATCTCTTGATTTATCTGTGGACTGCTCTGCCTCAGAAGGCAATGGAGGCCAATTCTCTGGATGCTTTCAAGAAAGAGTTAGTTAGAACTCTTAAAGATAGTGGAGTCAAGGGATATAGGGAGAAGGCAGGAACAGGGTACTGATTGTAGATGATCAGCCACGATCACAGTGGATGGCGGTGCTGGCTCGAAGAGCCGAATGGCCTGCTCCTGCACCTATTGTCTATTGTCCATTGTCTATTTGCCTTTTTGAAAATGGGAATGGTTTCACAACCTCTGAGTTTTCTTGGCAAATCACAGTTAATGACACCGTAAGTTTGTAATGCAAGTTCTCTCAGATATGTTTTAAAACCTCAGCAGGTATACAGTACTATCTGTAAGTTCATTCCTATTTCTTATTCAACTCTATATTAATAAGGGTATGACTACAGAGCCAGTGTTCTGTTCCGGGTGTCAGATGTGGGATTTCAAGGAGACGTCCAGGCTCCCCGATGGCCACATCTGCACCAGGTGCGTCTCCTTAGAGACCGTGTTAAGGAACTGGAACTGCAGCTTGATGGCCTTTGGCTTGCTCGAGAAAGTGAGGCAGTGATAGACAGGAGATACAGGGAAGTGGTCAGCCCAAGGCTGCTGGAGACAGATAAATGGGTGACTGCCAGGGGAGGAAGAGGGGAACATCAGATATTGGAGAGCATTTCTGTGGCCATCCCGCTCAACAATAGGTACTCCATATTGAGTACTGTTGGGTGGAGTCAAGAATGACTCACCTGGGGGAAGGAACTGCAGCCGTGCCTCTGGCACTGAGTTTGGCCCTGTGTCTCAGAAGGGTAGAGAATTGAAAAGGATGCCAGCAGTTATAAGGGACTCTATAGTCAGGGGAACAGATAGGTGATTCTATAGACACAAATAGGAAATATGGATGGTAGCTTACTTCCCAGGTGCCAGGGTCCAAGATGTTTCTGGACACATCCACAATATCCTGAGAAGGGAGGGTGAGCAGCCAGAAGGTTTGATAAATATTGGTACTAACAACATAGGAAGAAAAAGGGAGGAGGTCTTGATAAAAGAATATAGGGAGTTAGGAATGAAGTTGAGAAGCAAGACCTCAAGGGTAGTAATCTCGGGGTTGCTGCCTGTGCCACACAACAGTGAGGACAGGAATAGAAAGAGGTCCAGACGAACGCTTGACTGGAGAATTCGAGTGGCTCAGGGATTCAGGTTTCTGGATAATTGGGACCTTTACTGGGGCAGTTGGGACGTGTACAAAATGGACATGTTGCACTTGAATCCAAGAAGGACCAATATTCTTGTGGGCAGATTTACTAGAACTGTTGGGAATGGTTTAAACTAATATAGCAGGGGGATGGCAACCAGCATGGTAGAGCTGGGGATAGGATAACAGGTTTACAAGTAGATGACAGGTGTAATGTGAATGTAAAGAAGGACAAACCAATGATTCAGTACAAATGCAGACAGAGCAAAGAGTTAAATTGTATCACTGAGACAAAATTCAAAATGGTGAGGAATGCAGGACTGGAAGTTTGCAAATGTCACTCCACTCTTTAAGAAGGAAAGAAGGCAAAAGAAAGGAAATTATAGGCCAGTTAGCCTAAACTCAGTGGTTGGGAAAGTGTTGGAGTCTATTATTAAGGATGAGGTTTTGAGGTTCTTGGAGACCAATGATAAAATAAGTCAAAGACAGTTTCTGAAAAGGGGAATCTTGCCTGATGATCTGTTAGAGTTCTTTGAGGAAGTAACAAGCAGGGTGGACAAAGGAGAGGCAGTGGATGTCATCTGCTTGGATTTTCAGAAAGCATTTGATAAGGTGCCGCACATAGGATTGCTTAACAAGATAAAATCCTATGATATTACAGGAAAGATACTGGCATGAATAAAGGAATGGCTGACAGGCAGGAGGCAGAGAGTGGGAATAAAAAGGGCCTTTTCTGGTTGGCTGCCAGTGACCAGTGGTGTTCGACAGGGGTCAGTATTGGGACCGCTGTTTTTCCCTTAGTTTGTCAATGACTTAAATAATGGAATTGATGGCTTTGTGTAAAATTTACGAATGATACGAAGACAAGTGGAGAGGTGGGTAATGCTGAGGAAGCAATATGATTGCAGCAGGACTTAGACAAATTTCCTGCAGAGAAGACTTCATCTACTTTTGCTTCAGTCCACAGGCTGTAGACGTGGAGACTCTCTGTGGTCATGCTTGTAGACTGTGCACAAACACCATTCTTCATCAAGATCGTTCTGTCGACTGGGAGCACTGGCTCACCCAACATCCTTATTCAGTAGCAATGCTGTCTTGCAGCTGCAAGTTTGCCTATTGAAGAATGGACTGCAAACACCACAGCAGTTGTGCTACATCATAACAACTGTGAGAAATTGCAACACATCTGATGTATTGTAAAGGGTTAATCTGGTGGATTACTATAGTGCACTGAGGTGTTACTTCAGCCACTTTGATCTTATGCTTAGCAGTTTTGCGATTTGCTGGTAATATGGTGGGGCATCTGCGAGGCTTGTATTAAAGTCTATAGGCCAGATGTGCTGGTGTGGCAACAATCAAAGGGTGAATGTATTGTGAAGGGTTAATCTTTGTGCTTATCAAATGTCTCACCACCACTTTGGCCTTGAACATAAGAGAAATGGCTGCAGGAGCTTTGACTTCTGCTATGTGAATACACCATGAGAAGGTAATATTGTGGAAACAACCATGGAAACATGAAAGCTAGGTGAAACAGGGGTGGACTCATGAAGAGTGATGGTTGGTTCTTGTTTGGTGGTTCTGAGCTGGGTCCACTTACTACAGCATTTCATATCCATGGAAAGGATATAACAGAATAGCAGTAAGAGGCTTGGGGTAGTTCATCAGGGATGAGCTGGTCACAAACGGTGCCAGGGATCAGCAGAACAGGAGGAGTGCTGCAGTTTGAGGGGCACGTGCATATCTAGGTACGTATTTTAATGCTTTGTCTGTTCAGTCCTAATAAGCAAGGTTTTGTAGTTCTAAGTAGGAAGTTGGATTCTATGCCTTTCTGCTTTTCCAAGTGGGACCAAGAAGCTTTTGTTGTGACGCACGAGCCAACAATTTCAGCTCTGATGTTACACAGCACAGCGAAACTTGACTGAACAGTTTTGTGAACCCCATTTGTGTTCTCATGCTTTTTGCAACTTTAATGAAAGGCATCAGCATGACCTGAAAGAAGATTTAATGCTAAAAATACTAAGGCATAGTACAATTTATAGTCCAAAATATTTCACAGAGACACAGAGTAAAGACTGCCCAGGAATGGGGTCCGCCTATTTGCAGGGCCAGAAATGCGAGCTGGGTGCAGTGCTAGTCACCAATTGATTGACCTACCAAGAGCAAGAAATCAGTGAAAGCTCCAGTAAAAGCATTAGTATTGTGATCACTGGCCCTTTGAACATCACAGTGACTTGCAACACAGGCATTGATTGGACCAAACTCAAGGTGCATGATACAGAGATGCTCTTTCTTTTAATCAATGATACTTGTAGAGATAAATGCAGCAAGTTATTTTTTTCAAGGCTGAGGCGTCAATACCTCAGTGGGGACCCATTAACTTGCATATTCCTGCGATGTTTGCTCCCCATTTTACTGCAAACAAAAGTTGTAGGTTGTACATTACTTCCCTAATTCCCATTGGTGAACCATGGCTGCAACTCCCTTCTTCTACAATGACACACAGACCACCAGCTTCCTTCAGGTCAGGTAAGTTAGAGAAACCAGGACTGCACATTCTCATGGAGACTAAGGGAAGTTTTTTTCAAAGAAGAAGGATGTTGCAACAATATCAAATGTATGTGCCCACTCCATGAACATTTCCCATTATAGCTGACACAGAAAATCTTTCCTTCGTGGAAAATCTGCCACAGGATTAATGTTCCCAGCAGACAACAATGTACCAGCTGGGTCAGCCTGGATTTCTTGTAGACACAATAGACTACAGATGCTGGATTTTTGTGTATATTTCTACAAAAGCTAAGGGAGCCCTGGAATGCTCTGCCAGGAGTAATAGTGGAGGCAAATATGACAGAGGCATTTCAGAAGTACATGAATGTACACAGAATGGGGCAATATGGATATTGTATAGGCAGGTGGGATTAGTATAGTTAGGCATTTAATTACGTATAATTAGTTCAGTACAACATCTTGGCCTGATGCATAAAAGGGGAATTTCAATAACATTATATTCTTTTTTATAAGGTCAGTTATACTGACCAAATTTAGCTAATGAGATATATGTATCGTTTTTTACAATATATTGCATAGTTATTCTGTGAATATATGTATAAATATTCAGCATTATTTACTTAAAATCTACATTATTTTTCTTTTTTATTGTAGAAAACATCCCTTTCTTTCTTTGTTAGGTAAATTGAAGTACAATATGAGTGCATTTCCATTTCACTGTAACTATGTCATGGACCCTTGCCTTTTGCATGGAGCAATGCAAATAAGTAGTTATTTGTGGAAATGTCAAGTGAAAAGCTTTCAGTAACTCTTAAAATTAATATAAATTTAATTCTAAAAGCCTATAGTCAGTAAGTTTAATAATACTTGACAAAGGAACCTGTTAAAACAGAAATTTTGAACGCGAGCTCTTATTTCAATTCCTCTTCATCTGACACGGCCTTTTAAATTTTCATCAGAAAACTTCAGGACATTGCACATCCCTGATTTTGAGATATATAACTGCAGCATATTCTCACAAATAAACTGCATCATTTTTAAGGCTTTACTGAACAGAAGTATATAAGAAATCATTAGCAAAGGTTTGCAAAATAAATGATATAGTACAGAATATGTCACCGATAAATCATCTATTTTATGAAAAAGATTGTTTCTCTTAGAATATTACTTCTTCATGACTAGTGTTTAGATGGCATGAATAAGTACTGTATTATTATTATAATAATTATTATAATAATACAATAATATAATAAATACAAAATAAATAATAATAATAATAACTTTGTTATTATTATACAGGTTATTATACAAGACAGAGAAGATTATTTTATAAAAAGGAAACAACGTTGTCCTCACTCCAATCTTTATAAGAAGCAATTCCCAACTTTTGATGGTCTAACTACCAATAACTCAGAAAGACCTGAAAGTGCAGGAAGTTCCATAACTTCCCTTTCCTTTCTCATAGTCCCCTGCTAGTCCTCTTACTCTCTGTTCCTATCTAGTTAGTTCTACTTATACTTAACAAAGGTCTTTTGAGAATTTAAATATATTGCCCTTACCTATTCTTGTTCCATCTTTGTTATTTTAATTTTCCTACTTGTTTGATCCCATTCTACCTCATTTTTATTTGTTTTATTAAAATGAGTGATACCTGCTATATAGACTACGCACAGCAACGCTTGCTGGTGAATCACAGGAAGTAAGCATTTAGATCCCAAATGCAATATCGTGCTCCTACGACGGAACATCACTCAGCAAGTATGCAGGCCACTGATTTGTAGCTAATCTATTGCAACCACAATTTCCCTTTAAGTTCCAGGAGCACATCATGATGTTTGGACAGTGGAGGAGTAGTTAATGCTACCATCTCATGGCGCCAGAGACATGGGTTTGACCTTGGCTTTGGCTGCTGCCTGTGTGAAGTTTGCACTTTCCCTTGGAGATCAATTTTTCCCAGGGGTTCTCCTTTCCCCCAGGTGACAACCATGCGCTGGTTAGTAAGTTAATTGGCTACAGTAAGTTGTCCTTGGTGTGCAGCTGGGTGGCAGGAGAGTCAATGTGGGGGCTGTGGCAAATTAATAGGAATGCAAGCTGAAAATGGGATTAATACTGAGGGCTGCCTGATCATCAATGCAGATGCAGTAGGTCTAAAGAACCTCGTTTCATTCTGTATGACCCTATGATGTGTTTACTTTGCAGTGATATGCAATTTCCCTTGTGTTTATATAGCCTTTTATCATACCTGTCAGAATTATTTCAAAGTGCTTTACACACAGATAATTACATTTGAAGTTAATTAGACCTAGTCACTTGTGCCAAATTCATTGTTTTCCACAAATTTTGACTTACTGAGGAATGTACCTTCATAAACTGAGCACAACCTGTAAACACTACAATATACAAAGTTTACTATATGCGGCTGAGAACTAATTTTAGCAAGCAAGCAATGCAAAGCAATGCAAAGTTGACTGATCAACTTACCTGTTTCCAGTGTTGCAGATAAAGTCAATAGTGACAGCCAGTACACAGGGCCAATGCCTAGTGTACCAGACTAACCAGCATATCCATAAATTTAAAGGATTTACAGATGATGGCACATCCAACAGTGCACTAGATCGTTGGCAATATTTATGTACTCAAGTCCTAAAGTGAAAGGTGAGCACACAGCTTTCCAAATGAGCCAGAACCAAGCACTAGCTGAACTAAACTGGTCGACATCAAGCTGGGATCCCACTGCTTTATATATCTCAACAGGAATTGTAATTAAAAGCATGACTGGAATTCATATTAACAAAATGCTGGGGGTACTTGTCCAACATAAGTTGCTACAGGAAAGGTTCCCTGCCAGAAACTGGCTCCCCAAAACTTGGACAGTATTAAAACCTAACATTTATAATTTAGTGGCTTTGACTTCCATTGTGTGCCTTCAGTAAGGAACCTCCATGCCAATACTGCTTTCTCTGGCCCCTTACTCACAACCTAGCCTCACTCCAACCCCTCACCCCAGGTCTCAGCCATGATCCAGTTTGTCTCCCCTCTCCCTATCTCAGAGAGACCGCATTCATCACAATGACATGTATATTAACTTGAAGCAAGAAGTGAACCGGGGGTCAGATGACCCTACCCTTTCAAATAATCCCTTGGTTTTCTCTTGGCATGCAAGGATATTAAATGTTTGATCAAATTCAGGATACGTGGAGAGCAGGCTGCTACTATATGCAGCTGCCTGGCCCCATTACTGTATTTATAGCTTGTAACCCTTGCTGTAGATATGGTTGAAGGCTGTCAGAGCAAGGTCTGCCTCTTCATTCACATTCAGCTTTCAGGATTCAGCTAGCACCCTACACACGTACCGTATCTCACAAATGCTGCAAGGCTCAGAGCAAGAAAGCTGCTCCAAGAGGTCACAGATACATAGAAGAAGCTTGCTGCTCAGCGGGAAATGAGAACCAAGCAATAACGTGGAGGAGGGTTAAAATGCAGTTGCTTGTGGGGTGGGGGAAGGAACCTAAAATTGCCACTACAAACGCCGTGGCATATTCACCTCCTTCCCAGATGAAGGGAAGCATCAGCTTGATGTGTTACACAACTGTCAGTGAGCTGCAGAGCTTCAAAAAGCATAGGTTATTACAGATGGCTCCCCTGTCAGGACTCTTCACATCACCCAATGGATAGAATGGGTTTACATTAAATAAATACACAGCTGGTGTCCTGGTACCTGGCCACAGAAACATTAACATGCGTACCAATGCCTACCATACAAGAATTGACCAGGATGCCCTCATTATAGGGCAGCGCACAATGTTCAAAATACCCGAAGGACATTGGAGGGGAAGATGCAAGGATTGGGATTAATCTTTATAGAAACAGAGCTAGAAATCTCCCAGCAGTGGTGAAAGATCTTGGCCTGTTGCCTTAACATCTGTTTGTTTCTCTTGGCTGCTACTTTCACCTTCAAAAAAAAAGTGTTCTTTTAACATAAAGAAAGAAATGAATAATTATTGAGTCCAAATGGCACCTTGCAGAGAGCCAGAGAGCACGCAGTTCCAGATATAGGCGATATTGCTATGTTTGTCCTCCTCCCTGCTCTGCTGAGTCCAACTCAGCTAGTAACAGGTTCAACATTGCACCTGTCCTGAAGAAATAGCAACAAGTAGCAAGCAAAACAAACACATAGCTACAAAACAAGGATTATCCCACTTAGATAAACACAGCAGCAAAGAGCAAGAATTACAAACACAGTAATCTACCTCTAAATGGTGGAAAATTACAGGGACGACGTGAGGTGGCCGTGAGATCATTTCTGAACTATGTGCATGTGAAAAGCTTGGCCTCCAAAGTTGGAGAAATGGTTTTGGTACAGACAATCAGGAATTCATGGGCAAAAGAGTCATGGCTTCTCCAGTTGACTCGGTAGGTCCAGATGCCCTCTAGGCATGACTGAATTCTCTGAGTGCAGCTCTGGAAACATATCCCTATTCTATATTAATCCACACTAATAGCTTCCACCTCTAAACTACTCCAAGATCATCTACAAAGTAAATCTGAGATATTTTGAGATATTTCAAGTTAAATTGTCTTGAAACTTTACTTAATAACTTTAATTAAGATCGTGGAATTTACTCCAGAAGGTCTGATGGAAAGTCTGCAAAGGTAGTAGCCCAATGCAACTGTTGAGAATGGAAGTGAGCAATTCACCTAGTCATTCACAACATTCCCGACCATAGTTAGAGTTGTACACTAAGAGCTATGGGACTATGGCTTATGAGAAACAGCTATTGAGGTTGAGCAGTTGGAAAGATCCTTGAGATCATATTAGCCAACAATAAACAAAAACCAACTCTGCAGGAGGGGATTAGACTTCAAGACTCAAAAATCACTTACTAATGGCCAGTATATAGAAATTCAAGGGGGTCTGGGGAAGAAACTGGTAGGGGATTGTTGGAGAGGGAACAATGGAGCTAGTTGTGGATGGGACGGAATGGGAAAGATAAACAAAAGAAGAGAAAACCTGGGAGGACTGACAGAAGTGGGAAAGGAATGCAGGCCGGTGTGAGTTACCCAAAATTGGAAAAATCAATGCAAACCATTCATTTGTAGACTATCCAAGCAGAATATGAGGTGTTATTTTTCTAGATTGTGCTTGGTTTCACTGTGACAGTGAAGAAGGCCAAGGACAGATAGGCCAGCGTGAGAATGGAAGGGTGGTTGAAGTAATATATAACCAGGAGCTCAGGATGGTCTTTCCAGCCAAAGAACACTTCCTCAGCAAAATGGTTGCCTTATCTGTGCTTGTGCTCACAGATGACAAGCACTAAATGAAATAGACCAGGTTTGACAAGATGCAAGTGAATCTCTGCCTCACCCGGGAAGATCATTTAAGTCCCTGGGTGGGGATAAAGGAGGAAATATAGGACCTGTGTTGCACTTCCTATAACTGTAGGGGTAAGTGTCAGGGGACGGTGGAAGAGGGAGAAGAGCTTTAGTGGACAATGGAGTCTCTAAGAGAGAAGTTCCTGTAGAAAGTATGAAGTGAGTGGGAAGAAGGGGAAGATGAGACTGGTGGTGGGATACCATTGGAGATGGTGAAATTGATGAGGAAAGATGTTCTGGATGCAAATAGTAGTGGAGCAAAAGGTGAGAAAACTCTTTTTTTTATTATAAGATAATGATTGGAGTGAAAATGTGTTTGAAATCACAGCAAAACAATTCACTCATTTAATCAAAGACGGGCTACACAATGTGATGACTGATCTATACAGCTCATGAGTCAAGTACTCTGAATCATATTGAGGATACTATATGGTGTTCCAATGTCTGCCTCACTGTCCAACATTGGCACTGAGAATGCCAAATTAATTTCTATTACCTGATAAAGGTGAGTTTGCTCTCTGCTGCTAATCACCACTGAAGTGGCCTTGAGTTAGTATGCAGGATTAATTATGCAGCCTTTCGAGTTGTAATTTCTGCAGGTTTGGTAGTTGTACAAAAAGAGGAATATATGTCACTTTCTAAGCAAAACACAGGAAAGATTGAAGAGTTTAATGTCATCATCAAAACATGAGCTGTTATTGAAATCTTTGCCTAAACAAACTGTATTCAAACAACATTTAATAGGATTTGATTACACAAAGCATATGCCACTTTTGGCATATTTTGATCATATCCTGATGCCTTGTGTAATCAAATCCTATTAACTGCTGTTTGAATATAGTAATGTTGTTTGAATACAATCACTTTGTAGAGTAGCACTCTATGTATTCATAATGCAGATTACAAAATATTTAGCTGTGTTCATAAAATACATTTGAAATTCACAGTGATGACACATTTATTCCCATATTCTTTAATATTTCTCAGTAATAAAAGAAATTCAATGACTTGCCATTTCCTGCCAAGTTGAAGAATAGGGTTTTTGGGGATGTGTCTTCAATGCTGCAGTCTAGCTCTCCAGTGTGTTGATTACACCAGGGGAGACTGCCAAACTCTGTCTAGAGTTCATTGGGATCACCAATGCCTTGCCAATTAGTATATAGTGGTACTCATTGTGCATTCCTATCAGGAAAGAAGCTAGCAAGCAGCAGGTCCAACACAACTGACCAATCAGGAGAAATAAGATGCAAGAACAGAATGTCAGACAGTTTATGACTTCAATCCCCCTCCGTCTTTTCCTAATTTGTACATTGAAAGGATATTGTTAAAATATATATTTTTAGCAGAGTGTGGGAGAAAGGTTCCATTTCAGAATCAGAATCAGGTTTTATATCATCGGTATCTATCATGAAATTTGTTGCCTTTGAGGCAATAGTACAATGAAATACATGATAATAAAAAAAACATGGATTGCATATATAAATGGTTAAATTAAATAAGTAGTGAAAAATAGAAATTAAAAAAAAGTTCTGAGGTAGTGTTCATAAGTTCAATGTCCATTCAGAAATCAGCTGGCAGAGGGGAAGAAACTGTTTCTGAATTGTTGAGTGTGCCATCAGGTTTCTTTACCTCCTCCCTGATGGTAGCAATGAGAACAATGCATGACCTGGGTAATGAGGGTCTTTAATAATGGATGGCACCTCTTTTGAGGCATCTCATCCCTTGAAAATTCTCTACTTCCATTATGATATCTTTCATGCCTTTATTTAAGCTTTCTATTTTTACCAAGAGATTCAAAAACAACTTCCCTAGTTAACCTGTAATATTATTTAGCGTAGCAAGATGAGTTTCTCGAATCATCTTAACATTGGCATAACACTAGCCAATGTTTCACACTTCAGTTTACATCAAGCTGTATTCTATTAGGCTACCATTCTTTTTTTGTGCTACTAGTCTTTGCCTTAGTGAGGTTTTTTTTGGGTAAAAATAATTATTCCCACAAAATTACAATGTGCATAAAATATTATTTCCAATTACATGCTTTGGTATTTTTTTTTTGTGAAGCAGATGTTCAAGATCAAACTACTTTGGCAGCAATAAATATCCAGTACTGAAAGCAGAGGTCACACAATCTATCATTTTAAATTTCAACTGCGTCAAGGCGTGTTGTAGCAATTGCTTAGGTGGCATTTTTAGCTCTTTGCGTGTGAACAGTAGAGGGTTGAAAGAGAAGTGAGTGCTTGTTTCATTATCATATAACTTGGCGTTCCACATTCCCGCAATCTTTGTAACTGTTAAGGCTTTGATCAGCGGGGAATCAGCCCAAATGTTGCAAAGTGGGATAACACAAGACGTATTACAAACAAGAAAGCTTTGTGCTGCTCTGATAGCTCAGGTTTTCAGAGATACACGATTTGTCTTCAAATATGATACTTCAAACTGCATGAAAATTTAATTAATGTTACACTGATTCCAATGCTGCAGTGTTTCATATTCTTCACTGCTTTTTTAACTACCATAGCAACAGTAAAATTTAGTTATAAACACAGGACTAGAAAATCTTTCACACAGAACAGGTTTATTGAGCACTGTAAGACTGAATGATAGGTTTAAAGCATTTGCAGTAAAGTAGTGGGCATTGCACAGTGCATAATGAGAAATTCTAGGGCATTAATGCGTGGATGATGCAATTATACACATGGCACATGGTCCGTGCACAGCCAACATCAGTCTCTGGACAGCAGTTGTTTGGAAACTCACCTGTGAAATTGCATAAATTTAATTAATACAAGTATAAGATGTTCACAGAAAAGAGCATAGAAATCTACAGCTTCAGCCAACTTGATTTCTCTGTCTGTATTTGATGCACCATCAATAACTCACTCTGAGACGTAAGGCGAGATATCGGCTTTTATTGACTGAAGAAGGAACCAGCAGTGAGTGACCATCATATTACATCCTGGAGAATGAGGCAGAGGATTAGACCTGAATCGCCTTTATACAGGGGCCTGTGGGAGGAGCCACAGGAGCAGTCAGCAGGGGGTGTGTCCAGACAGGCACACGTAGTTCACCACATTATTGGCCACCTATCTGTCATATTTACTCAACTTCATTGTCTTTTTAAACCCTGGGAGTGATCAACATGTCCAGTCTGCCTTGCTCTGCTTTCCACAGTCCCTACATTGCTTTCTCTATGTTCTTTTGTCAGGATGACGCTGAGCAGCGGTTTCTGTTGAGGTCCCAGCTCAGACAGTTGCATTTTAGTTTTATTTTTAGGTTTGTGGGGATGGTTTTAAGGATGGAGAAGGGAGTTAGGGGTTACATTACCGCTTAGAGAAAGGGATGCGGGGAATTAGAGGACAAGCTGGAGTTTGAAGGCTAATGGTAAAGGTGTTACTGGAGTCTGAGGCCCAGGTTTTGGAGTCCTGTCATCAGCAAGTCTGGTGTTCAATGCCTGGTTTTTAGAGTCCTCATTCATCATCATCTGCGAGTCCTGGGTCAATACTAAAGAATGAAAACTGAAGGTCATCGGAGGTCCAGAAGCTAAAACCCTGTGGTCAGAGCTTGGGTCTGTGAACCCATGCCTGTCTGCTGGGGAAATCTAGGCCCAGAGCCTGCAGAACATAAGTCCACTGGAAGCTGAAGAAGATGGCCTGTCCTGGGATTGGAGGACTGTGTATGTGCACGGGTGGTGGCTGGCAAGGAGGGAGGAACAGGGCTTGTTTCACTGTTGTTCTTTGGTATGCTCTGTTTTGTCATTTCTGTGTGTTCTGTCGAGCATTTTGGGCATGCTATGTTGGTGCTAGAATGTGCAGCGAAACTTGCAGGCTGTCCCCAGCTTATCTTGGGGAGTGTTGGTTGTTAACATAAATGACACATTTCACTATGATTTAATGTGCATGTGATATATAATCTGAATCTGACTCTATGTTAGTACTCTTCAATCGTTCCTATTCATGTATTGACCAGATTGAGTTTTTTTTTACAACCTTCTTATAGCTTATCTCCATTGTCCCACTGATTTCATCCTATGAGAGGTATCATTCTCCCTATAGCTTAACAAGCATCTTTCTTATGCTTCCAAGTTCTGATAAAGAGTCTTCAAGTAATTCTGTTTCTTTTTTCCACTAATACAGTGGGACCTGATAAGTATTTGCAGCATTTATTTTGTCCTTAATCACAGAAAAACTGTTTTTAACCAGCAGAAGCAGGCTTGACATCTGTTCTAATTAAATGATGAATTGATCATTAATAGCTTTAAGAACTATGACAAAGGACAGTACATTCAGAACAAGCCCTTCATCCCACCACACAGTGCCAACCACGATGCCAATTTAAGATAATTACATGGTCCATAATCCATCCATTCCCTGCCAATTTATACATCATCCTATATGTTCAGCCATGATGAAATGGCAGAACAAACTCGATGGGCCAAATGGCCTAATTCTACACCTATGTCTTATGTTCTTAAATATTACCATTGTCTGTGCTTCTACCACCTGGTTTGCATGCCAGGCAACTACCACTGTGTGGAAAATTGCCTCTTAAATCTCATTTGAACCTTACTCCCCTCACTTTCAAGCTATTGTCTCTAATATCTGACAGTTCCACCTTCTGAAAAAGACAATCTTTATCTCATCATTTGAAATACTTCAGTCTCCAAAACCCCAGAGAAAATAATCCATGAGAGTCCAGTCAAACTTAATTAAGACTATAAAACCATAAGACATAGGTGCAGAATTAGGCCACTTAGCCCATCAAGTCTGCTTCGCCATTCCATCATGACTGATCCCAGATCCCACTCAACCGCATACACTTGGCCTCCGCTACAGTCTGTGGCAGAGAATTCCACAGATTCACCACTCTCTGACTAAAAAAATTTCTCCTTACCTCTGTTCTAAAGGGTCGCCCCCTCAATTTTGTGTCTGTGCCCTTTAGTTCTGGTTACCTCCTCCATAGGAAGCATCTTCTCCACATCCACACTATCTAGTTAATATTTAATTCATACTTAGTAACCCAGTCAACAACTTGGTAAACCACTTCTGTACCCTATCCTGTAATTCTGAGTACAGAATCGCATAAAGAAATCCAAGTGCCACAACATATTGAGCTACAACATGACTTCCCAACTCAATCTATTGGCTGAACGGAAGAAGGCCTTTACTACCCTATCTACTTGTGTTTCTATTTTCAGGGAGCTGTGACTTGCACCTCAGAATCTGGGAGCAGCTTGGTAGCTTAGTAGTTAACCTAACACTATTTCAGCACCAGCAATCTGAATTCAATTCTGCCTCTGTCTGTAAGGAGTATATACTTTCTCCCAGTAACCACATGGATTTCTTCAGGGTGCTCTGGTTTCCTCCCACATTCAAAGATGTATGGTTTGGAAGGTTTATTAATCACACGGGCATAATTGTGCATCTCTGACTCATGGGGCTGGAATGGTCTGTTACTGTGTTGTATCTCTAAATAAAAAATAAAATCAACACTTCAAAGTGCCTTTTCATTTATTGTGTATTTTCTACTTACATTTAACCTCCAAATTAAGCTCATTTCTCTGTCTGTATTTTTATTTGACCCATATCCTACTGTATCCTTAGACAATATTCCTTGTTATCCACAATACTGTCAATCATTGCATCATCTACAAACTTACTAATCAGCCCACCAATACACAGTAGTGTCATTAACTGATTCTGCAGAACACCAGTGGTCACAAGCCTTGAGTTTCAATAGTACCCCTCCATCACTACCCTCTGTTTTCTATGGCCAAGCCAACTGTAGCAGTCTTTTCCCTAGAGTAAGGGAGTCCTAAACCAGTGGGCGTATGTTTAGGTTAAGTGCAAAAAGGTGTTAAACACTTGAGGGGCAAATTTTCTATGGAGTAGGTGGTGAGTATACAGATAAGCGGTTGTCATGTACCTCAGCTTGCAATCCAAACAGTAGTAGTTGATCCCAACCAGAGTTTAGAGTCTGCAGCCCACCAATGAACAAATTAGATGGGGCAGAACATCACCCACATTTTCTACTCAAGGCAATGGAATGTCATTCCTTGATAGAAACAGGCAGACATCATGGGCATATAGATTTGTCTGCTTTCTGGCTTCCTAAAGAATCAAAGAGCAACTGACTTGCACAGCTTTCCGGGTACCCCAGTGAAAGAAAGGGACTATGTTAGAGGCAGCGGTGTGTAAAGAATCGGAGGAGCAAGAGGTGGAGGCCAATGGTTGCTGATGGTGGCAAGGAGGAGGTTTTTTATGAGCTTGCTGTCATCATGAGCCTCAAAGTCAAATGATTTATCTGAGGGTAGTGCAGCATTAGTTCCGCACCAAAATACTCAGGAACCCCCTGAAGCAATGCTTTCACAGTATTCTGAGTGGTAATTTACCGTGGATCAATAACTGTGGCTGGCAATGATCATCCGCTCCAAATAGAAGTTACACCAGATCAACTGGAAACTCCACGTCTTTACCATCGACCATTTTTCACGGGATCACGAACTGCAAGATCAATTATGATTTAGGAATAGTAGCAACCTGGATCTGGCAGAATGGTTCTCCCATGTCATATGAAAACTGTCAATGCAATCAGTCACTCCTGGAATTAATCTAAAATCCAGCCACAGAACACCATGCTTGTCAAACTGACGCATCCATCCATTAACCTCTGCACATAAACCTTACTATAAGGACTGAAGTTATCCTTTAGCATTTAGGAGTGCTGACCCAACCTGAACAAGCATTGCCCCTCCTCATTTGGAACGCTAACACCTGGCACACCAGCAATGCTCTGAAGCATATTGACCTCTCATTTGGGTACCATTTATCCAACGTTGTTCTGAGTGTGAGATTCCAAATTAAATGGCAGGTACTTGAAAGACTTCACTTCACCAAGCACGGCATAAAAGCAAAAGAGAGGGCATATAATATAGCAAAAAGTAATGGGAAGTAGGAGAATTGAGAAGCTTTTAAAAGCCAAAAAGAGAAAAAAGTTGAAATATAAAGGTGAGCAAGCCAATAATATAAAAGAGGATTAAAAAACAGTTTTTTCCCCCCAATATATAAGGAGTAAAAGAGATTTTAGACCACTGGAAAATGATGCTGGAAAAGTAGTAACTGAAGACAAAGAAATGGTGGACACAGTTAACCATAGAACCATAGAACATTACAGCACAGAAACAGGCCTTTTGGCCCTTCTTGACTGTGCTGAACCATTTTTCTGCCTAGTCCCACTTACCTGCACCTGGCCCATACACCTCTCATCCATGCACCAGTCCAAGTTTTTCTTAAATGTTAAAAGTGAGCCGGCATTTACAACTTCATCTGGCAACTCATTCCACGCTCCCACAACTCTCTATGTGAAGAAGCCCCCCCCCCCCCAATGTTCCTTTTAAACTTTTCCCCCTTCACCCTTAACCCATGTCCTCTGTCTCTTTCTCCCCTAGCCTCAGTGGAAAAAGCCTGCTTGCATACTTCTATCAAGTCTCCCCTCATTCTTCTACACTGCAGGGAATAAAGTTCTAACCTATTCAACCTTTCTCTGTAACTCAGTTTCTCAAATACTGGCAACATCCTTGTAAACCTTCTCTGCATTCTTTCAACCATATTAATATCCTTCCTGTAATTCGGTGACCAAAACTGCACGTAATACTCCAGATTCGGCCACACCAATGCCTCATACAACCTCACCATAACATTCTAACTCTTATATTCAATACTTTGACTTATAAAGGCCAATGTACCAAAAACACTCTTTACTACCCTATCTACCTGTGACGCCACTTTTAGGGAATTTTGTATCTGTATTCCCAGATCCCTCTGTTCTACTGCATTCCTCAGTGTCCTACCATTTACCTTGTATGTTCTACCTTGGTTTTTCCTTCCAAAGTGCCATTTTTCAGCCCATGTAATAAGTATTTAATACCTACAGCCCAGTTAATAAGTATTTTGCACCAATCTTCTCAGTGGAAGACATTAGCAGTATGCCCAAAATTTGAGTGTCAGGGGGCAGAAGTGAGTGTGGTTGCTATTACGAAGGAGAAGCTGAAAGATCTGAAGGTAGATAAGTCACCTGGCCCAGATTAACCACACCCCAGTGTTCTGAAAGAGTTGGCTAAAAAGATCATGGAGGTATGATCTTTCAAGAAATCTAGATTTTGGAATTGCTCCAGACAGCTTGAAAATGACAAAACTCACTCTAATCTTTAAGAAGGGAGAGAGACAGAAGTGAGTTCAGACAGAAGAGAGGCCAATTAGTCTGACTTCAGTGGTTGTGAAGACGGTGGAGTCTATTATTAAGGACAAGGTCATGGGGTACTTGGAGCCACATGATAATTTAAGCCAAGGTCAGCATGGTTTCCTTAAGGGGAAATCTTGCCTGACTAGTCTGTTGGAATTCTTTAAGGAAGTAACAAGCAGGGTAGACAAAAGAGAGTCATGGATGTTGTTTACTTGAATTTTCAGAAGGCCTTTGTTAAGGTGTCACACATAAAGCTACTTAACACGGTATTACAGGAAAGATAATAGCAAGGATAGAAGATTGGCTTTCTGGCAGGAGGCAAAAAATGGGTTGGCTGGTTGGCTGTCAGCGACTGCTGCTGCTCCTCTGGGGTGGGTGTTTTAACCGCTTTTTTCATGTTACGTGTCAATGATTCGGATGACGGAATTGGTAGCTTTGTGGCTAAGACTGCAGATGATACTAAGATAGGTGGAGGGGCAGATAGTGTTGAGTAAGCAAAAGTCTACAGAAGAGAGAATGGGCAAAGAAGTGGCAGATGGAATATAGTAAGGAAGTATGAGGGGTGATTGATAAGTTTGTGGCCTACAGTAGAAGGAGTCAATTTTAGAAAACCTAACACATTTATGTTTCAACATAGTCCCCTCTTACATTTGCACACTTAGTCCAGCAGTTGTGGAGCATACGGATCTTGGACCTCCAGAAAGTGTCCACAGCATGGGTGATTGATAAGTTTGTGGCCTAAGGTAGAAGGAGATGAGTTATACAGCTCTCATTACAGGTTCATGCAGTTCAACTCTTTGAGTGATTATACAGAAAGTTTGAAGTTAATAACTCATCAGGTGTGATTGATAAGTTTGTGGCCTAAGGTAGAAGGAGATGAGTTATTAACTTCAAATTTTCTGCATAATCATTCAAAGAGTTGAACTGCATTATCAATCACCCATGCTGTGGACATTTACACATTTGCTGTGTGTAAATGTAGGAGGGGACTATGTTGAAAAATAAATGTGCTAATTTTTCTAAAATTGACTCCTTCTACCTTAGGCCATGAACTTATCAATCATCCCCTCGAATATGTTCATGCATTTTGGTAAAATAAATAAAGGTATAGACTATTTACTAAATGGAGAGGGAATTCAAAAATGGGAGGAGCAAAGGACTTAGGATTCATCATGCAGGATTCCTTATAGTTAACTAACTTGCAGGTTGAGTGACTAATAAGGAAAGCAAATGCAATGTGGCATTACATTTTGAGAGGACTAGAATATATTTGGGGCCCCTTATCTAAGAAACGATGTGTTGACAGTGGAGAGGGTCCACAGAAGATTCATGACGATGATCTGGGAATGAAAGGGTTAACATATAAACACCTTTAGATGACCCTGAGTCTGGACTCGCTAGACCTTTGAAGGAAGAAACCTATCAAATATTGAAAGAGTGGATACTGGACAGGATGTTTCCTATGGTGGGGAGTTTAGCACCAGAAAGCACAGCGTAAGAACAAAGGGGCATACATTTAGAACTGTAATAAGGAAGAATTTCTTTAGTGAGAGGGTTGTGAATCTATGGAATACATTGACATGGAGGCCAAGTCATTGTGTATGTTTAAAGTGGAGGTTGAAAGGCTGTTGATTAGTTAGGGCATCAAAATTATGGGGAGAAGGCAGGAGGATGTGGTTGAGAGGGATAATAAATTAACCATGATGGAATGCTGTAACAGATTTGACTCACGAAATGGCCTAATTCTATTCGTATGTCTTTTAGTCTCATGGATAGCATTAGTTTATAACAAATAAAATTATATTTGCTTTGCTGATTAAATATCATTAAGCCCTTTTTGATTATGGAAATTCAGATTCAGCTTTGATTTTAATTTTTAAATCAAAGTTGAATTGCCCCACTTGATTTGACCTTCAAAGTGAAGTTGGCGAGCTGGCTGAGGAATGACAAATGGAGGTCAATTTGTAAGGTGTAAGGTGTTGCGTTTAGGAAAGTTAAATCCAGGTAGGACTTTCTCAATGAATATAACAAATAAAATACTTCAGAACCAAAAAACGCAGTTTCATTCATAAATTGTGTCCAAAAAAATTGGCATCATCAATTCCATCTTCCAAGCTTCCCCACTTCCAAGCAGCTTAATTCAGTGATCTCTTTTTAATGCAGACAATCAAATAAAACGATCATTCAGAACACCACTTTGATATATCCAGGCCTGTAAGCCATTCCTATGTTCAATCAAAATGCACACAATACCAACAAGTCTCCGTGATGCAAGGAATACCACTAGTTTCTATATAATATCTGAATTCCAGATACTGAGCACCATTGCCAATTATCTTGTGTTCCAGCTCCAGTGAATTTCAACTTAGGATCACCAAACACCAAGATTTACTTTGGAGTATCCATTCCACCAAAAGAGTGATGCAAACTACTTAGGAGAACAATCATAGAAACAGTACTTTTTAATTGTCCTTCGAACATTAGCAACAAAAGGACTGGAGAGAAACTGGCAGTCAAGGATCATTCAAATAATGAAACGTCTTCTCATTTTCCAAATGGTTATTATTAAGGACAGACAAGTCAGGTGAGCAGTGGCAGCAGCACTGAAGGAGTGGGAGGTATGTAATGGAACATGAGATATTATACATCCCTGCAGAGTGATATTGGATGTTGCAAAATTCCCTTAATGTTGGAAAAGCATCCTTAATAGAGGCACAGTGTCATAGAGCTGTACAGCACAGAAACAGGCACTTCAGCCCATCACATCAATGCCAACATTTTGCCATTCTTCACCGATCCCACTTACCAGCATTAGTTCAGTATCTTTCCATGCCCTGCCTATACAGTGTTTGTCTAAGTATCTCCTAAATGGATTATATCTGGACTGTAGTGCTTCTACCACTATAGTCCAGATATAATCCATATTCTGTGTGAAGAACTTTCCCTCAAAATCCTCTTTAGTACTTCCATTCACATCAAACCTATGCACTTTATGATACCCCTAGCATGAGGAAAAAAAAACTTTATCTACCCTATCTGTGCCTTTATTAAGTTTACATATTTCTATTGATTTGTCCCTCACCTGTTTCTACTCTGATGAAATCAAGCACAATCTAAAAAGTCTTCCTCATAACTAAAGTCCTCCAATCCAGGCAATGTCCTGATGAATTTCCTTTGTTTATTCTCCAGCACAACCACACTGTTTGTCACTGCTAGTGAAAATTCCATTTGATCTAACATGTTAGCTACACCTTGTTGGCTTTGCTCTTTACTAAATCACATCCCAAGCTGCTGTATTTCACAGGTACCTATTCCAATCAAAACCAAGAACATGACATTCTTGAAATGAGGAGGTAGGGGATGGCAGCATTTCAATAAAAAACCTGCTTCATTGATTCACTAATTCCCAATGACCAACATGGCATAGATAAACGAACAAGAATGCTCTCAATTCCACAGCAAAGACATGATAGCATGCCCACCACTTCGTAGCTACCTGCTGTACCACATAAACCATCACCTCTTGGGTCATTTTGCAAAGCTCCAAACGTTCTGTAGAATAGGTAGATGGCAGCCAAATTATATATTAACATCGGTGGAATGCTTTCTAGGTTTCCATGACACTTTGCATGCCAAAAACAGACTGTAGACCATCACATGCAGTGTGTCCACAATATTCCCATGTGCCAAGTGTCAGGTCAAGCAGTGGCACCAGCTCATAGAAACATTTAACCTATATCCCAGCTAATACAGTCGGCACATCTACGGATAGTAACAACATTAATTAGACATGGTCACAACTAAGACCCCAGATGGATCTCGCTGTTACTCCTGTTAAACAGATGGACTTAGGAACTGTACAATTTCAAGATGATCACTTCTTGAAGGAAAGATGCAATTTGCCTGTAAGGAGCTGTAACTGGAAATTGCGGCCATGGGTGAAACTTAAAATTAATATTCCCACTGTACATCCCCTTCCCTAAATCTATCTATGCCGTTTCATTTTAATCATCTCAGATAAGAGAGAAGATTTGCTGCAACTATGCAATTAGATCCTCATAATTAGACCCTCGGTCATGTCCCTTCCAAACCTCTTAGCCTCTCTCATCTCTCCTCATAAATGAAACACTCCATCCCAGGTAACATCCAAGTAAATCTCCTCAGCACACTCTCAATGCTAACACATATTGTCTACAGTGTGGTGATCAGAACTGCACTCAGTCTTCAGTCTACACCTTGTCCCAGCTTTCATGCAATATGGGCAAGTTTAGAGGAGGTCTACCTAATTTCTGTGTGCTACCGTCATCCAGCGTATCAAGATATTTCAGACAAGGAGGGAGCATTTGGGTAACTCTGTGTCTCTGTTCCTATCAGGGTTCATTGTGGCTGTAATCATAGTCAAATTTGAACAGACACCAATTTAATGCCTGGAACTTCAAGGAGAACAATGAAACTGACCAATAAACAATACAAGACTGTTCATGATTAATTGCTAGAGGCTTGTCTATAGGGTATCTTTAAGCATGGGCATTCCATTCTAGGTGTGCTGACAAACTGTTATTCTACTGGACGTGACAGTCATCTGGTGAGCCTGCTTAGTATAATGTAACCACTTCTCAGCCTGGGACATTCAAATTGCCGGCCTAAAAGTCCAAATATTTAAAGATAAAGAAGATTAGCTTGACTTGTCACATGTACATCAAGACATTGCAACATACAGTGAAATGCATTGCTTGCATCCACAGTCAACCCAGTCAAAGGATGCGCTAGGGGTAGCCTGCAAGTGTCTCCATGCTCCAGTGCCAACACAGCATGCCCACAACTTACTAATCGCAATCTATGTCTTTGGAATGTGGGAAGAAACTAGAGCACGTAGAAGAAATCCACACTCTCATGGTGAGAACATACAAACTCCTTACAGACAGTGGGTGAATTGAACCCTGATTGCTGGAAGTGTAAAGCATTCAGCTCACTGCCACCCCATGTAAAAGTTCAAAACATGTAAATGCTTTAAACATAGTGCTTTTATATTTAAACAATTCTGTCTCAATGTAACAGTGGCTCCCCTCTAAACTATGATGTCCAACTTCATTAGACAAATGTATTATATTCTTTAATGCTGAGTATTAGAAGTACCATCCAATGGAGCGCAAGGTTTAGCTTTAGCTGCGCAGATATGAGAACAAATTTGTTGAATATCAATCTCAAAACAATACCATCTGTGCCGACCAAGAGAATTTTCATTCTCGGGAAGGATCAGTCTGTTCTGTCAGAACTAAAGCCAAAGGGTTTTGACTACGCTCTTTTGAAGCTGTTTGAAGATGGTGACCCACATTGTTAATACTCAATAGCAAACATCTCATTCCTACAGATTAGCTGATCCCATTAACACAGCTTTTCAATAAATTATCACCCTCTTCAGAAGCCATTAAAATAGCAACTTTCAACTTTCAAGGGACACAAGAAATTACATTTATTATCTGCCTTCTTTTATAATCCCTGACTTTGCCTTGTTTTATTAATCAGGTTTAATATCATTGGCATATGTCGTGAAATTTGTTGGTTTTTGGCAGCGTAGTGCAAAAGAGTTGCGAGGTGCTGCCCATGGGTTCAATATCCATACAGAAATCAGATTGCGGAGGAGTAAAAGCTGTTCCTGAATCATTGAGTGTGTGCCTTTAGGTTCCTGTACATCCTTCCTGATGGTGGCAAAGACAAGAGTATGTGTCCTGGGTGATGGGGACCTTAAAGATGGATTCCACCTTGAAAGTGTCCTGGAAGATGTCTCTTTAGTTAAAAAAAAGCTTTATTTGTGCAAGTGTAGAGTTCTAATATTTTAACATACTTCTGTCACAATAACAGAAAACAAAATCGGAACCAGTCTGAGCTGCAACAAGGACTTTAATCATAATTTCCAGTAGACTCTGGAAATTATGGATATTTTTTCCTTATGATATTTACCATTAAAGATAGCAAAGTAAGGCCATAGATTCTTTTAATATAGAGTTCCTCCAATTTTATCCTTCACTAGGAATTTAGTGCAGTTTCAGGCAATCCAGCCTTTACTGTTAGTAGGGCCCACTTGATGTCCTGTCCTATGACCATCTTTCCAAAGGTCAGGAAGATAGATTTTCATCTTATTTTTCTACATTCTTCTGTTTATAAATATGGTAGGAAACCACACGCCACTAGAAAACTAAGCAACAGGAAATTGTACCAGTAAGTACCCAGCATTGAATGCCACAAGTTAATTTACATCACAATACTGCTTAGCTGTGTCAAGCTCTTTGACAATATGCTAATTCAAACTATCCCATGCATTGCCACATTGCTGCAGGGCACACATTCAAGATAATGACATTCAAGGACTTCACACATCACATAATTGTAGGCATGTAGTATCTTACTGACAATTCTAGGTGGGCTAAACATCTGAAGAAGACTTCATTCAAGGTGTTTTATAACATAACAAGCACCAAAAAAAATGGAGAAAATATCAAGAAGTGCGAGGACTTAACCTCGCTGGGACAGACCATTTTAGTGTCCTGTATGGAAGAAACAGGGGAAGGTCAAGATGCAACAACAGATCTGTGATATATAAAAAAATTAATTCTGCAACCACATTGGTGTAATCACACCAACACCAAATAAAGAGCGGCATAGATTTAATCAGCGGCTTGCACTAGCACATCATATTACAGATATTATACAGTCAACAAAGTATGCTTTGAAGTCTGTTGTAATGTAGAATAATTTGAACTCCGCAAATTCGTGGTGATATGATAAATGACTAGCTAATATTCTTTTTTTTCAGTGATATCTGATGAGGAATGAAAAGTGGCAAGAACACCGAACATTACTTACCTGCTTCTTTTCAATGTACCAAATTACACAAAAGACTGTAGATGCTTGAATCTGCAGCAAAGAAACAAACTGCTGGAGGAGCCTAGTGGATCAGGCAGCATGGAAGGTTGATGTTTCCAGTCCACTTGGACTGGTATGGCTTGTTACAGCAATTCCAGCGCTAGACTGCAGAGAATTGTGGACATAGTCTTCCCCACCTCAGACAGCACATACAGGGGGCACAGCCTCCAGAAGAAGGCATCAGGGATCCCCACCATCCTGTCAGAAGAGTGGAGGTTGCTTGACCCAAAAGCATAGCAGCAGAGACGATAAAGTAAACACAACTTTACTAATAAACTGCAAAGTAATAAGCCATAAGGGGCTGCTAAGCAAGAGAGGACAAATATTAAACACCATGGACAACAAGATAACTGAAGGTTAGGAGCAACGGGTTGAGGCTGGCTGGTTTGTATGAGTGAGCAAGGACTGTGGATGAGAGTTGGGTTTAAGTGGGCTGCAGGTGATCAATGAATTGGAAATGAATGGCGGGGGGCTCCTGTTAGATGGATGGGGACCGCATGTGCGATCTGGCACATCCAGGTCATGCCTTCTTCTCACTACGACCATCATACAGGAGGAACAGAAGCCCAAAGTCACATACCAACGGTTACTTTCTTATAGCCATCAGGTTCCTGAACTGACCTGCACATCTCTAACCCTGCTTCAGTAATGAACACACATATGTAGCCCCCATACTAACCTGGATTTGTCCTTTTTTCACACCGAAGTATTGCTTTTGCACAGTTTTTTCTATGCTGTATGGTATAATTTTATGTATAATTTAAATATAATTTATATTCCATATGTTCTGTCTAACTCTGTGTCTATTTGCTACGGCAAGCAATATTTTCATTGTATCTGTATCTCACTATACTTCTGCATGTTCAAACCTGAATTGAGTTGATGAATAGATGGGAGATAGTCCATATAAACTGCTGACAGGAGGGGTGAGGTAAGAGCTGGCAAGCGATAGCTGGATCCAGATAAGGTGGGGGGGGGGGAAATTGATGGGCAATTGGGGATGGGAGGTGATAGGCAGAGACAATAAAATGCTCCAAGTATTATGAAAGGAAGGTGAAGAATGAACCGATATGGTGGTGTAGTGGTTATCACAACACTTTACAGTACCAGTGACCTGGGTTAAATTCCCACCACTACCTGTAAGGATTTGTATGTTTTCCTTGTGACTGCATGGGTTTCCACCAGGTGCTCCAGTTTCCTCCCACATTCCCAAAGCATACCAGTTAGTAGGTTAATTGGTCATTGGAAATTGTTCCTGTGGTTAGGTTAGGATAAAATCTGTGCTGTAACTTAATAAAAGAGTACTGTCGATGTTTTGTGCCACAACCTATCGTGCCAAAGGGTTTCGGCCTGAAACATCAACAATGCTTTTTTTCTATAGACGCTGCCTGGCCTCCTGAGTTCCTCCAGCATTTTGTGTGTGCTGCTCAGATAAGTGTGGGAATGGGAAGGGGAATTAGAGTGGCTGAAGATGGGAGCTGCAGGTGGCTGTTGTGATCAGAGAGCAGGTACCTAGCAAAGCAGTCACCCAGTGTGAGCTTTTTATCACGGATTTGCATGGTCTGCACTTGGTCTGATGAATGCTGAGGAGTAAGCATGAACTAACTGCTCTGCCAAACACCTGCTCAAATCAAATCAGTGAAAGTTATCATGTAAGTGAACTGTATACCAACTGACAGTCTTCAATAGAACTCGTACTACCAATATGTTACTAATCCTACTTTAATAGGCTGAGTGGGAGCACCGGTGATGCAGTTATCAGGCTTCAAGGGTGTTGTTCACAGATGAGGGGGTACAAGTAGCAGAGATGTAACTGGAAACTACTGTCCAGGAGTTAAATGACTCCAGTCAGACTTCCCGTCGGTTCTCAATTTTTGCATTGTGATACTTTTTAAATTATTCTGGGATCCCATTAAAACAATGATACAGAACAGGTCCAACTACAACAAGTGGAGAAAACATTCATTCTTTTTTATTTATGAATTTACAGGCTGTGTTCATTGCTGGAAATTTCATGTCCCTGAACTAAGCATCAACCAGAATAGTGAGTCTGAAGTCAAATTTTCGGCTGGATTGTGTGAGGATAATAGATTGTGAACTGGGTGAGAGGGCATTGGGAAAAATTGCAGCAATCCAGTACATTTATCGATAAGCATTACTGAGATTATCTATTCTTTCCTTTAGTCTGATTTATTTAATTGATTGGCTGTCCATTGAATGCAATGATGGCAGTTGTATTTTTGCAATTCTTTTTTTTAGATGATACAAACTGCACAAAAAAAACCTGTGCAGGAGAGCTTTATAGTTCTTTCCACTTCATTTAATTAATTGACGTACGTTCACCTATTACCCGGTTGGAAATTAAACTTGCTCAACTATCTAAAAACTCTGTCCCAGTAAAAAACATAATGTGCCAATAGTCCATATGAGCAAAGGCAGCATTCAGAGACTCACTTTCCCAAAGCACTAATCTGAGTATATTCAGTCTTTGTGCCACCGTTGTGGGGAACTGTAATTTATAGAGTGGATTTTCCAATTTGTACTATAAGCTTGGTGTTTTGTCCTCCAGGATAGCTCATGTGATTGTATGGAGACTGGACAGTCATATATGGTCAACCTGTGTTTGTATAATGAAAGTCTCCTATTCAATAACAATAATTTCCCTACATTTTGATTGCAACCATGTGCTTTCAGGTCTATATTTAAATACTAAAATCTTTCCAAGTATTCAATTCAATAACAGAGATTTTCCTATTTTTTGATATCTATACAGTAGTGAACAATGTAAAATTTTCAGTTATATTAAAAGCTGAGTCTCTCCTCTCTTTTTCTTACCATCGATCTTCAGTTTTCCCACTAACACAATCAAGGGAGGACTTCTAATCACAACTAATTAATAATAATCAATAAATGATCCCTGGAAAATACTGGAAGCAGGGAGTGTTGTTTCATACAAACAAAAGAAAAGCAATTTTTTTCAAAAATAATACTTTGTGGCAGAGTAATTTGAGATATGGCATGTGGTGGGTGTTGAATTCTTGAACTGGTGAATTTGGACTTACCATGTTGCCATTCATTTATGTCCTGGAGGAATTTAAGCCACTTTTCCACTCCAAGTAACCAATTTATACTCCCTGAAAAAGCCCTAGATACCAACCTGGTGTTGTCACAATGAATCAGAACCAAAATCTATAGTTGTGCTCAAGATGTTTCATTACATGGTGTTTACACTTCAGTCTGTGTCATGAACATTTCATTATATTCTGTAAGTAATTTTAGTGTATAATTTGACTGCACAGATATTGTGAGTTATGCCCCAAACAACTGTTTCATAATAGTATTCTTCTGAGGCATTAATGACTTTTTTTAGCAACTTTGACATGGCATTGATAACCTGTCTATATTCTGTTTATATTATGTGTCGAAACAATCAGCAGATTTTATTTTGCACCCTCTGCTCAGACAGTTGCCTACCATCTGCTCCAGAAATTGCTTCCCCGAGCCAGCTTAGCTGAATTCTTTAATTTATATTCAGTCTGGTATCCTGAACACAGATAACAGTTCCCTCCAAACAGAATCATATTTGTTAATTTGAATTCAAGTGAAATTTCCAGAAAATACCAATCAAGCCTAAGATAAAGGATGCTCACCCTCAAAAAAATACTCATATATATTAAAATAAACATCTGGCTTGTTGCATTAATTCTCTTACCACTTTTTATGTGCACTTATGAAAGCATCCTTATAAGTTGGTGGACCATTCTCACGAAACTTCAGCCAAGTTGAGCATGCTAGAACACATAATATAAGCAAACAGAGAACTGATACAAAAAAAATCGTTATTTGAAACAAACGGAGAAATTGTTGCATTCTAAATATCTGTGTCTAGATCCATGGGTTTTGCTGCATACATTCTGTAAAACCGAGCAAGGGTTGATTGAGGTCCAGACTCTGCTGCTGTCACCATGAATCCAGAAAAAAATAACTTAGCCATAGACATGAGGGTAGAATTATTAAGAGGACTTGGATGGGAAAGAACAGAAAGATGCTTGTCGATGTTTTTGTGGAGCAGATTGTATTCAGTTCATTTATATAGAATACTGGTATGAATATATCCAGATTATTGTGTGTGGGTCTAGACTTCTTGCCAAAGGAAGAATATATTTACAATAGAGGGAGTGCAGTAAGGTTCACCATATTGGTACCTAAGATGGCAAGGTTTGTCACACCAGGTGAGATTAAGCAGACTACCTGTATTCTTTTGATCAGAATGGAATGCAACCTCCTTGTGAAATATACAAAATTCTTATAGGTGTTAACAGGGTAGATATGATATTATTGTTTCCTCAGCTGAGGTGTTGAGAATTTAAGATTGTTTTATCAAAATAAAGGGTTGGCCATTCAGATATGAGGAAATATTTCTTTACAAAATGCATGCTTAGTCTTTAGAATTCACTATACAAGATCTCTGTGTAGTCTCAATCACTTTTTATTTCTTCAAGACAAAAATCAATAGATTTGTTGATACTGTCGGATTGAAGGGATGTTAGATTAAATTAGATTTGATTCAACTTTATTGTCATTATGCCGAATACAGATACAAAGCCAGTGAAATGCAATTAGCATCTAACCAGAAGTGCAAAAGAATAGTGTTATTTACAAAATAACTGTGAGGTTAATGCAAGAAAGTAACACTAAGGTATGGGAGCAGTAATGATCTTATTGAACTTCACAGCCAGCTCAAGGGGTCCAAAGATCCAATTCTCCTCCATCTTCCAACGTTCATTATTCAGACTCACCATATGTAACCACTTCACAGCCATGCTAGCCCACTACGGAAATGTACGTGGAATCCCATTGGGCATCTTAACCTTGGAAGAGTCCAGCAAGATGTCACAGTATAGGCCTGACGAGGCAGTGTGTGGAAGCTCTGCCCCACAGACATACCCTGACAATCTCCAACAGAAAGTAGAGTTGGCAGACGAACTTTGCCTTGTGTCAAAACTACCAAAGACTTTAACACTTCAAATTTCTCTGACAGCTGATACATTTGAAATTTATTAAGGTTATTGTATAAAATTCCTTTTACAAAAAATAATAAAGGACAACATTAAATAATTTAATTTTTAAAATATCTTTAAAATTCATTAATCATTTGGAATGACACAGATTGCTAGGAGCCGCTGGATTGTGCATAGCAGTAGTGAGATTTGTAAAGAAGCAAGCAGAGCCAGTTGGGATATTCTGCACACCACAGATCACAATGAGCTGTTGGATTGTGCATAGCAGGTGTGAGATTCTTAAAAAGTGAGTGGGGACAGTCGGGATATTTCCCACGCCACAATTATGGGGTAATTAGGCTCTTGGCAATGGCCAATAAAAAAAAGTTAGATTTAAGTGAAGGTAGCAGAAATAGTGTGAGTGGGACAGTGTTAGATTGGGGAGTCACAGCTTTGGCTATAGAGGCTTCAGCAAAGGGAGGCAGAAGCTGTAGGTAGATTTTGGGTAGCTTTCTTTCTTATTGCACGGTTAGACCAGTGAGAATGCCAGGCAGAATAGTGGAATGCCCCTCTTACAGGATGTGGGAAGACAGGGAGACCTCAATGTTCCTGACAACTATGCCTGCGAGTAGTACATCCAACTGCAACCTCCTACAAACCGTGTAAAGGAATTGGAGCCGGAGCTGGAAGAACCGATCATTCGCAAGGCTGAGAGGTTAACTGGCAGGTGTTCAGAGAGACAGTTACAGCTAAGGTGCAGAACACAGGTACTGGGTGAATGTCATGAGGAGGAAAGGGGATAGGCAGCCAGTGCAGAGTACCACTGTGACCATTCCCCAGGTTTGGATACTGCTGGGGGGATGACACAGTGGTCAGGTCTCCGGCACAGCATCTGCCCGTGAAGCTCAGAAGGGAAGAAGGGAGAAGAGGCAACCTGTAATGATAGAGGATTCAACAGTTAGAGGAACGGACAGAAAGTTCTGTGGACAAGAATGAGACTCTTGGATGGTAGATTGCCAGCCAGGTGCTAAGGTCAGGGACATCTCAGATCAAGGACACAGCATTCTTAAGTGGGAGGGTGAGCAGACAGAGATAATGCTCCATGATGGCACCAACGACATGGCTAGGAAGGGTGATGAGGTCCTGCAAATGGATTCAAAGTGTTAGGTGCAAAGTTAAAGACAGGACTTCAGGGGTAGTGGTGACAGAATTGCTAACTGTGCCACGTGCTAGTAAGGCCAGAAATAGGAAGATAATACAGTTTAACGCATGACTAAGAAGATGGTGCAGGAGGGTGAGCTTGAGATTTTTGCTTCAATGGGCTCTCTTCCAGGAAAGGCAAGATGGTGTGTACTTGAACTGGAGGAGGACTAATATCCTTGCAGAAGGTTTGCTAGTACTGCATGGAGGCGGTGGTGGGAGGGATTAAACTAGAATTGCCGGGGATGGAAATCAGAGAAGCAGAGCAGATCAGATAGCGGAGTGGTTGTTATACCTATGTACAAAAACAGGAATCAAAAAGCTGGGCATGCGGGGAATAATATTTCAATGCAAGGTCTATTGTAGAAAGGGCAGATGAGCTTACCGTATGGATAAGTCCTTGGAAATATTACATTGTAGTCACTGAAACCAGAGAGTCATAGAACACTACAGCACCGAAACAGGTCCTTTGGCTCAGTCAGTCTGTGCCAAACTATTATTCGGCCAAGTCCCATCAACTTCCACCTAGACTATTATCCTCCATGTCCCTCCCATCCTTGTACCTATCCAAATTTCTCTTAAATGTTGAAATCGAAACTGCATCCAGCACTTCTGCTGGGAGCTTAGCCCACACGCTCACTACCTTCTGAGTAAAAATATTCCCCCTCATATTCCCCTTAAACATTTCGTCTTCACTCTTAACCCATAACCTCTAACCCTAATCTCACCCAACCTCAGTGGAAAAAGCCTGCTTGTATTTGCCCTATCTATACTCTTCATAATTTTGCATACTTGTATCAAATCTCCCCTTAATCTTCTATGCTCTAGAGAATAAAATGTTAACCTGTTGAACCTATCCCTATAACTCAGGTCCTCCAGTATAGGCAACATCTTTGTAAATTTTCTCTGCACTCTTTCAATCTTACTGACAGCTTTAGGTGACCAAAACTGAACACAATACTCCAAATTAGGCCTCACCAATGTTTTATACAACTTCAACATAACTTCTGAACTCCTGTACTCAATACTCTGATTTATGAAGGCTAATGTGCCAAAAACTTTCTTTACAACCCTATTGACCTGTGATACCATTTTCAAATATTTATGGTTATGTATTCACCCATCCCTCTGATCTACCATACTCCTTAGTGCCTTACTGCTCACCATTAAAGTCCTACCTGATTTGTCTTCCCAAAGTGCAATATCTTGCACTTATTTGAATTAAATACCATCTACCATTTTTCAACCCATTTTTCTAGTTGGTCCAGATCTTGCTGCAAGCTTTGATAGCATCCTTCCCTGTCCACTACATCCCCCATTCTTGGTTTCTTCTGCAGAAAATTGATAGAGGCATACAAGATTATGAGATGGTTGCTTCTCTGACTGGAGTCGTGTGAGTTCTTGCACTTGGGGAGGACAAGCCAGGGTAGGGCTTACATGGTGAGCAGTAGAGCACTGCAGAGTGCCGCAGAACAGAGGGATCTGGGAATACAGATCCATAATTCCTTGAAAGTGCATCACAGGTAGATAAGGTCAGAAAGAGAGCTTTTGGCACATTGATTTTCATAATTCAAAGTATTGGTTACATGGGTTGAAATGTTATGTTCAAGTTGTTTCAGGTGTTGGTGAGGTTTAATTTGGAGTGTTGCATGCAGTTCTGGTGTCTGACCAAAGATATCAATATGATTGAAAGAGCATAGAGAAACGTTACAAGGATGTTGTCAGGACTTGAGAACCTGAGTTACAGGGAAAGGTTGAATAGGTTAGGGCTTTATTATAGACAATAGACAATAGGTGCAGGAGTAGGCCATTCAGCCCTTCGAGCCAGCACCACCATTCTGAGATCATGGCTGATCATCCACGATCAGTACCCCGTTCCTGCCTTCTCCCCATATCCCTTGACTCTGCTACCTTTCAGAGCTCTACATAACTCTTTCTTGAAAGCACCCTTCTGAGGCAGAGCATTCCATAGATCCACAGCTCTCTGGGTGAAAAAGTTTTTCCTGAATTCCTCTATTCTCTAGAGCAGGGGAGAATGAGCAGAAAATTGATAGAGGCATACAAGATTATGAGATGTAGAGATAGGCTAAGTGCAAGCAGGCTTTCTTTCCATTGAAGTTGGGTGAAACACAAACTAAAAGTCTTGGGTAAAGGGGTGAACTGTGAAATGTTTAAAGGGAACATGAGGGGGAAATTCTTCACTCAAAGGGTGGTGAGGGTGCAGAACAAGATGCCAGCAAAAGTGGTGGTTCAATGTCAACATTTAAGATATTTGGAAAGGTATTTGGATGGCGATGGCCCAGGTGCAGGTCAATGCAACGAGGCAGAGTAATTGTTCAGTGCAGACTAGATGGGCTGAAAGGCCTGTTTCTGTGCTGTACTGTTCTATGACTATGACTGCTTTAAAGTATTAAAATAAAAAGATAATAATTCTCACCAAATCACTTACCTCCTTTTTCCTGGAAGAACATAATATTCTACACCAGATTGGACTTACTATTAGAACTGGCCCCACTCTTAAACTCTACATGAAATCCAGGGATGTGCAGTTACAGGTCCAATGAGTTGGCAGAGATCCAAGGCTTAGTTCAGTGTGAATGACTAAATGCCAATGATTCCCTTCAGAACTATTGGCCAATGTCAGCACAGTTCAACATTGTGGAGGTACAATTAATAAGGAATTGGTTTAGCATTATTGGTATTGCAATCAGGAGACATGTTCACGGACAACCCAATCAGAAAGGCCTTGCCACAAGTTGTACAGGCAGAAGAATCATTGTTTCTGCACTCCAGGTTTTGTTCTATCACATTTTATGTGGATGTGTGCAGGACTTATGGCTCCTGCAGTGTAGTTGTGACCACACAGCCAGTCAACAATGAATTCTGTACTAGGTTCTCAGTCATGTGTTTCTGGTTTCTGTAGTCAGACAATGGAGGGAAAATAGTCAAGTACCAAATACGGAGTAAATCACATAAAATGCTGGGGGAGCTCAACAGGTCAAGCAACATCTACGGAAGTGAATAAACAGTTGACATTTCAGTCCAAAACCCTTCATCAGGACTGGAAAGGAAAGGGGAAGAAGCCAAGATAAGAAGGGGAGAGGGGAAGGAGGACAAGCTAGAAGGTGATGGGTAAAGCCAGGTGGTTGGGGGAGTGGGGTTGAAGTATGAAGCTGGGAGGTGGTAAGTAGAAAAGCAAAGGAGTAGAGAATAAGGAATCTGATGACAGAGGAGAATGGATCGAGGGAGAATCAGAAGGAGGAGCAGCATCAGGGGCAGGTGACATGCAGATGAGGAGAAGACATAAGAGATCATTTTGGGCCAGAGTGGGGAAATGAAGAAGAGGAAAGTAGTAGGGGTAAAATTACCAGAATTTGGAGAAATCGATGTTCATGCCATCAGATTGAGGCCACCTAGACGGAATATGAGGTGTTGCTCTTCCAACCTGAGAGTGGCCTTATCATGGCAGAAGAGGATCAACATGACGGAAAGGGAGTGGGAGCAGGAATTGAAATGGTTGTCGACTGGTGAATTTCGCTTTTTGCGGATGGAGCTGAGGTGCTCAACAAAGCAGTCCCCCATTCTGGGTTGTGTCTCACCAATGTAGAGAACGCCGCACTGGGAACACGGAAACAACAGATTCCAAAGAGAAGTATTGCCTTAGCTGGAAGGACTGTTTGGAGCCCTGAATAGGGGTGAGGGAGGAGGTGAATGGCTGGTGTAGCACTTCAGCCACTTGCAGGGATAAGAGCCAAGAGGGAAATTAGTGAGGAGGGACAAAAAAGCAAGAGATTCACAGAGGGAGCAATCCCTGCAGAAAGTGGAGAGTAAGGGGGAAGGTGTTTGGTGGTATGTATTATGTTTTGTACACCATGCATAAAAACATTTTTACTTTAAGTGGGACATAGTGATGTGATGACATATCCTATTCATGTGTTGTTACTTATAACTAATGAATTATTTAAATGACCAAGAATGCTTAATCAAACAATATATTTACAATATTACTCAAAGTACTACTGCAATGTTAAATACAAACATTCCTCCCTGCTTAGCTACAAACTCTAACTCAACAAATATATACAGATTACTATTAAATACAACTACTACAGAGAGATCGACAGGATAGCAGATTTTAAATTGAAATTCAGGGCTAGAGCTATAATCACTGTGGAAAATGTCTTACTCTTGTGGGATAATGCCTTTCCTGACAAGGGAAGGTCATTCTGTTTGGCAGAAGAGACTTTGGCTGTAAAACAATCTCAGTTCTGGGACTTCCTCCACGGTGGTTGTAGGAGTTGACTTGGGACTGCAGGACCTGAGATTCTA
Organism: Hypanus sabinus; assembly: GCF_030144855.1. Taxonomy (NCBI): domain Eukaryota; kingdom Metazoa; phylum Chordata; class Chondrichthyes; order Myliobatiformes; family Dasyatidae; genus Hypanus; species Hypanus sabinus. The sequence continues at coordinate 90,508,300 of NC_082711.1, read as the reverse complement.
ACTGCTCAAGGCACCTTTCTTCTGGAAGTGTTGGCATACCAAACAGTGCATGGCACACAGCTCGATCTGCTGATTTATCCCAGGCTACCAGAGAAAGCTTTGAGCCAACGCTTCCATTTTAATCATGTCTCAAAGACTGACATGTGGCTCCTCCAACACTTTATCTCTCAGTTGGGCTGGTACTGCTAGCTCACAATAAGGCAACCTCCTTCAGGGGCAAGTGCATATGAGGGGATTGTAATTTCTGCTGCACATTGTAGCCATCTTTTAGCTGCCATGTAGACCTGGGAGAGCAGGATTTTCTTTTCTCTGGTTTTCCTTTGGACCATAATAGGGTGACTTTTGATTTGCATTAGGGAGAATAGATCAAGAGGAGTGTCCTCTTTTATAAAATTTTCAGGTATTTCCTTTTCCAAGGGCAAACGGGACAATTTATCAGCATCTCCATGATCAGTCATCCGCTTGAATATGATCTTGTAATTGTGTCCTCCAAGAAAAAGAGCCCATAGCTGGATTTGTGCTACTGCTCTTAGTAGAACACCCTTCTGTAGACTGAAAATGGACAATAGAGGTTGATGATCAGTAATGACAGTAAGCCCTCTCCCATACAAGTACTGGTTGAAATGTTTATCCCTAAATGAGACTGAAGGCCTCTCTGCCAACCTGAGCGTAATTTTTCTCTGCAGTGGTAAGGGAACATGATGCAAATGCTATGGGACATTCACTACTATCACTCATAATATGTGACAGAACTGCACCTATACTATAAGGTGGGTAAGGTGAGGCATCACAGGCAAGTTTCACAGGATGAGGTGGGTCTTAATGTCTTAGTACATTGTCTGACATCACCATATCCTTTACCTTTTTGAAAGCCACCTCACAATGCTTTGTGCATTGCCATTTTTTCCCAATCTGCATTAAGAGATGGAGCACAGTGTTCAGCTTTGACAAGAATAGTAATTGACAAATCCTAATAAGGCCTGTAAATGTGAAACATCCTTTGGGGGTGGGGCATCCACCACTGCTAGAATTATCCAAACACACTTGTGTAATGCTTGTGCAACAATAGTGTGACTACAGTAAGTGATATTTTGTTTAAAGCATTCACACTTGTTGAATTGTGCACTGGGCCCATAATCTTCTAAATTTTTTAACACTGTGTTGATATTTTGGACATATTTCTTATCATCCTTGCCAGTAACAATGATGTCATTGAGTTCCTGAGCAACCTTGTAGCACCTGGTCCATTGCTTTCTGCTGAAGTGCAGGTGCAGATGCTACTCCAAAAATAAACCTACTTTAGCAATAATGCCCTTTGTGAGTGCTTATCGTGAGAAGCACTTTGGACTCTTCCTGCAACTCCATCTGTAGGTAGGTCTCAGCTAAGTCCACTTTGCTGAAGTGTTTTATTTCTCCAGAAAGGTTTGCAAATATATCCTCTATCCTGCAAAAAGAGTTTTTTTTTAAATACTTTATTTTCAAAGTTTTCAAAAAGCAATAAAATCAACAAGAACATATAAGCTCAGACATGTGTGAAAATAAAATGAGCAAAAAAAAGGATATAACATTAGAGGGATGCCTGTTGTGCAGAGTGCTCAAAAGTGCTAAACATTTAAGTCTCAAATGAGGGCCGTGAAAGATTAGCTGAGGGGAAATTGTTCATCTGCCTCCGGCCTCGTCTAGGTAGACAAGAAATGGATGCCAGATAGCCGAGTTTTGATCTACTTTCAGTACTGGGTTGATGGTGATCACTACAGATTCTGGCAGGCCAATTCTTCTTGGCCACTGGGTAGACTGGCATTGTCCATGGGTACCACTCAACCTTGAAAAGAATTTCTTCAGTAACTTTGAGATCTAGGTCACTAGCTACTTTACCATGGAAGGTATAAGGAACTAGATTGGCTTTGTAAAACTTGGTTGTGGCATTTTCATTTAACACTATTGTACCCTTGATAAGTTTCAATTTTCCAATGCCATCCTTGAAGACAGCTGTGGCCTCTTCCATTACCTTTCTTAATTCACTTCCAGTTGAGTCTTTTGCAGGGAATGTGCCATGCAAATGGTGGATGGATCTCAAATCAAGTTGTAGTTGTCCCAGCCAATCATGTCCCCATCATGCTGGCCCTCTTGTATTTACCACATACAAATCCAGTGTGGCTTGTTAGTGGTTGTATTTCATTGCTACAAATGTCATTCCCACAGGAGTTACCTTTTCTCCAGTAAAGCTCTTTAGTTGGATATCTGCAGGCTTCAGTTCATTATCTTTGAAATGCCCTTCAAACTCATGTTGTGGAATGACTGAAACAGCCGAGTCAGTGTCCAATTCCATTTCAAATCATTTACTATTCACTTCTATTGTAAGCCATATTGCTTCTCTTGTTAGTTTTCACAATGTAAATCTCAAGGCTACACAGGCCTCCATCACTCTTGTCATCATCAGAAATTTCATCAACTGCATGCATATTAGTACTCCTTATGAAATGGCAACTTGACATTTTATCTGTGCAGTCCTTTTATTTGTGACTGCCTGACATGTTCTTCGAATGTGTCCTATTTTGTTGCATTTTCTGGAAGATTTGCTTTTAAGTCTGCATTGGTCTGGTGTATGTGAGCCCATGACACAATGGCAACACAATTTGTTCTGGCAGGCAGGTTTCCATTTAGACATTGTAATTTTGTTCACGTTCACTTCCATTCTTGACTTCACCTTAATTGTAACTCTGGCTGCTGTGTCCATTGACACAGCAATTTCAACTTTTCTTTTAAATGTGAGCTTTGCTTAGGTTAGGAGCCATTTTGAATACTTTCTTGTAAGATCCCATGAACTAAACAATCTCTCAGAATATCTTTAAGCTCATCACTGAACTGACAACGCTTAGAAAATATCTTCAATTCATCCATGTACACTGAAACAAACTCCTCTTCCTTTTGATTCAGCTTATGAAACCTAAAGCATTCTGCAATCAACAGTGATTTCCATTCTAAATGTTCCTGCATTACTTTTATAATATCAGCAAAACATTTTTTGGCTAGTTTGATTTGAGCAGTTTAACTCATAAGCAAACGGTATGTTCTTCCATCTAGTACACTCAGCAAAACCAGCACTCACTTTGCATTGGCTATTTCATTTATTTCAAAATACTGTTCAACTTGGTCAGTATACATATTCCAGTTATCCCTTGTGTAATTAATGCATCTATCTTTCTGATGTAGTCAGCCATTTCTGCTTTTTTTATTTATGATTATTATCACCCAGTACTCATTGTTTAGGGACCTGTGAATTCATCTATGTTCTGCCATTATTTTTAACTCAACCATCTCTTCCCTTCCAAAGAACAGGCACTATACTTTTTTAAAATCTCAAATATCTCGCTACTTTTTTAAAATTCAAATGCCTTACTGTACTTCAACAGATAGATAGTCATCTTGGTTTCATTAATAAAGCTTCTTCATCGCGTTATATTTTGTAACTCCGAAGCATAAAACTAATTGAAAGGAAGCACAGAGCCAGGAATGCATGACTTAGTTTAATTTTTCCTTTAAGTGAGGCATACATGTGTGCCATGTGGTGTGATGACATGTGCCATTTACATACTTTTACATATATAACCCATAATGAATCAATTAAACAAACAAGAATGATTAATCAAACAATACATTTGCAATATTACTCAAATAATACTGAAATATTAAATTCTCAACAATAGGGTTCTGTTGAAGATGGCAAAAGTTGCAGAGAATGATTTGTTGGATAGCAAGGCCATGAAGTAATAAGTGAGGATGAGAGGAATGCTATCTCTGTTAAGACGGAGAGAAAATGGGTGCAGATGTCCAGAAAATAGAGGAGATGCAATGAGAGCAGCGTCAATAGTAGAGGAAGGGAACTCACATTCTTTGAAGAAAAAGGTCATCTCTGATGTCCTGGAAAGGAAAGTCTCATCCCAGGGACAGATGCAGCAGAGACAAAGGAACTAAGAAAAAGGATTAGCCTTTTCACAGGAGACAGGTGAGAAGATGGATAGTCAAGATAGCTGTGGGAATCAGTGGACTTATTAAAGATATTGGTGAATAGTCTGTCGTTAGTGATGTAGACAAACAGATCACTGCAATTAATAGCCTGGAACTTTCCTTTCAGAGTCGAGCTTTTGAGCTGCCCATACAACCTGGCATTTTTATAGTGTAAACAGAAGATGCAAGATGCTTGCGGTATGGTGTGTGTCAACCGAATTGTGGCAGCGTGATGCAGGCTCGAAAGCGAGCAACAGGCCAATGTTTGGCCATTGCTGGAGTGGACTCGGAGGTAATTTAAAATGGCAGAACCAAGGCGAGGCAGAGTTGAGTCGGAGGGGTCTGGGCCAAGAGCAAGGCTCAAGCAGATATTTGACTGATTTAAGTGCTGGGCCAGATTGGAAAGGTTAGGGTATCAGGGCTGGATGTGAGGGACAGGCTGGCGTTCAGCTTGCTGCACATGCGGATTACTTGTCTCTGCACTGAGCTGAGGCTGTGGCCTGCAACTAAGAGGCTCCTGAATCGGCTGTGACTGGCTTCATGACTGTGGACTCACTTTCATGAACTTCATTTCTGAATTTTTTTGCTTACTTTTATTGTTTGCATGATTTGCTTTTTTCTGCTCACTGGGTGTTTGACAGTCTTCTTTTTAATGGGTTCTGTTGGGTTTCTTTGTTTAGTGGCTCCCTGGAAGGAGACAAATGTCAAGGTTGCATATAGTATACATACTTCGATAATAAATGTACTTTGAACTTTGAGACAGTGAGACTGAGAAAGGGGAGAGAGGTCTCAGAAATGGAGCAAGTAAATTTAAGGGTAGTGTGGAAGGAGGCTAAGTTGATGAAATTGATGAGTTCAGCATGGGTGCATGAAACAGCACCAATGCAGTTGTCAATGTGGCACGGAAAGATCTGAGTGATTGTAACCAGGGAAAACTTGGAACATGGACTGTTCCACTTAGCCAACAGAAAGTTTAGCATAGCTGAGAAAGCACAAAATACATACAATGCATGCAGCTATGAAATATTCCACATCTACTCCATTTTTCATCCACTGCCTCTCAAGGAATTTAAAAAGTGCTGGAAAAAATGGAGTCTCAAAAAAAAATGAATAGTCATGAATGAGGTCAAATTATTTGCTATTATGTCACTATATCACTGTAGGAGGATGTGATTAACTGAGTGAAGATTCATAAGGCTTGAGTTACAAAATGAGATTGAGTGGACTTGGTCAGGTTTCCCTAGAGTGAGGAGGCTAACAGATGTCAATATAGAGGTATACAGGTATACAAAATTAAGGGCAGTAGATATACAGTAGATAGTCAATGTCTGTTTCTCATGGGAGAGGTATCTAAAATTAGTAGGCATAGTTTAAGCGGAGAAGAAGAAGGTATCAAGGGAAACATCAATTTCTCTTTCAGACAAAGACAAGTTGTTATCTGGAACAAGCTGCCAGTGTGTTGGCCATGGAGGAATTAAAATATGGAAGAAAACTCGAACTCGAATGGGTCAAGGTCAGTGGAAGTAGACAAATGTCCTTGTTCTTGCCATGTCCTTGAAGGAATGGAGGCTGCCATTTTCTGAATCTGCTCTGTAACTTTGGTCTTGTGAGCTGTTTGAGAACTGATTCTTGCTGTGGGATGATCTAATCAGAGTGATTAAATGTATATTCACATTCAATGTGATCAGTCATGAGGAGTTTCTGCTATTGACCTGCTAAAGCTGATGTCATTCTCAGTTAAGCTGTGATAATGTATAATGGCCGGTTTGCAGAAGTAATCTCATTATCTCGGCCCAGTGTCTAGGTGATCTAGTTTGATGGTTTGAACAAGAGTTGAAGAAAACAGAAGGCACCTAAGGCATGAGGTTGTGTAGCCGTTGGATTACATCCAATGGGAATCTGTTATAAGTCAGTCAGATGACCTAGAGCCATCAAGAATGAAGTGCTTTATTTGAACTGATGAGGAACACTGTACGAGTTAGGAACTTCAAATGCAAAGAGGCAACAACTCCAGAGGCTAACCATTGAGAGGAAAAGCCTCCACGCTAGAAGAAAGGATCAATCTTATGGCCAATGGGAGATCCTCTATTTCAGTGCTATGAATGGGAAAGGTGATCTGAGTGAGTACTGGTACAAAGTGGACAGTAGAATTCATGTTTTAATTTGTTGGCCTGGGGTCAACTTAGTTATATTGCTGTTTGTGCGGAGACAATAAAATGTGAGCTTTGATTAATTAAGAGCTGTGTAAGGAGCTTCCTAACCCAGCCCATTGATGAGTGGTCAACAGAACAGGTAGTGGAGGTAAGTATAACATCTAGTAGGCATCTAGACAGGTTCTTGACTGAGCAGGCCATAGAGGAATATGAAACTAATGCAGTCACGCGGCAAGAGCATAGATAATCATGAAGGTCAGCAGAGAATTAATGGGCCAAAGGGCAATTTCTGTTGTTCAACTCTACAATCATTCTATTTATTGATCCTTTTTATTTAGAGATACAGCAGAGCCATGAGCCCACACCACCCAATTACACCGATGTGACCAACTAGCCTACTAATCTGTACATCTCTGGAACGGGGGAGGAAATTGGAGCATTGAGAGAAAACTCATGCGGTCATGGGGAGAACATACAGAGAGTGGCAGGAAATGAACAAGGATCACTGGCGCTGTAATAGTATGTGCTAACTGCAAAGTTACCATTCTGTGATTCCATGATTCTACAGTATATTACTCGTAATTGTTGTGGTGTTATTTATACAAAGATATGTAACAAAGATGTTTCCACGAATTAGCAAGGACTCCTCTTCAAATGAAGATTTCAGTGTCATCACTATGTATGTGTAGTTCTTTAAACTTAATGGAGCAAATAATGAACAAGATACTTAATAAACTGACAGCCCAGCTGGCAACAAAGCTGAATGAGACAACAAATGACATTTGCTTGAAGTGGGTGAGTAAAGGAATAAAAACCAGATTTCACTTCCAAAACTTTTGCCAAACTACCATGTTTCACCAATTTGCTGACATTTGTATGCTAACAGTTTTATAAAGAGAAAGTCAGCACTTCTGTAGATATCACAAATTAAAGAGACCTATGTATATTATAACAGAATTGCAAATGCTTTATACTTCAGATCTGATTATGGGTCCCAGGTCTGAACAATAATAAGACATCATATGATACCAGACTCTTTTGATATATGGTTATCTCAGAGTTTCCTTGAACTATTTCTTTAAATAAGTAAGCATTTGAATTTTATTATTTAATTTGGATTGCTCCACAAAAATATTAGGAGAAATCTTTCTCTGTTGTTTAATTAGAGAATTTATTATAGATTGGCATCATTTAATTCCATTTATCTTGCTCAGCAAAACAAATACAGTTTATATAATCTTCATTTAAAAATATACTGGACTTTTTGCTTTGTAGATTTCATGCCTCATTGCTCTCCATTTCCAAACACAGAGATAGGCTACTGTCCATCTTCCAATCCAAAAGATTTGTTTACATTCAATCTTATATTGAAAATCCTCAGACTTTTCCACCCTTCACTAGATTATGAACTTGAAAATTGACATTCCATCTCCATTAACCTTTGGCTGTGCTTGGGGAAATTTTCTGTCCTTCACGAAAAGCTCATCTAATTACTAATCTATAATCCTTTTAATATGCTACGCTTGCCTGATTGATCCATTGCCAGTCGACACATGATTGCCAGAAGCTGAGTTAACCTTTTCAGTACTATAGTCGCTTTTTACAAATTATTTCTACTGAGCAACACTGGCATTTATTGTCCATCCTGAATTGTTCTTAAACTGTGTCTATTAGGAGCAAACACTTCTTGTGGGTCTGGAATCACATGTAGACCAAACCAGATATGGACAGCAAATCTCCTTTCTTGAACGACAGTAAAAAGCAGATGGATTTTTACTACACCAGAACTTTCATTCTTACTGCTTTTCGTGCTCTTTTTAAACATTCTCAATTTATTTATTTATTTGAATGTTAATTCTCCTACTACCATGGTGGAATTCAATTTCACTTCTCTGGATCAATAATCCAGAAGCCAACTACAAGTTTAGTAGCTTAATCGCAATGTTACTGTACAATTCAACTTGTTTATTGGTTCCACGGGAGGTAGGTGCCCTTCACTACCTCGCCCAGGTGGCTGTTTCTGAACATGTAAGCCTTGGCAGTGCTTTCTGGCAGTCCGCTGCACCATGATGAGTATCACAGCCAAACCTGATTGTCACCAGCTGTGCTAGCAGACCATTTGTGACTGAGAACACTGGCTGATTCTACTCTTCTAAACTCAAGTCAAAAGGCAATTAGAAAGATTAAGTCTAACCAGTCATTACCTTCATCTAGACATGTGTTATCTTTAAATTGACAGGAAGTGGAAAAGGAAGATCCCATTCTTAAAATTCCATTTCACAAAATGCATTATTTCCATTTTACCTGCTGTCACCTGAGGCTTCGTCTGTTATACAGCTAATTTTATTTCCACCTTTTTGTATTTGCCATTTATAATAGCACTCTCATAGAAAAATGGGCCCACCTTTGCTGGGTCGAGCCCTGTGCCTGAACACTTTAAATGGATAACAGTTTTCCCACTCCAATGTGAAGTGTTATAGATCATATAGCACCATCACACACCCACTTACACTAATCCTGTACTAATCCATTTTGTTCTCCCATCAATTCCATCCACGTTTCTTCTAGTCACCTAAAAACCCACCAGTCTCTAGGAATGTGAGAGGAAACTGGACCACCCAAAAGAAAACTCTCATAGTTACAAAGAGAATATGTAAAGTTCGACCAGATACACCCAAAGTCAGGATTGAATCCAGTCACTGGTTCCATGAGCAGCATCTTCACTATCCATGCCTCGATGACACCTCACCAACAATGAAAGTTGTTTCAATTTCAATTTATGTAGCTTCAATATCAATAAATTAATTCAAAATATTGACAATTATGTCACTGTATAATCAGAATAAGTTTTTAAAAAGCTTAGTGAGATGAAATAAATTATGTTGATCACCAGGAGAACAAGGATACTGTATTCAAGACTGAAAGGTATGAAACACTAAAGTGTTCTTAGGTAATTTCAGGCTTGTAAATGCTAAAGATTAGAGGAAGAATTGTTCACAACAGGTTAGATACTCTATAAGCTGAGGTCCTGGGGGAAAATAGCTATGTGTAGTCAACTATAGATTGAGTTTATAGAAGTTGGATGTTATGTTGCAACTTTATGAAATAGTGGTTATATAGCATTTGGAAATTTGTTTGCAGTTCTGATCACCCCACCAGAGGAAGAATGTAACTGAGCTGGAGAGAGTGCAGAGGGACTGCACCAGGATGGTGCCTGGAATAGAGGAATTTAGTTCTGGGGAGACAATGGGTAAGCTCCTCCAAGAGGACCACGACCTGGTCATAGGGTTTGGAGGCTTCTGTGCCTCAACAGCCCAGAGAGCTACGACAGCTAGAGTCAGGGCCTCATGCTTTGGCTGTTGGTAGGGTCACTTTTGCCAAACAGGTCAAAGGGTAGAGGCTAGACCTCAGAGTTCACCAGTCCTCGAGGTTCAGGGGTTCATCTCAGGGCTAACAACCTTGACTGATCAAAAAATAATTATTAAAGAAATAGCAATGGTGTGGCAGAATGGACAGACAGAGATAGAGGAACCTTCATTGCTGCCCAAAACACCAGCGGCATAAGGGGTAGTAAGTAAGTGTTGTCTAAGTTGGTCATGCTTTCCCTGAAGTGAAGGAGGCCAAATGGTGACCCAAAAAAGATATATAAAATTATAAGTTACAAAGATAGCCAGAACCTTTTACCTTTGGTAGAGGTATCAAAAATAAGAGCATGTAAGTTTAAGGTAAGAGAAGGAATTTTTAAAAGAATTTTAGGGTAAAGTCTTTTTTAAACATAGAGTGGATCTTGCAGCCAGAGGAAGCAACGAAATCAGAGGCAGTCTCTGTGAATAAATAAGCAAGGCATAGAAGGATAAACGCTAATGGAGGCAAAAGGGATTAACGTCAAAAGCTAGGGAGAAGGTTACATTCTGTGATTGGTGACTCCATGACTGATTCTGCAATGCGATATCCCTGTTTGAAGCACTCTTAGACAGCACAAATAAAACATCTGCAGCGTTCTATACAGACCATGTCTCCTTCATTAAAGATGGGTGTAAATGTATTGGAGGTATTTCAGAGTCTGATGCCTGGAAAGTGGAGTTTGTCACATGATGAAGGAATGGACAGGCTGGGCTTGTATCTGCTGGAGTTTAGAAGAGTAGGAGTTATCTTTATCCTGGGGGATCTTAACAGATGGATATTGAGATGCCATTTCCTGTTGTGGGAGAATCCAAGGACAACCAAGGACAATAGGAAGTCACTGATTTGAGACAGAGATGAGGCAAATTGTTTTTCTCTCACATCAAAGTGACTTATTGGAACTTGCTACCTCAAAGGGCAGTGGAAGCAGAATCTTTGAATATTTTAAGAAGAATTAGAGAGATTCTTGATAGAGATTAGATTTATTTTTCTCTCTTCATTACATCACAACACACAAATTAAGATGAATAACTCTGTTATTTGAAGAAAAGGCAGCTAGTTTGTAAGTTTGCAAATCCTAAAACTAAGCAATATACAATATTTTATTCTTTCTAACCTAGGTGATTGAAGTGTGATCTTATAGAGACGTATAGAGACATAGAAAGATTGAATGCACACAGTTTTCTTCCCAATGAAGGAGAATCGAAAGCTGTTGGGCATAAATTTTGGGTGAGAAGGGAAAGATTTAAAGGACATAAGGGGCAATCTCTTCATCTGGAGGATGGTGTAAATATGGAGCAAGCTGCCCGAGAAAGTCACTGTGCCTAATACAATAACAAAACTTTGGTAGGATTCAGACCGAATGTGGGCAAATGGAACTAACTTAGGTGGATACCATGGTCAGCATAGGTGAGTTGGCTGAAACGGCCTTATTCTGTGCTGTAATACTCAATGCTCTATAAACTATCTTTGAAATATCTTTGATAGAAAGAGACTATTGTTATACTGTACCAGAATGGACAACATTTAAGAACATTATTTCAATAATTAATGGAAGAATGATTGAGGGTGTCTGAACCCAGAGCAAAAGCAAGCTAAAAATCTAAAAAAACATCTGGAAGTCCAGTTACAGGGTTTGCCTGATCTGGGATCAGGGTACACAGCTGACCTTGAGCACAGAACCTTAGAATTAAATCCAGCACTGCCCAGGTCCGATCTTAGGCCTGACAGCCTGAAGTTACACCAAGTTCAGTGCTACAGAGATTTCCACTGGAGGATGATCGTAAATTAACGGCAGGAATAATCATCAGCAGGCCATCATCAAACCTGCACCATTAAAGCAACCTCTCGCAGAGCATTAATGTTGCAGTCCAGAGCATATAATGAGTTAATGAACAAGCAAACAATTTATATCCCATACTGTTAACTCTGGGTCAAATCTTCCCTCCCAGCTTCAGCCCATGTGCCATTACTCACATGCATTCCTCAGCAGAATTCCTGGTGTGCCATTGCTCAAGGTCAACATGAGCTTAAGTTAATGACAGCACCTTCTACAGAGTGACCTGTGATGCTGGCTGCTGCTGCACTATGCCAAGGGACACCAACTTACCCAGACATTTTAATTCTCAGAGTGGAAAGTCCAGACATCAAGGAGAACGAACGGAGCACAAACATAGAAACACAAGAGACTGCAGGTGCTGGAATTGGGAGCAACAAGCAATCTGCTGGAAGCACTCAGCAGGTTGAGCAGTATCTGTAGAAGGAGAGGACCTGCCAATGTTTTGGGTGGAAACCATCAGGGTTTTGATATAAAGCATCAATACTTCCTTTCCTCCCATAGATGTTACTTGACCCACTGAGTTCTTCCAGCAGATTGTTGAATAGAAAGATAAGTCTACCTATTTTTATTCAATTAAGAAAGTTTAAATGCTTTAATTTTATTTTTTTAATCTACTTGTATTTCTATTCCATGTTGAAATGATTTTGAGTGCTTGTGAATGATTAACTGCAGAACCAAGTTTACCAAACACATTAACACATATTCAGTAACAGTGACAGTCTGATGGAGTTTGAGTGCAATGGACTATCTGCTACCCTGAGCAACCCTGAGGTGCTGGGAGCCAGAAAGAACAACACGGAGCAGGAGAAAGTGTTCAACAATCTCAGCGAGCAATCAAATATCTGCGACTATACATTTCCAGCCACGTGGGTCCAAAGGCTGCCTTCTCTACTTCAGCCCCTTTGAAGTGGGTGAAAGTTAATGTGCTATAACAGGTATTAATATCATCAAAAGGGTATGAAGGCGATTGATTTTTTATGAAGGAGAATAATAGTTGCAATGTAGATTTAGTACTCTGAAGCAGGAAATTATGGAGAACATGATTTTTTTATTTATTGAGATGCAACACAGAATTGGCCCTTCCTGCACTTCGAGTCTCACCACCCAACAACCTCTGATTTAACCCTAGCCTATTCACAGGACAATTTACAATGACCAATTAATCTGTCTTTGGACTGCAGGAGGAAACCGGAGCACCTGGAGGAAACCCACACGGTGACGGAGAGAACGTACAAACTCTTTACGGACACTGGCAGGAAAGGAACCTGGGTCAATGGTACTGTAAAGCATTGTACTAACCACTACACTACCATGCCATCTCAAAGGCCAAGAAAGTTGACAAGTCAGTCCTAAGAAAATGCACGTGCAATGCTATCATATCTAAATGCACTACATTACCCAACTATTACTTTGTAGAAGACTTTTGAATGCAATAATATGTAATTTCTCAATGAAGGCCATTGAATCAATTGACAGGTCATAAGAGGCTGTTAACTCAATATTTTATGCAGCTGACTCCTGGAGAAAATGTGCATCCATTAATGATCTTTTGAAAGTGTTCATAATCTAGACAAATGATTAGATATGCAAACCAAGCCAATCATTAAACTAAATATGACTTTGCATCATGCCAGAGCAAACCCAGGGTCAACAGATTATGTAATATCATGGTCAAGATTATCCCAATGTGTGATTTTTTTTAAAAAGTGGGAAGAAAAGAGTGGTCACATTGGTCTGATAATACTGCAATCAGCTTAAGGGACCACCATCCAGTGAAGATTTGAATTTGAATCTTTCCATGGCATCTGAAGAATTTAAGTTCAAGAAATCAATTTTGCAGTCAAAAAAGCAATTAGAGATTAGCAATAGATGATAGAGTAGCAGTAATATCCATGGCTTCTGCCAGATAGAAACATATAGACAGAATGAATTCATATGTTTCTCAATGTACAAAGTTCAAAATAAGTCTATTATTAAAGTAAGTATATGTCACCATACACTCCCTGGAGGTAAATTTTCTTGTAGGCATTTGCATTAGAAGAAAGAAATACAATAGAACTACATATAGATCAAGAGTGCCAAATAAGCAATGTGTAAAAGAAGGCAATCTGTATACCAACAAAAATAATAGTAAAAAAGTGAATGAACAAGAGTTGTAGCATCCTTGAAGAAGAGTCCATAGATTGTGGAATCAGTTCAGTATTGAGGTGAGTGAAGTTATCCACGCTAGTTCAGGAGTCTGACGGTTGAAGTATAATAACTGTTCCTGAACCTGGTGGTGTTGGATCTAAGGCTCCTGTACCTCCTTCCTAATGGCAGCAGAAAGAAGAGTAAATGGGTTGGGTGTTGGTGGTCCTTGATGATGGATGCTGCTTTCTTGGAGCAGAACTCCTTGTAGATGTGCACAATGGTGGAGAGGGATTTTCCTATGATGGACAGGGTGGCATCCATCATTTTTTTAGGCTTTTCCCTTTTCTGTTAGTGATATGATCATAGGTTCAGGCTCAGCCCTGCACTGTCAACTCAATGTTGATGCTCATATTCCAATTTGATTCTATATTTGGGTTCTTGAGAATCAGAGAAGGCTGTTTCGCCTTTTGGACATTTTTTTTTACTATCTGATTAAGTATATTCAGATATTCACATTTATTTTAATGAGCAGTTTCAGATCTGTATTAGGTAACTTCCTGTGCAGTCTGGAAGTAATAAGTAGGAAAGCACATTGGCTAGCAGAAGACCGGAGGTTTGTGTTAGGAGCAAAAGATGTTTCTATCCAAAGCCATCCTGCTGTTTCCTCAGCAGAAACGTTGCTTGTAAGTTGATGTTATATTGTTTAGGAATTAATCTAAAGGTATCAATAAGATTTTGCTAAAATAGGATGTTATTTTTGAGTTTATTAGCCACTAACCTAGATGCTAATAGTTCACACATATTATTTACCTGTAGTATTTACTTTTTGGAATCTTATAGTATTTACCTGCAGGAAACTTAACAAAGTTCTTCTTTACTTGGTTATATTAGTTGTGTGAATGGAACAGTGTGGTGATTGTGTTGGTTTTTAGTTTCACTCCTCATTCAATATGTCATACCACTGAGTCTGCAATAAAGCCAAGAAGCTTGGACGAATACCCTGACTCTCATGTTATTTTTGAATGGAGTTTGGCCGACTGTCCAGTTGATGTTGCAACACCTCAGTGAGGCCAGTACAGAATCAAACATGGCAATGCCTATTGCAGGCGTTTTAGGATTCAAATAGAACTATGGAGATCTGTGTTGGTGTCAGGATATCGGGATAATGAATTACCTTAATCCAAAATTATGACCCTGATGCAGTTTTCTCAACTCTGGCAATTGACTTTGTTCCACAGATTAAAGATTTATCACCATCCTTAACCAATCCTATGACATGCAGGTCTGAAGGGGATACTTTAATGTATTTGATCTTTACGTTTTAAAGTCTCAAAATTTGGCGTAACAAATTCCAATTTTAATCTCTGCACACTCTCAAAACGTAACTCTTCTCTCAAACATCCCATCCTCAAAGCAACACAGCTGCCATACAGTAAATATCTTCAGAATCTCTCCAAAAATAAAACTTTATTTAAATAATGGAATGTTAATGTAATAGGGAGAAAAATGAGTCGTAGAAAAGATTATGCAGGTGAAGGTATGACACTGAATCTGTTATTGGGAGGAAAATGTGTTGAAATTTGCATTATTTTCAGTTTAAAAACCAAGAGTTACATATTTACTCAGAAGAGAGGAATAGTATTGTAAACACTAGAACATGAATTCTAAAATTGTGTCACATCTTTCTGATTAAGCACAGTCCACTTACAAGTAACAGATTTGATTAGCACCATATGCAGAGCACTTGGGATATTTCAATGGGCCACCAATTACTTTACTTTTGTCAGACAATCAGCTCCAAATTACTCAGCGACACATAAGGTCTAAAAACAAAAAGAAGCAGGAAGTAAAATTTGGACTGGTGTTGAAGACAGAGAAGCAGTTCCAGTTAATACCACTTAGGTACCATATCATCATCATATAAGTTTCCCCCTACATTTCAAAGATGTATGGGTTAGTAGGTTAAATGATCACATGGCTGTAATTGTATGGTCCATGATCGTTGAGCCAGAAGTGATTGTTACTGGGCTCCATCTCTAGGTTGCCATGGTAGCACAGCAATTAGCATAATATTATTAGAGCTCATGGCATCCTCTGTTAGGAAGTATGTCCATTCTTCCAGTTTCCTCCCATAGTTCAAAGAGGCAGCTGTTAGCAGGTTACTTGGCAAATTATTAGTAGGCAAATTGGTCTGTGATTAGTCTAGGATTTAATAGGTGAGTTGCTGGATGCCATGATTCATTGAGCCGGAAGGACATGTTCCGTGCTGGATTGCTAAATAAAATTAAATAAATAATTAATCCTCCACATTCTTTTCCTTCATAAATACTGATGTAAAATACTCATTAAGGTCCTCACCCACATCCTTCGAATCCAAGCAATTGTTCCCCCCTTTAGCCTTGAGTTCTCCTACGCTCTCCCTTGTTATCTTCTTGCTCTTGATGTATACAATGTCATGGGATTCTCTTTAATCCTACTTGCCAAGGGCTTTTTATAGCCCTTCCTTGCTTTTCTAATTCCCTTCTTGAGCTCTCTTCTGGCATCTTTATAATCCTCAAGTGCTCTACTTGATTCCAGCTTCCAAAGCTTTACATACTTTTCCTTTTTCTTGACCAAAATCATCACTTCTCTCAACACCCAAGGTTGTCTTACCATGCCATCCCCGTCCTTCCTTCTGACACTCTGCACATGCTGGATGTACACTCGCCGACAAAACAGCTATTCCAAATTAACCCTCCCCAGTTCCTGCCTAATGCTCTCGTAATTTGCCCCATTCCAATTTAATACACTTCTGTAAATTCCATACCTATCCTTATCTATAGCTATATTGAAACTTAAGGAATTGTGGCTGTTGTTCCCTAACAACTCACCCACTGAAAGATTGGTCATCCAGCCAGGCTCATTCCCCAAAACCAGGTCCAGTATAGTCCCTCCTCTTGTTAGACTACATATTGTTTTCAGAAACCCTCTTAAATGCTAAGATGGTCCCAGTTTACCTTCGGGAAGGTGAAGTCTCCCAAGGCAACAACCTTACTTTCACACTTTTCTGTAATCTAGCTGCCTATCTATTCCTCAATATCCTGGTGTCCATTGGGTAGGGGTCTGGAGTACCATCATAGAGACAATAGACAATAGACAGTAGGTACAGGAGTAGGCCATTCGGCCCTTCTAGAGAGCACCGCCATTCACTGTGATCATGGCTGATCATACACAATCAGTACCCCATTCCTGCCCGCTATCTATAAGAACTCTATCTAACTCTCTCTTGAATGTATCCAGAGACTTGGCCTCCACTGCCTTCTGGGGCAGAGCATTCCACATATCCACCACTCTCTGGTTGAAAAAGTTTTTCTGCATCTCTGTTCTAAATGGCCTACCCCTTATTCTTAAACTGTGGCTTCTAATTCTGGACTCACCCATCAGCAGGAACATGCTTCCTGCCTTCCAGTGTGTCCAACCCCTTAATAATCTTATATGTTTCAATCAGATCCCCTCTCATCCTTCTAAATTCCAGTGTATACAAGCCCAGTCGCTCCAATCTTTCAACATATGACAGTCCCGCCATTCCAGGAATTAACCTTGTGAACCTACGCTGCACTCCCTCAATAGCAAGAGTGTCCTTCCTCAAACTTGGAGACCAAAACTGCACACAATACTCCAGGTGGGGTCTCACCAGGGCCCTGTACAGCTGCAGAAGGACCTCTTTACTCCTATACTCAATTCCTCTTGTTATAAAGGCCAGCATGCCATTAGCTTTCTTCACTGCCTGCTGTACCTGCATGCTTGCTTTCATTGACTGATGTACAAGAACACCTAGATCTCATTGTACTTCCCCTTTTCCTAACTTGACTCCATTTAGATAGTAATCTGTCTTCTTGTTCTTGCCACCAAAAGTGGATAACCTCATTTTTATCCACATTAAACTGCATCTGCCATACATTTGCCCACTCACCTAACCTGTCCAAGTCACGCTGCATTCTCATAACATCCTTCTGACATTTCACACTGACACCCAGCTTTGTGTCATCAGCAAATTTGCTAATGTTACTTTAAATCCCTTCATCGAAATCATTAACGTATATTGTAAACAGCTGCGGTCCCAGCACCGAACCTTGCGGTACCCCACTGGTCACAGCCTGCCATTCCGAAAGGGACCCGTTAATCGCTACTCTTTGTTTCCTGTCAGCCAACCAATTTTCAATCCATGTCAGTACTCTGCCCCCAATACCACGTGCCCTAATTTTGCCCACTAATCTTCTATGTGGGACTTTATCAAAAGCTTTCTGGAAGTCCAGGTACACTACATCCACTGGCTCTCCCTTGTCCATTTTCATAATTACATCCTCAAAAAACTCCAGAAGATTAGTCAAGCATGATTTTCCCTTCATAAATCCATGCTGACTCGGACTGATCCTTCTACTGCTATCCAAATGTGTCATAATTTCCTCTTTTATAATTGACTCCAGCATCTTTCACACAACTGACGTTAGGCTAACCGGTCTATAATTCCCTGTTTTGATTAGAGCATTGGCTGATTGGTAGGAGGTAGCAAGTGGGAATAAAAGAATCCTTTCCTGGTTGGCTGCTGGTGACTAGCGATGTTCCGCAAGGGTCGGTGTTGGGACCGCGTCTTTTTATGCCGTACATCAATGATTTAGATGATGGAATAGATGGCTTTGTTGCCAAGTTTGCAGATAATATGAAGATTTTTGGAGGGGCAGGTAGTTTTGAGGAAACAGGTAGATGGCAAAAGGACTTGGACAGATTAGGAGAATGGGCAAGAAAGTGGCAAATGAAATACAATATTTGAAATTGCATGGTCATGCACTTTGGCAGTGGAAATAAACATGCAGGCTATTTTCTAAATAGGGAGAAAATCCAAAAATCTGAGATGCAAAGAGACTTGGGAGACCTTGTGCAGAACACCTGAAGGATTAACTTGCAGGTTGAGTCAGCAGTACGGTAACTAAATGCAATGTGAACATTCATCTCAAGAGGTCTTGAATACAAGAGCAGGGATGTGATGCTGAGGCTTTATAAGGCACTGCTGTGGCCTCACCTTGAATACTGTAAACAGTTTTGGGCTCCTTATCTAAGAAAAGACATGCTGGCATTGGAGAGAGTCCAGAGGCGGTTCACAAGGGTTATTCTGGGAGTGAAAGGCTTATCATATGAGGAACATTTGATGGCTTTGGGTCTGTACTTGCAGGAATTTAGAAGGATGAGGGGGGATCTCATTGAAACCTTTCGAATGTTGAAAGGCCTAGACAGAGTAGATGTGGACAGGATGTTTGCCATAGTGGGAGAGTCTAGTATATGAGGGCACAGTTTCAGGAAAGAGGGGCGTCCATTTCAAACAGAGATGCGGAGAGTTTTTTTTAGCCAGACGGTGGTGAATTTGTGGAATTTGTTACAACAGGCAGGTGTGGAGGCCAGTTTGTTGGGTGTATTTAAGGCAGAGATTGATAGGTTCTTGAGTTGACACAGCATCAAAGGCTACAGGGAGAAGGCAAGAAATGGGGTTGAGGAGGGGAGAAAAGGATCAGCCATGATTGAATGGCAGAGCAGATTCATTAAGCAAATGACCTAAAACATTCATGCTGAACTGCTCTGCCTGTAAAGTTGAAGGTCACTGTTATCTGGAATTTCTTGATTTCTAACTTTAACAACTGATCTAGGTCATAATTCAAAGTTTTCAAACCACAAGCTGCATACTGGTCAGTGATAATTACTCTTATATAAGAAAGGGAAATCTATATCTCTCTCCTAGAGTGGTGACCAGAACACAACAAGAGCATGGATATATAAAGATGTTGAGTTTCTTCAATGATTCAGGGTGTGACAGGTTGCACTCGTGTGGAACTCTAGGCTCCCCCTATGAATCTGGAGCATTATGTGCTTTGCAAGGGTTTTCACTGCCTGATTATACACCTTCACTACATGTGATGACAGGTAATTCGTTTATTAATGTCACATGTACTGAGGTAAACACTTTTAATTGGCATGCCATCCATATAGATCTTTTATTTACAAACATCCTTTCAAGTAGTACAAGGGAGGACAATAACAGAATTCAGAATAAAGTGTTACAGTACAGAGAAAGTGCAGTACAGGCAGACAGTAAGGTGCAAGGCCTTATCAAGTCCCTCTTTAGTGCTTCCTCACTTAGTGTATGGTGAAATTAGTGGAGGGAGGGGTGGGAGGAGAAGATGGTAGAGTTCTCGAGACACTTCATGGAGAATGAAAGAGAGAGGGAAGCAGGTTTAACAGAAAAATTGGGGGAGATTAAATGGTGATTTAGAGGATGAAGATCACAAGCCGAGCACAAGAATTGAGAAGAGGAAAGCTGAAGGCTGGATAGTGCAACTGGTAAATTTCAAGAGGCAAACACTCTGTCAGTCAATTCAATGAAAGGAGAGGTTCAAAGAAAGATGGGGAAGGAGAAAGTACTAAAAAAAGGAAATAATTTATGGCTCTTTAACTTGAAAATGCATCCACTTTAATAGCATTTGCGGAAACAACAGTGAACAGAAATAAAATCAGAACCAGACAACAGTACAGTGCTGCCAGATCAACTGCTTGATGTTAGAAAACACGTGGATGATTTTCAACAGCAGATGGTGGAGATGTTCTGACGAATTTGCTGGAAAGAGCACATGATCAACAAAGCTCTGAGTAAAATAACTAGGTAACATCTGGTAGGATTTGTTACCTCTAAGGCTTATGCTTTGATAAGAATTAGCTATATCAGTAACAAATAAAAGATCTGGAAATATATCATCCTTGACTTCAGTTCAGAGGAAGGAGTTCAGTGGTTGTTGAAGCTTGCATTCATTAAAAACAAATCCACCTGACAATATGAAGGAATTAGGTGAAGATTCCAGAAAGGTTACCAAAGCCACAGTTAAAGAGGTAGACTTGTCGACAGTATATTCTTGTTGTTGATTGTGAATAATCAACATGATTCAAAACTGAGTTAGAAGTGATAATTAAAACTCCCTAAAAGGTAAACTTGATTACACAAGCAAATGATGCTGTCTGGGTATGACCTTTTATCCCAATGTCAATTTGCCAAGATTCTCCCACCTTGTGTGAGAACATAAGCACTGAATCTGCGCTACTCACCATCTTTCTCAAGCTAATGCCAAATTACCACAGGAGATTTCACAAGTCCCAAGCACCAGCTAAACTATTTGATAAACTAGTCTAAATATTTTAGATAGATGCGGCAAAACCGACTGAATGGAGATCAGACTTGAAAATGAGAGCTTTTTTTCACTACATGCATGATCTAGAGTTGCAGACAGGAACCAGTGGAAATTATAATCATAGTGGTTCATTGGGGATGAATCACTCGGGCATTACAAGTGGCTTCAGCAGACAACAGGCAGCTCATATGTGCGTGGAAGTTTTTAAAGCTAAACATTACCCAGAACAGGGGCATGTCCACTGAAACTGCAGCATGATATGTAGCTGAAATACCTCAGTAATTTTCCCTTCGAACTGGAGGGTTAGCACAACGGTGGAAGGGATCTTCCATTGCACTGAGGAGGTGAACAATTCGGCCAACAGTTATGCACATGTCCTGGTGATGGAAGGCATAGATTGGCTCAAACAGTCACACTGTGGGTCCATGGTTATTGTAGCTTTAGCCTGTGATGAGATTAAGGTTTTGCTCTCTGCTCAGGATATGCTAGCCCAGACCAGAGGTCAGGTGAACTTCGGAGCTATCAGGAAGTCCTCAGCTCATAGACACCAGCCCACGAGTGTTACTTGAGTTGGAAGGATATGGATCATATATAACCTGAAGAGAAGGTGTAGGCATAATGGGCCAGAGATCCTGTTCCTGCATTGTACTGTTCTAAAATAAAGCTCAATGGAAGAGTAAACAATTCAATGAGGTAACTACAGGAAATGGCTGTTCAGATATGGCACACATCAACTGGAAACTGAGAAAGGAAGACCAATCCTGAGGAAGGTGTGTATTTAATATTTCAGTAATATTTGAGTAATATTGTAAATATATTGTTTGAATAAGTATTCTTTGTTATTTCAATAATTCATTAGAGGTTATGTGTAAAGGTACATGAAGGGCATTTATCACCATGCCACCATGTCATATGAGCTCCTCACTTAAAGCAAAAGCAAAGTTTACACCCATCTCTCGGGCTCCCAGTTTTTCTTTTAATCACTTTTATGTTCTGGACTTACAAATCATAACATGGTCACGAGGAAGTTTTAAACAAACCCAAGGCGACTATGTACCTGTTGAAGCACAGCAAGACGTTCAAGTTAAAAAAAAAGCGCAGCAAGATGTTTGACTTTGGAAAAAGCACAGTGAGAGCTTCAACCTTAAAAAACACAAGAAGGATGTTAAAGTTTAAAGAAAGGCAGACAACAGACAAATTCACGAGCTCATAATCAATGAGTACCGGGTGATAATAAACATAAATAAATAAAAACAGAGCAGAAACGGCTAGCTGCATCGGAAAAAATAGACGAGTTCAATTGCACAAAATATTTTGTATATTGAGTGAATTGAGCAGTACTTTGAAGCAAATGAAAGAGCTGATAGTCTATTGCAGGGGAACTGGCATGCAGATGATGGATGGATCTTCAATCAAGTTGTATGTGTCTCAGCTACTTAGAACCTCACAATGCTGGCAAATGCCAGAATTGCTAAGTGCATTGATTGAAAGACCATATAGTTTGATTAGAAGTTTAACTGCTCCAACCAAGCCCACCAAAATTAGTTTTGCTGATATCGTGAAAGTAATGCATGAATATTTAGAACTAAAACCATTGTGATTGAAGAAAGCTTTAGGCTTCGTAAGTGGTATCAAAGGTAAAGGAGTCCATTTCAACATACATTGCAGAATTGAAGAGATTATCTGAGCATTTTCAGATCGATGATGGGCTTAATGATGCACTGGGACATAATAGACAATAGACAATAGGTGCAGAAGTAGACCATTCGGCCCTTTGAGCCTGCACCGCCATTCTGAGATCATGGCTGATCATTCATTTTATGATATCCTACAGGAAAGCATTCAAAAAATGCTCCTAACTGAAACACAACTCACATTGAAAAGAGAAGTTGAAATTGTTTTATCAATGGAAACTGCAATCAGACACACAGGAAGGAAACTGAGCATGAACAAAATAGCAACATCTGAACAAAATCGGTCTGGCTGATCAAATTGTGTTACCATTGTGTCAGGGGATCACATACACCAGACCAATGCAGCTTTAAAGATGAAACTTGCAGAAAATACAACAAAGTAGGACACATACAAAGAGCATGTTGAGCAGACAAAAGTAAATGGACTGCACAAGGTACAGAGAAAGATAAAAAATCAAGTTGCAGTTTCAAAAATAGCACTAATCTGCATGTTATTGATGAAATATCAGTTTATGATGAGAGTGACACATGACTGGGTGGCCTTGAGATTTATAATGTGTAAACTAACAATAGACAAGCAATATGGCTTAGAGCAGAAGTGAACGATTAATTTTCAGTCATTCCATGATATGAAAGGCATTTCAAAGTTACTGAACTGAAGCCTGCAGATATCCAGCTAAGAACCTACACTTGAGAACAGATAACTGCTGTGGAAATGACATTCAGAACAGTGAAATACAAGAACCAACAAGCCCCATTGGGCTTATAAGTGGTAAAAAAAAACACATGAGGGCCAGCATTGTGGGGATGTGAGTAGCTGAGACACATACAACTTGATAGATCCACCCATCGTCTGCATGCCAGTTCCCCTGCAATAGACTCAATTGAAAGTGAATTAAGAAAGATTCTAGATGATGCCTAATCAGTGTTCATGGATGCCATTGGAAAACTCAAACATATCAAGGGTAAAATAGTGTTAAATGAGAATGCCACACCCAAGTTTTACAAAGTCTGTTTGGTTCCTCATGCCATCCATGCTAAAGTAGCCAGTGAAATAGATTGCATGGAGAATAAAGGATTTTTTTCCAAGGCTGAGTGTAGCCCATAGGCAATGCCAGTGGTCCCAGTAGCCAAGAATCTGAGGTGATTTTAAGGTCACCATCAACCCAGTTCTGTAAGTAGATCAATACTCTCGCATATCTTTGTAAAACCTCCTGGACGAAAACACTTTGGAAAGTTGACTTAGTTAAGGGCTATCTATGGTTGGAGATAGAAGAATAGTCCAAAGTGTTTCTCACCATAAACAATTACAGAGAACTGTATTGCTTTCATCGGCTTGTTTTAAGAATAGCATCTACTCCTGCACTCTGGCTGAAAGCTATGGACCAGGTGCTGCAAGGCTTGCCAAGATACTCATTGTTAGCTGATTGCATTATTGTTATCAGTAAAGATAACAAGGAACATCTCCAAAATCTCAAGACTGTGTTATAAAGATTAGGTTCAGAGCAAGACACACCAAGCATCACTTACTCTGGTCACACCATCAATGCAAAGAGTGTGCTGAGAAAATTCAAGCAGTGCTGGATACCCCAAGGCCAAGGGATATGTCACAGCTGCTCTCCTTTTTAGGATTTGTCAATTAGATTAACAAGTTTCTGTGCTCCTCCACTCATTAATACAGATTGGGAAGAAATAACAACAGACAACGCAGTGTGAGATGGCTTTAAAAAAGTAAAGGAAATGGTGATGTCAGATATTGTGTCCATTTTGATTCCACCAAAGGGTATTCTGTCTAATAACAGCAGCAGCACGAATGCAGAGATGGGCTCTGTTTCTTGGAGGACACAATCACAAGATCAAATTCAAGAGGAAACAAATCATGGAAATGCCAATGTATTGTCCCATCTTCCCTTGGAAAAGAAAGTTCCTGAATAATTTACTAAACAGGACATTCCTGTTTATATATTCTCCCTAACACAAATCAGAAGTCTCCCTATTATGGCAGAGATGATCCAAAGGGAAACCTAAACTGTCTCAGTTCTACTTGGCAATTCAAAATGGCTGGAATATGCAGCAGAAACTCTAGTTCCTCCATGTTTACCAGTGGCAGGATGAACTTACCCTTGAAGGAGGTTACCTTATGTGGGGATTGAAAGTCGTTGCACCATCAAAGCTGAGAGCCAAAATATTGGGGGAGCTACATGCCAGTCATCTATTTGTGGTCAAAACGAAAACATTGGCTCAAAGCTTTGCCTGGCGGCTGGGTTAGATCAGCAGCTTGTGATGCACTGTTAGAGATGCCAACATCCTCTGGATGTCTATTTAGTAGTTTTTATGTAGTTATAATAGTTATAAGATAACTACCTTTGACTGCTGGTAGGATCTCTCTGCTACCAAGAGGGGAGTGTCTGCCTCTGTGCCTGGAGAACATTAACCGTAGTCCAAGTCTATATCTGCGTTTGGATATAGACTTGGACTACGGACTTTTTTTTCAGCCTTATTGTTTTTTTTTGTATTCTGTGTTTTTCACCCTATCTTTCTACTGTTCTCGTGCGTGGGGAGGGGAATTTGGGGTTTGATGTGCCTGTTCCATTTTTATTCATTTTTTTGTGCAGGGAGGGGGGATTTGGGATTTGATGATCATGCTGTCATTCTTTTCTTTCTTGGTTTCATGCCTTTCAGATAAGAATTTCAGAGTTGTATAATTGGATAAAAAGTGAACCTTTAAACCTTTGTATCTGGGTATATGGACACACACACACACACACACACACACACACACACACATATATATATATATATATATATATAAGGACTAATGAAGGGTCTTGGCCCAAAACATCAACAGGTTACTCAGAAACAGCAGACATTGTGTTCTGAGGAAATCAAAGGAAGGTCAGGCAACACAAATCGAGAAGCTCAGAAGCTGCAGTATGGCAGGGACAGGGATTGTGGTAACTCCAGAGTGGAATTATAATGGGAGTGAATAATATAAACGATTCATAAAGGTAACTCTGAAGGTATTCTTCAAGGGTCATAGATTCAGTGATTGTTCATGTATTAGACAGCAAAGGCTTGGCATATCTCTCTTTCCCTGCAGGTCAGCCAGTGAAGCAGGTGCTGCACCATGATAGCACAATGATAGCAGGTTCGTAAGGTGTTTATTATAGAAGATGCACCACAAGATCAAGACCAGAACTGTAAAGCAAGGTAATATGTTCTTCTTCAGAGGGAGAGGTAGGTCAGAGAAAAAAAAACATTTTGAGTCATATTGTTTATTCTTCATGAACAGCACAAGTTAAGGGTAACACATAGGATGAGTTGGACATCTCAGACAATGGAACTATTCATGTATTTCGATGACAGTGAATGAGAGTGCAATCTGTTTGAACAGTAAGAAAGGATAATTAAGAACAAGAGCCAAACACTACAAGGGTCCCCAAACAAATTAAGAGGCAAGAGAATGAGTAGGAATTTTGTAGAGAAGTAGAACTGCAGCACATTGATGGAGGGGTTGAGAGTATAAATTCTGGAGAACTACTCAGTATCTACAAGATGCTCACGTAGATAATTGCAGATGGACTGAATCAAATGTGGATTACATTGGGAGCTTCAAGAGGCATTCAGGCAGTGCATTCAAGATGCTAATTACCTTCTGAGTGAAAAAAATGTTCTTTCAGGATCTCCTCTAAACCTTTACTCGGTTGCCCTAAACTAGTATCCTCTGGTATTCAGCAATGCTGGTGTAGGGCAAGGCTTCCTCATCATAAGCCCACAACAATTTTGTATACTTCAATTAGATATACCTCAGACTTCTCCACGGCAAGGTCCATCCAGTCTTTCCTCATAACTCATAAACACTGTGATGAAGTGCTTTGAGATGTTGGTCATGGCCAGAATTAAATCCAGCCTGAACAAGAACATGGACCTGCTGCAATTCACATACCCTCACAACAGTAGACATTGGCTCTCCACAGGGTTTTGGACCACCGAGATATCAGCAATGCCTATGTATCTATTACAGCTCAGCTTTTATTACCATCATCTCTGCAGTAGTAATCAACAAGCTTTGAAACCTGGGCCTCTCTATCTGGATCCTTGACTCCACCAAGAGACCACTGTCAGTATGGATTGGTAAAAATCGTCTCCTCCTCACTGACAATCAATGCAGGTGCACTGTCTGCATCTCTTCTCTCTCTACATTCACTATTGTGTGGCTGGACACAGCTCAAGTGGCATCTACAGATCCACCAATTAAACAACTGTTGTTGGCAGAATCTCTGCTGGCAATAAGGTGGCAAAAAAGATTTAGATAGATCAGCTAGTTGAGAGGGGTCACAAATAGAACCTGCTGCAAATAATCATGAATGCGGGTAGCTGACTGCTTCTACTTCCAAAAAATAAAGCCATGCGAACCACAGAGGGTAATTTGTCAAAGGGCATTTGATAGATTATTGTGCTAGACACTGTTAGTTGAGATTTATTACCTTCAAGAAAGGATATTCAGTTCAACCTCAAATTGCAAATGGATACAGTCTGTGGCATGTGGCAGACTTTAGCCACCAATCACCTGTAGTGGCTCAGAATTTCAGGGGAACTGTGACCTTTATTTCTATAAGCAGAAAAGTCAAACCATGGATGCATGGACAGAGAGCCGCCTCAGACTTCTAAAACCATCTATTTGGAATATTATGGTTTCCCTATACATAGCTGTTTGGATAAGGGGAAATAGAAAGGTGGCTGCTAGAAAATTTTTTTGTGTCCTACTCCTTTGGACTTCCGCCTGAAGGTGGCTTTCCCTTCAGCCATTCTTCTCCTGCTTTAGTCATGCTGGAAGCCCAGAGGGATCACATCAAAATCTCCCGTTGTCCTGTAAAACAGAATGGAAAGCTTCAATTTAATCATGAGAAAAACATCGATTAGCATCCCAAAGCATGCAACACCTATGTGTCTCAACATGCTTTCCTCCCAATTAGCCTTCAAGACATTATTGGTCCCTTTGAATAAGTGAGCTGCGGAGCTTCTTATTTATTTATTTTACTTAGAGATAGCTGGCAGAACAGGCCCTTCCGGCCCAATAAGCTGCACTGCCCAGCAACCCGCCTAACCTGACAACGGGATAAATTAACAATGACCTACTACCCTACTAATTGGTACGTCTTTGGAATGTGGGAGGGAACTGGAGCACCTGGAGGAAACCCACATGCTCTCGGGGAGAACATACAGACAGCATTGGAATTGAATTCCAATGCCCTGAGCTGTAATAGCATCACACTAGCCACTAAACTTCTGTGACACACCTTGGTGTTCATCATACATCATTTTCTGTGCACAGTCCACACTGTGTGTATGGATCCAGTTGACGTTTCCCTTGCTGGCTCTGTCATCTATGAGTACGCATGACTATATCTTGCAGAGATGACATATTGCAATATGCTTGGTGTATGCTATAATATCCAGATCCAGCTTCCTTTCCTCTTACCCACATAGCCAAATATCCAGAATTTATGAACAAAACATTGGAAAACAAATATTCAGATGAATGCAAGTTTTAACTTATTATTATTACTTGCAAAAACTTTCAGCGAGTTAGAGCACTTATAACCTTCCTCTGATCAAACACTGGCACCCAAAATCTGCAGAATATTCACTGAGTGTTTCATATTTTATACCTGTTACACAGTATGTGAATGGTAAATGCATCAGTGATTATTTCTCTCTAACCTTCTGGACGACTCAGCAGCTTGATTGTGTGCCAGGCTTCAAAATATGTGCAGCATTTCACTTCAAAGGGGCAATGAGACCAATTGTTCTTTCATCTTTTACAATTAACAGTAAATAATATAATTACTGTTGCTCCTTATTTAAAGTTAGATTTAAAAGTTGAATGATAATTGTTTTTGAAACAAGCGTTTAATAAAATTATATATTAAATTTCACATGCTAAAATATAATAATCCCTGTTCGGTATTCAGGTGTGTGCTGAAATGATGGCCAGTATTACAAATAGCTTTACTCTCAGGTACAGTCAATACAACATATGGCTTTTTTTATAGAAAGGGACATGGTATTGATAATTAAATAAATGGTTTGTAATGAACCTGTCACTATACTAATAATGCCATGAATCATTCTCAGTAATGGGTTTCAGGAAAACTGATTGGTAATGACTGTCATTTTGATGTTGTTTTCTGCCTCTGAAATGCCACAAGAACCAAAATATTCAATGGATATAATCATATAATCAGTGATTTTTTTTTAGACAACAAAAATGTTTGGACTTTAGGTACAGTATTTTCTTTCAGAGATTATATTACATAAGGAATATGACTGCGATCTGACAGTGTTTGGAAATGAAAGATTTGTGAAATCCCACCTATTTTCTGGCATATGCTGCACTTGGCTGAGATTTGAAAACCTGGTTAAACCTCATCTGGCTGCTCTCAGCAGAAGCAGAATTTATGGTAATGTAGCTGACATGGGAAGTTGGAAAATAACAAGAATGAAACTCTCTGGAAAAAAACCAAATGACTAGCCCATGCTCTTCACAGAGCTGAAAAGGGCATACTGACTTTTTCAATTGAAACCTTTACAAATGTCCATTTAATACAATTGTTTTTAAAGTTTTAGCAAAGCCACAATTCCATAGAAATAAGATAACAAAGAAATATTCATACAATTATAAAACTCTGGTCATAATAACTTCCCAGTGCTTTCAACTGCTTTAAATAGATAATAAACTAGCATATTTCTGCAGTGCTCTAATGATCTTAAAGTTGGCTCATTGTCTAGAAGGAAAATGGAAATAAATGATCCAAAAATATACAGCAACCTGCATGGGAGTGGTGGCTCTGTGACATGGTTACAAACATGATTTACTTGGCTGTGGACCAGTAGTCGCAAGAGTAGGCTATTCATGGAGCAAGAGTAGGCTATTCATGGATCAAGAGTAAGGCATTCACATCTTTAAGCCTTCACGGCCATCCTAATAATAATAGCTCATCCACTAAAAGCATATTTCTGCTCTCCCCTTTCCCCTCAGTGACATTTTCATCTTGAAATGTATCCACCTCTTTCTTAAAAATATTGAATGGTTTGACTTCCATAGCTTTCTGTAATGCTGAAGTTTGAAATGCGCTGCCTTCTGAGTGAAGAAAACTTCCAACTCAAATCTTTTGCCTTGTAACTCAAGAATGTGACTTCTTGTTCTGGAACTACCAGTCAAGGGAATCATTCTGCATACAATCAGTTGGCAAAAAGCATTAGAATTTTGTAAGTTTCAGTTCCATCCCTTTAGTTCTTCTAAACTCTA
This sequence comes from Hypanus sabinus, assembly GCF_030144855.1. Taxonomy (NCBI): domain Eukaryota; kingdom Metazoa; phylum Chordata; class Chondrichthyes; order Myliobatiformes; family Dasyatidae; genus Hypanus; species Hypanus sabinus. Next base: position 90,478,553 of record NC_082711.1, on the reverse strand, counting down.
GTAAGCACAAACTTAATCTTCTAGTCTTTCTTCATACATCTCAAAAAGTCTGGTGACTCTCTGACTGGATCTTCAAGTTAGACCTCCTCTGTTCACCTTCCAGCTCAAAAATTATCTGCTCTGCAACTTGCAAGCTGATAATGGAGAAATAGGGACTTCCAAACAACTGAGGACAACAGTGAGGAAGAAATGAAAGGATGTTGGAGGAGAAGAATGGATTAAAATCAATACAAGAACAGAAAGAATAATACATGAAACAAGAAACAAAGAGGAAAATGGGAATTTAAAATAAAAACTAAATGTTTTAAAGATGTGTGAAAACAAATTATGATGTGTAGGGATATGACTCAATTGAAACTACTCCCCTTCTGCATGGAAAGGTTTGATTCGCATTGCTGAATTGTGAAGTTCTTCATTAAAAGAAATAAGTGTGGTTTAACACTAGCCCCAACCTTCTAATAATTGCTTAAATTATAATGAACCCATAAGTGCAGCAACCTCTGAAAGACAACTGGGATCTATTGTTTTTGCAAATCGAGCAGGGAACAAACTAATTGTCCGGTGACTTTTACTAACTTATTATTCATGACATATGAGTCCTTTTGACCATATGCTGCTAAATAATCTTTGTAGTCTACATGGACTTTGTAAAACCCTGGACAAAGTCTCTCATGGAAGGCTGCACCAGAAGGTTAGATCGCATCATATCCAAGGCAAGTTAGGAAATTAGATACCAAACCTCAATAGTCAATTGATATCCGGAACTCAATCACCAAAGGGTGATGAATAGGTATTTGGATTTGCAACTGGAAGGTTGTGGCCCAGTTGTGTACCACAAAGATTGATGTGGTGCACTTGATTTTTATCATACACAAACAATTTCAGTGACAGTGCAGGAGGTAAGTTTACAGATACAAACATTTGTTGCTGATGATAGGAGGTTTAGATTTTAGAATGATATTGATCAGTTGGGCTTAGGTTATAGAATGATATCGATCAGTTGACCAATTGGGCAGAGGGATAGCAGGTAGAATTAATCCCAATAAGTTCAAGGTAATACATTTGGGAGATCAAATAAGAGTAGAATGTACAGGGTGAATGGCAGGGCACTAGGGGGTATTGAGGAACAAATGGACTTTAGTGTGCAAGTCAAAGAGTCCCTGAATTTGGCAGCACAAGTAAATAAGTGGGTGAAGGTGGCATCTGGATATTAGCCTTCATTAACTGAGACATGGAATATCTGTATAAAACATGAGTTAATCTAGAGCTGGAGTACTCTGTACTGTTCTAGAGATTCAAAAAGGATGTTGTTTGGGTTGGTTGGAGTAAATCAAATATTAGGAAAGACTTCTTCAGCAGGGTTTAACATGCCTAGCACACTGCTCTACTCTCTACACTTATGACTGTGTGGCTAGGCACAGTTCAGACAACATCTATAAATATGCCAATAACATAATTGTTGCTGACAGATTCTCATATGGTGATGAGGAGGCGTACAGGAGTGAGATAGAGCAGCACGTTGAGTGGTACCACAACAACAACTTTGCACCCAGTGTCAATGCAAACAAGAGACTAATTGTGGACTCTGGGAAGGTGAAGTCGGGAGAACCCAAACCAGTCCTCATTGAGGGGTAAGCAGTGGAAATGGTGAGCAGCTCTTGGGTGTCAGCATTCCAGGGCCCAACATATTGATGCAATCATAAAGAAGGCAATCCAGTAGCAAATTCCTACAAATGTATCATGAAGAGGATCTGACTGGTTGCATCAACATTTGGTATGGGGGCACCAAAGCACAGGATCAGAAAAAGCTGCAGAGGGTTAAAAAACTTAGTCTGCTCCATCATGGACATTAACCTCCCCACCATCAAGAATGTCTTCAAAAGGTGATACTGTAATGATGTGCTACACACAGTGCTGAAATAATGACACGCAGTCGGTTGAGACCAGTTTATTCAAACTTCACGGCGCTGGCATTTAATCCCTAGCGCCCACCCTCTCCGGGTGGAAATGACATCAGAGGTGCATTACCAAAGTCTCCCCCCCCCCCACGCGCTGACTATTTGTGAGCCAGTTCGCCTGCGCAGAAAGTGGGTCGCCACATAACCCCCCCCCCCACCAGAACTGGCGATACACCCCCCCAATGTCCACAGTCTGGATCAGTCTCTGTTTGGGAGGTCTGCCTCTGCGCCGCGGTGCCTGAACCTCGACCGGCTGCGCCAAGTCCACATGGGCTGGTTTGAGTCAGTCCACTGTGAAAACTTCCTCTTTCCCCCCAATGTCCAGAACGTACATGGACCCGTTGTTGCTGATCACCTTGAATGGCCCCTCGTACAGCTGCTGTAGCGGTGCCCAGTGTCCGCCCCTTCGTACAAACACAAACTTACAGTTTTGCAGGTCTTTGGGTACATGGGTCGGGGTCTGTCCGTGCTGTGAAGTTGGTACGGGGGCCAGGTTGCCGAGCCCTTCGTGTAGTCTGTCCAGGAAAGCTGCAGGTTCTTCCTCTTGCCCCCTTGGGGCTGGTATGAACTCCCCTGGGACGGCCAGGGGTGCGCCATACACCAACTTGGTTGACGAGACATGCAGATCCTCTTTGGGCGCCGTGTGAATTCCAAGCAGGACCCAGGGAAGCTCGTCCACCCAGTTAGGTCCTCTCAGGTGGGCCATGAGAACCGACTTCAAGTGACGGTGGAAGCGTTCCACCAGTCCGTTCGACTGTGGGTGTTAGGCAGTTGTGTGGTGCAGCTACGTTCCCAACAGGCTGGCCACAGCCGACCACAGGCTGGAGGAGAACTGGGCGCCTCTGTCGGAGGTAATGTGGGCCGGTACACCAAAGCGTGCCACCCAGGTTGCCATCAGTGCTCGGGCGCAGGAATTGGCAGATGTGTCGGTGAGCGGGAACGCCTCTGGCCATCTCGTGAACCGGTCTACCATAGTTAGGAGGTACCACGCTCCTCGAGACACTGGTAGGGGGCCCACGATATCCACGTGAATGTGGTTGAACCTCTGGTGGGTGGGTTCGAACTGCTGCGGCAGGTCTTTAGTGTGCCGCTGCACCTTGGCTGTTTGGCACTGCGCGCACGTTCTGGCCCATTCACTGACCTGCTTGCGAAGTCCGTGCCACGCGAACTTGCTGGAGACCAGCTGGACGGTTGTCCTGGTAGATGGGTGCGCCAAACCGTGTATGGAGACGAAAACTCGCCGCCTCCAGGCTGCCAGGACGATGGGGCGAGGTTGGCCGGTAGCCACATCACACAGGAAGGTCCTCTCAGCTCGGACTACGAGAAAGTCTTGCAGCTGCAAACCCAAGACTGCGGTCTTGTAGCTGGGCATCTCATCGTCTGCCTGCTGCGCCTCTGCATAGTCCACCCCCAGGGACAGGGCCCGGACAGCTGGTTTGGAGAGTGCGTCCGCCATGACGTTGTCCTTTCCCGAGACATGCTGGATGTCCGTCGTGTACTCGGAGATGTAGGTCAGATGTCGCTGCTGGCGAGCCGACCAGGGATTGGACACCTTCATGAACGCGAAGGTCAATGGTTTGTTGTCCATGAACGCGGTGAACGATCTGCCTTCTAAGAAGTACCTGAAATGCCGGATTGCCAGACACAGTGCCAACAGTTCCCAGTCGAAGGCACTGTACTTGAGTTCGGGTGGTCGTAGGTGCTTGCTGAAGAATGCCAGGGGTTGCCAGCGCCCCTTGATGAGCTGCTCCAGCACCCCACTGACTGCTGTGTCAGATGCGTCCACCATGAGGGCAGTCAAAACATCCGTTCTGGGGTGCACCAGCATCGCGGCATCTGCCAAGGCTTCTTTGGCTTTAACGAAATTGGCCGCGGCCTCCTCATCCCAAGTAATGTCTTTGCCTTTACCCGACATCAGGGTGTACAAAGGGCACATGATATGGGCTGCTGAGGGGAGGAAACGGTGGTAGAAGTTCACCATACCAACGAACCCCTGCAGGCCTTTGACCATGTTGGGCCGGGCAAAGTGGCGGATCGCATCTACCTTGGCGGGCAGAAGTTTTGCCCCGACTTTGGTAATCCTGTGGCCCAGGAAATCGATGGTATTGAAACCGAACTGGCATTTGGCTGGGTTGATCATGAGGTCGAAATCACTCAGGCGTGAGTAGAGCTGGCAGAGGTGGGACAGATGCTCCTGACTACTGCTGCTGGCTATAAAGATGTCATCCAAATAGATGAACGCAAAGTCCAAGTCACGTCCCACCTTGTCCATTACCCGCTGGAACGTCTGTACAGCATTCTTCAGGCCAAACAGCATTCAGAGGAACTTGAACAGGCCGAACGGGGTGATGAGTGCTGTTTTGGGGATGTCTTCAGGGTGCACCGGGATTTGATGATATCTCCAGACGAGGTCTACTTTGGAAAAGATTCTTGACCCATGCAGGTTTGCTGCAAAGTCCTGTATGTGCGGCACGGGGTAGCAGTCTGGAGTTGTAGCCTCATTCAGTCTGCGGTAGTCGCCGCATGGTCTCCAGCCCCCAGCTGCTTTGGGCACCATGTGCAGGGGGGAGGCCCATGGGCTATCGGACCTCCGTACGATCCCCAATTCCTCCATCCTCTTTAACTATTTCTTCGCCAGGCAGAGCTTTACCGGGGGGAGCCTTCGTGCGCGGGCATGGAGGGGTGGTCCCTGGGTCGGGTGTGGTGCTGTACCCCATGTCTAGGCATGGCTACCGTGAACTGCGGTGCCAGAATCGATGGAAAGTCCGCCAGGATTCTGGTGAATTCATTGTCCGACAGCGTGATGGAGTCCAGGTGTGGGGCCGGCAACTTGGCTTCACTCAGGGAGAACGTCTGGAAAGTCTCGGCATGTACCGGTCTTTTCCCTTGCAAGTCGACCAACAGGCTGTGAGCTCACAAGAAGTCCGCCCCCAGGAGTGGTTGGGTCACGCGGCCAGAGTGAAGTCCCACGTGGAACTGGCTGGCGCCGAACTGCAGCTGCACTGTGCGGGTCCATATCTTGCTGCCATTTGCAGCCCTCAGGATGGGTCCTGGCGTCCTGTTACGGGTGTCGTACCCCGTCGGGGGCAAGACGCTGATTTCCACTCCGGTGTCGACCAAGAAGTGGCGTCCTGACTGTTTGTCCTAGATGTACGAGAGGTTGTCCTGGTGGCCCTCCGCCACAGTCATTAGCGGCAGCTGGCCCTTGCAGGGCAGGCGACAACGATGGGCTTTTGCACCCCACCGCTGGTGGTAGAAACACCACTGTTCACTGGCCTGCCTCTGTGTGCGCCCCCCTGCAGGGCCTGGTCTGGTCTGCTGTTGGGCGCGTGGCCTGGTAATCTGACCGACGGATGCCACGCTCTCCCTCTTGGCTTTCAACAGCACGTCTGCCTGGGCCGCCACCTTCCGGGGGTCACTGAAATCTGCGTCGGCCAGCAGCAGATGTATGTCCTCGGGCAGTTGCTCTAGGAACTCTTGCTCGAACATGAGGCTGGGCTTGTGACCGTCAACCAGGGACAGCATCTGGTTCATCAATGCTAACGGCAGTCTGTCTGCAAAACCGTCCAGGTGAAGCAGGCAGGCACCCTGCTCCTGCCTTGAGAGGCCAAAGGTCCCAGTGAGCAGTGCCTTGAATGCTTCATATTTGCCTTCTTCTGGGGGCGACTGTATGAAATACGCAACCTGGGCGGCCGTCTCCTGGTCAATGGTGCTCACCACGTGGTAGTAAAGCGTGGAATCAGAGGATATCTGCTGAATCTGGAACTGGGCTTCTGCTTGGCTAAACCACACGCGTGGTTGCAACATCCAGAAAGTCGGCAGTTTCAGCAAAACTGTGTGAACAGATGAAGAGTCGGTCATCTTTGGTCCAAATCCCGTTTGGACCATCGGGGTCACCAATGTAGCGATGAGCTACACACAGCGCTGAAATAACGACACGCAGTCCATAAGTCGTTTGGAGACTAGTTTATTCAAACTTCACGGCGCTGGCATTTAATCCCCAGCGCCCACCCTCTCTGGGTGGAAATGACATCAGAGGTGCATTACCAAAGTCTCTCCCCGCGCGCTGGCTATTTGTGAGCCGGTTCACCTGCGCAGAAAGTGGGTCGCCACAATACCTCAAGAAGGCAGCATCCATCATTAAGGACCCTCATCACAAAGGGCCTGTCCTCTTCTCATTACTACAGGATACAGTACCCTGTCCTGTCTTCCTTTCTCTTCACCATCTACACCTCGGACTTCAGCTACAACACAGAGGCTTGACATCTTCAGAAGTTTTCTGATGACTCTGCTATAGTTGGATGCATCAACAAGGGAGATGAAGCTGAGTACAGTGTGACGGTGGGAAACTTCGTCACATGGTGCAAGCAGAATCATCTGCAGCTTAATGTGAAAAAGACTAAGGAGCTGGTGGTGGACCTGAGGAGGGCTAAGGCACTGGTGACTCCTGTTTCCATCCAGGGGGTCAGTGTGGACATGGTGGAGGAGTACAAATACCTGGGAATACGAATGGACAATAAACTGGACTGGTCAAAGAACACTGAGGCTGTTTACAAGAAGAGTCAGAGTCGTCTCTATTTCCTGAGGAGACTGAGGTCCTTTAACATCTGCCAGACAATGCTGAGGATGTTCTATGAGGCTGTGGTGGCCAGTGCTGTCATGTTTGCTGTTGTGTGCTGGGGCAGCAGGCTGAGGGTAGCAGACACCATCAGAATCAACAAACTTATTCGTAAGGCCAGTGATGTTGTGGGGGTGGAACTAGACTCTCTGATGGTGGTGTCTGAAAAGAGGATGCTGTCCAAGTTGCATGCCATCTCGAACAATGTCTCCCATCCATTCCATAATGTACTGGTTAGGCACAGGAGTACATTCAGCCAGAGACTCATTCCACCGAGATGTAACACAGAGCAGCATAGGAAGTCATTCCTGCCTGTGGCCATCAAACTTTCCAACTCCTCCCTCGGAGTGTCAGACACCCTGAGCCAATAAGCTGGTCCTGGACTTATTTCTACTGGGCATGATTAACTTATTATTTAATTATTTATGTTTTTATTTTGCTATATTTCTTCACTATTCTTGGTTGGTGCAGCTGTAACAAAACCCAATTTCCCTCGGGATCAATAAAGTATGTCTGTCTGAAGACACAGTCAGCATTTTAGGAAAAGTTTCTTCCCTCTGCCAGATTTCTGAACAGTCCACAAATACTACCATAATATTTTCCTCTCTTTTTGAACTATTTGCAGTAGAATTTTTTATGTATTACACTGTACTGCAGCAACAAAACAATAGATTTCATGCAATATACCTGTGATAATCAACCTGATTCCAATTTGCTTTCTTTGAAATGGAGGAGGTCACACCCAGTACTGATATTGACAGGTGCACATAGGGTAAACGGAAATAAACTTCCCTATAGCAGAGCTGTCCAAGACCAGCCACAGAGGTTTAGAGTAAAAGGTTGCATATTTAGAGGGGATCTGAGCAGAATTCTTTCAGATAGATGTGAAATGAACTGCTGAGAGTGTGGTGAAGGCAAACTCTCTGGTAATATTTAAGAAGCATCTGGACAAGTGTTTGCATCATCAGAGCATAGGAAACAACCAACCAACTTCACATAAATGGGAATAGTATGGATGGATATTTGATAGTAGGCCAAAGCGTCTGTTTCCATGCTGTAATATCTTAATAACATAATGTATCATTGAACTAATATATAAATGGTCATGTAAGCTCTGAGTCAGCTGCCAAGTTGGAGATCTAGAAGAAAGAGCATGATAGCAATGGAGACCTGAAGAAGGGTCTCAGCCCAAAACATCGACTGTTTATTCATTTGCATAGATGCTGCCTGACCTGCTGAATTGCTGCAGCATTTTGTGTGTGTTGCAATGGATAATGTTGCTGCACAAAAGTAGGGAAGAATATAGAATAATGAAAAGCAAGTTGCAAAGCCAGCTGTACTGACAGAGAGAAATGTAAGCATGAATGTACAAATGGAAATTAGAGAAAATGCTGCACAAGCAGTAAACTTATCAGCATCTGCAAAAAACAAAAGTTACTTTTGTGTTTCAAATGCTTATTAAAAGTTAGTTAACTGTTACTTTTTCCACCTCTTAATTTCTTTCTAACTTTCCAAGCCTTGTAGCTTGTGGTTTAAAACATACACAGGATGTGCAACAAAACTCGCATGCAAGTAAAGCAAATAACAGTTCCATGATTTTGGAAACAACCAGTAGAAAATGATTAAGTTCAAAGGCAGTGGGAAGAACAGCCAATGAGATCCTCTTCCTGACATTCTGAAGTAGTTAGTTCAGGCATGGGCAAACTACGGCCTGCGGGCCATATGAGGCCCGTTAAGCTTTTTAATCCGGCCCGCAGAACTTGATGAAATTATATTAATAAAACTTGTTAACGTTTTTTCCCCGCAATTCTGGCGTCTTCCCAATAGATGACACACTCTATATACATTGGCCTTTGTTGAGGTGCAGCGTATTACTCCACATTTGCGCTTTACTTTGTGACCTTGTGGCGACCCATTTCCTGGCACATCCGAACCGGCTCACAATTAGCCAGCGTTCCGGCTAAGGGAGATAGCCTGCGGGGATTTGCGAGCACAGAGCTCCGCATATTAGCGCGCTCTCACTGTTCTGTCATTGTGCGGGTCGTTGTTGAGTTTTGGCACAGGGGACAATTGAATAAGAAGGAGCAGGACAAGTAGACCTGCATCTCCTACCGTTTTTGAAATAAAGACAGTCAGGAGGAGAGTGATGATGATAACATCTTGAAGGATAACAGAATTTTCAGTGCTTTAAAATAATAACTGTTACTATTAAAAAAGCTGTATTTTATTCATTTAATTTTCAGAGTTTTAAAAGACATTTCAATAAATGGCTAAATACCATGGGACTTCAAAGACAGATATTTTGTTGTAATGCATTTGTTCATTTTCAATTGAAATGAAAGCACATGTTTTCTACATATCCCATGATATTGTATTTTCTCTTATGAGGTGTATTACCAAAACACTCCGTCCATCTGCTCCTGGTCCGGCCCCCCTGTCAAATTTTAGAACCCTTTGTGGCCCTCAAGTCAAAAAGTTTGCCCACCCCTGAGTTAGTTACTCAGAATGCTGGGCCCCATTTCCTCTAACCATTCCTAAAGTTTACAATTGCTTCTCATTCAAATTCAAGCTAAGTGATTTCCCAATTCACAGCAGCAGCAATGTGAATAAAGCTGATAAAGTTTGTCAATTTTTCCACAGCATGATTCTTGAAGGATCCAGACATCAAAAAGTTGGTCAAATTGCTCTAATATCCCTGAAATGGTATCAGTGCAATATTATCTGCTAATTGTTTCATTGCTGTTTGAAGGAACATGCACAAATTGATTGCCATATATCCTGCATTGATTATGGGTGTAATTTTACTCCCCACACAAAGATAAAATGTTAAAAATGTCAAAATCTGAATTCAGTTATTTCTATTACTGACAGAGGCAGGATGAAGCGACCAGTTCACTGTAATGAGGATGAAGAATCTGCTGAAAAATTCAACACATTTTATATTTTAAGGTATGTTGGTCAGATTTCCTAGGCCTTCATAGAAGTGAAAATCTGCATCCTTTGGAAAGTAATGTGTTAACACCAATGCTTGTGGGTTGGGAAACAAACAATTTTCGTCCAATCCCAACACATACATCAAAATTCCAACAAAATATTTACAATTACAGAGATTTAAACAAATTAAATTTGTGTGTGCAAAATAGTAATGACAAGTCAATATGAAGAATAGTCAGGATATGCATTCTTTTGCAAATAACTTGACAGAACCATAGCAAGTTCATTTGTCCATTAGTAGAAGTAAGGATTTAACCAGATTGCTCACTGGAAGTATCAACATTTCTAAACAAATAATGTACAATGGTGCTAGAAAGTTTGTGAACCCTTTAGTATTTTGAATATTTTTGCAAGACTAAAATGTGATTAGATTTTCACACGTCCTAAAACTAGATAGGGAATCCAATTAAATAATTAGCCCAAAAAAATCTCATTTCAACTTTTTAATTTTATTTATTGAGAAAAATTAGCCAACTTTATATATATTTTTTGGGAAAAGGACATGATCCTCTGCTTTCAGCAACAAGTGTGACCCCCTTATACAAAAATAACTTAAACTGAATGTTTCCAGTAACTGTTGATCAGTCCTACACATTGGCTTGGAGGAATTTTAAACCATTCCTCATTACAAATCTGCTTCAACTCTGGGATGTTGGTTGGCTTCCTGGCATGAACTGCTTGCTTCAGGTCCTTCCACAACACTTGCATAGGATTAAGTTCAGGACTTTGACTCCGCCATTCCAAAACGTGAAATTTCCTCAGCTTTAACCATTCTTTGGTAGACTGACTCGTGTGTTTAGGGTTGTTGTCATGCCACATTGACCGAACTTCTCTTGAGTTTCAGCTCACAGATGGATACCCTGATATTTTCCTGTGGAATTTGCCAGTACAATTCAAAACCATGACACTGCCACCACCATGTTTCACAGATGGGATGTGATTTGTTATGCTTAAATGCAGTGTTTGCTTTTTACCAAACATAACACTTCTCATTTAAGCCAAGAAGTTGTATTTTGGACTCATTTGTCCACAGAACATTCTTCCAAAAGCCTTCTAACTTTTCCACACAGTCTTTAGCAAACTTTAAATGGGCAGCATTGCTTTTCTTGGAGAGTAGTGGCTTTTTCCTTGCAATCCTGCCATGCATACCATTGTGGTTGAGTGCTTTCTTAATGCCGTAGTCATAAACACTGATATTAGCCAATGCAAAAGAGGGCTGTACCTCCTTAGATGTTACCTGGGTTTCTTTGTGACCTCCTGGAATATTACATGCCTTGCTCTTGGAGTGACCTTTGTTGGTCAACCACTATTGCAGAGCAAGAACAGTATTGAATTTCCTCCATTTGTACCCCAAACTGTGGACTGTGGACTGGTGGAGCCCAAACTCTTTAGAAATGGTTTAGTATCCTTTTCCAGCCTGGTGGAAGCACATGACTCTAATTAACCCTTCAAATGAACAGATAATCATAGAGGTTCACATACTTTTTCCAACAAATGCATGCAATATCGGATCATTTTTCTCAATAAATAAATGAACAGGTATAATGTTTTTATGTTATTTATTTAATTGGGTTCTCTTTATCTACTTCTAGGACTTATCTGAGGATCTGATCACATTTTAGGTCATATTTATGCAAAAATAGAGAAAATTTTGAAGGGTTCACAAACTTTCTAGCGCCACTGCAATGTAAAGTTTCTTTATTTCACCTGATTAAAAATCAAACCAAGTCTCTTTATCCATGAATAACAAACTACAAGGCTGCATCTAAAAAGTTTTGTGTAATTCAAACTCACAACCTTCAAAAAGGACATTGATGCACCATGAAAAATCTGTTGAAGATCTGCATCAATGATTCCCAGGCATCAAGTGTTAATCTATTTTTAGAAATAGCTCAAAAAGACAAACAATGAATATATAATACAACTTCTTTATTAAGTACTGAAACAGGATCAGAATCAGGATTAATATCACTGGCACATTTCGTGAAATGTTTTGTTTTGCAGCAGCAGTATATTACAATGCATAATAATAAAAACTATATATTACAATAAGGACAGTATATATAATTAAATAAGTAGCTTCATGGGTTCATTTTCTATTCAGAATTCTGATGGTTGGGAAAGAAGAAGCTGTTCCTGAAATGTTGAGTATGTGACTTCAGGCTCCTGTACCTCCTTCTTGATGGTAGTAATCAGAAGAGGGCATGTCCTGGAGGATGGGGGTCCTTACTGCTGGATTCTGCCTTTTGAGGTACTGCCGTTGGAAGGCATCTTCGATGCTGAGGAAGCTAGTGACCATGATGAAGCTGGCTGAGTGCACAACTTCCTGCAGTTCTGTTACAATCCTATGCAGTGGTCCTTGCATACCAGATAGTGATGCAACCAGTTAGAATAGTCTCCTTGCTACATCTACAGAAATTTGTGCATGTTTTGGGTGACATACCAATTATCCTCAAACTCCTAATGAAATATAGCTGCTGTTGTTCCTTCTTCTAATTGCAACAATATGTTGGATGTAGGATAGATCCTCAGAGATACTGATGCCCAGGAACTGAAAGTGCTCATCCTTTCCACTGCTGATCCCTCACTCAAGATGTGTGTGTGTTTCCTCAATTTCCCTTTCCTGAAGTCCACAATTAATTCCTTGGTCTTACTGACGTTGAGTGCAAGGTTGTTGCCATGGTATCACTAAACCAGCTGATCTATCTCACTTCCATATGCCTCCTCATCACCATCTGAAATCCTACCAATAATAGTTGTGTCATCAGCAAATCTATAGACGTCTTTTGAGCTTTGCCTATCCACACAATCATGGGCATAGACAGAGTAGAGCAGTAGACTAAGCTTACATGATTGAGGTGCTCCAGTGTTGATTATCAGTGAGGAAGAGATATTATTTCTGATCTGCACAGACTGTGGTCTCCCAGTGAGGAAGTCAGGGTCCAGTTGTAGAGGGAGGTACATGGGCCCAGATCTTGGACCTTATTAATTAGACCAAAGTGTTTGATTGTGTTTAATGCTGAGTTGTTATCAATAAACAGCAGCCTGACCTATGAATTACTGTTGTCTAGCTGTTCCAAGACAGAGTGGAGAACCAATGAGATTTGACCTGTTGCACATGTATTGTGGCGATAGGCAAATTTCAGCAGGTCCAGGTCCTTGCTAAGGTAGGAGTTGATTCTAGCCATGACCAACATCCCAAAGCACTTCATCACAGTAGCTGAGTGCCACTGGGTGATAGTCTTTGTGGCAGCTCACCCTGCATCTCTTGGGTACTGGTATGTTTGTCACCCTTTTAAAACAGTTGGGAACTTCTGACTGCTGAAGTGAGAGACTGAAGATGTCCTTGAACACTCTCATTAGTTGGTTGGCACAGGTTCACAAGGTCACAAGATGTTGCAGGGCTTCACATAGATGTAGTTTTTGTGGTAAACTACATATACCTGTCTGGACACGCCCCTCTACTGACTGCTTCTGTGGCTCCTCCCACAGACCCCGGTATAAAGGCGATTGGGGCACTGCTCCTCCCTCAGTCTTCAGCATGTCGTGCTCTCTTTTGCTGTAATAAAAGCCTATCGTTCACTTGCAGTCTCCGAGAGTTATTGATGGTGCATGAGAGTTTTATTCTCCTTTTTTTCAAAGTGTGCATAAAGCACATTGAGCTCATCTGGAAGTGAAGCATCACAGCTATTCATGATACAAAGTTTCGCTGTAAAGCAAGTGATGTCCAAAGCTGACATGTGTCCAATTATGAAAGGCAGTAAGAGGAATATTTAATAGATGATGATCAGAAGTTAAATAACATAGGTTTAATATTAATCCACTAATAGGCTAGGGATTAAATTAAATTTATTTTTTCTGGTAGAAATGCAATTTTTGTAGACTTTCAACAAAACCATAAATAATGTCCATTAGAATATTTAAAAAGAGGCATTAAAGAAAGAATAATACATTCAAAATGCTGGAAGAACTAGGCAAGTCAGGCAGCATCTACGGAAATGAATCAACCATCAATATTTCAAGCAAGACCCTTCATCAGGACTGGAGACTTCACAGTGAAACAGCAAATGATAAGCACAAGAGATAATGCAGATGCTGAAAATCCAGAGTGGAAGGATGGAAGGCCACAATGTTTATATATTTAGGTATCCATTAGTCTCGAGAGACCATGGATTTACGCCTTGGAAAGTTTCCAGGGCTCAGGCCTGGGCAGGGTTGTATGGGAGACCAGCAGTTGCCCATGCTACAAGTCTCCCCTCGCCACACCACCAATGTTGTCCAAGGGAAGGGCAAGGGCTGGTACAGCTTGGCACCGATGTTGTCAAATGTATATACACATTTGATTGAATATGTTGGTTTTATTGCTACTGGGACCATGGAAATATCAGCTGTGAAGTGAAGCTGGTCAAGCTTGTGATTTAAAATTCACATTCTGGAGATTTCCTGCAATTGTGTAAGTCAGGGAGTTTTGTTAATAGTTTTACAGCAGAACTTGTATTTACAGTCACTTAGGATATGTCGGTAGGGCAATGGCATTGATTGTTCATTCAATTTTATCCATGTGATTGAATGATCATATACATTACCATCAGTCCCAACTCAATGTTCCTGATTAGCTGGGACCTTCCATTTAGCTAAAGTATAGTTCACAATAAAAGAACAGTGAGCACTTATCAAGACTATTGAAAATCACTTCCATCAGCTTCTCTCCATGTCCAAAATGTCATCATTTCTGGATTCATACACTGATCTATCCTTGTCCTCTGGTTCACATATCATCTTCCTCCTGCTCCTCCCTAATGTCATCCTAAATGTTGATAACTGAGGAAATGGCATGCTAAAATTATTTTGCATTTTTGTGCTAACATGGGATCAGCATAACCAAAAGGAGAAAACAAAATTGGGACTTTCTCACTTTAAGAAATGTTTTATTTTGGGTGTTTCTTTTGGTGACTGCTAATAGTTGGCTTGTATGTCAACTAGTTTGAGATGACCACAGAAATTTTATCTGCTGCTTGATGTATACACTGACCATGAGGAAGCTCTACAAAATGTAAATCTACCATTGAAAGGAAAGTAAAACCAGGGTATAGTGCTAAATGAGTAGAAATTCCCATTGGCCAAATATTGAGAAGACTGAATTTATTTTTTGCTGACCCATGGACCCTGGCCATCATCTGAAATTGAATCTGAATATTTGCAATTTCAGTGTCACATTCCATCCTGAAATAGGCAACAAACCATACATCTGTGCATCATCATCTGATTCAAGCCCTCTGACATTCCATAAGACCATAAAACACAGCAGCAGTATTAGACTATTTGGCCCATCGAGTCTACTCTGCCATTTCATCACGGCTGATCCATTTCCCTCTCAGTCCCAATCTCTTACCTCCCCCCCACTCCATGTCCCTTCATGCCCTGACCAATCAAGAATCTATAAACTTCTGCCTTAATCATACATAAGACTTGACCTCCACAGCTGTCTGTGGCAATAAATGCCACAGATTCATGACTATCTGGTTAAAGAAATTCCTCCTCGTCTCCTTTCTAAAAGGGTGTCCCTCTATTCTGAGGCTATGTCCTCTGGTCTTAGGCGCATTCACCATAGGAAGCATTCTCTCCATATTCACTCTGTCAAAGCCTTTCACCATTCAATAGTTTTGAATTAGGACACCCCTCATTCTTCTGAATTCCAGTGAAAACAGACCCAGAGCCTTCATGTGACAAGCTATTTAATCCTGGAACCATTTTCGTGAATCTCCTTTGAACCTGCTCCAGTTTCAACACATCCTTTCTAAGATAAGGGGCCTAAATTTGCTCCCAGTACTCCAGGTGAGGCCTCACCAGTGCTTTATGAAGTCTTAACATTACATCCTTGCTTTTATATTCCAGTCCTCTTGAAATGAATTACATTCACCTTCCTCACCACCGACTCAATCTGCAAATTAACCTTTAGAGAATCTTGCACAAGGATTCCCAAGTCCCTTTACACCTCATATATTTCTACTTAACCTCCATTTAGAAAGTAGTCAACCCTTTCATTTCTTCTACAAGCACTGGCACTGTATTCTAACTGCCACTTCTTAGCCAATGCTCCAAATCTGTCTAAGTCTTCCTGTAACCTCTCTACTTCCTCAAAACCACCTGCCCCTCCACATACCTTTGTATCATCTGCAAATATTGCAACTAAGCCATCAATTCCATCATCCAAATCATTGACACATAACATAAAAAGAATTGGCCCGAACACAGATCCCTGCAGAACACCACTAGTCACCAATATACAAGTGGAAAAGGTTTCCTTTATTCCCCTCTTTGCCTCCTACCAATCAGCCACTGCCTTATCCAGGCTGGAAGCTTTCCTGTAATACCATGGGGCTGTAGCTTGTTTAGCAGCCTCATGTGTGGCACCTTGTCAAAGGCCTTCTGAAAGTCCAAGGACACATCAACTTATTCTCCTTTGCCTATCCAGCTCATTATTTCTTCAAAGAATTCCAACAGATTTGTCAGGCAAGATTTTCCCTTGAGGAAACCATACTAACTATGGCCTATTTTATCATGTGCCTCCAGGTACCCAAAAACCACATCCTCATTAATCAACTCCAACATCTTCTCAATCACTGAGGTCAGACTAACCGGTCTATAATTTCCTTTCTTCTGCCTCTCTTCTTTCTTGAAGAGTGGAGTGACATTTGCAATTTTCCAGTCTTCTGGAACCATTCCTGAACGTAGAGATTCTTGAAAGATCATTACTAATGCCTCCACAATCTCTTCAGCCAACTCTTTCAGAACCCTGGGGCATACACCATCTGGTCCAGGTGACTGACAAGAGAAAATCTGCAGGTTCTGGAAATCCAAGCAGCACACAAAATGTTGGAGGAACTCAGCAGGCTAGGCAGCAGCTATAGAAAGGAGTCGACATTTTGGGTGAGTCACAGTAGGTCCTGCTGAAGGATCTCAGCCCAAAATGTCAACTATTTTCTCTTTTTCATAGATGCTGCCTGGCCTGCTGAGTTCCTCCAGCATTTTGTGTGTGTTGCTTGGTCCAGCTGACTTACTGTATCTACATTTCGGTCTGTTTTAAAGATTTTTATTATTTAATTTTGTCTTAGGAAATCATCGTTGAAAATTATGCTTTTTGTTATGTTTGTACTGACCGAAGTAAGATTTCATTCATTCATTCACCTTTAGACCTTTCAGTTTCCCAAGAACCTTCTGCCTAGTAATGGTAATTTCACACACTTCACAACTCCTGACACCTGAAACTTCCACCATACTGCTGGTGTCTTCCACAGTGAAGACTTAAGTAAAATACTTATTCAGTCTGTCCACCATTTCCTTGTCCCGCATTTATACCTCCCCAGCATCATTTTCCAGCAGTCCAATATCCACTCTCGCTTCTCTTTTAAATTTTATGTATCTGATTAAACTTTTGGTATCCTCCTTAATATTATTGGCTAGCTTACTTTCATATACCATCTTTACATTCTAAGTCACTTTTTTTGTTGTCAAATAAAGGGCAACTAGGTATCTAATGGCTGAACTCCTCACCCCTATCTTTGTTACCTCTGAACTTGATCATACCACTGCCCTTACAGCAAGAGTCCATCATTCTACTCTCTGTAAGCTGTTGCCAAAGTCCAAATCACATCCAGGCCCTGTTCACCATCACCTTTGTGCTCACAGGCCTCTACCAGGTCCCAGATTAAGTCAGGAATGCTGACCATGAGCAAGTTCTAAAATTTCATTTTGGTAATCAAAGGTGACCTTCCAATATGCCTTTTACCCCCTTTCTAATGCAATTTAAGAAAAAAATAAACTTTCAATGTACTTTCAATAACCAACCTTTCAATTACATACTTCCCATTAATGCCAAATATATGGTTCTCACAAAGATAATTCTAGAACACCCCTTCAGCTTGGCCAGACACTGGTCCCCTGGTGGGGGCATTTAGCGAGCGACGTAAGCACATCACCCTGTTCCACCTCACCTCAGAAGCTCATTTATTGTTTAAACTTCTATGAATTTTGGATGCAGAGTACAATCCTGGAACCTGCTGATGACTCGCAGACCGTGAATGGTCATTTTTGCTGGTCACTGGCATTGTAATAGCATTACGCTAACTCCTATACTGCCATACCTCCAGCTACTTCCCCTTCACCCCCCAAACTAACAGTGCCTCTCCTTCTGGCCATTCAGGAATTTAATCATCCCACTATTGACAGCTTCACATACAACTGTTAAGGTATGAAAGTATCTCACTAAATCTCAATGGTTCACTACATTTTTTTGCTCCTTTAAGGTGATTTTTTTTTTAAATCCTTCGATTTTTCATCTGTTCTTATATCTCAGTTCACTCAGTGTTGTAAAGGCTCTTGGACATTCTACTATGTACAAAATGCTAAACATTACATAATACTATTTGTCACATTATACAGAAGAGATGGCTTTAGAATTATCTTTGTCAGCTCAACAGTATTACAAAATCAGTGTGGCTATCACATTCCATTTCAGATCTTATGCTATTTCATTTGCAAAATTTCCTCAAGGATTACATCACTGACTATAATAACACAGTTCTATAACACAGTTCTATAAATCAGAAAAGAGAGATTAATGACTAAGTATTAGTTTAACAACGTGTAGGAAGTATTAAATCCTCCTTTTAGTGCAGCTGTTTAGCACACAAGAAATTTTGGAAAGTAGCTACTTGGTACAAGTCAATCCTTCAATTAGTACAATTATGGCTACATTCACAGCACTCAATTTTCAGTTTCTGCCAATGAAAAAGAGAAATTGTTTTCTGTTTTTTTTTCATCAATATAACTGTCAGAAATAGATGACAACTAGGTAGAAATTACATTTTACTCTCAGAATGCTGCACATGGCTTTCAATTTTTTTCAAACAACGGCGCAGTTGTGGACCATATCTGAGTGATAGGATGGGTTCCTCAATGAGCTCTTTTACAAAACTGTCCTTGTGAGAGATTTATGCCATATGGACACAAGCTTTACAGCAGTTTTTTTTTCTGGAGTTTCTTTTAAATAACTTACTGCGCACTGAAAGCATGCTGATAAATAAATATAATAAGTTACTCTCGATTAAAGTCCTGTGATACATAACATTCAGCTGGAAATATCATGCTCAGGAAACCCACTCAGGAACAGAACAATCTGGGCCTAGGTCATGTGAAGGCTGCCAGCCAATTGCCTGACTGAATTCTAGTCACTACTCAAAACATTACCACTATGCAACATTTATCTGGAGAAAATCCCCCTAAATAAGCAACTTTATCCACTGGGAAGGAAAAAAAATCACTTGTTTTACCAGTTTAAGTGTATGACATCACCCCTTTGACTTAATCATTTAAAACCATGGAAGTGAGGTAAATCATGTTCACCAGGGTCATGCCATATTTGATGAGAGCGGTCTGATAGCATTCACAAAGATCTACTGAAGGCTTAAAGGATTATGGGCATTAAACCTGTGTTCTGCCAAATTTCCAAACAGTCAATGAATGCAAAATCCCCGAGATAGCTTTCAAATCTTCTTTCCCTTCAATATTTACCAGGTTGGAGGTGACCAGTAGGATACTTGGACAAGACATTGCAATTTCAGAGGGAAGATTCCCTTTGTGTTAATATATGAGTAATTGACATTGAACACAAGAGGAAGTTTTCTGAATCATACATGACAGTTTAAGAGTTGACAGTTTAACTGTTTTAAATGAGAAGATCAAGAGATGCTGTGGGATCAATTTGTGGAATATATCTTCACTCCAGTCTTTACCTGTCTGGATAGAACAGACCCAGCATTCTGTAAATCAATTGTAGCCAGAGTTAACCAGCATTTATTTGGTGTTATTGGCAATGCCTCTGGTGGGTGAAAATGTGACGTCAGGTTTGTGTGAATAGATTTTTCAAACATTAATCCAAAAATGTAGGCATCAGCACTTCAAATGCAGTTTTCATAATTACAATCAATATATCCATTTTTACCATGCATTTTGTTGCAATATTACTTCAAAAAAATGATTTTTAAGGTCCAGCAAAAGCAATCTATTAAATATTCATATTAGTATGACTTCAAATGTACACCAGTTCTTACGTTCATTTAACTACCACATTGGGAATAAATGAAACCTAATGTATTTCACAACTGAAATAACAGGCATTAACCAATTTCACTGAACTCAAACTAAATATTCAAGCTCTTGCTATGATTAACTTAGTTCAAAATTAGAACCTGCAATAGTGCAACTAAAAACAGAATTATCCAAATAATATCCAACTGCCAAGAATAATAACTGCCAAAGTTATCGAAAGGAAATTCCAACGAGTGATATTAAGCTGAATGATACTTTTTCTCAAATATCATCGTATGATATGAATTCTTTAATAATTTCAAGGGATAAAATATTGTAACACAGTACAGGACCTTCTGCCCATTATGTTTTGCCAAACTTTTAATGTGCTCTAAGATCAAACTAACTCTTCCCTCCTGCATAGCCTTCCAGTTTTCTATCATCCATGTGCCTAACTAAGACTGTTAGGATGGGAAACAATTTCTTTCCCCAGACTGTAAGACTGCTGAACATCCTGCCATCACATCGGTCTCACGTCATGCATGAAGTGCAGTAGCACAAGTATACTTTCTGATTTGTGTCTTAAACACACCTTATTAATTATTGATGTCTTTGTGATAATATTACTTTAGTGCTTAGTGTGAGTTATTTGTGATATGTACTGCGTTGTGCACCTTGATCCAGAGGAACATTGCTTCATTTAGCAGAATGTATGTATCTGGTTGAACTACAATAAATTTAAACTTGTTTCTTAAATGTTCCTAATGTATCTGCCTTTACCACCATCCTGGCAGGGTGTTCCATGTACCCACCACCTATGTTAAACAAACTTACCTCTGACAAACCCTTTATGCTTTCTTGCAATCTCCTTAAAATTATGCCTCCTTGCATTAGCCATTTCCAGCTTGGGAAAAAAGTCTCTGGCTATCTACAGGCAGTCCCCGGGTTATGTACGAGTTCCGTTCCTGAGTCTGTATTTAGGTCGTATTTGTAGGTAAGTCGTAACAAGTACATCCGGTATTATTTAGCGCCAGTTAGTCAAACGTTTGTCTTAGTATATAGTATATATTTTACCTTTCTATGCATATAAAACACTTAAGAAACATATGTATTTCAATAATTAAACCACGGCATTGCTTGGTAATAATTGTAGCTTTCATCGGGGTAGGGCTTTTCACATGCTCCATTCTTCTCACTTTAACTGTTATCCTTCAAAATTGTTCCGATCCTTGACCAAGTGTAGCCTAACGTTTTTCTAATGATTGATGGCATTTAACCTCTTTCCAAACGCTTTATTATTTCCACTTTATTCTCAATCGCAATCGCTTCCCGTCAATGGAACAGAAACACTGCAGGCGTCGAGTTCCGACGTCCGCCGGCTCCCGAGGTCCACTAGGTCTTAAGGACCACCGCACTGAGAGAGGCTGAATGGGACAAGTGGGGGCTGTGCTGGATTTGGGTATTTGATCATCCACAATATTCCGCGTGGGAATTTAAACTGGAGGTGGCAGTGTTTTTTTTTTACGAGGTCAAGTTGCGAGCTCGAAATCAACCCGGCACGGATGGTACGGGAGTCACTGGATCGACATCAACCCGGCACGGGAGCGGTCAGTCACTGGATCGAACTCGGAAACCTCTGTTCTCCAGCCCGGCGCTAATCTCACTGTGCCACCGGAACGTGGGGGAGGCAGGGTTAGGGTGAATCTTACTAAGAAAATTTTAAGCCAAATACAAAGTTAAACACTCAACACAGTGTCAATGGCAACGACTTAAAATGGCGGTCGGCGTTCTCCTTCCTCGGTTCGTAAGTATAAGTTGTCCGTAAGTCGGACATTCGTAACTCGGGGACTACCTGTACTCAATCTATGTCTCTTATCACTTTGTATAACTTTACCATCTTATACTCTCATCCCCCTTCACTCCAAAGAGAAAAGCCGTAGTTCTCTCATTCGAAATGCTGTCTAATCCTGGCACCATCCTGGTAAACCTCTTCATCACCCACTCTAAAGCTTCAACATCCTTTCCTATAATGAGTTGACCAGCGCTGAACACAATATTCCAAATGTGGTCTCACCAGGGTTTTATAGAGCTGCAGCATTATCTCACCGCTCTTAAACTCAATGCCTCAACTAATGAAAGCCAACGTACCATTTGCCTGATTAACAACCTAATCAATTTGCACATCAACTTTCAGGGACCTACAGACCTGGACCCCAAGTTCCCTCAAACAATTCAATCAGGCTCGTGAGGCATGACCTTCCCCTTACAAAGCCTTACTATTCCTAATCAGACTATGCTTCTCCAAATACTAATAAATCCTCTCTCTAAGAATCTTCACCAATAATTTGCCCATCACTGAAGTAAGACTCACTGGTCCATAATTCTTTGTTTTATCCCTACTCTTAAACAAAGGAATAACATTTGCCACCCTCCAACCTTCTGGTACTACTCCTGTGGTCAGTGAGGACAGAAAGATCATCACCAAAGGCACAACAATTTCTTCTCAAGCAACACACACAAAATGCTGGTGGAACACAGCAGGCCAGGCAGCATATATAGGGAGAAGCACTGTCGATGTTTTGTCAGGACTAACTGAAAGGAAAGATAGTAAGAGATTTGAAAGTGGGAGTGGGAGGGGAAAATGTAAAATGATAGGAGAAGACCGGAGGGGGTGGGATGAAGCTGAGAGCCAGAAAGGTGATTGGCAAAAGGGATACAGAGCTGGAGAAGGGAAAGGATCATGGGACGGGAGGCCTAAGGAGAAAGAAAGGGGAAGGGGAGCACCAGAGGGAGATGGAGAACAGTCAGAGTGATGGGCAGAAAGAGAGAAAAAAAAGGAGAGGGAAGAAACTAAATATATCAAGGATGGGTTAAGAAGGGGAGGAGGGGCATTAATGGAAGTTAGTGAAGTCAATGTTCATGCCATCAGGTTGGAGGCTACCCAGCTGGTATATAAGGTGTTGTTCCTCCAACCTGAGTGTGGCTTCATCTTGACAGTAGAGGAGGCCATGGATAGACATATCAGAATGGGAATGGGACATGGAATTAAAATGTGTGGCCACTGGGAGATCCTGCTTTCTCTGCCGGACAGAGCGTAGGTGTTCAGCGAAATGGTATCCCAGTCTGTGTCGGGTCTCACCAATATATAAAAGGCCACACTGGGAGCACCGGACACAGTATACCACACCAGCCGACTCACAGGTGAAGTGTCGCCTCACCTGGAAGGACTGTCTGGGGCCCTGAATGGTGGTGAGGGAGGAAATATAAGGGCAGGTGTCGCACTTGTTCTGCTTACAAGGATAAGTGCCAGGAGGGACAATTTCTTCTCTTGCTTCCTATAGTACTTGAAATATATCCCATCTCGCCCTGAGGACTGAACTATCGCAATGTTTTTCAAAAGATCTGATTTTAACATCATGATGTGCTAAAATATCAGCCTGCTATATGCTATCCTCATAAACATCAACATCCTCTCAGTGAAGATTACTAAAGCAAAGCATTCACTAAGGACCTTCCCTACCTCCTCTGACTCCAGGCACATTTCCTCTTCATTCTCTGATTAGTCCTATCCTCACTCTGACCATACACATAGAATGCCTCAGGGGTTTCAAAGTTCAAAGTAAATTTTATTATTAAAGTACATATACATCATCATTTACAACCCTGATATTCATTTTCTTGTGGACATACTCAAAAAATCTATAGAATAATAACTATAACAGAATCAATGAAAGACTGCCCAACTAGGGTGTTCTACCAGAGTGCAAAAGACAACAAACTTCGCAAATACAAAAAGAAGAAACAATAATAATAAATAAATAGGCAATAAATAACGAGAACATGAGGTGAAGTCCTTGAAAATACTGGTAAGTTGATTGGTTGTGGAAGCATTTCAATAATGGGGCAAGTGAAGTTATCCCCTTTGGTTCAAGAGCCTGATTGTTGAGAGAGAGTAACTGTTCCTATTTCTGTAAAATAAAGAAGCCTTCGGCTCTGTTCACTGTTTCGGGCATGCCCAGAGAAAGCCAAATCTTGGTCAGACATAAAATTCAACAGGATACAGCAATCTTGCCCTCAGGTCCTCAATTTTATTCTTCAGCGAGTGCA
This sequence comes from Hypanus sabinus, assembly GCF_030144855.1. NCBI lineage: Eukaryota > Metazoa > Chordata > Chondrichthyes > Myliobatiformes > Dasyatidae > Hypanus > Hypanus sabinus. Next base: position 90,454,787 of record NC_082711.1, on the reverse strand, counting down.
CATTTACCAACAAAATGCTGCATGGAGAAGGTTTCATCCCTCTGTATTTGAGCTTGGCTTGTAATACACCACCCCCACCGCCCCACCTCGCTTCCAGCATGGTGATGAATGAATCTTCATCCTCTTAAAGATACCCTACCTGCCTGGTTTGCTGAGCCCTTCAGATGATCATGAAACCTCACCAAGGTCTTCTCATGTCCCCTTCTAGCTCAGAATCAGAATCAAGTTTAACATCACTGGCATATGTTGCGAAATTTGTTAGCTTTGCAGTAGCAGTACAATACATGATGAATATAGAAAAAAACTGAATAACAGAAACCATATAAAATAGGTAAATTAAAAATAAGTAGTGCAGAAACAAAAAATATTCCACTCTTAAGCTCCTTCCTGGCTACCTTGTAATTCTCTAGAACTCTGGAGAGATAAATGATATGCAAAGTCGGTAATTTACACATATGTGGTCCTTACTCCACTTGGGCCACTTCTGTTTCATTTTTGCTTAAAGAGAAATTACCTAAGATGGTCTCAGCAGGATAATGGAAAGCAACAAGGCCAGGTACCCCCTTTAGTAATACCTTTGCCATCTCACCTATGCATGTAGATCCTTTTTCCTCACACAGAAAAAATATTTAAGATTTGGGACAATTACCTGTTAAAAAAGGAGAATTAACCTTACTCATTAGCTTAGAAATCAATCATATTAAAAGATTTCATCTTGATGCTGTGAATTCAATGAACCGTGCATTTCATTTTTTGCTTTAGTCTGCACGTTGATTCCAAACATATTTAATCTTAGAATAAGACTTGAAACAGTTGGAATGTTGTTCTTCATTTTGATTGAGGAAATTCTCTTGTCCAAGTCAAAAAGTTGTGGATTTAATTTTCATTCCAGAAAGGACAAGAATGTAAAACAATCTGATGAAAATACGTTTGATGAAAAGAATTAGCACTAACTCATTGCCTTGGTCAATAATTACTCTTCAACCAACTCATTGAGGTCCATTATCTAGTCAGCATTACCTTGGAGCCTACTGTACATGAATCGGCTGGCCTGTTATCAAAATATCAAAGCTGAGTGCAATTAATTAATTGTAAAATACATTAAGAAGTCTCAAGCTTACAAACGTATGAACTTGGAGCCAAAGTGGGTCAAATAATCCTCAAGCCTGCTCTGCTATTTAATAAAAACCAGGACTATTCCAATTGCAACCTCGTTTTTGTCTGCCCTTGATAACCATTCACACCCTAGCTTACCAATTGTTTGTATTTAAAAATATCCAAAGACTCTGCTTGCACTATCTTTTGAGAAACAAAAGTGAAGATAGAAAGAATGGTATTCTCGTGATGGGTGCCTTACCCGATACTTTCAATCATTGCCTTCCAATTCTGGATTCTTGCACAAGCAGAAACATCCTCTCCACACTCAGACATAAGAGAAACTACAGGTGCTGGAAATCTGCAACAACACACACAAAATGTGGGAGGAACTCAGCAGGTCAGGCAGAAACTACAGAGGGAAATGAACAGTCAACATGGAAGCATTTGTAAGGGCAGCTAATATTTATGGAAATAGAAACATTAGCATTGAAATTCTAGTAAAATATATTAAAGCTAAAACATTAACTCTCTTTCTCTTTCTACAGATGCTGTCTGACCTGCTGAGGGTTTTCAGCAACTTGGGTCTTCACCTGTAATGTAATGAGTAGCTTTAAACCAGGCCTGCTGAAATTCATCATTCTATGTTGATTTCTTACATTGTCAGTAAAACTCCAGCCACCTTTGTGCCATACTGCAATTTATTTTGGGTCTAAAATTAAATAAAGGAGCATGGAAAACATTGAAAACATCTATTCCATCGTTTGATATAATTAGTTTTTATCAAAATGGTATTCACTAACTAAATTGGATCAGCTAATGCATTATTGTCTCTGTTACAGGCAATCCTTTTCCACGTCTTTTGTTCCATGATTTGTCGTATTTAAATGGTAATTTTAAAGCCACTACTTATGCTAAGTTCACATTAAATATCTGCTTTTAATCCTTGACTTCTGACCAGTCCACGTACTCAGTGAAATCACTTTAAATGCATAAAGAGAATGACTGCATTACTATGCTTCAATATGGATGATAAGTAGTTTAGGATTTCTGAATTAACTCCCAGGTTCTCCCTAATACATTAGAAATTACCATTCAAAGGCTGTTATTTAAACCACCAGTTCAGTGTTTTGCTGTCATTTGAAATCATTAGTAGCTAACAAGCTTTTAATTGTTCTAGCAGAATGTGAAAAATTATGGTGCTACCAATTAATTGGCAGGTGCACTTTCATACCGCGAGCACTAATCACAGCTCAGGTTTTCTGTTTCTCTTCTTTATTACTTGTATCCTAAATTCAAACAAATTACTGGTGGAATCAGTTGAAATCACTTAAATATATAGCTCAGACCAAAATCTAAGGTTAAAATCCAGAAAATTAAATCCCAGAAAATGTATGGAGATACTATCTGATTTATGTCATAATCTATTTTGGCTATCCCAGCATTAGTATCTGTCTTAAAATGGTGAACTGACAGATTTAATGTAAGCAAATTAACCATTCATGTACTAATAGTAACAAAACCAGCTTGTTGCACTCAATAACCCGTAGACTAGCAGCTCCCAACTTCTCATGTGCCATGGACCCCTACCATTAACCAAGGGGTCTATGGACCCCAGTTTGGGAAACCTTACCTTAGATAATGCAACACTGAAAGAAAATGTATCTCTTTCTCATCAGATCAATCCTTTTACTAGGGACATATATAATAAAGGCAAATTATGAATTGCCACTTTTTTGAATTGTGATGTTAAAAGGTTGCATCCTTGTTAATAGCAGACCTTTCAATGCTGCTTAACGTATGCCAGACAGAAATGATGAACTGTATTCTGCATCAATCCAGCCCCTCAACTTTTCTGAATTCAAATCAAGAAAGCCAGTCCATGTGACACGCAAGATGTGCAGTGAAATAGCATCAACATTTCTGTGTTTTAGCAGGTCTCATCTTAGTTTTGGAATTTAATCACTTAATTTTGTCATGAAATATCTTGATAATTACCATAATAAAGCACTCATTGATGCACAAATATCCTTCAGTTTATAATGCAATATTGCCAATATAATCTATAAAAATGGACAACATTAGCAGACCGTACATGAGGTACTAATTTGTTTTGCAGTAGTTCACACCAGTCAAATCATTTCTTAAACTATCACAAAGCTAGCATCACACACAAAATGCTGTTGGAACACAGCAGGCCAGGCAGCATCTATAAGGAGAAGCACTGTTGACATTTCGGGCCGAGACCCTTCGTCAGGACTAACTGAAAGGAAAGATAGTAAGAGATTTGAAAGTAGTGGGGTGACAAAGCTAGTATATCTGCTTCTGCAGCAATCCCTCAAGATCAGGAATGAGTGATTTTGCTATAATTCTATGAGTGGCTGATGAGGCCAACGTGGGGCTTGCAGATTCGCCCATAGGCAGCCAGGAGGGGTTTGAAAGGGAAATTAGGTGGTAGTTTGAGAGATGATGTGTTTCTGATTCATCCACCATGCAGTTTGTGGACTCAACAAATAGACTTGCAGTTCTTGATGTCATCATGAAGGTTATAGGCCAAAGATTCTACTAAGCAAATAAAGATGTGGTATGTTTTCAAGAAGGCTTTGTGAACATCCTTGAATGATTTCATCTGGCCACCTGGTAACAATAGTTCCAGCGTGGAGGAGTCATAAGTTCAGGACTTCCTTATTTATCCTTTAGATTAGCATAACACCCGTGAAAAATTTGATGAAGGTAAGATTCGACATAGCAGTAAGAAAATGGAGTACACATTCAGCCTTGCCCTCAGCACTCCACAGCGAGTTTGTATACAGTTAAGTATCTAAAAGTACGTAGAAATGAATCTCAGATTCATGGAGTGTGATGCTCAGAGCTGTGTCGTCAAAGTTTAGCACATTTGAAGAATGATTTTCCACCCATCAACATTTATGGTCAGCCCCTCGAATTAAAGGTCAATCCTTTCTGATTGCTTTTTGTATCTCTCCACAGTGGTTTCAATGACTTGAGTATGGACACTTATAAAAGTTACTAATTCACATTTCCTAGAAACTCATCCCTTTTGAAGATATTTCTAGATAAGCTCTATTGAATCCTCTTAGCCTCTCACCACACTTTTAACACTTCTCCTTTTATTGACACATTTATCGGATACTTTACTGTATTTTTTTTAATATTTTCTGAGCTTTTCTCCTAATACCTTCAGCTTGTTTCTATTTTTCTAATCCTAATTTTCACCTTCAGAACTTTGCACATAGCACAAATCATACATACTATGCATTCGGTTTTATATTACTGTTTGAAAAAAGCCACTAAATAATTATCATCAACAAATCATTTGTAGTACCAAAGGAAACAACACACTGCAGCACTGTTACACCACCATCAGGAGTGCTCACCATGCTATCACATGCCCACACTTCGGAAAGTATGATCACCTGGCTGTATTTCTATTCCGAGTATAGGCAGAGACTGAAGACGGCAGCACCAGTAGTAAGGACCAAGAAGATATGGACAAGAGAAACACAGGAGCACTTGCAGGACTGCTTTGAATCAGAGGACTGGACGGTATTCAGGGATACATCTTCAAGTCTGAATGAGTACACTGCAGTTGTCACTGACTTCATTAAAACCTGTGTAAACAAGGATGCGCCTACAAAAAAATAGCAGTACATTCCCAATCAAGTGCAGTGCTTGGACCAGGAGGTCTGTGGTTCGCTGAGGGCTAGATCTGTGGCATTTAAGTCTGGAAACCTAGGTCTGCACAAGAAAACCAGGTATGACTTGTGGACGCTATTTCAAGAACGCAGGAACAATTCCAAGCAAGGTTGGAGGTGATATCGGGTGCACGTCAACTCTGGCAGAGTTTGCAGGACATTACTTTCTACAAAGTGAAACCCAACATTGTGATTTGCTGTGATGCTTCACTGCCAGACGAGCTCAATGCCTTTTATGCTCGTTTTGAAAGGGAGAATAAAACTACAGCTGTGAGGATCCCTGCTGCAGCTGGTGACCCTGTGATCTCTTTCTTTGAGACCACCATCAGACCGTCTTTCAGGAGTGTGAACCCTCGCAAGGTGGCAGGTGCCAATAGAGTATTTGGTAAGGCTTTGAAAACTTGTGCCAGCCAACTGGTAGGGTTATTTAAAGACATTTTCAATATCTCACTGAAATGGTTGAAAGTTCCCACCTGCTTCAAAAGGGCAACAGTTATACCAGTGCCCAAGAAGAGTAGGGTGAGCTGCCTTAATGACTATCACCTCACCCAATAGCATTCACATCTATGGTGATGAAATGCTTTGAGAGGTTGGTCATAATTAGAATCAACTCCTGTCTAGGCAAGGAGCTGGACCTACTGCAATTTGACTATTGCCACAATAGGTATATGGTGGATGTGATCACACGGCCTTGGATCTTCTGGCCAGCACAAATACCTACTGTAAATCAGGATGCTATTCATTGACTATATCTCAACATTTAACACCATCATTCCCACAGTCCTGATTGAAAAGCTACAGACATTGGGCCTCTGTACCTCCCTCTGCAATTGGATCCTTGACTGCCAAACCAGAAGACCACAACCTGTGTGGATCTGAAGTAACATCTCCACCTTGCTGACTATCAACACTGCTGCACCTCAGGAATGTGTGCTTAGCCCACTGCTCTAATCTCTCCATACCCATGAGTGTGTGGCTAGGCATTGCTCAAATGACATCTATAAATTTGCTAATGATACAACTACTGCTGCTAGATGGTGACAAAAGGGCACGATATACCAACTAGCGGCGTGATGACACAGCAACTACCTTGCACTCAACATCAGTAAGACCGAGGAGCTGATTATAGACTTTAGGAAAGGTAAGACCAACAATTTTCATAGAGGGGACAGCGGTGTAGAGAGAGAGCAATTTCAAGTTCCTAGGTGTCAATATGTCTGAGGATCTAACCTGGTCCCAACATATCAATGCTTCTGTAAAGAAGGCAGAGACAGTGGCTGTATTTCATTTGGAGTTTGAAGAGATTTGGTTTATCGCCGAAAGCACTTAAAATATTCTACAGATATAACATGAAGAGCATTCTGACTGGCTGCATCACCATCTGATGTATGTGTGTGTGGGAGGAGGGGTGCTACTGTACAGGATCTAAGTAAACCACAAAGTGTGGTAAAGGTCGTCAGCTCCATCACGGGTACTAGCTTCCATAACACCTATGATATCTTCAAGGAGCAGAGCCTCAGAAAGGCAGCATCAATCATTAAGGAACCCCACCACCCAGGATATATTTTCTTCTCATTGTTACCATCAGGATGGAGGTACAGAAGCCTGAAGGAACTCAGTCAGCAATTCAGGAGCAGTTTTTTCCCCTCTGCCATCTGACTTCTAAATGGACATTGAACCCACTATTTTTTTTATTTCAGTTTTTGCACTACTTATTTTAATTTAACTAGTGAAAAGGAAAAAGACTACTTGGCTCTTTTGGCCTGTGCTGATTCTTCACAACAACAATCCAGATAGGTTTGTCCTAGGACCCTGCTATTTATTTTTTGTCCCCTGTTTAAGTACTGATCCGTCTCCTTCTTGAACATCACAGCTGGATGAAATTACTACCGCTACGACGACTACTACTAACCACTAACAGTGTAATCTGTTTTCCATGTAAATTAATTTTCCTGTGAGGTTTATCTAGTTCCTGACTCTGTCACCAACAGGAACATTTGCCTTCTATCTCCTCTGTGCAGTTTTTTAAGATTTCCATCAAATCCTTTCTCAATTTCCGTTGTCCAATGAAGAATTAGCCCAGCTTCTTCAGGGTCTCCATTATGGCAATCATTGTTTTTATATCCTGTGCAAGCTCTTCCCATCTTTCTTGATAACTGGGCTCAATGCCATAAATTGGGTCAAGCTACTATTATGTAGAGATTCATACTGACTTCCTGTTCTTGTAATTGATGTTTTATAAATAAAATTCAGGCTCCCATATATGTTTCTCAACCTGCCCTCCCACCTTCAACAAACTAATGATGTATGCCCCAGAACTTTCTGTTCTTATACTTCCTTTTAGAGTTCTGCTCTCTGGTTCATTTAGTGCTCTCTGTTGCTTCCTCCAAATGTCAACTTATCATATTTTTCTGATTTAAGCTTTATTTGTTATCTTTGCACATTCCACTAGATAGTCTGTTACTATTATTATCCTTCACACAGTTTGTTATATTTACAGGTTTTGCCTGTAAATATACAAATTTCAAAATTTGAAATCTGTCCTGTGACTACCCAACTCCAAGTCATAATAGGCAACTGAAGAACTCCACCTTACCTTTCCCCCTGCCATAAAACATCCCATCACTACAACCCTGTTTCCTATACTCTGGCCAATTTCCCAAGTCTGCTCTACAGCTACTTTTATTCCATGGATTTCAATCTTAATGACAAGTCTTTAATGCAGCACTTCATCAAAGTCCCTACACTGCCCATCAACAGTGTTTACCTCATCAATCCTTTCAGCTACCTTGCTAACAAAACCTTTCAGGGTGGTTAAACATCATTTGCCTTTAACAAATCCTCCATGGCTTTCCCTAAATTATCTAACTGATAGAGAGTCCTGCCTCTAATTACTTTTTTTTAAGTTTCCTCTCAACCGAGGTTTAACTGATTGGTCTGTGAACAAAATGTAGCATTTGAAACTTTCTGGTCTTTGGGCACTACCCCTGAATCTAAAGATGCTTAGAGGAAATGTCCAGGGCCTCTGTAATTTTTTAACTTACTTCTCTAAACAGCTTTGGAAGTATTCATTTGAACCACAAGATTTATCCACCTTACATATAGTTAGTCTTCCTACTACCTCATATTTAACAATTTTAAGCTATCTAACATCTCAACAATATCTTCCTTTGTTGAGACTCCAGAAACTTCTACATAGAATCAGAGAGTTATAGAGTCACACAACACAGAAAGAGGCCTTTTGGCCATTCTAGTTCATATTGACTATTAAGCAGCCAATTATACTTACATGTACCAATCCTAAACAAGGGAGAATCTGCTGATGCTGGAAATCCAAGCAACACACACACAAACTGCTGGAGGAACTCAACAGGTCAGGCAGCATCTATGGAGAATAGTACAGTCAACGTTTTGGGCCGAAACGTCGATTGTACTTTCGTTCCTCCAACGTTTTGTGTGTGTGACACCAACCTTATTTTATTTTCCCAACATTCCCTTCAAATTCCCCCATATTCTATCACCCCAACACAATGGGAGCATGTAAAATAGCCAAATTAACCTATGAGTCCACAGATCTTTAGGATGTTAGAGGACACCAGGGGTTTCTGGGAAACACATGAGGTCACAGGAAGAAGATGCAAATTTACCACAGACAGCACTAAAGGTTAGGATAAAAGCTGCTATGTATTCATAGTAGAGACTGACATTCCCATTGAATACCTCAGTCATACACACTCCAACATGAACAGAACTTTTTGGTCAGTGATTTGTCCCAAATTTCCTCTTTCCAAGTGTTAGCATGCTGAGAGAAGATGATTAGATTTCCTTTTTATATCTGTCACCCTTCTTGTCTATCATGCTTTTTCATCTTCTATTTTTTCACATTCCCTACTTCTCATTGTGTTAACAGCCTGAATAATCCTGAACTATCTGCATCTTAAAGGCAACCTACTGTTTATTTACAGTTTTGCCTGGTAACCTTTCATTCCAGTTTATCTGAAACAAATTAGCCCTCACCTAACTGAACATGACCATTCTTCAACTGATGCTTTTTACCCTAGAACAGTGTATATTATTTTCATTGCAATTCTGAATCTTTTCATACTCTCATTACTTGGTCCTTAAATATTCTTCCACTGATACTTCTTCACTTTGCCCATGCCATTCCCTAAATCAATGGCCCTTTCTTCTTTTGACCAGAAGTTTGGTGGCAATATAATCCTCTGAAGCAAAATGTCTTCTTCTTTTTCTTCTTCTTTTTTCCCTATATTAATACTATCCCATCCTATGGTGCAATGGATTTAAGTACCTAGTTATTGTCAACATGTTAAGTGGCAATCATCCATCACTCCTGGATGAGCTCAATGTCCTTTTTACATGTTTTGATAAGAGGAATTATAACAGACACACATCTCTGGATAAAAATACAATACAAATACAAACAGTTTATTGTCACCAAACAATTGATACTAGAGCGTACAATCATCACAGTGATATTTGTTTCTGCACTTCGCATTCCCTGAAGTACAAATCAAAGTAAATATAATAAAAATTTATATTATAAATCATAATTAGAAAATAGAAAAGGGAAAGTACGGTAGTGCAAGTCTGGTCTGGATATTTGGAAGGTACGGCCCAGATCTGGGTCAGGATCTGTTCAACAGTCTTATCACAGTTGGAAAGAAGCTGTTCTCAAATCTGGCTGTACGTATCTTCATGCTCCTGAACCTTCTCCTGGAGGGAAGTGGGTCAAAAAGTGTGTTGGCTGGGTGGAACTTACCCTTGATTATCCTGGCAGAACTGCTCCGATAGTGTGTGGTGTAAAGTGAGTCCCAGGATGAAAGATTGGTTTGTGTGATTTGCTGGGCTAGGTTCACGATCTTCTGCAACTTCTTCTGGTCTTGGACAGGACAACTTCCATACCAGGTTGTGTTGCACCCTAGAAGAATGCTTTCTACGGTGCACCTATAAAAATTAGTGAGGGTTTTAGGGGATAACCTCATAATCTCAGTTTCTGAGGCCAATCTGAGCATCTTTAATATGGGTGAATCCATGAAAGGCCTAGGGACCTAACAGTGTACCTGGTTGAGTACTAATGATCTGTGCAGACCAACTGGTTGGACTACTCATGGACAAGTTCAATCTCTTCTGCCATATGAGTTTCCCAACTGCATCAAAAAGGCATCGATTGTAATGGTGCCCAAGAAAGGCATGGTGACCTGCCTCAAAGCCTACGACCCGGTGACACTTACAAAAACTGTAAAAACTCCTCTGAGAGATTGGTTATGGCACAATCATCTCATCCTCAGAGATGATCTGGGTCTGCTTCAGTTTGCATACTGACCCAACAGGTCAACAGCTGATGTGATTCCTTCAGCTCTTCACTCTCCTCAAGGTCATCTGGACAACAGGAACTCAAATGTCAGGCTATTGTTCACAGACTACAGCTCAGTATTCAACACAATCTTCCCTCCAAACTCATTGTCAAGCTTCAAGACCCGGGCCTCTGTACCTTCCTCTGATACTGGATTCCCGACTTCTTCATTGACAGACCTCAATTACTGAGGATTGCCAACATTTTCTCCTCACTGACCATCAACACCGGTATACCACAAGCTGTATGCTTTGCTGCTGATCCTTTCATTGGACACACATGACTGTGTGGCTAACCAGTCATTTGCAGACAGCACCATTATTGTTGGCCAAATCACAGGTGGTGTTGAGTCACCGTCAGTGAAACTAAAGATCTGATTCCAAACAAGAGATAATCTGCAGATGCTGGAAATCCAAGCACCATACACAAAATGCTGGAGGAACTCAGCAGGCCAGGCAGCATCTATGGAAAAGAGTGAAATCAATGTTTCAGGCCAAGACCCTTCAGTAGGACTGGAGAAAAAAAGATGAGTAGATTTAAAAGAAGGAGGGAGGGGAGAGAGAAACACAAGGTGAAAGTAAAACTGGGAAGGGGGATGTGAAGAGCTGGGAATTTGATTGTTGAAAGAGATACAGGGCTTGAGAAGGGGGAATCTCATAGCAGAGGATAGAATAGAATTAGAATAGAATTTATTTAAATCTTACATACATCCCACAACATGAGGGAGTATAAAACTTGCATTATGACTCTGTTGCAATGTACAGACATGTGAATTTAAAAGTATAATGCTTGTAGAAAGAAGCTGTCCCATAGCCTGTTGGTCCTGGCTTTAATGCTGCGGTTTAGCTTAGTGGAAAGAACACTGTTGTGCTTTTTTTTTGCCACAAAGCCAATATGACTAGTCCAGGTGACATCATCGGTGATGTGTATACCGAGAAACTTGTAACTGCCCACCCTCCCAACTGCTGACCCATTGATGTTGATCGGGCCGAGCCTGTCTCCATTCCTCCTCTAATCCACAATCAGCTCTTCTGTTTTTTGGACATTGAGGGAGAGGTTGTTATCCTGGCACCACTCTGTCAGGGTGTCACCCTCTCCTCTGTAGGCTGTCTCATTACTGCTAGAAATAAGGCTGATCAAAGTCATGTCACCTGCGAATTTGATCAGCAGATTGAAGCTGTGTGTGGCAGTACAGTCATGGGTGTAAAGGGGGTAGAGAAGGGGACTCAGAACACAACCCTAGGGTCACCTGTTTTGAGGATCGGAGGGGCAGAGGTGAGGGAGCTCATCCTTACCACCTGTCGGCAATCCAGAAGGAAATCTAGGATCCAGCTGCACAAGGTGGGGTACAGACTGAGGTCTCTGAGTTTCCTGTCAAGTCTGGAAGGAATTATGGTTTTGAATGCTGAACTGAAGTCCAGGAACAGCGTTCTAACATATGTATCCCTCTTCTCCAGGTGAGTGAGGATGGTGTGTAGTACCGTGGCTTTGATGTCATTGGTAGACCAGTTCTGGCAGTAGGTGAATTGTAGGGGGCCCAGTGTGGGTGGTAGCATGCTGCAGATGTAGTCTTTAACCAGCATCTCAAAGCATTTGCTTATAATTGAATTGAGTGCGACAGGATGCCAATCATTCAGGCATACTACCTTGGATTTCTTAGGTACAGGGATAATGATGGATGACTTGAAACAGGAGGGTGCTACACATTGGGAGAGGGAGAGATTAAAAATGTCTGTAAACACACCAGCCAGCTGTTCAGCACACACTTTAAGGACACGCCCTGGGATGCTATCCAGCCCTGCTGCCTTGCGGCAGTCGACACAGTGGAATGCTCTCCGTACCTCACCCTCAGAGGTGACCAACGTGCAGGTCTCATCAGCAGCTCTCCTCTGGGGTTCAGACCTATCAACCTCGAAATGAGTGTAAAAAACATTCAGCTCATTCGGAAGCGAGGCAGCAATGTTGGCTGTACTGCTGCGTTTCCTCTTGAAGTCCACGATGGTGTGCAGTCCTTGCCATACGCTGCGTGTGTCATTGTCGTAGAGTTGTGACTGGGTTTTGTCCCTGTGGTCCCATTTTGCCACCTTGATAGCTCTATATAACTCATTGTGGCATCTCTTGAGCTCTTGTTGGTCTCCGGAGGTGAAGGCTTTATCCTTGCATTGAGAGCAACAGGCACTGAATTACTTATCCAAGGCTTCTGGTTTGGGTAGACCACAACCGGTTTCTCCAAAGCACTTCCAAGTGAAACTTGCTACCACCCCTGTGTATTGGGAGATATTCTCAGCTCAAAGTACCTCCCAAGTGATGCTATCAAATCAGTATTATAACATTGAGTCTGATTGGTTGGACCAGCAGTGGATAGTTTTTACTATGGCTGCTCCCTGCTTCAATTTCTGCCAATAGGTGGGCAGGAGAAAGATACAGGAATGGTCAGACTTGCCAAACAGAGGGTGGAGAAGTAGTTAGTAGGCATTACGGAAGGGAGAGTAGCAGTGGTCAAGTATGCTTCCTCCCCATGTGAGCACCTTGATGTGTCGGCAGAACTTTGGGTAAGCTCTGGTCAGTGATGCTTGGTTAAAGTCTTCAGCGATGATGAAAGCAGGCTCTGGGTGTGTGAATCCATGGAAGACAGGAAAAGTGGAAGGAGCACAAGAGGGAGGTGATGGGCAGACAAGGAGTTAAGGTGAGAGAGGGTAAAGGGATGGGGAATGGTGAAGGAGAAGGGAGCTGCATTACTGGAAGTTCGAGAAATCGATGTTCATGCTATCAGGTTGGAGGCTACCCAGACAGAATACAAGGTGTTGTTCCTCCAACCTGAGTGTGGTCTCATCGTGATAGAAGAGGAGGCCATGGATTGACATCTTGGAATGGGAATGGGAAGTGGAATTAAAATAGGTGGCTACTGGGAGACCCCACTTCTTCTGGCAGATGGAGCGTAGGTGCTCAGTGAAGTGGTGTTCCAATCTACACCAGGTCTCACTGATAACCAGGAGGCCACAACAGGAGCACCGGACACAGTATGTGACCCCCAACAGACTCATAGGGAAGTGTCGCCTCACCTGGAAGGACTGTTTGGGTCCTGAATGGTAGTGAGGGAAGAGGTGAAGGGACAGGTGTAGCACTTGTTCCACTTGCAAGGATTAGTGCCAGGAGGGAGATCAGTGAAGAGAAATGAATGGACAAGGGAGTCACATAGGAAGCGATCCCTGTGGAAAGCAGAAAGTGGGGGGGAAGGGAGGGAAAGATGTGCTTGGTGGGGGGATCCCGCTGGTAATGGTGGAAGTTAAGGACAATTATATGCTGGATGTGGAGGCTTGTGGGGTGATAAATGAGGACAAGAGGAACCCTATTCCTGGCAGTGGGCAGGAGGATGGGTAAGAGTAGATGTGCATGAAATGGAAGAGATGCAGATGGGGGCAGCATTGATGGTGGAGGAAGGGGAGTCCCTTTCTTTGAAAAAGGAGGACATCTGCATTGATGGTGGTGGAAGGTGATGCACCATCAATAACTCACACTGAGACGTAGGCGAGATATCGGCTTTTATTGACTGGAAGAAGGAACCAGGAGTGAGTGTCTATCATACAAGGTCCTGGAGACTGAGGCCGATCTTCAGGCCGCAGGTCTCCTTTATACAGGGGCCTGTGGGAGGAGCCACAGGAGCAGTCAGCAGGGGCGTGTCCCGACAGGCACATAGTTCAGCACATTCACCCCCCCTTCGTTTGAAAAAGTCCTCATGTAGCGAAGGTTCTTACAAGTCAAGCCGATCAGGCGGTCGAATCTGTCGCTGCGATCTACGTAGCACCGGCTGTGACCGCATAGGTGCCGGCAACATTGGCGATTGCACAGGGGACGGGGGTTGCGCGTGTTCTTGCCCACTAGGCGCCGGTGATCCCTCATGCATGTGCGAGGCGCCTGGTATAAATGCGTACGAAACGCCCGGTATACAAGTGTCGTGAGGAGTCTGTGTAGGGCCTGGTGAGTACGGTGTCACCTCTGGTGCAGGGTTCACAGTTACCGGAGAGCCTTCAGGGTAGTGGTCTGCTGCACCTGCGGGTGCCAGGTCGCGGATGGAGACCGTGTCCTCTCGCCCATCAGGTAAGACCACGTAAGCATACTGGGGGTTCGCATGGAGAAGGTGAACCCTCTCCACCAGCGGGGAGTATTTATTGCTCCTCACATGTTTCCGGAGCAGCACTGGCCCCGGGGACGTCAGCCAAACTGGTAGGGTGGTCCCAGTGACAGACTTCCTGGGAAAAGAGAATAGGCGTTCGTGAGGGGTGGCATTGGTGGACGTACATAACAGAGAGCGGATAGAGTGCAGTGCCTCAGGGAGGACCTCCTGCCATCGAGAGACCGGCAACCCTTTGGACTTGAGGGCTAAAAGTGTGGCCTTCCACACTGTGGCATTCTCCCGCTCTACCTGGCCATTACCCCGGGGATTATAACTCGTGGTCCGACTGGTAGCAATGCCCCTAGCTAGCAAGTACTGGCGCAGCTCCTCACTCATAAAGGAGGACCCTCTATCACTGTGGATATAGCAGGGATACCCGAACAGAGTGAAGAGCTGGCGCAGGGCTTTTATGACGGACGTGGCAGTGGTGTCGGGGCAGGGGATGGCAAAGGGGAACCGTGAGAACTCGTCAATAACACTGAGAAAATAGACATTGCGGTCAGTGGAGGGAAGGGGGCCCTTAAAGTCAACACTCAGGCGTTCAAAAGGGCGGGTGGCCTTGACAAGTTGTGCCGTGTCAGGACAGTAGAAGTGCGGTTTGCACTCGGCACAAATTTGGCAGTCCCTGATCATCGTCCTGATGTCCTCCAGGGAGTACGGCAGGTTCCGAGCTTTCACAAAATGGTAAAATCGGGTGACCCCCGGATGGCAAAGTTGTGCATGAAGGGCGTACAGCTGGTCGAGCTGTGTGCTAGCACATGTTCCCCGGGATAGGGCATCAGGGGGCTCATTGAGTCTGCCAGGCCGGTACAGGATATCATAGGTGTAGGTGGAGAGTTCTATCCTCCACCGCAAAATCTTATCATTTTTGATCTTGCCCCGCTGTTGGTTGCTGAACAGGAACGCAACCGAGCGCTGGTCGGTCAGCACCGTGAATCTTTTGCCAGCAAGATAGTGCCTCCAGTGCCTAACAGCCTCCACTATGGCCTGGGCTTCTTTCTCCACCGCGGAGTGCCGAATTTCAGAGCCTTGGAGGGTGCGAGAAAAGAATGCTACTGGTCTGCCTTCCTGATTAAGGGTAGCAGCCAGAGCGAAATCGGAGGCATCACACTCCACTTGGAAGGGAGCGGTCTCGTCCACTGCATGCATCGTAGCTTTGGCAATGTCCGCTTTAATGCAGTTGAAGGCCGCGCAGGCCTCAGCAGAGAGGGGAAACGAGGTAGACTTGACCAGGGGGCGAGCCTTGTCTGCGTAATGGGGGACCCATTGGGCGTAATAGGAAAAAACCCCAGGCACTGTCTGAGGGCCTTGAGAGTGGTGGGAAGAGGGAGCTCTAACAGGGGGCGCATACGTTCGGGATCAGGCCCAATAACCCCGTTTTCCACGACATACCCAAGTATAGCAAGGCGGGTGGTACCAAAAACACACTTGTCCCTGTTATAAGTA
This sequence comes from Hypanus sabinus, assembly GCF_030144855.1. NCBI lineage: Eukaryota > Metazoa > Chordata > Chondrichthyes > Myliobatiformes > Dasyatidae > Hypanus > Hypanus sabinus. The sequence continues at coordinate 90,438,985 of NC_082711.1, read as the reverse complement.
AGGTTCAGAGCTGCGGCCACTTGGAGAAACCGTTGGAGGTTGGCGTCGTGATCTGGCCTGTCATGACCACAGATGGTGATATTATCCAGATAGGGAAATGTGGCCTGCAGTTGGTACTGGTCCACCATCCGGTCCATTTCCCTCTGGAAGACAGAGACACCATTCGTGACACCGAAAGGGACGCGCAGGAAGTGATAGAGCCGGCCGCCCGCCTCGAAGGCGGTGTAGGGGCGGTCCTCTGGGCAGATGGGGAGCTGGTGATAAGCGGATTTCAGATCTATTGTCGAGTACACCTTATACTGAGCAATCTGGTTGACCATATCCGCGATGCGGGGTAGGGGGTATGCGTCAAGCTGCGTAAACCTATTGATGGTTTGACTATAGTCCACCACCATCCTATTTTTCTGCCCAGTCCGAACAACAACCACCTGGGCCCTCCAAGGGCTTGTGCTCGGCTCAATGATCCCCTCCCTGAGCAGCCGCTGCACCTCCGACTGAATGAAGGCCCGGTCCCCCGCGCTGTACCTCCTGCTTTTGGTTGCCACAGGTTTACAGTCGGGGGTCAGGTTGGCGAACAGCGGTGGGGGAGGGATCTTGAGAGTGGAGAGGCTGCAAGTGTCGGTAGCGCAGCTGTTGGCCTGGTTCTGGATGGGATGTGTGTGTCCGTGTGTGTGTGTGGTCAGTAGCGGGGTATGTGAAGAAGTCCCACAAAACTGAGGATTCTTGACAGTGAGTGGTGGGAGGGGCCCGTCGTATACCATAGTCACACTTTCGAGATGGCTCTGGAAGTCCAGCCCCAATAGCACAGGTGCACACAGATTAGGCATGACCAGCAGTTCAAAGTCCCGATATACTGTGCCTTGCACCACCAAAGTCGCTACACAACCCGCCCGGATGTCTGCGGACTGCGACCCAGAGGCCAAATGGAACCTCCGACTGACCGGCCGCGTTGCAAGTCCGCAGCGTTGCACTGTGTCCGGGTGAATAAAACTCCCAGTGCTGCCCGTGTCAAACAGGCATCCAGTCCAATGCCCCTCCACCTGGATGTCCATCATGGATCTTGCAAGCTGGTGTGGGGCGCTTTGGTCGAGAGTCACAGTGGCCAGAGTTGGATCGCCGTCGGGGTACCCGGTCAGCATCGGAGGGTCGGGGGCGGGGCATGCTGACGCCGACAAAGATGGCCGCTCACATCCGGGGTACCCGGTCAGCATCCGAGGATCGGGGGCGGGGCGTGCTGACGTCGACAAAGATGGCCGCCCACATCCCGGCATGCAAGATGGCGGCCCCCACGTTTCACCCGCAGCGCTGCACTCCGCTCGAGGTTGAGACTTACAGACCTTGGCGAAGTGGCTCTGCTTTCCGCAGCTGGAGCAGGTCGCTTCTCGCGCTGGACAGCGTTGTCGAGGATGTTTCTTTTGGCCACAGAAATAACAAAGCACGAGTTTCTTACGGGCCACAGCCGTGGTCTGGGTCGGGGAGCTCGTGGAATCGCGACTGGCGGCGGCGTTGGCGAATTCGCTCCCGGGAGCCGGCGGTGGCGGGGTCTGAGGCGTCCACGAAACCGGCGGGGAATCGCGCGACTGGACAGCGTCGGCGTTATGCCGCGCAGCTTCTAGAGCGTTGGCCTTCTCTATCGCCGAGCTTAAGGTAAGATCCGAGTTCTCCAGCAGCCGCTGGCGCATGTACACTGACCTCAGTCCCGTCACAAAGGCGTCTCGCACCAGCAGCTCCGCATGCTGTTCTGCCGTGAGCGTCTTGCAGTCACAAGCTCGGACGAGTGTCTGTAGTGCTCGGAGAAACTCAGCGCACGATTCGCCAGGCCGCTGTTGCCGGGTAGCTAAGCGATGTCTTGCGTAGACGGTGTTCACCGGCCGCAGGTACTGTCGTTTGAGGGCGTCCAGTGCCCCTTCGTAGGTCGGCAGGTCCCGGATAAAGGAGTAAACTTTGGAGGAGACCCTCGAGAGTAGGATTCTGTGCATAACGGCGGGTTCAGTCGCACGAAGCTCCGCCAAGTACGATTGGAAGCATGCAAGCCAGTGTTCAAAAGCGAGAGCTGCGTCAGGGTCTTGAGGGTCCAAATCCAACCGGTCCGGACGCAAAACGGGTTCCATGTTTTAAAACTTCCAGTCAATAAAATTGATGCACCATCAATAACTCACACTGAGACGTAGGCGAGATATCGGCTTTTATTGACTGGAAGAAGGAACCAGGAGTGAGTGTCTATCATACAAGGTCCTGGAGACTGAGGCCGATCTTCAGGCCGCAGGTCTCCTTTATACAAGGGCCTGTGGGAGGAGCCACAGGAGCAGTCAGCAGGGGGCGTGTCCCAACAGGCACATAGTTCACCACAGAAGGGAAGCCCCTTTCTTTGAGCATTGATGGTGGAGGAAGGGAAGATCTGATTGTTAACTTCTGGAAGGGAAAGGAGGTTGAACGTTCAACAGTCAAGTGAGTCAATGTGGAAGAATAAAGGATTATTTATCTGATAAGACCAGAGTTACTAGTACTTTTCCATTTTGACACTTCAAGTTACGAAAATATGAAACTTCCCTATTCTTCTGGTGTTGCTAAAATTTTGCACGTCGTCAACCATAAAAGCAGTCAAAACTAGCTGGTGAAGGGTCACCAAAAGGGTTAATGAATTAAGTAGCTAAGTTGCATTTTTCTATTTGAACTTTGTAACCTAATGAACTTCTGAAACCCAATGTCTTAAGCTTAGACTTACACCAGACAAACTGTTATAATCAAGACACAGCACTGAGTGCAGAAAAGAGAAACATACGTTCATATGACTTTGTTACTGTCTGCTCGATGATTAAAAATACCTTGTGTAATGTATGTACATACCTATTTGCTCCTGTGTTTTTTGTGTTATTAAGACTAATATTACTAACACCTTGTTTCTGTACTGTATAAAAAGAAGGAACTTTACTTTCCAGGATGCCCGGATTGCGAGGCGGACTCCCCGTGATATATCTTGTAAAGAAAGTGAGTTTGATCCCAGTCTTCTCGGAGTCCACGTTTATATGTCTGATCAAGATAGTTAGTTTTGCTAACAGTCAACAGCTGAGGCTTAGGAGGTTAGGGAGGTTCAGCTTGTCACTGAACACTCTAATAAACTTCTACAGATATACTGTAGAAAGTATTCTGACTTGTTGCATTATGGTCTGATACAACAGTTTAAATATACAGGAAAGTAAGTAACTGCAGGGTGTAGTGGACTCAGTCCAATGCGTTATGGGCACATCCCTCACAACCTTCAGTAACTACAGGAGGTGCTGCCTCAAGAGGGCACGTCCATCTTTAAAGATCTCCACCACTGGGGTTATGCCATCTTCTTGCTACCATCAGGAAAGAGGTACAGAATCCTGAAGTCCTGCATCACAAAGTTTGAGAACAATTATTTTCCATCAACTACTTGGTTCTTGAACCAACCAGCAAAACCCTACTCACTGCAGTTCAGCAATATCATGACCATATTGATCACTTTGAAAAACCTGGATATAATTTATGTTTATGTTTAATTTACATCTTAACAAACATAATTTTTATGAAGTTATGTGCCTGTGATTCTACTGCGAGTAAGATTTTTTCATTATGCAGAAGGGTAGATGACATAAACTCAACTTTGACTTAAAATCCATTACAAATTTCCTACCAATTTTCCCCCCTAGTGTGTCCTCAGCAGTACATGGGGGACTATTTTCCCAATTGAATGATCGCACTTTATTTTTTCTTAAAACTAACTGAACAGATTCTGTCATTGGACACTACAAGGTATTCTTTCTGTCCAGCACTGCAATGGCCTCTTTAATCAATATAGCCATTCTCCCACATTCTCTTTTACCTTCTTTACCTTTTCTGAACACCTTTTAATAAAGAATATTTAGCACCCGCACCTGTTCATACCGTATTCCACATTTCTAATTGCACCCACAGTTCTGCAATTGTTTCTAATATACTTCCAGTCATGATATGCAATTCACTGTAAATCTGTTTCGGGCTTTGTGATCTCCTATGTACACTGGTCTAATCTAAAAAAGTCATTCATTTTTCTGGTGCCTTTTAAATCTCTAAGTTTTATTATTATTTTTTATTCATCTCAATGCTATACCTGTTTCCATCCATCTGTCCAATTAAACATCTCTACACAACATTAATCCCACCTCTGTTAAAGTCCCACTTCCCTCAGAAAAGACCTGTTCTACTCCAGGGAACTGAAGCCCATCTCCTGCACCATCTCTCCAGCAATGTGTTTATCTTCTCCTACTTCTATAGTTGCCAAAATATGATTACCACTTTTGAGACCCTACTTTCTAATCTCTTTCCTGACTGCTTTAAATCTGTCTTCTGAGGTCTTCTTCTTTCTTGACATGAGATACTGGCACACACCACCATTTCTGACTCACTCCCATTTTTCCTGCAAACTTCCTCGGTGATGTCCTTTAGTCTGACACGAGGTGCTATCAATAGAATTATCCCTTCAATGCCCACATTGAGGAGCTCAAGGCATAGCTTGTCAAACTTCTCTGGAGTCAGCTTGTTCAAAATTCCACTGACTTTCCTGAAGTTTCCACCTTGTTCTTCTTTCTCATTCAAGGTGTTGACTCACATTGACAGGTATAAAAGTATGGAAACACCCAAACTATGGAAGCTATGCCACTACTTCTCTCATCTTCACTGCTCCCCTTGAATAAGCTTTTCACCAAAAATGCCATGTCCTGGACTGAGCTCAGGAAGAAACTATATTCTTTTCATTTGGTCTTGAAGTTCACCATGTTACTGGCATCTTTCCCAAGTTGCACACCCATATTTAACTCATTGTGTCCAATGTTGCCTCTCTCCCCTTACAGGTAAATCTACATGCTTTTAGTTTAGTAGTTCAATTCCCTTTCTTCATTTGCTCTGTCCCTTTCTCAATCAATCAATAGATTGGTAACTGAAGATTTTTTTTTTTATCATTTCTACCCTTGTCCCTGATTTCCACTCGTCCATAGGTAGAATAATAGTGGCATGGTTCACCAATAGACCAATAATGCTCTTTTTTATTTTTAATCTCTAAATATACTTCAATTAAATTTAACAACTGAACCATTCTAGGTTCCCATCCATTTCAGTGTGAGACTCTAAGCTTATTTATGTTTGGAGAGTGTCATCACTACTTATCACCAGCCATGATGTTGAAACTCACACTGTTAATCTAAAGAGCCAAAACATGGGGATGGTGATCACAGAATATGGAAATCATAAGGCAGCAATAAACATAATTAATACCTGTGATGTGGCTTTCCATGCCAATCTGATTGTCATGTTTGCTGTACGTACCATCCGCCGCCAATGAACAACAGACTATTGCCATCCAGTTGTCCACCATTAAAAGGAGCATCTCATCTGAAGCAGACAGACTCCTTGAAAACATTTTTTCAAAATGGTACCACTACATAATGAGGAATAAATACAATCATCTCCATTGTGAGAGTGTTACCCACTCCATCAATCCAGGTGGAATCAATAGAAGTCAAAGCTGTTGACTATGACTGAACCTCTTATGTGCATGTATGAATATTGCCCCCATGATATGCCCTTTCAGGATGCAGGAAGAAGACAGGAATGGATTGCTTAAATGAATAATTAGCCACGAATGTATTGAACTGTCATGAAGACTCGAAGAACCAGATTTCCAACATCTGTTCCTATTTTCAATGTTTCTATAATTCCCTAAAATGGGCTTCTTCATACTTTCTTAACCACTCTAACACAGTCAATATTGGTGCAATATTCATTTTCAACCCCGTCAAAACACAACCAAGATCTTCATATGTTTCTGAGGCATAATTTCTTTCAATTCCTTCCAATTTCCATATTCTGAATCTTGCAATACAGACAAATATCTAAATTGGATACACTGTTAATGCTATTCATTGTCCCTCAGCATCTTTTGTCCAAGATAGAATCTCATAGTTTCATCTCATTTCATTTCTCTGCTTAAAGGTGGCACGGAGATTATATGAGTTAGATTTACTGCAGCATCAAACCATGATTCAGTAATGACTGTGGAGTCATTATGTGAACTGAACTGTATGGTGTAATGTGATACATTAATAAACTGACAGGTCGTTATGTGCACCAGCAAACATATCAGTCAATAACTAATTTATCAACCTGTATGTTGATAACAGCATTGAAATTTATGCATTCACCAAACTGAGCACTGTGCTAAAGAGATAAGACAAATGCAAAGATAAAAAAAAGTTTACAGCTATACTGTGACTTGGCATAGACATGCTTCATTGTGACTTTGTCTGCATGCTTACAGTCAACTGATAAGACTTCCAGTCAATTGTGAAAATTATTCTGTTAGTACACTCAAACACTTGAGCTTTTTGGAACATAACTATTTCCCACTTGAAACATATACTCAGTGGCCGCTTTATTAGGTACCTCCAGCACCTAATAAAGTAGCCACTATATGTTCTGCTGCTGTAGCACATTCACTTCAAGGTTTGATGTGTTGTGCATTCAGAGATGCTCTTCTGCACACCACTGTTGTTATGCATTATAGCCTTCCTGTTAGCTTGAACCAATCTGCTCATTCTCCTCTGTCCACACTCATAAACGAGACATTTTTTCCCTCAAAACAGACATTAACTAGATCTTTGTTTTGCTTTTTCACACCATTCTGTAAAATTTGAGACTGTTTTGCATGAAAATCCCAGGAGCAGCAATTTCTGAGATACTCAAACCACCCTGTCTAGCACCAACAATCAAAGTCAAAGTCACTTGGCTAAACATTTTTCCCCATTCTGATGTTTGATCTGAAAATAACTGAATCTCTTGACCATGTCTGCATTCATTTATACATTGGGTTGCTACCATATGATTGGCTGATTGGATATTTGTATTAACAAGCAGGTGTACGGGTGAACCAAATGAATTGGCCACTGAATGTACAAATTTGCTACTTGAGTTCTATTGAGTCTAAAGGAAATCTTGAAGAAGAAAGTTGGGGAGAGGGGAGAAGAGGCAATTAAGAAGATGATTCATTGGAACGTGGAATAGATTATTTTACATATATAATAGTATGGGTAAAGAGTTTATAAAACATTATTGTGGTAATTTTAAAGTAGGATACCATCTCAAGGAGCATCACAAATGTCAATCTGATAACATTCTGTTAGATCAAAAATGGAAAGTAGTCATATGAATATGGAAGGTTATGTAAGTCATGAATGCAACGGTAGAAAATAATTATTGAACTCATTGCTCCACTTAAGTTCCTGCATGTCAGAGCACACATCCTCTCACTCCAACACTCTCTTTTCCTGCCAATAATACTAATTCATGAATTCATACAAATTTGTTGTTTCTGGTCATTGGGACACATCTTCAAAGCTATTGGTGCAGCAAAATCTCAAAAGAACTTACAGGGGAAATGCCAAGCATGCAAGGTTGATCAGAAAACTTCTGCATAAACTATTTGCTCTCAAACACAGGTTTTAGAATTAAGAAGGGCTACATGAATTGAGCAGAAGCCATGCAGACAGGAGAATATGCTACAAGAATGAAAAGGTGGAAACAGGACTCTCTGCCCATGATGCACCAGGACATTTCCTTCCATGTCTCAACATGGAGCCCTCTATAAGCTCTTTCTACAGTAGTTAGGGTTTCTTCTCTAAAGTGTACAGTTAATGGCATCTACAACTGAAATTGCAGATTAGGCTATATTGCTTTCAAGGTTTTTCTATTGACATAAACATACTGTATATTTAGAAAAGTGTGAAGTGATTCACTTTAGAAGGTCAAACTTAAAGGCAGAATAAAGGATTATTAGCAGATTTTTAACAGTGTGGAGGAACAGAGGATTTTGGGATTCATATCCATATATCCCTAAAAGATTCCATGTGTTTATACAGTGGTTAAAAAGTCATATGGTACATTGGCCTTCATTAGTCAGGGATTAGATTCAAGAGCCGTGAGATAACATTGCAGTTCTATAAAACTCCAGTTAGACTACACTTGGAGTATTGTATTCAGTTCTGATTGCCTCTCTATAAGAAAGATGTGGAAGATGCAGAGAGGGTGCAGAGAAGATTTACCAGGGTGCTGCCGGCATTAGAAAGTGGGTCTTATGAGGATAACTTGAGCAAGCTGAGCCTTTTCTCTTTGGAGTGAAGAAGGAAGAGAGGAGAATTGATAGAGGTGTACAAGATGATTAGAGGAAGAGATAGAGTGGATGGGCAGAGACTATGTCCCAGGGTGGAAATGGCTAATATAAGGAGGCATAACATTAAGGAGTTTGGAGGAATATATAGGGGGATATCAAAGAGAGGATTTCTGACACAGAGAGTGATAGGGGCATGGAATATCTTACCAGTGCTGGTGGTAGACGCAGATACATTAGGGATACATTAGGGACATTAGGGACACTTAAGAGACTCAGGTAGACACAAGCATGAAAGAAAAATAGAAAGCTATGTGAGAGGAACACACACAAAATGCTGGAGGAACTCAGCAGGCCAAGCAGCATCTATGGAAAAGAGTACAGTTGCTGTTTCAGGCCAAGATCCTTCAGCAGGACTGGAGAAAAAACGATGAGGATTCAGAGTAAGAAGGTGGGGGGGGGGGGAGGAAAAAACACAAGGTAATAGGTGAAACAGGGAGGGGGATTGGTGGGATGAAGTAAAGAGCTGGGAAGTTGGTAGGTGAAAGAGCTACAGGGCTGGAGAAGGAGGAGTCTGATAGGAAAGCGCAGAAGGCCATGGATAAAAGAAAAGGGGAGAGAAGCACCAGAGGGAGGCGATGGGTAGGCAAGAAGATATGGTGAGAGAAAGAAAAAGGGATGGAGAATGTTGAAGGGAGGGCATTACCAGAAGCTCAAGAAATTGATGTTCATGCCATCAAGTTGGAGGCTACTCAGATAGAATATAAGGTGTTTCTCCTTCAACCTGAGTGTGGTCTCATCATGGCAGTAGAGGAGGCCATGGACTGACATGTCGGAATGGGAATGGGAAGTAGAATTGAAATGGTTGGCTACTGGGAAATCCTGCTTTTTCTGGTGGATGAAGCATAGGTGTTTGGTAAAGCCATCTCCCAATCTATGTCGAGTCTCACTGACTACTTCATTGAGCACTTACACTCCGTCCTCCAGAAGAAGCAGGATCTCCCAGTGGCCACCCATTGTAATACCACTTCCCATTCCCATTCCAACATGTCAGTCCATGTCCTCCTCTACTATTGCAATGAGGCCACTGCAGGTTGGAGGAGCAACACCTTTTATTCCATCTGGGTAGCCTCCAACTTGATGGCATGAACATCGCTTTCTTAAACTTCTGGTAATGACACCCCTCCCCTTCCCCATTCCCCATCCCCTTTTCCATCTCTCACCTTATCTTCTTACCTGCCCATCACCTCCCTCCCTCAGGTTCTCTTCCCCCTTTTCTTTCTTCAATGGCCTTCTGTCCTCTCCTATAAGATTCCCCCTGCTCCAGCCACTTATCTCTTTCATCTATCAATTTACTTCACCACCACCCCCGTTTCACCTATCATCTTTTGTTTCTTCATCCCTTCCCCCCACCTACTTACTCTGACTCCTCATCATTCTTTCTCCAGTCCTGCTGAAGGGTCTCAGCCCAAAACATTGACTGCACTCTTTTCCATCGATGCTGCCTGGTCTGCTGAGTTCCTCCAGCATTGTGTGTGTGTTGTTTGGATTACCAGCATCTGCAGATTTCCTCTTGGCTATGTGGGAGGGAAGGGTTAGATTGACCTTAGAGTTGGTTAAAGGGTTAGTACAATATCACAGGCCAAAGGGCCTGTGTTGTACCTCTCTGGACTCTGTGATTCTACATGGATTTTGCTCTATTGTTTTGCCACCTGCCAATAAGCGGTAAATGAGGCGAGCATGTTGCTCTGCTGCAAACAGGCTTTGCTATGCCATGGGTTGCTTTCCTTTTGAGATACATCCTTATACTGCAACCAAAGTAAACTCTGCGTCTTCCAGTTCAGCCAAAGGCAATGAACAGAGCCGTGGTATCCCCAGTATCCATCACATTGCAGTGTGATATGCCAACTGCACTAAACATTTGAAAGCAAACAAAGTGATAGAAATGAGCAACAAGGATAATACTGTAACAATACCCCTAATATCTCCATCAATATCCATGAGCATATGTAAAGCATGCATGCAATGAAAGCCATACCATCAGATAAAATCAGGTACACATTATGAGTGATACAATGATACCATTATCCAAACCATTCTGTAGTACTTAGCAGGAGTCAAACCCCAATCTCAGCATCATGAGAGCTCAATTCTCTAATGTGCAGGAGAAGGTTGGTTAAGTTGCTGGACTAGTGTCCAGAAGCCAGAGCTATTAACTTAGAGACAAAATCAATAGGAGCTGAGTCATTAAGCAGATTAAAGGCCAGTTTTGGACTGTAGGATAATAATGGAAACAGAGCAGGGAAATCATTAGTGAAGGAGACTCAACAGTCCTGTGGCTTATTTGTGCTCCTACTTATTGTGACATCAAGGTCAGGCTCTGGTGCCTGGGTCCACAATTGTGCAAAAGAGTTCCTTTGTGAAAAGAGGGACATCCAGAATCTGAGCAGCATGTTGTACCAAGTTGATGCACGATGCTTCCCAGCTCCTGAATCGGAATGCAGGCTTCCTGAAAAGCTTCCCAACAAGCTAAGTATTTCACTGTGTGCATCGATCAGCTGTATCCTACATCATGCCTCTTCAAACTCCTCCAATCAACCAGCACCCACACTACCCTTGTTGAAGACTGTTCATGTGCATTCCCTCACCACAGGTAGATTCTGCCCTTCTACAATGACCTACAGTATCAGCATTTGAGCTGAGGATTCTGTATGGAATAAAGAGATAACTGTTCCTTCCTTCATTAACTTGCCAGCCTTGACTATCCAGAATGAAAAATGATGTGTTGTGGAGAAGGGGGGAAAGATCCTTATCCTGCCTGCACTTGTAAATCAGAAGAAATTATACATAAAACAGTGATGGGATGTGTATTATGAGAAGGAGAATATGATGATATCTTTGACAGTTTGAGCCTCACCACAGACTCCACGAAGGTTGGTCCGATCGTGGACACCACCATTACCTTTGACGAGGGCTCCAAATTGTGCCAACGCCCTCCACCATTCATTATTTTCTCTTGCTTTCTCCTGAGGGAGAGAGAAAACTGTGTCACTGGATATTGACCAGCTTATTGGACGATGTAGCTGTAAGAGTGGAATGGTTGGCAGTATGCACCAGTTATGAAATGCAGGTGGAATGTTGCTGCATTGCTGGATGATGCGCGTGTATCCTAACCAGCAGAAACTGATGGTAGCTCATTGAAGATGATGTAGTTCATGAGCAGAGCTCAAGGCCAGTGGTGTAGTTGGTAGCAAGTGATATTTAAAAGTGCATTCATCGATTTTCGCCACTCTTCTTAGAGACTTACCCTTTTGTCATTGCATCATATCCCTGGAGCTGGAATCTCCTAGTAAACTTTTATCAATGTCTTTGTATCCAGAGGACCACTAGTCCCCTGTGAATACAAGGCAATTCTGCTATTTTGTATTCCTTCTAGCTTAGTACCTGATAACCTTGAAACTCAGTCTCTACTACGTTGTGCCATTTTTCAATGTTTATTTCACATGTGTCAGCATATGCTGCACCCCTCCCTTCTATAGGAAGCAAATGTACATTTTAGCTGGGAATAGTCATTATGACTTTGCTTCCCCTACTGCTGGGACTCAATATTCAGCAGCGTGCTAAACACCATCTGGAAAAAATGAAGTCAGAGGGAAACGCTTCCTTGCATTTCAAGCAATGGGAATGCGGGAAACTAGCTTCTTAATCCCCTCAGTTATTTTCAAGGCTGTCAAAAGAGCCGCCCTGCTATTTTCAGCAGAGATACAAGATAGCAGTCTAGAACAGGAAAGTAATTTTTACCCATCCAGGCCCTGCATGTCAATTTTCCTGTTTATTTGAATATTTTAAAATATGTTTATAAAGGCAAAGTAGAAATTAAAAGTAATTGTAAGGACCATTTCACTGGAATTTCTGTCTTTCTCTGACTTTTACCTTCAAGCTTCATCAGTAAGTTATTGGATAACATCAGATGAATTTTGTGCAGCTGCTATTGACTTCAGTGCTATTGTAAAAATACCTAAACCCATAAGACTAACTGGGCTAAATCTCAAAAATATATAGTTAAATAAAACAATTAAATAAAAGTGTTGTAGCATTTCTAACAGCTCTTTGTTATTAGAATGGTAGATTGGTTATTTAATTGCTAGTAGAGATCACTTGGAGTCTAATAAATTAACTGAGGTGCCTGCCATGCCACCAGCCTTCAGAAACAAGTTTCCTGAGCATGAAGACCTCAGTTTAACTCTCTGCATTGTGTCTGTATCTAATTGTTATAATGTAGTGCTATCAACAATGTGAACCAGTAGCAACGACACTTTGAACCTCTCAAAGTCTGTTCCTGCATGCGAGGCTTCTCAAGAGAATATCAAACTCTTCCCTGAAGTACTTCTGAGGAAAGTTGTTGATGCCCTGCGGAGACAACCAAGGAAGTTGAAATTCTCTCAAGGAGCTATGAGGCAAACATTTTATTGCTTTTAGGCAATTGCCCAATTCTGTGAGGTTAGGTCCAGGCATGTGGGTTTCAAGCAAAGAACGGAAGAGCCCCATGCTGTGCATAGACCAGAAAAGCTGTGCTTGAGATGACACAAGAGACTAGACAAAGTCTATATATACACACACACACACACGCATACTGTATACTCCCCCACCCCTCCATATATATATTTACACACACACACACACACACACATGCATACTGTATACTCCCCTGCCCCTCTATATATACACACACACAAACACACACACACACACACACACACACACACATACACACACACACACACACACACACACACACACACACACACACACACACACACACACACACACACACACACACACACACACACACACCTTTATTGGGTACACCGGTACATCAATACAAATGTCTAACCAGCCAGTCATGTGGCAGAAACTCATTGCATAAAGGCACGCAGACATAATCAAGGGGTTCAGATTGCGGAAGAAATGGGATCTTCTTTACTTTAACCATGGAATATTTGTTGGTGCCACATGGGATGATTTGAGTATGTCAGGAACTGCTGATCTCCTGGGGTTTTCTGCACAAAGTTTACAGAGAATGGCGTGAAGAACAAAAAAAAAGCAGCCAGTGAGCAGCAGTTCTGTGGGTGAAAATGCCTTGCTAATGAGAGAGGTCGGAGGAGAATGGCCAGACTGGTTCAAGCTGACAGAAAGGTGACAGTAACTCAGATAACAAAGCTGTACAACAGTGGTGTGGAAAAGAACATCTCTGAATGCACAACACATCTAACCCTGAAGTGGATGGGCTACGGCAGCGTAGACCACAGACATACAGAAATATGTTCAGTGGCCACTTCCTATCCCAAATAAAGGGGCCACTGAGTGTGAGAGGGTAACCTACACATTATTCTTCATTACAAATTCTTTACTTTTGGTGTTTCCAGTGTGTACTATGGACTAATGTGTTATCTTAAGCAGGAGTAACAGCCATCAGACAACTCCTGATGCCGAGTAACTGCAAATTTCATGTTTCATAGTATATCAAACATTGCATAGAGGATGGAGCACAGAGGGACATAAAGAGCTGGCTCATCTGAATGATAATGCCTTTGAAATGTTCTCCCCATTGTACAGCTTAGGTAGGCGATGTGTCAATAAGGAATCATTCATAACAACTTATATAAATTATTAAATATTAGAAACAACTAATTAATTTATAAGCTGAAGCAAAACTATATCTGATGAAATTATAAAATGAATTGTTATTATAGAATTAAAAGTTCAATTGGTGTGCAGAACATTCTGTTATGACTTAACACTTGGTTTATACTATAATCTGTGATTCCATACCTCGATCATACCTTGACAAATTTTGCATTCGATCAGAACAATTGATATCAAATTGGCTGCCTAGCTTACACTTGAGAGATATATGATGTAAAATGCACGGCCAGCTTGCAATCATAACTGTCACCCGACATTCCTCCTCTTTTACCTGAGCTTCTTTACCAATATTATACCTTTATAAAAGGTCAGTCATCATATTTCTTTCTGAAGTTTGATAGGATGTTTTATTACTGTGTTGATGATTGGACCCCATTTTGGTACTTAAACAATTAATGTACAGTTTTAATTGTTGTGTTAGGTGGAACTGCAAGTGTTATAATACTCTATTCCTGTTGTCTGTTGTTCAGCCTGTGTCTGAAGAAAAAGCTGGGTTCAAATTAGTCAACTTTGTCAGCAGTTGAATATCTTTGCCAAATACTAAGGGTGCTGCAGCTGACATGGGGGATGCATCACCACTCAAACAAAATTCATTGTAAGTAATTATTATCAGCAGCGATATCAAATTCTTGGTTTGTGGAAGTTTGTTGCTGTTTGGGTGTCCGCCTCACTCAGCAAGATTCAGCCAGGTAAAATCCTGAGGCAAAAAAAAAGATCATACCCACAATTTCATCAATTAAAGAAGGAACTCCCTGGAAAAGTAGCAAATATTGTTAATGTAACATAACTAGGGTGTATCCACATTTTCAAACTGAAATCTATTAGTATTTTATTCCTATTTACATACCATCTTTCAGAAATAAAATACTTTAATACAGACAATGAGTAATATGGCATATGTATACCTCTTAAATTGTTTCTTCACCAGTTACATTAATTTTAATAATTGCTTCTTTGTACATGAGTTTCTTGTAAGCTATAACCGCTACACAAATAAAAGATTATTTTTCATTGCATTTGCTCTTTAAACCCATAAACAAGCAAGAGAGACAGTTACACATTAATGTTCATAGGTAGCTCAAATAACACTGGCTAACTATATACAGTACAAACCATTCATACAAATGAAGACAAAGATATAGAATTCATTGCAGTAACATAATTACAGTAACCGTTTTATTGGACACACTCAGCCAGAGGGGAAGTAAGGAGTGTCGCTGTGGTAATTGTAATCAGGACACACTTTCTGCACTAGTTTGTAATCTGTACTGTAGAATGAAATATAAATACATATGACTTTAAAAGGTTTGGAGCAGAGCCATGACACGTGGCTTTGGGTCTGCTCCTGGTAGCAAGTTTTCGATGGATCATAGTTACAAAGTGTAGTCTTCTTCGCCTTGTCTACTTTCTCGTACTCAATGCGGCAGTTAAATGTCTTTGAATCTTTGGCATCAATCACCGTCTGTTGAGCCAAGTCAAATTCCACAATTTTTGTAGGGGGCACCAGGCTAACAGAGACATTCCCCTGGCCGGTGGAATTGTGGCGGAAGTAGACACTGAAAGTACCATTCCCATGGTCCACTATTTTGCCAGTGATGAGTAAGTTTAGCTTGACAGTCTTGATGTTGGAATGAAAGTCTCCCCAGCCAAACATTTTCTTGAATTTTCCTGTTTTTACTATAGGGCGTCTCTTAGCACGAGGGTGGGGCTCCTTCTGATCTGAGGCATTTCGTAACCAATCCCAAATATCCTGGTCCGAATAAGGTACTGGAGTTTCATAGTGCAGGTCCACAGCAGTAGCATTCTCTTTGCCAGATAATGTCTGTGAAAGCAGGCGACTGATAGACAGATCTTTGCTACCTTCTGTCCATATGTGCTTTTGTGTGTTCTTAGGGCTGCCAGTTTTTAGAAGTTCTGATTTTTGAGGGTTATTTCCATGAACACATATTACCTATAATAATGAAAAAAAGAGTTAACAATGAATTTTTGTTTCAAACACATCAGAAATATGAGCAGATAATCTCATTTGCTATGCTGGTAATATTATTTTACACAAGATGGTAATTACAAAAGAGTTTGCATTTCAAATAGAACCTGAACAATTTAAATAAATACATAGAACTAGTTTAAATATAATGCATTGTTGTGCATTGACTTATCAAATATTATAAGATTCCATCTTACAGAGCAGTCCAAACAAACAGTAAGATAAAAAGACTGTTTTATTGACGGATGAGTATAGGCACAGGGATATGACAAACACTTTCCCCATTTACATTTGCACTTGCAGCAAGTATATAGTCATTAGCAAGCATTCATTCAATGATAGCAGTTTGAGCAGATGGTGGAGCTGCCCATCAGACGGATAGAGTGAGCCCTCAATCTTTTGACCCAAATGTGGTGACCAGATCTAAAGAAGTCCTAAACATTTGCTGAGTTAACGAAGTCTTGTCTTGATTAATAATCAACACAAGGTAATATATCGCTCAGCTGAATTCAAACCTGCATGTTCCACTTTGGAGATAAGCAACCTCCAGTCACATCCTGCTGGGAAAAATAGTGCTGCAAGAGCAATTTGTTGAGGCCATGATATTTTTCCTTCCACCCCACTGGCAAGCTGATCCAATCTACATCCTCAAAACTATCACACCGTTAGACATTCTAAAGCCAAAACCAAATAAAACTCATTCACATGTTGAACTAATTCAAATTGTGACCTGTGATTTGTGAATATCTGGCCTGCTGGAACTTACATTTATTAATGTGTCTAACATTTGATAATTGTTCACTAAACTTTGGCAAACATATTATAGAAAGCAGGGCACGTGAGGAGATATCAGTGCAGATGATAATAATCTTGCTCAAAAGGTTGATTTTAAGGTTCTTAAAGAGAAAAAAAATGAGATTGGGGTGGGGAATTGACAGAGTTTGGGGTCCATACCACTGGAGCACCATTGCAATGGCATAATGGCTAAATTCAGTGACCCCACAAAATTACACAATTAAAATTGTTGACGGTCCTACTCAAAGTCGTGACTAGCTGTGACTAGGTCTTAGAATAATAGAAATGTAGAAAACCTACAGCACAATACAGGCCCTTCGGCACACAAAGCCACGCCGAACATGTACTTACTTTAGAAATTACCTAGGGTTACCCATGGCCCTCATTTTTTCTAAGCTCCATGTACCTGTCCAGGAGTCTCTTAAAGGACCCTATCGTATCTGCCTCCCCACCATCATCAGCTGCCTATTCCACGCACTCACCACTCTCCGCATAAAAAAACTTACCCCTGACATCTCCTCTGTACCTGCTTCCAACTATGCCCTCTCATGATAGCCATTTCAGCCCTGGGAAAAGGCCTCTCACTATCCACATGATCAATGCCCCTCATCATTTTATACACCTCTTTCAGGTTACCTCTCATCCTCCATCGCTCCAAGGAGAAAAGTCCAAGTTCACTCAAACTATTCTCATAAGGCCTGCTCCCCAATCCAGGCAATATCCTTGTAAATCTCCTCTGCACCCTTTCTATGGTTTCCACATCCTTTCTATAGTTAGGTGACCAGAACTGTACACAGTACTCCAAATGGGTCTGACCAGGGTCCTACATAATCGCAACATTACCTTTCGGCTCTTAAACTCAATCCCACGGTTGATGAAAGTGCGTATGCCTTCTTAACCACAGAATCAACCTGCCCAGCCGCTTTGAGTGTCCTGTGGACTCGGACCCCAAGGTCGCTCTGATCCTCTGCACTGCCAAACATCTTACCATTAATACTATATTCTGCCATCATATTTGACCTACCAGAATGAACACTTATCTGGGTTAAACTCCATCTGCAGCTTCTCAGTCCAGTTTTGCATCCTATCAATATCCCACTGTAATCTCTGACAGCCCTCCACACTATCCACAACACCCCCAACCTTTTTGTCATCAGCAAATTTACTAACCCATCCCTCCACTTCCTCATCCAGGTCATTTATAAAGATCACGAACAGAAGGGGTCCCAGAACAGATCCCTGTGGCACACCACTGCTCACTGACCTCCATGCAGAATGTGACCCGTTTACAACCACTCTTTGTCTTCTGGATCCACAAAGCAAGGTCCCCTTGGATACAATGCCTCCTTGCTTTCTCAATAAGCCTTGCATGGAGTACCTTATCAAATGCCTTGCTGAAATCTATATACACTACATATACTGCTCTACTATCATCAATGTGTTTAGTCACAACCTCAAAAAATTCAATCAGGCTCATAAAGCACGACTTACCTTTGACAAAGCCATGCTGACTATTCCTAATCAAATTACATCTCTGTAAATGTTCATAAATCCTGACTCTCAGGACCTTTTCCATCAACTTACCAACCACTGATGTAAGACTCGCTGGTCTATAATTTCCTGGGCTATCCCTACTCCCTTTCTTGAATAAGGGAACAACATCCGCAACCCTCCAATCTTCCAGAACCTCTTCCGTCCCCATTGATGATGCAAAGATCATTGCCAGAGGCTCAGCAATCTCCTCTCTTGCCTCCCTCAATAGCCTGGGGTACATCTCAAACGGTTTTGGAGACTTACCCAACCTGTTGCTTGCAAAAGCTCCAGCACATCCTCTTTCTTAATGTCTATATGCTCAAGCTTTTCAATCCACTGTAAGGCATCCCTACAATCACCAGGATCCTTTATCATAGTGAATACTGAGTATTCATTAAGTACCTCAGCTATCTCCACTGGTTCCATACACACTTTTCCACTGTCACACTTGATTGGTCCTATTCCTTCACATCTTATCCTCTTGCTCTTCACATACTTGTAGAATCCTGGGGTTTTCTTTAATCCTGCTTGCCAAGGCCTTCTCATGGCACCTTCTGGCTCTCCTAATTTCATTCTTAAGCTCCTTCCTGCTAGCCTTATAATAATCTAGATCTCTATCATTACCTAGTTTCTTCCACTTTTTGTAAGCCTTTCTTTTCTTCATGACTAGATTTTCAACAGCCTTTGTACAGCACGGTTCCTGTACCCTACCATCCTTTCCTTGTCTCATTGGAATGTACCTATGCAGAATGCCACACAAATATCCCCTGAACATTTGCCACATTTCTGTCATACATTTCCCTGAGAACATCTATTCCCAATTTATGCTTCCAAGTTCCTGCCTGATAGCCACATATTTCCCCCCACTCCAATTAAACACCTTCCTAACTTGTCAACGAATCCCTCTCCAATGCTATGGAAAAGGAGATAGAATAGTGATCACTATCTCCAAAATTCTCTCCCACTGAGAGACCTGACACCTGACAAATTCATTTCCCAATACCAGATGAAGTACAGCCTCTCCTCTTGTAGGCTTATCTACATATTGTGTAAGGAAACCTTCCTGAATACACCTAACAAACTCTACCCCATTTAAACCCCTTGGTACCAGTATGTACCACGACCTCAGGCTGTTCACCTTCCAACTTCAGGATATCTTGGACACGATCAGAAACATTCCGGACCCTGGCACCTGGGAGGCAAACTACCATCCGCGTTTCTTTCCTGCATCCACAGAATCACCTGTCTGATCCCCTAACTATAGAGTCTCCTATCACTATTACTTTCCTTTTCCTTTCCCTACCCTTCTAAGCCACAGGGCCAGACTCTGTGCCAGAGGCATAACCACTGTTGCTTCCCCCAGCTAGGCCATCCCTCCCAACAGTACTCAAACAGGAGTACTTATTGTTAAGTGCAGTACTGAGTGTTAATGTTGCAGGTAGGATTACGAACAGGATAACTTTAGAATTGTTCACTGGGATTGTAGTGAAACTAGTTGCTTTCTCGATAAATGAGCTCAGAGGGACCTTCTTCAGCGATCAGTATTTCAATATTTTATCGTACAAAAATCGCACAATTATTCTGATTCAATCTAAAAATGATAGAGTGAGATTTACTTTCATTGCATTGTTTTGCATTGTGATTAGCACCATGATCACATGGACACCAAAATAACCCCAAGTTCATTTCATCTACTACCAAGTGAAGTTAAATAAGGATCTGCCAACATAACTTGCTCTGTTCATTGGCAGCTTGTAATGTATTGTTGTAATATTGCCAATGCCTTTCAAAATGAAGGCAAGCCTCATAAAGGCAGCAGTGTCTGAGGATTGGAACAATGGAAGGCACAGCAGAATCGACAATAATCTGCCACACCGCATCTCACCCAAGTGTCCCTCCTCCCAGAGTGCTTGATTTCCCAATAGTACTAAGGAGAGAGGATGACAGAACCAAAGCTTAGGAAGCTTTCTTGGGAAGCTACTACTAGTAACAGAAAGTGGATCTCCCCACTGCAAGTGCTCTGTTGTCTAAAACATCTGCCATATTTAATGTATTTGGAGCAATATCTAGCAGGAGAGACAGCACCGTGATTCATCAATGTGATGTCTCAACTGATGGACATTTTGGGTGGGAGAACTTCGGGACAGTAGTAAGTGGCTCATTGGACACTATCCTTCACTCCTTTTCTCTTAAAGTTATCACAATGCAGAACAACTTGCTGCTTCTTTCAGAATCCATGTTGGCTTACACACATTAGTAAATGTAATATATAAATCCCATGTCAGGTTCAAAAGACTCACACAACTCACAAGGAGCAGAAGAAAATAATGAAGTATCAACACTTTTTGTTTTATTACATTCAAGTGAAACATAATTGAAGACATGAGATTAAACTGTTCATTGGTCACTCTGTTAAAAGGACAGTTGACATCTGAACTTTCATCAAATGATTGATTTTGTTAGTAACTTAATAGAAACATCAGCCACATAAAGATTGGTGCACTATGAATGTCTGACACTAGATGGCAAAAGAACATTTACAAATAATGTATTTAAAAATACTAACCCAACTTACTGTAGCTATTTTAATAATAGATTCACTACACTAATAATCAGTCATTTTGATTTGCTAAGTTCAATATCAGTCTCTTATGAATGGAACATGAAAATATAAATGAACAATTGTCTGATGTTTGAAAATATCACAATTCCAGCAGCATTGACAAAATTCCTAACAGTGCAAAGAAACACGCTCTTGAAGTTATAAAAAGTTACAAAAGATTAGAATGGAGTTCGACATGGCCTTGGAAACAATGGAGAGGGAATTAGCAGCCATATTATACCTTACAATAATGCCGATGTGATGGAGAAGAGAGAGGAAGCAGATAATGCAGTAGAAGGAAGGATTTACCTGAGCAATTAAAACAAAGCTTTCTGAAAGGTTTGCAGAATGTCAGTAGACAGCTGTACGACATTGAAGAACAAGAGTACCATTGTCATGGGAGGAGCTACTCCTTTGGTAAATATTTTTTCAATCCTGAGAATGATTTTCTTATTCTTCAATATCCCCACCGACTTCTGTTAATCTCCTGCTCATGATCACTCAAAGTGGAGGAAGAGTTTTCAGAGTGGTACTGGTCGCCTCTTTTTGATTACCATATACAGTCCTCCCTCAGTCAATGCCTCAGTGCTCCTTGCTGTTCAACTGCACTTTTTCTGTAACAGTGTCACTATATTCTACATATAGTCCTGATGAAGGGTCTGAGCCCAAAATGTCGTCTATTAGTTCCCCAGATGTCTTTCTGAGCTCCTAAACAAAGTTTTCACTATATTCCCATACTTGTGACAATAACAAACCAATACCAATAATATATCAAGAAGCAAGGGTCCTCAGGATACATTGTGGGTGAGAGATTTCAGCAACCACCATCTACACTAGCTTGGTCGCATCCCCATTAACTGAACTTGAGCTGTAAGTCTGAATAACCTACTTAGACTGCTGTCCCCTATCTTCCTGTGGCAGGTGCGTCTCTTTATGATGGCATTTGTAGAAGTGACCACAACATAAATCTTGTACAGACAAATTCCATCTTCACATTGGGGACATCCTCTATTGAGTTAAATAGCTCTAAGTTATACTAGATGGGATAGACTCAGACCAGATCTGGCATCACAAAACCAGACATTCATGAAGCATTTTGGACCATCAGCAACAGCAGAAATGTTCACTAGCAAGTTATGTAATTCTATGATCGACCACATCCTTATTGTTCTGCTACTATCATGCCGTACATTAAACCCAGTTCAATGAGGAGAGCAGAAGGCAAACCAGGAACACTAGCAGTCATATCCAAAAAAAGGAGGTGTCAATCTTGTGAAGCTCCAAGATGGAGAATATGAGTGCAGTTCAGCAAAAACAGAATGCAACAGACTGGAAACACTTGGCAAATTTGCCTGCCTCTATAGAAAGAGAAACTGAATTAAAATTTCAAGAGTCAGACCTTTCATCAGAATGGGCTACTTCAGAGTTTCATCATCTTCTGTGTTGTTTTTGGATTTTCAAGAAATAGACAGAAATCTCACAAACAATGGATTAGATCAAATCTCTGTAGTCCTTCCACATTTAGTCAAAAATGGTGGTGGAGAACTAAGATTCTAATAGGAGGAGGATGCTCCAATAATATCCTCATCATCAATGATGGCAGGGTCTACCACGTATCAAAAACCAAGCTGAAACATTCACAATCATGTCCAACCAGAAATGCCTATTAGCTGACTTATTTATGCCTGCTTGTGAGGTCAGCCCCTTTACAGATGGCATTCTTCAGCCCAATTTCAAGTGATACCCAGAAACTGTTGAGAGTACTAGATAAAACATAGGCTATCAAATCAGAAAACTGTCTTAACTGTGGTACTAAAGATCTGTGCTCCTCCTCTGGCAGTGCTGTTTACAATGTTGTTAAAATTGTGGCATCTACCCAGCAATGTGTAAAATTACCTTGGTATGACTTATGCACAAATCTGCTGGACAATTGCTGTCCAATCAATCTACTCACAATCATTAGCAAAACAATGGACAGTGTCATTGACTGCTCTCAAGAGGCATATAGACACCAATACCCTGCTCACTGCTCCATCAAAGCTTCATCAGAACCATTTGACTTGAAATCTCATCAGAGCCTTAAACCAAATGTGGAACCAAGAGCTGAGTTCCAGAGGTGAGGTGAGGTGAGAGTGACTGCCCTTGACATCAAGACATAACTTGAAAGAAAGTGGCACCAAGCAACCCTGATAAAATGGTCAATGGGCATCGAGGGAATTAAATTCCAATGGCTAGAGTTTTATCTCACAAAGAGTGATGGTTACAGTCAGTGGATATCAATCATCCACTGAGGCATCGTCACAGGATAGTGTTCTAGGCCCACTTACCTTCAGTTACCAAATGAAAGCCTTTCCTTCAATAATTTGTGACAATGTTCCCTGATGATTGCATCATGTTCTAGCCTAGCCACAACATCTCACCAAATACACAAAACTACATCTTGTGTAACATAGTATATGTTGCAATTAACATTCATGCCACTAGAGTGTCAGGCAAAGATTATCTCCAAAGAGAGTCAAACCACCTATCCATAAGATTCAATGGGATTATTATTACCAAGACAGTACATATTGCAATGAAAAAGAAAGACTGTCATAAATGATTGAAAGAAAATCATTATTCCTGGAGGTCAATGCTGAGTAGAGATCAGGGATCAAGCATATAAATGTTGTGACTGCAGGAACATGAAGAGGTGAGATGTTTGAAGTCCGAAGTGAGTAATTCACCTCCTGACAACCCAGATCTTATCCACCATCTACAATGCACAAGTCATGCTGGAATCCTCTCCACTTGCCTGGTTGACTGCAGATCCAACAACCCTTAAGAAGCTTGACATCATACATGACTCTTCAGACCACTCAACTGGTGCACCTTTCACCAACGTAAGCAGTGATTCCTTCCATCACTGAGGGCGCAGTGGCTACAGCGTGTGGTGTCTACAAAATGCATAGCATTGCATGTCCCAAACCCACGATCACTATCACATGGAAGGACAATCACACCAGGCACAAGGGAACACCACTACCTGCAGGTTCTCCCCCATGTCACACATCATCCTGACTTGGTATATCACTGTTTCCTCATTCTTGCTGGATCTAACTACTGGAACTTTCTCCCGAATAATACTGAGGAAGTATCTAAACCAGGACTGCAGAAGTTTAAGCAGACAGTTCACCCCCACCTTCTCAGGGGCACTTCAAGACAAGCATTGAATGCTGACCTCAGCTGAAGGAACTCAATATTGCCCAACGATGGAGGGTCATGGACATAAATACTGCAAGAACAGGTGATGAGGCTGGGGATCCTGAGGTGAGTAATTCACCTCTTGAAAACCCAAATATTTTTCACCATCTTCAAGCAACAAGTCAGGTTTATGACAGAACGCTTTCATTTGCCTGGAAGACTGCAGATCCAGTCTCCCTCAAGAAGCACAATGCCATCCTTGACACTGCAGCCAACTTAAATTTTAAAAAATGCATCCAGTTTTGAAGTCTCTGAAATGATAAAATTTGTTTTACTGAATTACAAAAACTGGACTTTGCTGCAATAACCAGGCTTCTGTACCTCTTTGCTGATTGTAGCAACAAAAAGAAGGTATGTCCTAGGTGATTTGGGACCTTAATGATGGATTTCACAATATACCTACAAAATAACATTCATCATATTAGCTAACACGAGGAAATCTGAAGATGCTGGAAATTCAAGCAACACACACAAAATGCTGGTGGAACACAGCAGGCCCGGCAGCATCTATAGGAAGAAGCAGTGTCGATGTTTCAGGCCGAGACCCTTTGTCAGGACTAAAGGAAAGATAGTAAGAGATTTGAAAGTGGGGGGGGTGCGAAATGATAGGAGAAGACTGGAGGGGGTGGGGTGAAGCTAAGAGCTGGAAAGGTGATTGACAGAAGGGATACAGAGCTGGAGAAGGGAAAGGTTTATGGGACAGGAGGCCTTGGGAGAAAGAAAGGGGGAGGGGAGCACCAAAGGGAGATGGAGAACAGGCAGAGTGATGGGCAGAGAGAGAGAAAAAAAAGGGAGGGGGGAAAAACTAAATATATCAGGGAAAGGGTAAGAAGGGGAGGAGGGGCATTAACAGAAGTTAGAGAAGTCAATGTTCATGCCATCAGGTTGGAGGCTACCCAGATGGAATATAAGGCATTGTTCCTCTAACCTGAGTGTGGATTTCGTCATATTATTCTTCACTATTTTGCCAAAATATGAAACAGGCCAGTATTTCCAGTGGGGATAGGAATCAGAGTTTACTTTAGAATCCCACAACCTCACTTCAAACAATTGTGCTCAGTAATTCTATCAGCCGCATACTATGATTAAAAATCAGAATAGAATGCCTCTTTTGTTTGTGTAATTAACATGAAACTTTTTGTTTTAAGATGAATGCTACCCATTTACAATTATTGCAGATTAAAACCAACAGTAGGCGGTTTGAATTGTAATATCATACTTGTGTTCTGCAATAAAGGAGTAATGAAAGCAATTTGGAGAATGGATTTTACACAATGCAAGATCTAAATGTATCAACACTCTACCACAAAACCTTTTCCTCTCTCAGGAAATTGTAGTTCATTACCTAATTTAGTGCACCACAGTGAGCCATTTAACTTCTTTGGATTTCTTGCAGTGTCCTAGAACTGCATTATGTTCGATGAGTGACTTCACCAAATATCTATTAGACTACAGAAAATTTTAAAATAATTAAAAATTATTAAAGTTAAACCACTGACATTCCAACAGGGGATAAGCACAGTGCACTGGATGAAGATTCAAAGTGCATTTATTATCAAAGTATGTTTGCAGTATACAACCCTGAATTCCATCTTCCCCGCAGACAGCCATGAAACAATGAACCATGCAACCCATTTGAAGAAAAAAAAGCATCATCCTCCACTTCCCCAAGCACAAACTAAAGTTGTGCAAACTGCAACAAGCAAGATGAGTGAAAACACAAAATCAGAAGGTATTTTTCAGTTCTGCTCAGTATCTGCAGGCCACCCCAATTCAAAATCACCCAACTAACAACAAAAAAAAGAGCCACCCACCAGAAACCAGAACATATGATAAACCACGGTAATTAAAAAGCTGATATAAAGATCCTGAATTTGGTCATTTGTAACTTTTTACGCACATCTTTAACAATAGAGTTATAGAATAATACAGCATGGAAACATGCCCCTTGGCCCATTTCATCGATGATGATCATCAACCTTGTCTCATTTACCCACACTCCACCCATGTCTCTCTGAACCCCTCCTATCCATTCAAATATCTTTTGAATATTGTTATTGCATCTGTGTATATGAATAAAATTCCACACTTCTGTCTAGAATACCAAACAAGTCTTACTTCACCATTAAAATGCTACTTGTCCTGTACTTTGTTGGTGAGTTTATTGGGTATCTATTATATAGGGACACCTACAGTGAGATTATACGAGAATTTGCAGAAGCTGGAAATCTAGAGTAACACACACACATAATGCTGGAAAAACTCAGCAGCTCAGATAATCAAAATGGAAGGAAATGGACAATTGATATATGGGCTGAGATACTTCATTGGGACTGGTGTAACCCCATAGGTCATCTCAGGCTCACTCAGCTCATTCTCGTCTAGGGGGAGCAGCCTTTGGCCCCACCAAACTGGGTAATCAGCTGGTGTGGATGCTGTGTGATGTCCCCACCTTGCCAAAGAACAAACAGGACACCATATGTGATTAAATGATTACAGTTTATAAAGATTACTATAATTAATCTTATTAATAATTAATAACAATACAGTATACATGAAGGAAAAGAAAATAAAGAAAAGGCGCCAAACTTATCAAAGTCCAAACCACTTCGTGCACAACCGTTGGAGCTCAATTACTGAAGTCTTCTGGCCACCATTCGATCCCCTCCGAACTCCTCGACTCGCAGCTCAGGACCACCCGAAGTGGTCAACCAAGCACGTCTATCTTTGTTTCCTCTCCTCAGGGTACCTCCTGGCCTTGGACCCCCCGCTTGGAATCCATTCCTCGCCCAGTTTACAGCATCGCGTCCTCTCTCTCTCACCCCCTCGTGCCCATCTCCCCAAAAGCCCGCCAACAATTGCTTACAGACTCAGAAGAAAGAGCAACATTAATCCCAGTTGGTTAACAAAGGAATACAATTCTCATTATCAATAAATTTTAACCCATCAAGCTTCCAGCACTCTCTCGCAAAAAAGAAGCATTCCTACTTTTAACAAAACAAAGAAGCCATTTTGATTAACATACGCAGTAACAAAGAAAAAGAACCCCCCCCCCCCCTTTACACTGAAAATGAAGAAACCAGAAGCCAGAATAAAACGGTGGGAAGAGGGGGAAGAGCATGAGCTCCCAGGTGATAGGTACCTCCACTTGAGAGGGGCAAGGTAGGTAGATGAGATGAGGGTAGTGGGGTTGGGAATAGGAATGATGTGCGAAGCTGAGAGTGGATCATTGGAAGAGGCAAAAGGCAGAAGAAGGAGGATTCTGATAGGAGAGGACAGTAAGAGCTGAAGTGAAGGAGGTGGGGCACCAAAGGGAGGAAAGTGTGGATGATGGGCAGGTCATGGGGCTGGTGCAGGGGAATTAGAAAGGGTGAGGGGCGAGAGGAATAAGGGAAAACAAAAGTGGAGTGGGGACAGGGGAGGTGAAATTACCAGCAGTTAAATAAAGTCAGTGAGATCTTGTAAATACAATGCTTTTTGGCAAACAGAAAACTCAGCAGCTTGGTGATTTTAACACGTGTATGAATGGACCCCAAGACTGCTTCCAATTTATTCCCCAATGACTGTATGTACTGATAGCCTCACCGTTACTGTTATTTCAAAATCCAGTCTTTTCTATTTAACAATTCAAATAAACTCACTGTCAAGAAAAGCTTACTAATTAATTTTAGCAAAGAATAATAAGAAATGCTGAGGAACGAATACTAACTATCAACAGAGCACTCACACTATCTACAGCAACATTCATTTGCTCTTACAAAAAATATTAAGGTAAGGACATGTATTTTCCATCTCACCGTTAAATAGAACCCTTGAACACTGCATAAGTAATAGAAAAAAATTTAAGAAGTTGCTATTACAATCTGCTTTTGGCTCTAACAAGATCCTCTCTAAAAGGCAGCCTTATTCCTGGAGCAGTTTTCTTTTCAAAAGTAATAATTTTTAAATGATTTAGTTCCATGGCGACCTCTTTTCAATTGCTACTGATTAGTAGCTGTTGACAGCTCCATGGGTTTACAGCTTGTTTCGGCTGATCAACTGTTGGGATATCACTCACATGTGCAGGGTCTGACCTGCCACACACCGCAACTTTGCAAACACTGCACTGAGAACACCCAAGTCCCATCATTGTTGAAATGGAGCACATTCTGTGAAGGGGTTTGGGGAGTTGAAATCTGGAGGTAACATAAATGCTTTCTCACTCTCGCTCACTGTTGCGAAAGAATATATGAGACATGGGGACTGATTGTATCCATCCAAGAGAAAAATGATGCCAGTGCTGCTGTCCATCGGATTTATTTCATGTCAAACTCAGTCGCTTGATAATTTATGTACAAGCCATTGATTACTTTCTCAGATGAACTAATGATCAGTATGCTTATTTAAGATTTTGCTTTATAAATGAGCATTGAACGTTTTGGCAGTATATTTTCATATATTGATGAGCCACGCATTACAGCTGACAAGTTAAGACTACAAAGGAAAGACAAGAAAGTACTTGCTCTCATAATCTATTGCTGTAGCTCAATAGATACTAACAACTCTGAAGAGGTCTGCTGCTTGTCACCTTGAAGAAAGAGAGGAAGAGCAGAAATTAACCCTGTAGCTGTAATGCAAGATTGTGATCATGACTTCCATTACATCAATGTATTGGAAGCTTTCTTGTTAAATCATGGGTCATAACTTATGGATTAAGGATTATTTTGCAATATATGAACTATGTATGCTAACTAAATCCCAATTTGTTGTACGTCTACTTTGAGTTGAGCAAAAAGAAAATGATGTAACATCAGTTAAAGCTGTGATGGTCGTACATAGCAATGTGACCTATTAAAATTAAATTTAATAAGTATGATCTTATTATATAATCAGTGTGGCCCAGATAATTACACAAGGGCACAATTAGACCCAGATCTTTGGAATACCTTATGACAGTTTAAAAATGTCTGACGTATTTTCACAGAGCAATTTTACTGTCATAATACTTTATAGTTAGTCATTAAATTATGGATGTATATCGTCACATTACAATCTCAATTTAAGGGCCCAATCCAAAATGGAACCTGGAAGAGTGAGGAATTTGTACAGAACAAAGGAGAAGCTGCATCATGGGACAGCGATGGTGAACCATAGGGAGTTATTCTTTCCAAGCAAGAAGAAAGGAAAAGTGATTAAAAAGGGACGAGCAGGATATTAGCGAGAGCTTATAGATTCACGGTAGGAAGCGCCCAAGTAAACGAAGCGTATATGAAGCCTAATGCATCACAAAGGTATTCTCTCTAACCTATTCTGTATAGTCATTTCCTTCACTGCATTTTTTCACATCCCCATCTAATATCCATTACTACCTCTGCCCCTTTGGATCGCACTTCCTCATAAATACCTTCAGAATATGCACTGTAACCAGCATGTGAGCATGTGCCATCATAAACAATGCTTAGTATTTGCTTCGCCATTTACAGAAGAGAACTAAAAATACAGAGGAGGTAGAGGCACCACGACGTTGACATCTGTGACTTATCATAAATGGGAATATTTGACCACGCAGCCACCTGGTAACTGGAATAAATATCAGCTCGTCACATAATATAAATTTAACAGAACATGTACTATAATCGTCTTCATAATGCCAAGTTACTGTATACCATTCATCACTTGCTAGCATCAATTCATATTTTCTTTACCTGGATTTAATAAAATGATTGCTCAGAGAATCCAATATCCAGATATGAGACTCATACATGCCATGTACCAGAAATATTGTGGTCCATTGCACAGTTCTTTTAATTTTCAATTTCTGGTTCACAATTCAAAAGAAAACACTACGGAAGTCAGTGAAGCCAAAGGCAACTCTGGGAATAAGAATGGAAAATGCTGAAAATACTCAGCAACTTTAGCAACATCTCTAGAAGGAGCCAGAGTCAGCATTTCAGGTTGAAGATCTTTCATCAAATTTCCAGCATCTGCAGTTATTTGATTTTCAATTACTCTGGAAAGTTTGTTGGGCACAGATGCAGATACACCAGGACATCAACGTAAAGAGTAAATGTAAAGGGGGGGCAGAAAATATTAAAGAGAATAAACAAATGAACCAATGCACGCCTTGCCCATGCCCATGTAAACTTGGATACGCTCACATCTGCTGCCACAAAGAGGCTGACAGACATCATAGCCGTGAATTTATAGCACATCACTGATCTATGCTGAGATGTACTCAAACAGTGCTAGAACCAAGTTTTGGTTTGTGAGAAGGATTATTATAGAGACGTAGAGTAAGACACAGAATTAGGCTCTTCAGCCTATTAAACCTGCATCAATTGGCCATTTTAACCTAATCCCATTTTTTTTATTCTCCCCACTTTTATTTTAACATTACACACTTCAAATGCACATGGCACAGTAAGCTCAATTTATAGTGGCCAAGTGTCGTCTCAGTAGGATTCTATCAAGCAAAGATTATTGGCCAAAAGCAATGCTGGAATCGAGCCAGAGATCTCAGCATCAGCACAGTGGGGCAGATGGTTGAGCTGCTGCTCCAAAGCTCCAGAGAACCAGATTAAATCCTGACTGTGTAGAGTTTCCATATTTTCCCCACAAATGCATGGGTTTCATTGAGGCACTCTAGTTTCCTCCCACATTTCAAACGTTTGCTGGTTAGTAGGTTAGGGAGTTATTATGCTTAAAATGCCAGTTGATCACAAACTCTGTCTGACAATCAGTTTGTTCTGACATTATCATATTTAATTTTCCTCAACCCCACAATTCATTAGGCACTAATTCCTCTTTGAAGAGATAACTCCACCCTCTGGGAATTTCAACATGTTCCTCCATTCACTTTCCCAGTGGAATTCTCCAGAGAACTAGATTTATCCTGACTGTGTGGAGTTTCCATAACTTTACTCAGGCCACATGAGTTTCATCCAGGGACCCTGGTTTGCTCCCACTTCTCAAATACATCCTGGTTAGTAGGTTAATTGAACACTGAAAATTGACCTTGGTGTGTAGGAGTGGTAGAATCTAGGAAAAGTTAATGAAAATGTTGGGAGAATAAAAAGGGACTTATGAAGAACTCTTTGATGGTCAATTTTATGTCATGGAGATTGTACCATGAAAGAGCAGTTTCAGAAATGCAGCGCTGTGGAATAGTTCCAATTATTGATTGCTTTTATTTCAGGCAGATAAATGTTATTGTCACTTTATTGCATTTTAAGGATGCATAAGAGGCACCTAATTTACAAGGATGAATGTACATTTATTAGATTTTAGAATTAGAATAACAAATCTTTTCATGCAAGTTCAAGATCTTGTTGTCATACCGTCATCCACAAATCTGAGAGCTTTGGATTGAAAGAAAGAAAAGTCTCCACTGTAAGTAGACAAAATAAATCCTGGAACAAGATTTGTGCCAAACGCTGCTTTGAGAATTAAACCATTTTCTTTTTCAGAGATAATTTGCAGAACTCCAGTAATTTTCTCACTGTAAATCAATGAATATCGGTCTGAGGGAACTTGCCAGTAATAAAGATGCCCTGAAGCCATCCTTCTGCAAGCTGAAATAGCTACCCAGACTATAATAATAGATTGTCCTGAAGCTGTGTGATGCTGCAATTTTGCATGTCAGAGATTCCTATATTAGAAAATTATATTAGCATCTTCTGTCCAACTTGTCTGTTTTCATAGTTCTGCTCAGGAATTGCAAAACTAAAAAGAAATTCTATTTGGGGAAACAAAGGATGAAATGTGCTTTGTTACCACTTCCCATCTATGCTTAGCACTCTATTGTGATCTTAATGAGCAGTCCACTGTGTCAGAATGCATGAGCCTGCATATCTACTCATCAACAGGATCTCTTGCAAGCCATGATCACCTATTTGCTGCCAAACTCAGTTTCGATACTGCGCTATCTCTCGACTGCAGTCATTTCCACAGCCAGAAGCCAAATGCTAAATAATAGATATTTGTTCTATCTTGGATTTTGTGCCATTAAATATATTCCATCTTACAACTAAAATGAAATCAGTACGTTTCTTATATTCAAGCCACAATTTCAGAAAGCCCAAGACTTGTAAGGAGTTCTTTTTTCATAGGTAGTTTCAGAAACTCTGTCCAGTATAATATAAATGGCAGTCAGAGTCTAAATAGTACCAGCAGAAAATATTTTTAATATTGAATGCAATCAATAGTCTCGGCAACATCTGAGTTTTCATCACTGAAGTGTTGAGGACAAGTGACCTAGGTGTTTTAAATGAATTGTGCTAAGCAGATTTTAATAGAACTTGATTGGCTGAAACTCAATCAATATTTTCCATATGGTGTAAGTATCCCTGGTAGGAAAATCCACAAGACAGGGTGGTATTGAGTGGAAGAACAAATGGACAGAAGACTTGCAAAGAGTAATAGCCAAATGGACTGGCAGACAGGAGAGGTTGTTATGCTTAAAATGCTAGCTGGCCACCGTCACTGATCAACAATCAATTTTTTCTGACATTTCCAAATCTAGTTTTCTAGTTTTGTCCAACTTCACAATTCATTAGGCACTATTTCCCCTTTGACATGATATCTACACCCACTGAGATGTTCAACATCATCCAACACCCACTTTCCCTGTGGAATTGTTCTTCCAGAGGTGTTGGGAAATGTTTATCTACATGTGTTCCTGTTCTGATTTGAAACAGGAAGTGCTGGCTCTACTCTGCAGGTCAGGCAGCATCCGTGGAAAGAGAAACAGTGCTAATGTTTCAGGTCCAGGAACATGCCTCGAAAATGGAAAAAATACAGTGCAAGTAAGGTTTTCAAGTATAAAGAAGGTGAGAGAGGGAAGAGTAGAACAAAGGGAGTATCGCTGACAGGGTGAGCCCAAGTGCATTACGTGGCAGAATTGGTCATGTGCAATGTGTTGTTGCAACAACTCTAAGACTAATCTCTTCCCTTAGGTAAGAAACAGGTTCCTCTTTGTTTACAGATGTCCTTAAATTGATTTTCTCATAATTTCAAAAATACACAAGAACCACTTGATATGGTAACCGAACATCTACAGCCTTTTAATAAGTGGAATCAAAAGCACGTCGAACTGATAGGAATGAACAAAAGGTGGAAACAGAGAGGGGCCTAGCAACTTCACAGTCTGAGTTCACAGAAGAGCATAAGCCAAGTTGTTATAAAGACACTGTCATCAATATTCTGAAACAACAAAGATCAGGTGAAACTTGTAGCTTCCCTCTACCTCTTTAGGACAGTAAGTTGCCCAAGAGCAACTGATACCAATGCAAACTTCGTGCACCTTTGCAATATCAAGAACTCTCTACTTAGATGTGCTTTATACTTTTCTTTTAAATCTACAAATACTTTGATCTTTCTGAGACCGTTCAAGGAGCTCCAAATATTTTCCCAATTTTTGTGCACCCCTGTGACATGCACACTTAAATGCCTTTAAGTTCCACTTCCATGCAAAATTCTTCATTGGTTCATTGAGGTTATTTAAGGATCTGTCTAAATTATAATTAGACTAGGGAACAAAATGTGGTTAAGCCAAATTATGTTCAATCGGATTCATGTGGTTACTAATTCAGGTCCATGTTCAATACATGCATTCCAGAATGAGACCATAAATCATGTTATCTCTGCCCTGTAATATATCATTTAGGAAAGTGATTGTCCCATCCTCAAACATTTCAAATCTCTTTCTAAAACTCTTCATTGTGATTGCCAATGGATGTTAATCTTTTAATCTGTTGTTTAATCTCAGGGGGGCATTTCTTCTATCCTCTCTTCCCTATCAATGTAGACTTACAGCCATATTTAAATGATATTACGATTCTGGGAAGCAATGCCATAGTTAGCAAGCAATTCATCTTGGCACCAAATGAAACCCCTGCACTCCAAATTGGCACCAGAGGTACACAGGTGTCATTGTGGGGGAAATTGTATAGGATGTTGGCAATGGCTTTAGTGTTTAAATTTTTAAATGATTAAAATTTACACTCAAAAAGGACTTCACAACAATCTCAATCAATGAAAAATGGTCCAATATAATAAATAAATAAATGAGAGAGAGAGAGAGAGAGAGAGAGAGAATTCTCAGTAACCAGGTTTCCAGGGAACGGTACAGCAAATGTGGAAGGACATATTGGTTTCAAGGGATTCCCACCAACCAGTTGCTCCCAGCCACAGCTGCATTAGATAACGCTCCCCTGGCATGATTGAGCGAAGGAGCAGAGAGCAGCTGGTACAAAGAAGGAGGGAGAGACAGGCTGTCAGCAGAAGACTAGTTTCCTAGTTGGAATCAGCAAAGTCAATTCATTACTAATCCCAATCCTTGGAACTGATTTTAGTATCTATAGAACAAAGACACTTTAAATATTAATGTTGGAGAATGGTTGCTTAAAATGTGTAGGTGTGATTCATATTAATCTCCTGGATTGGGAAAAGGTCCATATCATTGATGCTGATTACTTTTGCCTCCAAGAAGGTTGAGCAACATGATTAACTCTGAAGCTGATGGTTACTGCACCTCAAACTGCCTCGGATGCTTGAAAATAATTTCCATCTCAAGCAGCATGTAAAGAACACCTGTGGAAGAAGGTTTCTAGGCTGCCAGCAACATTTGTTTTTCAAACCACAGAGAAATCCACTTCTTATTCCTTCAAATGAATTACGTTCGGAATTTCTTCAGTTCCAGTTTAAATGAGAAGCTTTTGTCGCTCTATTGTTAAATAAAAAAGTTCTCCCTGTGACCAAGTGGTTTTATGCTCAAATGCTTTTTGAATACATTGATCAGCTCTTCAAATGTCTTGTCTTCAGGCTGGTCAGGAGCAATGAAATTTTTACTATATGTTGCAAGATCACAGACAGTGTACAAAAGTGTTCACTTTTAAGCAACTATTAAAATTTCATTTTCCTTTCTTTGAACACCTTTAGTTCAGTGCAACCCCATTTGATGCCCTCTGGCTTTCCCAACTAATTCTAGCATGATATATTTTTAGACCATTACATAAAACAAAGATACTTACTGTTTAATCTCTTTGACAATATGCTGTTTATTTTCCCCTCTACTAATATTGTAGTCAAATCTGTAGCAGATAACATTATAACATATCCCTCATCAGTAGTTTATTAATTAGATAACTATGACTGTGAAACAGGTACTAAATGTTTACACACACATAAACGCTATGACATGGATTGTTATACTGTACATGTGTCCAATGTTGTACTTAAATAGGTAAATAAGTAACTATGTTTCAGTGTTCTTTGTGTGTGGTGTGCTCGCTTCAAGGTTGAGAATAATGATATGAGGTAACAAGTACATTTCAGAGGCATTTGTATGTCTGAGCTTCAACTATCACCACACTCACTTGCAAAAAAGCAGACGGAGGGGTCCATACTAACGCCGAAAATGTAACAGTGGGAATTAGTTTACAAAGTGCTGAGTTCACCGTGACTGCTGCACAAGGCCTTCGGTTACCAATTATAGGATCCAATTAAACTGACATCTATGCAGAGTCGTTTTGCATGTGCATTAACGCAAATGTAGTTGTACAGTTTCTAACACAGATCTCAAGAGGGTTTTAAAGGAATATGCTATTATCTTACCCTTAGGGGAGTAGTGCTTGGTAAAGCATTTTACTGCTTCTGCATGCCTGAGAACATGTGAGTTAAAAGCGGTAGGCCTCGGTAACCTTCGCTGCCACTGGGAATGTTTTGCAGGTACTGAACTATCCCTGTAAGTCTTTGTCCACGTCAGACAAGGTTCCCCAGTGAACATGATCTGCCTTAGACACTGCCCCTTCATCATGATCAGGTAGCCAGTTCAATTATAAACACCCCATTGCATAGTTCTACATGAAAAAACTCATGCCTCCCTCGTCCTCCAGATCCCATGCTTACCTGATCCACCACAATACAGCTGGCAATCTATCTTAATTATCATTAAAAAGTAGTCCAATATAATAAATATGTACTATCTCCACAATGAGCACAAGACATTTTATTACTTATTTCTCAACAATATGTTTGTATTTGCATTTTTAGATGAACTTGCCTTAGCCTCATCTGCTGTCAAAATATGGTATTACAAGTGAAATCAGCACCATTGTATTACATAATAAATCACTAATATAATACTTCTGTTTTCTTTGTCACAATACAGTATAATAATTCATTCAACATTTCCCAGGGCCTAACCATTTCCAGAAAAAAAAGATTATATAATGATTCCTATCACTGCAATTTATCATCAGCTCAAGCTATCCCTAACCAAAGCAGGCAAGAAAAAGAATTGTCCAGGTCAGCAAAACGCACACTGCAATATTGGTTCACACAATACTAATAAGTATTCTTTTTGCTGCCATGAAGCATTGCAAATTAAAAGTTACAAACAGATATACCATTCATAATGTCAGACAGAAGTGTGCATTAAATGTTACAGGAAATGGATGTGCATAGCTCTGAAACCTTAATTATTTTATTCTCTGTCAATGAGAAAGGAGTTAAACTTTTCCAAAAAATACAGCTGTAAATGCCAATCAGTAACGAACAGTGGATTATTTAAATGATGCTTATGATGCAAATATTTGAGTAGATCAGCTGTGATGTTCAAATGTGTGCAGATGTGATATGGAAATATAGATTGCCTAATACATGTTTGAACAAAATAATTGCATTTTATTGTGATGATTAGATTTTAAACAAATTCATTTATATTTTTAGGAAGTACATTTTTTTGTTATTATGCACCCTTTTAAATGTAATTCTCAGACATTCCTTATCTCAGAACTAGGGAATCTTTTATGCAAACAAGCATTACATGATCAAATGTGTTATCTCAGAGTTTGTGAATATTTTACAAATCCAATTGAGATTCATGTGAGTTATACCTAGATCCTTTCCCCAACCTTATATTAACACTGCAGGAAGTGAAACGCCTTCCTCCACTTCTCATAACAAAATGTTAAATGTTTTAATTAACAGGAGAGAAATAACTTTGTTACATAGAACATGGAAAGTGCTTCTCCAAGTTCTAGCGCTGGCTATTTGATTAAGTTAAATTATCAGTAAATGCGCCTACTGATAGAAGAAATAAGTGGCCTGGTACCAAAGGTTTACCCAACCAGTACGGATTGGTAAACTCAGCATCACTAAGGATCCATATTTCTTAATTTAGACCCTGATTGTGTAATAATCTTGGCATGATTTATTGTGGTTTGCTTAAGTACAAACCCCATTAATCAGGCCAATCTGATCATTAAATTATGCTTCTCTCCAGTCTACCCTCTCCCCACAATAATCAGAAATGTCACTCTCTCTAATCCCTCATTGTTCATAACTGCCTATAAAACCTTCCATGAAACGAACAGATCCATATTAAATTTCTACTAAATCGTACTTGGGTGCAAGAATGACAGAAAATAACTTCTTTATATCAATCTCGGGTATCTTTACTTTTTTCCTGTTGCTTCATTGGAGAATGCACAAGTGCAATCCTTGTATTCATAAATTCTACTAATATAAGTTTTATATATTTATAAATTTTACTAATGATGTCATCATTACACTGATACTACACTGATTGGCCTAATCAATAATAATGAGACAGCCTACGTGAAGAAGTCACCACCCTGACACAGTGGTGTCAAGAAAACAACCTCTCCCTCAATGTCACAAAAACAAAGGAGCTGGTTGTGGATTACAGGAGGAATGGAGACAGGCTAACCCCTATTGATATCAATGGATCTGGGGTTGAGAGGGTGAACAGCTTTAAGTTCCTCGGCATCCACATCACCGAGGATCTCCCGTGGTCTGTACATACCAGCTGTGTGATGAAAAAAGCACAACAGCACCTCTTTCACCTCAGGCAGTTGAAGAAGTTTGGTGTGGGCCCCCAAATCCTAAGAACGTGCTACAGGGGCACAATTGAGAGCATCGTGACTGGCTGCATCACTGCCTGGTACGGGAACTGTACTTCCTTCAATCGCAGAACTCTTCAGAGAGTGGTGCAGACAGCCCAGTGCATCTGTACATAGAAACATAGCAAACCTACAGCACAGTATAGGCCCTTCAGCCCACAAAGCTGTGCCGAACATGTCCTTACCTTAGAACCATCTAGGCTTACCCATTGCCCTCTATTTTTCTAAGCTCCATGTACCTATCCAGGAGTCTCTTAAAAGACCCTATCGTTTCCACCTCCACCACCGCCAACGGCAGCCCATTGCACACATTTACCACTCTCAGTGTAAAAAACTTACCGCTGACATCTCCTCTGTACCTGCTCCCCAGCAACTTAACCCTATGCCCTCTTGTGCAGGCCATTTCAGCGCTGGGAAAGAGCCCCTGACTATCCACACAATCAATGCCTCTCATTATCTTGTGCACCTCTATCAGGTCACCTCTCATCCTCTGTCGCTCCAAGGAGAAAAGGCCAAGTTCACTCAACCTATTCTCATAAGGCATGCTCCCCAATCCAGGCAACATCCTTGTAAATCTCTTCTGCACCTTTTCTATGGTTTCTACGTCCTTCCTGTAGTGAGGCGACCAGAATTGAGCACAGTACTCCAAGTGGGATCAAACCAGGGTTCTATATAGCTGCAACATTACCTCTCAGCTTATAAACTCAATTCCACGGCTGATGAAGGCCAGTACACAGTACGCCTTCTTAACCACAGGGTCAACTTGCATAACAGCTTTGAGTGTCCAATGGACTCAGACCCCAAGATCCCTCTGATCCTCCACACTACCAAGAGTCTTACCATTAATGCTATATTCTGCCATCATATTTAACTTACCAAAATGAACTGTAGATGTGAACTTCACACTATTCAGGACATTTACAAAGACAGGTGTGTAACAAGGGCCATAAGGATCATTGGGGACCTGAGTCACCCCAACCACAAAGCGTTCAAACTGCTACCATCTAGGAAACTGTACCGCAGCATAAAAGCCAGGACCAACAGGCTCCAGGACAGCTTCTTCCACCAGGCCATTAGACTGATTAATTCATACTGATACAATTGTATCTTTATGTTATATTGACTGTCCTGGTGTACATATTATTTGTTACAAATTAGAATAAATTGCACATTGCATACTTAGACGGAGATATCACATAAATATTTTTATTCGTCATGAAGGATGTAAGTAATAAAGTCAATTCAATTCAATTCATTGATTGCCCATTCCAGAAGATGCTGTTGGACTGTCACCATGAACCATTGCCATTTGTTTGATGATAATACTCCCACTGTGTTGCTGGATATGATATTTCAGGATTTAGTTTCAGCAGCACAGAAGAAACAGTGCAATATTTAAAGCGAACCTGCAATTAGTTAGCAATCTTCCGTTCACCTTCTTATATTCTCCTTCACATTTGTAGTCCAGGATTTGGGAAGAAATTCTGGAATGTGACAGAACTATATTTTGTAGTTGGCACACTCTGCTGCCCTGGTGTGTTAGTGGTGGCGTCAGTAAATGTTTAGAATGGCAGAGAGGTACCAGTCAAGGGAGCTGCTTTGTCCTTTGAGTGCAGGTGGAGATACAATCAATCAGGCAAGTGGTTATTATTCTACCAAACATGTCTATATGTCTACATAACCACATGTCTATATGTCTACATAACCACATGTGCTCCAGATGCCGCTGCCAATATACGCCAATGTTTTGCAAACAAAACTACTAACTATTCTACTAAATACAGTTTTTGTGGACTATTATCACTGCAATCCGTAGCCTGTAATTCCCTTTTAGAGCTGTGCCTTTGAACCTTCAGACTGTTTTGCTGTGGTATCCTGAAGGATTCGGTGAACAGGACTCTCAAGAAAGCTGGTACGGTCATGGACATTGCTGCAGTGGGCTTTGAACAGATTGAATCTTTGAGCTGAATTGAAGCAGCGGGGCCTGAGCCTAGGAGCAAAAAACAAACTAATACTTAGATGATATAAACGCTGAGCCAGACTAAAAAGATTAAGGCATTGAGTCTGAGGGCATTGGACAAATCGATATTCAGCCCATGACTCCGTGTCTCACTTTCATCAGTGTCTGCAGCTGTGTCCTGTAGCCATCACGCTCCTGGGCAGCCGCGCTGGCTCTGTGGCTGTGGACGGCTGCACTGGCTCCGTGGCCGTGGACGGCTGCACTGGCTCCATGGCCGTGGGCGGCTGCACTGGCTCCGTGGCCGTGGATGGCTGCACTGGCTCCGTGGCCGTGGATGGCTGCACTGACTCCGTGGCCGTGGATGGCTGCACTGGCTCCGTGGCCGTGGATGGCTGCACTGGCTCCGTGGCCGTGGATGGCTGCACTGGCTCCGTGGCTGTGGGCGGCTGCACTGACTCCGTGGCTGTGGGCGGCTGCACTGGCTCCGTGGCTGTAGGCTCACTTTCAGGGACTCTGCATTTCACTTTCTGTGTGTTATTTATGTACTTTTTTTTTTGCACACTGGATGTTTGACAATGCTTGTTGGATGGCTTTTTGTGGATTTTATCACGTTTCTGTGTTTGGTGGCTGTCTTCAAAAAGATGAATCTCAAGTTGTAAATGGTATACGTGCTTTGATAATATAAGTTCTTTGAACTTCGAAACAGCTCCTCAAAGATGGTGGAAAAGCTTTAGTGAGCCAGGAAGCAAGTCCCTGGATATTGGGTGACAACTCTTCAAGTCAAATGTTTACACTAATGACCCAGTAAAATGTCTGGTCAATGGTGATGACCACAGTTACAAGACATTGGCTAATGTTCCATTGTTGAAGATGGGTAGCAAGGACAAGCCAGAGACAGTGAGTGAGTCTAACATCAGTTATAGGGAAATCACTGGAGAGAATTCCGAGGGACAAGATCTGCTGTCACTTGGGCAGTCAAGGCTTGATCAGGAATAGTCAGCACGTTTCTGTGCCTGGGGGGCCATGCCTGATGAATTTTTTGGAGTGTTTCAAAGAGGTAACTGAGGGGGTAGATGAAGGGTGGTGGATTTTATCTATATATATGGTAGTAAGGCCTTTTACGTCGCCCTGTGTAGCAGACCGATCGGCAAGGTTTGGTCACACAGGATTCAGTGGGAGTTAGTGAGGTGGATTCAGTATTGGTGTGATGATAGGAAGCAGAAGGTTATGCTTAAAGATAGATTCTCCAACTGAAAACCTGTGCGTAGGAAGGGTGCCCCAGTAGTCAATGTGGGGACTGCCATTATCCATTATTTGTTTAAGTAATTTGGATATGTATGTTACTATCAGCAAGTTTGCTGACAATACTAAACTAGGGGGTCTTGTCAATACTGAAGTAGGTTGTCAATACTGAATTGCAAAGCGATCTTGATCAGATCTGGAGATGAGCTAAGGAATGGCAAATAGACTTCAATATAGATAAGTGCATTTTGGACAGTCATTTCAGGATAGGACTATTGTAGTGAATGAGCGGGGCACCGATGAGTGTTGTGGAATAGCGGAACTTGAGAATGCAAGTGCTCAATTCACTGAAAGTGGCTACTCAAGTACAAAGGGTGATGAAGAAGGCATTTAGTATGCTTGTCTTCATTATCTGGGGTATCAAGTAGGGACATTAGGCAGCAGTTATGTAAGTTGTTGGTAAGACAGCAC
Source organism: Hypanus sabinus (assembly GCF_030144855.1). Classification (NCBI taxonomy): domain Eukaryota; kingdom Metazoa; phylum Chordata; class Chondrichthyes; order Myliobatiformes; family Dasyatidae; genus Hypanus; species Hypanus sabinus. Next base: position 90,397,381 of record NC_082711.1, on the reverse strand, counting down.
TTGGGGTATTGTATACAGTATTGGTCACCCTATTATAGGAAAGAGATTGTCAAGCTGGAGAAGGTGCAGGCAAGTTTACAGAATGCTGCTTGTACTCAAGGGCCTGAGTTACAGGGAGAGGTTGGTCAGGCTGTATTTTCATTTCCTGGAGTGCGGGAGAATGAGGCATGTCTTCATGGAAGTTCAGGGGCATGGATAAGGTGGATGATCGTAGTTGTTTCCTAGGGTTGGGGAGTCCAGACCTGGAGGGGACAGATACAGGATAAGAGGGGAGAGATTTAAAAGAGATCCGAGAGGTAACTTCTTTACACAGAGGGAAGTGAGTAGCTGGAAAAAGTTGCCGGAGGAAATGGTCAACGAGGCAATTACAATGCAACATTTAAGCGGCACTGGGATAGGTAAATGAGGAAAGTACCTTGGAGTATTATGCGCTGAACATGCGCAACTGGGACTTTAAGAAGGATACTGTTGTTAACGTAGGCCAGTTAGGCCAATGTTTTTGTGCTGCTTTATTCTATATGACAGTAGCGTTAATCTATATGACTAGATGACTTCATATTGTTGGTGGAGGTCACAATGACGATAATGTCAATGATTATTAGGAGAACGTGGCTGGTCTCTCTCTTGGTGGAGATGATCACTACTTTGCATTTTGCAACATAAATTTTACTCATCATCCCAATCTTGTATAAATATTTATGTAGGAAGACATGAACTGATAGGTGACCCAGGAGACATGAACAGAATTGACTATTGTGTGTTCGTCAAGGAATATCCATAATTCTGACCTTATGATAGGAAGGAAATCATTGAACGAAGCTCTGAAAACTTAATAGAAGGAAGAATACACAAGCATTTGCTATCAGTAAACTGATTTTTATTTATAAATGTTTTTAAATAAAATCACATGCCCAAACACAAATTGTTTTCTAAATGTAGCAAAGTATCACCTGCAGCTTGGTTCTGGTATCATACAGCATTCAATATACATTTATATCGTTGTGGCAGTGTTGCTACAAAGCTACAATGCATTGCACAGATACTGCTGTCCAGGCTGAATATTTCTCTTTGGCAGCTATGGTACCACATCTGCATGCATTTAATATATTATAATCATTGCTCCCTGGTGTGGGAACTGTACCTCCCTCAATCGAAGGACCCTGCAGAGAGCGGTGTTGACAGCCCACCACACCTGCAGATGTGAACATCCCACTATTCAGGACCTTTACAAAGACAGGTGTGTGAAAAGGGCCTGAAGGATCATTGGGAACCCGAGTCACCCCAAACACAAACTGTTCCAGCTGCTACCATCTGGGAAATGGTACCGCAACATAAAAAACAGGACCAACAGGCTCTGGGACAGCTTCTTCCACAAGGCCATCAGACTGATTAACTCATGCTGACACAACTGTACTTCTATGTTATATTGACTATCCTATTGTACATACTGTTTATTATAAATTACACACTGCACATTTAGACAAAGATGTTAAGATTTTTACTCCTCATGTATATGAAGGAGGTAAGTAATAAAGTCAATTCAATTCATTACCAGAGGTAGCAGACTATCTTGGGACAGGGAATCATAGGTTGGATATTGTGAACTTAAATCCCTCAAGCATGCATCTAAGTGCCCCCATTTCAAGAAAGAGAATGCAAAGTGGCCAATCTTTCAAGTAAGGTTTACAAGTAAATTATATTTTTATAGAAGTGTTGACTGATAACAGAGAAATAATCGATTAAGACTCAACCTCAGTTTTGACACTGGAGTTCAAAGTGCCCTATGTATTGTATTAGACACACTGGAACAAATCCACAGCTAAGCTGAGCATTACATTCATGAGTCAACATCCAGATTCAAAGTTCACAGATGTTGATCTCTGTAACTTCATGATTCATGCTCACCTTTCATGAATTCTGTGATTTACTTCCTCTCTTTGGCTGACCATAGCATGCATCTACTGTTTGAGCCATAGGACTACCAGAGACATATTCTCATTTCAAAATCCTTTCCTTTGGCTGACTTTTTTCCTCCTTCCATTTTTACATTCTACATGAAACACTGTCGTAGGAAAGCAGCATCCATCATCAAAGATCTTCACCACCCAGGTCATGCTCTCTTCTCACTGCAGTCATCAGGTAGAAGGTGCCAGAGCCTCGGAACTCACACCACCAAGTTCAAAAACAGTTACTACCCCTCAACCATCAGTCTCTTGAATAGAAGGGGATAATTGCACTCACTTGCTCCATCATTGAAATGTTCCTACAACCAATGATCTTACTTTAAGGACTCCTTATCTCAATATCTCATTTTCTTGTTATTTATTTATTGCCATTTATTTATACTTGCATTTGTACAGTTTGTCTTTTGCACTCTCGTTGATCATTCATTCATCCTGTTATAGCTACTACTCTATAGATTTGTTGAGTATGCCTATAGGAAAATGAACTCGGTTGTATATGGCAACATATACGTACTTTGCTAATAAAACTTACTTTGACTTTGATCTCATATAATTATATGTAATGCTTTGGGAATTAAGTTCAGCCAATTATTACAAACAGTAAGCAAATAACAAAGTTACTGAAAATCATCAAACAGTATTACGAATATCATCACGCATAAGTTGGCTTCTGCTGGAATGAATTCTGGATCAGATTATCATTATTCCCTTATGCAGGAAATTACACAGACTTAGTTATAATAATGTAGGAACAGATCCTTGTTGGGACATCATATTCACAACGCCCATAGGAATACATTATACAGAATTCATCTTTGATCATCATATTCCATGTATATCATCAATGAAGACAAAGACACATGGAACTGAGAACAATGTAATAAGAGGAACCAATAAAATGCACCCTATACTTCCAATCTATTAAACTTCTATTGCTGTGTTTAATTTTCCCTCTCAACATTTTTAACATTTCTCAAAAAGTTCCCTGCTAAATTCTTCCAGTTGTTGTTTCAATTCTGAAATAAAAACACAAATTGCAGGAAATACTCAGCAGGTTAGGCCACATCTGTGGGAAGAGAAACAGAGCTCACATTTCAAGTAAAGAAACCCTTTGTCAGACCCATTGAGTATTTCCAGCACTTTTCTGTTATTATTTCAGATTTCCTGCTTTTGCAATTTTTATTATGATTTTCACTTGTATCATTTTGCTTTTCAATTACCTTAAGTTCACTGACACCATACTCAACTGACAACCACATAATTTGCCAGAGCCTCTCGTCAATTATCAGATGCTGGGCCCACGTTTAGTGCTTGGGTAGGACAGACCGGCATTCTAACATCTGTGGGATATTGGTTGCTCTATCCAAGTATATTCATATCTAACCTACCTCTCCATTTTTGCAAAAGGATCACCATCCAACACTGGTAATGATGTCAGTAGGAATAGAAGGACAGGGATAACATCTGTAGAACTACAGCTGCTGAAAGTAAATCTCTGGAATATAAGACATCAGCAGCATCAGTGCAAACCATTTAAGCTTCATACTAACAATGCCATAACACTATAGTTTTAGTCTGAAGCCTGTATGATGTTAAAGCCAAGCTGCACAAGATATTCTTACTACATTTCATTCAGGAAATCAGGTTACTAATCTCCCCTCTCCGCCACTGGAGTTTACACTGAACCTCGACGTGAGCTCACATGATCAATTCATTAAGAACAAAACTAAAAATCCAAAATTTGGTAAACTGGCAAACACGTGCATACTTGCTATTCTCCAATATACTTGCATCGATGTCTCTGTTTCTTGACACTGGTTACATTTCTTAGAATTCAAATAAAAAACTGAGAATAAAACCTTTAGGCACGAATGAATCCATTCACCTCAAATTTCAGGCTATTCAATTTAAGTTGTTTTTTTTTCCAGTACAATGACTCATTTTAACAGTTTCTTTTTTTAATTCGCATTACAGTGAAGAGCAAACTACACTAACTACTAAATTTATTATAATATCATCTTTGATTTTCTTTTAAATCTACTGATTCACATCGTGGGCTGCATGCACTTAACAAAAATACCTAAATATTTGGAATAACTACTTTTAAGATATATTAATAGAAATATATGCATTGCCGCTCAATTGTATCAATAAGTATTTTCATCCCAAATATGAATATATGAAAGAAAGGTTAAGCAGGGCAAAATGCTTGAACAATAAAATGCTAACAACCGAGTAGAGTGCAGGAGAAAAGGCTGATAGGAAAGCCAAGTATGAAATGCAAAAACAGAAAATGAGTCTGAAATGGTGAAGCAGCTGAAGAAGGCAGGGTGTGGAAGAATACTAACTCCATGGCAACCCATAGATAATGTCTGTACAGACATTTTTTTCAAACTTTACCGGAGCACTGAAAATGAAATTATTGACTATGTGTTTGGTGTTAAACTGATGGTTCCAAGGGGAAAAGCATGTTGTTGGCATAATTTTGAATTTTCAATATGAAATGATAGTTTAAAGTAAAATGTAGGTGAGACGTGAACAACAATCTATGTAGTCCAGATACAAATGATACCTTTCAGAAGGTTTGCAGGCTGGAAGTTAATCTCTCTTTGGTCGTATGAGAGGAAGCAAATCATGGCAATGTTTTGTCTGGGTGCAACTGGAGGCCGCAGTCCTGATAAACACTGGTGTAAGTACTTTCTGACAAGCATTATACTAAATAATATGCTAGGATGAAAACTATTGTTTTAACTGGCACTTGTAAAATCTGTGAAGGCAAAAGGAACTAAGTAAACTTACCACCATGATGCAAGATAGGTATCAAGAGTATAAAGGTTGGAATAAGGCAAAAAGGGGAAGACGTACAGAAACCTAGAATAAAGTGTTGGATGGAATTAATGAAGCTTGAAAAACAAAGAGTAGATAGGAAAAGGCAACCCACAGAATGTCTAAAGATGATCTTAGTAAAGGCAAAAGAATAAAAGTTAAAGCATTTAGCAAGGTACAAGGTAATCAGAAAACGCAAGCTGGGTTTATGAAAGGGAAATGATTTTTGATCAATTTATTGGAGAAGTACAGTAACACAATGTTGATAAAAAGGAGTATACACAGAGTTCCAGAACACATTCAATAGCTTTTAAGGAAAAGATAGGTTCATAGATAGGAGGTAACATGTTGGAATGGACGGAAGATCAATTGGCTGACAAGTAGCAGAGAGTAAACAGAAATAAGTATTTTTCAAGTTGCCAAGATCTAACAAGTGGTGTACGATATGGATCAGTTCTAGGGGCATAATTATTTACAAGCTATATACACAACTTACATTCAAACTATTTTCATCACCACCTGGCATGGAGACTTTAATGCCCAGGATCAAAAGAACCTGCCACAAATACAACTACTTTTTCAATATATTTCAGAAACCTGATTCTGATCTTCTGAAGGCACCAAAGATGTGTGGACTTCAGGTTTAAGATGGCACTGCTGAAGTCCAGTGACTTCTTATCGGTGCAAACAAAACAAAGTATACAACTTTGGACCCTATTACTGAAAATTTTTTCTGATAAGTGATCACCACAAACAATGGAGAGGCAAGGTAGAGTCAACAATCAAGGCAAGCTGAGGCGAGGCAGAGTCGAGGGTCGAGGTGAGCAGAGGTGAGGCAGAGTCAATGTGAGCAGAGGCAAGGCAGAATTGGGGCAACACTCGTCCACCAAAACCAAGAGCAAGGAAAGACCAGAGATTTGATTGACCTAAATGCCAGGCTGATTTAGAAGGGTCAGGTACAGGCCTAAAAGTGGCAGTGGGGTCCAGGCCTAGAGCATATCAAAGCGACAGGGCCCGGGTCCTAGAGCAAAGAACAATTTGATGTTTGGACAATTTAAACACTGGGACAGATTGAAAAGGCAGGCTGTTGGCACCAGTGGCAAGGGTGGGCCAGTTCTGCTCACTGCTCAACCATGCTTCCTTGGCTTTGTGCTGAACTGAGGCTATGGCAATCTCCAAGCTTCAAGTCTGTGCCTCACTTTTGTTCTGAATGCTATTTGCTTACTTTTATTGTTTGCACAATTTGTTTTTCTTTTTCGTTTACAGATCTGGTCTCCTTATTCACAGCAAAATATTGGAAGCGGTTCAGAGAAGGTTTAGTGAGCTTATATTTTGAAGGGACAGGCTGTACTGGGAAGAAAGGCCTTACAAGTTAGGCTTGTAACATCCGGAGTTTAGAAGAATCAAAGCCTGCTTCACTGAAAAGAACATAGTGAAGTAATTTGACAAGACAGATGCGGAGAGGATGTTTCCTCCCGTGGGAGAATCCAGAACTAGAGTGTATTGTATGAAAATGAGTAGCTGCCCATTTAAGAAAGAGATTAAGTGTTTTTTTCTAATGCTGGTGCATGTCTGAGAGGCCAGATAGAAAGGGTGTCCTGGCACACAGGACACGTTATTGGGGTGGTGGAAAAGAATGGATGTGAACACCTCTGACCTCTAGCACATCCCGTACACTCATATTAGTTTTCCCAGTTTGCAGGCTCACTTTCCAAAAGACAATGCTCTGAAAATAAAGTGTTGGTGTGCGGTTTACAATCCTCTTCGAGGGCCTGGTGGGGGAGCATCCTCCACAGAGTGCAGACTCAGAAAAGCAGCCCTCGCCTTTTATCATCTTGATCAATTGCCAAGACAAACAATAGATTCTGTTGGAAGTCCCCAAGACGCCAGTGTGCTTACATGTTCTGAGCCAAAAGAAGGGAAGCAGAGAAGCCGCCCAGGCTGTGAGATCAGGTCCACCAGCTGCCAATGCGGCATGAAGCTTCCTAGACACACAGGGAGCTCAGGAGGGCTAAATGCAATTGCTCGAGGTCAGGTAATTATTCTCTGACCAGGGAAAGAAGTAGGAGAATTGGTCACAGAACCAATCAGCTGCGGAAGTCCTAATAATTGGGGATTGAGCAGAATAGCGTGATTCCTTGAATTTTTTACACTTGTTAATTAAGTACAGTCCATGCCAAGATCTCTTGAGTCTAATAAACTCGAAAACAATTGCCATATAAATCAGTTGAAGCATTCTGAAGACCAGTCTGAGGCAGACCAAGCAGACTTTCTGGACGTCTGGCACCCAACAGATCGGTGTGACCCAGAGTACCATAGAGCAGCACTGGGTTTCCACAACAGAAATGGCTGGCTACAACCCTAGAATAGCTTTGCCAGCCATGACATTCTGCTCCAAGGCTGAGTGGCTACCAAAGGTGTTACTTAAACAGGCAGTGAATATCTCTAGCCTTCACAAACTTTCAAAAAGACTCAAGAATTATTGGTTAAAATATTTGTTAAAATTATTAGATTAAAAAGTACTTGAAAATTAAGTGCTCATACACAGTTAAACTAATTGAAGGGATTTAAATAAACTAAATGGTCTGTTTGCCACTGTTATTATGTTCCCATTGATTTCACTAGGACTAGACTATCTGCGCCAAGTCTAACCTCACCTGAGAGCTGGATACCCAATGTGAATGATCAAGTGCAGTTTAGGTTTCCTGGGTCTGAGTGAAAATTGTATCAAACCCTGAATTTATGGTCTTTCTCAAGAATCCAGAGTTTCTACTCAGTTAAGTGCTTTTGGACTGGTAGATCTGAGGGAATCTTCAGGTTACTTAGATTTTGATCAGTAATTTATATTTCATTCTTTTTTTACATGTTAAGTAGACTTTGAGTGTTTTGGGGGTATTCAGAAGAACTTGGATGGTGACAAAAGGGGTCAGACCTTAAATGTTTGCTTTCTTTCTTTTCCCACAGATACTGCCTAACCTGCTGAGTATTTTGAGCATTTTCTGTTTTTTTTTACACATTTATAACATTGACAGCCTTAACAACTGGTGACACTAGAGTCAGGAGCCAAGAGGAAAGGATTTCTTTCAACCCACTAATGTCACTCAATCATGCTGTTTGAGACACCACTGCTACTTATGCCTTTGTTTCTCAATCCTGGGACCTTCTGACAAGATGGTGGCATGACGCAGCTTGCAGCGGCCACTCCGGAGCTGATTATCTGTTATTTGTGAAGCGGGGTGCCATGCGCAATCATAATCGGATGAAAAGTGGATGTGTGAGCATGGAGAAACATCTGGAAGTCTCCAGGAAGACCTTCTTTGTTGAGGCTGCTGCTGTGAGGTCCGGGACTCTGCTGGGAAGAACAGGCCCCCGGTCCTCGGGGTTGCGTTGCCGATGGCCGTTGGCGAGGCTGTCTTAATACGCTCGGCAGAGGATGGTGCTCGGAGAAGCTGTGCCAGAGGGGATAGTTGGAGGCTCGGAGGTTGGACGGACTCAGAGTCTGCTGCGGTGGGGGCATTTTCACTGGTGCTGTGTCTGCGAAGCTGACGCTGGCGCCGTGGAAGTCCATAGCGGGGTACTCCCTTCTGCCGCCAGCATGGGATGACGAGTCTATCGGGACCCTGGGGACTTGTGGAAACAGTGTGGTGGTTTCTTTTGAACTTATAGTCTTTTAACATCTTTGGACTATTTTTACTGTCCCCATGGTCTGTTTTTTAACAATTGTGCTATTGTTTGCACTGTTGTAACTATATGTTGTAAATATGTGATTTTGTGCTGGACTTGTAGCTTTAGTTTTTGGTCTTGTTTGTCTGGTGGATGTGGAGCTCCTTTCCAGGGAACGCGCTAAGATGGTAGCACGATATTAATACGCAGCAGCCTCTCCGGACTCCGGATTGGGGATGTCCAAATGTTATGTGGATTTTCTGGTGTAGTCTGTTTTGTCTTGTGCTTTTGTGATATCATTCTGGGGGAACATTGTCTCATTTTTTAACTGCATTGCATTTCTGGTTTCTAAATGACAATAAACTGAATCTGAATCTGAATCTCCGGCACAAACAAGATTGACTTTGCAGATTCAGTTTAGTAATCTTGAAGGAAGGTGTGGGCTTGAACTGCCAGCTTAGTAAAATCACAGCCACTTTACCCAATGGTGCCTCTTGCTGGGATAGCCTAATCTTATTGATGCTTCTCATCCAGACATTCGCATTAGGGATTCTCAGGTGGGAGGTTTTCTCAAACAGTCCAACACATGAATTTTGAGTTTTCCATCTACAATCCACTGTAACGCAATAAACTGAGCATCTGCAAAGTATTATGTGATATTTCAGTGACTACAAAAGTGTTCCAAAATCTCTCATTTGGGAAATGGTGATGAGTATTATCGCCAAGACAGACAGAAATAACCATTGATGGTAATTCAAGGATATTAAAATAGGGCTAAGTATTCAGCTTCCAATAATGTGGTGCAATGGATCAGATGGTTTCATTGTGTTCTCCAGAATCTTTGATTATTCTGTATCTATTTTTGATTATTCACATAATTGCTTTGTCACTGTCGTTGGTAGCAAAGAGCTCATCCACTTGGCGTGGCTATTTAAATGGTCTGACTACAAATGCAGTCAGCAAAGGTATGGGTGGCATCTTCAAGGATGTAAAATGCAGTATTCAAAGATACAGACATATCTGATATCAGCAAGCCTGGAAAGGGATCAAGTACATGCACCCACTCCTAACGTAGAGGATGGGATCCCTAGTATAGAGAACAAGACTCTGTTTTGCAAGCTCACTCACGATTCAATTCTTCTCCTGATAGCAGAAGGGTGAAAGAATTACCTTCAGTGAGTCCAAGTACTGGTAAAATATGTAATTGTCTCGTATTGGTTATATAAAAATACTGGAGTTAGAATCCTGAAATATTCGTGAAATTTTACAGGACACCAGTTTGATATATCCGACACAAGAGACTCGGCAAACGCTGGAAATCTTGAGCAACCCACAAAATGTGATGAAGTCAAGCAGCATCTATGGAGGGGAATGAACAGTCAATGTTTTGGGCCGAGATCTTCACCAAGACTGGACAGGAAGAAGGCACAATCAGAATCAGGTGGTGGTGGGGAGGAGAAATAACTCAAGCTAACAGCTTGAGACCAGCTGAGGGGGGAAGCTCCATGTGTGGGGGAAAAGGGATGAAGTAAGGACTAAGAGGAGATAGGTGGAAGAGGTAAAGGGCTGAAGAAAAGGAATCTAATAGGTGCGGACAGTGGACCATAGAGGAAAGATAAGGAAGAAGGAAACCAGAGGGAGGTGGTGAGAGAAGAGGAGTGAGAAGGCAACCAGAAAGGGGAATGGAAATAAAGAGAAGGAGAGAGGGGAGTAATTACCGAAAGTTAGAGAAATTAATGTTCATGCTATCAGGTTGAAGGCTTCCCAGGCAGAATATGAGGTGTTGTTCCTCCAAACTGAATTTGGCCTCATCATGACAGTAGAGGAAGGCATGGAAAAATATGTCAATGTGTCAATTTCAGCAAGTGTTGGAGAAATTTTCAGACTATACTCCATCCCTGTACAATCACTACATACATACCCTGCAATTCTTCAGCCATTATGCTGGGGAAACTGTCTGCTGAGAGCAACTCCATTCATTTCAGTAGAAATGCCAACAAGGTAAATTTTCATATGATTAATCACTTTTACTTAAAAGTCTTTTGGTTTCAAACACTTTAAAATGTCTGTTTCTCGATCAAAATTAATAGTTTGATTAGTTTTTAATAGTCTTTTAATGAGTATGAATGTCAGAAAAATGCCAGTAACATCCATAGTCTTTGACAGTTTTGACAGCTGGCTAGGACAGAGACATAGCATTTCTAACTATGAAAATCTTTTATAGACCTTCTGTGATTGGACTAAGTTTGGGCACACTACATGATAGATAGCATTCGGAAGATTATGTGCTGCAGAGACACTCATTTTGAAGATCCAGGTAATTCAGCAAGGAATTTTTCACCAGGAATACAGTCAAGGTATAAAAGAAATCATGAACGATTTGCAAATGTAGTGCAATTGATCATTGCAAATGTTGCTTTCAAAGCATAGTTAAGCACTCAGTTTCTATTTCCCTAATTGCAATGTGCATATCAGCAGTACATTGATTTTATTAATTCAAAATGACTAGGCACTGATCTCTGTCTGCTTCTGAACTGCGCCGAGAAGTAATAATCTTTCGCACTCCAATTATGCACATGAGAACAAGTGTGGGCTATTCTGACCCTGGGGCGTTTGCTGACATTCAATTAGATGATGGGTGAGGTGTGCTTCAACTCTAATTATCCACCTTTGATCCATAATCTCTTGATACACTTACTTACAAAGATCTATCAATCCACATCTTAAATTTTATGTAGGACCACAAGCCAATATCTTTGAAAGACCGTTTTCTACATTTTCACTTCTTATCCTGAAATGTATATATTAAGATTGCTTGGAGTGAGAGCCTTGCCAAGTGGAACTTTGTAAGATATCCATGATCATATCTGTACACTGGCCTGAATGCCAGTGATGATAAAACAAGAGAAGTCGAGCAGCATAAGCATGCTTAAATAACATCAGTGCAGGAAGCTGCAAAGGCTTTGCCATTAATTTATTCAAAAGCAATTTATAGTATTTGTCTAAATTCATTCTTCCTGATATTCCCACATCATTGATTTTTACTCTTAGCTTTCAGTTGTAGACAAAAACCTATAGAGGATGATGTTCCGTGTACACTAGGAACTCTTTGCATGTGAATCAAGATAGTCATAATCACAAAGTTATTCCATTGGAGAATGGAATTGTGGTAAGGTTGAAGAGTGGCATGGATGCAGGTAACAGTACCTATAATTTCTTTATTTGAAGGTAATAGATGTAATAGTTGTGATCAGTACTTGCAAGCATAGCACCCTGTCTGATATTTTTTCTCCAATCTACTGAGCTGAATTCATTTACAATGTCTCTATTGCTGCCCAGCTAATTCATCACAGACCAATGAGACTTAACAGCTCTGCCTCAGCAGCGCACAAACAATAATTTTAACTGCTGAATTAAATTAAAGTTTGAAACCCTGAAGAAAAACAAGAAAACACAGTTATTATTAGCAATTTGTTGAGCCAGCACTGAAGATGTTTCTCGGCAAATATATTAATGTATTCATTTTATATTTTACCTCTAAATAATCCCCATTTTTGAATATCTTTCTAGTACCTTCAGATTGTATTTAGTTAAAGAATACCAGATCTACACTACCATCTGAACCTAAAGCTAATTTCAAACTTTGTCAGCCAGCAGCTCCTGAAAAAAAAAATTCTCTGACTCCTTGTCAAGGTCAAGCAAAGAAAATATTGGAAAGAATCCAAAATGGGCAGTGGTGCCAAAACCTTCTGGGTTAAGAGCAATAAAAGACACTACACATAGTGTAGAAGACATGACCAGTATTGTACATTAAAAAGCAGCTGTAAACCATGCACTCAAAAGGAAAAGATAAGCCTTGGCAGGTTATATGTGCTTTTTAGATATTAGACTAATAAATACTATCTCAGTCACTACAGATTATCCTTATTGACTCTCTTCTCAATGAACTAAAGTATAAACATGGAACTCTCTTTCACATCCCAAAAAGATGGGATAAAAGCATCATCCTTTTTAAATAGCTCTGTGACACATGGAAGTGAAGTTAATGATCATTTGAAGCAGGCAGTGGCCAACTTTAAATCACCTACAATATTGTCAATTGCACTATTTGTGCTCCTGATTGATCACACAAGCATTATAACAAGCAGAATCAGCCTAGAAGCAAATAAGTATGATGCCGTTTCCATTTCTATACCCAACTAAAGGAAGTGAGGGAGGTGAAAACAACCAGTATAAAACAATACAAAAAGAAAGATACTGTATAATGGAACTCTTTCGAAAAAGACATCCATGTAATGTCCTCTATATCTGAACCATACTGTTGTTTTGATTAAGTGTGTCAACTCAGGTACAATACAAGCATGCTTCTTTATAGCACTTTGGTTATAGATATTACATAAAAATACTGGAACTCCTCATAAAGAAGAGGCGAGCCAAGTTAGTGAAGTAGCAACTGGGGAGCACTTTGGCTCCAGTGTCCACAATTCTATTAGCTTTGAAATAGCTATCAATAAAGATTGAACAGATTCACAGGTTAAGACCCTGAACTGGAGTAGGGACAACACTTACGGCAATAGGCAAGCTCTGGGTGATTCCATTTAAAGGCAAAGAACAATTGAAAATTAGGAGGCTTTTAAAAGGGTCATATCAAAGTTCCAAAAATTGTCGGGACCTTTTCTTGAACATTTTCGTAATTCCCGTTTAGATTAATGGTGCTTTTCTTCTTTTGTGTTTAAATCCCTCACTTCCAGCTTCTTACGATTAAAATTTATGGGTTTTATTTTGAATGTGTTAACATATTATAGATTATGTAGTAGGCAATGTAACTTGTTTTTATAAATACAGCTCTGTTATGATAACGTGCTGGTTAACTCTTTTATATATCATAAGGTTGGCTTGGAGTTGGGTAGGGGGAGGGTGGGGTGGTGACTAACTTTATACGATTCTGCCATGGGTGCTTTTCTTAATTGTTATGAACTATACTTTTGGTATGTTTGTTTTGCACTGTATAAATCTCTTTTTTTTAGTGTTTAATTTGTCTTGTTGCATTGTAGAAACTCATAAAAAATTAATTTAAAAAAAGAGTCATATCAAGAGTCCATGGGATTCTTCTTAGAGTGAAGGGTTGACCTAGCAACTTCAGGGGACCCTGGCTGACAGGAGACTCTGGTAAAGCAAGAGAAAGAAGCATGGACTGGTTTAGTCAGATGGGTACCAATGAATCCCTTAATGAATTTAAAAAGATTAAGACTAGGTTTACGAGGAAAATCAGTGTTGTTCAATGTTGTTCAATCGCTCAAAAGGATAGCAAGGACAGGTCAGTGAACTTGACTTCAGAAGTTACAGGAGGGTATTCTGACAGACAAGATCTACAGTCACTTGAACAGTCAAGGCCTTGTTAGGAATAGTCAGCTTAGTTTTGTGTGCAGGAAGTCACATCTGATGAATTTTGTTTAGTTTTTTTGAAGAGATTCCCAACCTGGGGTCTATAGACCACTCAGTTAATGATAGGGGTCCATGACATAAAAAAGGTTGGTAAATCCTGGGATAGATGAAAGTAACTCGGGGCACAGTATCTATATAGATTTAAGTAACAATTATAAACAATTAGCAACTTTGCTGATGATACTAAATTGGGGGTTTTACTGATAGTGAACCAGATTACAGTAAATTGCAAAGAGATTTTGATCAGCTGGAGAAAAGGGCTAAGGAATGGAAAATAGATTTCCTTAGATAAGCTTAAGGTGATACATTTTGAACAGTCAAATCAGGCTGGGCCTTGTACAGTGAATAGCAGGGCACTAATGAGTATCATGGGATAAAGAAACTTGTCCCAGCCACAGACATTGTCATGGAGTCTGGGCGCTTTTATAGGTGGGCAGCTGAAAGGGGACAACAATCACCCACATGAGAATGCATTCCCTCCAGCTAATTATAGTTTCTTGTAATTGTATTCAATTCTTTTCCTTGTGCGTCAGTCTTGTCAAGTCTTGACTGAAGCACCACAATGACAAGGCTCCCTGCATACCTTAGATCACATTCCAGGAATGAAGATTATTTATTTTAGGTAACTGCTGTTAAAGGAGCAATTTTAGTTTAGTTCTAGGTTACCGCTTTCAAAACACAGTGATGGTGTTTAATTTGAGAGTTTCTAGTTAGCTGCCCTGTTGGCCTAGTGTTTATTATTTTCCCTTGTTCTGTTTAGTTCTTATTAAATCTGAGTGAATTGTTCATCCGTGTCTGCTTCTCTCCCTCTGCACTTGGGTCATCAATGGGCTCTTGCCAGTACAAGTGCACAGTTCACTGAAAACAGCCAAGTAAGTACACAGGGTAGTGAAGAAGGCACTTAGCATACTGACCTTTATCAGCCAGGGCATCAAGTTTAGAAGTAGGAACATGATATGACAGGCTACATTGTAATATTGTGTATGGTTTTGATCATTCTGTTATAGAAAAGACATCATCAGGCTGGAGAGGGTGCAGAAGAGATTTACGAGGATGTTGCCTGGACTAGAGGGCGAGGTCGGCCACACCTGATCTTTATTCCCCAGAGTGTAGGAGAAAGGGAGGTTACCTCATAGAAGTTAACAAATTATGAGGAGTATGGATAATCAGTATAGACAGGGTTGGGGAGCCTAAAACTAGAGGGAAAAGTTACAAGATAAGAGGGGAGAAATTTAAAAGAGACTTGAGAGTTAAATTCTGGGTATAGTGAGTAACTGCAATGAGCTGCCAGAGGAACTGGTCAAGGCAGGTGCAATTATAACATTTAAGAGGTATGGATAGGTGCATGTTGGGGAGGAGCTTGAAAGATTATGGGAAAAATGCAGGCACTGGCGGAAAGGATGGTCTGATCAGAATGGACCAGAAGAGCCTACAATGTTTCCTTGCCATATTAATCTATGGTTCTATATAACTTAATGTACTATGTGATATAGATGTTTGATACGTACTATCACTGCTCCGAGTTGCGCTTCATTAGTAATCAATAAAGGATGCTTCTCTTAATCTCCATACTGTTACTCACCTCTCTACCTGTGATATTGAGAAGAACCATGAGATGATTACATATTGGTGACAGGTTTTAGGAAATTGCTCTTGAGAAAGGAGCAGAAATTAACCGGCCTTACTCCCTATATTCCACAGTTTCTGATGGTACAACTGGTTTGCAGAATGCACCAGTCGAATGGATGTAGCAAGCTGGGAAGGATTATTATTAGTATTGGCTGAGATGGCATCTTCTGTTGGGATGTGATAGGCTACCGGCATTCGGACTCTACACAATACCTCAGGAGTGCTTGGCAAGCAGTTGTTTCTCTCTGAGGTTTTTGAGAGAACTCAGAACAAGGACTGCAGACAGTCTGGTAGGAGGTTGTTAAGGAGCTCATCTCATTGCAAGAGGCTCTGCTCACAGAGATGAAATGAAAAACAGGTACACGACCTGGAGTGGCACCACTCCTGATCTAGTTGACATTCAATTGACAGGAATTTAGAGGAGATAGAGCCCCGACCATATGGCAGAGGAATATTGCAAGGACAATACACCCCAGAAATGAAAGACTATAACAATCAGGAAAAATTGATGTCAGAGGGTTTTGAAATGAAATAAAAGGCTACATGGTGACCTGATAGAATTTTATATTAACTCTGGAAGGGGTTGACAGGGTGAACGTAGGGAAAATGTTTACACCTTACTGATGCTGGAAGTCTTGAGTAACACACACAAAATGCTGGAGAAACTCAGCAAGTCAGGCAGCATCTACGGAGGGAAATAAACGGCTGACATTTTAAGTCAAGACCCTTCATCAGGACTTCTTTGGGACTTCATCAGGGTCATAAATATGTTAGTTAATCATATTCATTTGAAATCAGGAGAAATGTATCCAGCAACTGATTAAAGTGCCACTGCTACAAGATGTTGAAGAAATGACAAAGGAGAAACTAAAGGGAAATATAGGACATAAAGGAATCAATGTTTATTTTGTTGGAATGAGATGTAGAGGATTGTACTAAACATTCTGATAATCTGAATCACTTTTCTCTATTGTTTACACTTTTCTGCAGAATTGTTCTTGGAATAATATCATAAGCGTCACAATGTATCAGTGTGTTAAGATTACACTAATTGTCTAAAATGGCATTAGAAGTGTAAGAAGCAAACTAGAAGATCAGCTGGCTCTCTTAAGGAAGATAGAGTCTTGCACACACTGAAATTATTTATATGTTTATTTTGTTATTGAGATACAGCGTGGAATAGGCCCTTCCAGCCATTTGAGCCACGAGCCCAGCAACCCCTGATTTAACCCCAGCCTAATCACAGGAGAACTTACAATGACCAATTAACCTACCAACCTGTTCATCTTTGGTCTGTGGGAGGAAACCAGATCACCGGGAGGAAACCCATGCGGTCACAGGGAGAACGTATAAACTTGTACAGAGAGTGGCAGGAATTGAACCTGGGTCACTGGTACTGCAAAGTGTTGTGCTCACCACTACACCACCGTGATACCCTTATGGATGATGGTATTGGACGATGAGTTATAGATCTTCACAGAAATAAATTACTTCCAAAAAATTCCTAGTTTCTAAAGGACATGTCAACAAAGAAGCAGCTGGAGCATCCAAATGTCCAGTTGGCCTAACCGGTCCATTCATGCATACGTTTCTCATCATATTCTTAAACTTCCAGTTTAAGATGGCACTACAGAGGTTCAGCAGCTTACTGGTAGTTCAAAAGGCAAGAAGTACAACCAATAACTTCATTAATAACACTTTTTCTGAGGTAAATTGTGGTAAACTATTAGCACAAGCAATGTAGGGTGAGCAAGGGAGAAGCTGACTCAAGGGACGAGCCGTGCTGGTGCGTTGCGCAGTCGGAGTGTAATGTATTCGAAACAGTGTCACAGACAGTGTTCCTGTCAGAGATGGAGTTAGAGCCAGTGATTCAGAGAGGAGTCAAGTCAGAGGAGTATCAATTCCCATCCACCTAAACCAGGTGTGAGGTTAGATCACGCTAAATGCCAAGCTGATTTGGAGAGGTCGAGGATGGTTTTGGACAAGGCAGTAAGTTCTAGGCCCAGAATGAGGATTAAGCCAATTTTGCTCACACTCCCACGATGTTCACTCCTCTCACTGCAGCGCTGAGACTGTGAGATTGCTCTGGCTGCTCTGCGCTTCATGTCTGCCAGCTTTGCGGTAATTTGCCCGGCTGTGTGATGATCTGAGACCCAGGCTTTGGGCCTACTCTGGCTGTTCTGGGGATCTGAACCTACGGATTCAATTTAGTTTGGAATGCTGTTGCTTGCCTCTATAGTTTGCATGATCTGTTTTTGTCTCTTTCTCTGCACATTGGGTGTTGGTCTTTTCCTTTTTTAATTGGGATATTTCAGGTTACTGCTTTGGTGCTGCCTATAAACAGGCAAATCTCAAGGTTGTATAAGTTATACAAACTTTGAGAATAAATGTACTTTGAATCCCGTGATTAAATCCTTTGAATATTTATTTGCATCCTTCCCATATCTCTTGAGGAAGCAAAAGTTCAATTCTAAGCACAAAACTTCTGAAAGGATTCATTAGACTACGACTGTTGGGAATGCATCATTTCACAGCATAGCTGACACAAACTTACCATTTCCCATATTTATTCTCAACTTGCTGACTATTTGTTGCTAGAAATTTTCTTACACCTAGCTTCTCAAAATCTTGACAAGACACAAGGGAAACTGTAGATGCTGGAAATCTGGAACAACACACACAAAATGCTGGAGGAACTCAGCAGGTCAGCCAGCATCTATGAAGAGAAAAGAATAGTCGATGTTTCAGACCAAGGCCCATCGACAGGCCTGGAAAGAGGGAGACGGAGCAGAAGAACAGCAGGATGGGGAACAGCAAGTGGGAATTAAATGAAAAGCTATAAAGTGGTAGGTTGAAAGGAAATGGGCTGAAAAAGAATCTGATAAGAGAGGACAGTGGACTAAGGAATAAAGGGTAGGAGGTGGAGAATCAGAGGCGCCCTCTTTCTTTCCAGTCCTGATGAAGGCTCTGAGCTCAAAACATTGCCTGGTCATTTCCCTCCATAGATGTTGCCTGACCTGTTGAATTCCTCCAGCATTTGTTGCATGTGCTTCACAAAATATTTATATTCTCCATGGAACACATTAGTCAAATGTGCAGTAGATTACTCTGTACTTGAACAAATTAACCACACTTCCAACAGCTCTCTTTGCTCAACATGATCTACATAGTTTCCTGAAACTTCTGCTCACCACTCTAGCTTTGACATATCTGTGTGGTTTCCTGCACTTTACCAATGAGGAATAATGTAAGCCTCAGGAACAGCACCTCATCTTCCATATGGGCACAGTGAAACCTTCAGGACTCAGTATCAAATTCAACAATTTCAAGAAACTTAATTTTTAGTTTGTATCAGAAATGATTAATTCTGTAGGTTGTCTATCTACAATATTAGAGGCATAGAGTCATAGAGAAATATAGCATGGGTACAGGCCCTTCAGTCCAACGAACCTATGCCAACAATATTGCCCACCCAGTTAGTCCCAATTTCCTGTGTTCAGCCCATATTCCTCTAAGCCCTATCCCTCCATGTACCCATGCATGTGTTCCTTCCACAATACTATTGTACCTACTTCAACCACTTGTTCTGACAGCTCTTTACATACACTTACAACCTCCTTGTGTGGAAAAACTTGCTTTTTGGGTCCCTTTTAAATCTTTCTGTTTTCACCCTAAATCTATGCTTCCTATTTTTAGACTATTTAAAGACCTTGCCTGACCGACCTCCCCTTATAACTCAGGCCCTCTTGTCCAAGCAACAACCTCATATTTTCTTCACTCTTTCCAGTTTACATACATCTTCCCTATAACAAAGTAACCAAAACTACAAGAGCAGCCTCAACAATGATGTAAAGAACTGCAACATAATGTCCCCACTCATATACTCAATGCCCTGACCAATGAAGGAACGCATGCTCCTAGGTCCCTCTGTTTCATAACACTCCCTGGTGTACTGTCATTCATAGTACAAGTTCTACACTGGTTTGATTTCCAAAACTGCATCAACTCACACTAATCTGCATTTAAATCCATTTGGCACACCTAGACCCACTTCTCTAAATAATAGATCCCCTTGTAACCTTACTGATCATTCATATCCAAAGTATTAGTTTAGTTTATTTTTTACCTATTAGCTTAGGTTTTCTCTCTCCATAGACATTGCCTGATAAGCAGATCATTTCCAACATGATCCTTTTACTTTCAGATTCAGCAACAGTTCTGACCTGCATTTCAGTTTTAACACATCCTTTTGTTCTATCTCCTCTTTAACTTCCTAATAATTTGTTAACCAGAAAATATTGTAAACATTGGAATCACTTAGGCAATCGTAAAATTATTCTACAAGAGATATTCCCATTTCCATTCCTATACCACCCTCTCTCCAACTTAAAACTAACTTGTTTTCTCTTTTTCCCAGTTCTGATGAAGGGTCTTCCTAAAGTGTTAATTTGTTTTCTCTTCCCGCAGATGCTGTCCAACCCATAAAGTATTTCCAACATTTACTCTTTTCAGATTTCCAGAATTTGCAGTTACCGTCATTATTATTCTTTTCTTTTTTTGTTTTTTTTTCTGCGGGTGAGAGGGTCAGGGATTGTTCTTATTGCTGTCTTTTTCTGTAAGTGAAGGGGTTGGGAATTTTTATTGTCGCTTTTTTTTTCCGCTGGGGAGGGAGTGGGGATTTTGGGGTCTGTGAGTTTTGTTTCTTTTCTTTTTTGTGCTGAGGGGTGGAGTTGGTGTCTTTTCTTTCATCAACTCCATGGTGTCCCTATATTTCTTGGCTATCTGGAGAAGACAAATATCAGAGTTGTATTGTACATGCATAGTTTGACAATAAAAATGAACCTTTGAACCTTTTTATTCACCACATTATTGTCCTGGATGAAGCAGATGTCATCATTAGCTCCCGATTCTCCAACTTAAATACTAATAAACTGTAGGTGCATTCTGCATCACCTCCTAGAATGCATTGCAGCACCTCACCAAGGATCAAACCTTTACCTCGGACACATTTAAGAACACCAAAGCACATGGGAACACCAACTTTCTGTATTCTGCACCAAGTACACAACATCATTTCATCATCAGTGGTTGTCATTCTGGACTTCCCTCTCAAACCATGCCATATTTTACAATGACTTAAGAATGTAGCTCACCATGATCTTTTCCGATGTACTAAGGCTGTGCAGTAAATAAGTGTTATCCAGTTCCTCTCTTCAGACAATAGTCTTATTAAACTTTAATGCTGAATGGCTGAGTTTCTGTTGGTGGGGGTGGGCAGATAGCGTGAACTGTGAGAAATACACTCAAAGGTCACTTTATTAGATACACCTGTACACCTGTTCATTAGTGCAAGTATCTAAACAGCCAATCATTTGGCAGCAACTCAATGCATAAAAGCATGCAGACACGGTCAAAAGGTTTAGTTGTTGTTCAGAACAAACAACAGAATGGGGAAGAAATGTGATCTATCTAAATGACTTTGACCGTGGAATGATTGTTGGTGCCAGATGGAGTGGTTGAATATTTCAGAAACTGCTGATTTCCTGGGATTTTCATGCACAACAGTCTCCAGAGTTCACAGAAAATGGTGCAAAAACAAACAAAAATATCTACTTCAAAATGTCTCATTAATGAGAGAAGTCAGAGGAGAATGGCCAAAATGTATCAAGCTGACAGGAAGGCAACAGTATCTCAAATAACTACATGTTACAGAATTATCCTATTTTATCATGTGCCTCCAAATACTCCGAAACCACATCCTTAACAATAGATTACAACATCTTCCCAACCACTGAGGTCAGACCAACTAGCCTATAATTTTCCTTTCTTCTACCTCTCTTCCTTTATGAAGCATAGAGTGACACTTGCAATGTTCCAATCTTCCAGGACCATTCCAGAATCTATTGATTCTTGAAAGATCATTACTAATGCCTCCACAATCTTTTCCCAGCCATCCCTTTAAGAATTCTGGAGTGTAGGCCTTTAGAACTTTCAGTCTCCCTAGTAATAGCAACTTCACTCACTTTTGCCCCCGACATTCTCGAACTTCCAGAATATTGCTAGTGTCTTCCATAGTGAAGACTTATTCAGTTTGTTCACCATTTCCTTGTCCCCCATTACTATCTCTCCAACACATTGTTTTTTCAGTGATCCTATATCTACTCCTGTATCTCTTTTACTCTTTATATATCTGTAGAAACTTTTGATATCCTCTTTAATACTATTGGCTAGCTTACCATCATAGTCCATCTTGTCCCTCATTATAATGTTTTATATGCCTTCTGTTGGTTTTTTAAAAGCTTTCCAATCTTCTGACATCCCATTAATTTTTGCTCTATTATATGCCCTCTCTTAGACTTTTATGTTGACTTTGACTTCCATTGTCAGCCATAGTTGTGTCATCCTGCCTTTAGAATATTTATTCTTCTTTGGGATGTATCTATCCTGCAGCTTCCAAATTGCTTCCAGAAACTTCAGCCATTGCTGCTCTGCCATCATCCCTGTGAGCATTCCCTTCCAATCAACTTTGGCCAACTCCTCTCTCATGTCTCTGTACTTCCCTTTAATCTACAATGATACTAATACAACTGACTTTAGCTTCATCCTCTCAAATTGCAAGGTGAATTATATCATATTATCATCAATCTTCCCTGAGGGTTCCTTTTCCTTAAGCTTGTTTCACTGCACAACACTCAATCCAGAATTGCTGATTCCCCCCCACCCCCCAAGGGCTCAACTATGAGCTGCTGTAAAAAGCCACCTTGTAGGTATTGTACAAATTCCTCCTCTTGGTATCCAGCACCAACATGATTTTCCCAATCAACCTGCATATTGAAATCCCCCATAATGATCTTAACATTGCCCTTTTGACATTCATTCTCTATCTCCTGTTATAATATAGAGCCCACATTTGTGCTACTGTTTGGAGGCCTGTATATAACTCTCATTAGGGTCTTTTTACTCTTGCAGTTTCTTAGCTCTACCCAAAATGATTCTACACCTTCCAATGCTATGGCACCTGTTTCTAAGGATTTGATATTATTTTTGACCAACAGAGCCACCCCACCCCTTCTACCTACCTGCCTGTCCTTTCAATACAATGTGTACCTTTGGATGTCAAGCTCCCAGCTATAATCTTACAGCCAAGTGATGTCCACAACATTACACATGTCAGTCTCTCTCTAACTGTGCTACAAGTTCATCTCCCTTATTCCATATACATGACCTAAGCAATGATGCACTGGAATTGGAGAAGGTCTAGAGGAGGATCATGAGAATAATACTGGGAATAAAAGGAATAATGTATGAGGAACAATTGATGGCTCTAGTCCTGTACTTGCTGCAGTTTAGGAAAATGAAGTGGGTATCTAATATAAACTTAGATATATAAAGGCCTAGATACAGTGAACATGGAAAGGATGTTTCCCATAATGGAGGAGTCTAGTACCAGAGGACACAGCATCAAAATAGAAGGAGGTCCCTTTAGAACAGAGATGAAGAAGAATTTCTTTAGCCAGAGGGTGGCAAATCTGTAGAATTCACTGCCAGAGATGTCTATGGAGGCCAAGTCATTGGGTATATTTAAAGTGGAGCATGATAGGTTCTTGATTATTAGGGGTATTAAATGTTAGAGGTAGAAGGCAGTAAAATGGGGTTGAGAAGGAAAATAAATCAGCCATGATTGAATGACAGAGCAAACTCGATGGGCTGATTGGCTTAATTTTGCTCCTATGTCTAATGAACTAGACCTCATTTCTCCTTATTTCTGTCCTACATGGCATTCCACTGATCTTGAGTCTGTGACCACTATCCTTAGCTAGGAGAACAATCACCCCACTGCTCTGTCAGGAGGGAGGAGGGAGGAAGAGGAGGTGAGTGATAGATCTGCCAACGGGTATGCTTGTTGAACCTGTAAGAAATGGTCATGTTCCTCTTCCCTCACAAAAAAGTACTTAAACAACGTGATACATTGAGAGCCTTTCACCTGTTCTTATTTACCAGTTTCTTGAAATCTTCCTGACATGGAAAACCATAAAATGTGGTATCCTTGTGAGACATGAGTGAACCGCCAAAGAGCAAAATTCATTTCACTTCCATTAAAATTGGATATGAGTGGATATGAAGGAGGTTTCTTTTTAGATTTTTAATACTCTGATTTTCCATCAACTTTAACCCATCTACTTCAAGTCTTGAGGACACAGAATTCAAAAAAACACAAAATGATTTTTCAAAAAATCTATGCTATTAAAATTATTCAAGTTGCTTGTATTGTTGAAAGCTGATTGTGAACGGATCACTTCTGGAAGGCCAGTTTATACATTATGCAAAAATAATCAAAAATTAAGGTGCCTTGGCTAGATGGTAAAATAACTTTCAAAGATGGATGTCGCTAGTGTCCCAGTCCCAAACCCCACATTATGAAACTGTGTACATTGGGAATTAGAAGCAGCCACAAGCTTTCTCTTCCATTTAATGAGATCGTGGTTGACCTGTAACCTCAACTCAGTTTTCCAGGTTGTTGCTGGTGACTATTCATCCCCTTGCTTATCAAGAATCTTTCTACCTCTGACTTCAAAATATTCAAAGACTTTTTGAGGAAGGAAGTTCAAAATTCACAACCTTCCCCCACCCCCGGGTTGCAAATATTATTAGTTCTGACATATTTTACAATAATTATCCCCATTTCCATATTCTCCCACATGCAGAAGCATTCTCTCCACATTAATCATGCCCAGACATTTCCGAAATGTACGCATCTGTCAATACCTGTCATACTCTTCTAAACTCCAGTCGAGTCAGTCCAACATTTCCACATGAAGACCACTTAGTCTGGCATCTGTGTAATAAGCAATCTGCTGGAAGATTTCAATGGGGCAAGCAGCATTTGTGAGAGGAAAGGGATTGTTGATGTTCTGGGTCGAAACCCTGCATCAGGTTCAGCCCTCTGAGTTCTTCAGCAGAATCGCTTATTGCTGCAAGTTCTAGCATCCAGTCTCTTGTGTCTCCATCAGTGTAGTCAATGTTCTCCGAATTGCTTTTACATTCTCTTTATATAAGGAACCAATACTGTACTCAGTAAGCCAGAATTGGCAATAACCACTACACCACGTAACTCAATTTCCTGTACAAAATAATCTTTAACAGGAATGAGACACTTTACTTTCAACAATTATTAATAGTTCACAGAGATCAAAATGCATTGGTGTATTTCTAACTGTCTACAGTCTTAGCATTTACAGCTTCATTGGTAATGTTAATTTGTTGTGACAGTTATAGGCTCACATCAGCAATATATAAAATAAACGAATGAAGCAATGCAATTATACCACATAACATTGAGTAAAAGTAATCTCTCCTGGTCCCTTTAATCTCATTTAAACATAACAAGCTCCAACTTCAAAATAAACTGTCCAAACTCTAATTTATTTAACATCAAAGAGAAGTTTCTCAGAAATAAATTAAAAATGACAGGTAACCAATAACATTACCTCATATGAGCATATTAATTGGGAGCTGGAGCAACCTACTTGGTTCCTCAAGCTTGCTTTGCCCTTCATTAAGATCACAGCTGTAATCTGGACTCCGCATTCCTGGCTATTCCAGTAACCTACCTCCTCCAGCTTATCAAGACTCTATCTGTTTCTGCTTAAAAGTATTCAGACTCCGTTTCCACAGTCCTTTGAGGATGAGATTTTTAAACTAACATGACCTTCTGAGAGAGAAAAAAAATATTCCCTTCCTCTCTGTCTTCAATTGGTCCTTTATTTTTAAACAATCACTAAAGGAACCACATATTCCCCTGTATCCACCCCACCCTCACCCACCACTTCTATATTCTAGTATGCAAAGTAAGGTCCTTCAGCCCACAATCTTCATACTGGCCTTTTTGCTTATTTACACCAATCCCATGTAGCTGCATTAGGGCTGAATCTTTCTATGGTTTGCCTATTTAAGGGTATGTCTAAATTTCTCCTAAACACCATGGTTTGCTGATATCAACCCCTCCCTATGTTAAAAAACAATCCTCCTTAAAACCCTTTAAATCTTTTTCCTCTCACACTGAACCTGTGCCTCCTTGTTCTCATGCACGGGAAAAAGATTTTATTTATTTTTATTTTATTTAGAGACACAGCATGGTAACATGTTACAATTACATCCATGTGACCAATTTTCCAACTAACTTGCACATCTCTGGAATATGGGAGGAAACCAGAGCACCCAGAGGAAACCCACACAGTCACAAGAAGAAAGTACAAACTGGCAATGTATTGGCATTATGCTAACTGCATAATTACAATACTTCCCCTAAATTCGGACCAGCCTTACGAATGCAGCTTATAGTTATATTTACTTGTATCAGATCACTGCTCAGCTGCAAGTCCTCCTACCGAGACAATATACCAGTTAATCTTCTCTGCACCCTCCCCTGTGCAAATAGATCCTATAGTGTGGTGTCAGAAATTAACATGATAATCCAAGTACAATCTAACCAGTGTTTTGTAGAGTTGTAGCACCATGTCCCAACTTTTATTTTCTATGCCCGACATAGAAAGATAAGCATGCAATGTGCCTTTTTTTCACACTATTTACCTATCTTGGTTCTTTCAAGGAACAATGAACTGGGACCCCAGGGTCCTTCTTTCCAGCAAAATTTCTTAGCTCCTTCCCATTTGCTGTACAAGTCCTATTCTATTTGACTTGCCAAGATGCATCACCTCGCACATTAGTTGGGATTAAGTTCCATCTTGTCTAGACCAAAATTATACACGTTCCATAGAATATAGCACATGGTACTGCACAGTGCTGGGAAGGGCCCTTTGGCCCATCATGTCTGCACTGACAATCTAACCATGCCTACATCTGACCTGTATCATTCTATTCCATGTGTCTGCCAAGATGCCTCTTAAATATTGTTATCATTTCTGCTTTTACCATTCCACTGGCAGCATGATCAGGGAACTGCCACTTTCTCGTTTTAAAAAAAAAAGCGCCCTTACAAACCTCTGTTAAACTTTACCCTCCTCACTTAAAACTATGCAATCTAGTATTTGACATTTCCACCTGGGCTAGAAATTATGACCATTTACCTTTCCATGATTATATAAAGTTCTAACACTCCAGAGAAAACAGTCCAAGTTTGTTCAACCTCTCTTCATAACTATTGTTGTCCATTCCAGGACCATCCTGGTGAACCTATTTTTTTGCTCTTTCTCCTTCCTGGTGTGCAGCAAACTGAACTGCACACAAATACTTCAAATGTGGCCTAAAGTTCTCTACAGTTGCAACATGACTTTTGCACTCAATGCCCCAACTAATGAATGCATGCATGTCACAAGTCTTCCTCATCACCCTCTCCACTTGTGCTGCCACTTTCTGGAAGCTATGACTTGCACCCCAAGTTTCCTCTGTGCACCCATGCTCCTAAGGGTCCTGTCACTTACTGTATAATTTCCTTTTGCATTTGACCTCCCTAAATACAACATCTCACACACATCCAGATCAAACCTCACCATTTCTCCACCCAAATTTCCAACTGCCCTGTGTTTTCTGTATCCTTTAACATCTTCTACTTTATTCTGTATCCTTTAACATCTTCTACTTTATCCACAACTCCACCAATTTTAATGTCAGCTGTAAACTTAACTAATCAGACCATATACATATTAATCTAGATCATCTGTATATATTGTAACCAACCAAGGTCCCAAAACTGATCTTTGTGGAACACCACTGGTCACATGCCACCAGTCAAAGAAACTCCCCTCCATCAATATCAATACCCATTACAATGACCAAGCTGTAATCCATATGTGTTTTCATGAGTAACCCAGGGAATGGCAGCATAACCTCCTTCATTATGTTTTAAATGCCTGAGCAATGAATAATAACATTCTGTTCACTTTGTAGGTTACTTGCTGTACCTAAAGACAGGTCTTTCTTAAATCATATATTATCATACCTGAATCACTCTGCATCTGAGTTCTGCAATCATTCAACATTTAAGTAATATTCAATTTTTTATTATTTCTCCTTTCAAAATGGACAGTTTCATATTTCCTCACATTAAACCTCATTTGCCCACACACTTAATCTTTCTATAACCACTGTAGCCACATTATGCCCTCTTTACAAATGATGTCCTTTCCTACTTATCTTGAAGTCCTTTCTTCCCTGCGTTTCTGTCAAATGAAGGACTATTAGTTAATTCAGCCACACCAGAACTGAAAGTGTAGAAATAAAGATATAACCAATTTTGGCTGTTACAAATAATATCCAGCACTAATAAGCACTATAAATTTGCAACTGAATTGATACAAGTGAGGTTCAAAGCAATAGAGAGAGTGCTTTAATAGATCCCATTAATAATAGCGACTATCTGGCAAGCTAAAAAAGAATTGATAAAATATTAGATCAGAGCAATAAAATAAAGTTATAAGCCAAAAATGAGATATTTCATCTCTCAAAGTTATATTGATGAGAACTCTTTATATGCACCAGCTCAATATTCTGGGATATGAACCTTATATTGACATTGTATGGTCAGGGTAGGAATAAATGCTGCCTTACTCAGTATCTAGCACCAACTAAAGCCAAGATTTACAATTTGCAATAATTGATGTTAAACTCCAAATATTAATGAAATAGCAACTTGTTATGTCCAAGTATTTTCCAGATATGAAGAAAACTTGGCTGTGCTTCAGCATATTTAGAGAATACTGAAAACCCATGCTTACTTCTACGGCACTGTCTGATCTTGAAAAACTATATTTTTGCAAAACAAAGTGTAGATCAAAATCCAATAATCAGTCAATTTGTGACCTAAAATCTACAACCATAGATCAATAAAAACATTATTCTAGATTTTGCAACAAAAATAAAGATATTATGCTCACACTTGTTTAGGAATAAACTAAACAGCCAATTCCAGTGTGTTACAAGAATAATAAAATACTGCTATGTGGACTTTCCACCTGTAGACTTGATGTATACTACCCAGGAAGCTGTTCAATTGTATTACAGCCCCACCAGTAACCTGCACAGTTACAGAATAACCACCCTCCAGGTCTATTTGCCTTCTTGTTACAACTACAAATTAACCTACTGCGATTAATGCACAAGCACTCCCAAGTCTCCCTGAACATCCAGCAATCTTTCACTATTTCAATAAAAATTTGATCTTCTAGTTTTCTTTCCAGTGATGACCTCACATTTACCAATGTTGTAGTCCTTCTGCTACACAGGCGCCCAGTCGATTAGCCTACTTACATCACTCTGCAGACTCTCCATATCCTCTGCATGATCTGTTTTTCCACTCATCTTACTAAGCAAACTCAGATTCTACACACTTGGTCCCCTCTTCGAAATCATTAAATCATTAATGTAAATCATGAACAGTGATGGACCCATCACCGACCCGTGCAATACTCTGCTAATCACTGACTGCTAACTAGAGAAACACCCGTCTATCCCACTCTCTACTTTCTGTTGGTTAACCACCCCTCTATCCAGGATACTACATTACACTCAACTCTATGCATCCTTAACTTATGCATAAGTCTTTTATGTGGCACCTTATCAAATGCCTTCTGGAAATCCAAGTTTGCAACATCCACTTGTTTCCTCCTATCCACTGTGTTCATCACATTCTCAAAGAATTCCAGAAAGACTGCCAAATAGGATCTGCCCTTTATTAATCTATGCTGTGTCTGCCTGATGAAACTACCCTGTACTTCTATCCAATTATTTTACTATTTCCTCCTTCATCCATTTTGCTGACTACAGACATTAAGCTTACATTCTTTTTTAAACAGTAATGTGACATTCACAGTCTTCCAATCTGCCAACACCTGTCCAGAATCCAGAGAATGATCACAAGCATATCTACTGTAACATTCGCCATTCCTGGGATGCATCGCATCAGGACCAGTGGACTTGTCAAACTTTAGTACTACTAGTTTGCTCATCATTACCTCTTTCATGACAGTGATTGCATAGAAATCCTCACCTCCCAGTGGATCTATGACATCTTTCCTTGGCATGTTAGATGTGTCCTTCACTGAGAAGACTGATACAAAATAGTCAGTCAAGGTCTTGTCTATCTCCATGTTAAGCACCTTCTCATCTTCCAAAGGACCTACACTCACTTTAGCCACCCTTTTCCACTTAATATCATTATCAAAACTTTTACTTTCTGTTTTTGTATTTTGTGCTAGTTTCATAATAAATCTTTCCTTGTTGCTTGCTTAGTAGTTTTTCATTGTTTTTAAAGTTTTATTTTCCCAGTCTTCTAGTTTCCCACTACCCTTGGCAACTTCGTGCTTTTTAGTTTGATGCCTTCTTTTATTTCCCTGGTGATACAAAGCTGGATCTTCCCATCCTGCCCTCTCCCCAACTGCCCCTCACCCCACTGCCAATTATTCATCTCCAAACATAAAATGTAGTTCACTGCTCTGCAAATTGTGGACATTTTCCATTTGCTTCCCATTGCTTTAAAACTATTAATCACCATATTGGTTCCAAGTTAATATCTATTCAATTAAGCCAAAATTGTTTCCACAACCTACTTACTTTGAATTATAATAGTTCAACTTCTAAATTACTGTTAAAGAACACAATCTGTGTATTAATGTCCTCAAATCCATTATATATACTCAGTAGCCACTTTATTAGGTACTTCCTGTAGTACTGCCACTAAGTATATGTTCATAGTCTTCTTCTGATGTAGTTCATCCACTTCAAGGTTTGACATGTTGAATGTTCAGAGATGCACGTCTGCACACCACTGTTGTAACTCGCAGTTATTTGAATTATGTCCACTTCCTGTCAGCCTGAACCAATCTAATCATTTTCTACTGGCCTTTCTCAGTAACAAAGCATTTTCACCCACAAAACTTACACTTGCTGGATGTTTTTTCTTCATTTGTTTTGTTTTCTGCTCCATTCTCTGTAACTCTATAAACTGTCGTGCATGAAAGTCCCAGGAGATCAGCAGCTTCTGAGATACTCTAGCTACCCCATCTGGCACTAATAATCATTCCTCGGTCAAAATCAATTAGTTCACATTTGATAAGGTACCCCATGCAAAGCTTATTGAGAAAGTAAAGAGGCATGGGATCCAACGGGACATTGCTTTGTGGATCCAGAACTGGCTTGCCCACAGAAAACAAAGAATGGTTGCAGACGGGTCATATTCTGCATGGAGGCCGGTGACCAGTGGTGTGCCTCAGGGATCTGTTCTGAGACCCCTACTCTTTGTGATTTTTATAAATGACCTGGATGAGGAAGTGGAGAGATGGGTTAATAACACAAAAGTTGGGGGTGTTGTGGATAGTGTGGAGGGCTGTCAGAGGTTACAATGGGTCATTGATAGGATGCAAAACTGGGCTGAGAAGTAGCAGATGGAGTTCAGATAAATGTGAGGTGGTTCATTTTGGTAGGTCAAATATGATGGCAGAACATAGCATTAATGGTAAGACTCTTGGCAGTGTGGAGGATCAGAGGGATCCTGGGTTCGAGCCCATAGGACACTCAAAGCTGCTACACAGGTTGATTCTGTTGCTAAGAAGGCATACAGTGCATTGGCCTCTATCAATCGTGGGATTGAGTTTAAGAGCCGAGAGGTAATGTTGCAGCTATATAGGACCCTGGTGAGACCCCACTTGGAGTACTGC
This sequence comes from Hypanus sabinus, assembly GCF_030144855.1. Taxonomy (NCBI): domain Eukaryota; kingdom Metazoa; phylum Chordata; class Chondrichthyes; order Myliobatiformes; family Dasyatidae; genus Hypanus; species Hypanus sabinus. The sequence continues at coordinate 90,366,183 of NC_082711.1, read as the reverse complement.
ACTCAGTTCTGGTCACCACACTACAGGAAGGACGTGGAAACCATAGAACAGTTGCAGAGGAGATTTACAAGGATGTTGCCTGGATTGGGGAACATGCCTTATGAGAATAGCTTGCGTGAACTCAGCTTTTTCTCTTTGGAGTAACAGAGGATGAAAGGTGACCTGGTAGAGGTGTACAAGATAATGAGAGGCATCGATCATGCAGACAGTCAGAGGCTTTTCCCCAGAGCTGAAATGGCTAGCACGAGAGGGCATAGTTTTAAGGTGCTTGGAAGTAGGTACAGAGGAGATGTCAGGGGTAAGTTTTTTTTACACAGAGAGTGGTGGAGGCGGATACGATAGGGTCTTTTAAGAGACTCCTGAATGGGTACATGGAACTTAGAAAAATAGAGAGCTATGGGTAAGCCTAGGTAGTTCTAAGGTAGGGACATGTTTGGCACAGCTTTGTGGGCCGAAGGGCCTGTATTGTGCTGTAGGTTTTCTATGTTTTTATGTTTCTTCCCATTCTGGTGTTTGGGCTGAACAACAGCTGAACTTCTTGACCATGTCTGTATGCTTTTATGCATTATGTTGCTGCCACATGTTTGGCTGATCAGATATTTAAATTAAAAGCATGTGTACAGGTGTACCTAATAAAGTGGCCACTGAGTGTAGCCTTTCCCATGCCTCCAAATTCATTCCATTGAAGCTAATGCCTCCCGTTTCAGAGGCAGAGCACAATGCAGAGATGCAACTATAAAAGTATGTTTAGCATAACTGATCAGATATGGACCTCTAAGCAAGTAGTGTCTAATTAATTAGCTAACCCATTCCACCAGATTGCACCATTCTGAAAAGTCACACAGCAAACTATAGTTGCTGGTTTCCCAGCCACAGACACTTGCTCTTGGGTCTCTGTGTTTGTTTCTTGACAGAGGGAGAAATTTAGTCCCTTCCCACTGTACCCATGACAACTCAGATACATTGTCCAGTGTGCCAAACATCTGGAGTATTTCTTGTCAACCTTCTCAACATAACAAGAGTAACAATTAAACTGAGATGCCACAGAAATGAGAAAAAGATGTGAGTACGAGGAAATTCAAATGGGTGATGCATGTTTTTATATAAATCCATTTGTGAGATATGAGCAAAATGAATCTGACATTTCTGAGCATATGATAAGCTTACACACAGAGACCGCTGGTCATGCAGAAATGATATCAATCAGTGTTCAACACATCTTTGCTGTTATTTATGTGTGAATGCTCTTTCTGGAAATCACATGGCCTCAGCTAAAGTTCATCCTTGATGGCAAAATAAAGACCTGCTTTAATATACGTTGAAGGATAGGAAATAAAAACAGAACATGCTGAAAATATTCATCAGGTCAGGCAGCATCTGCGGGAAGTGAAAATGAATTAACATCTCAGGTTGGAGACTCTTCATCAGAACTGGGAAAGAGAGAATAAAGGAGAGTTTTATGTCCAGCTGAAGTTGCAGGAGTGATGGACAGGCCAAAAAGGAATGACTGTGATAGGGTGAGGCCAGGTCAAGTGAGTCAATGAGAGCAGTTAGAGGGTGACTACACATCATTACCTGTATTATATATTGTATCAGAACGTGCCCAGTAGTTAAGGCTACTCTAATAGAGAGATCAAAACTCTGTCAATATCAGAGATGGGAGACCTGAAGCAGAAATTGCTCCAACAAATACAAACATAGGAAATAAGTTACCTAAGCTTTGAGGATTCAATATAGAGTCCAGAAGTTTGCAACATTCTAGACAGAAGATTAGATGTTGGTCCTCAAGTTTGCATTGAGTCTCATTCTAACAGAGGGGGAGACCACGGAAAAACAGATTAGAATGGAGAATGTGGTTGACAGGCAACAGGAAAGTCCTGCAGAATTAACACAGGTGCTCCAGTTGTTTCATACATTTGCAATTTCCAGCTTCAGAAATTGAACAATGACCAGTTCGCTGTTTATTATTTGGTTATTTCAGGAGTTCACAAGCATTATACTGAAGGCATTCAGAAATTGCTTGAATTAAGTTTGCATTAATTAAGTGTGAAAATACTTCTTAACTCTTTTCTGTGTGCAGTCACTGATCAAAACATTTGGCAAATATAAATTTGAACTAATTATTATTATTGTATTGAAAAAGATAATTTCTCCAATTACATTTAACTACCCAGTTCATCTGCTGTTGGCCAGCACAGACTCAATTGGCTCTGTACCTCTACAATTAATGTTTTGTATAGTTATACAATAATATCATTGTTCCTACATTCGATGCCCTGCCTAATGAAGTTTCCTTTGTGCTTTTTTTATTCATCATATCTGTCTATGCTGCTGCCTTCAGGGAACCTTAGACATGTACATCAAGGTGTCTCTGTTCCTTAGTACTTTCTAGGCCCTATAATTGTGCATCTCTGAACCTTTTAGTTCTCCCAGCACACATCTACTCCATTTTTCAAAATTAAATCCCATCTGCCATTGCTCTGCTCATCTTGCACAACTCACAAAAACCATTCATTCAGCTAATGACCCTTCATTTAAAATCATCTTTTTAGTAATGACCATGGAACTATTGGATTGTCATTGAAATCCATCTGGGTCACTATTGCCCTTCAGGGAAGGAAAGCTATTTTCCTCACCTTGATTGGCCTTTGAGAGTCAGGCCTGTAATAATGTGGTTCACACTTAATTGCCCTCAAAAACAGCTTAGCAAGTAACTTGGTTGTATTATGACCACCATGACAAAGCAGGAAAATAATAAACTAACCAACTGCTTGACCACAATGCCAACTGAAAGCACAGAAAAGGAAGGAAATTCTCATCTGGACTGGCTGCACCTGTAACTTTAAAAACAATTCAAGGTTTCTAACCAAGCAGTTTATCTTCCACAAATGCAACTTCACCTACTGAGTGTTCCTGACAATTTCTGTGATTTTGTTTTCAGATTTCAGTGAACAGTGAAAAAAGCTGCTTAAGGCTGCAACAGAATCTAGATCAACTGGGAAAGTGGGCAAAGAAATGGTAGATGGAATTTAACTCAAACATGTGCAAATTGACACATATTGAGACAGTAAACCAGGGCAATACTTACACAGTAAATGTTGGAGCCCCCGAGGGGGTGGGGTGGGGAGCTGCTGTAAAACAGAGAAATTTAGGGATGCAGATACATACCTCCCTGAAAGTGGCAGCACAGGTTAGCAAGGTGAGGAAGGTTGTTGGCACCTTTGCTTTCATTGGCTGGGGCACTGAGTATCAGAATTAGGATGTCATGTTGTAGCATTAAAAGACATTGATGGGATAGCACCTAGAAACTTATGTGCCATTTTGGTCACTATACTTCAGGAACAATGTGATTAAGATGGAGAGGGTATGGAAAAGATTTACAAGGACTGGAAGGCCTGACTTGTGTAAGTGACTGGATAGGCTTGGGCTGTTTTCCCTGGAGCTAAGGAAGCTGAGGGGCAACCTTAAAGTGGTTTATAAAACCATGAGGTCCTCCTCTGGTCAGGGTCAACCATGGATGTTGTGTCCCAGCTGACTATGAGGTATACAAGCCAGGACAGTACGATATGGGAGCAGGCTGTGCCCATGTAGCAGGCTCCTCATGTAGCTGATAAATCCAAAGGATCGGCAGAGACCAATATAGTTTGGCACCCGTGGTGCAGGAGTTGCCGGTCATCGTTGAATACAGCTTATGACTGCCTTGCAGACTCCAGCTGCGGATTTTTCCTCGGGGATTTACTCCCAAAGCTTTCCCCATGAGTGGGTATAACCACAGGACAATAGAGGTCTGAGATCAGAGTTTTCCTTCTCCTAGATGAGTTACCAACCACAGCCGACGGGCCCCGTCTGCACGAAGCAATGGGTTTTGAGGTGCCAGTAAACTGCCTTTGCCCCTTCCCCTGTCAGTAGACACAGTTCTGCTGGGTTCAGTAGCTAAGGCCGGGAGCTGGACTTGGTTGTCAGAGGCTATTTGAGGCACTTGTCATTGGGAGCATTTACTAAGTAATGGGAGTTGTCCCTATTTCCAACCACACCACCCTCCCCCCAGCTGCAACAACCTTAAGGAACCATCAAACCATGAGGCTCAAAACAAATGTAGACAGTCCGTCAGGTAGGAAAGTCTATAACTAGCAGATTTGGGTTTAAGATGAGGGGGGGAAAATTTAAAGCAATTCTTCATAGTGAAGAAGATTATTCTAGAATACAGCAAGCATCTTGACCAGTTCAGTAACTGGGGAGGAGTGACAAATGGATTTCAATACAGATAAGTGTGAAGTGTGGTACTTTGGAAAGCTAAACCGCCAATGGACCTTCACTATGAATAGGAGAGCAGTGGGGAATGTAATGGAACAGACAAGCCTAAGTGTGCATAGTTGACGGAAAGCTGTGCCAAGAGCTAAGTTATTGATGAGGCCACCCTTGGAGTACTGTGTACAGTTCTGTTTCCCCTGCTACATTAAAGATGGGGTTAAATTAGGAAGAGTGAAGAAAAGATTTACAAGGATTTTGCCAGTCTTAGAGGCCTTGAGTTATACGGAGGGGTTGGCCAGGATAGATTTGTATTATGTGCAATTATAGGCCTTACAAAAGTCTTTAAAATTATGAGAAGTATAAATAAGGTGGGTGATAACAATCTTTTCCTCAGGGTAAGGGAGATCAAAACTAGTGTGGCTTACAGTACGTATGCATACATCCAATGCCATGATGGATTCAATACAGCAGCCTAGGGGGTCTTGGATGTTAACTTTGAATGTGGAATTCAGTCTACACAAGTTTCCATGAAGTTAAAAGATAATACTTATTCTTCAAGGGTACAAGCAAAATTAAAATATATTTCAATGTATATTAAATCACAAAGGGATTTCTAAGTGACATTGTGGATAAAACAATGTGAATTCACATGTTGAAAGGTTTGCAGTTTATAGGTGACGTGTTGGGCTGAAGTAATTGAGGCTCACAAATTTTTTGGTAAACTTGAGCTTTAGAGGATGGGGTTTGGGAGCCCAGCTGAGAAGTTCTGAATAAGTTGGGACACAGTTGTAAATGATGGCACCACTGGCTAAGTTTGGGGCAGGGAAATTGTGTTGCAGATGGAGAAGTTGCGTGATAAATTATGCAGCCCCACTGTGATCCAGACGTGAATGATCCTGAGAAGAAAGAAATCCTGAGAATGTACAAAAGGTAGAGGTGTGGCTTTAAAGTTCACCTCAGTAAGTATCTGCCAACGGCACAGGAAAACTTTGTATCAGGTCTGATGATCCATGAAACCATGGAAAAAAACTTTGTAAATGGTCTGATAATATATCAATGTTGCTAAAACTTAAGATGCTTACAGGTTTAGCCAGAATTTTGATGACCATATAATAATATATTTTGGATCCTGCATTGGTATTTATGCTGCTAAAAAACTTAAAGTACATCTTAGCTTTCTGATAAAATCGAGTTTTCATTTCAAGCCATATTCAGCCTAAATAGAAATCCCGTAATCATTTATTTTGATTTTTTTTCTAAATTATTAGTTGTCTTTTAAGTGTTTTAACATTATTTTTATATTAAGAAAAGAATTGATTAGTGCACACATCTATCTCCTGCAAATGGTTCATAAAAGCTTTATAAGTTAAACTTCTATGATTTAAATTCAAGTCATTCATAGTTGGAGGATATAACACCCCTTTGTTACATTGTGATAAATTAATTTTCATCTTAACAGGTTGCCACTCTTAAATATCTCACAAAATACTTTTTAAAACAAGAACAAGTTAAGATTACATTGTGGCGACCCATTTCCTGGCGCATCCGAACCGACTCACAATTAGATAGCCTACGGGGGTTTGCGAGCACAGAGCTTTGGAGCCTCTGCGCCATGGGGGGCCGGTTGAGGGAGGCTTAAAAGTGAGGCTGAAGTTTTCGAATAAAGTTTTTTTCCTTCGACTGCAGTTACCGACTCCGTGTCGTAATTTTAGTGCTGCGTGTAGCACACCGCTACAATTGGTGACCCCGACGGTCCAAACGATTTTTGGACCAGAAATAACCGACGCCGCCTCTGTTCATGCGGTTTCGTTGAAACTGCCGGGTTTCTGGACACAGCGCCCGGACCTATGGTTCCAGCAAGCCGAAGCCCAATTCCACGTTCGCCAGATCACCTCAGAAGACACCCGCTACTACTACGTGGTGAGCTCCCTCGACCAGGACACAGCGGCCCAGGTCGCGGAGTTCGTACAGTCGCCCCCGGCAGACGGCAAGTACACGGAATTCAAAGCCCTGCTCCTCAGGATTTTCGGACTCTCACGGCGCGAGCAGGCTGCCCGTTTACTGCACCTGGATGGCTTGGGCGACAGACCTCCATCGGCTTTAATGAATGAGATGTTGTCTCTGGCCGACGGACACACATGCCTCATGTTTGAGCAGGCATTCCTGGAGCAGCTGCCCGAGGACATACGCCTGCTGCTATCCGACGCGGATTTCAGTGACCCCCGGAAGGTGGCAGTTATGTGGCGACCCATTTCCTGGCGCATCCGAACCAACTCACAATTAGATAGCCTACGGGGGTTTGCGAGCACAGAGCTTTGGAGCCTCTGCGCCATGGGGGGCCGGTTGAGGGAGGCTTAAAAGTGAGGCTGAAGTTTTCGAATAAAGTTTTTTTCCTTCGACTGCAGTTACCGACTCCGTGTCGTAATTTTAGCGCTGCGTGTAGCACACCGCTACAACATCAATACAGTAGATCATTGTTACTTGATAAGACATTCGGAAGATTTATATTCTGATTATGTAAGTGAATTAGGAGAAACCTTCAGTCATAACGAATAAACTCTCCTTCGGCTTCCAGCCAGGTCCAGGTATTGACTTTAACTGATGTGTTAATGGCAGACTCTGCCATCTTCGTCACAGACAATGCCTGGGCATATGTAGTCTGGTCGTATTTATACTCCTATCGTTCATCCCTCCGGATTGGGTAGTTCACACCCAATCAGATTTCCACTATCCCAACTTTTTACAATCGAATTCCAATTCTTATTTAGAGTGAGACCTATAACTTAGTTATATGGCCAGATGGGATGCATGGTGGAAACTTGCATTAAGGAGCACAGGAGGCTTATGCATTTGGGTTACCCAGAGAAATCAAAGGCAGCAGAATATTACATTGATTACATAGGATTGATTTCAACGGCACAAAACTACCTTTCCGTGCCAATGGCTTTTGGGACAACCTGGTGAAGGAAGCCATTGAAATAAAACTAATGGAAAAGACTAAGGTCTCGCTCTAAGTAAGAAGTGGAATGCGATTGGAAACAAGGTGGGATAACGGAACCTGAATGGATGAGGACTAACCAATCAGGAGGAACAGACGATGGGGGTATAAATACCACCAGACTGGACATGTTTAGGCATCATCCCTGATGTAGCTGGTAGAGTTTGTCATCAAAACATTGGTTAAAATTGATACCTGTATCTGGCTAGAAGCCTGAAAAGAGTTTATTTTTCATATACACCGGGAAAACACGAAATCCTTCTTCAATCATAGCATTTGGTTCAAAAGCACATGTATTTTCAGACAGAATTTTGCAGCAGTTTTCAAATTACAATAGGGAATTCTGTTTTCTAGCTTCTGTTTTTAATCTACCACTAGGTCTATAGAAAAAATAATTAATATGAAAATCCAAAATATTGCTATTGGGTACTTAAGGGAAATTCAGCAATGGTTAAGCTATAAGAAATGTGAACAAAGTAACAAGCAGCAAATGATACATTAACACAATTGATACAACTCAAAACTCTGTTGTTTAGTATCTTCACCGGTGTCAGTTCTCCACACCTTCTAACTATTACTGATTCCCAAACCCCAGTCTAAAATCTATGATATTTTAACTATTGTGTTTGTTTAAGTCTACACTACTCCACATAGCCAAGAACATCATTCAGGTGCTCACAATACTTCTGGCATATTTTCACAGAAACAACAATTTTCATGGAAAACAGGTGAAATGACAGATTGTTAAACCAATCATACTGTAAAAATTCCCACAATAGTGTGCAATAAAAATAGAATTTAATGTATTCAGCAACCAAAAATCTTTACACTTGTTAATACTTATTGTACATAAGAGAAACACTGCCATTATATAATGCCAGTCTGCCAATTCATTAGACATAATATTCATGTGAATCACCAATAAATGTGTGCATCAAACTTCAGAGATACAGACATGGAGTTATACAGAAACAAGCCCATCAGCCCAACTCATCCATGGCAACCAAGATATCTACCTAAGCTAGTCTCAATTACCTGCTTTTGGCCCATATCCCACTAAACCATTCCGATCCATGTACTCATCTAAATGTCATTGCAACATCATGTACAATTTGCTGGAATCTTTCAAAAGATATTGGATAGTTCTGATACACAAAACACATGTGCAGTATCAAATATAATTTTTTATTCAAATAATGTCAATTCTGATAAGTTATCTAGCTTCAGAGAGAATGCAACTGATGTACTCTGTCTAGTTTTCATCAGCCTCCATTTTATGAAAGGTACTATTGCTGGAGAGGATGTCATAGGAGGATTGTTGCATTACTTCTGTTCATTGATTTTTGAATTATCAGAAGAGTTTGGCTGCCTTTAATGCTTCCCTTCAATAAAAGAAAAATAAATGTTGATTTAACAGAAGCATTTAAGATTATAAAGGATTTATAGAATTGAGTTTGAATAAATTGCTCATCCAGAAAGAATTGAAGATCATAATTTCAACATTTAAAATGAATTGAGGTAATTTTTTTCCAAAATAGTGAAACACATTTTGCAAAACTAACAGATTTTGTGTATGAAAAGATTATGATGGGAGCTGGAAACTCATGACAAAGCTTGCAAACAGATTCCGTAGATTCAAGTATAATCATATTTAGAAATGCCAAATTGTATGAAAGATCCTTCAGAAAATTGTAACTACAATAGCATCTGTAGGAAGTTTTAGTTCTAAATATGGTATAGTATTAGTTGTTCAGTAGTTAAGAGAAAAAGTTCTGAGGGGCAGGGTTAATGATGAATGAAAGGCAAGAACTGATCAGAAGTGGTCAGCATGGGTTTGTCAAGGGAAGATTCTGTCTGAACAATCTGATTGACTTTTTGAGGTGCTAATTGAGCGCATTGTTGAAGGCAATGCAGTAGATGAGGCTTATATAGATTTACATAATGCCATCATCAAGGTCCCAAAAGGTTAAGGCCCCTACGAGACAGGGCAAATTAGCAAATTTGATCCAAAATTAGCTTGACAGTAAGAGAAAGAAGGTGATGGTAGAAGCAAATACGAGGATCCTGACGAAGGGTCTCGGCCAGAAACGTCAACAGCACTTCTCCCTATAGACGCTGCCTGGCTTGCTGCGTTCCACCAGCATTTTGTGTGTGTTGTTGATGGTAGAAGGCTGCTTTTATGATTGGATGCCTGGATTAGTGGTGTCCCAGAGGAATCAGTGATAGGAATCCTGCTATTTATAACATACAATTCAATGATTTGGATCTGAATGTAAGAGGGGTGATCAGAAAGTTTGCAGAGGACATGGATTTTGAAAGAGTTATTGAGAGCTTAGAGGTTAGTCTTAAAAAACAGGGTGATATCAGTGTGTTGGTAAAATGTGCTGCGAAATTATGGACGGAGTTCAATGCTGAACTCCATATGAGGTTAAGTATTTTGGGAGTACTAAAGAGCTAACATATACATGATCAAAGTTAAGTTCCTGGGGACCCATGTATGCAAGTCCAAAGAATTTGAAATTTAATACTGTGGTTAAGCGGTCAAGAATGCAAATGAGATACAGGTCTTCATTAGTCAGGGCATTGAATAAAAGGGCAAGGCAGGGGAGTTATACACCAACTTTGTACTGTAAAACATTGGTCAGACTTCTGCTGGGGTATTGTGAGCATTTCTGGTCACCACATTAGAGGAAAAATGTGATAGAACTGTAGAGTGTACAGAACAGATTCACCAGAATGTTGCCTGGGATTGAACATTTCCATTATGAGGAAAAGCTAGATCTATTTCTCCTGGAATCGAGGAAATTATGAGGAAACAAGATTGAGGCATATTAAGTTTTGAGGGGTAAAGACAGGATAGACCAGGGGTGGGCAAACTTTTTGACTTGTGGGCCACAAAGGGTTCTAAAATTTGACAGGGGGGCTGGACCAGGAGCAGATGGACAGAGTGTTTTGGTAATACACCTCATAAGAGAAAATAAAATATCATGGGATATGTAGAAAACATGTGCTTTAATTTCAATTGAAAATGAACAAATGCATTACAACAAAATAACTGTCTTTGAAGTCCCATGGTATTTAGCTATTTATTGAAATGACTTTTAAAACACTGAAAATTAAATGAATAAAATACAGCTTTTTTTAATAGTAACAGTTATCTTAAAGCACTGAAAATTCTGTCATCCTTCAAGATATTATCATCATCACTCTCCTCCTGCCTGTCTTTATTTTAAAAACGGTAGGAGATGCAGGTCTACTTGTCCTGCTCTTTCTTATTCAATTGTCCCCTGTGCCAAAACTCAACAATGACCAGCACAGGGACAAAACAGTGACAGCGCGCCAGTATGCAGAGCACGTTATTTGATCTGGAGCGCATTTTTTATTTTGAGAACGTACTTGCACCTGCGCACTACTCATGTCCATCTCTTAACAGAAATTACATGTAACATGTAAGGCTTATTGAGAAAAATATTTTCAAATGCATTTTTTACATAACACAATGAAGAAACTTATTTTTAATTTCAGTGGGAACAGTGTTGTTGGTCTCCCTTTTTAGCCAGCGCATCAAAGTCTGGATTTAGTTTTGTTGTGGCGATTCTCAGGATGGATCTGAGGTGTTGGTCAGTTAACTTGGATCTGTGGCTGGCCTTGTTGATGTTCATGACGCTGAACGCCTGTTCACACAAATAGGTCGAGCCGAACAAAGAGTAAAGCGCAAATGTGGAGTAATACGCTGCACATCAACAAAGGTCAATGTGTAGCGGTGTGCTACATGCAGCGCTAAAATTACGACATGGAGTCGGTAACTGCAGTCGAAGAAAAAAACTTTATTCGAAATCCCCAGCCTCACTTTTAAGCCTCCCTCAACCTGCCCCCCGTGGCGCAGAGGCTCCAAAGCTCTGTGCTCGCAAATCCCCGCAGGCTATCTCCCTACGCTGGCTAATTGTGAGCCGGTTCGGATGTGCCAGGAAATGGGTCGCCACAAATGTATATAGAGTGTGTCATCTATTGGGAAAACACCAGAATTGCGGGGAAAAAACGTTAACAAGGTTTATTAATATAATTTCATCAAGTTCTGCGGGCCGGATTAAAAAGCTTAACGGGCCACATATGGCCCCCGGGCCGTAGTTTGCCCATGCCTGCATTAGACCATAGAACCTTTTACCTGGTCAGAAATGGAAAAAAATTTGAGGAGCTAAACTTAGGGTAAGAGGGAAGAGATTTAAAGGGGATCTGAGGGCAAGTTCTATTCACCTAGAGATTGGTGAGCACTTGCAGGACAGAGTGAAGGAGGCAGAGTGGCTGACAGCATTGATGAAATGTCTAGACAACACTGAATTCATCTAGGTATAGTGGATGCAGGTTACATGGTGAAATATGGTATAAGATGGATGCTCATGGGTCAGCGTAGATATGCAGTTGGCCTGGTTCCATGCTGTATGATCATGTAACTACCAGAGAGTAACAGATGCAGCATTTATGACTTTTGGGGGGAGAATTTTTATACAACTACATTTTTAACATTGAATATTGGCTCAGATACTTCTTGATTTTCAGTGGAGTTGCAGTTCACATGGTGTTGCATCATTCTTTATCCAAGAGAAATTTGCATATAAATGATTCATAATGGTCTAATGCTGAATAATGCATATGCACAGCAATTCCCCAAGTTTGTGCTATTTCTTAGATACATCCACTGAAACCCACTGTTACTTATTGATAGGGCTCTGTACCCAGACCAGGGGTTCCCAACTATTTTTATGCCATGGACCAATACCGTTAAGCAAGGGGTCTGTGAACCCTTAACCTAGACATAAAAAACGAGTTTACACTCAACAATTGGCCTAATGTTTCCTGAAAATGTGAAAATGAGATGATAGGGTTGGATAGCAATTTTTTAATCACTATTGACGCAGTTCTCAGTGCAATCAAAATATTTTGTTGCATTTGTGTAGCTGATCCATCACAAATTCCATTCTGATTTTATTTCTCAGGAAGACTCGGTAGCTCAAAGGGCGCTCCAGGTGTGAATCTCTCTGCTTAATGCAACAATGGTAGAGGAGGAATGTTGTCAAGTGATTTTGGAAGTGAGATTGCATAGATATTTTGTCAATTATCTAATAAATCTCTAGCAAATTATGCAACATGGAAAGAAGTAACAAGTGGAAAGAAGAAAGATATATTCTAATATTAACTATGTCCTATAGACATTGTTGGTTATTTTGGGCAAAGAAGATATTCATTACATTTTTTTCAATTTTGTAACAACATCAAATCTCTTATTGCAGTCTCGCTGCCTTGCATTGGCCCTGCAGCCCTGTACTTCTGACAATGTCTTGCTTTAAGTCAAATGCAAGAACTCAAAGACTCTTTGTAAAGGCCACTTTTCTTTGCCTATAACAATGTATTGAAGCAGCATACAATTTTTTTCCCACATTTTTGCAGCTGAGATTATCAATTCAGCTGGGGAGAGCCAAACACAAATGCTCTACAACTAACATATCATAATAGAAGTATTAAGTTAAAACTCAAGCTGAACCCATGGACTTCATATTTTCACGGCTGAACAAATTGATTCTGTATGGTGGGGTTTCAAGCTTGGCTGGATATTCTGTACAATACTGGCCAGCTCTACTGTGGTGACACTGGGGAACACATACCTTTCTTTGCTTCTTCTTTTAGCTGAGTTGAAGATGTTTACTAGCATAACTGGGGATGTATTATAATAAGCCTATGTATTTCTGGAAATTAGTGGTTTCATTCATAAACAACCAGCCCAGTTTCAACTAACCCAGACCTAATCTAATCAGGTCCTGTCAAATTTGTGCCAGGCAATTAGACTCTATTTCAAATACTGTTTAAGCTACAGTAGCTATTCCACTGATGTGGATTTAGAATTCAGCTTAGAGGTCATCAGAGCCATTTGCAGAAGTGGGGCCATGCCAAGCACCCCGGAGCTGTAATTTAAATTTTATGATAATAGGTTGTTTACTTTCAACTTTACTTCACTAATTCCACTTTAAATTATAATTGTTATGAAAGACTGTTGGAAACACAGCCCACATGATTAAAGCACATCTATTAACAAGCAATGCCTCCATTAAGCTTCATAAACTGAGTTGAAGAATGGTAGTCTGGACACTTAAACTAAATAGTTCTAAGGGATTTTTTAAGTCTACTGACAACCAGCTTAATATCGAAAAGTTACACACAGACAAATCAGCCAACCTGCAATACTGTGCTGGAATGTCATGTTAGATTATACAAGCAGGTAACCGACAGAGACTTGCATTCATTATATTTTGGTCCAAGTGCAAAAAAACTCCTGTAGCTAAAGTATATATCATACATGGTTCAATGCATTCAGTGGCCACTTTATTAGGTACACCTGTGCACCAGCTCATTAGTGCAAATATCTGATCAGCCAATCATGTGGCTGCAACTCAATGCATAAAAACATGCAGACATGCAGGTGCTGCTGTTGTCAAACCAAACATCAAACTGGGAAGAACTGTGATCTAAGTGACTTTGTCCATGGAACAACCGTTGGTGCCAGATGGGGTGGTTTGAGTATTTGAGAAACTGCTGCTCTCCACAGAGTTTCATGTTCTACAGCCTCTAGAGCAGGAGTTCCCAACCTGGGGGTCCATGGACCCTTTGCTTAATGGTATTGGTCCATGACATTAAAAAAAATGTTGGGAAGCCCAGCTTTAAAGTTTACAGAGCAGAGTGTGAGAAACAAAAACATCCAGTGAGTGGCATTACTGTGTGCGAAAATGCCTTGTTAATAAGCGTGTGGCCAGTCTGGTTCAAGCTGACAGGATGGATGTGGCATCCCTTCTGCCTATGTGACATGCAACCCAGGGCAGTGCGATATGGGGAGCAGGCTGTTGTCCATGTAGCGGGCTCCCCCTCTCCACACAGCTGATCAATCCAAAGAAAAAGCAGTGGTGATATAGTTTGGCACTGGTGGCATTGCAAGAGTTGCAGGTCAGCATTGATCGAAACATAGAACCACCTTGGAGCTCCAGCTCTAGATTTTCCTCAGGGCTTGCTCACAAAGTCTTCCCCATGAGTGGGTATAGCCGCAAGGCAGCAGAGGCTTGAGATTAAAACTTTCCTTCTCCTAGATGAGCTTCCAACCATGGCTCAAGAGCCCCAGCTGTCCAAAGCAACTGCGGTCTTAACACACCACTAACCTGCCTTGGCCCTTTCTCCTGTCCATAGAAATGGTTTTGCCAGGCTTAGTAGCAAAGCTAGATGTGAAGGTCAGGAGCTGGACATGGTTGTCAGAGGCTATTTGTAACCTATGTCATTGGGAGCATTTAATAGGTGGTGGGAGCTTATCCCTACTATCACCCCCTGCTAAACAGTCTTAAGGAACCAAGCAGGCAGGAAGGTGACAATAACTCAGATAACTACGCATTACAACAGTGGAATGAACAACATGTTGAACTATGAAGTGGATGGCTAGAGTGGCAGAAGGCCACAAACACACACTCACTGGCCACTTCGTTAGATACAGGAGGTACCTAATAAAGTGGCCACTGAGTGTGTATTGATTCACATGATTCTTTATGGACAGCGGGTTTACAATAGAAAAGTAATTACAAGTTATTATTTTTAAGATGCCTCCAACAGCAAGTATTAAACATGGATATCTGAGGCTGGTACCATCCAACTTGTAGCAACCAGTTATTAGTGATAATGGTGGAGGCTTGTAAGGAGATTTCCAACATCTATTTTAGGAAAAAAATGCCACAGAAGGCAAAAATAAAACAAAAATATGAATCATTGATTGCTTATGTTTCATGAAAGGAGTACATTTGTCTCATTAGGTTTGTAAGGAATTGAAGTGCAAGTACCACAGGTACTTAATCCTTTAGTATCCTTAAGCTTGTGCTTCAGGGGCTTGTGCCCCTGAAGAGAGAAGTAATAAACGTGCAACCTATTAAATAATGGCAACCACTGCGTTGTGATACAGAACTGTAAGAAATAAAACCATTTCAATGATAAAATATTAACTATTTTTGCTAATGAAAATGAGGCCTATGGGAACTAAAAATAGAAAATGCTGAGGACACTCTGCATTTGTAGAATGTGAAAGACAGTTAAAGTTTTCAGCTGATAGTCCTTCATCAAAAGAATGATGAAAAAACTGCAGTTATTGGTTTTTTTTTGCTTTTCATCCTCAACTTCAATTGTATTTCTGTTTCTCTTAATTGTGTGCAGCAAATTATAAATCAATTCTACCAATACTAGAACTGATTTTACCTTGAAGTCATCAAAGACCCCTGTCATTAAGGACCCACACCATCCAGGCTATGCTCTCTTCTCGCTGCTACCAGGAGCTACAGGAGCCTTAGGTCATGTAGCCTCAGATTTAGGAACAGTTATTACCCTGCAACCATCAGACTTCTGAAACAGTGTAGACATCTTCACTCACCTCAACTCTGAACTGATTCCACAACCTACAGACTCACTTATTCTTAGTGTATGTTTTTTGCACGTTGGTTGCTTGTCAGTCTTTATTTATGTACAGTTTCTCATAAATTCAATTGTATTTCTTTATTTTCCTGCATATGCCTACAAAAAAATGAATCTCAAGCTAGAGTATGGTGACATAAAGGTACTTCGATAATAAATTTACCGCTCTGACTTTGATTTTGATGTCAATGTCAGGATATACCAGCAATGAATACAAGAATCTAGTCAGCCAGCAGTATAAGTCTTTCTTCATGAAATAGCTCTTATTAATAATCATATTGCCTAAAGTTTCAGCTCATTGGAAATGGTTGAAGCACAAGGCTTTAATATGGCTGTGTGTATCTTTGCTTCTCTCCTTTCCCTACTTATTAGAATCATAATCCACAGAGTAAAACAGCATAGAAGCAAGTCCTTCAGCCCATCTGACCACAGCATCTTTCCTGCTAGTCCCAGTTGCCTGCATTCACTCAAGAACCCTTCAAGACCTTCCCCTCTATGTACCTATTCAAATGCCCTTAAATGCTGTAATGTTACTGACCTTGACCTCTTCCTCTGGCAGCTCATTCCAGGCACTCACTGGCCTCTGGGTAAAGAAGTTGTATCTCATGTCTCTTTTAAACCTCTGCCCTCTTACCTTATCTCTGTGCCCTATAATTTTGGAAAAGGCTCTGACCATCCACTTCATTCACATCCTACTTGATTTTATCAACCTCTATATTGTCACCCCTCATTCTCTCTCAAATATCCACCAGCATCTTAGTATCTATATTCCAAACCTTCTTTAAAGATAAATGATACTATTTTCATTTAAACTAGATTCTTAACCATTACAATTTGCATTGAAACTGAAAGCAGCTTTCCCTGACCAGGATGTTCCTATGACCATGACAACCACAACCAGGATCATCCTAATGTTAATCCCCATCTCAGCCATCTTCAGGAGGTAGCCGCAGTGTATTACAGAATGAAAAGAGCACGATGCTCCAGACAGAGGTAAGATGTGCGTGACAATCAACGTCTGGACTTACAAGTTTGATGGGGTGCACAGGATAAGCATTGTGCAACTGAAGCAATATTTTTCACAAGGAAGTAACAAGTTCAGAAGAGAGAGTTCAGATAAATATTGGCAATGAAAGATAAAGGAAACAACAGAGCCTGTAAAAATAATTTCACCTGAATCACGTGTCAATATTGTTGTGAAATGATCACATCAGAACATCTTTACGATGCATCTTAGAACTGTACTAGCTACCACCTTATCAGGTATATAGGACGTCTTAGCATGTTAAGAAAATGAAGAACTGGAGGTGAATTATGAGCTGAAGATATCAACTTGGGATTTTCTTGGTGTTCACCATTTAAGAATGAAGATCTGGAGCAGAACTTCTCTGCCCTTGGGTAATATGCACCCTACCAGCAGTTGCAATCAATTCAGAGGAGCCCTGACTACTAAATTCTAATTCTTGCTGAACAAGACCTATTTTAATGTACATCATTACTTTGGAAAGAGCTAATCTTATTACTAATTTTATTACCACAGCCTCAGGTCTGGATTATTGCTAAATCAGAACACAGAGCTTTATTAGTATATCTATATAGATATATGTATACACATACACATATGTTGATAGATAGCATTGACATATTAGCTAAATCAGTGATTTTTTATGTGATCCATGTGATCCTATATTTTTCAATCAAATGGACCACAAAGTCAAAAGCTAAGCCACCCTTCTCCTACAGTGTTAACCTATTATTAATTTATTTCATCTATGACATATGTACATAGTATATTGAATAGAAGTATATTTATTCCTATTTACTCCTGTAATTTACATTTCCATCTGGCAGCCTTCTAGTTATACCCTACATTATAATCTATGTGTAAATGGCAGCATTGAAATGCACACGTACCAACTTAATTTACTCACTATATGTCCGTAACTTAATCTGTTTCTTGAAGCCTGAAAAAGACTTCTTTTTTCAACTCTAAAAAGAGTATTGAGTCTGTGAGGGAATTATTCATTGTTATTATCAAACGTGCTTTAGACAAGTTGATAGAAATGGGCAACAATAAAATCTTGGCAGAGGTGATGAAATGGGGTTGTTTGGTGGTCACAGGATGAGGGGAGAGGAAGCCTTATACTAAACTATTATTCTTTAATTTCACACAAAGCAGTCCAAATACGTTTGACAAAGTAAAGTATGGTGAGTTAGCATCTGTGATCTGTTTCCTATAACTGAACCTAATTTAATATACAACAAGAATGCCTTGAGGTTATAAGACTCTATTATAGTCGAAATTACAGTTAAGAATTCCAGCCAAGACGTTAAACAAACATCTTGATATTACACATTTCATTTTGGTCCAAAATAAGGTGAAGGTGGAGATGGAAGTGAGGGGAGTATGGGTAACTCTAGAAGAACTTAAGGTAAGAAAACTCAAGTCTCACAATTAGATTCAGTGCAGTTTATAAAACCAACACTATTGATTAGAAAGGGATTGATAATCTTTGAATGCAATCACCAGATAAATATCCGATTATATATTGTGCAATTGTCAGAAATATTTATATTTTAATGCAGTGGTGCAATTCAGTGACATTTAGAGTAATTACATTAATAAAACTAGCTCTGAGTTCATTGGCTGAACACTTAGCAAATACTGAGTGAGTCAATATGATTAAACAACTCGCAATACAATCACTGTTGAAGGAGGTTTCACTGCAAATGAAAAGTAAATGGCACCCTTGTAAAAAGGTAGCTGACCTGCCATTTTTGCAGCCTTTTATTCAAATGTCTGGCACCTTCAATAATTTGCCTTTGTAAGGAACATATGTCTTTAATGAAACATCAGTAATTCAAAGCAATGTTTATGTTTTAGTTTCAGCCCATAAACCTGGATGGTTCTCATTACTCCCTCACAACTGTGCATTGCTATTTTTTAACTCCCCATGTTTTAAATTCAAATTAGTCTTTTGGAGCTTTGAAAATTCTTACAGAATCACATTAAATGATTCTACAGTACCTCAGTTAAAATGTAAATAGCACTTGCAAAGTAATGTATTATAATAAAATTACATCTGAGCATTCAATCTTTACTCTTATGGTGAACATTAACCATTTGGTAATAGAACCATGTTCACATTATTTTTTGGAAACTATCATCATGTATTTTGTAGTCAACACCTGCCACACTTAGGTGTTACGCTGCAGTCATTCAGTTGTTTAGTTTCCAAAGAGTATTGCTCATAAAATTTACCTTCTTGCGAAGATATTTATGTTTCTGCTTTGTAAATGTAAAACTACCCTGTTCATAATCTATGTACCAATGTTCTGAAAACTACAAAGTGGTGGCTGCTGGAAATCTGATATAGAAATAACATGCCTGAAATATTGGGAAAGTTAGACAGAATCTGTGGAGAGAGAAACAGTTAACATTTCAAATCAATACTGCATCATCAGAACAGACCGCTATCTGACCACAAGAGCCTTGTAATCTTAAATCCAAGTGATTCTTATTGACTTTACTGGCACTTTAATTTTATTGTGATCATAGCATGTATCATTAATAATTATGGCTAGATAGAAGTAAGTGGTTTATTTACAATATTAATTTGGATTTATGATTGTCATGCCATATATGTCATAGTTATTAATGGAATGTTTCTATGTTCCAGGATGTGGTGAGATCAGGCACCTTGAATTAAATGAACGATGAATCATAGACTTTGGCCTGACTTTAGGGTTTAGTGATGCAGTCAGACTATTGCTTCCACATCACTTTCAGTTGGTTTTGGCTATCTTTTCATGTGAAAGAGGGAGAAAAGTCAAATTGAACATTTCAGTCTGTACCCTGTTTTTCTGGGGTCTCCTATTCAACCCCAGCAGATGGTTTTCTCTTGCCACAAAAGTTATTTAGTTATTGAGATACAGCATGTAATAGCCCCTCTGCCCTTCAAGCCCAGCTGCCCAGCAATCCCTGGATTTAATCCTAGCCTCATTTAATCCTGCACAATTGACCAAACAACTGGTACATCTTTGGACTGTGGGAGGAAACCAGAGCACCCAGAGGAAACCCACAGGATAACAGGGAAGATGTACAAACTCCTTACAGGCAGCAACAGGAATTGAACCCAGCTCATTAGTACTGTAAAGTGTTGTGTTAACCACAACTCCACAAGCTGGTTGCACGGTGAGAAACTCAAAGATCCCTGTGAAAGGGGTGACCATAAGGCCACTGGATTGTTTTTTCTGGTTTTTTAAAGCCAATCTGATTCCCTAACATTCCTAAGGAAAGAAATCTGTAGTCCTCATCTAAATGTGACTCCAGACCCAGAAAAATCTATCCTCAAGCGATGCACCATCGTATGTTTACCAATTAGTCAAATGCACTTCTCCCTCATGGCCTTTCATTGCACATAGGACCTAGCCGAGTTTTCACTAATGGCATCTTAGAGTGGCAAAAGCAATATAATTGACCAAATAAATAGAAGTCAGTCACTCAGGTGCTATTCAGAAATAATAATTCCAAAATCAAGGTTACCAGCATCACCTACTGTACATTACAAATTTAGGAGTGCAATAAAACAACACTTACAAGAAAAAACTCAGAAAGAAAGGGCTGTACAGCTGAAATAGAAGCAGAGAAAGCTGGAAATCCTCGAGCAAGCTGCAGCCATGTAGAGGTACATAGGGTTAGCACACAATACCAGAAATGGCAAAGTTTAGAAATATATTTTAAACAATTGCAGAGGCAGAAGTAGAGGAAAGAGCAAAAAAAGTTGAGAATTTGTGGGAAATGGGAGAGGTTGAAATACAAATAGAGACACAGTATAAGGTTTTCAGACAATAGAAATGGAAACAGGAAGAGTGAGGAAGCAAATGAGAGTGAGGAGTAATGATTTTAGGTGTCAGTTGATGACTAGACAGTTGCCTGAAAGATTGATGCAGCAATTGTGGAAAGAAAGGAAAATTGACTATGGACTTGATGAAAGCAAGACAAGTTTCAAATTGTTCAGTCTTGGACAAGTGTTCAAGGAAAACACTAGTCATCAGATTAGCTTTAATCCTGTACCTATTCCCATTCTAACCTCTGCTCACTTTATGGGGCTGCAACTGTTGATTCTACCATTGCCATTGGAACTACTTGCAAACCAAATATTTTTAATTACACATCACCAGTTGCCTGTGCCCTTTACCAAAATCCCTACAATGTCTTTTGTTTTCCTCTATCAAAACCCTTCCCTTATGCCTTTTGTCCATTTCCCTACCACTCACCCCTTTCCTTGTCTCTGAATTTGCTTAAGACCTGCTCTATCTCAAACCTTTTCTGTTAATGATGACCCATTACAATTATGTCATTCCCTACAAATGTCCTGCCAAGCTTTGGCTGTTTTTTTTTGTTCTTCTTTCTTTATTGGGCATGAAGCTGTGTTATTCCAAAGACAAACTTGGCCCTGCATGAATGCAAATCATCCTTACATAAAGCAGGAGCAGATCGCTGAAAAAAGTCCAGCGGAGCGCACTATAATTAGGTGCCATTTCTTAGATGGACTCTTTAGCCTTTTAAAAGTAAATTACTAGTCCTCATGGAGAAGACAGAGCAGAATTGCCTGACAGCCAAAACTATTTGTATAGAATGTGATACCTGACAACATCAAAAACGCAACCCATTTTAAGCCAAATTAAATCAAAAGATATTTCACCACTGTCCCCACCTCAGCTTTCCAGGTGGGGTGGAAGGCTGGAAAACAATGCATGAGCTTGCCTGGCATTAGTGTCAGAGAAAAATTTGTTCTGCAGAAGCCAGGACTGATTACCACAAGTGCAAGCAATGAGAGGTGATCACTTAGGGGATAAAAAGTAGATAAAACCTGATGCTAATTGCAAATCCTGTAAACCACTGTCCTACGATAATGTATCAAGAATCCCTCCAAAAGATCTGCTTGACCTACTGTTGATCGAGGCAGAGGAGAAGCTTTGAGCTAAGATGTATATTAAATTAAGTATGTCAAGAAAGATTGCGTAATGCTGCTCTGGAAAAGGTAGTCACTCTGGTTACAAAAGTTATTCATTGTTACAACGTATAAAAATGTTAATCCATACCTTGGAGATAGCAATAATCTGACAGTTGTCAAGACATGCATAATTTATGGAGGTTTCATGATATTAAATCCAAATAGAAAAAGAGTGAAAAGTGTCATAAATTAAGGTTGTTGCCTTAAAGTAGAATGTTTTCCTTCCTTTGCATCAGGATACTGGATGGAGTAAACTAACAATGTCCTTATAATGCTTTCACAATATCCTCAATTACAATTTTATTTCATTGATCAGTGCCCCATGAATCACAGTCCAGTCCGTCAATAACCATGTATTCAATGACAGCTACTCTTCAACAGCTGCTCTCTGAAGACACGTTGCATCGATAGAAGATTAGTGTTCACAGGATTGCGTTAAATTACCTTGGATCCCTTTTTATTTTCAAACAGGAAGTGCTACAACTAGAGACAAGTAATGCCTTGCACTGTGTACAATCAGTGTGCTTGATTGCTGATCCTTTTGAAAGTATTGCACTTGGCAGGTTATGTATCAGGGGCTTGTCTCTGGCCGAGTCTTAGAAATTGACTAATAAGTGTCTGCTTAAGATGACTTCATGGAAGAGCAGTTGGGCTAGAGGAGGAGACAGTGTTTTACAGATTACAGGAAGATAAATAGGTTTGTTTTGTTATATGTTTATACCAGCAAAAATAAAACAATGCCATCTTAAAAATAAATGTCATACGTCTTACAGTGTCCGTAATGTTTCCAATATGAGATGTCCTTTCACAGCATCATTTAACCTGTTCTTGGTCCACTGCAAATTTATAAATTATAACTGAAACACTCAGACATTTTATTGTCTATGGCATAGACTTAATTACTGAATTGTGGATTTATGGAGCTATAAATCGCAAGAGCTAATTAACAGCTGATAGGAAAAGAAAGACGTGGAGTTTACGAATCCATATAGGTTTCAAACATTATTGAGATGCAAGTCCAAATCCCATGAATGCAATGAAAGTTACGTGAAATCATGAGATTAAATTGTTAATGTTTCAGTAAAAAAGCTCATTATAGCAATGAAGTAGTCATTAGCCAACTGTTCTGGGACTCGCGGTTGCATTATTGTGCATCTGAAGTAGGAATCCAGAATGGGAATTTGCCTACTGATAACAATTAGAATAGACGACTACTCATTATACTTGGTGTCATGTAGGTAACAGAATGGCGAATAAAAAGTAAGCCAATAGAAAGTTGGGAAAGAAAGATACAATTATGAAAGTAAATAAAGTAATACTATATGCAAAAATTGTTCATATTCATATTGCAATGATCACATCTTAACTCTGTAGTGATAGACAAACTTCCTCCACAATTCAAGTACATTATAGAAGAAGATTTTGGTGCCATTTATTTGCAAAAAGTCAAGGCCCTTATAGGGGAAATAGGGGTAAAGATGGAACACGAATGTTCAAACACCACAAAATAAACCCGAGTTGTTCATTCAATTTAATAACATTTGATGGTTTGTAATTGGATACAACAACATTAAGTTTTAATGGGGCCAGTAGTTCAAGAGACTTGTATGGTATGATACATAATCACTTTACTTGAATTTACATAAGAAGAGCATAGTAAAGCACTTTACTCCAATACATTAGAGAAACACTGCTTGGATGTGCAGATTTACCCTCTTCCAGTTGAAAATAAGATGAACAGCAGATTTTTGAGACAATTGAGTTCTATTTTTCATTCAGTTACAGAAATATGTTGACACTTTGCAGAAATTTCCGTCCTTGACCAAGGTGTTAAGGGTGGACAGGTTCTACATAATAGATTTAATATTGCAAGCGCTGTAGGGCTCACACTAATCTTAATATTATAAACCACAACTACAGAAGATAAAGCCTAAGTATGCGTTACCAGGGAAATTATACTAAACCCAGGTATTCTAAGTCCTTGTTAGATCTTTACCATGTCCACCTTTACCTATGCTGTACTTAGATATCGGAACGAGGAAATATTTTTGAAATATGAATGAATTAGAGCTATTTTTCTTTTGGAAGCATTCTTACTTCCCAGACTATTGACACATACTCTTTACCCCAGGTGCATCCATTTAGCTTGCTGGTATCTGAGCAAGCCCAAATTTGGACTCTGATGTAGTGGCAACCCGGACAGGATGTGATGCACTGTGATAACGTAGTTGTTAGCGTAATACTATGACAGCTCTGGGTATCAGAGTTCAGTCCTGGCATGCTCTGTAAGGAGGACGTATGTCCTCCCCACAGAATGTGTGGACATTTTCCAGCTGCTCCGGTTTCCTACCGCAGTCCAAAGATGTACCGATTAGTACGTGATTAGGCTAAGGTTAAATCAGAGCTCATTGCAGATTGAATGGCCTATTACACACTGAATCTCTAAATAAAATAACTAAATAAAAATAAACTCCCTTACTGAAACAACAAAGTTCTTTGGCAAATTCTACCCTAGTTTTCAGCAGGTTTAGGGAAGGCGGGTAAACACGTGCATCAAATTAATTAGATTTACAGCAACACACACAAAATGCTGGAGGAACTCAGCAGGTCAGGCAGCATCTATGGAAAGAAATAAACAGTCGACATTTGGGCCGAGACCCTTCATTAGGACTGGAAAGAAAGTCAGAATTTGTTTATGGATAGATTTAGGCTGGATTTGAATTCATAATTTTCACAAAAGTAGCTCAAATTATTAGTAGTGCTGCCCCACAAGTACTTGCAAACATAATTTTTGAGAACTTCATGATTGCTCTGTGCAAATAGAGTGATGGAAATGGGAAACCAATGATGTTCACGGAGAAGGTAATATTGTGTCACTACCACTCCTTTGGTGACATTTAGAATGTGGCAAAATCATGTCACAGAATGGGTTTCAAACAGCAAATGAGATGGATGACCAAAGGATTGGTCAATAAACAAAGTTTTAAGTTTGCAATGACTACGAAGCCACAGTGATCAGGTCTCTGGCACTGAGCCTGGATCTGTGGCTCAGAACAGAAAGGGGGAGAGCAGGTGTGCAGTAGTGATAGGGGATTTCCATAATTAGAGAGGCAGAAAGCACATTCTGTGCACGTGAAAGAGATGTTCGGATGGTATGTTGCCTCACAAGTGCCACTGTTAGGGAGGTCTTAGATGGAACCATGGCATTCTAAAGGGGGGTGGAGGGGGGAACAGTTGGAAGTCAAGGTACATGCTGGCAGGAAAAGGGAAGAGGTCCTGAAGATGGAATAGGGATTAAGGCAGTAAATTAAAAAGCAGGATGTCCAGGATAGAAATCTCTGGATTGCTGCCTCTGTTATATGCCAGTGAGGGTAAGAATAGGATAATCTGGCAGATGAATGCGAGGCTGGGGAACTGGTACAGGGGTCAGTGTTTTGCTTCAGACCCAGATCATTGGGATCTCTTCTGGGGAAGGTAGGACCTGTAAAAAGAAGATGGGTTACACCTGAACCCAAGGGCACTCCTAGCACTAGGAGAAAGTTTGCTAGAACCTTGGGGGAGGGTTTAATCAATTTAGCAGGGGAATGGAAACTGGCGTGATAGGGTTGAGGATGGGGCAGTTGCTATACATGTCAATGCAGTGTGTAGTGGGGCTATGAGGAAGGACAAGCAGATGATAGGGTAAAATTTCAGTCAGTGAAATGAGTTAAAGTGTAACAGGGGGCCAAAATCAAAAGGGGTGATGAATACAGTACTGCAGGTGTTACATATGAATGCACATAGTACATGGAATAAGGTAAATGATCTTCTGGTGCAGTTAGAAATTGGCAGGTATGATGTGGGCATCTGTGAGTCATGGCTGAAAGAAGATCTTGTTTGGGAGCTTAGCATCCAAAGGTACACATTGCATTGAAAGGTCAGGAAGGTAGGCAGGGGGGGTGAGGTGACTATTATTAAAAAATGAAATCAAATCATTGAAAAGAGGTGACATAGGATCAGAAGATGTAGAATCCGTGTGGGTAGAGTTAAGAAACTGAAAGAGTAAAAACACCCTGATAGGAGTTAAATACAGGCCTCCAAACAGTAGCCAAGATTTGAGCTAGAAATTACAACAGGGAATAGAAAACACATGTCAAAGGGTGATGTTGTGAAAATCATGTAAATTTCAATATGCAGGTAGATTCAAAAAATCAGGTTGGTGCTAGATCCCAAGAAAGGGAATTTGTAGGATGCCTGCGGGGTTTTTTTTTAGAGCAGCTTGGAGTTGAGCTCTCTGGGTGTTATGTAATGACCCAGATTTGATTAGGAAGCTTAAGGTAAAGGAAACCTTAGGGGACTGTGATCATAATATGATAGGATTCACCCTGCATTTTGAGAATATAACATCAAATGTTACAGTGGAGTAAAAGGGAATTACGGAGAGAGAGAAGCTGGCCAAAGGTGATTGTAAGAGGACACTAGCAGAAATGATGGCAAAACAGCAATGACTGATGTTTATGTGGAAAACTTGGAAAGAGCAGGACAGATACATTCCAGTGATGAATGATGCCTGACAAATATGATGAAGGGCTGACAAGAGAAATCAAAGACAGAATAAAACCAAAAGAGAGGGACATAATATAACAGAATTTTGTGGGAAGCTTTTAAAACCAATAGAAGACAACTTAAAAAGAGATAAAGAGAAAAAACTGAAACATGCTCGTAAGCTAGCCAGTGCTATAAAAGGAGATACAAGATGTTTTTTCAGGTATAGTATATAAACAGTAAAAGAAAGCCAAGTGGTTATCAGACCACTGGAAAATTATGCTGGAGAGGTAATAATGGGGAAAAGGAAATGGCAGAGAATCTTAATAAGTCCTTTAGTTCAGTATTCACTATGAAGGACACTAGCAGAATGCCAGAAATGCAAGAGTGTTAGGGGGCAGAAGTGAGTGTTTTGCTATTACTAAAGAGAAGGTGCATGGGAAGCTGAAAAGCCTGAAGGCAGATAAGTCACCTGGACCCAATGGACTACACCCAGGGTTCTGAAAGAGGTAGCTGAAGAGACTGGAGAGGCATTAGTAAAGATCTTTCAAGAACCACTAAATTCTGGAATGGTTCCAGAAGACTGGAAAATTGATCATTGCAATCCACTGTTCAAGAAGGGAAGAAGGCAGAAAGAAGGAAATATAAGGCCAGTAGTTGGGAAGATGGTGGACTCTATTATTAAGGATGAGATTTGGGAATACTTGGAGGCACACAATAAAACAGGCCAAACTCAGCATGGTCTTCTAAGGGGGAAAAGATAGACAAAGATGAGTCAGTGGTGTTGTTTATTTGGACTTATTGAAGCCCTTGATAAGGCTTGATAAGGCACATGGGAATGCTTAACAATGTAAGAGCCCATGGTATTATGGGAAAGATATTAGCATGGATAGAAGGTTGGCTGACTGGCAGGAGGCTAAGAGTGGAAATAAACTGGGCCTTTTCTGGTTGGTTTCCAGTGACTAGTGGTGTGCTGCAGGTGTTGGTGTTGGGACTGCTTCTTTTCCATTGTATATCAATAATTTGGATGAAGGATTGGTGGATTTGCATCCAAGTTCCCAGACAATATGAAGATAGGTGGAGGAGCAGGTAGTGTTGAGTATTGTCAGCAATTTTGAAGCCCTTATCTAAGAAAAAATATGCTGTCATCAGGAGGTTCACAAGAATGATCATGGGAATGGAACTGTTAAAATATGAGGAGCACTTCATAGCTCTGGGCCTGTACTTGCTGGAGTTTAAAAGAATAAGGGTGGATATCATTGCATCCTATCAAGTATTGAAATGCCTGGATAAAAAGAGGATGGGAAATAAAATCTGAGAGATAACATGATATAAGGTCCAAATGTGAACATATGATCCTCATATCAGTTCCCCACGTAGCACCATCAATGGCTGCTTTGGTGCCCATCACAATCAGTCATAATAGTGTTTTAAATTTTATAAAGATGTGTTTCATCAAAACTGTTATCAGACCCTATTGTTCATGATGGGACATTGTACTTTGGTTTGAACCATTTGGAGAAAGACTCCAGACTTGAGCAGGACCAGAATCTATTGTTCTGCAATTAAACTATGTAATTTATTCTTTTCATTTGAAGCACATTTGTGCACAATTCTTTGCAGAGATAGTTTTATTGGGAAGTCTTTCAAGAGAAATTGCATTTCCTTTAATATGCACAAGTGAAGATATACAGAAATAGTAGGCAATTTCAGTATATCTACATTGACTTTCCAAACTGACCTCACATATTATTCAGTAGTGGCTCTTACATCCACGTATTTAACGGCAATTAAATTATTTTTATAGTTGGGAATATATCTCCACAAAACACTGCAGAAGAGATTTGTAGCAACTCTTGCAACAAAGACTTCCAACCCTAATAATATTACGGTTTATTTTAAAGTTATCAATCCCTTCCACGTTGCGCTACTTCCCTGCATCTGTATTCCCTTCCAGCCCCCTGCATTCCTTTATTTCTACTTTATTTTATTGGTTTCGGAGTTTTCCAATTATTTCAGTCAAACTTGAATTCCCTCTCTCGATCTTGCCAGATTTCTCTCCCCCAACAGGTCGATTAAACAGCCATCTCTTCCAACAAGCTTCTGTTAATCGGAGCCTAAAGTTTCCTTCAGTGAATTAGAGTCAAATTTATTTTAATTGAGAGCACGTGAAAAGGCACAATGTCCTTTGTTGCAAAAGGAGTAGAGTTTTACACAGGGAGATTTGATACAACACTACGCACAGCTTTGGACTCCTTATCTAAGAAAGGATATGGCAGCACTGGAAGCAGTCCAGAGGAGACTCGAGGAGCTAATTTATGGACTGAGAGGGTTATCCGGTCAAGAAAAGCTAAACAGGTTGGGTCTGTATTCTTAAGAGCTTTGAAAAAATGGTATTTGAACGTCTTGAAACAGATAAGATCCTAAGAGGGCATGATAGGGTAGATGTTGAGATGTCTTCACTAGAGAGAGAGTCTCAAAGGCGGGGATATAACTTCAGGATAAGGAGCCAGCCATCTAAAACCAAGGAACATAGCACTTTTTTCTCTCGCAGATGGTTGTGAAGCTCTGGAGTTGAACACCCAAGATGGCTTTGAGACTGGTAATAGGTGGCAATTAGGAATGTTTGCGGATTGATAATGAACTTGAGTGAAAGCCTAGAGTAGATCATATTAAAGCGCGGGGCAGGCTTGAGGGACCAGGTAGCCGACTCGCCTTTTTTTTGACGATAGTTTACTGTGCTGAAAATGCAAAGTTGTCATTGAAACATTCTGGATTCCTAACTGCGTGTCAGCCGTCTTCCGGGTTAAGAACTGAATAGTTTGGGGAGCCTTGCGTGTTAAGAGATTACGAAAGCTTTTTGAACATATAGAAATGCATTTCAACCAACAATCTTTCAATGACGTTAAATGTCGACGGACTTCGCGTAAATTAGAAGCCCTTTCAATATCCATTTCATTTAGTATAAATATCAGGCCATTTTTTTCTACATTATCAACGTTTCGAAATGGTAATGGAACTCTATCCTCAGAATGATGGTGGGCGAGGTAACCCCTTTGGAAACCGAAGCAAATAGGCGAAGAGCCTCTCGGGGCGGGGGATTTGGACAGTCGACGTCTTGGATCGCGCCTTCTCATTTTTAGTTGTTTATACTTCCCTCTATAAATGCTGCCTGACCCGCGTTTTTTGTAACTGCTCCAAGTAAACAGATGTCATGTAGCTAGCGTATTTGAACCAGGGGCCACGATCCTGCTGGGTATAGTGGTAGAAAGGGAATTACCCGTCGAACGGGCCTTTGTCTTTCGAAGCACGAAGCTACTGATCAGAGTTACAGACAGGACCGCCCAGTTCCCTTTTTACCGTGGAGCGGCGGGTGTCCTGTCCTGCCGACTGGTAGACTCGAAAATATTTACCTGCCAACCAGCGAAGTACTTCGAGCCTTTTATATTTTAATAAGTAGCTTGTGGCTTTGTTGGTCACTTTTCAAGACTTGCGCCTATTTCAGGGCAAGTAAACCGCACCGCTCCGTCACGTTCGCTGGATCATTAGTACTTCGTGGGCCAGATCTCTGGGACATCCTTGCAATTTCTCTGTCGTCATCTTCAACCCGCATTGCTCATTAACTCACCTCGCGTTCTTCCAAAGGCACCTGAGGCTTGGTATTAACCAATTCGAGCTCCTGAATCCGTGAGCAAGTCGGAAGAGCCAGGTTGTGATGAGTGCAGCTAATTAATGCCTTGTATCTTCGCTGGAATATTACGCACCTTGCCTCAGAGTTTTGTTTGTCCTCACCACCTGGTTAATCAGTATTACTTCCCTTCGCCTTTCCCTCTCCAAAGGCAACGTTTTGTGTGGAAAGATTTAATGAACTCTGTTTATAGCTCGAAAATTGCGCGAAATTGTTTGGAGGCAGAAGTTAAAGTGAACAAATCATTAGTGTGCCATGAGGTTGTCTTCCACGCATATTGGAAGAACTGCGTCTGATGTGTTTGAAATTATGGCCCTGAAGAAGACACAAATAATGAAGTTTTGTTTATTTGTCATGATGCTTTCCACTAACTTGAAACGTGTTTCTAAGTACTTTCATGGTCACGTCGTTAGAATTTCTCAAAGTGGAGTCGCTTCGACAAGCATTCGCTATGCACGCTTTTTGATGTGCAATGATAACGTCCGTTTAATTACGTAATTTGCAAGTTGTCGTACACTTTATTGAGTACGACGAGTGTAATAGGCAATGACTGCAATGTAACATACCTTGAAGGAATAAGACTGAATATGTTCATTTTACAGTAGCAACGATTATGATAGTTGTTACAATGATCGCACTAAGACATTGCTTGCTATATCTATTAATAATATGTGTTTTTGCCAACTTAGGAAGTAATAGTGTGGGGATTGTGAACGACTAAGATCTCCCCTCTCCGTTTCCACTTCTGTCACTCCTTTCTCATTCAGTGTAAAGCTCCCCATGTATATACAAGAGTTTGTCTCGGTATGGCGCAAGTCCCGTGTTCCTCCACAATTAAGTGCATTGGGAGAAAGTCGGAAAGATTTGCATTGCAGTGAACACGGCCGTGCGCACAACGACAGAATTTGCGAAATAAAAATGGAGCCAGTTCTCTGTAGTTAAAAATCACAGGAGTTTACTTCAGAGGCAACTTATCTGGTCACCGATTAGATCCGCGTAAAGCAAGTTTGCGGTCTTTTGAGACTTCAAGTTCATAAATGGAGCAAATGCACAATCCAATCACAATGCTCGCCATTGTTAATTAAATGAAATACTCAGACCGAACCTGTGAAGAAGAAACAGCTCTAATATTTCATTAAAAATTTGCCATGAATGATCACTGAATTAAATTCTGTTTCTCTCGGCACGGAGCTGTTGAATAGTTCTGGAGTTTTATATCTGTATTTCAGATTTCCAGCATCCGTCGTACTCAGTTTTGGCAATTCGATGAATAATTGTTTCTACAGCAAATTACGAAATATACGCTTACACAAATTTTGAAAGAAAGGGTCATTTATGTTACTAAATGCAATCTGGATTGTCCTTTGAATTTTGTTTTAATTTCAAGGAAACTTCGCAGAGGTTGGCATTTGCCTTAACGCGCGTGTTTTCAATCGTTTTACTTTTGGAATGAGATTCCTCCTTTGTTACTGTCTGCTCGTCTTGCAAGTACGGGTCCCGACCTGTATGCTATTCCCTTTGTTGTGGCGTTTGGGGTCGCGGCTGAAGGTGTACTCTTCATAAACCACAACACCCCGCCAAGAGGATATTTATTAGCATCGATATGCATCAGCTTTGCCATTCTATACTGCACTGGGTTGCCTTGCGTTTAGCAAACAAGCCCCTCGTATCTCGTTCTCAAATATTCAAACTGGAAAGGCCATCGAATCAGGTAGCATCTGTGGAGATGGAAACAGAGTTAACGTTTCAGGTCGACAAACTTTAATTAAGAAATTCATCGACCCGAGTCTCAAGATTTGTCCTGCCTCTGAATCCCGGTTCTTGAAACTAAAATACTTTTAAGATTTTAAATGTACCAAAACCAAGACAGCTATGTTAGTCGTGAGTGGGGGTAGTAGGGCGAATGGTACACTTATTCCCGGGAGTACCCTTTTCTTAGGTAAACAATGGAGCGTGCTGAACCTGCAGCATTCTTCAGGTCATACGTGGCTTTCTGGATCCCAGAATTTAACTATTATCTCTGTTCATTTCTCTAATCAAAAGAAGGAAATAGGAAGAAGAAAATTTGAAATCCACTATTCGGCAAATGACAACTGGGGAAATTTTAATAACAGGCGAAGAAAACTTAAGAAGCCTGTACTTTACCAACCAGAGTCAACGTTAAACCAACATGATCAAATTCTGTTCAATTCTCAATACGTACAATTCTGCAAACTGGCGTCCGTTTTTAATTACAGCAAGTGGTCGATTTAAAAAGGTGACAAAGCACTTACGTTGAAACAGAGGTCCTCAAAGAACGGCACTTCACTGTGTCTCAAAACTCTTACTTCTTAATTTAAATGGAAGACCACACGCATTTTTAAATAAAGTTCATCTTTTGCCATATTCTTAAGAAAAACACAAGGTTGCCAATCTACTGGAATACTGGTCCCTGCCTCCTAGGCACATTGGCTATCATATAATGACAGTGAAAAATATTGTTTTGTATGTAAAGATGATCGCATCGCTGGGACATTTAATAAATCAGCGGAATTACTAAACGAGCACTTCTCTCAATCGTAAATCCAGAAGCCAATCCATCATTTTGTCTTTTCCATTTCAAGAGACTGCAATTAATATCCATTAAATAAGCATGTAATGTGAATGGTGCATTGAATATCCATTTCGGTGTTGCATTTAAATGGGCGTTAAAGAGGCGAAGCCTTTACATGGCTTTTGGCCTAGTCACCGAAATCTTCGCTCTCCCTCTGCTCTAAAGAACGCCTTCAGAGTCCAGCATATTTGAACGGGAATGTTTTAGAACAGGTAGCAATGTAACATAGCCAAGGACGCAGTTTTGGAAAGACTCCCGGTATCTATCATATTCATTTGTTCCCAGTTTAGATTATTATGGCTTAAGACTACTGACGAAATGTTGCACTTTAGTGGAATTGGATAAGAAATTCTTGAATTAACAACGGGCATTCGCAACAGTTACTGCCACCGGTAATGATCCCACTGGCCTACACTGAGGTTCGGAACCAAACAGAAGAGTCAGATGTCACTTTTAAAGGAACAGTACAATCGCACAAAAAGTGCCTTTATTATATCACCGGTTAATGGATGATTGGTTGACAACTCTCCAAATAATAGCTACTCCATTTCCCATTATTAATTACCGGGACTCTTACTGTGTATGCATCAGTCTTTTACTCTGTCATTTTTATGCGCAAGCAGATCGCCAATCAGTTTTGAAGACGTTTAGAAATCAAAAGAATATCTTTTGAATCAGGTTTCCTATCTTTTATCTAATTGCATCACAAGTCTTTAGACTTGTGGGAAGCAGAGCAAACAGAAGAAATCGCTGATAATATTCATCCGGGGAACGTTTTCATTAAAGATAATTCATTCGACTTTCGAGCTGAATTGATTGACTGACAACAGAGCGCCTTGTACAGTAAATGGCAAAACAATAAAGGGTTGTTTTAAACTTTATGTTGATAAAATGCAATCTGTAAACATGTCAGTCCTGAATATAAGATTTCTGTTTAAAGAGCGATGTGTAGGTCTCTGTTTGAATTACAGGAGTCGCGGCGTAAGACACCAGGATAATCTTGTATTGTGCACAAGAATGCTGTTTTCTGCATGCCAATGGACGGATCAGCAATAATTGGGGATGTCAAGATTGTAAAGGGTCGGTCGCAACAGCAGCTTCCAATATTCCTGCTCCCATAAATTTTATTTCCTGTGTCATAAAATGCGCTGTTAGCCCAAAATGTGCCGAGATTAACCGGTCGCGATAAACGCCTGGGACTTCGGGTTCCTGGCCGCGTCCTCATCATATTTATGTTCGTCTTGTCCTGTCGACTCCTACCCGGAAATCCAAATGCTGCCCACGAAAGAAAGGTAAGTAAGTGTCCTCTTGATGCAACCCATGGTTTATCTTCATCACCTAGACTTGGGTTACTGGTGTACCAATCCTACGTAGACTTATGCCCAACATTTCAGCGTATTTCTGTCTTGGCGAAATCTATTCAATCATTTCAATATAAAGCACGTTTTTACGGCTGAGTTCGCCAGAATTCCAAGAGAGCCAAGTGCGCGCCACTATTATCAACATCAATATCTTCATAAAATGAGCTACGACAAAATGACATTACATCGCATGAGGAGCTTTGGAGGGAAATTAGCATATATGCATTGAGTTAACAGATTGGACACACTGGCGTTTACACGTGCGTCCAGGCCTCCACAGGCAACCAGATATAATGACATAAAAGCCATGGTGCTATTATATTTACAGTACTAGTAACAGGGAATGAACTTGCAACCGCCTTCGGGTTGGGTTTGGGACTTGGTGATGTAGTCAATAATTCCGGTAGTATGGTACAGAAGAGAACACAGAACAGCACCAACCATTGATCTAATGATGACGAGATATCTCGGGGATGGTGACCATCCCAACAAGTAAAAATAATGAAGCTCTTCTAAAATCCGAGATGAACCAACGGCGTTCATATTTGTAGGGGGGAAAAAGGTTTTAAAATTGAGCTCAAGTATGTACGTAGCAAATAAAGCTTTATATCTCAAGTTTTTAAAAGTATAATTCACATAGCCTTTGTATATTACCGTTCCATCGCTATCTAAAACTAAACAATAGCAATCAAAAATTCAATTTTGTAAATTTGCTTATAAACGTCGGAGGCGATATCGGTGAGGGTAAACGATCATTACCGCTGACAGCCGATACCCTGCCAAAGGAAAGCAACTGTCAGTTGTTTGCAGCGGATGTGAGTTATGTCGTTTGGCGGACAATATATGTACAATTAAGTATTGCTTTGATTTGCCATAAATGCCCCCGGAAGAATGTAGAGTGATGTTCGGAATGTGGCAATAAACTTTAGTGAAGCAATCGTCAAAATTATTGACAATTTGGAATTTTTTTCTGATTTAATGTCCCAAACTGTAATTAAATGGCACTCTCTAATGATTACCGAAAGT
Source organism: Hypanus sabinus (assembly GCF_030144855.1). Lineage (NCBI taxonomy): Eukaryota > Metazoa > Chordata > Chondrichthyes > Myliobatiformes > Dasyatidae > Hypanus > Hypanus sabinus. The sequence continues at coordinate 90,331,235 of NC_082711.1, read as the reverse complement.
AGACACGACCTTTTCAGGCATATGTTGCATTATTTGTGGAGTCGACGGTACAAAGGAAAACTATTCAATTATCCTTTTAGGCACCAAAATAATTGCTACCCGGACCGGAGCAAAGCTGTGGTATTGCCAGCAAAAACAAAGTTGAGAAGTGCACAATATATTTGCTTTCAAGCGCATATCCTCTATCTTTGTGGCCAATATATAGCGTCTCCACCCCGAGCCTTCATGTGACGGGAATCCTTGCGCATCTTGAGTCCCAGTTTGAGTTTTGCTGGAAGGAATGACTTTGGGCTCCTGCCCATTCATCCTGCGCCATATGCTTCAGGCGCCTCCCAGATGATCGTCTTCATCCTGTTTTTAAATAAAACAGCTGTCCGTTGCTTCGTCATTTGCTTTTCTTGCCCAAGGCTTGAGGTCTATCCGATAGCTGGCTAGCGTCCAGGACTGCGTCCTTTAAACCTGAGGATACCTCGTAAGAGATATTTCTAGCCGTGTGTGTATGCCTCCTTGCGAACCCAAACAGTTGGGGTGGGGTGACAGTGGGAGGTGAGACGGTGACGACTAGAACATGACTGTTAGCTGTGAAAGAAAACTATCTATTCTTTGGACAGAGTGTGGCAACTCCCAGGCTATTCTATCATAAAAGCGCTACTTTCTCTCATAACACACTCGTTACGTGTCCACTTTTTTGTTGTTATGCTTAAACACAGCAGAGTTTAAATCTGCTAAATCCCTGTCTAAATCTTTCAGTATTCAGCAAAGTTTTATTTTAAAATGTCTACTTCTAGGTAACATATTTTCATCAAGAATACGAGGATGGTATTTGACTCGAGCATTAGATATTGTAGTTTATAATATCCTGAGTGATATAAAATTATGTTTGTTAACAATAAACAACGCCGTGTTAAAACGTATTTTTTTTCGATAGGGTGATTAAAGGAGCCTCACCTATATTGCGCTAGCGTGTGTTAATTAACCCTTTATCTAACCCTCAAAGTCAAACCAATACTGATGTGCCTTTGCAGCATCCACGAGAAATCAGACCATCACAAGCCAGCTTTTTGTTGCCGATGCGTTTAAGCCAGAATCCAGAACCGCAGTTCATTCAAATCCCGTTTGTTCAATAGGTCGAGACCTGCACGAATTCCCTGAGCAATTTAATCTCTCTTAATTATTTTATTACCGTCTTTGATACATTTCTGCCATAATTGAACAGATTTCTTTTTACTTCCAATATCAATTCTGTTGAATGTATACAATTCTAATGCAACGAATCATTGAAAACTTGATTTCAGTAGCAGGGTGTGAGAATTAGACAAATCTTTCTGTATTAACGAGTTTACAGCCAGAAAGCATTACACCTAATGAAGTCTGTAACTAAGCGTTAATTATATCAGCATAATTTGCGAAAGGAATTATTTTGAAAAGCTTCCAGTTCACAACTGGAAGAAAATGAATGCGGCTAACCTGATAAGAGGACGTGAAAACAAATCGTGCACCAATGCGGCAATTCCAGAGTAAGGACAGCGACCTTTGATGTGTTTGGACTTCAAAGTTATCCAGTCGAGTTTTTCTTGGGGAACATTTTATAAAGATTTTTAAAATTATGAGTAATTGTGATTTTGGTGTCACTGGTCGGTTAAATTGTTTAATATCTCTAGCACCAATAATGTTAGAAAAGCCAAGTTGATGCATTTCAGAAGTTAAACATTAGATGAATCCGTCACGAGTCCCCAGTCTAACTGTGCTATTTTAAACAGTAGAATGGGCGCACACTTATAAAATGAGGTTGCAGTTTTATCCCTTTGTTTTACCATGGAATTTTCGAACTTATTTGCTAATATTTATTCTCAGTCGTTTGCTTCCCTTTCCGTAACTATACTTTTGCCCCCCTTTTCCTTGGTTTTACTTTGGTGCTGCTTATCCGATTGTTACAGTATTTATCCAGTCTTTCAAACAAGTTGAGGAACAGGTCAATTAAATGGATCACGGAAACCTCCCGGCGAAACCTTTTACTCGCGCAATGGAAACAACCCGATCATTTGAGTGCAAATCAGTTACACATTCAAGATCGAATTTCAAACTCAGAATTCCACAGATGGTAAACTGAAATAATGCGTTCATATCCATTGTACTAAAAAGGCGCTGGGTTCCTAGCAACAACATGTATCCTTTCCTAACCCTTCCGCGTCCAATGAAGTATGTCTATGAATAACATTCTGCTATCTACTGCACTCTCTGTTGGCGTAATTCTGTAACTGCAACCACGGCCCCTCTCCGTTTCAAGGAACAATTCCTCAGAGACCGGCAGTTTAAGTAGCCAGACTCCACTCGTTCTTCCACACGGTTTATTTGCTGTTATTACAAAAAAAAAGCCCAGATTGCAAAGACATGGTGCCACATAAAACGCAAATAAAATGAAGTTACTTGTAAAATTATTAATGAGATAAGGTACGATAAATCGGATGGTTATTTTGCGATAGGAACACAGTAGCAAAAGTTACTGTTTTGTGGTTTAGCGATACATTTGAAATGATAAAATTTGCATAGGTTATGATGATTCAGGGTGAAAATTTCGCCCGCACATTGCAACTACGCGTTGTGTTAAACCGATCTAAAGTGCGAGCAACTCTGCGAGGAGTTTCTTGAATTCCACTCACCCCCTTCAGTTATACTCCGGTCAGTATCCCCGCTGTTGATATCATCCCTTTCAGGTTGCTGTCAAAGATCAGCAAATTTGACAGCGTTTATTTTCAGACCTACGAGCTGAAATGACTTCGAGACGACTGTCATTTACACCGTCCCTTTTATTCTACTCTCAGTAGAAAACTGCACGTTTGTTATAAATACGAAGTTTGCCACTCTGTTAAGGAACCACCGAGCTAAACGCGGTTTTTTCTCCTACGGCATCAAATCACTAAGTGACTAGCATCAGACGACACTCCGTATTTCATTTTCAAGTGTATCACTGTAAGGAGCAACATAGTCTATCATGCCCACATTTCTCATAACGTTGAAGGTAACAAGCATTCAGAAACTTACCAGGTAAAGTGTGCTCTGGAGGAGAAGGACAGTGTACCAATAAACAGCCTGCATTCTCCCCTCTTAAACTTCCTCTGCTTTCCCTTTGCTTCTTAACATAGATCCACCTTGTATCCGCTAGAGTAAAGAAGGATCTTTCACGAGCCTGTACATCTAAACAAAAATGAAATTATAGACCCCATGACCACTAGACAAGGTTACTTCAGATAAAAAAATACGATTAAATGCGAATTAATCCAGCAAAACAGTGAAGCAATCTCATAATTCAGTGCCTGCCAAGTTTCAATTCAGGGACGATTAAATCTGATCATTGGTGATCAGCCGCTCTTTGCCACCGCCTCAACTCGCTTGCAAACGCCAATCGAGCCCGCGCTGGCTGCACTCGAGCACGTCACTGCCCATGACATCGGGCAGCCGGCTGCCAATCAGAGGCCGGCAGCTGCCACCCTCCGCCCCTCGAACACCCCGACCCCTAGCCCAGCAGCAAGGGAGGGGAGGGGAGAGCATGGGCCCTGCAAAGGGGGGAGGGGGTGGGAGAGAGAGAGAGAGAGAAACCGCAAACCCATCACGGCAACCACAGCGTTTACACGCATGGCTCGTCTATTAGAAGAGATTTTTTTGCCTTCTTTTTCATTGGTACAGGTGCTTCTAGAGTGCTGACTGGCAGAAGAAAGTAAATAATCTACGCACCAGAATTTAGCTTATTTGCTTCGTGCATGCTTTTTTGCATTATCGCTTCTGATTAGCAATAACAACGTTCAGTACTTCCCTGCGAACGTTTCTATTATTTATTTACCAGTTCTGTAGCGACTGATTATAATTATTAGATTGCTAGGTTTTCATCAGATGAATTATAATGTTGACATATTTTATGATGTTAATCACATTATTATTTCTGCAGACGGATTAGATTATTTCCTCTCACTTCAAATTGAATTGTTATCTTGCTAATGTTTATGCATTTCCCGCAGATAGTTGAACCAGTCCGTGACATTATTTTGAAGCACCTCGAGTACATTTTGCATTGTTCTGCACAGATTATTGTTTTGTTTGGGTGTCATGGACTGAACATCACTACCACACTCGCATTCTGAGCCTATTCGTTAGTTGCACTCTTCTAACTCTAAAATACCTTTCTCATTGTTTACTCAATCAACATCCTTTTTGAATTGTTGTCACCATTATTAATAATATATAATTACTGGAGCGTTGTCAGACGGATAATAATACCTTTTTGATTCATTTGAACTGAGGTAATGATAGTAAGGTATAATCCGTCCCTTTCAGTACATTGGAGTCCATTTTTTACATGACTCTGATTTCATGTCAACAAAAGATGCGGAGAAGGTTTTTTTTCTCGAATGGGCATTCAATCTGCTGACATAATTATGGTTTACGAAACTCTCCAACCTGCTCATGCGGTGTGAGCTTCATCGCTCGTTCGTTCGTGTTGCGAAGATACAAGAACTGGAAAGCTTAGCAATATATAGGACAGCGTGCCTCTTAAACTCTCCCCACATCGCACCCAGATCGAAGGGAGTAGGGCTCATTCCCGTGTACGCAGGGGCACTAGTGTCCCGATTTCACAGCGGAACTCTGACTGAGTGGCGGAGCGCTGCAGTGGAGAACGTTATACAGTAGCTGCAAAAGTCGGAGCTCAGAACAGAAAGGCGGGAATGAGTGAATCAACAATAACGTAATCCGTACCTCCCGCTGCATCCCATTAGCTGATGAAATCGCCATTCGCTTCTTGTTCTTAATCTTTTAAAAATGCACTCGGAGTAAATGGAGATCATGTAATATATGATAATCATTATGCACGAATTCACTCTTCACTGGTACATTTGCATATGAGTTTTACGAGTGGGTGGCGGGCCGTGGAAGTTCCCCATGCAGATCCGCTTTCTTTAATTCCAAGTACAGTACAGAGAAACGACTCCCTCAAGAGGAGAAAATCTTCATCTTCAAGTTTCGCCTTAGACAGCTAAATATCAGAATGTGAGGATCTGTGGATACCGAAGGAAGCGGGTCACTTAAGGTTCCGCCTGGGAAGACACATAGTGTGTTAGAACCATGATACTGATATCATTCCAGCCTCTGTCGGGGAGGAGATCTGACAGCACTGGGCATAGGCAGGGAGGTACGAGAAGGGATCCATTTCCGAAGCTACAGTATTTAAATCTCTTGAACTAGCTCTGTGCAGAATAGAGGGAAGGGATGTTTTCTATTTCGGGAGCACTTGGGTAGTCTGATCATCGTACTAAGTGAGATAATGCTTTTCCGAGTATGTTGAGAAGGGTGGGGGAACAGAGGCAGTGTGGGTCCACAGACCTTGAAAGGTAATAGAAGAGGTAGATAGGATAGTTAAAGGGCATAGGGACTGAGTTCCTTTGTCAGAATATAACAGCATCATGATGATTATTGTCAGGTTTGTCTACTCTACACCATCAAGACCACGGCTTGTGTACTGCATACAGTTCCGAAATTCGTATGACCTCAAAGAGCCGATTGCACTGACGAAGGTGCAGAGGAGATTCGTTAGGATGCTACCAGAAATGTAGAGTACTCGCAGCAATTAGTACGGGCTTGTTGTCAGAGAAGATTAAGGAAAGGGAGGGACTAGAGCAGGACGCGTAAGACATAATGAATAAAGTGTGTTTTTGACTCTGTTTCCCTTAACAGAGGGCCAAAACAGACAGGCACAAATCTGAAGTAATTGATGAAAGAATTAGAAGAGGGATTAAATAGAACACTCAGAACGTTGTAAAGGTCAAGAACTCTACCAGAAAGGGTGGTAGGGATAGAAAAACTCCACACGTTTAAACGGAAATTGATGCACGCTTAAAAAGCCAAACTGTACGGCTTGAATGCTGAAAGGCGGGACTTTGTCCGGAATTGACAGATGGGCCAAAAGTCCGTTTTTGGAAGATGTTCTGTGATTTTGGGGTGTGCTAATGATAAAAGGGAAACAGGACAACAAACGATTCAAATGTAATCAGTCAAATTTGGCTCGGGGTTCCAACTTCTGCGTCTCCAACTGTAACCGTGGTCCCCGTCGAGCGTCGGCTCTAGGAACCTTGAAAGGGACTCCGAATCAGAAGAGAGAAACATCACTTCTTGAGATCTACTCCTCTTTAAATAACATGAACAGGCATAAACGTGCAGGAAAATCCGAACGGGACGCCGTGAGTTCGTTTGGTAGCGGGCGACGGAGATGTGCCGATTTCAATCCGGCACCAGACGCTTCCTGGGAACACTGAGCGGCGAAAACCTGACCCCTTCTGTTATCATTAATATCCCTAGTAGTGTGGGAAGTGCAAAGAATTGTGTGATGTCAAATGTATAATAAAAACGCAGGGTGCGCCTGATAACCCCTTGAGAGTAACAATGACAGAGAATACTGTAGAACGATTTGTGCCAGGCGCACAGCGCCGATCCTCCGTCTTTTTGCCCTTTCCGCATAGCATATGTCAGCGAAAATAAATCTGAGTGCAGTTATTTATAATGAATTATAGACAGATTACAGTCAGTCATGTGCAGGTTTCTTCCCACCGCCAGTGTAATCAGCATGGGTTTCTAATCAGTGCGCGGAGTCACCGTAATGCACGTGAGACGAACTGTCGGAGGTGAATGCACTTAGTTTACCTGCGTGCGCTCCGACCTTGGAAACTTCAATTTTCCCGCCCCCTACCGACAACGTCGATCGCCTAAATTAATAGTGAAGTTGCTCGTAGTACCAAGTGGTGTCTTCCTTTCGCTTTCCATATATGGCTGCTCATTATACCCGTTTTTATTTGGGTAATGCTAACCTAGATGTGATTTAAACCCTACATGTTTTTTTTGCTGATTCAGCCATCCCTCCTGTTTTACGGTAGGGCTGACAAATGTGCCCTAATCTCCATCTGTCCTAGCTGCAGCCGGCAAAGCTCTGCCGTCCTTTTGTGAGTCTGATCTATTCAGAGTGCGTGTGATTTTATAGGAAATGAGCGTTTCTCAGATACCAGAACCCACGTTTAAAGAATGACTGAGTAACGTATTGCCTGCCGCGCCTGTGTAAAAAGGACAGATTAATTACTTCACTCCGTCGTCTCCCACCAAGTCGCTCAAGATCCCCATTAGTGGTCTGACAGCGCCTCCCTGTGGCTGCAGACTGTCAACAGCAAAATACTTAAAGCTAGTTGAATTTTTGTGTTTCTTTCCCAATTGTATTCGTTTTTTTTTAAAGCTTATTTCATTCCTTCCAGAGGTTATTATAACGCCGAAGGAGGCTAGTCAGTCCAATGAATCTAAACTGGCCCTGAGAGCAATCCCATCAGTTCCATCCTCTGTTACTAATTCCCTTTTACATGCCATTCGCCAAAAAAAAACAGCAGATGCGTTTTATATTTAATAAAATCCATAGCAACTCATTTATTGTACTCCAAACATTGAACACAAAGCGCAGTAAAACTACGTTACGTAATTACATCATCACATCAAACCTGACTTAAAGTGAAACCCAACTCTATGTTGGTGGTTGTGAATTATGTACATTTCCACCAATTCAGATTCAGATTTCAGTTCATTGCCATTGCACAAATGCAATGCAGTTAAAAAATGAGACAACGTTCTCCGAAATGACATCACAAAAAAAGCACATGACAAAACAGACCACACAAGAAGGGCACATGTTGCCCCCCACAGCGCCCACCCTCCAGAATTAATTAGAACGGGCACTGAGAGCCTGTCCAATACTCAGGCCCTAGGTTCAAAGGATGGAGACCCAGCAGAGGCCTCTGACTCACCCGAGGTGTGTTGACCTCCTCATTGTCATGTCATGATGGCATGGTAGCAGAATCCTCCAAGTTTTGATGAGCCAGCAGTCAAGCAAACTTACATGCACTGGTGTATGTGCTTAACAGAGTCTTTGTGGGGAACTTACTGGGATAGCTGGGTAATGACACAAAGTCCCTGACATCCACAAGCCGGCAGCTCTTATTATCGACTAGGGCCCACTGATGCAAGGCGTCACCTGTCATGTCCCATAAGTCTGGACCCTACAGCCATTGGCAGCCTCCAGCGAGGTTTCAGCACTCTTTGCCTTCTCATGAATAGGTGATGCTGGCAGCACACTCACTTGAGCACCCGTGTCACACAGGAAGCATTGCCCTGAAAGGGTGTCCGTAGTGAACAGTAGCTGACTCTGGCAGCTGGAACCCACAGTGCTCACAGACCTCTGATATCCCAATGCACTGCCACTGTCAAAGCTGCAAGGTGACTGGCACTTCCTAGCATTCGTACCAAAGTGAAAGTGGTAAAAACACAGGCCCGTCATCATCTGTTTCACAGCTGTGGGCATCCTTATGTTGCGGGCCTTGCTGACCAGACTTACTGAGGCAGTGGAAGGAGGAGGAATGATGCACCGCTGCCTTGCTGAATGTAGACTATCAGCTGTTTTAACAAGCTCCCTTTCATCCTTCCCAGGTGCATTAGTGTGGGCTATGTGAACTTGATCAGGCATTTGCTACATGAAGAATTCTTTAAAAATAAAACAAGGATGGCAATTTCCCAGGAGAGGCAGTACGCGGTCCATTAACTCCGAACGCTTACCATCGCCAAGGCTGAGCAAGGACCAAAACTGTTTGGCATGCTCAGACTGACAGTCTGTAAAAGGTGAGTTTTCAGTGACCAGTATTTATTGTGTTCAGGCCGGTGTTCTAGCAGACTCACCACCCCTGCAGCCGTGAAATTGCTGAGCAATACTACCACACAGAAATATTTAGTGTTGTCAGTGGAAATTTCTTACAGCTCAAATTGGGCCTTGACTTATACAAGCCAAGCAACGGTATTTTGCTCCCAAAACTCCGGTAGCTTCAGAGCGACTACTTTAGCTGACATGTTCAATAACTCTGGAATTGTCGTAGAGAATCTGGGTCACAAGTATAGGTTTTCACAAATAAAAATGGCCTAGGTGTTTTGTACATGTGACAATAATAAACCAATAGGAATACACCTATTGCCTACTTACCCACCCCATCACTACCCCTGCCCCCTCCTCTCAACTCTTGCTAACTTCCTCTCCACTTTTAGTTCTGATGCAGGGTTGTTGACAATTCCTTTCTCCTCACAAATGCTTTTTATCTGGCTGAGTTCCTCCAGAAGATATTTTGTGTTTTATATTATGCCTGCCCCCTCGCCTGATTTCACCACTCTCATCTAAAATTCTTGTCTTATAACAATGCCAAAGGAGGCCATTCATTCCCGTAGGTTCATGCTGGTTCCCAGTGGCTAACCCCATTTGTTCCATTCATCCTTCCTTATTTCCCTGCAGCCCAATAACTTCTTCCTTTTCACAATTGTCCATTAACTCCCCTTTGATTTTCTGTTTATAATTGAGGGTTAATTGGTTTTCTTGCGATTCATTCAATTGACTTGCAATTGATGTTCTGTTTGCAACTGAGGCACTAAGGGATAACTGGCTGCCAACACGTCTTTGGGAATGTGGGAGGAAACTACACATTCCCAGAAAGAACAGGCGAACTCCACACACACAGATCCGGATCAAACTCATATCCTTGGAGTAGTGGGGAATAAACACTGACTGCTGTGCAACAATACTGCTAACTTGTATCAAAGCTTGCATCAAAGCTGAAGGAGCTAGTTATTGACTTTAAGAAAGGGGACATATCTGTCTGGATCAATGGGTTGAGTTTGAGAGGGTTGAGAGCACATTTTCCATTGATGCTGCCTAGCCTACTGAGTTTCTCCAGCATTTGGTGTGTGTTGCTTTGAATTTCCAGCATCTTCAGATTTTCTTGTGTTTGTGAGATTGAGAGGGGTGAGAGCCTAGGAGTAACCATCACCAGTATTCTGTTGTGGTCAAACTATGTAGATGCTTTGGTTAAAAAAGCTCGTCAAAATCTCTAATTCCTCAGGAGGCTAAAGAAATTTACCATGGCCCCATTGACCCGTACCAATTTTTGTCAATATATCATAGAAAGCATTTTGATATGGCAACTGCTCTGCACATCATTGTCCAGTGGCCCAATACCTACTCTCACCTTTCTTTTACCCTTTATATCTGAAAAAGTCTTTTGGTGTCCTCCTTGATATTTTTAGCTAGCTTACTTTCATATTTCATCTTTTCTCTCCTTCTGGTTTCTTTTAATTGCCTTCTGTTGTTTTTTTTTTAATCTTTCCAATTCTACTAATTCTTGCTGTATTATATGCCCTCTCTTTTGCTTTCAAGCTGTCTTTGACTTCCCCATCAGCCACAGTTGCCTCATCTTCCCTTTAGAATTCTTCCTCTTCTTTGGGATGTTATGTATTCTGCACCTCCCGAATTGTCCCCGGAAACTCCAGCCATTGCTGTTCTGCTGCCATCCCTACTGGTGTAACCTTACACTCGACTTTAGGCAGCTCCGCTCTCCTGCCTTTGTAATTCCCTTTACTCCTCTGTGATACTGATACATCTAACTACTTTATCTGCTCTCTTTGAAAAGGCAGGGTGAATTCTATCATATTATGATCATTGCCTCTCAAAGGTTCCTTTACCTTAAACTCTCTAATCAAATCTGGTTCATTACACAACACCCGTCCAGAATTTCCTTTGCCCTAGTGAGCTCAACCACAGGTTGCTATACAAAGCCATCTTGTAGGCATTCTATGAACTCCCCCTTTTGGGATCTAGCACCAACCTGATTTTCTCAATCTAACTGCATAGTAACATCCCCCATGACTATTGTAACATTGCCTTTATTACATGCCATTTCTATTTACTGTTGAATTTTTCCATATTTTTGAATTGTTTTTGCATTCAAAATGTTGAAAAGTTATTGTGTCATAAGACAAAAGTAAATCAACTCAAAAACATAAAACATTTCAAAATAATTAACAGCATTGACAAATGATCTAAGTAATTAATTCACCTTATTTTTGCCATCTTCTTGTCAGGCCTGCACTGGCAGGCACATCCAGACTCCACCCAGTTAACAGGACTCACCTGCCACTCTGTGTGGGCAGCTTGGAATCCCTACCGAGCCTATCTCTTACTCCTTCTATACCACAGCCATTGACAGACGTCCCTTGGGGTCTGGAATTGGATAGAGTGTGCACATGAGAATGGGAGAGCACTGTGGCCCAGCTGATTCCTCCTTGCCCTCCTGAAATCCAAGCCATGAATGACTACATCGCTGAAGCACTACAGCAGGGCTTCATTTGACCATCACAGTCACCAGCATTGCAGGATTCTTCTTTGTCGAAAAGAAAGATGGGGGTATTCGTTCCTGTATCAACTACCATGGACTCAACTAAATCACTATTATGATCTGCTCCCCTCTCCGTTTGATGGATAATGCATTTGAAACACTCTTCACCAAAATTGATCTATGGAATGCATACAACCTGACCCACATCTGTCAGGGAAGATGATGGTTAGAACATTCACTGGCCACTCCAAATACTTGGTGATCTCTTTTGGACTTTCCAACAGTTTCCAGCCATTTTCCAAGCCTTAATCAATGAGATCATCTGAGAGGTTCATCTACCTCAATGACATCCTCATCTTCTCCAAGGACCCCCAAGACCACATCTGTCGCATCCATTCAGTCCTTTAGCGTCTCCTCGAAAACCAACTGTACTGCAAGTTAGAATAATGCCGGTTCCACACCACAGTCATTTCTTTCCTGGGTTAAGCCCTTTCACCCCAAGGCATAACCATGGACCCAGAAAAAGTGCACACCACCATTGAATGGCCCCAAAAACAGTCCCTCGAACAGCTACAGCATTTCTTGGGCTTCTGCAACTTCTACCACCATTTCAATCGAAACCGCAGCCAAATCACTGCTCCACTCAGCTACCTTACAGATATCACATACCATGCTTTCAAAGAGCTCAATTCACCACCACTCCTATTCTTCGCCATCTGAACCTTTCCACACATTTTGTGATATTGATGGCTGCATCTGACATGGGTGCCGAGGCCACCCTCTCCTTACAAGAACTGGGGTGATATGATAGAGTAGTGGTTAGCACAAATCTTTACAGTACCAGTGACCCAGGCTCAATTCCCACCTGCCTGGAAGGAGTTTGTACATTCTCCCTGCGATCATCCCTGTTTTGTCAGGGTGGTCTGGTGTCCTCCCACAGAGCAAGGGTTAACTGGCTATTGTAAGTTGTTCCGTGATTGGGCTTGGATTAAATCGGGGGATTGTTGGGTGGCATGGCTTGAAGGGCCAGAAGGGCCTAGTCCACTCTTAATCTTAATAAATAAATACATAAACCGGATGAGAAGACACTCTCTTCTGTCCTCTCATGCAAATTCAACTCAACACAGTGCCATTATGGAAGAGAAGACAGGAAGCTGCTCACCACCAAATAGGCCTTGGAGGAGTGGAAACATTGGCTGATGGGAAACACTGAGATGGTGGAGCTATCTCTCCAACATGAAGTTTAGCTCTGTTTTCCCTCAGGACCAGGGCCTCTCTTCTGGTGGGCTTTCCGGTCACTCCCTCACACCTCAGTGAGTTTGTCCTTTAGCTGTCAGCTGGGGACTGATGATCAATCGGAAAGAGCCAATCGGCAAGTGGAGAAGTTTCTGTGATGCTTCACCACCTCTAACCCTTCCACGTGGAAGAAGCATCTGCTCCAGACCAACCAGACCCACAATCTACACACCTCCTTTGCCACAGGTATGTCACCCTTTTACTGACCCCCATTGTTCCCTGTGCAGGAGCCAGTGGTGGAGGCACCATCCACCAGGGCCAGGGTTCACCAAATCTGGAATGCTTGGAAGAGTGCATGGAGGGACCATCCCAGTTGCCAACTGTGCCTACTTCCATTGGTAAACTGTCATTAGTGCCCAGCTTGACTACTCCACATGGGCAACCAGGTCTTGCCATCCACCCAAGATCTACCTCTGCACAGCCACTCCCACGAGCTTTCACCTTAGTTTATTAATCCCTTTAAGATTACTCATCACATCAGTCCAGTCACTTACTATCTCCAGCTGCCATTGTCCCTCAGAGTCACATCTACCTTCCATGTGTACTGCTTCAAACCTGTTGTCCATGGACTACTCAACCCTCCTGAGCCTGCACCTCTGGGACCCAGGGTGGTGGAATGTGGCTCAGTGAACATCATTCACCAGTTGATTGATTTGTCTCATTGTGGGCAAGATGTTCAGTATTGGGTCAACTGGAAAGGATACGGCTCGGATGAGTGGTCTTGGATACTGGACAGTTTTATCTCAATTCCATCACTCATCGATCCACCAGACCCAACCAGCTGGTCCTGGGCCTTTGGGTGCCAGCCATAGGATGGGGTGGGGGTATCCTGTCAGGTTTGCACATGCAGCCACCTCACAGTCTCCACCCAGCTAACAGGAATCACCTGCCACTCATTTCCAACTCATCACCTGCAGCCTTTTTAAACCCAGCTCACATTAACAGCCCTTTGTTCACCCATTGAACCAGGCAACTTCAAACTTTTTGCACCAAGTCTTTGGATACCTTGTTCCCTCATTATGTTAAGTATCTGTTCCCTCATTTTTGTGGCCCCATCATGGCTTGTTATTTTGCAGTTTATTAGTAAAATATAATTTACTGTAAAATCGCTTCCACTGTTCTGCTTTTGCATGAAAGCTCCTCTACATTTCTTGATGCTTCTCTGCAGTTCCTTAATCCCTATTAAATAGATGGGACCTCAGATTAAATAGGTGCCACTGCTACTGATGCATGCAAAACTTTACTACAGATGCCCTGCACACATAGTGATGAGCCTCAGCAAGCTCCTGCTATTCCACTGAATTGCATGGGAATTCAGCAGAGGTTGGATATCACTGCTGGGGTTTGGGAACTCTGTGTTCATATGGGAGTTGAAAAATGTACTAGAACTTACATTGAGGAGTGCTGGTAGTTTGGCACAGAACTGCCAACAAATCCCCTGGGGGGGGGAAATAAAACAGATATTATGAAAATTAGACCTGGTACTCATTGTTCCCTGCACCCCCCCCCCACTTTCTGCTTTCCACAGGGATCACTTCCCATGCAACCCCCTTGTCCATTCGTCCCTCCTGGCACTTATCTTTGGAAGTGCTACGCATACCCCTACACCTCCTCCCTCACTACCAGTCCTTCCAGGTGAGGCGACACTTTACCTGTGAGTCTGTTGTAGTCAATCTACTGTATTTGGTGCTCCTGGTGTAGCCTCCTGTACATTGACGAGACCCGACGTAGATCACATCACTGAGCCCCTACGCTCTGTCCACCAGAAAAATCAATGTCTCCCAGTGGCCACCCACTGCCATTCCTTCATGTCCGTCCCTGGCTTCCTCTACTGCTGCAATGCAACCACACTCAGGTCGGAGGGATTATATTCCATTGGGTAGCCTCCAACCTGATGGGATGAAATCAATTCCTTGAACTTCTAATAATGCCCCCCCCCCACTTCACCATTCCCCATTCCCATTTCTCCCTCTCACCTTATCACCTTACCTGCCCACCACCTTCCTCTGGTGCTCCTCCCCCCTTCCTTTTTTTCAATGGCTTTCTGTCCTCTCCTAACAGATTCCCCCTTCTCCAGCCCTTTATCTCTTTCACCAATCGACTTCCCAGCTCTTTACCTCATCACCTACTACCTTGTGTTTCTTCCTCCCCATCCCCTCACCTCCTTACACTGACTTCTCCAGTCCTGTCGAAGAATTTCGACCCAAAACGTCGACTCTGCTCCTTTCCGTAGATGCTGCCTGGTCTGCTGAGTTCCTTCAGCATTCAGAATTTTGTGCACGTGTTGCTTGGTTTTTGATGATCTTCGGATTTTCTCTCATTTGCTCATTGTTTTTATTTCAATTTCACTTTTAATTCCAAACCTCTATAAATGCTGGCAATTTAATCTCTCAGTTATTCAGACCCATGAATAAGCAATTCTTAAAAGGGTTCTAAAAGCTGCCTATTTTCAGAAATTCCATGGCTAATCAAAATCCTCCAGGTCTCTTTCCGCCCACTCATCACATGCACCCATAGGCCACTTTATTAGATCTTTCAAAGTGTATTTATTATATATATATATATATATATATACACACACACACACACACATTATACAACCCTGAGATTTGTCTCTTTATAGGCAGGCCCACTGTTACGTACCCTGTAACTGGGTGCCTGACCAACAGAGATAGAAGTATCTGTTGGAGTCTGGTGGTACCAAATTAAAGGTGTTTATTAATAAAAATAAGCAAAAACCATATCAATAATACAAATATACATATAAAACAAGTAAGCAGTAATAAACCTAAAAGTGTAGGAATAATAATAATCAATGATAAACAAGCTCTATCGATGTCTAGGGGTAAATAAATCGTCATAGAAAAGTATAAAGTTCAGTTCAGTTCATAAGTGCTGATGTATTTATGGTTGTTGTATTGTAATCGTTGGAGAGAGAGAGAGAGAGCAAGATGTAACAGCTACAGTCAGGCAAACCTTCCTTTGCTTTCTTAATCCGTCGTATCGGTGTAGTCATTCAGTTATGACCTCTCCGTCCTTCTGCTAGACCGTTCTTCTGTGGTGGACTCATCACTCTGGCATGAGTGGACACACACACAAGTCCCCACCAGCCCTGCGTTAACACTGAATGCCTTAATGACCGACCTCCTGGTTCGGTCTTCAAAGCCCCCACCTTTCTTGTGGGTCCCAACACTCAATCAGTGACCACGGGCATGTCTGGAGGGTATCTCTCCAGACCTGTCTTTTATCCCTACTCACGGGGACTCAGCTATCCATCACTCATGAATGACTGTGTCCAACAAATAAGGCCACTCCTTCAGTCCACTGAGGAATGTTTATGAGCAAACTATTGTCCTTGCAGCGAAATGGTAAATAATTCAAAAAGGAGTCATAATACGGTTAATCAGCAATTTCCCCCTCTCTCTTATCTGTCGCCGATGTTCTTGCTTGTTTTTCCGTCTCTCTTTCTCATGGTCAGCATAACAACAGTAATAGTTGGTGTTTCTCGGAGGGGGGGGATGGTTAATTCTTCACCCCATTGTCCATCAGGTCTGTTCATCACCCATAACACCATAAAACAAAGAAACCCAAAGGAGCCCATTAAAAAGACCATTAAACACCCAATGTGCAGAGAAAATAAACAAATCATGCAAACAATAGAAGTAAGCAAATAGCATTCAGAATGAAAGTGAGTCCACAAACACGAAGCCTGGAGCACCCAGAGCAGGTCACAACTTCAGTTCTAAGTGCAGAGCCAAGTAAACGGCACGGAACAGTGAACAGAACCAACCCAAGCTTTGCCTCTGGTCCGGACACCCTGCCTTTTCAATCTGGCCCAGCGTTTAAATTGTCCAAACATCAGCTCATTCTTCACTCTAGGACCCAGGCCCTGTCGCTTCAATACACTCTGGGCCTGGATTCTGCCGCCACATTTCAGTCTGTACCTGACCTTTCCAAATTGGCCTGGCGCTTAGATTGATCAAACCGCGAGTCGTTCCTTACTCTGGAGTTTGGTGGACGGGTCTCAATTCTGCCTTGCCTCTGCAATATACCTGTACACCTTTTTCATTAATGCAAATATCTAATCAACCAATCATGTGATCGGAACTCAATGCATAAAAGCATGCAGGCATGGTCAAGAAGTTTAGTTGTTGTTAAGACCAAACATCAGAATGGGGAAGAAATGTGATCTAAGTGACTTTAACCATGTTGGTATGAGATGGGGTGGTTTGAGAATCCTAGAAACTGCAATCTCCTGGGATTTTCCCACACAACAATCTCTAGAGTTTACAGAGAATGGTGTGAAATGCAAAAATAAAAAATCCAGTGAGGGGCAGTTCTGTGCCTCATTATGAGAGAGGTCAATGGCCAAACTAGTTCAATCTGACAGTAAGGGAACAGTAACTCAAATAACCACACATTACAACAGTGATGTATAGAGGGCCGTCTCTGAATGCACATGTCAAACCTTGAAGTGGGGACTACAGCAGCAGAAGACCACACTGGTTTCTACTCTTGTGCCTGATAAAGTTGACACTAAGTGTAAATTGCAGTGCAACTAACTGGGCTATTTTAATTTGTATTTTAACAGTTGTATTACATAATTTTCACCAGTACCTATAGTATATCTGTCTTCTGCACTAAGCTTCTTGTGACTATCACTTGCCAAACTGAAGTGTCTTTCACAGAGAGCCCATTGTTACAGTGAGGTCAAGCCTAGCACGGAAAGGCTTTAAAATATCATCTCTCCTTTGAGAGGTCAAACTGCAAAATTGAAGTAACACACTTGAGTAATGAGTGGTTAATTATAAAATGCATACATAAGTGTACACCAGTGGCTTCAGTCTAGAGCAAGCACTTGCTTGTTAGGACCAATCACTTTGATTAAGTGTAATTTCAGCTTGTATTTTTCTTAAAGACAATCATTTTCAGTGTACAAAGGAGACCCACAAATTCAAAACTAAAATGCTTAATATTTTGTTCTTATGGCATTTTTTAAGATTCAATTGTTTTGTGGTTATCAGCCTTGCAGCAGTATCTACGAAACTGCGCACAAAACAGGCAGGAGCTAGGCTGGCAATTTATAACAAAGAAGCCTTGCACGTGACTTGAATGGATGTTCAGAAGTCTGCTCTATGGGTGGCTAATTCATTTTATTAGGAGAGGACATATAATCATCTTTTATCTAATGTTTACAGAGGAATTAGCAGATGTCCTGAGCAATTTTGAAAGCTGTTTTCATATCAGTCTGGAGTTATATTTCAATGATATAAACTTCAGCTGTCTTGTGATTGTCTCCCGGAGAAGGTAGTACAGCACTTGACTTCCATGCACTCTGGAAGCTGATTTCCATCTACATTCACAATTTAACATTGACGGGCTAACATAAATGCTTTGAATAGTAAAATTGACTGCAAAAACTGTAAAGGCATGTAATCAAAAACCTTGGCAAACTTCTATATGTGTGCTGACTGGCTGCATTACAGCCTGGTATGAGAACACCAATGCCTTGGAGCAGAATGGATTCAACCCAGTACATCAAGGGTCAAGCCCTCCCAACCATTGAGCACATCTACATGAAACATTGCTGTTGAAAAGCAACATCAATCATCAAAGATCCTCAGCACCTTGGCTATGCTCTTGTCTTGCTATTGCCATCAGGTAGAAGGTACAGGTGCCTCAGGACTCACACCACCAGGTTCAAGATCAGTTACTACTCCTCAACCATCAGGCTCTTGAACAAAAGGGAATAACTACACTCATTCTATTTCTGGTGTTCCCACAGGCGATGGTTTCACTTTAAGGACTCTTTATCTGCTTATTTCATACTCGTTATTTATTGCAATTTATACTTGCATCTGCACAGTTTGTTGTTCATCGATCCTGTTTACAGTCACTATTCTATAGATTTACGGAGTATGCCTGCTGGAAAAAGAATCTCAGGGTTGTATGTGGTGACATGTATGTTCTCTGATAATAAATTTTACCTTGAACTTTGAACAGTAACTTCTTACTAATTGTCAGGAACGCGGCCAGATGGACCCAAACGCAGGACGCAGACACTGAAGTACTAGGGGGAGAACAGGATGGGGATGTCATGGCACTTAAGGGTAGAGCTGGCAGGCAGAGCGGAGCAGGCTCCCAAAGTTCAGGCAGGCAGAGTGGAGCGGGCTCCCGGAGTTCGAGTTCAGGCAGGCAGGTCCCCGGGGTTCAGGCAGGCAGAGTGGAGCGGGCTCCCGGAGTTTGAGTTCAGGCAGGCCGGTCCCCGGGGTTCAGGCAGGCAGGTCTAGGTGGCTAGATAGGCTGGCGGAGAGCCCTGCCTGGGCAGGCTGCATATATCCTGGGAAGGGTCGCCTCCCAGGCGGAAACACCGAAGGCTTGGGCATGATGTGGACCCCTAGGTGGGCGCGGGGCATGATCCCAGAGTTCGGGCGAAAGAGGAGGATAGGGCAGAAAAGAGCCTTCCCTGGGCGGGCCACATATGTCCCGGGTAGGGTCGCCTCCCAGGCGGAAACACCGAAGGCTTGGGCATGATGCAGACCCCTAGGCGGGTGCGGGGCACATTCCCAGAGTTCAGGCAGAAGAGGAGGATGGGGCAGAACCCCCACCGGGCCGTGGCAGACCGGCCAGACCTGCCCAACGGAGGCAAGGGATAGGAACTGGCAGAACCACCGCCGGGCCGCGGCAGACCGGCCGGGCCTGCCCAACGGGGGCAAGGGATAGGAACGGGCAGAACCACCGCCGGGCCGCGGCAGACCGGCCAGACCTGCCCAACGGAGGCAAGGGATAGGAACTGGCAGAACCACCGCCGGGCCGCGGCAGACCGGCCGGGCCTGCCCAACGGAAGCAAGGGATAGGAATGGGCAGAACCACCGCCGGGCCGCGGCAGGTCGGCCGGACCTGACCGACGGAGGCAAGGGGTAGGAATGGGCAGAGCCACCGCCGGGCTGTGGCAGACCGGCCGGGCCTGACCGACAGAGGCAAGGGGTAGGAACGGGCAGAACTACCGCCGGGCCGCGGCAGACCGGCCGGGCCTGACCGACGGAGGCAAGGGGTAGGAACGGGCAGAACCACTGCCAGGCAGTGGCAGACCGGCCGGGCCTGACCGACGGAGGCAAGGGATAGGAATAGGCAGAACCACCGCCGGGCAGTGGTAGGTCGGCCGGACCTGCCCGACGGAGGCAAGGGGTAGGAATAGGCAGAACCACCGCCGGGCCGCGGTAGGTCGGCCGGACCCGCCCGACGGAGGCAAGGGATAGGAACAGGCATAGGTCCAGGGTGACCAACACAACAGCCATAATAGCAGGAAAATTGGGAAAGGCCGGCAGACAGTGCGACAACGCAAACAAAACAAATGAGCGGAGAAGCGGGACCAGCGCATGGGAAGAAAGGTGGGGGAGCGGACCAACCTGGCAGTACTGCTTCTGGACAGAGAAGCATGATGAAGAGTAGATCTGAGCCCTGGCAGGATAACAGAATGCAGAGAAGAGTTCGGAGCTGGTGGAGAAATGGGAAACAGAACAAAACGACCACCCGTCTGGTCCCAGTCCCAAGGCCCCTTATAAACACCTGCAGCTCAATGAGTTACAGTTGTGTCTCCTTGAGCCAGGAGGGTCCTAACTAGATCACGGGTGATGGGAGGGACAATTGCAGGACCCGGGGACTGGAGCCCTCGGACCAGATTAAAATCCGGAATGCAGATTACGGACAGGACCCTGACACTAATTATGTATTATGAAGTTTGAATCTTATTAATAAACTGGCCCCTCTCCTTTCCTATGGAACCATTATATATTGTTCAGTCAGCAGCGTCTTTGTGTATCTGCTTGTATTTTCTCTTCAACCTTTTGAAAACTATTAATGCACGAAATTTAATGTATTAAATTAAGAAAATAGATTGTATGGAAATTTTAGACAGAGAAATGATGTCATAAAATAGAAATAATTTCCAACTAAGATTGATTCACTTACTTATTTCTATTAAATTTGTAGCAAAAGGACTGTCAGATTCAAGAAATGAAAATACTTAATAAGTATTTATCATATCAGATGAGAATTTTATCCAATATACAATTTAATGCAAGCATATTTTTCAATTTAAACCAAGAAATTCCTACACAGCTTTATACTTGCATCTGGAATAAATTACCAGAATATTTATTTCTGCCCTTCTTGCTTTAGAGGACAACATCGCCTGCTCACCTTTACTATTTATTGGTGGGACAGTATTCAACTCAATTGTGATTTGTGTGGCCATTGTCAGAGATTTTGTAAAGACTTACATCAAAGGGAAAAGGGCATTCTTGATTGTGCTTTTAAGATCAAAGCTTTCATTCAAACAAAAAATTGTTCTACTCACTATTAAATTCTTGTTGACAAAATTGTGAATTTGCAGTGATTTGTACTGTGTATATGGCCGGGAGGACTTCAGAAACCAGCAAACCTACAATGGTTAACATATTCTAATGACAATTTTTACTTTCTTCATGGGTCTTGGGAGAGATGTTAGACAATTCAGAGATTTCAACCTTTTGTTCAAGAAAGGTAACAGGGATTATAGATCAGTGAGTCTTACGTTAGTGCTAGGCAAACCATTGGAGAGACAGGATTTTCAAGAATTTGGAGAAGCATAGTCTGAATAGGAATAGTCAACACTGTTTTGTGAGGAGTATCATCTTGACTGAATTCTTTGAGCAAGTGACAAAACATATTGATGAAGGCAGAGCAATGGATGTATATGGTAAATCATTTGACAATGTTCCCCATGGTAGGCTCATTCGGAAAGTCAGGAAGCATGGGACCCAGGGAAAATTATTAGCATGGATTCAGAATTAGCTTGCCCACAGAAGGCAGAGGGTGGTAGTAGATAGAGTGTATTCTGCTAGACGGTGGTCATAGGTTACAAAGGGGTATTGATAGGATGCAGAACTAGGCTGAGAAGTGGCAGATGGAGTTCAGTCTGGAAAAGTATGAAGTGATCTACTTCGGAAGGCTGAATTTGAAGTAGAATAGAGGGTTAATAGCAGGATACTTAACAGTGTGGAGGAACAGAGGGATTTTGGAGTACATGTCCATAAATCCCTCAGAACTGCAGTGCGAGGTGATGGGGGGGTTCATAGTTAAAATTTAATTGTTATTCAACAATACATAAATAAAGCCGAACGAAACAGCTTTACTCTGGCCAAGGTACAACACACAGTACAAACAGTCACACAGAGCACAAAACACATATAAGATATCAGTAAAATACAGTCACATAAAAAGTATATAGTCCATGAATGTTGCAAAATTCGGCAGCTGAACACAATATGGCTTGTCTTCTACAAAGCGGAACACTAAGGGGCAACACCAACTCCAGCTTCGACGCCGCGCCACGCTGCCCTGATGGAGTACCCTGACCCTGATGCCTCTCTCCTTTGTGGCTGTAAACAGGCGATCCCGCAGCTTGGGGGCCTAGTCCCCACTGTAACCAAGTCCATGCACCTTCCCCACCATCTACCGAGAAACCATTGAATCAGACTTGCAGCATTCCACATTAACAACATCCAGCAGTCTTGCAAAGAAAGAGAAGTGACTAAGCTGATCGCCTGCTGTTAGACTGCACACCTCCTTCACGCACCGATGCCTCTGATACCAGCAGCAGCAGAATCCACACTGAGCCCAGCCTCTTCGGTTTCTCTGCCAATGACCAGCTCGTTGATGGGGTAGACCTGTAGTACCTTAAACACTTAATGTCCAACTGGGTGTTGTGGTTGTAAAATATACATTGAAAAGGACAATAACACCTTTGGTTGACCCTGTAAAAGCCACTGTGAATGGCCATGCCACCATCTTGCCCCAAAAAAGGCCAGATGGTGTGCTGACCTTCATTAGTTGGGAGATTGACTTCAAGACCTGCAAAATAAGCTCGATAAAATTCCAGCTAGACCAGACTAGGTGTATTGTGTTCAGTTCTGGTTGCCTTGTTATTGGAAGGATGTGAAAGCTTTAGAGATGGTACAGAAGAGATATACCAGGCTACTGCCTAGATTAGAGGGCATGTCTGGTGAGGATAGGTTCAACGAGCTGTGGCTTTTCTCTTTGGACTGACGGAGAATGAAAGGGAACTTGATAGAGATGTATAAGATGACAAGAGACATAGAGTAGAGAGACAGATATTTTTTCCCGGGATGGAAATGGCTAATACAGGGGCAAAACTTCAAAGAGCTTGGAGGAAAGTATAGAGGGGGGATGTCACAGGAAGGTTTTTTAACACAAGGTCATGTGTACTTGTTACACACTGCCAGGGTGGTGGTAGAGACAGATATATTAGAGAGATATTTAAGAGACTTTTAAATAGCCACATAGATGAAGGAAAAATAGAGGGCTTTGAGAGGGAAGGGTTATATTGATCTTGGAATAGGTTAAAGGGTGAGAACAACATCGTAGCCAGAGGGCCCTATACTGTACTGTAGTGTAGTGAAAGCCAAGGTGACAGCTTTCCCTGTGAAAATGCAGAACATTTTCTGAAATTGAATTATATTGACCACAGATGATGGGATTTGAATTGGTTGTCAGGGTCCCCAGAAACTAAACATTTTAGTGATCTCTGGAAGAATCTTTTGGAACCAAACAAACAAGAACATATACTCTCATGAGAAATTGGGATTTCTTCTTTTTGTGCAATTTAACAACTGACAATCAAATCAGAATGGTGGGTGGAAATTATTTAACTGTAGGCACTTTAAGTAAATTGGATTTTTTTTTGAATTGTGAGAGCATCCAATCACAATTTACCTGCAACAATAATTACTTAACACATCTCAACCAGACAAAAAAGGCAACAGTTCTCAAGATTAGTCCTGCTTAATGTGCAAACTGATGCTTAATAGCTAAAAATGAAAGTGAAAGATCTACATTTTACTTCCAACTGCTATATAAACATCTGTAAACATTAAATAAGAGTGGATGTAAAAATTAACTTCCTTAGACTAATTGGTGGGCATTATGTTTGCACTGTATCCAAGCATGAGGAATAAGGTACATTATGCAACATGCACTTCAATTTTTCATAGTAATTAAGGAAACAATTATAACCCCTTTATAAGGAAATGAGAATTTATGCAAATAAGAGTGTCGAGAAATATAGAACAGGCTTGACCCAAAAGCAGAGAAGCAGAGACGATTCAGTGGTGAGTGATAACTTTAATAATAAACTGAAAAATAATCAGCCACAAGGGGCCATGAAACCAGAGAGAACAGGTAATAAATATCAGAGACAACAAGGTAACTGAAGGCTAAGAGCAACTGGTTGAAGTCGGCTGGTTCAATGAGTGAACAAGGACTATGGATGAGAACTGGGTTTAAATAGGCTGCAGGTGATGAGTTCAAAATGAGTTGCAGGTGATTCCTGCTGGTTGGAGCTTGTGAGCTGTCTGCCTGTGCAGGCCTAACGGGACCCTGCTCCTACAACTGGCATCTGATGGCTCAGGGAGATCTGGAAGGGTCTGATGGGATTCCTTGATGAGAGACGGATCCAAGGTGAAACTCGATGACACCCAGGACTTCTCTTCTCAGCCATACCTGTTCCAGATGATCGAGTACTGTACACCCTTCCACAACGACACAAACCCATCAACCAGCAAACCATATACACTGAGCCAACTTCCACCATCCTAGGTACCAGAGATGCAGGCTCAGGTGGGTTGAATGGTCCTTGGAAAAAGGGCTTGAGGTAGAACACATGAGGGATGGGGGCAGCTGGAGATACTAAGTGACTGGATTGATCTGATGGGTAATCTTGAAGGAACTAATGAACCAGGGTGAGAGTTTGCTGGAGTCAGTGCGCAGGGCAGACCTCGGTTGAACAGCCAGGCACAGTCCCCAGGCCAGGGTAGTCAGGCTGAGTACTGCCAGTGGATGGTCTGGTGACAGTAGGTACAGCTGGCAGCCAGGTTATCCCTCCATGTCATTTTCCTAGCATTCAGTAGCAGCAAACTATGGATGGGACTTCCACTAATGGCTCCTCCACAAGGAAAAAGTGGGGTGTTGGTAGCCATAAAGCACTTCAAAGAGTGACATACCCATTTCAGAGGTGGTGTGTAGATTGTGGGACAGTTTGGTCCAGAGCAGATACTTCTTCCATGTGTAAGGGTTAGAGGTGCAGAAGCATCGCAGAAACTTCTCCACTTGCTGTTTGGCTCTTTCCAACTACCCTTTAATTTGCAGATGATAGCCACAGGACACTGAGGTGCAGAGTAGGGAACAGAAGACTCACCGGAAGCAGGAGATGAATTGTGGGCCCCAATCTGGGACAATGTCCTGAGGGAAACAATGGAGGCAAACTACATGTTGGAGAATCAGGTCCACCATCTCAGAAGCTGACAGAGTTTTGGTGAGGGTAATGCAGTATGTCGCCTTGGAGAACGTGTCCCCACTGTCATGAGCAACGTAGCCCCAACAAAAGGTGGCAAACCAGAGATGACCATAGGATTTGAGGGAATCCAGAGGGCTGCTGGTTGG
This sequence comes from Hypanus sabinus, assembly GCF_030144855.1. Lineage (NCBI taxonomy): Eukaryota > Metazoa > Chordata > Chondrichthyes > Myliobatiformes > Dasyatidae > Hypanus > Hypanus sabinus. The sequence continues at coordinate 90,306,210 of NC_082711.1, read as the reverse complement.
AGGAATTGGATTGGGCACATCGAAGGGAGTCAGCAATGAACTGATGTACATCTGCAATCATTGTGAGCCACCAGAATGGATATTGAAGAAAATACAGAATTCATCATGTATGGAGAGGGGCGAGGAGTGAAAGGACATGACAATGCGGTCTTGATGGGGGGCGGTCATTGGAAAAGATGAGGATGTAGTCAAGGCAGACGAATACCTACTGTGTAGCATGTCTCAGAGGATTTTGTTAATGAACCCATGGAAAAAGGCTGGGCTGTTGGGAAGTCCAAGTATTCATAGTGGCCAGTGCGTGTTATAAACGGTGTCTTCCACTCAGCCCTCTGGCAGATGCAGATCAGGTTATATGGCTCTGTAGATCCAAGTTTGGTAAAGATCTGGGCCCTGTGGAGTGTTTCGAATCTGCTATCCATCAAGGGGAGACGGTCACAGTTCTTAATGGTTACATATATGTTGAGTACATGGTAGTTAATGCAGGGACAAAGAAACCTATCTTTGTTTTTGAGTAGGAAGAATCCTGCATCAGCTGGGAACCAGGATGATCAAATGAAGCCAGGCCCAGATGTAGCTATTCTTGGCTTGCGTCTGAGGAGGGGAGAATGGGAATAGATGGCCTCGGCGAGGAGTGGTGCCCGGGAGATAGTCGATCGTGCAGTTGTGCAGTTTGTGAGGCAGCAGGGTGCTGCTTTCCTTCTTACTGAAGACAATGCCAAGGACGTAGTATTCCTGTGGCACTTTGGTGAGGTTGAGGGCTTAATACATCTCTTGGATTTACAGGATAAAGACAACTGAGGTTGCAGGCAGGTGCTCCAACCGGTGGGTGCCCAGCTGAGCAGTGAATCAGATGTCCAGATGAAGTGAGGGTCATGAGTAGAGGACCAGGAGTAACCCAAGATGAGAGGAGTGTTGGGTGAGTCGATCCTGAGAACTGGATATACTCACGGTGCTCTCCGATGTCAATGCGCTCAGGCCGTGTGCACATTCTGACCATCCCCAACCCCCAAGAGACATCTGACAATGGCTGAGCTGCAGAAGGGGTGAGAGATAGGCTCGGTAGGAAGTCCAAGCTGCACACAGAGTCTGGTCTACAAAGTTGCCTGCTGCACCAAAATCCACCAGAGCCTCTTGTGTGCGTACAGAAGGACAGGGAGAGTGAGTTGCACTATGGTGCTGGAATGAGAAGGCAGGGGGAGCTTACCAGATGGAAAGCCCCTCATCTCCACCAGGTAGTGCCACTTTCCTGGTCACAGTGGGCATTTGATGCGTTGGTGACCAGCAGCTCCACAGTAGGTGCACAAGTTGTTCCTCCACTGATGCTCACGCCCTTGGGGTGGTAAGGGAGCTCTCCTTAACTGCATGGGTTCTGGAGGCATTGCTGAGGAGGGTCTTGCAGCCTGAATTGTTTCTGGGAATGGAACTAGGGGTCCAGCTGAAGATCAGAAGGGCCGATCCACACAACGCTTGTCAATACGGAGGGCCAGAGTGATGAGTCGTTCAAGATCTGTGGGCATCTCCTGGGCAGACAGCTCATCTTTCAAGCACTCTGAGAGGCCGTGATGGTAAGAGGCCGGCAGTGCTTCTGCATTCCAGTCACACTCCACCACAAAGGTCCTGAATTCCATGACATAATGCAGCACTGAGCGTGAGTCCCGACACAGACCAAGTATCTGATCCACTGCCCCACTTCCACTGCCCAGATGGTTGAAAACCTGGCAGATCTCAGCTGCAAAATCCTCAGATCTGTTGCAAGTGGGGATCTTATTGTTCCAGTTAATGGTGGCCCAGGTCTGAGGTCACCCAGTCAAGAGAGAGATGATGAAGGCAATCATGGCATGGTCCATAAAATACAGAGATAGCTGGACCTCCATTGGCAAGATGCACTTGGACCGAAAGTTGTGCACCATCAAAGCATTCGAGCACCGGAATCCAGGACTCCAAGGGAGGAGGTTTACTGGCACAGGGTTGCTGTATCAAGACAGAGAGTTGGTTGAGAGTGGTGAACAGATCATCACTGGCTTCCAGCTGCTTCTGGATCATGTGTTCATGTCAACAGACAAGCTCCCTTAGCTGGGTCAATGGCTGGTTCGCCCATCCTGTCAGGAAATGTAACAGGGCCTTGACCCAAGAGCAGAGCAGCAGAGACAATTTAGCAGTAAGCAATACCTTACTGGTAAACTGCAAAATAACAAGCCACAAGGGGACACAAAACAGATACTTAACAGGATGAGATAACAATTGGTTGAGGCTGGCTAGCTCAATGAGTGTTGGGTTTAAGTAGGCTGTAGCTGATGCATTAGCAAATGAGTGGCAGGTGATTTCTGTATGCTGGATGGAGACTGGGAGATGCCATCCTGTGCAGACCGATTTTGTATTCTTTTCTCTGCTCATGCACTCTATGACACAAGTGTGTGGTTATGGCCCAAATGCAGTGGGAGAGATACTGAAGCGGATGAACAATTCATTGATTTTTAATGAACACTGCGCAGGATAAAGGAAAAACAATAAATGCTCAGCCAACAGGACTGTTAAATGAAACTCTCGAACTAAATACTAATGCCAGTACTGTGGCTAGGAAGCAGTACCTTAATATGAAATTAATACTGGCCCTTTACAGCGTTAATTAAAGTGTTAGTCTTCTCTTCTGGAACAAAGTAAACGGGGAGAGTAGATGATAATGTGCTTTTGGTCAAGTCTCAACAGGTCTGGAATAAGAGTAAGTAAGTTAAGTACCACCGCAATGAAACAATAACTGACTAGAGCGTGCATATTCATAAGTGTGATTGCCAAAAACCCAATCCTCAGCCCGTTGGCAAAGGTGCGCAGATGCTGCAGCCGAGTCCATGATTGTGACAGGGCACCCCTCGTGAGGCGCAGCTCCTGTGGGATCAGAGACCTATGCCTGCCAGAATTTCCAGATGAGAGCCCAGAATATCATGCGCCAGTATCTTGTAATCTCGAAAATATATTATTTGATTAAACATTCTTGTTCATTTAAATAACTTACTACAGGTTACAAGTAAAAGTACTTTAATTACATACGTCATCACGCTATCGTGTGATACATGTACACTTCTTGTAATGTAAAGATGAAGTAATATCCATTTTCAGACTCCCTGTGACTTCCTTTGAATTAGTTTGATGTTTCGAAGTTACAGGAAATTATGGACCAGTGAGTCTTACTTCAGTGGTTGATATGTTGATGGAGAAGATCCTGAGAGGTAGGATTTATAAACATTTGGAGAGGTATAATATGATTAGAAATAGTCAGCGTGGCTTTGTCAAGGGCAGGTCATGCCTTATGAGCCCGATTCAATTTTTTGAGGATGTGACTAAACACATTGATGAAGGAAGAGCAGTAGATGTAGTGTATATGGATTTCAGCAAGGCATTTGATAAGGTACCCCACACAAGGCTTATTGAGAAAGTAAGGAGACATGGAATCCAAGGGGACATTTGCTTTGTGGATCCTGAACTGGCTTGCCCACAGAAGGCAAAGAGTGGTTGTAGACAGGTCATATTCTGCATGGAGGTTGGTGACCAGTGGTGTGCCTCAGGGATCTATTCTGGGACACTTACTCTTCGTTATTTTTATAAATGACCTGCATGAGGAAGTGGAAGGATGGGTTAGTAAATTTGCTGATGACACAAAGGTTGAAGGTGTTGTGGATAGTGTGGAGGCCTGTCAGAGGTTACAACAGGACATTGATAGGTTGGAAAACTGGGCTGAGAAGTGGCAAATGGAGTTCAAGCCAGATAAGTGTGAAGTGGTTCATCTTGGTAGGTCAAATGTGATGGCAGACTATAGCATTAATGGTAAGACTCTTGGTAGTGTGGAGGATCAGAGGGATCTTGGGGTCTGAGTCCATAGGACGCTCAAAGCAGCTGCACAGGATGACTCTGTGGTTAAGAAGGCGTATGGTGTATTGGCCTTCATCAATCATGGAATTGAATTTAAGAGCTGAGAGGAAATGTTGCAGCCATATAGAACCCTGGTCAGACCCCACTTGGAGTACTGTGCTCAGTTCTGGTCGCCTCACTACAGGAAGGATGTGGAAGCCATAGAAAGGGTGCAGAGGAGATTTACAAGGATATTGCCTGGATTGGGGAACATGCCTTATGAAAACAGGTTGAGTGAACTCGGCTTTTTCTCCTTGGAGTGACGGAGGATGAGAGGTGATCTGATAGAGGTGTACAAGATGATGAGAGGCATTGATCATGTGGATAGTCAGAGGCTTTTTCCCAGGGCTGAAATCGTTGCTACAAGAGGGCACAGGTTTAAGGTGCTGGGGAGTAGGTACAGAGGAGATGATAGGGGTAAATTTTTTACGCAGAGAGTTGTGAGTGTGTGGAATGGGCTGCTGGCAACGGTGGTGGAGGTGGATATGATAGGGTCTTTTAAGAGACTTTTGGATAGTTATATGGAGCTTAGAAATATAGAGGGCTATGAGTAAGCCTTGTAATTTCTAAGGTTGGGACATGTTCGGCACAACTTTGTGGGCCGAAGAGCCTGTATTGTGCTGTAGGTTTTCTATGTTTCTATGTATTTCTATGTTTTCACTGGCAATGAGGTATGTATTTTAAAACAAACCCGAGATGACTACCAACCCATTAAAGTGGAGTGAAATGTTCAAACTAAACAAGATGCAGAGGAACATCAAGCATAAAACATTGTCCAACACGTGCAGCAAGATGGTCAAGTTTAAAAAACACAGAGCAACACGTATTCATTGGAAGGGAAGACATGATAGAGTTTTTAAAATATCAGAATTCACAGGTTCAAAAAGAGTGAGTACTGAGTGATAATAATCATAAAAAGTACCAGAGATTGTTGGCTAAGTCAGAGAGATTGACTAGTTTGATTACACAACAGGTAATTTGTTCATGAACAAATGGAACAGTATTTTGAAGCAAATGAAGTAGCCAAAGAGAAGCCAATTTGATGAGTTCATTAGATTTAATGACAACACACACAAAATGCTAGAGGAACTCAGCAGGCCTGGCAGTATCTATGGAAAAAAAATACAGTCAATGTTTTGGGCCTAAACCCTTCAGCAGGACTGGAGGAAAAAAGCTGAGGAATAGATTTGAAAGGTGGGGGGAGGGGAAAGAGGAACACCAAGCGATAGGTGAAACTTGGAGGGAGAGGGATGAAACAAAGATCTAGGAAGTTGTTTGGTGAAAGAAGGCCAAGGAAGAAAGAAGGGGGAGGAGAGGAGCACCAGAGGGAGGTGATGGGAAGGCAAGGAGATAACATGAGAGAGAAACAAGGGGATAGGAAATGGTGAAGGGGGGGGAAGCAGACCAGTAGTTTGAGAAATCAATGTTCATGCCATCAGTTTGGAGGCTACCCAACCGGATATAAGGTGTTGTTCCTCCAACCTAAGTGTAGCCCCATCACGACTATGGAGGAGGCCATGGATGGACATATCAGGATGGAAATGGGAAGTGGAATTAAAATGGGTGGCCACTGGGAGGTCCCGCTTGTTCTGGCAGATGGAACATTGATGCTCGGCCAAGCAGTCTCCCAATCTACGTCGGGTTGCACCGATATATAAGAGACCGCATTAGGAGCACCAGATGCAGTATATGACCCCAACACACTCACAGGTGAAGTGTCATCTGGAAGGAATGTTTAGAGCCTGAATGGTAGTGAGGGAGGAGGTGTAGCACTTGTTCTGCTTGCAAGGATAAGTGCCAGGGAACAAACACTGCAGAAAGCAGAAAGTTGGGGGACGGGAAGATGTGTTTGGTGGTGGGATCCATTTGGAGGTGGCAGAAGTTTTAGAGAATTATGCACTGGACGCGGAGGCTGGGGGGGGGGGTGGTAGGGGAGGATAAGAGGAACCCTATTCCTGGCAGTGTGGCAGGAGGATGGGGTAAGAGCAGGCATGCGTGAAACGGAAAAGAAGCGGTTGAGGGCCGCGTTGATGGTGGAGGAAGGGAAGCCCCTTTCTTTGATGAAGAAGGAGATCTCCCTCATTCTAAAATGAAAAGCCTCATCCTGAGGGCAGATGCAGCAGAGATGGAGGAATTGAAAGAAGGAGGTGGCGTTTTTACAAGTAGCAGGGTGTTACAAGTAACAGGGAGGTGGGGTGTAGTTGTGAGAGTCCATTAGCTTAGAATAGACATTGGTGGATAAGCTATCTCCAGAGATAGAGACAGTGAGATTGAGAAAGGGAAGGGAAGTGTCAGAAATGGACCAGGTGAATTTGAGGGCAGGGTGGAAGTTGGAGGCAAAGTGGATGAAATTAACGATTTCAGCATGGGTGCAAGAAGCAGCAACAGTGCAGTCATTGATGTAGCAGGTGAAAAGTGCGGGATGGTCACCAGTGTAGGCTTGGAACATAGACTGTTCCATGTAGCCAACAAACAGCAGGCATAGCTGGGACCCATGCATGTGCCCATGGCTACACCTTTTGTTTGAAGGAAGTGGAAGGACACCAAGGAGAAATTATTTAGAGTGAGGACAAGTTCTGCTAGATGGAGGAGAGTGGTGGTGGAGGGGAGCTGGTTGGTTCTGGTGTCCAGAAAGAAATGGAGGGCTTTGAGGCCTTCATGGTGGGGGATGGAGATGTATAGGGACTGGACATCCATAGTAAAAATAAGATGATGGGTCCAGGTAACCTGAAATCCTTGAAAAGATCAAGAGCATGTTAAGGTGTCACAGATGCAGGTGGGAGGGGACTGAACTGGGGAGAGAAAACAGAGTCGAGGTAGAACCTCAGTTCTGTGGTTTAATGGCATACAGTTTGCTTTGAAGTTTGACTGCTCCAATCAAACCATTAAAAATTAGCTTTCCTGGTTTTTCAAAGTAACGCAAGAACATTTAGAACCAAAGATAATGTTGATTGTGGTATGTTTTAGGTTTCATAAGCGAATCAAAAGGAAGGGGAGACCATTTCTTTTTTTTATTGAAGGAATGACACAATACAGAATACGTAATGCATTACTTTTTCCTCCAGTTTGCTTTTATATCTGACCACTAAACAAAACTCCCCTCACACACCGTCCCTAAAACATGCCATGGCAGCCAATGTATTTACAATACAACACTTCACAAATACAAGTACGGACATTTCACAGCCATACCCCCACACTCCTTCAAGATGAAGGGCCACACACATCCACAACATGTCAGATGATCCAGAGTGCACTCATATTACAATTCACCAACAACCCTGTGAGGTAAACCATATACATGTTAAAAGGGAGGCAACTTCTCAAGTACAATCAAATGCCCTCAGCTAGTAGGTAATTCCTTAAGACTCCCAAAATATGACAAGAAAGGTCACTATTTTGAATAGAACTTTTTCGCAGACCCCCTAAGAATGAATTTAAACTTTTCTAATTTCAGATAAAACGTTATGTCCTCTAACCAAGCAGCAGCAGATGGGGGATTGGCAGATTTCCAGACCACCAAGATTCTCCTACGGGCCAAAAGTGATATAAATGCAATGATATCCAACTGGTTTGTATTTAAACCCAAAGCATCATCTAAATATTTCAGCGTAAGTGGCTGAATTGAAGAGATTGTTGGACCATTGTCATTTCAGTAATGAGCTTAATGATACACTGAGAGGTTGTTTAGTTTGTGGAATCTTGCAAGAAAACATTCAAAAATGGCTCCTAACTGAAGCACAGCCTACATTCAAACAAGCAGTGGAAAGCACTGTTTCAATGGAACCACAAACAGGAATGCAACTGAGTTGCAGTCAGGAAGTAAAGTGAATGTGAACAAAATTGCAGCTTCTAAACAGAAACCAGCCTAACCAATCAAATTGGCTCACAATACACCAAACAAATGCAGATTTAAAGGCAAAACTTGCAGAAAATGCAATAAAGTAGGACACATGTAAAGAGCAGGTTGGGCAGACAAAAATAAGTGGAATGCACAGAGAAGAGAAAAAGATAAAAAGTCAAGTTGCAGTTTCAAAAAGAGCACTAATCTGCATGCTGTCGATGAAAAATATGATAATGATGAGAGTGACAAAGGACTGAGTAGCCTTGAGATTACAATTTGACAACAAACAGGAGACAGGCAATATGGCTTACAACAGAAGTGAATGGAAAATTAGTTAACATGGAATTAGACACTGACTCAGCTGTTTCTATAAAATAAATTTGAATGGCAGCTCAGAGATACTGAACTGAAACTTGCAGGTATCCAACTAAGAACAGTATTGGAGAAAAATTAACTCTCTGGGAGATGAAACTGTGAATTACAACATCCAACAAGCCACATTGGGTTTGTATGATGTAAAAACAGAAGGACCAGCACTGTAGGGACAGGATTGGCTGAGACAACTACAACTTCATTGAAAATCCATCCACCAATTTTATGCCACATCCCTGCAATGAAACTAACTGGAAGTGAATGAAGGAAGTTACTGAACAATGCCACAACTGTCTCCATGCCACACTTCTTGAACCATTGCCCAACAGAGGATAAATGGGTGTTAATGCCAACCTCTGTGCATCTGGTTGGAAAACCTATTGGACCAAGGAAAGACCATGCTGCACAGAGGAATCATGAAAGTAATGAAAGCAGTGGTTCGACTACGACAGACTTTGTAGGCAACATATCCAAGAAACCTTCCAATATGCTAATCAGGCAGTTACAGGCAAAGTGTGGCTTGGTCTTAAGTTGGAAGAGAGTTCAAGGAGCTTCATAAAAATTGAAAGCATTTGTCGTTTGTGAGTATAAAGAACCAGAATCTACTCTGTGTGCATTAAGGTTATTGTATAAATTTCAAGAGGGAGACAAAAAATCTGCATGTAAAAGTAAATTTAATTTTGCTGCCTGTGCCACGTGCTAGCAAGTACAAGAATAACATATCAGGCGTATTAATGTGTGGCTGAGAGACTAGTGTAGGGGGCAGGAATTCAGATTCCTTGATCATTGGGGCCTCTTCTGGGGGAGGTATGACCTGTACAAAAAGGATGGGTTACAACTGAACCCAAAGGGGTCCGATATCCTAGTGGGCACATTTAATAGAGCTGTTAGGGAGGGTTTAAACTAATTTGGCAGGGGGATGGGAACCAGAGTGATAGGGCTGAGGAAGGGGAAAACAGAAATAAATCAAAGGTAGTGTGCAACAGAGATTATAGAAAGAACAGGCAGAAGATGAGGCTTAACCAAAGCCAGTGGCATGAGTTACAGGACAATAGAGGCATGGTGCAGTTAAAACAAAAAGCAACAAATACTGGACTGAGAGTGTTGTACTTGAATGCATGCAGCATAAGGAATAAAATGGACGATCTTGAAATTCAGCTACAGATTGGCAAATATGATGTTGTGGCCATCTCCGAAATTTGACTAAAGGCTGGCTGCCATTGGGGACTGAACATCCAAGGATATATGGTGTATCGGAAAGATAGGTTAGTAGGCAGAGGGGGTGATGTGGCTCTGTGTATAAGAAATAATATACACTGCTGGACAGCCCTCACCTCCGCTTCTTTTCCCCAAATTACTGGAGTAGTAATGCACGAGCAAGGAAGGATAAGCTCTTGATTGATGTTCTCTTCAGATACTGCCAGGAGAGAGCATCAGCCTTGGTATTCTTACTGCTGGGATGGTAGGAGAGGGTGAAATTAAACCAGCTAAAGAAGAGAGTTTGAAAGGAGTTGAGTCTTTTAGCATCTTGAATGTAGGAGAGCTCCTTCTGACCTGTCCCTACTAAAGGAGGGTGCTCTGCCCCCTCCAGCCAGCATCACCGTACTTCCAGGGCCTCCTTGACAGCCAAACGTCCTCGGTTCCCAGCATCATAGTTACATTCAGCCGGAGTAAAGAATTGGGAAAGGAAGACAGAGGAGTGCAGCCGGTTATCTGTGAAAGAGTGTTGACAGAGTACAAATCCAATGCCATCATCTGATGCATCCACCTTGACAACGACTGGACAGGATGAGCCTGGCTGTTCCAGCACCAACCGGGGTCATGGTGAAACGTTGAATACGTTCCAAGAATGCTTGATCAGCTTCACTTGTCCAATGGAGCCCTGCAAAGGTCTTCTCGGTGAATGCATTTATGGGAGATGCGATGGAACTGAAGTTTCTGATGAAATAGTGGTAAAAGTTTGCAAACCCCATGAAGCTCTACTCGTGTTTGACTGTGGATGGTTAGGGCCACTCTTGACTGCTTGAACTTTACACAGGTCCATTTGGACACTGGAAGGGGTGAGGGTGTAGGCCAAAAATGACACATGTTGTTTGTGAAATACACACTTCTCTGCCTTGGCATTGTTACAAGAAATACTCCTTGTAATAATGATCGGTGAGGCACAGAGAGGGAATCTGTATCTACTGACAAGTACCTTTATTGTCTAAACTAACAAGTACATGAACTCCAGCTTAGCACAGCCGCTAAGTTTTCCTGATTCTCCTAAATAGTCAAAGAATAGCAAAGGTACTACCTGGGCAAAGGAGGGTACAGTGGCCAGGGATCCCTCATAGTCCCGATTCACTTGCCACATGTTCCACGCAGGGTTGCTCATACTCGTATCTGCGACGGTCATTCTTCGAAGTTACCACTGCCAGCACACACTACATGTCCACTTTTATATCCATTCCTGATCATTTCAAATATTGCATTCCTGTGCCTTTGGCCGCAGGTCATGTGCCTGGCCTTTAACACCTTGTTATTGGCTCTGCTCCAAGCCAGCATCCATTTATTGCACTCTTCCCAGCAAGTGACACTCAATAATTTATGGCTCTTTGTTCTCAATTAGTGACCAGCTCGAATCATGCAAACAGATACTGACTCCAGTAGTCAAAAACCTCAATGTTACATCCAACCAAAGAACATCTCACAAATAACTTCTTACATGTAAATGATCTCCAGTCCAGCAGATCAAGCCAAGCAATTCAAGCCCACAAAATGGAGAACAGAGTGTCTTCCCTCTGGCAGCTTCCATCACCAAGTGTACAGCAAGAACAAAGACAATTGGTCTGTTTGCTTCCACTGTCCTCGATTCATTCCACTTCGCTGATTTGTACACCGTTGTTCTTTCTGGCCAAAAGTTGTTCTTCAGGTGCTGTCCTAGCTACAGCAGGAAGAGATGAGAATCTCATCCAATTTGATGAAAGCAACCTGAATCAACATGTCCTGGAACAGGCCCTGAAAAAGAGCAGGGGCATTAGTCAGAGCAATTGGCATCATGAGGTACTAATAGTAGCCAGAGGAGTTGTTGAACACTGTCTTCCACTCTTCCCGGTTACAAACCAGGTTGGAAGCATTACGCAGATCAGTCTCGGAGAAAACAATTGCTCCTTGGAGATATTTGAACACAGAGGCAAGCAGGGGAAGAAAGTAGCAGTTCTTCACTGTGATGTTGTTGAGGGGCCGATAGTCAATGCAGGGATGGAGCTTGCCATCCTTCTTGCTCACAAAAAAGAAGCCTGCTTGTCCTGGCGAGAATAGCAGACAGATAAATCCTAAGGCCAATGCATCCTTGATGCATTCTACTATAGCCAGCATTTCTGGATGAGAGAAGAAAAAGAGTTGGCCCCAGGGTCAGGTAAGAGGTTAATGCCGCAGTCGTATGGCCGGTGTGGAGGCTTGGAGGTGACCTTCTTCTTAGTGAAGACTTCAAAAGGTCAGCATATTCAGCCAGAACACCAGAGAGGTCCACACGAACAGCTGGTACAGGAGGGAATACTCTGACAGGGCCTGAGCGGGATCCAGAGAGGTAGACAGACATGCCAATCCCCACTTTTGGAGCACATTTAGGGACCAATTGATCTGTGCATTGTGTTGAGGTCGCCAAGGATGGCATGGCACCAGTGGCAGTTCTGCCAAATTGACAAGATAAGAAAGCTGTTCCCTATGATTGTCTTCTAGCACAAGTTGGAGAGGTTCTTGGGAAAGGTGGATCTTGCCAGTGCTCAGAGGCCAACCATCCAGAGCCTTGAAATCGATATTCTTTCTCAGTTGCCAAGTTAGAACTCTCCATCTCTGAGCCAGAGATGCCCCAGAGTCAACACATGCCTCAAGCTCCTGCGTCTGGGAAACCATCCACCCCCACCCCCCCAACAAGGAAGTTGGGAGCCTTTTGCGGTTAGGCAATAATAATTATAGGGAGAACCAACCTGACAGAATTCCCCTTCCTGCTAACGGATGTCCTCTTTTACTGGGCACTTGGGACGTGATACCTGGAAGTATCCTGGATCACCATAGTAGATGCAGTAACCTGTTCTCCTGCACCCCACCTGCAAAGGCTCCTCTGTGTGGACTGGGTACTGGGTGATAAAGGGAGGATGAAGGCAGATGGGGATCCAAAGAGTAGGAAACTTGGGGCATTCTTTATCCATGCCATTTAGTTGCCCGGTTGTCAATGTGAATGGCCAGATTTATCAGATCGTCCACTCTTCACGCTCTACAGTCTCATGCCAAACTCCTGCACTCAGACCACACTGGAAAGCAGTGATGAGTGATCCCTCATTCCACCTCACCTCAACCACAAGCATGCGGGACTTCACTGCATAGTCCTTTACTGGCCCTTTCCCTTGGTGCAGGTCCAAGAGTCAGTAGGCTGCCTCCTGACCCCACGCTGGAAAATCAAACTCTCTCTTGAGCTCAACCATGAATTGTTGGAAGGACTGGGCTGCGGGGGAACCTTATTCTCATAGAGTGTTCTAGAAGCTGAGTGGGTGTCCACAGAAGAGCTTCACTATGTAAGCCATTTTACGCACATCATCACAGAGCCGATCTGGCTCACACTGGGAAATAAAGTTGCTGCAGCATTCGGAGTCACCAGAACATCTGCCTGATGGAGGAATACTTGGCTCAGATCTGGAAACTGCTAAAGGAATCGGAGCATCCGTGGCTGAGACTGATGAGACTGTTACAAAGGAGATGCTGGGAGTGGGACGGTCCTGGCTGAAGACCACAGCTGCTGAGTTACGACAGCAAGAGCGGTGACGGCTGCTCCCTGATTCAGGCTGTCTGTGGTGAATTGCTGAACTGTCGCTGCGAGTGCTGATCCCTGTTCTTCCTGTTCGGACTGGGCTTGCCTGTCTGAAAGAAACAGCTGCACTGTGCAGCCACCTCAGCCAAGCCAGGCTCCATTGACTTTAACTTCCTCTCCTCCTGAACAACAAACTTCGGTTTGGACGGGGCTCGCTGCTCTGCAAGTGGTTGTCGCACTGTACGAGCCACATCAGCCAAGCCAGCCTCGACTAAGTTTAGCCCCTCTCTTACCTGCCCACTGTTCTCTCTCCACTGGGCCCACTTTAGTTGGTCGAGACTTGCTGACGCAATTGTGGGGTTATGTCCCAAGCGCAGTGGGCAAGACACTGGAGCAGATGAATAGTTCACTTAAGAACTGTGCAGAAAATAGGAAAGGCAACGAACGCCAGGCCAATAGGGTCACTCAAACTCTCAGACTGAAAGGTTATGGCAAAACTGTGGCTGGGAAGCAGTAACTTATTACTAAGTGAATTCCGCCCCTTTGCAGTGTTAATCAAAATGGTATTCTTCTTTCTTGGAACAAGGACAAAGGTAAGCAGGGAGCAGAGTTGCTACTGTGTTTTTGGCCAAGTCTCACTAGGACTGGAATTGAAGGAAGGGAGTTAAACACCACTACAATGAGACACTTGCTCATCCTCATTAGCGTGGTTGGCCAACCCATTCTGCAGCCCACCTGCAAGATGCCGCAGCAGAGTCTGTGGTTGTGGTACTCTGTCAGAATATGATTGATGACTCTTGTGTATCCACTCATCATAACAATTTCAGAACATTTTATTGCTTTTTACCTAAATTTCTAGAAGTTAGATCTATAATAACTCTTCAAGTTGTGAGCATCCAATTTCAAGACCTTCTCTACAATGCCAGTGATTCTTCAGTGTAAGTTTTCCTGATTCAAGCAGCTATTTTTTTTGCTATTATGAGAATTGTGCCATTCTCCACCAATAACACATTTCACATTTCCTTCTGTGCCACCTGTGCTTGTGGACATGTTGTTGTGGCTTATTGCAATTTGCCAATTCTGAACATTGCACTTTCTCCAAGGAATCTCAGCAATCTAGGACCATTAATACTAAGCTGAATATAATTGATAGAAGTTAAAAAGGCAACTGGTATGTATTAGCTATTCTTTTAACCTCGGTCTCAATTGTGTGAATAATCCTTAATAACACTGACAAACTAAAAGTTACCACCTAAAATGATATCCCTGGAAATGCGCATTGCATGGCAAAGTTGTTGTAATTGGAAAAACATAGGAAGTTTTATGTTTGTGCTTATATCAGACTCAATTGCATGTGCCCCTCGTGGTCCAGCAGAAAGCAATTTCATCGTGGCAAGGCTTGAAAGAACGTGAGGAAGGTGGCGGATTTACGGAAAGTGTTAAAATATTCAAGGTCAGCTATGGTTGGTTTGAAAATTAAATGAAGTATGCAAATGTGCAAATAATTGGTGCCCCACAAGTTTAGGTGTAACTCATTCCTTTTGTACACATCTTTCCTTTCTAGAAGAGATCCCAAATATCCACAAATCTAAAACCTTGCTCTCTGTACAAATTCTTCAGCCACACAATGAATTGCCATATCATTTTATTCTCAACTTCACTAAAGGCTCAAAGGTTCATTTTATTATCAAAGTACATGTGCAGAGTACAACCCTGAGATTCATCTTCTCCTGGTAGCCATAAAATACAGAAAATCCATAGAATTAGTTGAAAGAAAGACATCAATCCCCCTGCACAAAGAGAAAAAAAAACAAAAACTTGCAAACTCCAATCCCCTCCCTTACACAGAAACTAACAGATCACTCAAACCCTCAGCCCACCAATCAGCAACAAGAAAGAATGGATGAAAACATAAAAACTGAAAGAGGCCAATATGAACTACAGTCCAATCCATAAATCTCAGACCTTTGATGACAATGACACCTTTGAGAACATCGGGATGCAACAGCTGCTCCAAAGGCAGATGCATAAACAGCGGCCCCTCCGAGGGAAGCGACACGGACCAGCAGCCCCTCCGAGGGAAGCGACACAGACCAGCAGCCTCTCCAAGGGAAGCGACACAGACCAGCAGCCTCTCCGAGGGAAGCGACACAGACCAGCAGCCTCTCCAAGGGAAGCGACACAGACCAGCAGCCCCTCCGAGGGAAGCGACACAGACCAGCAGCCTCTCCGAGGGAAGTGACACAGACCAGCAGCCTCTCCGAGGGAAGCGACACAGACCAGCAGCCTCTCCAAGGGAAGTGACACAGACCAGCAGCCTCTCCAAGGGAAGCGACACAGACCAGCAGCCCCTCCGAGGGAAGCGACACAGACCAGCAGCCTCTCCAAGGGAAGTGACACAGACCAGCAGCCTCTCCGAGGGAAAGGACAGACCAGCAGCCTCTCCAAGGGAAGCGACACAGACCAGCAGCCTCTCCGAGGGAAGCGACACAGACCAGCAGCCCCTCCGGGGGAAGTGACACAGACCAGCAGCCCCTCCGAGGGAAGCAACACAGACCAGCAGCCTCTCCGAGGGAAAGGACAGACAAGCAGCCTCTCCGAGGGAAGTGACACAGACCAGCAGCCTCTCCAAGGGAAGCGACACAGACCAGCAGCCTCTCCAAGGGAAGCGACACAGACCAGCAGCCCCTCCAAGGGAAGCGACACAGACCAGCAGCCTCTCCGAGGGAAGCGACACAGACCAGCAGCCTCTCCAAGGGAAAGGACAGACCAGCAGCCTCTCCGAGGGAAGCAACACAGACCAGCAGCCCCTCCGAGGGAAGCAACACAGACCAGCAGCCTCTCCGAGGGAAGCAACACAGACCAGCAGCCTCTCCGGGGGAAAGGACAAACCAGCAGCCTCTCCCAGGGAAGCGACACAGACCAGCAGCCCCTCCGAGGGAAGCGACACAGACCAGCAGCCTCTCCGAGGGAAGCGACACAGACCAGCAGCCTCTCCGAGGGAAGCGACACAGACCAGCAGCCTCTCCGAGGGAAGCGACACAGACCAGCAGCCTCTCCGGGGGAAGCGACACAGACCAGCAGCCCCTCCGAGGGAAGCGACACAGACCAGCAGCCTCTCCGAGGGAAGCGACACAGACCAGCAGCCTCTCCGAGGGAAGAGACACAGACCAGCAGCCTCTCCAAGGGAAAGGACAGACCAGCAGCCTCTCCAAGGGAAGCGACACAGACCAGCAGCCCCTCCCAGGGAAGCGACACAGACCAGCAGCCCCTCCGAGGGAAGCGACACAGACCAGCAGCCCCTCCGAGGGAAGCGACACAGACCAGCAGCCTCTCCGAGGGAAGCGACACAGACCAGCAGCCTCTCCGAGGGAAGCGACACAGACCAGCAGCCTCTCCGAGGGAAGCGACACAGACCAGCAGCCTCTCCGAGGGAAGCGACACAGACCAGCAGCCTCTCCGAGGGAAGTGACACAGACCAGCAGCCTCTCCCAGGGAAGCGACACAGACCAGCAGCCTCTCCGAGGGAAGCGACACAGACCAGCAGCCTCTCCGAGGGAAGCAACATGAATCAGCGACCCTTCTGAGAACCACTTGCTCGCCTCCACATTTGCCTCAATGTTTCAATCTTCCTTGACACTTTAATTGGCGAGAAATGTAGTCAATCATGGCCTCCCGTCTCATCTTCCAGCTTCTCTTCATGGTAGCTCGTGCTCACATTTCTCTTCTGGAGTTTGTGTGGGGACAGCAGAGCACTAGCTCACTCGATCGAACTATAGATTGTAAGCCACAGGCTTCAACAGTTTCAAAATCAAAATTAAAATAAAAAAGAATAAGTAGAAGACATAGAAAAACTGGAATGATTGACTCTCTGGAAGATGTTGCACAAGGAATCATCGTTTGTTGGTGCCATCTTGACTGGAATTGGTGCTAGCGTGTGGCACAGGCAGCAATCCGGAGATCACTACCATTTAGGTCCTGTTTTTCAGCTTCCTGCATAGCTCTCTATATCCTCTCTTCAGGACGTCACCTATGACAAAGGTAGAAAAAGCTTTATGCTTAAGAATGCTGTGGACCTGATCTGAGATGTCCCTGACAACTGAGAGAAGAACATCTTAGTACAGATTGCTACTGACTGTGCTAGGGAACTGGAGCTGGAGCCGGATGACCTTCAGCCCACTCTGGAGAATGAGGAGGTGTTAGATGGGAGCAGGGAGATAGTCACACTAAGTTGCAGGAGGCAGGTAGCTGAGTGATTATATGTGTGTGTGGGGGGGGGGGGGGATAGGCAGATAGTGCAGAATATCCCTGTGGCCACCCCCTCAATAACAAGTATACATGCCATCCAGGAGGCTCTTTCATGTCCACAAAATCTCCTGTCTGTTTGTCTAACAATGGAATCCCCTATCACCACAGCTTGCCTGTTCTTCCCCTGGTCACTGCAGCTTTCCCCTGGTAGGTCATTCCCCCCAACAAAATCCAAAGTGGTATACTTGGTATAGACGCTTATAAAATTATGTGGGTCACGAACTAAAGGTCGTCAGAGTTCTTCTTCCAGGACAGTGGAAACTAGAACTAGAAAGGCAAGGTTTTAATGGAGTGGAGAAAACTAAAGGACATTTGAGAGGTACGTTGTTCACACAGAACGTGGTGATTATCTGGAAGGAGCCGTCAGAGACAGATACAGTGGCAACGTTTAAAAGGCAATTGGACAGGTACGTAGATAGGAAAGGCATAGAGGTATAGGGCCTAATGCAATCAAATGGGATAAGTGTCGATTGGTAACCCAGTCAGCATGGATGAGGTGGATGGACTGAAAAGGACTATTTCTGTGCTCTATAGTTCTATAATTCTCTGTAGAATATCTGCTTATGTAAACATGGAGTATTAGGGCTTAAAAGCCCTCTTACATCTTCTAATATTAGGCGATTTCAACATAAGCAACATAATGTTAAAGAAGACACGTTCCTTTCTTAATTCTGGGTAATAATTACATGCTTAATTAAACACAAAATAAAAGATATCTATTAATGTCATACCTCAAATTATTTTATATTCTGCTGTAAACTGGTGTAAAGCACATCAGCTGTAGCAATTTGTTCAGGAATCTTCAGAGTAGCCCTGGATATAAACATTTAAGCTGTCAGTTGGAATTATGCGTAACACACTTCTAAAATACTCAATTCATAGCAACATAAATGTGATTGACTACAGTATATAACTGGGGAATTAGGCTAACTTTCCTGGGCCTTTTTCTTCACTGGATTTTGATCAGTTAATCAGCTTCTACATGATAGAGTACATCAGAAGTCTAGGACTGAAATAACACAAAGAACACTGTATTAATAAAACAAAATGATTACTTAAATGACATGTTACAATCAGAAATGGCAAGATTCAGCATAAGATATTTAGTTATAATATATTCTACTTTATAGGACATAAAAGTAGATCAGTATAAGTAAAATAATTATACTCCCTTTGATGTGTACAATATAACTGTGGATTTTCTATGCTTGATGCTGTACCAGCAGATTATCTGATGTTAATTCTCAATTCTTTGAAAGCTACACAGTAGAAAAATAGCTGTTTCAGTGGTGTATGTAAGTTTGAAGTCAGCACAGAAGACAAGGCTGTGGTAAATTTCAAGGGAGTATGGAAGCCCCACCAGTCAGAAAGGAGCACAGGGACTGGTGTCCCAATGAATTGGAAGCAAGAATAGGAATTGGGGTCTCAATATGTCAGAAGCAAGCATGGGAGAATTGAATACATATTTTAAGGGGTGGGGATAATCACGTTGTATGGGGATAGAAATGCAATTGAAATGAATTAAATAGCTTAGACAAAGAGTAACGTGACTTTGTGGCCTGAATGGGTTTTCTGTTTCCCGTCTTTTTTATGACTCTTTGAAATTGGGGCTAATTATTGTGACTGAATATTGAAAAACATGCAGAAAGTTGTGCACTTCGGAAATTATCTTGGAAGGATACGTGACAAAACTGAATGCTGCAGCCAGCTCAGAGCTGACTGAATCAACTAATGGAATGTGTTGCTAAACAGATGAAGACTAAATTTGTTGACGGTGGAAATAAGATACAGAAAAAGAAAGATTTGCTAAGTAATTGAAGCAGAGAAGAAATGATCAAATACATGTAGTAAGAATCATATCAGTAAATCAGATTAATAAAAGTAAATTAATGAAGTAGAGAATAGCAATATTAAAATGTTCCAAGATGCGTTTAATAAAAATCTGTTATCAACTAATAAATAATTTATGAGTGAATTAAAGAAAGAAACAAACAAGAAGCAAGACTCATTAATTGCAAATTAATCTAAACTTAAGCTAATTTAGATCTTAATTAGTTCTCTTTTATCCAGAACTAAATTCAGGTAAATAAACAGAACAATATCTGGGAATATTGAGAGTGCCCTGAACCACCACACCTGTGGGAATGTTGAGCTCAATGTTGGGTGATGAGTAAGTGACACTTGGACAAATAAGAAAGGTGGTGACATTTCTGTGTCACCTTCTCCAGAGTACAGTCAAAATATGACTATAGGTAGAAGGTAAAGGGAAACTTGGGGGAGAACGATGAGGAAATCCATTATGATATTAGTAAGGAAAAAGGGTCAATGTATTGATACTTTGGAGGATAAGGAGCAAATGTATATTTAAATATCAGAAGAGAAGAAACATAAAGTTCATAGGACTTGGTCATTAAGGGGATCCTCTGAAACTACGATTAAAGCCTCAAAGAGGTTTCTCAATATGGTTGAAGGGAACTCAACCAAAGGGTTGGGATGGCACGCTAGCATAGTGATTAGCACAAAACCTTACAGTACAGGCAACTCAGGTTCAATTCCTGCCACTGCCTGTAAGGAATTTGTATGTTTTCCCTGTGACCATGTGTGTTTTCTCCGGGGGCTCTGGTTTCCTCCCACAGTCCAAAGATATGCTGGTTGGTAGGTTAGTTGGTCATTGTAAATTGCCCCATGATTAGGCACGGACTAAATCAGGAGATTGCTGGGGGACACTGCTCGAAGGGCAGGAAGGGCCTTTTCCATGTTCTATCTCAATGAGCAATACAAAAAATATTGCTATATGTTTCAAATAAAATATACAAAATTAAATAGTGCAAAAATAGAGGAAAATAGTGAAGTTAGTTCATGGACCATTCAGAAATCTTGCTGAAGAGGGGAAGAAGCTGTTCCTAAAGCAGTGAGTGTGCACCTTCAGGCTCCTGTACCTCCTCCCTGATGATAGTAATAAGAAGGCTTATCCTGGATGGTAAGGGTCCCCAATGATGATGCCTTCCTGAGGCACCACATTTTGAAGATGTCCTCAATAGTGGGGAGGCTAGCTCCCACGATGGAGCTGGCTGCAACCTTCTACAGGATTTTTTTGATCCTGTGCATTGGAGCTTCCATAACAGACAGTGATGCAACCTGTTAGAATGCTCTCCACAGTATATCTCAGAAATTTGCTGGTGACTTTGATGACATAACAAATCTCCTCAAAGTCCTAGTGAAGTATAGCCACTGGTGTGCCTTCTTTGTGAATGCATCAATATGCAGGCTCTAGGATAGATGCCGATGCCCAGGATCTTGAAGCTGCACACCCATTCCACTTATGACCTTTAGATGAGGACTGGTGTGTGTTCTCCTGACTTCCCCTTCCTGAAGTCCACAATCAATTCCTTGGTCTTTCTGACAAGGTTGTTGTGACACCACTCAACCAGCCAATCTATATCGCTCCTGTACGCCTTCTCGTTTCCATCTGAGATCCTGCCAACAACAGTTACGTCATCAGCAAATTTATAGCTGGTATTTGAGGTCTGCCTAGTGAGGTCTGCCTTACACACAGTCCTGAGTGAAGGTAGAGTAGAGATGAGGGCTAAGCACACATTCTTAGGAGGAGCTGTCACAGTCTAAGACCAAAGCAATAATACAGAGAAAGAAAGGGAAGAAATTACCGAGAGTTAGATGCTAAATTCAAAAGCAGAATCTCAAAGATCACGATCTCCATATTATTACCTGAGCTTTAAATAATTGACATAGAGATAAGCAGAGCAAGACAGTAGTACTGGAACGTTGTTAGAGGATATTCCTGACAACCGATTTTTATCAGCTCTGATGGTCAATTGCATTGGATAAATGTATAACTCACTATTTTCTTAATATGCAGTTAGATATAACCATATAACAATTACAGCATGGAAACAGGCAATCTTGGCCCTTGTAGGCCATGCAGAATGCTTACTCTCACCTCATCCCACCTACCTGCACTCAGCCCATAACCCTCCATTCCTTTCCTGTCCATATACCTATCCAATTTTACTTTAAATGACAATACCGAACCTGCCTCTACCACTTCTACTGGAAGCTCGTTCCACACAGCTACCACTCTCTGAGTAAAGAAATTCCCCCTCATGTTACCCCTTAACTTTTGCACCCTAACTCTCAACTCACGTCCTCTTGTTTGAATCTCTTCTACTCTCAATGGAAAAAGCCTATCCAAGTCAACTCTATCTATCCCCCTCATAATTTTAAATACCTCTATCAAGTCCCCCCTTAACCTTCTACGCTCCAAAGAATAAAGACCTGACTTGTTCAACCTTTTTCTGTAATTTAGGTGCTGAAACCCAGGTACTATCCTAGTAAATCTTCTCTGTACTCTCTCTATTTTGTTGACATCTTTCCTATAATTCGGTGACCAGAACTGGACACAATACTCCAAATTAGGCCTTACCAATGCCTTGTACAATTTTAACATTACATCCCAACTCCTATACTCAATGCTCTGATTTATAGAGGCCAACATACCAAAAGCTTCCTTCGCCACCCTATACACATGAGATTTCACCTTCAGGGAACTATGCACCATTATTCCTAGATTACTCTGTTCTACTGCATTCTTCAATGCCCTACCATTTACCATGTGTGTCCTATTTTGACTATTCCTACCAAAATGTAGCACCTCACACTTATCAGCATTAAACTCCATCTGCCATCTTTCAGCCCACTCTTCTAACTGGCCTAAATCTCTCTGCAAACTTTGAAAACCTACTTCATTATCCACCACACCACCTACCTTAGTATCATCTGCATACTTACTAATACAATTTACCTCCCTATCATCCAGATCATTAATGTATATGATAAACAACATTGAACCCAGTACAGATCCCTGAGGCACTCCACTAGTCACCGGCCTTCAACCTGACAAACAGTTATCCACCACTACTCTCTGGCATCTCCCATCCAGCCACTGTTGAATCCATTTTAATACTTCAATATTAATAAATAACGATTGAACCTTCCTAACTAACCTTCCGTGTGGAACCTTGTCAAAGGCTTACTGAAGTCCATATACACAACATCCACTGCTTTACCCTCGTCAAATTTCCTAGTAACCTCTTCAAAAAGTTCAATAAGATTTGTCAAACATGACCTTCCACGTACAAATCCATGTTGACTGTTCCTAGTCAGACCCTGTCTATCCTGATAATTATATTTACCATCTCTAAGAATACTTTCCATTAATTTACCCACCACTGACGTCAAACTGACAGGCCTATAATTGCTGGGTTTACTCTTAGGACCCTTTTTAAACAATGGAACCACATGAGCAATACGCCAATCCTCCAGCACCATCCCCGTATCTAATGTCATTTGAAATATTTCTGTCAGAGCCCCTGCAATTTCTACATTAACTTCCCTCAAGGTCCTAGGGAATATCCTGCCAGGACCCAGAGATTTATCCACTTCTATATTCCTTAAAAGTGCCAGTACTTCCTCCTCTTTAACTGTCATAGTTTTCATAACCTCCCTATGAGTTTCCCTTACCTTACACAATTCAATATCATTCTCCTTAGTGAATACCGAAGAAAAGAAAATCTTCAAAATCTCCCCCATCTCTTTTGGCTCCACACATAGCTGTCCAATCTGATTCTCTAAGGGACCAATTTTATCCCTCACTATCCTTTTTCTATTAATGTAACTGTAGAAACCCTTTGGACTTTTTTTCACCTTACTTGCCAAAGCAACCCCATATCTTCTTTTAGCTTTTCTAATTTCTTTCTTAAGATTCTTTTTACATTCTTTATATTTCTCGAGCATCTCATTTACTCCATGCTGCCTATATTTATTGTAGATATCTCTTTTTTTCTGAACCAAGTTTCCAATATCCCTTGAAAACCATGGCTCTCTCAAACTTTTAACCTTTCCTTTCAACCTAACAGGAACATAAAAATTCTGTACCCTCAAAATTTCACCTTTAAATGACCACCATTTCTCTATTACATCCTTCCCATAAAACAAATTGTCTCAATCCACTCCTTCTAAATTCTTTTGCATCTCCTCAAAGTTAGTCTTTCTCCAATCAAAAATCTCAACCCTGGATCCGGTCCTTTCCTTCTCCATAATTATATTGAAACTAATGGCATTGTGATCACAGGACCCGAAGTGCTCCCAAACACATACCTCCGCCCTCACATCTCATTCCCTAACAGGAGATCCTACACTGCCCCTTCTCTAGTCGGTACCTCTATGTATTGCTGCAAAAAACTATCCTGCACACATTTTATGAACTCCAAACCATCCAGCCCTTTTATAGTATGGGCTTCCCTTCTACATGTGAAAAATTAAAATCTCCCACAATCACAACCCTGTGTTTACTACAAATATCTGCTATCTCCTTACAAATTTGCTCCTCCAATTCTTGCTCCCCATTAGGTGGTCTATAATACACCCCTATAAGTGTTACTACGCCTTTCCCATTCCTCAATTCCAACCAAATAGCCTCCCTAGACGAGCCCTCTAATCTATCCTGCCAGAGCACCGCTGTAATATTTTCTCTGACAAGCAAAGCAACACCTCCCCTTCTTGTCCCTCCGATTCTATCACACCTGAAGCAACAAAATCCTGGAATATTTAGTTGCCAATCATACCCCTCCTGCAACCATGTTTCACTAATAGCTACAACATCATATTTCCAGGTATCAATCCATGCTCTAAGCTCATCCACCTTTCTTACAATGCTCCGAGCATTAAAATAAATGCATTTAAGAAATTCTCCACCTCTTCCTCTCTGTTTATCTCTAATGGTGCAAACAACTTTACTGTCTTCTTTTTCTTCCTTCTCCTATATATCTGTTCCTACACTCTGGTTCCCCTTCCCCCTTGTATCTAGTTTAAATCCACTGGAGCCTCTCTAGCAAACCTGCCTGCAAGAATATTTGTCCCCCTCCAGTTCAGATGTAAACCGTCCTGCCGGAACAGGTCCCACCTTTCCTGGAAAACTGCCCAATTATCTATAAATCTGAAACCCTCCCTCTTGCACCATGTCTTCAGCCACATTTTGATCTGCGCTGTCTTAATATTTCTAAACCCACCTGCATGTGGCACTGGTAGCAATCTTGAGATTGCTAACCTGGAGGTCCTGTCCTTTAACTTGGCGCCTAACTCCCTAAACTCACCTTTCAGGACCTCCTCACTCTTCCTACCCACATCATTGGTCCCTACATGGACCACGACATCCGGCTGCTCACCCTCCCTCTTGAGAATACTGAGAACTCAATCCGAGATATCGTGGACCCTGGCACCAGGCAGGCAACAGGCCATCCAGGATTCTCAATCTCTCCCACAGAACCTCAGAACAGATTAAAGTTAGTTTATTCACTGTTGTAAGTTGGAGAAACTGCTGGAACTTTCACACGTGCTGGAGGATGTGAGAGAAGTGTTGGTGACATAGACGCTGTGTTTTGGGTGATATCATGGGTGGGGGGGGGGGTGACTTGTTGACAGAAATAGAAGGGCCTAAGAGGACTCCTTATGAGTCACTACAGATAACCACAGAGCTACAAGGGAACCATTGCTTGTGATTCTTTGGCCACGAGTAGACCATTGAAATGCAACAGGTGGCCATTAAGTGTGAGGCATTTGATGAGAATAATGAGGACAACCATGTCAGCAACTACATTCAGAGTAAGATTAAGTTATAATTATCATCATCAAGTTGTAGCAAGGACAGAGATTTGATCAGGGAATTCACAGGAAGAGTTTTGGATAAGCTGGCAAGCAAGAAGAATTGGAGCAAGAGGACAGAAATGTATGAAACAATGAATGAAGGAAAAAGAAACAGAGTTGAAGGACAAAAAACAGCAGTGAGAAGTAAATATGGCCGTAGTGCAAAAGTAAAGCCAAGAGTGCTAATAACGTTAAAAAGTCTAAAGCATTGTTTCTTAGTGCATGGCGTATTCACAATAAGGAAGATTAGTTAACAATCCAAGTAGATGTAAACACAGTATTTATCATATTTTGCCAGTTAAGGTACATAGTTTCAAGGTGACCAAGGATGGGAAATGAACACCTAGGGATATACAATGTAAAGGAAGGAAGGGAAAAAAGATGAAGTATGTATGCCAAAACCACGGAATCTGGGTGCCCTCTCAGGTGGGCAACTGCAAGGGGTCAGCAATCATGCTTGTGAGAATGCACATTCCAGCCGATTAAGGTTCCTTTGCAATTGTATTTAACTCCCTTCCTTTCATTTCGGTCTTGGTGAGTCTTGACCAAAGCACAGCGATGGCAACGCTTCCTGCTTACCTTAGACCACGTTCTGGGAAAGAGGATTACAATAGATCGGTGCTGTAAAGAAGTGGTATTAATTTAGTATTGAGCCAGAGCTTCCAAGCTGCAGTGATGGTGTTAGAGTTTAGTTTCAGAGTTCCAGTTGTGGCCCTATTGGCCTAGTGTTTATTATATTCCTTTTTTTCTATACAGTTCTTGTTAAAATCTTAGTGACCTGTTTATTCTGCTGCTGTGTCTCTCCCTCTGTGTTCAGGCTATTGCTGCGCCAGCAAGACTCGACCAACAAAATGGACCCAGTGGAGAGAGAACAGCTGACCTCAGCACTGATTTTTATTGCCAGTGTGACACCTACTATGAGTGCAGCAAGCCCAGGCCAAACTGAAATTTGTTGGTGAGATGGAGGAGAAGTTAAAGTCAGTGGAGGGTGGTGATGCACCATCAATAACTCTCTCTGAGACGTGAAGTCGAGATATCGGCTTTTATTGACTGGAAGAAAGAACAAGCAGTAGTTGACCACCATACTACATCCTGGAGAATGAGGGCCAGGCTCAGGCCTCAATCGCCTTTATACCAGGGTCTGTGGGAGGAGCCACAGGAGCAGTCAGCAGGGGGCATGTCCAGACAGGTATGCGTAGTTCACCACAGGTGGGTTGGCAGAAATAGCCCGCACAGTGAGATAGTTAGCTTCAGATCGCCAAGCCAAGTCCAAGCAGGAAGAACAGTAGTCAGCATTTGAAGCTACTATTCAGCATTCACTACAGACAGTCAAAATCAGGCTGTAGCCATTACTGCTCCCAACTGCTGACCTTCTTGAGGTCTACAGTAAAAAGAAGTTGTGCAGTTTTGTTGGTACATCTGAAGATAAATTAATTAGATAGCATCTGGATTTATAATCAGGATACTTATTCCATCAAGTGTGACTACTTAAGTAACAAAAACAACTTAAAAACTGTACAAAGTAATTGCCTAGCGATTTTCATATATATAATCTATTTCAGAGTAAACCATAATAAATTACTCAGATCAAATTGTGCTTTTCAACCCAAAAGAACAAACTTAAATGTAAGTGTTGCCTTAAGGCATAAACGTTGACAGAATAAGTAACAGAAATAGTAAGCAGCCGCACAGGTTGACTCCGTGGTTGAGAAGGCATACAGTGTATTGGCCTTCATCAATCGTGGAATTGAATTTAGGAGCCGAGAGGTAATGTTGCAGCTATATAGGACCCTGGTCAGACCCCAGTTGGAGAACTGTGCTCAGTTCTGGTCGCCCCACTACAGAAAGGATGTGGAAGCCATAGAAAGGGTGCAGAGGAGATTTACAAGGATGTTGCCTGGATTGGGGAGCATGCCTTATGAGAATAAGTTGAGTGAACACGGCCTTTTCTCCTTGGAGCAATGAAGGATGAGAGGAGACCTAATAGAGTTGTATTTTTACCTACCCCGTAACTGGGTAACTTACCAGCAAAGATAGAGAGGTCCGTTGAAGTCTGATGGTGCTATTTTTAACAGTATTTATTGATAAAATACACAAAAATAATATCAATGCAAACATACAGATAATATACGTCGTCAATACTAAATCTAAAAGTGGGGGTATAATAATAATAAGAAATAAGCTCTATCGTTATCTAGGGGATAATGTATTGTCCGATGGAAATATAAACGTCACTTTAGTTCATTCAGGCTGCAGCCTTTGGTTGGAGTCAAGAGAGAGAGATTTTGGAACTTGCCAGAGTTTCCTTTTTTATGATGTCGATCCTTCGAAATGTCATTGGTGTCCTTTTCCTTTTAGCTAAGCTGTTCTTCCGTGGTCAGTCCCGCCAATCCCAGGCAAAGGAAAAGGATGCACGCAGGCCCCACCGGCTGTCGCTATTAAACGCCGTCACGGGATTTCTAGCGTTTCTCCTGGTGCGTCTAAAGGGGTTGTTCCCAGACCCTCTTTTATCCTCACTCACGGGGTCTCAGATGTCAATCAGGTTGAGATGATGCCATCCCTCAACCAGCCCACTTTGGTCATTCCCTGAGGGCTTCAAATAAATAGTACAGTACTCAATACACAATTCCGTCTCCAAGAGACGATGGCCGTTTCCCGTGGCTTTGTATCGCTGAGGGGCCAGGACATTCCAAACCCCTTGTGGATTCTGCGTGTCTCTCTCTCATTTCCTGGGTCTCCTGACCTGAATTAATAGCCATCTTGCGGTTCTCAAAAAGGAGGAGGGGGGGCTACTTTGTACCTTTCGGCCCCTCAGAGTTGGGGCACAGGCGTAACAGTATAAGATGATGAGTGTCATTAATCATGTAGATAGTCAGAGGCTTTTTCCCAGGACTGAAATGGTTGCCACAAGAGGACACAGGTTTAAGGTGCTGGGGAGCAGGTACAGAGGAGATGTCAGGGGTAAGTTTTTTACACAGAGAGTGGTAAGTGTGTGGAATGGGCTGCCAGCAACGGTGGTGGAGGAGGATACGATAGGGTCTTATAAGAGACTTTTGGATAGGTACATGGAGCTTAGAAAGATAGAGGGCTGTAGGTAAGCCTACTAGTTTCTAAGGTAGGGACATGTTTGGTACAACTTGGTGGGCCGAAGGGCCTGTATTATGCTGTAAGTTTTCTATGTTTCTATGAGATATTCACTGGTGATGGATATGTTCTGGAGATATGCATATTTATTTATTGAGATACTGGATGGAATAAGACCTTCTGGTCCTTCGAGCCACACCGCCCAGCAACCCGATTTAACCCTAGCCTAATCACGGGACAACTTACAACGAACAATTAACCTACTAACCACTACGTCATTGGACTGTCGGAGGAAACCCACACGGTTACGGTGAAAACATACAAACTCCTTCCAGGCAGTGGTGGGAGATGACCTGGGTTGTGCTGACCACCACCCTACCACGCCACCCCAGTACCTGCCGATTATTGGTCTTACATTTAAATTTAGTTCCTTCTTTGAGTTGCTGAGTTCTGCCAAGCCTTATTTGTGGACATTTTTGAGAATACTTGCAGTCATGACCCTTCATCACTACTTTCTTCAATTCTCAGTATTCAAGGCCTATTTAAAATCAGACAATCATGAAATGTCAAAAACCTGTCATAATAAAGGAGTCTTTCCAGCCCAGTGAATATGTATGATGTGTCTACAAATTATTTAAAGCATAAATACTTCCTGTGTAAAATAAACCTTTTCCTCTTAGCTCCCTTACGTTTAGACAATCATCTTGAAGCTGACAATGAAAATGAATGATTTGCAGAATGCAATCATGGAAAGCATTGTTTGAAGGCAGTTGATTATCTGCACTAGGTGTACGTGCTGATAAGTTCATTTACAGTCAATCAAAAGAACACAGCAGCATACGCTAGATTAATTCCTCTGTTGATAATTATTAGGAACTAATACACAGTTTTATAGTAGTGTTGTAGTTTTAGTAGTGTTCCTATCTGTCCTGTATTTCACTTAAGTACTTTATTTATTAGTTAAGTGGTAGTTTGTCTTTTAAACATCTTTTTAACTATTTCCATGAAACTTGCTAATAACATGCTAATTGGGGTAGCCACTTAATTGGGCCTAAATATACTGGTTCTGATGAGTCCCATTAACCAGAATCCACTGTACCTCCTCGAGAATTCTTGAATACAACTACATTTTGTCAACTGCACTCTTCACCTCGGGATCTCAGTACAATCAGTAGCTGATTCCCTCTGGCTTGCTGCATCCCTCCAAGTCCTCAAGGCAACATTCCTTGATTCCCACCCGGTGCACCTCTCCCTTCTCGCACGCTCTGGGTGCATCACATTCCTCCCGTAAAATGTTTCAGCGCATCTCTTTGAACGGACGGGGGAGGGCTGTTCCCTTTTTACTTAGCTGGCGCCAGCAGGGGCAGCGGAGAGAGTTATTGAAGCAGAGAGGGACCAGCTGAGTGTCAGGATAATGGAAGTTACGTGTTCTCCGGGCATTATTGAGCCGCGCCTGCGTCAGAGACACACCTGAGCGCCGGTTTGGGGAGCGCATTGTCGGCTGCCTGATGTTGCCGTGTGTCCGTGAACTTCCAGCAACATCCTCTTTCGGCTGGTAAATACGGGTTCTCCATTCCAACCAATTGAAATGTTGTTGCTAGGGGGAATTTATTTAATTGTTTAAAGCACGCGGCGGCTTCGATAGAAGTAATTGGTTGTCGACATTTTCCCCCTCCCACGTCGGTGATGGCAGCGTCAGCAAGGAAAGCTGAATACAGTATGGACTCGAAATTACTTGACTTGAGATTCCAGTTTACATGCTTCTTGTTTTTTTTTTCAGTCTGGCGCGTTTGATCAGTGCGGGTAAACTTCCATATGGTAAGGTATCTCGGAGGCATGCAGACGATGGTGTACCCGCGGTCCTGTTCAGTTTCTTATCAAGATGGCAGGACGCCGTATTTCCCCAACCCCCACGATCTTTGGTATCTGCTGCATGATCTCTGGATTTCTGAGGGGGGTATTTAGTGAGATATAAATACACTGGCAAGGATATATCGTGCATCATGCGAAAAATGTACTGGCATGTGAAATAATACAGAAACAGGTCTCTGCTGGATTTAATTATTGATCATAACATAAAGATCTTTATGTAAAACATTTAGAAACTTATTTTTCTCAGAGGGGAAATTTACGGTTACGGCATCATTTTTGTTCTAGCTGTCATTTGGAAATGATGCACTAAATTATACATTTTGTTCACAAGACTTTGAAAGGGTAACATTTTTTAATGAGTATGTTTATAGGTATAGCTGTTAAAGATATCTGATCCTATTGATTTCATTTAAACTGTTCTGAAATGAAAAATATCACTAGTTAAAAGAATTCATTGTCACTTTTATGTGCAAAAATGACACTTATAATATACATATTACCAGTATTTTGGATTATAAATTGCTGTGGTATCATCATTAATAAATTAGTTGTGATTACGATGTGACAGGTTGTTCTAGCTTTCATTATCAATTCATTTGTATTTATAATGGGAAAACTAAAATGGGATATAACCTAAAATTGTCAGTTTTAATATGTATCTTCTGACTAATTTTACTCTCCTTACCTCTGCCTTGCATGAAAATTTGGCCTTGACTTCCCATGTGATGCCTGTAGGCAATCAACACTTTATTAGAGGTGCTGTACATGGAAAATGCTTCTCTCTGCAAAAGATATTTCCTGATGCTTTTAAGCTGATTTTCTAATGGGGCAAATCTCTAACATCCATTAAAAGGTGTTTTAGTAACTGATCACGTGCCTGCTCTAATTGCTACCTTCGTTCCAACAGTTCCGCATGATGATGCTATCCAGTATGCAGTCTTCTGGAAATATGTGAACAAAATTATGTCCCACTCTGATCTACTCTCTCATCTTCCCAATAAATTAAATGTACTTTACAATTTTGCCCTGAGGTCAGGTCCTGGGCTTTATAGCAAGTCTGTCTTTGTCTTGGCTACTTTACCTCCAGTATTTTGCAGTCACCTCTGCTTCCATCTCCGTGGGTTCAATCATAAAGGTGGCTAAATGTCTTTTCAAGTCAAGTCAAGTTGCTTTTATTGTCATTTCAACCATAACTGCTGGTACAGTACACAGTAAAAATGAAACAACGTTCCTCCAGGACCATGGTGCATTCTCTTCTATTAACATTTTTGTGACTTTTGTTTTAATTAACTGGTAGTGATTAATGCTCATTTCACTATTAATTATTTTTAATAATCTGTTAATTTATCTAGTAATTTAATGTGCTTTGCTAATCAATTGATACCCCTTAAATATATTGATGTGCATGTTGCTCGCATTATTAATTCTAATATTGCTGTTGGTTACTCCATTAATTTATTGCTGTGTTGATTTTAGCAATGGTCTATTCTGAGCTGCCCATTACTCTGTTACATGGGTTCTATGAATTTGCTAATTCATGAATATCAAGTAAATTCCATAACATTCATTGATTTTATTATTTTTACTCTGAATTTATTGATTCAATCATAATGAGTAGCCCTGAATTGATTTGTCAATAATTGCTTGCTTAGTTATGATGCAATTTTGCCAATGACTTTCCATTGCTCTGAGTGTTTTGTATGTATTTTAGGTTGAGGCATCTAGCACCTTATTTATAATGTTAAAGCAAATCTGAAAATTTTGAATTAAAATTTTAAATCACCATTTTATTCTATAACTTTTAATTTCCATGAAGGTGTAATGCTCACTGTTAGTGGCTGTGCTCAACATCAGCGCTATCAGAACTTTTCAAGCAGATTGTAGTTGGCCAACTATATTCATAGTACAGCTCCTTCAACATACTGAATCTGCACTGACCTTCAAGCACCCACTACACTCATTTCATTCTCTCCACATTCACATCAGTTTCCTTGTGATTCTCCAACACACGTGCACACTGGGACAATTTACAGAGATAAATCAACTGAACAACCTGCATGTCTTTGGGATGTAGGAGGCACTTAGCGGAAGCCCATGTAGTCACAGGGAGAAGGCGCAGACTCCATCCAGCCTGTTGGACCTGTGAGGTTGCAGGTCAAGTGGCTGTACCACTGTTTTGTCCCAGTCGTGTTGGTCTGAATTTCCTCTTTGTAACCTGATCTACTTTAAGAAACAGAAGCCAGTTGTATTGAGCTCAAGAAATGTGCATGGAACTAATGCACCTGGCAATCCAGCTAGTTTC
Source organism: Hypanus sabinus (assembly GCF_030144855.1). Lineage (NCBI taxonomy): Eukaryota > Metazoa > Chordata > Chondrichthyes > Myliobatiformes > Dasyatidae > Hypanus > Hypanus sabinus. Next base: position 90,274,017 of record NC_082711.1, on the reverse strand, counting down.
CAAGATGGGCGATGTGTCCCCTGCTTTATGCCACTTGGCTTTTACGAAGGACCTACATTAGTACCTGTTTTCGCTATCCGAAAGAAATCGGAAGAGGATTTTTGCTTTTACGAGAAAAGGCACCCACTTTAAACTTGTGTTTACCCCGAGAAAGACTACCATGACCGTAAAGCCTTGCGCGGGTATGTATGTTCTCATATGTATACATGCCGATTTATTTTATTTTTTCTCCACAAATTGGTTTTGGCTAAATCTTCCCAATTCTGATAAGTGAAACTACACTGTACATACATTATTTCTACTTTATATAGGCTATGTATTGATCATATCATTCCTGCTTTTACTATATGTTAGTGTTATTTTAGGTTTTGTGTGTTATTTGGTATGATTGGGTAGGTTATTTTTTGGGTCTGGGAATGCTCAAAAATTTTTCCCATGTCAATTAATGGTAATTGCTTCTTCACTTTACGCCATTTCGGCTTACGAAAGGTTTCATAGGAATGCTCCACTTTCAGATAGCAGGGGAACCTGTAGTTCTTTTATAATGGAAGCAGTTCATTTGGCAATTGTCCATTTGTGGTTTGTGGAGATTTGAGCATACATTTGGTCCCATTGTCAAATGATGCCGACAAGGCCATATTACTTCATGTTGTGTCCATGTCAGTCTACGTATGTTATTTGGGGTTCTTTTGTTCTTGGAACTCTATTTTTATAGTGCCTTGCTTTGTAGGTATTTGCACATATTTCCATTGATTTCTGAAGTTAGAGCATCTATCATGTCACTCAATTTAAATTGTCTCCATGCTATTCTGTTTGAGATAACTTTGAAGTTCTCCATACTGTTTTATGAATGGCTTGGTTTCTGATTTATTAATACAGTTTTCAGGGGGTGATCGAATCCAGGGTACAACAGCAAGTGGAATTTGCCACAGGAAGGTGTTGAGCAAACCATTCAAGACTCTGAAGGACCCCACCAACTTCTAGGATAAATATGAAAGGCCAACATGGGGAAACTTGGGGGGTTGATGCAGGCTTGGTAACAACTAGTATATGGCTCACTCCCACTACATTGAGATAGAAACGGCTGAGGGAAGTGTAAGAAAAGACCTTTTGTCTACGTGTATATACTTTCCCTGGAAGTAGGTAGATGGGTTGGTGAAGATGATCTATAATATGCTTGGCTATATCAGCTAGGCTACACTAGGAGTATTGTATGCATTTCTGTTGCCAAATTGCAGAAAGGATGTCACTGAGCAAGGGAGCAGAAAGAATGTGGCCTGAATTGGAGCAGTTGAGTTATCAGACTGGTTCACATCCTACCTCAAAAATAGAAGCTTCTCTGTCAACGTAGGCAAATTTTCCTCTTCCCCAGCTAGTCCTTTCTGCGGGGTCCCACAAGGTTCCATCCTCGGTCCAATTCCTTTCTCTATATACATGCTTCCACTCAGCCAAATTATTCAAAAACACGACATTTCCTTCCACTGTTATGCTGATGACACACAGCTTTATCTCCCCCTGAAACCAAATGACCAGTCAAATCTAGCCAGCCTCATGAACTGCCTTGAGGACATAAAGTGTTGGATGGCACAAAACTTCCTACAGCTGAATGAGGGCAAGTCTGAAATTGCCCTATTTGGCCCCCCTGACTCCATCAAAGTGATCACCAACAGTCTTGGTAACCTGTCCACCTTTGTCAAACCCCATGTCAAAAACCTAGGTGTGATATTTGATTCCACCTTTAAGTTTGACAAGCAAGTTAATGCAGTGGTAAAAGCCATTTTTTTTTCCCAGCTTCGTACAATTGCCAAAATCAAGCTGTTTCTCTCTTTCAAAGATCTCGAGAAAGTCATCCACGTCCTTATATCTTCTTGCTTGGACTATTCTAACTCCCTGTATACTGGGATTAGTCAGTCGTCCCTGTCCCGCCTGCAACTGGTCCAGAACACTGCAGCCAGGCTCCTGACAAGTGCCCAGAAGAGGGACCATGTTACTCCTATCCTAGCTTCCCTCCACTGTCTGCCAGTACGGTTCAGAATTGATTTTAAGGTTCTCCTGTTTGTTCATAAAGCCCTAAATGGGCTGATGCCCTTCCCATTATATCACAGACCTTCTAACCCCTTATTCTATTTCCAAGTCCCTCAGGTTGGTTGACTTGGGGATCCTGGCTGTCCCACTATCTAAACTTAAGCTCAGGGGTGACCGCACCTTTGCTATTGCAGCCCCTGGACTGTGGAACAGCATTCCCCTCCCTATCAGATCTGTGCCCCCTCCATTGACTCTTAAGTCGAGGCTCAAAACTTACTTTTATTCACTAGCATTTGAATCCTCCTGATATGGCTGATTCTTGGCTTGTGCCTAGGCTCGTGTTGTTTATTTTGTGCCTAGAAGCTGAGTGCCTTGTTGTTTATATCTGTGTTTTGCGTATTTGTGATTTTAGCTACCTGTTATGGTTTGTACAGTACTTTGGTCATCATGGGTTGTTTTTAAATGTGCTTTATAAATAAATTTGACTTGACTTGACAGTTCTGGTCATATACCTACAGGAGAGATGCCAATAAGTATGAAAGAGTGCAGAGAAAATCTGTAAGGATATTGCAGGAATTTGAGGACCTGAGTTACAGGGAAAGGTTAATAAGTTAGAACTTTATTGCTTGGAATGCAAGAGAATAAGGGGAGATATTGTTGATGTATATGAAATTATCAGAGATACAGACAGTGTGAATGCATATAGACTTTTCCTCCTCAGGTTGCGCGAGACTCGAACCAGAAACTAGAGAACCATGAGCCAGTGTTCCTCAGAGGTGGGGATGGTCAGCAACTTTAAATTCCTGGGTGTTGCTATTTTTGAGCACCTGTCCTGGACCCAGCACATAAGTGCAATTGAAAAGGCAGTGCTTCTACTTAGGAGTCTGCAGAGATGCAGCATGACATCTAAAACTTTGACAGACTTTTATGGATGAGCAGTGGAGAGTATATTGACTGGCTGCATCATGGCCTGGTATGGAAACACTAATACCTTTGAACAGAAAATCCTATTAAAAAGCAATGGATTTGGCCCAGTACATCACAGGTAAAGCCCTCCCAACCACTGAGCACGTCTACATGAAACACTGTCAGAGCAAAGCAGCATCTATCATCAGAGATCCACACCACCAAGGCCATGCTCTTTCCTCGCTGCTGCCATCAGGTAGAAGGTACGAGTGCCTCAGGACTCACACCACCAGGTTCAAGAACAGTTACTACCACTCAACCATCGGCTCCTGAACAAAAGTGGATAACTACACTCATATGCCCATCCAATGAGATGTTTCCACAACCAATGATCACACTTCCAAGAACTCTTCATCTCATGTTCTCGTTATTTTTTTTGTTATTTATTTATATTTGCATTTGCACAGTTAGTTGTCTTCTGCACTCTGGTTGATCTTTCATTGATTCTGGTATAGCTACTTTTCTATAGATAGACTGGGTATGCCTACGGGAAAATGAATATTTATTGTGTATGATGACATATACGTACTTGGATAATAAAAATTTACATATGAACTTTAATGAATAACTAAAAATTGGATGAAACGGCGAGAGGGTAAGTGTAGCACAAATACTAGCTGAATGTCATGCTTTAGTGCCTTAATTCTGTTATAGATTGGGCATGGTGTCTCAGAATCAGGCTTATTATCATCGACACGTGTCGTGAAATTCATACTCATCATACTCAATTAGATTTTAGCAGGCTTTATTAAAATGTGTAAAAATAATAGGGATTCTGTCAGTTATTATTTATAACTAAATATAAGAATAGCAAAGAGATTTCATTTTTAATAACCTTATTCACATTTAAAATAAAAATATAAAATTAATTCATTTTGAAAGTACTTGTTTATTTCAGTGAGTAAAAATACACAATCCTGAATGTCATTTTAAAGTTAATTTTTTGCATTTATTTCAGATTTTAATGAAACATGGACCATTCAAGCAAGTAAGTTTTTACTTATTACAGTTTTTGAGAAAAAGTGATGTGGAAACTAGTCAGAGAAGGGAATAATAGAAGAATGGGAAATACCAACACAATGGAATTGGAATGAAAATGATGGGATCAGTTTACATTGTAGCTTCAAACTTAATTGTCATTACTTCCAAATGCCAGGTCTCAAGTTAGTAGCAGAAGAAAAGCAACTTGTGAATTAAAAAAAAATTGTAATCAATGTATTTTTTGTAATAAGCTGCGTGTCTAATTAAATGGTGTTATTTGTGATGTTGCCTGGAATGCATGTTTATCTTGAGAGGTAAATATCAAAGTGGACTAATGAAATTATAATAGGATGGGACGTTCTAAATTGATCTCATTAATTTTACGGATAATTTTTTATTTGGGTTGTTCTGTGATGAGTCAACACTAGTGAGGATTAAGAGTAGTGCTATTAAAACCCAAGACTTTGAGAATGGTTAAGAAAGTAGGCATTGAAAATCTAAAGCAAAAGGGGGTAATCTTAGAGCAAGGGGGCAGATGTGAAAACTGAGTTGGGAAGGAATTTTTACTCGAGGTATATAGATCTTTTGAAGTTCTCTCTACAACTGAGGAATTCTTGAGCACAGTCAAGTGAAATTATTAGAACTTGACACTAGAAATCGATGGACGTCAAGAAATGGCAGAAAATGTTCTTAACTTCGAGGGTCAAACTCAAGTCAATCTGAATGGTGTAACAAGCTCAAGGTGTTGTATCCTTCTCTTGTGTTTTTGCATTGTAATTGAACAGAGCCTCTGAATTAACAATCCAATAACATACCCTCCCTGGGGAAGAATGTAATGTTTGGGTGTAGAAATTAGACAAGTCTGATGAATGCTAGGTGTATCAGCAAAGTTACGTAATTTGATGCTCATTGCTGCTTAAAGAAGGAAGAAGGAATCTTGGCCATTACAGCAGCACTGTGATCTCAAGGCCCATGTATTTTTAATGTTGGTTTAACCATGTTTGTTTTTAAATCTTGTTACTGGAATGCTTACTTCTAAATGTTGAATTATTCAACATTTTCAACTCATTTTTCACTTTGCAATAAAATTGAAATTGATTACTTTTTTTTTTGTAAAACATGAAACCAAAATGCCTTTGCCATGACATGAAAAATACAACCCTGAGAATGCAGTGATATTGGTTTATTATTGTCACATGTGCAGAGATACAGTGAAAAGCTTGTCGCACATACTGTTCATAAAGATCAAATCATTGTACGGTGCTTTGAGCCAGAATAAGTTTAAACAGTAATAATGCAGTGTGTAAGGTAAAGGCTCCTGAAAGAGTGTAATGCGGGTAAACGATAAAGTACAAGGTCATAATGAGGTGGATTGTGCTATCAAAGGTCCAACTTATGGTACAAGTGGCCTATTCAAGAGTCTAACAACAGCGGGATTGAAGCTGTCCTTGACCCTGGATAAGACTTCAGTAAATTATGGCTATCAAGTGGAACAAGCATTCAATAAGTCACTGTGTAGATGTGCTTAGTTTTCCAAAGAAACTGGAGGTCTAAGAACAGTTTCCTCAGGCTTTCTGGATCTTCTTAGTAGACGTGCAGATTTTTATCAGTGAATACAGTCTAGCAACATAAAATATGATGCTTAATGTAAATCCTTAATCACTCCAAATAGCAAATATTACATGCTCTGATGACTTCCTGGATGAATAATTTTCTCCCTGATTTCTTGATGTGTTTGATTACAGTTTTAAATTTTAACCTCTAATCGTGACTTCCTCTTGTAATTTGCCCTTATTCATCTTGTCTTACCTAATCCTCTCACAATTTAAGAAAAACTCAATTATTATTAGCCTATTTTGATCCGATGGAAATAGTGCTAATATTTGGTAAATTTTACTATTGCCACTGGTTGTCCTAATCATCCTGGTGATTTTTCTCAGGTAGCAGCAATTGGTTGAATATCAATGAGATTAACTCACACCATCTTCAGTAAGTTCACTGCTCTGACCTTAGTTATGTATCTACATAAAGATTTTCTCATCTTGTATTCTTCATGTCCAAAGGCATATTTGTTTCTGAAAAAAGCTTTTCTGGTAAAAAGGCATTCAGGAAATTAACTATCTATAGTCTGTTTTTCTACGTTTGACAGTGTGATTTTATTGTTTTCATTTCCAAATGAATTTCCTCAAATTCTGCACTTGCCATCTATTTCCTCAATGTTAAATCCTCCTGAAAATTTCTATTATTCTGTGTGCTATGTTGCACCACCTGAACTTGTGTTGCCATATTTAGATTTCAAATTTGCTGTGATCAGTGTGAACTACAGTGATACACCTTCCTTAATCATCATCTAATTTGAGCAGCATCTTGTAGTTAGATGGCTGGCCGATGGTGTAGTGGCATCTGCACTGGACTCCTAAGCAAGTGGACCCGGGTTCCAATCCGGCTGACTCCTTGCACGCTTTCCATCCGCGCTGGGTTGAGCGTCGAGCTAGCAACTCAGCCTCGTTTTTAAAATAAAGACAGACAAAATGCTAAAGAAATGGCGAGGCTGCCACCCGATGTGGCACAAGGTGCAGAGAGGAACAACTTATTGTTAGAGCTGCTCCCATATACTTCCTGGTCAAAATAGTTCCATGTCTTAGCAGGTTGGCGGAGGAGACTGGCATAACAATTAGATATTTATAATGAAATGCAGTTTTGAATAACCCAGATTACTTCTGTTTTATCAGTCGATATTCCCGAGATTTTTATAAACGACATATCTGGATCCAGGACAATTCAGTTGTGAATAAAATGCAGCAGAGATACTGGAAAACAAAGCAAACTCTTATCAAGGTTACTGGGAAGAAAGAAGATCAACACGTTATAGCTTCAGATGCAGACCTTGATGCTAAATTAGAGGTAAAGGCATTTTGTGTTATTTTTCAAAAATTTCTGTATGTTGCTAAGGTGTATTAATTGACAATTAAGAGTGTTTTAATCTATTTGTTGAAATCATATCTTTCAAAATCCTGCAAACATTTGTATTGTGTAGTGTTATTTAAAATTCCAATGTGCTCCATAGTTTAATGCTGATAAGTGTAAGGTGCTACATTTTGGTAGGACTAGTCAAAATAGGACACACATGGTAAATGGTAGGGCAATGAGGAATGCTGTAGAACAGAGTGATCTAGGAATAATGGTGCATAGTTCCCTGAAGGTGTAATCTCATGTGGATAGGGTGATGAAGAAAGCTTTTGGTATGTTGGCCTTTATAAATCAGAGCATTGAGTATAGGAGTTGGGATGTAATGTTAAAATTGTACAGGGCATTGGTAAGGCCAATTTGGAGTATTGTGTACAGTTCTGGTCACCGAATTATAGGAAAGATGTCAACAAAATAGAGAGGGTACCGAGAAGATTTACTAGAATGTTACCTGGGTTTCAGCACCTAAGTTACAGGGAAAGATTGAACAAGTTAGGTCTTTATTCTTTGGAGCGTAGAAGATTGAGGGGGGACTTGATAGAGGTATTTAAGATTATGAGGGGGATAGATAGAGTTGACGTGGATAAGCTTTTTCCATTGAGAGTAGGGGAGATTCAAACAAGAGGACATGAGTTGAGAGTTAGGGGGCAAAAGTTTAAGGGTAACACGAGGGGGAATTTCTTAACTCAGAGAGTGGTAGCTGTGCGGAACGAGCTTCCAGTAGAAGTTGTAGAGGCAAGTTCAATATTGGCATTAAAAAAAAAAAATTGGATAGGTATATGGACAGGAAAGCAATGGAGGGTTATGAGCTGAGTGCAGGTAGGTGGGACTAGGTGAGAGTAAGCATTCGGCACAGGCTAGAAGGGCCGAGATGGCTTGTTTCCATGCTGTAGTTGTTATATGGTTATATAGTGAATATAGGAGAATAAACACAGTCAAAGATGGAGACATTGAAGTGAGCAAGGATTTGGTTAAAGATGAAGTTTTGAAAGGTGAGGAAACAAATGAGCTTAAAGAGGAAGTTTGAGGGAGCAGGACTAATGTTAACTGAATGTTGTGTGATGGAGAAGGGATGGTTATTGCACTGGAAACAGAGAAACAAAGACTATGAGGGAGGATTTAGAGATGGAAGGGTGGGTCAAATAGTTGATGAGCAGGACCAGGACATTTATAAGTTGGAAAAAATAAACCAACATCAGCTCATAAAAATAAGAGATACTGCAGATGCTGGAGATACTGAACAATGCACACAAAAGGTGGATGATCTCAGCAAATACACTAGTGAAATTTACTAGATACACTAGTGAAATTTAAGAGACTACTAGACAGGTATATGGAGGAATTCAAGGTGGGGGGATTATATGGGAGGCAGGATTTAACATTGTGGGCCGAAGGGCCTGTACTGTGCTGTACTATTCTATGTTCTATAAATCTTGCAGCATCTATAGAGGAGAACAAATAGTTTGAAGTTTCAAGCCAAGGCCCTTCAGCAGAATCATAAGCATTGATTGATTATTCCTCTCCATAGATGCTGTCTGACTTGCTGAATTTCTCTCTGGCATTTTGTGTATGTTGCTTAACATCAGTAAAGAACTGGAGTACAATGGGTTTTAGTTAATTGAGCCATTGGGGTAGTTACTTACTTGGGCCAACTTGGGCCAACTCTGTGCTGCTTAATTGGGACAGGAGACTTGCTGAATAGCTTCTAACTGGTGTCATGTGGAAACATGGTCAAGGTCTGCTTCAGTTTTACTGCTGAAGAAGCCATACAAGCATGTCTTGAAATAATTTTTTCCTCTAAGCTCATCAATATTAGCAGGTTCTTTCCTCTACAGCTGACCCAAAAATGATTCGCATTAAATCCAAAAACTGAATGTGTGGGTTTCCTCTGGGTGCTCCGGTTTCCCCTCTCAGTCCAAAGGCCTGCTAGCTGGTAGATCATCTTAAAGTTTCCTGTGTTTACATTATGGCTAAATCAGGGGCTGGTGGCGCAGTGACATCAGCGCTGGACTCCAGAACGGAGATTCCTGGGTTCGAATCCAGTCGGGCCGTTCCCGAGTACGCTTTCCATCCGTGCCGAGTTGAGTGTTGAGCTGGCAACTTGACCTTGTAAAATAAAGAAAGGCGCTGCGAAATGTCTGTGTGAGGAGTGGCGTGCTCTTTCGTTCTGCGCCTTGTAGAGCATGAAAATGCCCAACACCTGAGGCCTGAGTCGATGTCATCGTCGTCATTAAATCGAGGGTTGCTGGGCTGCAAGGCTGAAAGGTCTGGAAGAGCCGATCGCATGCTGTATCCCTAAATAAATAAGCAGTAAACACCCCAGTGTTGAAGGTCCAGTAGTTGGCTCTTTGATCAAGTCGTGCCCAACACCAACAGATGCTCTATTCTGGGCTCATTGTGGGAAGAGGTCATCAGGTGAACGGGGAAAAAATTCAGGGCAGTGCTGAACACTTCCCTGAAGTGTAGTATTCCTGTGGTCTCTTGGAAATATCTGTCCTATGACCACTCAGAATAGAGATGGAGCATATCAGGCTGGCAGTGTTTATTCACAAGGAGCATACAGTAATCCAGCATATAAGACAGAAAGAACAAGCCACCTCACAAACTGCCTTTCTACCATGCTCTTCCTACTCATCTGTGGAAGTATCTACCATTCTTGTATTGGTCTTTGTCAGCCACTTCTGGACTCTCCGAAATGGAAAGTCATCTTGCTTGTCAGGTCAAAAACTGCTGGAGGGACTCAGCATCTATTAAGGCAAAGGGACAGTTGAAGTTTTGAGTCAGCCAGCATTTTGATGCTGCTCCACCTGCTGAGTTCTCCCAGCAGTTCGTTTTTGCTCCAGATTACAATATCTGCAACTTCTTGAATGCTGATCGAATGGTTTGATGGCCTTTTAATGTTGTTGGAGTTGTGCATATGCAAGGATAGAGTATATTCTGCCAGTCAAAGTTTGAATTTTACATTTATTATCGAAGTATGTGTGCAGTATACAACCCAGAGAAAGCCGTGGAAAACCATTCAAAGAAAAAAAATCATCAACCCCTCCCATGTGCAAAGAAAAGAATCACAGAAGCGGCAAATAAGAGCAGAAAAACACAAGATAAAACACAAAATCTAAAGAATCCAGACTTGTTGAAGTTATCAGAAATGAGTCGCAGGTCACAAAGCAGATAGCATTGTATGGAAGTGGTTAGACATACTCTTGTTTGAATTGTCATTGCCTAGTACTTGTGGCATTTAGTATTTGTGCCACCTCTTGTCCCATGCCTAAACTTTGTTTTGGTTCTTGTTGCATGCAACATGGATATTGAGCAGTTATTAATAAACATCCCCATTTTCTGACCTTTATTTTGGATGGAAGGTTGTTGATAAATCAATTGAAGATGGTTGAGCCTGGACACACAATGATTTCCAGCTGGTGGAGATTTATTTTCACCACTTTTCCAATTGACTCCAGTTCTACCTCATCTTGTTAAATATTGGCATAATCTCAAAAGCAGTTGTTGCCTTACCTTGCCTCTAGAACTCACCTCTCTTGTCCACATTTGTAAAATGCTGCAAGGCGTGAGAGGCTGTGAGGTGTGTATCCTCAGATTACATATTAATGACTGTTGGAACTTGGCAATTCCCTAAGACCCAGGTTTCTTTATTTGTTTTATCTGTCATCTGGGATGTTCACTGTGGTGTGTTATACATCTCAGGAAATAAAGATACTTATGCCTACTTACATAAAAACAGGTGACCCTCAGATATGGCCTAACAAGTAGCAATTAAAATTGTGTGGTATTTGTGTTGCAGAAATGACTATCTCCAACATATCTAATATGACATTCAACAGAATTACTCTAGAATGAGTTTATTGTTCTGCATCATCATCAACATCCTGGGGAACCAGAAACTTAAGGACATGTAATAGAGCAAAAATTATTGGGAACTTAGAGGATTGGGAAGATTTTAAAAACCGACAGAAGGCAACAAAAAGGCATTAAGAAGGAAAGGATAGGATGCAAAATTAAGCTAGCCAATAATATTAAAGAAGATACCAAAAGTTTCTTCAGATTGTTATGTACCCCCTCAGGTTCATATTTTCTGTGGACAATCACTTTAAAATATGGGAGAATGAGAATGGCTTTTGGATACCGTTTGTGCTGCTATTAAAAGACAGAGAGGGAGAGAGCCAGAAACTGCTCGAAAGATTGATGTTATGGTTTCTCTGCAAATTGTTTACCTTTCTGCAAGGACACTTGCCTGCTTGTGAAGTTCCTGCAGAGAGAGGAGGGCAAGTAGGTTGATGGACAGCTGGTGTCCAACATGTGGAGATAAAAACCAGGTCCACTGCTACTCAGACAGGCACACCACCAGACGCTCAGTTTTGGACACTGAACGAGCTTTGTTGCACCCACGTGAAGGTGGGTTTTTGGAGGATCGATTTGGGGAAATCTATCGGCAGCTCACAGCGTAAAAAGGTGTGACCGGTGGGGAATTACTTGCGTGTCCATCCTTGTCTTGGGGATAATTCCACCACTGAAGAACGGTTGCATGTTATTATAGTCACAGTCGGTGACTTCTACGGGACTTCAGAGAACAACGAGAAGATCGACGGCATCACCACTCGCCTCTCTCTCTCTCCAATGTTACTCAACTAAAGACCACGAACTGAACTGAACTCTCTTCACCATCATTCACCAGTAAGTTTGAAAGAGCCTAGTTTTGTTCCTATTTCTATATATCATTGCTGATCTGTTCAATATATTTGCATTTATATTACTGTATTGCTTACTTATAAACACTTTTAGTTTATAGCAATACCAGACTCCAATATGTTTTCCATTTCTGCTGGTTCTTTAATCCGGTCACTGGGTGCGTGGCAAGATACATAAAGTGTAAAAGAGAGGTGAGAGTGGATATTGGACCACCAGAAAATGGTGCTGGAGAGGTAGAAATGAGCGACAAGGAAATGATGGATAAATATAGTAAGTATTTTGAACAAGCTTCTCTGTGGAAGACACTAGCAGCATGGTGGAAGTTCCAGAGTGTCAGCTAATCAGAAGTGTGTAAAGTTGCCTTTACTAGGGAGAAAGTTCTTTGGGAAACTGTAAGGTCTGAGGGTGGATAAATCACCAGGACCAGATGGTGTACACCCCAGGGTTCTGAAAGAGTTGGCTGAAGAGATTGTGAAGGCATTAGTAATGATCTTTGAAGAATCAGTAGATTCTGCAATGGGTTCGGAAGACTGGAAAATTGCAAATGCCACTCCACTCTTCAAGAAGGGAGAGGGGCAGAAGAAAGGAAAACTTAACCAGTTAGTCTGACCTCAGTGGTGGAGAAGGTGTTGGAGTTGATTGTTAAATATGTGGTTTTGGGGTACCTGGAGGCACATGATAAAATAGACCATAGGTGGCATGGTTTCGTCAAGTGAAAATCTTGCCTGACAAATCTGTTGGAATTCTTTGAAGAAATAACAAACAGGGTAAACGAAGGATAGGTTGATATTGTGTACTTGGATATTCAGAAGGCCTTTGACAAGGTGCCGCACATGAGACTGTTTAATAAGTTAAGAGCCTATGGTATTATAGGAAAGATACAGTACTAGCATGGATAAAGCGGTGGCCAATTAACAGGAGGCAAAGAGTGGGAATAAAGGGAGCCTTTTCTGGTTGGCTGCCAGTGAGTAGTAGTGTTCCACAGGGGTCTGTGTTGGGGCCACTTCATTTTGCAGTATTTGTCCATGACTTGGATGATGGAATTGATGGCTTTGTTGCAAAGTTTGCAAATGATACAAAGGTGGGGGGGAGGAGCAGGTAGTTTTGAGGAAGTAGCGAGGCTACAGAAGGACTTAGACATTAGGAGAATGGGCAAAGAAGTGGCAAATGGAACACAGTGTTGGGGAGTGTATGGTCATGCACTTTGCTAGAAGAATTAAAGTGGTAGACTGTTTTCTAAGTGGAGAGAACTTACAAAAATCTGAGGTGCAGAGTGATCTGGGAGTCCTTGTATAGGATTCCCTAAAGGTTAATTTGCAGGTTGAGTCTGAGGTGAGGAAGTCAAATGTAATGTTAGCATTTATTTCAAGCGGATTGGTATATAAAAGCAAGGATGTAATGTTGAGACTTTATAAAGCACTGGTGAGGCCTCACTTGGAGTATTGTGAGCAGTTATGGGCCCTTTATCTTAGAAAAGATGTGCTGAAACTGGAGAAAGTTAAAAGAGATTCACAGAAGTGATTCCAGAATTGAACAGCCTGTTGTACGAAGTGAAGTTGCTGGCTCTGGGTCTGTATTCACTGGAATGTTGAAGACTGAGGATGACCTAATTGAAACCTATTGAATGGTGAAAGGTCTTGATAGAGGGGATGCAGAGAGGATGTTTACTATGGTGGGAGTGTCTAGGACCAGAAGGGACAGCCTCAGATCAGCAGGCATACTTTTAGAACGGAGGAGAGGAATTTCTTTTCCAGAGAGTGTGAGTCTGTGGAATTCATTGAACCAAGCAGCAGTGGGGGTCAAGTGTTTTGAATATATAAGGTAGAGGTGGATGGATTCTTGAATGGTCAGGCCATGAAGGGATTCTTGGAGAAGACGGGAGATTGGGGCTGAAAGGAAAAATGGACCAGGCATGATAATGTCAGAGCACACTCGATGAGCCAAATGGCTTAATTCTGCTCCTGTAGCTTGTGATCTTTTTGTCTCAAATGGCTTGTTGGTGTGTGTTCTGTAAATAAAATCCAGTGTACCAATTCAATGAGACTATTTATCAGCTATTTCTAATCTTCCGACCTTGGCCATCAAGAAGAATGATCAACTATGGCATTGGAACTTCATGATCATCTTCAACTTGCACAATATCCCAACTTGAAAGTACGTCACCATTCTTTGTCACTGAATCACAATTTCAAAAGTCCTTCAACAACAGTACCTTGGGAGCATTCTCACGCAAAGGACTGTAGCTCAGCTTCTCTGGTAATGGGCAATAACTCCTGCTCTAGTCAATTATTCCCACACACATAAATAAAACCTGTTGTCTATTTCCTTACCCTCAGGTTTGCATTTGTTAATTACTGTCGGCATCAAAAACTTGTTCCTCGTTTGTATGCGAATGAAAAGTCCCAGATGTACTCTGTCAGCCAGGTAGTGCCTAGAAGACAAAACAAATTAGTAAGACAAAATTATGCATCGAAACTGGACCTCTGTAACTCCCTCGGCAACTGAATCCATTACTTCCTTATCGGGAGACCACAGATCGGAAATAATATCTCCTTGCTGACTGACGGTCAACGCTGGCTCACCTCAAGGCTGTGTGCTTAGCCTGCTGTTCTACTCACTACACCCATGACTGCGTGGCTTGGCAAAGTGCTAACACGATCTGTGAATTCACTGATGACACTACTGCTGTCAGGAAACATGCAGGAGTGAGACCTCTGCACTCAACACTGGTAAAATCAAGGAATTAACAGTGGACTTCAGGAAGGGGAAGTCCAAGGCAACACCCACCAGTCCTCGTTGGGGGGAGGGGTCAGCAGTGGAAAGGATGATCGTTCCTGGGAGTCAGCATCTCTGAAGGTCTATCCTGAGCCTAAAATATTGACTCAGTTTCAAAGGGGGCATGCCAGTGGCTATGTTTCATTATAAGTTTGAGGAGATTTGGTACGTCACCAAAGCCTCTAGCAGATTTCTTCTGATGTACACTGTCAGGTATAGAGGGGCCATTGCCCAGGATTAGAAAAATCTGCAGAGGCTCTGTAAGCTTAGCGAGCTCCATCATGGGCACTAGTTGCCCCAGCATCGAGGACATCTTCAAAAGGTGATACAGGTGTCCCCTACTTTACGAATGTTTGCTTTACACCACTTTGCTTTTACAAAAGACCTACATTAGTAATCTGTTTTCACATTACAAAGAGGATTTTTCCCTTTACGAAAATTTTTCCCATGTAAATTAATGGTTCTTTGCTTTGTGCCATTTCGGCTTAAGAAGGGTTTCAGAGGAATGCTCTATCTTTGTTGGGGGGAACACCTTGTACCTCAAAAAGGTGACATCCATCATTCAGGACCCCAACCACCAGGACATGCTCTCTTCTCATTATTATCGAGATATTTTATGTATTACACTGCTTTGCTGCCTCAAAACAAAAAAGTTCACAAAATTTGTCAGCGATTATAAACATGATTGTGATTTTAGTATTTAGATCAATGTCCTCTCACGTCTGTTGTCACACAATGTCATAGTTTTTAGATGCCAACTGACCTTCATATATTTTGACTTTATTCCTTTTTGTTAATTGTTTTGCATTGCAAATCTATTCCATATTAAGTCATGCTCTTATAGAACAATTTCTGGTTATTGATGTGGCAGATTAACTGATTTTCTGTCCTTTTGAGTCAAAGGTAATTTTCAACATTTCTGCTTCATTTTCATAAATGTCAATGAAAACACAAATAATTTTGATGCCCAAACTGCCTTGAGTTAGTGTTGGTAGTAAAATACTTAAACATTTTAATGAGGTTAGGATATTTACTGATGTTCTTAGATACGTCCATCTTAGCTGTTACAGAAAGTTAATTCCAATGGGATGGAAAATGTGAATTCCATTTTATGCTGTAAGGTTTTATTGTCAGTAACTTATTGTGGAAACACTGCCCATTTAATTTAATAATGTGCACATCAGTAATTACTTTTTTTAAATCATGGTGTGTGACTGCAATATTGCATTCTAAACTGCTTTTTAAATCCAGTTGTGTTTGATCTAAGAATTTTTTAAACATCTACCAAAGTAAAGCTTCAATGTGAAAAAAGACGTGAGTTCTTTGCACCTTTTCAAGTAGCAGCATAAACGGTTGTAACGTCTGTGTTAGTAAAGAATGCACAGAATTTGAGCTCATCTTTTTAAAGAAAAGCTTCCAAGCTGTGCCACTTGATGGCGCAGTTGTAGTATTTTATTTTCTGCACCAAACGGAAGCCTCCATTCTCAATGGTTTCAGCTGTGCAATGTGCAGCCCAATTTAACTCTGTCTTCTCTGGCAAGCAAGTCAATTCACATTTCTGTGAAATAATTTATAAGTTGTTCATTAATATAAAGGGAATTCAGAGAATAATGGATATGTTCCAAGACATCATATTGTAAAAGACCAGGTGCTAGTGGTCTTAAAGCATATAAAGATGGATAAATCCCTGGGATATGACCCAAGTGTATTCTAGGACATTGTGGGAAAAGTAGAGAAGAAATTGCTATGGAAGATTTGAGGGTGGTTTTATTTAAGAAGGGCTTCAAGCAGGCCAGTGAGTCTAACATCAGTGGTGGGGAAGTTACGGGAGGAGATTCTGAAAGATGCTATCTACCCACATTTGGAAAAGTGAGGACTGATTGGGAATAGTCCGTATGGCTTTCTGCATGAAAAATTGCATCTCATGAATTCAGTTGTTATTTTGAAGAGGTGACCAAGAGAATTGATCACTGCAGAGAGTTAAATCTTGTCCATATAGATTTTTAGCAAATATAGATTTCTGACAAGGACTGGTAGGCTATTTCAGAAGGTTATATCTCGTGGGGCCCAGGTGAGTGAGCCAGATGGATGCAGAACTGGTTTGGTGGAAGCAGTAAGGATGGTGGCCTCAGTTTTTTTTTCAGGTTGGGGGCACGTAGCCTTGAAGTGTACTGCAGGGATCAGTGCTGGGTCCACTGTATGTTATCTGTATTAACGATTTGGATGAGAATGTAGTTGGCATGGTTAGCAGCATGTGCATACATTTGGAGATGACACACAAATTGGTGGTATTGTACTATGTGGAGCAACTTATCTGAGAGTGTATCAGGATCTAGATCAACTAGAAGGTGGCCAAGGAATTCAATTGGACAGATGGGAATTGATGATGTTGGGGTGTTGAATCAGGCAGGACATGCACAATAAATAGCAGGAACCTGGAAAGTGCAGAACAGAGAGACCTTGGGGTATGGATACATAGTTCTCTGAAAGTGCTGACACTGGTAGGCAGGGTGGTGAAGAAGGCATTTTGCAAGCATGCCTTCATTGGTCAGGGCACTGAATGCATAGTTGGGGTGTCCTGTGACAATAATGTACAATGTTAGAAAGCCTGCATTTACAGTTACAGTTCTGCTTTCCTAGCTATTTGGCAAGGACATAATCGGAGCAGAATTAGGCCATTTGGCCCATCGTCTGCTCTGCCATTTCATCGTGGCTGACCCATTTTTCCTCTCAGCCCCAATCTCCTGCCCTCCCCCCATATCCCTTCTTGCCCTGACCAATCAAGAATCTATCAATCTCTGCCTTAAATATACGTAAAGACTTGGCTTCCACAGACTCACCACTCTCCAACTAAAGAATTCCTCATCGCCATTCTGAAAGGATGCCCCTTATTCTGAGACTGTGACCTCTGGTCTTACACTCTCCCACCACAGGGAACATCCTCTCTACATCCGCTCTATCAAGGCCTTTCATCATTTGATGGGTTTCAATGAGGTCACTTTTGAATTTTAGTGAATACATGCCCAGAGCCATCAAATGCTCTTCACATGACAATCCATTCAAACCTGGAATCATTGTCATGAATCTCCTTTGAATTGACTCCATTTTTAGCACATCCTTTCTAAGATAAAGAGCCCAAAACTTCTTCCAATACTCCCAAGTGAGGCCTCACCAGTGCTTTGTAAAGTTTCAACATTACATCCTTGCTTTTATATTCCCATCCTCTTGAAATGAATGCTAACATTGCATATGACTTCTTCACCACAGACTCAACCTGCAAATTATTCTTTAGGGAATCCTGAACAAAGACTCCCAAGTCCCTTTGCACCTCAGTTTATTTTGTATTTTCTGTCCATTTAGAAGATGGTCACCCCTTTCATTTCTCCCACCAATGTGCATGACCATACACTTCCCAACATTGTATTTCATCTCCCACTTCTTTGCCCATTCTCCTAATCTATCTAGGTCCTTCTATAGCCTCTCTACTTCCTCAAAACTTCCTGCCCTTCCACCTATCTTCGTATCATCTGCAAGCTTTGCAATAAAGGAATCAATTCCATCATCCAAGTCATTGACATATAAGGTGTGTTTAAAAAAAAACAAAACAAAAAAAACTGTCCCAACACAGACCCCGTGGAACGCCTCTAGTCACGGCAGCCAACCACAAAAGACTCCTTTTATTCCCACTCTTTGCTTCCTGCCAGTTAGTCACTGCTTTATCCATGCTACATCGTTCATTTAATACCATGGCTTGTTAAGCAGCCTTGTGTGGCACCTTGTTAAAAGCCTTCCGAAAATCCAAATACACAACATCAACTGATTCTGCTTTGTCAATCCTGCTTGATATTTCTTAAAGAATTCCAACTGATTTTTCAGGCAAGATTTTCCCCTTGATGAAACCATGCTGAATACTGCCTGTTCTATTGTGTGCCTTCAAGTACTCTGAAGCTACATCCTTAATGTTCGACTTTAATATCTTCCTAATCTCTGAGGACTAACTGGCCTATAATTTCCTTTCTTCTAGCCCTTTCCTTTCTTGAAGAGTGGAGTGACATTTGCAATTTACCGGTCTTGCAGAACCATTTGAGTATCTAGTGATTCTTGAAAGATCATTACCAATGCTTCCCTGATCTCTTCAGCGCATGTATGCACAGGTGCAATGAAAAACTTTGCAACATGTAGCATCATAAATGTAGTATTCACAAGAAAAAATAAATGGTTTTTTTTAACAAGGAAGCACAATAAGAACAAAAAAGCCCATTGTGGTGGAAGGTGGTCAAGTGTTCACTGTGTTGCTAAATTAGTGATTAGGGATCTCTGATGGATGTTGCTTTCTTGAGGCAGCACCTCCCGTAGGTACTACCGGTTGTGGGAAAGGATGTGCCTACGTATTGGAAGGGCACACTGAGCTGAAAACAGTGCCAACAATTGTATAAGGATTTTGTTGGACCGGAGGGCCTGATTTATAAGGAGAGGCTGGATATGGTGAGTCTCTTTTCCCTTGTATTTAGGAGGATGAGGGAGAGGCAGAATTGTGGGGCATAGGTGAGGTGAATGGTCAGTCTTTTTCCCAGGGTAGTGGAGTAGAAGGCCAGAGGGGGTGCCCAAGAAGCAACTTTTTCCACAAACAGGTAGGGAAGTGATGGAAGCAAATAGAGTTACAACATTTGGACAGATACATGGATGTGAAAAGTTTTGAGGGCTCTGGATCAAACAGAGGCAAATGGGACGAGCTTTGATTGGCATGATATGTTGGGCTGAAGGGCCTGTGTTGTATAGCATCACCTAAATTTATCCCAGTTCATACGTTGAAGGTTTTTTTTACTTCTCTTGCACAGTATTATTCTCACCTCCATGGTTTTCCTTTTTAATTTACTCCCACACTGGCTTTTTACAAAATTCTGTCTGCCACTGAACCTGAGGAAACATTGTTTTAACTGACCGTTCCATGTATAGAAATGAGAGCCAGCTAAGTATTAATTTAGGTAGCAACCAAGAACGAAATGACTGAAGAGCAAATGCATGTTAAACAAAAGCATTATTAATATGTTATCCTTTGCTAGCAGGTCCAAATATGCTGATTCCTTTAGTTGTACAGGTAAGTTGTGGATTAGCTAGGGTGTTTACATTGGTCAGGGTTAACTGTAGGAGGTGGGTGCTGTAGAGTACTAGAATCTGACAGAACATAGATTAGTCTGCATGAATAGTGATCTTTAAGTAACGCAGAAGTAGATGTGTTCAGGAGAAACTCTAGAATTAAAATAATAGCAGCTGGAGTGGGACACTGGCACATCGAGCCTACCTCACCACCCAGTGTTGTTGTGGTTCGCTCACACAAGCCCTTCTCCACTTTGTGCCAATTTCCCATTGCCTCAGTCCCCTGATCTTTCAATAATGTGTCCAGTTCCACTTTAAATACTCCTGGTGATCCAGCCTCCCAGTTCTCAGACAGAATGTTGGAATTCTTATCACTCTCTGCCAGAGGAAATTTCAACTTGCCCTTAATTTAAGTTATTGCTCCCTAATCTTGAAACTATCAGAGCTACCATTCTCCAGCAACATATTCCGGGCAACTTTCACTTAGAGGGTTTTGTTTAAAACCTGCCTCGCGTGGCTTCTTTAAATATTCTCCCGTCTCACCTTGAACCAGTGATCTCTAGTATTTGATGTTCCACTTCAATGCTGAAATTGATGGAATTTTATTTCCCATCAAAACCAGGGTGCTGTCTGTCAGTAAGTTAAAGCACTTCACTGAGAGAGCGCAGACTGAATATTAGGAGCATATCAGCCTTCCTGTGGTACTTTTACTAAAGAGATTCAAAACATTAAACCAAGTCTGGAATCAATAACTTTCTCTCATGGGTGAAGCTGCCTCATCTGCTGTGTATTTCCTGCATTTGCTGGTTTAATTTCAGATTTGCAACATCTGTAGTTCAACAAGCCCAAGCATGACAGGAGAGAGGATATTTGTTTCTGCCTTTATCTCTTCCCGCAATCCAGAAGGATTGCTAAAGATTTTGGTTAATTACAGCTGATGAAACTGTTGATTTTTGTTTTGTATAAATATAGTTAAAGGAGATCTGATAAGTATGTTTGATCAATTTTTTATACATATATCTAGATATGCCAGTGAACATAACTATAAGTATCCAGATATCATATTTAGGTCCAAGCAATTGTAGGCATCCAGAGAAATTTACTAACCCATAGGTGACTGCCAATTAAGCTTGAGAAGTTTCTCAACAGAATATAGTCCGTCTCCATTGAAGTCTTCTGTTACGGGGTCATATCTTTTTGAATGTGATGCACTTGTGTTGACAGATTCATGGCAACTGTTTTCATTCATTCCTGTGTGGAACAATGATGGTAACTTGACTTTGACAGCTGGAGTCATTATGGATGTTTGATGTTAATACCCCAGATACCCACCAGAAGTATTGAAACTATTGTTCAACATTGTGATAATCCCATCCCCTATTTTCCTTTTTACAAACCTTGCTGTCTCCCTCTCAGATTATACCCTCAGTATATAGAATTGCTTTCACTCTTTTTATTCTGTCTAGGTATTCCATTGCGTTCAAAGGACATGTATGGAACTTCTGAAGGTCATTGAACAGTATCAGAAACAGATTTGCTGTATGTATTCAATGCTGTTAGCTGAATTGTTTTAACATATGGCTATTTGTGTTACTGCAATGTCATTAACATAGCGTTGAATATTACAAGGAATTAGTAATTAAAACTATAATTCAATAAAAGTATTAATGTAGAAATTAAACAAGGCTCATTCAGCCCAAGGATTTGTGCCATGTTATGGAGGTAGGTCATGAGTGAACAGTCCATCACTTCCCACATGTGCATATTTTGTCTAATTCTAAAATTGACTGGAGTTGCTACTTGATTTCTTATAATCCTTGGTTCATTTCACTGGATTGGGAACATCAAGTGGTGGTAATCTCCTCCTGGCCAAATTCCTGTTAGGCACGAATTATGATGGTGGAATATTTTGAATGACCCTCTTTGCAGCAAAAGAGACACAGGGCCACTAGAGGGCAGAACTGCCTGGAGGACTAGAAATTTTGTTACTGCTGAAATTTGCCAAGACTGGAATGAGTGAAAATTTTCAATCTGAAATAATAAGGAAAAAAAATGATTTACTCTTCAGTCTTGGGATTCTGTATAAGTTCATGTAATTATTGTTCTCATAATAGCTCCTGGAAGCCATGAGAACAGTGGTGTGAGAAGCAAATAGGCTGGGCAACAGGGAAAACATTTAAACTCCACAGAGATTTAAATTAATTAAACATTATGCTAGGTAATCAGGTTTTTTTTTGCCCCACTTTTATCTCAGATTGTGATGACCAGGACAGAACTATTACTTTAGTTCTTCCTCCCAGAAGGTCATTCTTACACTTTTAAACATCAGCAAGTTATCTGCTCTGTGGCAAGAAGTATCTTAACAAAATCTAGTTCAGACCTTGCCCAACATTTATTTACAAATACTTGTGAATGCAAATCATTGAAGTATAGCTGAGGACAGAAATGGTTTTACTTTTTCTTTATAATTTTAGGAATACTTTTGCCAATTTATTTCTCCCCTGTATTGTTTGCTTAGCTGGCTGCGGTAAAAGTTGAAGAATTCTGCATTATTTGGTACAATACACCAGGTGGTGCATTTACTCGGCAAGTTAATTCTGACATTTTTTTTAAAAAAACTGAGATGCAATGTATGGTGACTGAGTGATTTAAAAAAAAATGAAACAAATATTCTGCTAAAAATGTTTCTACATGCACTTTATTCCAGGGATGTGGGTTAGCCTGTTCTCAAACCATTTCTTTCTAAGTTCTGAACAGCAATAAAATTAATGACTTTATCTTTCCATTTCAGTTTTGTCTCAGGAAGAAAATGAATTGGGCAAATTTCTTAGATCGCAGGGTTCCCAGGATAAAACCAGAGCAGGAAAGATGATGCAAGCAACTGGAAAGGCACTGTGCTTCTCCTCACAACAGAGGTATTGGAGTAATTGCCATATTTAACATGTTAGTCTGATTGTGCTGAATGGCGATAAGGAGTTAAGGTATCCACTTCAATTGTAGGAAATATGTTTGATAAGATAATTATTTAGGTGCACTGAACCTGCCGTTTATCTGCTTTCTTCTGGAGAAAATTTGATATACTAATATTAACCTACTTCCATATGAACATTGCCAAAGGCCATTTATCTGTCCAATCTTTATTGTGTGATGAATATGATGAGAAATAGGAGGACGTCTGTCAGAAATTTACCTTTATCTGAAACTGATAATAGGCACTGTGTTGTTCATGGATTCATAATAAATTTGATGCTGGAGTCAAAGGATTTTGAAGCAATTACTTTGTGAACAATTTCTTCACTTGTAGCAATGTTAATTGATTCAACACGTACAAACAATAATTGATTACTTTGGATTATAAGGAAGGAAATTAGATCCTTTATTCAGTCGGTCTGCACACCTTCTAGCAGCAGCTTAGCCTACAGGTGTATGACATGACATTACACTGTGGATTCTGAACACACCCTTACACAGAAATGGCAGATGGCTAATCCATTCTGTCAGGATAAATACACAGTCAAGCTTGTAAAATGATTCAGTCATTTATGACTGTTTCTCATATTCACAAAAACATCAAAAAAAAAACTAATAGACAATTAAGTTCATTCAATGAAAAATAAAACACAAAGTGAACTGCATTAGATAAAAATGTAAATTCACTATAATTGCAACACCTCCACTTTCGGCAATGTTTTCTCTTACTTTCATACTTTCACAGCCATTCATAGTAATGTTAAGCATTGGACGGGGGCAAATCTGACCCACTGGACGGTGGCAGGATGTGCGTACTCTCCTTAAGGAAGTATCAGAGAGTCAGCTGGCTTACTCCTGCTCCCAATCCTTCAGTTTTCTTAATTCTCTTCGAAGTTCAAAGTATGTTTAGCATTATGCCTTACAGGCAGCCACAAAACAAAGAAACCCAACAGAACCCATTTAAAAAAAATGATTGCCAAATATACAACTTGCAAAAAGGGGAAGAATAAACAAATTATGCAAACAATAAAAGAGAGCAAATAGAATTCAGAGCAAAAGTGAGTCCACAGACACAAGGCCCAGAGCAGCCCACAGCCTCAGCTCAGTTCAGTGCAGAGCAGTGAGCAAAACTGGATCCACCCTCCCCTCACCTTTGGTCCTGACACCCTGCTTTTTCAATCCATCCAGCCCAGTGTTTAAACCATCCTTGCACTAAGACCTGGACTCTGTTGCATCAATACTCTCTGGGTCTGGACCCCACCTCCACGTTTCAGCTTGTAGGGCATCACGATAAATTTAGTGGAACTGTACAACTTTGCTCATGCGCACAGTGCGTCTGTGGGATGGTGACAGTAGTAGGATAGAAAGTAAAGGAGAATCTGGTTCCATCTGTTCAAGTTGTGGATGCAAACAGTCCTTAAGTACATGATTCTGCGAATTGTTATTTTGAAACCTTTTCTATTTGTAGCATGAAGTAGAAGTTAGTACTGATGCAAATATGAATGCCATAGAATTGATATTTTCTAAATATTGATATTTGCAGCTTTAATGTTCAATTTTACTTGTGCGGCTGAAACCTATCAGCTGTAGTTTTTGCATAAATCTCCTTTATGAGCAATTGATGTCATTGATTTAAATATATATGGTAGATCACATCACCCAATCTGCTCAGACCTTGTATCTTGGATTTCAAGCCTATTATTGGGTTGCTTCCAATTGTTCTCTTTTTTGCCCCATTATCATTTGTTTTTCCCATTCTGAACACATAATTTCTGTACTAAATAATTGGGTTCTAGCAAATCAAAACATCAGGGTGAAACGGGTTGTTCATAAAATATGTAGAGAGAGATGCATTAAATTCCCATTCCCAGAATGTTTTGATTTAATGTTACAACAGCACCAGTTAAAGCACTGAGAAGAAGAAAGCTGCTTGCTGCCTCCTGTTAGAGGATGTTAACTGGCTGTGCTTTTCCTGACTCAGGCTGGCACTTCGTAGTCCTTTATGTCGCCTGTACCAGGAAGTGGAAACTTTCAGGTACCGTGCCATTTCTGATACCTGGCTGACAGTGAATCGAATGGAACAGTCTCGCACAGAATACCGGGGAGCACTACTCTGGATGAAAGATATTTCTCAGGAGTTGGATCCTGATGTGTATAAACATCTAGAAAAGTTTAGGAAGGTAAGAACTTATTGTGTGGTATATTTAATTAATGCTACCTTTTTAAATAAGGATGCCATCAGAAAAACAGCTGTAACAGGACATTTTGTGTTACTATACTAGTTGCATAAATGGATCTACAAACAATGTCTGACCTAGCTGATTGGTGTTGGCAATTTCTGTTTTGGGTGTAGAAATTAAAAATGCTTGGACATGTAGTTAGATCTCAGTTTTCCCTAAAAACTGAGCTTTTCTTTTTTCATATTGGTCTTGCATTATTTTACTATTACAGCTACGTAATCTTAATTGAGTTCTCGCACAAACACTAGTGTAAAGGCTCATACATCGAGAATGGTGCACATGGTATATGGCAATACTTCCTTGGCTTTTGGAAATTTGGTAGTACACAAATGCTACAGTTGGCAGTAAATGTGCTGTACAGTAAGCGTGTGCACCAGATCTTTAATGAAATATACTGCTGACTTTCCTAACTACGAAGAAGATACAAGTTGCAACACTGGAATAAGTTGTGCTATTCTCATTTCTTATTCTCTATCTCTCCACAATGGTGAATTTCTCATTTCCATCAAGACACATCTTATCTGTTCTCTGGATTGTACCAGGAGGCAGGAAGACACCTATATATCTCATAATAGTTACTTAGTGTTTTCTAGGGGCTCCTAGAAAAAGGGATCACCATGGAGTGTATCTACTCACTGTAGATTGAACTAGGGCACAATCAAGTTGGCAGGGCCCCGGCCTGAGAGCGAGGAATGAGCCAATGTTTGGGCATTGCTGGAACGGACTTGGTGATTCGTTGTGGCAGAACTGAGGTGAGGTGAGGCAGAGTCAAGGGGGCAGGGCCTAAGTCCAGGTCTGAGAATAACCCAAGGGATCCTCATTTTAAGCACCAGGCTGAATTGGAAAGGTCAAATATGGGCTGAATGAGACGGTTGGGTCCAGGCCCAGGAGCATATCGCAGTGGTCTGAGAGCAAGGGATGGCCTGAGGTTTGGACAATTCAAGTGCAAGGCTAGATTGTAAAGGTCAGGTTGTTGGGGCCAGGGGCAAGGGACAGGCCAGTTCAGTTCGCTGCTCCGTGAGGTTTACTCGTCTCTGCGCTGAACTGAGGCTGCGGCCTGCAACCAACAGGCTATTGGATTGGCTGCAGTGATGTCTGGCTTCTCGGCTGTGGACTCACTTCTGTGAGCTTCAGCTGTCTACCTGCTTTTGTTGTTGCACAGTTCGGTTGTTTCTTTGCTCACTGGGTGTTTGATGGTATTTTATTAATGGGCTCTATTGGGCTTCTTTGTTTTGTGGTTGCCTGTAAGGAGGCAAATCTCAAAGTTGTGTAAGAACATAAGAACATTAGAAATAGGAGCAGGAGTAGGGCATCTGGCCCATCGAGCCTGCTCTGTCATTCAATAAGATCTTGGCTGATCTGGCCATGGACTCATCTCCACCTACCTGCCTTTACCCCATAACTCTTAACTTCCCTACTATGCAAAAATCTATCCAACCTTGCTTAAATATATTTACTGAGGTAGCCTCCACTGCTTCATTGGAAGCAGTTCCTCCTCATCTCTGTCGGAAATATACTCCCCCACATCTTGAGGCTATGTCCCCTAGTTGTAGTCTCACCTACCAGTGGAAAAGGCTTTTCTGCTTCTATCTTATCTATCCCTTTCATAATTTTATGTTTCTATGAGATCTCCTCTCATTCTTCTGAATTCCAGTGAGTACAGTCCCAGGCTGCTTCCCTCTCCTCATGCTTTAACTCCCTCATCTCCGGAATCAACCTGATGAATCACCTCTGCCGCACATCTAAAGCCAGTATATCGTTCCTCAAGTAAGGAGACCAAAACTTCATGTAGTACTCCAGGTGCGACCTCACCAGTACCCTATGCAGTTGCAGCATAACCTCCCTGCTCTTAAATTCAACCCCTCTGCTCTGGTAATGAAGGCCAATATCCCATTTAACTTCTTGATGCTGCAATTTTTAACCATTTAAATAATAATCTGCTCTTCCATTTTTTTCTTCCAACGTGGATGACCTCGCATTTATCATCTGTCAGACCCTTGCCCACTCTCTGCAGACTCTCGATATCTTCTGCACAATTTGCTTTTCTATTCAGTTTAGTATCATCATCAAACTTAGATACACTATACTTGGTCCCCTCTTCCAGATCGTTAATGTATATCATGAATAGTTACAGGCCCAGCACCGACCCCTGTGGCACGCCACTCACCACTGATTGCCAACCAGAGAAAGATCCATGTACCCCAACTCTGCTTTCTATTAGTTAACCTACCCTCTATCCATGCTAATACATCACCCCAAACTCTATGTATTCTTAACTTATGGATAAGTCTTTTATGTGGGAATCCAAGTAATGATGTCCATCTATTCCCCTCTATCCCCTGCATTATAGAACTCCAGTAAGTTTGTCAAACAGGACCTGCCTTTGTTGAATCCATGCTGCGTCTGCCTGATGGATCCATTTCTTTCCAGATGCCTCACTATTTCTTTAATGATGGCATCAAGCATTTTCCCAACAGCAGATGTTAAACAACTGGCCTACATCCTAATGGCCTAAGGTAGAAGGAGTCAAGTTTAGAAAATCTAGCACATTTATTTTTCAACATAGTCCCCTCTTACATTTACACACTTAGTCCAGCGGTCATCGAGCATACAGATCTTGGACCTTCAGAAAGCGTTCGCAGCAGGGGTGATTGATAAGTTTGTGGCCTGTAGAAGGAGATGTCATTAACTTCAAACTTTCTGCATAATCATTCAAAGAGTTGACCAGCTTGTGCATGTAACGAGAGCTGTATAACTCATCTCCTTCTACCTTAGGCCATGAACTAATCAATCACCCTCGTTGTGGACACTTTCTGGAGGTGTAAGATTCGTATGCTCCACGACCACTGGACGAAGTGTGTAAATGTAGGAGGGGACTGTGTTGAAAAATAAATGTGCCAGCTTTTCTAAAATTGACTCCTTCTACCTTAGACTACGAACCTATCAATCACCCCTCATATATTTAAATGCTGAATTACCTTTCCCTATTCTTCATACCAGAATACATCACCTCATAACTCTCGGTATACATTCACAAATTAAAAATTGTAGCTGCACCCATTCCCCATGACCCTCCTTTGTTATTTAGTCAGCTTGCTATGCCTCTTTTGTGTCATGTTCTTCTTGATCCATATTCCTAAAATCATTGATATGTCTGTTTATATGGTACCTTATTCAAATTGTTCGGCAAGACAATGTGTCCTACATTAATTCTAATACTCTTTTTAACTTTCCCTGCTATGTCACCACTAACAATTAACGGATCATGGCTGATTCAGTTTCCCTCTCAGTCCAAATCTCCTGCCTCACCTCTCACCCTGGTATCCCTTCATGCTCTGACCAATCGAGAATCTATCAACCTCTGCCTTAAATATACTTGGCCCCCACAGCTGCCTGTGGCAAAGAATTCCACAGATTCACCACTCTCTGGCTCAACAAATTCCACCACATCTCCATTCTATCAATGCCTTTCACCATTTAATAGGTTTCAATTAGGTCACTCCTCATTATTTTGAATTCCAGTGAATGCAGGCCCAGAGCCATCAAATGATCTTCATATGACAAGCCTTTCGATCCTGGAATAATTTTCATGAACCTCCTTTGTACTCTCCCCAGTTTCATTCTTTCTAGGATAAGGAGCCCAAACTTGCTCACAATGCACCAAGTGAGGCCTCACCAGTGTTTTATGAAGCCTCAACATTACATCATTGCTTTTATATTCTAAGTCCTCCTGAAATGAACATTAACATTGCATTTGCCTTCCTTACCACAGACTCAACCTGCAAGTTAACCTTTAGGGAATCCTTTACAAGCGCTCCCAAGTTCCTTTGCACCTCAGTTTTTTGTAGTTTCTCTCCATTTAGAAAATAGTCAACCCTTCTATAGAAGTACATGACCATACACTTCCTGACACAGCATTCCATTTGCGACTTCTTTGCCCATTCTCCTAATCTAAGTCCTTCTGTAGCCTCGCTACTTTCTCAACACTACCTGCCCCTCCACCTATGTTCACATCATATGCAAACTTTGCAACAAAGCCATGAATTCCATCATCCAAATTATTAACATATAACATAAAAACTGGTCCCAACACAAACCCCTGTGGAATACTGTTAGTCACCGACAGCCAACTAAAAAGGCTCCTTTTATCCACACTCTTTGCCTCTTGCTTTGTCCTTAAAAGTCAGATGCATCTCTGTGAGGGACTAGGACCAATGAAGTGTGACAGTGGAAAAGTGTGTATGGAGCCGGAGGAAATAGCGGAGGTACTTAATGAATACTTTACTTTAGTATTCACTATGGAAAAGGATCTTGGCTATTGAAGGGATGACTTGCAGTGGACTGAAAAGCTTGAGAATGTAGATATTAAGGAAGAGGATGTGCTGGAGCTTTTGGAAAGCATCAAGTTGGATAAGTCGCCGGGACCGGATGGGATGTACCCCAGGCTACTGTGCAAAGCCAGGGAGGAGATTGCTGAGCCTCTGGCAATGATCTTTGCATCATCAATGAGAACAAGAGAGGTTCTGGAGGATTGGAGGGTTGCGGATGTTCCCTAATTCAAGAAAGGAAATAGGGATAGCCCAGGAAATTATAGGCCAGTGAGTCTTACTTCAGTGGTTGGTAAGTTGATGGAGACGATCCTGAGAGGTAGGATTTATGAACATTTGGAGAGGCATAATATGATTAGAAATAGTCAGCATGGCTTTGTCAAAGGCAGGTCATGCCTTACGAGCCTGATTTAATTTTTTGAGGATGTGACTAAACACATTGATGAATTAGAACAGTAGATGTAGTGTATATGGATTTCAGCAAGGCATTTGATAAGGTACCCCTTGCAAGCTTTATTGAGAAAGTGAGGCATGGGATCCAAGGGGACATTGCTTTGTGGATCCAGAATTGGCTTGCCTATAGAAGGCAAAGAATGGTTGTAGACAGGTCATATTCTGCATGGTGGCCAGTGACCAGTGGTGTGCCTCAGGGATCTGTTCTGGGACCCTTGCTCTTTGTGATTTTTATAAATGACCTGGATGAGGAATTGGAGGGATGGATTAGTAAATTTGCCGATGACTCAAAGGTTGGGGGTGTTGTAGATAGTGTGGAGGGCTGTCAGAGGTCACAGTGGGACATAGGATGCAAAACTGGGCTGAGAAGTGGCAGATGGAGTTCAACCCAATTAAGTATGAGGTGGTTAATTTTGGTAGGTCAAATATGATGGCAGAATATAGCATTAATGATAGGACTCTTGGCAGTGTGGAGGATCAGAGGGATCTTGGGGTCCGAGTCCATTGGATACTCAAAGCTGCTACACAGGTTGACTCTGTGGTTAAGAAGGCATACAGTGCATTGGCCTTCATCAATCATGGGATTGAGTTTAAGAGCTAGAGGTAATGTTGCAGCTATATCGGACCCTGGTCAGACCCCACTTGGAGTATTGTGCTCAATTCTAGTTGCCTCACTACAGGAAGGATGTGGAAACCATAGAAAAGGTGCAGAAGAGATTTACAAGGATGTTGCCTGGATTGGGGAGCATGCCTTATGAGAATAGGTGACTGAACTCGGCCTTTTCTCCTTGGAGCGACAGAGGATGAGAGGTGACCTGATAGAGGTGTACAAGATAATGAGAGGCATCGATCATGCGGATAGTCAGAAGCTTTTCCCCAGGGATGAAATTGCAAGCATGAGAGGGCATAGTTTTAAGGTGCTTGGAAGTAGGTACAGAGGAGATGCCAGGGGTAAGTTTTATATGCAGAGAGTGGTGAGTGCGTGGAATGGTCTGCCGGCGGCATTGGTGGAGGCGGATACGATAGGGTCTTTTAAGAGACTCCAATTTTTTTTATTAATATCTACATAGAAGAATACTGAGTACAAGAAACTCCTGGATGGGTGCATGGAGCTTAGAAAAATAGAGGACTATGGGTAAAGCCTAGGTAGTTCTAAGGTAGGGACATGTTCCGCACAGCTTTGTGGGCCGAAAGGCCTGTATTGTGCTGTATGTTTTCTATGTTTCTATGCGCAAGTTTCTCTTTTTGCCCTTATGGGCCTCATTCACCCGTGATACTTTTACTCTTTATCAGTTGTAGAACATTTAAATTGACGACTAACACATCTGGAAAATGTACCCTGTGGTATTTTGTGGGCATCACAGTAGCACAGCAGTTAGTACAATGCTATTACTGCTGTGGCATTCTGGAGTTGGGAGTTCTATTTCAGCAGTTTGTACATTTTCACGGCGAACACGATTTCCTCCAGGTATTCAAGTTTTGTCCCACAGACCAAAGACGTATAGATTAGTAGGTTAATTGTCCTGTGATTAGGTTAGTGTTAAATAGGTGGTTTGCTGGGTGATGCAGCTGTTTGGACAGGAAGGGCCTGGTCAGCACTGTATCTTCCTTCTGATCTAATTTTAAAAATTTCCATAAAAACTGGAATATCAGGACTACAACCAATGTGCAGTATATGCAAGATGTATGAGCATGATCAAATCCTGCAATGACATCATAGATGGATCATATTTCTCTTGTGTAGAGTATATACAAAAGGTTGTTTCCAAAATAAATTTTGAATATTGAAATTACATTACTTAAATTAATTTCCCTTTGTTAGGATTACTTAGAAGTTCTAATGTTTTTGTCCCAGACATTTTTAATTATGCTGATAATAATGATTTCTGTATTAAAATATTTAAAGTAAATATGAATTAGTATATTGGCACAGATCAAATTCAAAGATTTCAGGAATACAAATAGAACATTAAAAATATTAACCCTTGCCTGTAATCAACATTTAAATTGTGGGCAAATTCTTAATGGTGAAAATTCTCTGTTTTTTAAAAAAAATCTTACATTCTCACTGCTGAGTTTGTACGTTCTTCTTGTGACTGCATCGGCTTCCTCGGGATGCTACTGTTTCCTCTCACAGTCCAAAGATGTACCGGTGGGTAGGTTAACTGGTCATTGTAAACTGTTCCATGATTAGGCTCAGATTAAACTGAGGATTCCTGGGTGGTGCAGTTCCAAGGGCTGGGTAGACCTATTCCACACTTTATCTCAATAAATTAATAAATAAACATCTATTTCCTGCTTGTATAATAATCAATATTTTATTCTTTAATTGCCTACATAAAAACAGAACCTTTAATGGTGATCTTTCGATATTTAGCATAGAAATCTAGGATCTACTTTCTCATGGAAGTGTAGTTTAACTTGTTGCATCCATACACATTTGGGATGTCAATAAATCTGCAAATGCTTGAAATCTGTTCATAAAATCACTAGATACACTCAGTAGGTTAGGCATATTTGAGAAAGGAGCAACAGTCAATATCCCAGTTCAAAAGGTCTGAAAAACGTTTATCAAGGTGCTTTTTTTTTATTGTTACCCGATCAACAAGGGTTTAGATTTCCCATTCTATGTCGTATTTGTTTGCTGCTGCTGCATTAGCGCTACCCTACAAACTCTTTCCCGATTCCCCATTGTTTCCTTGGACATAAATGAACACGACAAGAATGAGAAGTACTGAACTGTTTGCATGCACAATCCTTTTGATGTAATTGCTTCATTTTCGTGGTATGTATTTTTTTCAAATAAAATACAAGTCTGTGCTCCCACGTGTAGAGTCTTGAAAATGCTAAAGATTCATTTCCAGCAAATGACAGAGTTTGTAAAATCATTGCAACATCTGTTGCGAGCGGAATTCTCTTGAAGTATTGGAAGGAATTATTGATATTAGACCTCTAAATCTGGCACTTACATTTTAATTTCCTCAGTGTTTAATTACTGTGTGGGCAAAATGTGAATATCAATTGTGCATCACCATGTGATGGGATTGTTTGATGAAGTACAAATTAAAGATCTTTTATCATTAAGCCAAACTGAATCTTTTTGATGGAAGATACACAATTATAAAGAGTGAGCTGGGTTCAACAGTATCCTTTCATAGAAATGAAGCAAGTATCAATCTCGTACAACATCAGTGATTACGATGCAAGAGGACATTTAATCCATCTTGTCTGTTGCTGGAACAATTCAGAAATTATCTTGCCATCCTTTCCTCTCTTCATCTGCCTTGTGTTTTCATTTTGTTTTTATTTTTTTATAGAGAAGTTGTTAAATATTCAGAATCAGGTTTATCAGTGACATAGGCCATGATGTTCTTTGCTTTGTGACAGTAGTACAGTCCAATACATTAAAAAAATTACTACAAGTTACAATAACATTTTTTAAAGTAGTGTCAAAAGGTCTCAAAGCAAATCTAGACAAGGCACAAATACAACAAGAAGTAATTTACTTGGGACAGAAAATCTCCCAAGGTATACGGGAAATCACTGAGGGTCATGTCAAAGCTTCCTCCAATAGTCCAGCGAATTCAGTCATTTCTGGATCTGTGCAAACTAAACAGAGCATGGGTATATTCATTTGCCGAAATAACTCCACCACTCAACAAACTGCAGAGGGCCACTAAGCACTCGGATAAGCTTGTAACTCTTAATGAAGAACTGAAAGCTTCCTTCCAAAGTCCCTGTGTTCTGTTTTCAGGACATGTTCCCTTTTGCTCCCTATGCCATTAGTACCAACATGTACCACGACTTCTGGCTGCTCACCCTCCCTTTTCAGGATATTGTGAACACTTTCGGAAACATTGCAGATCCTGGCACCTGGGAGGCAAACTACCAGCCATATTTCTTTCTCGCTTCCACGGAATCACCTGTCTGTCCCCCTGACTATAGAGTCCCTTATTGCTACTGCCATCCTCTTCAGTTTCCTACCCTTCTGAGCCACAGGGCCAGACTCTGTGCCAGAAACACAGCCACTGTTGCTTCCCCCACGTAGGTTGTTTTACCACTCCTCCCCCCCCCCCCCAAAACAGTACTCAAAATGGAGTACTTAATGTTGAAGGGGACAGGGGTGTTTTCCACTATCTGATGTTTTCCCTTCTCTCTCCTGATAGTCGCCCATTTATCTGCGTTGGGATGACCACCTCCCTGTATTTCCTGTCTGTCACTGCCTTACTTTCCCTAACAAGCCGGAGTTCATTGAACTGCAGTTTCAGTTCCCTAACACGTTCTCTAAGGAGCTGCATCTGGATGCGCCTGGTGCAGATGTGGCCATCAGGGAGACTGGTAGTCTCTCAGAAATCCCACGTCTGACACCCGGAACAGAGTACTGGCCCTGTAGACATAGCCCCTATTCTCTCAAGAGTTAAGTAAGAAAAAAGAAATAAATGACCTTGCCTACTTGCCTTGCCTCTGCTTGTTCTCACCAAAGCTCTGTCGAGCTGAAGCCTCACCACTCTCACTCAAACCACTCCAACTCTAACCGATCCAGCAGACAGTACCCCTCTTTTATGGGACTGGGTGTTCAAAGCTCTTTGCTGGACTTGGCAGGAATGCTTCTGCTGCATCTGTACTGTACTCCAATCAAGAACTCCTGTTGGAAAAACTTCCTGCTTCTGGAAGTTCTTTGCCAGACTTGCATGGGAACGCCTCTACTGCGCACACTCCGATCAAGGACCGAGAACAAATGCAGAGAACCCGACAACTGAAATTATGGAAACAAAGTTGGGTTCTGTGTCACAGGTAAACATTCAAAATATTGACTGATACAAGCTCAGTGCTCTAACCAGGAAAAGTCGTCGCTCAGAGGGGCTGCCGGTTCGAGTCACTGCCCTCGGAGGATTTGGGGAGGGGGCACATGGTCCTGATGCTGTCTGAGATGTTATTGAAATTCTGAGATTCATGGATTGGGCTGTACTTTATATTGGCCTCTTACAGTTCTGTCTTTTTCGTGCTCTTTCTTGTTGCGGATTGGCGGGCTAGTGGTTTGCGTGAACTGTTTAAGTTTTGTGCGAGGCTGGGGTTGGGGGATTTGTGACTTTTGAGTTTTTGTTTCTCTTTGTACGGATGGGGAGGGGAATTGATGTCTTTCTTTCAACTACTATGATTTTCTGTACTTTATGGCTATCTGGAGAAGACAAATTTTAGGTTCCAATCACGTTGCTTATGTCTATATGTCACAGCAGATACACTCCTTGGGCGACATTGGAATGGAAAGTATAATCAGCAGATTCTCCCTGTGCTGCTGGAATCCAAATTTCAGGGCACATGGTACACGACGTGCCAGAAAACGTGGAAAATCTACTACAATTACGTGCTCCTGCCCAATCTAATCCATTTTTACACCTTCAATGGACTGCATTACTTTGACAAAGTGTCAAGGAAACTCAGATGTGCTGTTAATAGTGGACAAGTTTTCAAGATGAGTGGAAGCTATTCCAGCAAAGAAAGATGCTCTGCACACACAGCAAAATACTGATGAAGGACTAAATTCTTAGTTGCAGATTGCCACGTCACATCGACTCTGACCAAGGAACTCATTTCACTGGGAGTATTTGTCAGGAATGATGTTGACTGTTGAACACTGAATGGTGTTTTCGTTGTTCTCATCACCCAGAGTCATCAGGACAAGTTGAACAAAATGAACAGAATCAGGAAACAATGGCTGACTATCATGAGGAAGGCACAGCATGGCTTACAGCTGTTCCAAAGTTCTTGTGTGGCATCAGAGCAAGAAAATTAAACTAAGTCATTCCAAGGTGATAACAGGGCTTTCTATGTCACTGCCGGGAGCATGTAATCTCAGAGAGGCTGATATATGCATGACAGCAGTTAAATTTTGTGTGAGATTAACCCAAGCTGTCCAGTCTTCTTCACAGCAGGTTTCTACCACTTGAAGTGATCTGACAGAAGGAAGATGCACCCAGGTTCCTGGTGAGTGGCCCCTGATGAAGAAACCATTGGCATCTCAATGAGAAGGTCCTTATCACTGGTTCAATAGATCGATTTAATATCAGAGAATGCATGCAATATACAACTTGAAGCTCTTGTTTCTTCACAGGCATCTACAAAAAAGGTGGATATCCCAAAGAATGAGTGGCAGGGAAAATGTTAGAATACCAAAGCCTCCCCTACTCCCCTCTCATGCATAGACAGCAGCAAAGTGTCAACCGTCTCCTTCCCTCCCACCTACTTCAAAAAAGCATCCGCACCCTCCACCCACCAAGCAAGCAACAGCAAAGCCCCCAAGAAAGACTTAGTAACTCAGCGGCGAAAGTTGAAGGTAAAATTAAGTGGATACCCTCCAACCACTGCGAGGTAACGTGGTATCCGATGAGTACAGCTAGCGCTGTGGTTAATGTGCTAGTAACTTCTGACACAGTGCCCACGCTGCAAATCACTAACGAGCCAGAAAACTTCAAACAGAATGGACAGCTGCTGGACATTGTGAAGTTTATTCTAATATCATTTGTTGTTATAGTTATGCCAGTTTTCCCTGCTCACGGGGTACCAACTGAGATGACGCACAATGCGAACATCACCTGAATTTGCTGATGCTGTTAATGCCTCGGGCTGTTGGGTATGTCAATGATACATACCAAACACTGCAAAATATTCTCCTATGTTAGGCATTCCTGCAGATGCAAAACAAACGTGCCCTCTCTTCCTTAAGCAAAATTCATTATCACTATTCAGCAAAGGTGATATTAACATTATGCCCAGGATTCATTATTCTCAAGGGAGTCATGAATATATGATGATCATGCTCCAACATACCACCTTGAACTAGACAATATAATCAGCATGATTTAGGGAATGGGACTTGTACCTCTTTTCCATGTACAGGTGGTCCCCCCCCCCCCCCCCCCCCCCGTTTTTGGAATGTTCACTTTACGACACCTCACTGTTATGAAAGACCTATATTAGTTACCTCTTTTCACTAATAGAAGGTATTTTCACTGTTACAAAAAAAGGCATCGCACGCCCCAAGCAGCCAAGCTCCTCCCCCGGAACTGCATTCTAGCCGGCATTGCTTAAACACGTGCCTGTGAGCATCTGTGCTTTATCTCAATTTATTTTGGGCATCCGTTAGCAAGGTGAGTTCTAAGGTATTGGAAAAGCCTAGAAGAGCTCATAAGGGTGTTATGCTTAGCGTAAAACTAGACATAATTAAGCGTTTTGATCGCCGTGAAAGAAAGACATTGTCTACGCGTTGAACTTGCCTGCTTCCACCATTTGCACTATTTACACGAAGAGAGAAAGAATCTTGAAAGCTGCCGATGTTACTGTTGGTTCTGCTTGTAGCAAAGTGGTCTCTTTTAGTTGGTATCCAATAATGGATGAAATGAAAAGTTTATTGCTTGAGTGGATTGACGGGTGTACAAACCGTGGTGTTCCATTAAGTTATCTTATACCTAAGGAGAAATCAGTTGGTCTTTTCAATAAGCTGAAACAGAAAGCACTGGACGGTGGTGATGAAAGTGTTGTGAAAGTGGAATTTAAAGGTAGTCATGGGTGGTTTGATCGGTTTCTGAGGTGAGGTAAGCTTCGTAGCTTAAAGTTTACTGGAGAGAGTGCTTCGGCTGATACTGAAGCTGCCGAAAAGTTCCCAGCAGAACTGAAGAAAATAATTACAGGAAGTGGTTATTTGTATAAGCAAGTGTTTAACTCTGATGAAACTGCAATTTATTGAAAATAATTGCCAAGCACCCCAACCTCTGACGACTCAGCCTAACACACCATTATCAGTGTGCTCGGTGTCTTCCCGATTCCAGTAAGTGGAACTACACTGTACTACTGTGGAACTACTTTATATAGGCTGTGTATTTTTATGTGTTACTTGGTATGATTTGGCTTCATAGCTTAAAGGTTACTGGAGAGAGTGCTTCCGCTGCATAGTGAGATTTTCACTACGCTAGACAGTGCTGCAATGATTACAAAAACGTATTTCTACTTTATATAGGCTGTGTATTTATCATATCATTCCTGCTTTTACAACATGTTACTGTTATTTTAGGTTTTATGTGTTGTTTGGCATGATTTTGTGGGTTATTTTTTGGGTCTGGGAACGCTTACAAATTTTTCCGATATTAATAAATGGTAATTGCTTATTCACTTTATGACATTCCGGCTTACAAACCATTTCATAGGAACACTCTGTCTTCTGATAGCGGGGGAAACCTGTAATTATTTACGATCTTGTTACTGGGTAAAACTTCCCTGCTATGAGACTAAGGGCAAGCAGTTACACTGTGATGCCTTGGGAAAAGTAACATTCACCCTGCGTAAGATGGCTCTTCAAAATTGTGTCAGATCTTCTTGTAGCAGTTAAGGGGGGAGCACATGCAGTTATAGGCAAGGACTGTTGTACTTGCATACCTGACAAATTTGAAGACGTCACTAATTTGGCTGATAAACCAGCAGCTAAAATACATCAGTCTGATGGATGGGTTTCTTTTAATTGGATTCATTTAAATCTCGTAAGCTGGAGTTACTCAATACTAGAGTCATATTATTTGTCCTGATATGCCTTGTGATAATTTTCAACTTTTTTACTTGTATAAGGGTGATCAGAAATAGAGTAGTTCAAACTCATGTAAGTGTGTCTGCTAATCTACCAAACAATGATATAATCCTATGAATACTCTTTGTTATTTCCATAACTTGTTTTTAAAATTATTTTAGACTCCATATAGCTATCACAGGTATTTCTCCCTCTGAACTTTTAGATGTAATGATTCTAAATGTGTGATTTAGAATCAAGGGGGAAATGCTGGATTAGACTGCGTAATTGCTATTTCCTTTGCAGTTTAACTTTTTATGCCTGCTTGTATTTTATATAAACACCTATATACAGGTAATTGTTCTGTATGTTTCCTAGTGGTCACAGTATTATATGCAATTGTTCAGTGTGTCCCCTGGTGGTTAGAGTTCTTTCTCTTTCTGGAAACTTCTTTGGTATAACATTATTTGAATAGGGGCTATCTGATTGATTAAATTTCATCAATAAATTTGAATAGATTATCTTGTATCTGTGGTATAAGAAGGGCAGGGCACATTGGTTTGCCATTCTATTCCTTACTCTACTTGGCTCTTGCTATTCTCCATTTCTGTTTCCTTTATTCTCTTGGTGCTTAACAAAACCAATATGAAGCAACAACTTTTTTTTTGCCTCTATCTTGACTTCTGAAAGAACCATGGATCAAAAACATCAGAATTCAACAGTATGGAGGGATTATTTTAATAACATCACCTGCGTATAAGGCTAGTGCAGTTTGAATATGTACTGTTTTCTGCAGGAAATGTCATCTCTGCATTTATATAAAACAAGTTCTTACAAATAGTGGAATGCTGGATCAGTTTTCAGTTACATTGCTGGAGAGACAGATGTTGACGGGTTAAGTGAATGTCTGGTGTCTGCAAAAAATGGACCAGATCTCTTAAATCAGCCAGGAACAAGCAAGTTGGTTAACTTGTTTAAACTGCAGCTGCTGCCAATCTAACACAAAAACACAGGATGCTTCCATACGTTGCTCCACGTCTGTGGGATGAGAAAACAAGCAAACGTTTCACATTGAAACTTTGTCAGAACTGGGAAGGTGTTAAAAGACGCTTGTTAGCTGCAGTGTGTGTAAAAGGGAGGGTGGTGGTGGGTGTTGATGATTCCGATTGCATAAACTTGGCACCATATTTCTAATTGCATAAACATGCACAAAAGAACATAGACAAAAGAATGGAAGAGTTACAAAATGCAGAGCAGGAAGATATGCCTGGCAGGTCAGATTGGGCACATCCTCCACTCCAGATGAACACTTTGAGAAACAGATGGACAGACATACTTTATTGATCCGGAGGGAAATTAGGTTTCGTTACAGCCGCACCAACCAAGAATAGTGAAGAAATATAGCAATATAAAAAACCAGAAATAATTAAATAATATTAAGTTAATCATGCCCAGTGGAAATAAGTCCAGGACCAGCCTACTGACTCAGGGTGTCTGACACTCCAAGGGAGGAGTTGTAAAGTTTGATGGCCGCAGGCAGCAATGACTTCCTATGACGCTCAGTGTTACATCTCGGTGGAATGAGCCTCTGGCTGAATGTACTCCTGTGCCTAACATTATGGAGTGGATGGGAGACATTGTCCAAGATGGCATGCAACTTGGGCAGCATCCTCTTTCCAGACACCACCGTCAGAGAGTCCAGTTCCACCCCCACAACATCACTGGCCTTACGAATGAGTTTGTTGATTCTGTTGGTGTCTGCTACCCTCAGCTTGCTGTCCCAGCACACAACAGCAAACATGATAGCATTGGCCACCCCAGCCTCGTAGAACATCCTCAGCATCGTCTGGCAGATGTTAAAGGACCTCAGTCTCCTCAGGAACTAGAGACGGCTCTGACCCTTCTTGTAGACAGCCTCAGTGTTCTTTGACCAGTCCAGATTATTGTCCATTCGTATCCCCAGGTATTTGTAATCCTCCACCATGTCCACACTGACCCCTTAGGTGGAAACCAGTGCCTTAGCCCTCCTCAGGTCCACCACCAGCTCCTTAGTCTTTTTCAAATTAAGCTGCAGATGATTCTGCTCGCACTATGTGACAGAGTTTCCCACTGTAGCCCTGAACCCTGCCTAACCATAGGCCGGAGCTACTCTAGAACAAGTCTCTCCTGGGTCTTCATGATGTGGGAGGTCAATGACACCGGTCTGTAGTCATTGGAGCCACTGGGGCGCGGCGTCTTCGGTACGGGAATGAGACAGGACATCTTCCACATCACAGGAACCCTCTGGAGACTCAGGCTCAAGTTGAAGACATGGTGAAGTACTCCACATAGCTGGGGGGCACAGGCTTTGAGCACCCTGGGGCTGACACCATCCGGGCCTGCAGCCTTGCTTGGGTGGAGACATTTCAGCTGTCTTCTCACCTGTTCAGCTGTGAAGCCCATCGTGGTTGTTTCAGGTGTGGGAGGGGTGTAGTCTTGCGAGCAGGGTGGGGAGCTGTGAGGAGGTTCTTTTTAGCGTTCGGGATGTCCTTTGTTACCCATGGCTTGTTATTTGAATAACAAAGGACAGTTCTTGCCGGAATATTGCCGGAAAAAGGAAGGAGATGGAAGGAGGAAGCATCATATAAGCTGAGCCCATATCACAGGTGGATGGCTAAAGAAGAAAAAAATGTACTCCACAGTTCTCCCAATGGAGCCTGGCTGAGATAAGAAAGTGAAACTGAGAATCACACTGGTTTATCACTAAGATAAATGGATTTCAGATCTATATATTGCCAATTATGATG
Source organism: Hypanus sabinus (assembly GCF_030144855.1). Taxonomy (NCBI): domain Eukaryota; kingdom Metazoa; phylum Chordata; class Chondrichthyes; order Myliobatiformes; family Dasyatidae; genus Hypanus; species Hypanus sabinus. The sequence goes on along the minus strand of NC_082711.1, from coordinate 90,233,171 downwards.
AGTTATCTATCACAGCCATCTTTCAAGTTCAGAAAGCTAAGTGATTTTTCATTATTAGGGTGCCTCTCTGCCTCAAATCTGGATCACTATGATACTTTAAAGTTACTTAAATCAGAATCTGAGCAGACTTTGGAGGTCCTAGAAAAAATTCCTTTTTTGCGCCTACCTCAATCCACTATTTTGATGAAGTGATCTAGTATGAACGGTATGCAAGATGAGATTTTCTCTATTTCAGTATGTGTGACAATAATAAACCAACTCTAAATGGAACTTAAGGCAGGACTCACAGACTGCATTCCATCTTTTAGAGACTTCAGCCCATTTACTCATCAAACTTTATATAAAGTGCATCAAACTGGTGCCTGAGTGGTTTCTCCTCATAGAAGTAGGGTGATTTAAAGTTAATTGCTTGGCATAAATTGTGCATGTAAAATTAGCTGAATTTACTTTGATCAGTCTATTCTTTTGGGTTTGATAAATAGGAAATGTTTGTAATATATGGCTAGGGATGGTGGTATTCTTGTATGAGAGCAGGTGCTGCCATGTTTTACAGCGTAGTAGGATGTAGGGATGATCAGAAAGAGTGGTGATGAAATTATGGATCAGGATGGATTTATGGGAGGATTAAGTATTTTCTTATCTTGACCTTCTCAAGAATTTCTGATAAATACAGTATTTGCCATTTGGATCTTACTGTTCCTACCTCCAGTCAGCTGATCCGACCTTACCCTGAACCAGATATTAATTATAAAACTGACAACAATTGAAGCTCTTGAATTTAAGTATTTATTTGTTCATAATAACTTATTTGTAATCTAATACTGCCCTACCTTTGGAGTTACATTATTAAAGTTTGTTACCCCACCCACTACTCCTTTCCCCAGACACCACCCTCACCCACCCCAATGTCTGTTCAAACAACACACTGGGATTTTGATTTCTGAAATTCTTCAGTCTTCATTCCTTCTGTCATGTGTGATTAACATTATCTCCATCACAGTTAGTGCATGAGTTTGACAGAGAAGGGAACAAAATGAGACCAGGATGCCAAAACAAATATACTTAGGAAAGATTTTTCACAATTTTCATTTGTAACCAAGTATCTCAAATTAATGAATGTGGAATTTAATTGCCAAGACAGAAAACATGGTGTATCTTGAATTTATGAATACCATTAAGCATACATTTATCGGTCAGTTTGTAGCAAGTCATGAATGTGCTTTTGTGCATTTATCACAGGGAACTGTTCAAGGCCGAAAAGCTTGAACTTGTCTGAATTGGGATTTTTAAAATGAAACAATTTTCCCTGACTTGCTTTGCTATTATGAATAAATGTTAATGTGGCTGTGCTGTATTATGCTATGATTCTCTGGTCATCTGTGGATTTGAGAAGTTCTCAATCCAAATTTGAAAGTGTAGTAGACAGAGTAACAGTGCTGTTACTGCTCTAGTAGACAGTAACAATGGTGTTACTGCTCTAGTAGAGAGAGTAACAGAGGTGTTACTGCTCTAGTAGAGAGAGAAACAGTGGTGTTACTGCTCTAGTAGAGAGAGTAACAGTGGTGTTACTGCTCTAGTAGAGAGAGTAACAGTGGTGTTACTGCTCTAGTAGAGAGAGTAACAGTGGTGTTACTGCTCTAGTAGAGAGAGTAACAGTGGTGTTACTGCTGTAGTAGAGAGAGTAACAGTGGTGTTACTGCTCCGGTAGAGTAACAGTGGTGTTACTGCTCTGGTCGAGCGAGTAACAGTGGTGTCACCGCTCCGGTCGAGCGAGTAACAGTGGTGTCACCGCTCCGGTCGAGCGAGTAACAGTGGTGTCACCGCTCCGGTCGAGCGAGTAACAGTGGTGTCACCGCTCCGGTCGAGCGAGTAACAGTGGTGTCACCGCTCCGGTCGAGCGAGTAACAGTGGTGTCACTGCTCCGGTAGCCAGAGTAACAGTGGTGTCACCGCTCCGGTAGCCAGAGTAACAGTGGTGTCACCGCTCCGGTAGCCAGAGTAACAGTGGTGTCACCGCTCCGGTCGAGAGAGTAACAGTGGTGTCACCGCTCCGGTCGAGCGAGTAACAGTGGTGTCACCGCTCCGGTAGACAGAGTAACAGTGGTGTCACCGCTCCGGTAGAGAGAGTAACAGTGGTGTCACCGCTCCGGTAGACAGAGTAACGGTGGTGTCACCGCTCCGGTAGACAGAGTAACGGTGGTGTCACCGCTCCGGTAGACAGAGTAACGGTGGTGTCACCGCTCCGGTCGAGAGAGTAACGGTGGTGTCACCGCTCCGGTCGAGCGAGTAACAGTGGTGTCACCGCTCCGGTAGACAGAGTAACAGTGGTGTCACCGCTCCGGTAGAGAGAGTAACAGTGGTGTCACCGCTCCGGTAGACAGAGTAACAGTGGTGTCACCGCTCCGGTAGACAGAGTAACAGTGGTGTCACCGCTCCGGTAGACAGAGTAACAGTGGTGTCACCGCTCCGGTAGAGAGAGTAACAGTGGTGTCACCGCTCCGGTAGACAGAGTAACAGTGGTGTCACCGCTCCGGTAGACAGAGTAACAGTGGTGTCACCGCTCCGGTAGACAGAGTAACAGTGGTGTCACCGCTCCGGTAGACAGAGTAACAGTGGTGTCACCGCTCCGGTCGAGCGAGTAACAGTGGTGTCACCGCTCCGGTCGAGAGAGTAACAGTGGTGTCACCGCTCCGGTAGAGAGAGTAACAGTGTTGTCACCGCTCCGGTCGAGCGAGTAACAGTGGTGTCACCGCTCCGGTAGACAGAGTAACAGTGGTGTCACCGCTCCGGTAGACAGAGTAACAGTGGTGTCACCGCTCCGGTAGACAGAGTAACAGTGGTGTCACCGCTCCGGTAGAGAGAGTAACAGTGGTGTCACCGCTCCGGTCGAGAGAGTAACAGTGGTGTCACCGCTCCGGTCGAGCGAGTAACAGTGGTGGTACTGCTGTAACTTGCATCTGGCCTCAGCATGGCAGTAGAGGAGACTGTGGCCATACATGTCCATGTGGGACTGGGAAGTAGAATTAAAATGATGAGCTGCCAGGAGATCCTAGCAGCTTGTTCTGCACTCACACCACCCTCTGAGTTAAGAAGTTTCTCCTCAGGTTTTCTTAAATATTTCACTTTTCATCCTTAACCTATGACCTCTGGTTCTAGACTCACCCCACTTAGTGGAAAAGCCTGCTTTCATAATTTTGTATGTCTTCCAAATCTACCCACATTCTCCTGTGCTCCAGAGAATAAAGTCCTAACCTATTCAACCTTTTCCTATAACTCGGTTCCTCCAGTCCAGTGGTCCCCAACCACTGAGCCGCAAAGCATGCGCTACCCGGCCGCAAGGAAACAATATGAGTCAGCTGCACCTTTCCTCATTCCCTGTAACGCTCGCTTTTTGAACTTGAACGCATGCGAATTCATTGCCCATGCGAGGTCATCGGTCACCTAAATGTAGTGATACCCTCGTGCCAGGGTAACCGGCCACCTCGCATGGCCAGTGGGAAGTGCCGATGCTACTGGCCTGGAGCGCGGACAGATTGGCGCCACCTCTAAACCTGTTCACCACACCGAATGTTTGTGTGGAACCCGGAGTTAAAATATTTGCAGACGACATAATTCAGGCTCAGGGTTTCGTAAGTAGCAGAGCAGCTACTGAAAGTCATCCCTCAAGCTTCTGTCAGCCGATAGATCCTACCTACCTACGGGGGGGGGGGGGGCAGGCGCACGCGCCCTGTCGCACTCCTCCTCGCTTGGTCAGTTGCTGTCTCTGGACTGTGACTGCCGCGGCCCCGGTACGGGGACCTCCAGCCCTTACCTTGTCCTCTCACTGGTGTGTTGCAATGATTTTATATGTTCATATGAGGAAAATATGTGCTGTGTGTTTAATATCCAAACGTTCTCTAAGATATTATGATGCTATTGACTTATGAGTTATAATTGACTTATCACTATATTCATGTGAGGAAAATATGCGGTTTGTTTAATATTAAATTTGTTAGATAAACCCTTTTAGAAAAGGATTTGAGTGTATTAGCCACTTATAAGTGACTTATAGTTGACATCACCTATATTCCAGTCGTGATTAACACCCGCACCCCCCCCCCCACACCATTAGCAATATTAAACTGGTCCGCAGAGCAAAAAAGGTTGGTGATCCCTGCTCCAGTCCAGCAACATCCTTGCAAATTTTCTCTGTGCTCTTTCAGTCTTACTGATATTGTTCCTGTAGACAGGTGACCAGAACTACACACAACACTCCAAATAAAGCCTCGCCAACATCTTATACAACTTCAACACAACATCTCAACTCTTGTGTTCAGTGCCCTGATTTATGAAAGCCAATATGCATCTCTCAAAGCTCTCTTCATGGCCCTATCTACCTACAATGCCACTTTAAAGGAATTGTGGATCTGTATTCCTAGATCCCTCTGTTCTACCACACTCCTTGGTACCCTACCATTCACTGTTTTCCATCTACCATTTCTCAGCACACTTTTCCATCTGGCCCAGATCGCGCTGCAGGCGTTGATAACATTCGTTTCTGTTCTCTATCTCACACCCCACCTTCCCATTCTTGGTATCATCCACTGATTTGCTGATTCAGTTTGCCATGTTATCATCAAATCGTTGAGGTAGATGACGAAGGATCAATGGACCCAGCACCAATTCCTGCAGCTCACCACTAGTCCCAGGCCTGCAGTTAGAGAGGCAACCCTCTACTACCACTCTTTGGCTTCTCCCCTGAATCCAGTTTGCTACCTCATTCTGAATGTCACGTGACTGAACCTTCTTGATCAGACTTCCATGCAGGACTTTGTCAAAGAGGCCTTGCTAAATCAAGGAATCTATATTTATTATATATTTTTGCAGTCCCACAACCGATCCCTCTAGCATCCTGCTGGTCAATTAGAAGATGACCCTCTGTGTAACCAGTCTTCTATACGAGGCAAAGTATTGTGCTCTTATGACTTAACATTTTGTGAGGTCCCTTTCTAAATGCAAATACCTTCTCAAGGTCAAACTGGTTTGCTCTATGCTTCTTAAAAATATATTGTGATTTCTATTTTAATCTTTATTAATGCTCTTTATTCAAAGATGTCTTGAATCATTAATTTATGATTTTATAATTTAAGGTCCAAGGCCAAGTTCGTATTACGAAGACTCACTTCGACAAATTAAAGAATGACGTGTGCCAGAAAGTGGATTTACTGGGAGCAAGTCGTTGCAATCTTCTTTCTCACATTTTAGTAACTTATCAGGTAAAAACTTGAAACTTCTTAATCTTATTATGTTGGTTACTTATGGACAATCAACAAATAAATTGGGCTGCTTAGAATTGAAATGAAAAAAATAAATATGTATAAAATAACGTCGTTTTTATTTATTATACATTTTACCAATTTTATCAGTAACTGACAAAAATAAATTATCTACAGTACGATGAACGTATTGATCTGAGACCAGTTGTTTTTTTGTGTTTTCACTGGTCCAACTGAAAAAAATTATACGAAAGCTCGAATTTGTTGAACTTTCGCATTATTTCAGTTTTAAAGTAAATAGTGCATTATGACTGAGTGAGCATAAGCAATTGGTTACCCTTGCTGTTAATAATCCTATGATTCTGGTTTATCTGGTGGCCCATGCTTCACTGCAGAGCTGTAAATAGCAAAGAGAATGTTGAAAACATGCTGAATTTAAAAATTCAGTGCCTAGTCAGCTCATCTTCTTTTCCAATGTAAACTTTAATCTGCACCAGCATTAAACCTGCTATCTGCATG